>NC_035443.2:33959929-36359929 GCF_002127325.2 Helianthus annuus
ATTATTGATAGGTAAAGATGGACAAAAATGGTCATTGCTTCAGTAGCCTAAATATGTATGATCAGGTAAGAAGGTAAAGTTGGACAAAAATGTGTTCCTTATAAATCATGTTTTCTTATTAAGAGGTTTTTGTCACTGGAACTAATCATCACCCATATAAACAAGTTCGACCAGTTTCTGGAACACGGATTATACTTTACCAAGGATCAAGTTCATACCTCGAATAATTGTAAGAACAAAGTAGATTAAGGGCGGCGGCTATGTGTGGCGAGACAGAATACTGGGACGAACAAAGATTTACTGCGGGGTGCGACGGTATGACGGTTCGGATTAGCGGCTGGTCGAAATCAATCAAGCACATAAGAAACAGAGTTCAAAACCAAAGGAGCAAAAGTCGACTGATGGGTACCTTAATAGTTGAACGGAGCTAACCGGAGGCACGTGATTCGCTCTTCGGACGGTCACGCAAACTGCACTAAGGTGAGCGGCAATGGTGGTTTTAGGTACCTACGGAGATTGGTTCAAGACATATATATTTTCAGATTGAGAAAGTCGAACCGAAACAGAATCTAACATTAAGAAACGAGCAAATTCGGTACCCGAATCGTGAGTTGAATGTTTGAATACAGCCACGAGAAGTTGTGATGGAGGTCGTCAAAGTCGTCAAAATGCAACTTGTTGCTGATCGGAACGAACGTGCGATCATGAATAGAGAAAGAATCTGAATTAATAGGTATAAATTGGTTGAATGATTGAGTAGTCGCCCAAGTATCGGTCAGTTTGTTTTGAATTATGATAGAATGTTAATATGAAGAATATGCCATAAAGATAGAGATAAGCAATGATTTGCCGCCAAAATCCGACTTCGGAACAAGTATTTTGACTTTATGCATTATTAATAATTATTAATAGTATATATTTTTTTCTTTTACGTGATGCATATAACATAAAGATTTTTTTTCATTACTATTATTTCTATTATTAATGGATTTTTATCTAGATATGTATATTACAATTCTACCCTCCTAAAAAAAAAATTTTCGTCCTCGAAAATGTTAAGCGCGAATAGAAACGATATCAATCATAACGGACACGGAAAAGACTTAACGCATAGCAAGCATTTAGACATCACACATACTGAGGTACGGAGTTCCAAATAAATGGATACTAAATAATCAGAAATTTAAACTCAGTCAAAACCACTAACCTTAAATACGGAATACTAAGATGAGAACAAATCTGGGTACTGAGAACGAATAGTGTCTTCCATTTCCCAAGTAGCCTCGCGTTCAGAATGGTTCTTCCAAAGAACTTTAACAAAAGGAATAGACTTCTTTCACATAATCCGCTCATGGCGGTCTAGAATAGCTTCGGGTTCCTCTTCACAAGATAAGTCTTCCCGAATAAGATGAAATGGATAATTCACAACATGCAATGGATGATAGTTGTGTCCCCTAAGAAGAGGCATGTGGAATACATTATGGACGTGCGATAATTGAGGTGGCAGTGCCAGGCGATAAGAAACTTCACCGACTTTTTCAAGGATTTCAAACGGACCAATGAATCTAGGGCTAAGCTTCCCTTTGATTCCAAAACGGCGAATGCCTTTACAAGGCGAAACTCGCAAGAAAACCCGATCACCAACATTGAATTCCAAAGCACGACGATGTCTGTCTGCGTAGCTCTTTTGACGACTCTGATCTTCTTTTAACTTTTCTCGAGCAACAGCGACCTTTTCACTCGTGATCTGCACTAATTCAGGACCTTCAATGATTTTCTCGCCAACTTCTTCCCAACATATAGGAGCTCTACACTTCCTACCATAAAGAAGCTCAAATGGTGCCATACCAATACTAGCTTGCCAACTATTGTTGTAGGCAAACTCTACCAAACAAAAATACTCGTCCCAATTCCCGCTCCACTCTAAGGCACAAGCTCGAAGCATATCTTCGAGTGTCTGAATAGTACGCTCAGACTGACCATCGGTCTGAGGATGAAATGCTGTGCTGAATCTTAGTCTTGTACTCCAAGCGGCTTGTAAACCTTTCCAAAAGCGTGAAGTGTAACGTGGGTCTCGATCAGAAACAATTGAGACTGGGGTACCATGAAGTCTAATAATTTCCTGAGTAAAGATCTCGGATAATTTACTGACTGAGAAACCCTGCTGAATTGGAAGGAAATGAGCCGACTTAGATAAACGGTCGACTACCACCCAGATAGTATCATTTTTCTTGAAAGTCCTCGGTAAACCGGTAACAAAATCCATCGAAATGTCATCCCACTTCCAACTCCAAACTGGAACATCTAGTGGTTGAAGCAATCCCCCAGCTCTCTGATGCTCTGTCTTAACTTGTTGACAAGTAAGACATCTACCAACATATCTAGCTACGTCCTCCTTCATAGCATTCCACCAAAAGTGCTGGCGAAGATCCCGATACATCTTTGTAGATCCAGGCTGAATAGAGAATGGTGAACTATGAGCCTCAGCTAGCAATGACTCACGTAGGGAGGAATCATTAGGCACACATAAACGTTTCCCACACCAGACTACTCCACTCTCATCAATTCTAAATTCTGACTGCTTACCAACCTCCAAATTCTGAATAATAGCCCAAAGTTCTCCGTCTTCTTATTGGGCGCTCTTGATTCGAGAGATCAAATCAGATTCAATCTGAAATCTAGCTAGATAACCGTTTGTGTCACCAAGATGGATACCAATACCCAATCTGTCGAGATCAGTGAGAATGTGCGGTTGCAACTGAAGAGAAGAGATCAATCCAGAATTCTTCCAACTAAGAGCATCGGCCACAACATTGGCCTTCCCTGGGTGATACTGAATGTTGGCGTCATAATCTTTCAACAACTCTAACCAACGTCTCTGCCTCATATTCAACTCCTTTTGCGTAAAAATATACTTCAAGCTCTTGTGATCCGTGAAGATATCACAAGTCTCTCCGTACAGATAATGTCGCCAGATCTTTAGAGAGAAGATAACAACGGCAAGCTCGAGATCATGTGTCGGATAATTAACCTCATATGGTTTCAACTGACGTGAGGCATAAGCAATAACCCTATTGTGCTGCATCAAAACACAACCCAAACCTTTCTTCGAAGCGTCACTGTAAATCTGATATCCACCTGTACCTGATGGAAGTGTGAGAATCGGGGCAGACACCAACCTTTTCTTTAACTGCTGAAAACTCTTCTCGCTGTCTTCGTTCCAAGAGTATTTAACCCATTTTCTCAAAAGTTGTGTGAGAGGTAAGGCAATAGTCGAAAATCCTTCAACAAATCTGCGATAATAACCTGCGAGACCTAGAAAACTACGCACTTCGGTGACCGAGGTAGGGGTAGGCCATTTAGTGATTGCCTCCACCTTAGAAGGATCCATAGAAATACCATCAGCAGAAACTATATGACCAAGAAAAGCTACTTGGTCTAACCAGAACTCGCATTTCGAGAATTTTGCATAAAGCTTCTTCTGTCGCAAAATCTCTAGTACCGTACGAAGATGGTCCTCATGCTCTTTCTTGCTCTTAGAATATATCAGAATATCGTCGATGAAGACTATGACAAACTTATCGAGAAATTCATGAAAGACTCGGTTCATTAGGTCCATGAAAACAGCCGGAGCATTAGTTAAACCAAAAGGCATAACCAAAAACTCATAGTGACCATATCGAGTACGGAAAGCTGACTTATGCACGTCTGAATCTTTGATCTTCAGCTGGTGATAACCAGACCTCAGATCAATTTTAGAAAAACATTTGGCACCCTGAAGCTGATCAAACAAATCATCTATGCGAGGCAGCGGATAACGATTCCGAATGGTGATTTTATTTAGCTCTCTATAATCAATGCATAGCCTTAGGGAACCGTCCTTCTTTTTCACAAATAAAACAGGTGCACCCCAAGGTGAGACGCTTGGTCTGATGAAACCAAGTTCCAACAACTCTTGTAGTTGTTCTTTGAGCTACTTGAGCTCAAGAGGTGCCATACGATACGGGGCCTTAGAAATCGGTTCAGCACCAGGAATAAGATCAATTGTGAACTCCACCTCATGATCTGGTGGGAGTCCTGGCAACTCCTTAGGGAAGACATCAGGAAAATCACAGACTGTAGGATAATCATCAATATTAGGCTCTTCAGAAGATGTGGCTTTCACCAAAGCTAAAAATCCTGCACAACCATGCGATAGAAACTTCTGAGCCTTCAGGGCAGAGATAATCTTCAGAGTTTTGCGAGGCTGAGTCCCATGAAAAATAAGTTCAGGGCATTGAGGATTCCCAAACAGAACGCGACGATTTTGACAATCGATAGAAACACTATGCTGCGATAGCCAGTCCATACCAAGAATAACATCAAAATCACTCATGTGAATAGGATACAAGTCTGCTGTACGGATGGTAGAATCGATTCGGATCGGACAATCTCTATAAACATGAGATATAACAGTAGCATCTCTCAAAGGAGTAGATATAACTAGAGGGTACTCTAAAGCAGTAGGCATAGACTTCAAATACTTAGCAAACAATATGCATACATATCAAAAAGAGCATACATATCACGTTCACCAATATGCACATAACCGGAAAGCGTACCTGAGGCATTAGCTGCATCCTTAGCTGTGAGTAAGAAAACTCGACCTCCACCAGTAATCATGGTGTTTCCACCAGTATTAGCTCGCTGCTCAGGCCGAGTGCAATCCTTAATCAAGTGGTTTGAATCTCCACATCTGAAACAACGACCTTCAGCAAGGCGACATGCACCACCATGATGTTTCCCACAATGAGTACAAGGAGGAATATTAGCGCGGTTCTGATTCGGGTTTTGCTGGTTATGCTGCTGTGCTCTAGAGGCCTGATTCTGTTGCTTCGAATTCTGAGCAGACCTGTGATTCTGATATCGATTTCTTTCATATCGCGACTTGTTGTTGTAGTACCTGTCAGAACGATCCCTTCGGTCTTGGGATTGATCATTGCCACCCCGATTGTCAGAATTATTCTGGTCGCTTTCCCTAGACCGTTTACGATTACCCTCTGATCTCTTCTCTCGTTGCTTTTCTCATTATCCAGATTCTTGACAGCATCAACTACCTCAGTAATGTCAGTGAAACGAAGGTTCAGGATGAACTTCCTATCTCGATCGCATATAGCCCATCTGAAATTATCATTCTGCTGCTGTGGTGTACCTGCTGCAGGGCCTAGAAAATTAACCAAACGACTAAAACGAGCTTTGAACTCCATAATAGGCTCGTCATCCCCCTGCCTAATAGAAGCATACTCTCTTAGATACTCACTTCTATCAGCGTCAGTGAAATACTGCTGATAAAACAAAGTGCAAAATTCAGCCCAAGGAAGTGTTGCTGCATACTGATCTCCTCCACGAGCTTCTTTCAAGGTCTTCCACCACCTATGAGCATCATCCTCCAGTTTATAACTAGCAAGCCTAACTTTGAACTCATCACCCACGCCCATCACTTCGAACAACTTTTCGATATGAGCAATCCAGTTTTCCGCCTCAACTGGTGTAGCAGCAGTACTAAACGATTTTGGCTTTTCCTTTCTGAAGCGCTCAAGCCAATCAAGGATAGTAACAGGACCGTTATTGTTACCATTATTGTTTCCCCCAGGTGGTTGTACATTATTGTTGTTCTGCTGCAACTGTTGTAGAAGGTTGGGAACCAAACCCGCAATAGCTGTATTGACAACATCAGCAATAAGAGTTTCAATAGGGACGTTGTTGTTATTCACATTTCTTCAAGGAGGCATCTGAAAGGAAGATATACATGTAAGAATATGGGAGTTTTCATATTATGCGGAAGATGACACAGATGGAATCCTAACCCAACATCTACCCATTAACTCACATGTTTAATTATTATTGTTTAATTATTATTGTTTAAGTTTTCTACAGGAAAGAGCCTGGGCTCTGATACCATAACTGTAACACCCCAACCCGAAACAGGCTGGCATGTCACTATTACAGATATCAAAACCAAACAAGTTTCAAATAAAAGCAAGAATCCAAGAAACAAAAAGTCTCAAATCCACCGGAAAACCTAAGTCTTATATTATTCAACACTAAAATGGATAGAAAACGAAAAGCTTTAAAACTTGAACTTCATATTACTCTCACTCATCCCTGTCTCCCTTGATTACCTGAAAACACATAAGACAAACACCAAAAAGAAAAATACGGCTAAGCCAAAAAGTTGCCCAGTAACGGAGAAATCAACAGTAAAAGTAAGGCGGACATGCGGACAGAAACATGAACGATACTAACGTCAAACAAATCTAGATTTTGATACTGAAACAGATACTTATATAACTTGAATTCCAAAACTTATACAGAACAGATAACATATACTGAACATAAACAGACGCATATGATCATATCACACATATCATAACAGAGACAAGACATACGTGACATCATATAATAGTAAAACAAGTCACGTAATATAGAAGCACCCACGAACCTAAACAGAGGGGTACACAGCTATAGTCCATGTACCGAGACGGTGCATGTAGGCGTACACACATTATTCCATCTCAATAGGAGTCAGGAGTCAGGAGTCAGAGCTAAGATCGATCTATTCGCCTCCAGGGGCCAAGTGCTACACAAGCACATACTAGAGACGCCGTGAACTTTAGTTACGCACCGTCACGATGAGTGCCATGTCGTTGACGCCCCAACGACAAGTCTTATAATTGCTCAGGTGACAGAGTACAAAGCGTATCAGAAATAAAAGTATCTAGGAATCATGCAATAACGAGCACAAGATTTAAAGTCTATTGCATGCTACAATATATAGTAAATTCGAACATAACCTACTAGTGAAACATCCGTACTACAAAGTAACGGATTGAATAAAATACTATGATGTCAAGAAAAGGAATCCGTACCTTATTAGCAAGCAAGCAAACAGAAAACCAAACGAGCCCTCCACAATAAATATATACACACACGAATTCCTACAATTTATTATAATCGAATCATGATTACGGACTTAAATACATTATTCGGTTTGTGGGCTTATTAGTTCCAGTAAAAAAAAAAAAGTTGTAGTGATTAATCAACCTATTGGTATTATTATCCGGTCTTGGTTTATTCACATCTCATCTATAATGGTTGATATCTCCATGAATTTATAATAAGTCTGTCGTTTATTAAACCTATATAATAAGAACTGTATTAATATTTAAATCAATGAGTGTTTATTGATTAAGAAAAACATTAGTGTTTTTTTTATATGGTTATAGTGTACAAACGAATATGGAGCCTTATTACTTTTATAACTTCAAGATCCATAATCAAATAAAATATTAAAGTATTTGAAATCAAAATCACATCGACCCTTAACTGTCTAAACCAACTTTATAATTTACCACTCCATAGTAATTTAAATATTATTGATAGGTAAAGATGGACAAAAATGGTCATTGCTTCAGTAGCCTAAATATGTATGATCAGGTAAGAAGGTAAAATTGAACAAAAATGTGTTCCTTATAAATCATGTTTTCATATTAAGAGGTTTTTGTCACTGGAACTAATCATCACCCATATAAACAAGTTCGACCAGTTTCTGGAACACGGATTATACTTAACCAAGGATCAAGTTCATACCTCGAATAATTGTAAGAACAAAGTAGATTAAGGGCGGCGGCTATGTGTGGCGAGACAGAATACTCGGACGAACAAAGATTTACTGCGGGGTGCGACGGTATGACGGTTCGGATTAGCGGCTGGTCCAAATCAATCAAGCACATAAGAAACATAGTTCAAAACCAAAGGAGCAAAAGTCGACTGATGGGTACCTTAATAGTCGAACGGAGCTAACCGGAGGCACGCGATTCGCTCTTCGGACGGTCACGCAAACTGCACTAAGGTGAGCGGAAATGGTGGTTTTAAGTACCTACGGAGATTGGTTCAAGACATATATATTTTCAGATTGAGAAAGTCGAACCGAAACAGAATCTAACATAAAGAAACGAGCAAATTCGGTACCCGAATCGTGAGTTAAATGTTTGAATACAGCCACGAGAAGTTGTGATGGAGGTCGTCAAAGTCGTCAAAACGCAACTTGTTGCTGATCGGAACGAACGTGCGATCATGAATAGAGAAAGAATCTGAATTAATAGGTATAAATTGGTTGAATGATTGAGTAGTCGCCCAAGTATCGGTCAGTTTGTTTTGAATTATGATAGAATGTTAACATTATGAAGAATATGCCATAAAGATAGAGATAAGCAACGATTTGCCGCCAAAATCCGACTTCGGAACAAGTATTTTGACTTTATGCATTATTAATAATTATTAATAGTATATATATTTTTTTCTTTTACATGATGCATATAACATAAAGATTTTTTTTTTCATTACTATTATTTCTATTATTAATGGATTTTTATCTAGATATGTATATTACACATTTCCTACCCATAAAGGAGACTCATAGCTCCGATATACTAGCCCAGTTGTTTGTAGACAAGATTGTAGCCCTTCATGGCGTGCCTGTGTCTATCATCTCTGATAGAGATACCAGATACACGTCACACTTTTGGAAAAGTTTCCAACAATCTTTGGGCACACGTTTGAACTTCAGTACGGCTTACCACCCTTAGACAGATGGACAGAGTGAGCGTACAATCCAAACGATGGAAGACATGCTTCGTGCATGTGCGATCGACTTAGGTGGTCGTTGGGATAACCAACTACCATTAGTCGAATTCTCCTATAACAACAACTACCATACGAGCATTAAGGTTGCACCTTTTGAAGCCCTATATGGTAGAAAATGTAGAACGCCCGTTTGTTGGGCAGAAGTTGGAGATGTCCAGATGACAGGACCTGATATAATATTTGAAACAACGGACAAGATTGTCCAAATTCGCGATCGATTGAAAGCTGCCCGAGACAGGCAGAAAAGCTACGCAGATCTGAAGCGTAAGCCTTTCAATTTCGAAGTAGGCGACAAGGTTTTGCTTAAGGTATCACCCTGGAAAGGGGTGATGCGATTCGGTAAGAAAGGCAAGTTAAGCCCGAGATATATTGGACCTTTCGAGGTAATCGAACGTGTCGGATCGGTTGCCTACAAATTAAACTTACCGGAAGAGCTCAGCGGTATCCACAATGTGTTCCACATCTGTAACCTGAAGAAGTGTTTCGCTGACGAATCACTGGTTATACCTCATACAGATGTACACATCGACAAGAGCTTAAAGTTCGTCGAAAAACCTGTGTCGATCGAGGATCGACAGGTTAAGAAGCTTCGCAGGAAGTATATACCAATAGTGAAGGTAAAATGGGATGCCCGTAGAGGTCCTGAATACACGTGGGAGGTAGAGTCCACGATGAAAGAAAAGTACCCTCAATTATTTCAATAAATCTCGAGGTCGAGATTTCTTTTAAGGGGGTGAGGATGTAACACCTCGAAATTTTTGCGTCCAATGATGTATTGACACGTGTCATAAGTTTACACGTGGTATTAAATACTAATTAAAGGACTAAAGTTGACAAACATTGGAACTATGTAAATTCGAGGGTTAAAAATGTCAACGAGGGATAAATATACTGTATAGTAACCCCAAATGATGCTCGTACCTTCAAACGAATAAATCATGAATCGTACGGAACGAATTGTGGAAGAAAGTGAGAGATTTCAAACTACAGGGGTTAAATGTGTCAACATGTTTAATTTATACCTCTGAGTGACCCTTTGACAAACCCGAGACTTTGTAACAGTAAATTACGCTCACTAGAATATACGATATAAATTTCACGAAGTTCCGTTTCAAAACGAGAAAGTTATGATCGAATTCGTATGAGAAGGGTTAAAAGCGTCAAACATTGAAAGTTATGACTTTTCGGGTAGTAATAAATTAACCAAGGGTTAATATGTTGGATAAAAGTTCCGAGGCCCTTAATCGTAAATAAACGAGGCCCAAAACGCAAAGTTACCCCTTCGAAACCGAAAGGCCAAGGCAATAATTACAAAAGATTTAAAAATCTTGGAATTTAAGCTTCAGGCGGGCCGCGTTAAAGAATTGATGGAGCTTACGCGGGCTGCGCGGGCAGTGTGGATCCAGGCTCTGACAATAGGATTTAGGCGACCCGCGTAAAGGTAGGTTGAGCTCTTACGCAGGTCGCGTCAGCCCTCCAGATGCAGAAAACGTGGACAGGTTCACTGTTTGCTGTTTTAACCGACTTAGAATGCCATTATGAGAGCATGGGCACCCCCTAAACGTCCCTAGCACTCAGGGACAGTTTTGGATCATCCATGAACAATTATAGACCTAGTTGTGATGATCCCATGCTCCAAATTTCACCATAAAAAGCCTTGTTTTGCACACTTTAGAAACACACCTCAATCTGCTTTCTTGATCACATCTGGAGCTCAAGAACACTCTTCTAGCATCTCTGGTCGTGTACCAAACTTCTGTAAGTATGCCTAACCCTTTGTGGTTTAGTTTTTACATAGTTATAGCTTAAAAGTCAATCCGTCGTAATTAACGATTGACCTGACGATAAATCACAAATGGTCCAGTGTTTTGTCGAATCAAAGGTAGTTATATATTGGTAATCATGTAGGCTTTAAACCCCTAAAAGGGCACCCTCTGATTCCCACTCTAACTAGTCCGAATGTCAAGTCAAACTTGCTTAGAAAAAGTCAACAGAATGCTATTTTGCGATTTTATCCATAATCAATAATGTAGATAGCGTGTAACCTGTTTTAACACTCATATAACATGATAATAAGTATATTAACTAGTCTAAGCTTGTTTGATCCGACCATTTACTGTTTTGACCCGGTTCGGAACCGAAAGTCGCAAAACTTTGACTTTTGCTTTGACTTCAGTTCTGACCCATTATGGTATGTTTTAGATATGCCTTAGGACTCTCTTAGGACCAGGTTACATGATGGTATAACCCTCTGTGACCGGTTCATTGTTTGTCCGAGTCTTTAGCACATTTCCGTTAAACGCCTAAAAGTTGACCATAACGCCCTTTTTACTTTAAAACGAGAATTTTGGATACGTGAAAGGACAATAACCTTAGTTACTGATTTCTAAGCATGTCCCTAAAATTTCACGTCAATCCGAGGTCTAGAATGGGAGTTATGCTAAATAGCGCAATTACAGAAACTTTAGTAATTAAAAGGCGCAATTAGCATAACGCCTATCTAAACCCAAATTTCGAGACCAAACCTTTTACACACTGATGTAAAATAATATTTTGGGATTTTAAAGATTTTTAATTATTTTTAGCCTGCTCATAACCTGCGGTTATGGCATCGGTTCGGTAAATACCGAATATACCCTTTTCGGACATAACTTGAACTCTACATGGTATTCTGACCTGATTCCAGTTGCTACTGATTTTAAATAATAAATAGAGTATTTTGGACCTTATAAACTGTTTGGAAAACTCAGATTTTCTGTAGAACTCAGAAACCTCTTTTACAATCTTTAAAATGACCGAAATACCCCTACGGGGCATATAATGGATTTAAACTCGTTACGGGCATTATGGAAGGTATCCTACTCATACCACAACCTCTTTAAAGCATATTGACTTAGGAAACCTGTGTAGGACTCTTACGGTTACCCGTTACGCCTTTTGCGCGCACGGTCCGGTTTATGTAACTAGTTTACATAAACTAGCCGAAACGGGTCAAACCTTATTGTTTTGACCTCAAAATCCAGAGTGTGGTTATATTACCCATATAAAGCAAGTCTTCAAACTTGTTGGGTCCAAACCACATTCCATTCCCGGTTTTCGCCTTTCACGCGATTAAACCGTATATATCCTTTGAAACTGATCGGTCTAAGCTAAGGCTAGATTAAAGACCCGTTAGGATTCTAATAGGTTGTTTAAACCTTCGTTCCAGAGTAGGAGACCAGTAAAAGAAACTTGCATTTATTTGATTGAGGTTATTACTTGCTCAGGTAAATACTTTTAACTTATTTTCCGTTATACGGGCTTGGGTTACGGTATTTAAAATACCGCTTGGTCGGGCAATTGACCCAAACTCATTAGTAGCTGGGTATTATCAATGTGACCCGTTTAAAAATTGGTTTTGTTGGCTTTACGCCTTTGGGAGCTTAATGACCATGTCCCGGATATCCTTGGCATCATTTTACGAAATGGCCACGACCCCGACACGCGGGTGTAGGCGTACACCCGACAATGTGTCTATAATTATAAAGGTATAACCGTTGGTTTTCCCGCCACGGCTTTATGCTTTGTGGCGTGTCTATTAACCTTAAACCCGGCACGACCCGGGCAACCGAACGCATAGCGAACATGTAATTCTTTTACAAGATTTAATTGATAAATTATCCCAAGTTATTAAAGAGTTTGTGCCTTGTGCATTCAAATCAATTTTATTAAACACTTTACAAAAGTGTCGGTTTAATGTATTTACCAGTGTAAACTGACGTATTTTCCCCAAAAAGATTAATGCAGGTTCTACACGTAATAGGCTGGCCACTCCTTAGCATCGTTAGAGTCTCGCAAGCTTGGGATGCCAATATCTGTTGAACAATTAATTTTCTATCTTATTTTGATCCCTTGTGGATTATATTTCGACGATTTATGATACTTGGATATTACATTCGATTGATGAAATATATTTATCTTTATGCTTCCGCTGTGCATTTATATATTGTGTGGTTTGACTATATTGTTGCCAACTACGTCACGGTAATCCCCCACCGGGCCAACCGGTGATACACGTGGAAATCAGGGTGTGACAGATTGGTATCAGAGCCAACGTTGAGTGAATTAAACACTATCCTTATGTGTTTAATCTCAATAACACAATTGCACATACTTGAGTCTAGACAAGAACATAGGACAAATTCGAATTGTTATTCCAGTTTGTCTTTTATTGTTTATTGCGACTTAAAGATCTGTTAAGCAGGAATTAGCCACCAGCAATTAGAAGAGGAGGAAGAGGCAAAGGGCCGATCACTACTCATAATGATCACGAGGCCGGACCTTCAAAGATGCGAGCTCCTTCCAGCACAAGGAGCAAAGAGCCTCAGAGACGTAGAAGAAACCTCTTTGAGCCAGCAAGACGGTCTACCTCACACAGTTCGACACCTTCATACCGTCACTCTTTTGGACCAAATTCGGAGAACGAGCCCAGTAACCCTCAACCTTCGTTTATACCTCTCCGGCGATCTGTTTCGCACCGTTCCTATGGTGATCCTACTCCTTTCTTCCAAGGCCAGTTCAACCCGGCTGATTACGTCCAAGAACCAATAGGTTACAACCCTTTAGGACCAGAGGATCACTTTTCCGAAGACAACGCGATGGATATGGACGAGGATACAGATCCCGTCGAGCCTGCAAGAGGTACTCCCAATCATCCAATCGAGATCTCTGATGGGTCATCCTTTCATGGAACACCCTATCAAGGTCCCGACAGTTACCAGGCGAGGTTTAACCAGTGTGATTGGTACTTCACACCTTCTCATCATTTCTCGCCTCATGACCAGCAACAACAGCAACAGGATCCTTCCGAGGATTCGCGTTTTGTGGCAGTTACGCCACCTCCTCCACCGCCACCAGTTCATCAAGCACCTCCAGATCCGCCAAGGCGTAGGAGATCAGGCGCGCGGATGTCCACCCGAGGAGGGGAATTTCACTTTAGCACCCCTCGCCACTCGAGTGCAAGTCATTTTCCGCCATTGCCCTAAGAACCACAATTAGGTGAACCTTCGAGTCACCCTACAGAGGTGAATTCTGCACCAGTTGCACCACCTCCGCCACCATTCGGCTATGACAATCCGATACCAGCGTACGCCGGGTCCACCGCGTACAACCCGTTTGAGCAGCCGACTCACACTCACTATAATTATGATGCTGACCCATACATGGTAGCGGCTAATTATAACGCTCTCCATCCCGAAGGACCTTATGGAAATCCTTGGGGACTAGGATACTCAGCTCATGGGTATCCAGCACCTCCTAGACCTCCGGTTCAACAACCGTCGCAGCAGCCACATTTTTCTCCACCGGAGCAGGAAGAAATCCTCCACCGTCTAAACCGAGTGGAACGAGACTTTGAGCAAGAGAGTAAAAGTAATCGTGGATTCCTCAAAGGCCTAGCAAACCTACTGAAAGGGAGGAAGAAACGAGATCATTAGTCTCTTTATGTACTATGGTATTTACTATTACAATCAAGTCCCTGCGTGGACATTTATCGTGTTTAGTTCCTGCGTGGACTTGTCTTTTAGTCCCTGTGTGGACATCTATCCTTGTATTTGGTCCCTGCGTGGACTTGTCTTTTAGTCCCTGTGTGGACATCATTCCTTGTATTTGGTCCCTGCATGGACTTGTTTTCTGTAAACCTCTGCGTAGGTATTTTATCTATTTAAAAAGTCCCATTTAGGGCAGTGTGTAATCATTATTATGATTAATGGAATGTTAAGTTATAAATTTCATTTTTGTGATTAGATACATTCTTATATGAAATAAATCAAAAATCATTTTTAATTTAATTTGCATACTAAATAAAGAATCTTAATAGTGAAACCTAGCTTGGCGTCATTATAATACCCGGCCAAGATGGTAAGACCTGATTAAAAGATTCAGATTCTTGTTAGCCTCTTTAAACATGTTAACGTTCTTGGCAGATGTGATTCGTTAAAATCGCACGCGTCATTCTTCAAAGGATTCCAAAACCCAAATAAATGATTTGAAAATCATGGGATAAATCGTCAATAAAGATGATCATTTATTAAACATCCATTAGTGATGTAGTGCCTACGGGCCATACTTATTGTCATATAAAACAAAAGACAGTTGTTGTCTATGACTCCCTGTTAGAAAAGGTAAAAGAACTATGGTTCAAACCTTCATGCCTTGATTCTCTGAAATCCCGGCTTATATTATAAAAACGTCCTTGTGACTAGGCTTTTGTGCCACTAACAATATTGTTTGTAATTAGGATAAGTTATATTCAAATCCTAAATGAAAGTGAGTAACAAATTAACCAGATATGGTCTATGTTTACCATGGTTAATGAATTGCCATAAAAGACAATTCCATAATAAACTCCTAAATAAAACTTTGTCATTATCTTCTGTAGCAGATTCGAGTTTACAATGGCTGACCCAAGTGGAGTTAATAGTTAATCAAAGGAGGATGAAAATGATAACGCCCAAATTCACATAACGGGCGCTGAGTTGAAGGCTTTAGTAGACAAAGCTGTGAAGACGGCTTTAGATCGTCAATATGAAGAGTACAGCGAGTCTCGAAGCAGGACCCTATCTACACCACACTCAAAGCCAAGAACCCATTCTAAATCTCACAGCAAACCACCCTCGACCCCGTCTAAACCGAAGAAGGATGACGATCGACACTCATCAAATGAGAATAGTGTCCGTCCTAAGGAGAAAGTGTTCGATAATGCATCTCGCGCCAAGGGTTGCACGTATAAGTACTTTGTTTCCTGCAAACCCCGAGATTTTACTGGGGAAAAGGGCGCGGTGGATTGCATGACCTGGTTAGACGAAATGGACACTGTTGTGGACATCAGTGGTTGTGCTGAGAGAGATGTGGTGAAGTTTGTATCACAGTCGTTCAAGGGTGAAGCCCTAGCGTGGTGGAGATCTTTGGTTCAAGCCTCTGGGAAGGCTGTTTTGTATAGCATGACATGGGAGGAATTTATTGCTCTCATCAAAGAAAATTGCTGCCCTCAGTACGAGGTTGAGAAGATTGAGTCTGATTTCCTATCGCTGGTCATGAAGAACCTGGACTGCCAGGCTTATCTCACGAGTTTCAACACTCTGTCAAGATTGGTTCCATACCTTGTAACACCGGAACCCAAACGGATCGCGCGCTTCATTGGGGGTTTGGCCCCAGAAATAAAAGCTAGCGTGAAGGCTTCCAGGCCTGCTACCTTCAGATCTGTGGCAGATATATCTCTGTCTCTCACACTAGATGCAGTAAGACAGAGATCTCTGAGAAATGCCGACAGTGAGAAGAGGAAGCGTGAAGATGACGATTCACGAAGATCCAACAAGGAGCACCGGGGAAATCGTGACCACAAGAGGGGGTCAGAGAACAAAAAGAGTGATCGACAGTCGGGCGATAAGCCCATGTGCAAGGTCTGTCAGAAGCACCATTTCGGAAGGTGCAGGTTTGAAAAGAAATCCCAACCGAAGGCATGTGGGATATGCAAGTCCTCTGAGCATAGGACTCTTGAGTGCAAGAAACTCAAGGATGCAACTTGTTATAGTTGCAATGAGAAGGGGCACATCAAGACTAACTGCCCGAAGATAATGAAGAAGGCTGAAGATGGGAAAAAGACCAATGCGAGGGTCTTTCAGATGGATGTTAAGGAGGCTATCCAGAACGACAACGTCATAACCGGTACGTTCCTTATTAATGATGTATTCGCAAGAGTGTTATTTGATTCTGGAGCAGATAAATCCTTCGTGGATGATAAGTTCTGCGAGTTGTTAAATTACCTGTTAAAGCCTTGAATGTGAAATATGAAGTAGAACTCGCTGATGGGACTATGGGGACAGTTTCAACTGTTTTAGATGGATGTGTTATATCCATTAGGAATCACTCATTTCCTTTATCCCTGTTACCCTTTAAACTCGCTGGTTTCAACGTAGTGTTGGGTATGGATTGGTTATCGCATAACCAAGCCCAGATTGTTTGCAACAAGAAACAAGTGGTAATCAAGACTTCGTCTGGAGAACCACTTACCATCTAAGGAGATACTCGACATGGATTGCCTGCGCAAGTAACTATGCTAAAGGCATCCAGATGTTTGAAAAAAGGATGTGTCATTTATATGGCACAGGTGACTATTAGGGAGGAGAAACCCAAGATTGAAGACATCCTAGTCATCTCTGACTATCCTGAAGTGTTTCCAGAAGAACTGCCTGGTTTGCCACCAGATAGGCAAGTGGAATTCAGTATCGACATCATTCCTGGGGTCGCGCCTATTGCGGGAGCACCTTATAGATTGGCACCCACGGAAATGAAGGAATTAAGAACGCAACTAGACGATCTACTAGCCAAAGGTTTTGTTAGACCCAGTTCGTCTCCATGGGGAGCACCAATCCTGTTCGTCAAGAAGAAAGATGGTTCGATGCGTCTATGCATCGATTACCATGAGCTGAATAAAGTTACAATCAAGAATAGGTATCCTCTGCCCAGGATCGACGATCTGTTCGATCAGTTGCAAGGAGCGAGCTATTTTTCCAAGATTGACCTACGGTCAGGCTACCATCAATTGAAGGTCAAGGACGAAGATGTGCATAAAACTGCGTTTAGGACTCGTTATGGTCATTTTGAGTTCCTAGTGATGCTTTTTGGGCTTACTAATGCACCTGCCGCATTCATGGATCTCATGAATCGCGTTTGTAAGCCTTATTTGGAAAAATTCGTCATTGTCTTCATCGATGACATCCTCATTTACTCCAAAAGTCAAACTGACCACGAGAAACATCTTCGATGTATTCTTAAATTGCTTCATGAAGAAAAGCTTTATGCCAAATTCTCTAAATGTGAATTTTGGCTACGAGAAGTTCAATTCCTTGGACATGTAGTCAGTGAGCGTGGTATCCAAGTGGATCCCGCTAAAGTTGAAGCCGTCATGATTTGGCAGGAGCCGAAGACACCTACGGAGATCCGCAGTTTCCTAGGTCTAGCAGGATACTACAGACGCTTCATCGAAAACTTCTCAAGGATTGCTGCACCCCTAACTTCATTAACTAGGAAGAGTATAAAGTTTAATTGGGGCCCTAAGCAGCAAGAAGCTTTTGATATCCTCAAACAAAGCTGAGCAATGCTCCAGTGTTGACATTGCTAGACGGAATGGAAGAATTCGTCGTATATTGTGATGCATCGCACACCGGGATGGGTTGTGTGCTTATGCAGAGGGGCAAGGTGATTGCCTATGCTTCACGACAATTAAAAGTGCATGAAAAGAACTAAACCACCCATGACTTGGAGTTGGGTGCCGTTGTATTTGCACTAAAGCTTTGGAGGCATTACTTGTATGGCATTAAATTTGTGATCTATTCTGATCACAAAAGCCTCCAGCACCTGTTCAATCAGAAAGATTTGAATATGAGGCAGCGACGTTGGATGGAAACTCTGAACGACTATGACTGTGAAATAAGATACCATCCAGGCAAGGCCAACGTAGTCGCAGATGCCTTGAGCAGGAAAGAAAGGGTGAAACCAATAAGGATCAATGCCAAGAGCGTTGAAATCAAGAACAGTCTGAATGAACGATTGTTAGCTGCACAGAAAGAAGCTGTGTTGGAAGCTAACTATCCAAACGAAAAGCTAGGGGTAACTAAAGAGCAGTTATCTTATGGCAAAGACGGAATTCTGAGATTGAATGGAAGCATATGGGTTCCTGTTTATGGAGGTCTTCGTGACTTAATCCTTCAGGAAGCCCATAGTTCCCGATATTCCGTTCATCCTGGTGCTGATAAAATGTATCAGGATTTAAAGTCGAACTTTTGGTGGATAGGCTTGAAAAAGTCTATAGCCACCTACGTAGCAAAGTGCTTGACTTGTGCGCAAGTGAAAGCTGAGCATCAAAAGCCGTCAGGCTTGCTACAACAGCCTGAACTTCCCGAGTGGAAATGGGAAATGGTGACGATAGATTTCATCACCAAGTTGCCAAAGACAAAGAAGGGAAACGATACAATATGGGTAATAGTTGATAGACTGACTAAGTTAGCACATTTCCTACCCATAAAGGAGACTCATAGCTCCGATATACTAGCCTAGTTGTTTGTAGACAAGATTGTAGCCCTTCATGGCGTGCCTGTGTCTATCATCTCTGATAGAGATACCAGATACACGTCACACTTTTGGAAAAGTTTCCAACAATATTTGGGCACACGTTTGAACTTCAGTACGGCTTACCACCCTCAGACAGATGGACAGAGTGAGCGTACAATCCAAACGTTGGAAGACATGCTTCGTGCATGTGCGATTGACTTAGGTGGTAGTTGGGATAACCACCTACCATTAGTCGAATTCTCCTATAACAACAGCTACCATACGAGCATTAAGGCTGCACCTTTTGAAGCCCTATATGGTAGAAAATGTAGAACGCCCGTTTGTTGGGCAGAAGTTGGAGATGTCCAGATGACAGGACCTGATATAATATTTGAAACAACGGACAAGATTGTCCAAGTTCGCGATCGATTGAAAGCTGCCCGAGACAGGCAGAAAAGCTACGCAGATCTGAAGCGTAAGCCTTTCAATTTCGAAGTAGGCGACAAGGTTTTGCTTAAGGTATCACCCTGGAAAGGGGTGATGCGATTCGGTAAGAAAGGCAAGTTAAGCCCGAGATATATTGGACCTTTCGAGGTAATCGAACGTGTCGGATCGGTTGCCTACAAATTAAACTTACCGGAAGAGCTCAGCAGTATCCACAATGTGTTCCACATCTGTAACCTGAAGAAGTGTTTCGCTGACGAATCACTGGTTATACCGCATACAGATGTACACATCGACGGGAGCTTAAAGTTCGTCGAAAAACCTGTGTCGATCGAGGATCGACAGGTTAAGAAGCTTCGCAGGAAGTATATACCAATAGTGAAGGTAAAATGGGATGTCCGTAGAGGTCCCGAATACACGTGGGAGGTAGAGTCCAAGATGAAAGAAAAGTACCCTCAATTATTTCAATAAATCTCGAGGTCGAGATTTCTTTTAAGGGGTGAGGATGTAACACCTCGAAATTTTTGCGTCCAATGATGTATTGACACGTGTCATAAGTTTACACGTGGTATTAAATACTAATTAAAGGACTAAAGTTGACAAACATTGGAACTATGTAAATTCGAGGGTTAAAAATGTCAACGAGGGATAAATATACTGTATAGTAACCCCAAATGATGCTCGTACCTTCAAACGAATAAATCATGAATCGTACGGAACGAATTGTGGAAGAAAGTGAGAGATTTCAAACTACAGGGGTTAAATGTGTCAACATGTTTAATTATACCTCTGAGTGACCCTTTGACAAACCCGAGACTTTGTAACATTAAATTACGCTCACTAAAATATACGATATAAATTTCGTGAAGTTCCGTTTCAAAACGAGAAAGTTATGATCGAATTCGTATGAGAAGGGTTAAAAGCGTCAAACATTGAAAGTTATGACTTTTCGGGTAGTGATAAATTAACCAAGGGTTAATATGTTGGGTAAAAGTTCCGAGGCCCTTAATCGTAAATAAATGAGGCCCAAAACGCAAAGTTACCCCTTCGAAACCGAAAGGCCAAGGCAATAATTACAAAAGATTTGAAAATCTTGGAATTTAAGCTTCAGGCGGGCCGCGTTAAAGAATTGATGGAGCTTACGCGGGCCGCGTGGGCAGTGTGGATCCGGGCTCTGACAATAGGATTCAGGCGACCTGCGTAAAGGTAGGCTGACCTCTTACGCGGGCCGCGCCAGCTCTCCAGATGCAGAAAACGTGGACAGGTTCACTGTTTGCTGTTTTAACCGACTTAGAATGCCATTATGAGAGCATGGGCGCCCCCTAAACGTCCCCTAGCACTCAGGGACAGTTGTTGATCATCCATGAACAATTATAGACCTAGTTGTGATGATCCCATGCTCCAAATTTCACCATAAAAAGCCTTGTTGTGCACACTTTAGAAACACACCTCAATCTGCTTTCTTGATCACATCTGGAGCTCAAGAACACTCTTCTAGCATCTCTGGTCGTGTACCAAACTTCTGTAAGTGTGCCTAACCCTTTGTGGTTTAGTTTTTACATAGTTATAGTTTAAAAGTCAATCCGTCGTAATTAACGATTGACCTGACGATAAATCACAAATAGTCCAGTGGTTTGTCGGATCAAAGGTAGTTATATGCTGGTAATCATGTAGGCTTTAAACCCCTAAAAGGGCACCCTCTGATTCCCACTCTAACTAGTCCGAATATCAAGTCAAACTTGCTTAGAAAAAGTCAACAGAATGCTATTTTGCGATTTTATGCATAATCAGTAATGTAGATAGCGTGTAACCTGTTTTAACACTCATATAACATGATAATAAGTATATTAACTAGTCTAAGTTTGTTTGATCCGACCATTTACTGTTTTGACCCAGTTCGGAACCGAAAGTCGCAAAACTTCGACTTTTGCTTTGACTTCAGTTCTGACCCGTTATGTTATGTTTTAGATATGCCTTAGGACTCTCTTAGGACCAGGTTACATGATGGTATAACCCTCTGTGACCGGTTCATTGTTTGTCCGAGTCTTTAGCACATTTCCGTTAAACGCCTAAAAGTTGACCATAACGCCCTTTTTACTTTAAAACGAGAATTTTGGATACGTGAAAGGACAATAACCTTAGTTACTGATTTCTAAGGATGTCCCTAAAATTTCACGTCAATCCGAGGTCTAGAATGAGAGTTATGCTAAATAGCGCAATTACGGAAACTTTAGTAATTAAAAGGCGCAATTAGCATAACGCCTATCTAAACCCAAATTTCGACACCAAACCTTTTACACACTGATGTAAAATAATATTTTGGGATTTTTAAAGATTTTTAATTATTTTTAGCCTGCTCATAACCTGCGGTTATGGCATCGGTTCGGTAAATACCGAATATACCCTTTTCGGACATAACTTGAGCTCTACATGATATAATCTTTAAAATGACCGAAATACCCCTACGGGGCATATAATGGATTTAAACTCGTTACGGGCATTATGGAAGGTATCCTACTGATACCACAACCTCTTTAAAGCATATTGACTTAGGAAACCTGTGTAGGACTCTTACGGTTACCCGTTACGCCTTTTGCGCGCACGGTTCGGTTTATGTAACTAGTTTACATAAACTAGCCAAAACGGGTCAAACCTTATTGTTTTGACCTCAAAATCCAGAGTGTGGTTTTATTACCCATATAAAACAAGTCTTCAAACTTGTTGGGTCCAAACCACATTCCATTCCCGGTTTTCGCCTTTCACGCGATTAAACCGTATATATCCTTTGAAACTGACCGGTCTAAGCTAAGGCTAGATTAAAGACCCGTTAGGATTCTAATAGGTTGTTTAAACCTTCGTTACAGAGTAGGAGACCAGTAAAAGAAACTTGCATTTATTTGATTGAGGTTATTACTTGCTCAGGTAAATACTTTTAACTTATTTTCCGTTATACGGGCTTGGGTTACGGTATTTAAAATACCGCTTGGTCGGGCAATTGACCCCAACTCATTAGTAGCTGGGTATTATCAATGTGACCCGTTTAAAAATTGGTTTTGTTGGCTTTACGCCTTTGGGAACTTAATGACCATGTCCCGGATATCCTTGGCATCATTTTACGAAATGGCCACGACCCCAACACGCGGGTGTAGGCGTACACCCGACAATGTGTCTATAATTATAAAGGTATAACCGTTGGTTTTCCCGCCGCGGCTTTATGCTTTGTGGCGTGTCTATTAACATTAAACCCGACACGACCCGGGCGACCGAACGCATAGCGAACATGTAATTCTTTTACAAGATTTAATTGATAAATTATCCCAAGTTATTAAAGAGTTTGTGCCTTGTGCATTCAAATCAATTTTATTAAACATTTTACAAAAGTGTCGGTTGAATGTATTTACCAGTGTAAACTGACGTATTTTCCCCAAAAAGATTAATGCACGTTCTACACGTAATAGGCTGGCCACTCCTTAGCATCGTTAGAGTCTCGCAAGCTTGGGATGCCTGTTGAACAATTATTTTTCTATCTTATTTTGATCCCCTGTGGGTTATATTTCGACGATTTGTGATACTTGGATATTACATTCGATTGTTGAAATATATTTATCTTTATGCTTCCGCTGTGCATTTATATATTGTGTGGTTTGACTATATTGTTGCCAACTACGTCACGGTAATCCCCCACCGGGCCAACCGGTGATACACGTGGAAATCGGGGTGTGACCGGTTGGTATCAGAGCCAATGTTGAGTGAATTAAACACTATCCTTATGTGTTTAATCTCAATGACACAATTGCACATACTTGAGTCTAGACCAGAACATAGGACAAATTCGAATTGTTATTCCAGTTTGTCTTTTATTGTTTATTGCGACTTAAAGATGTGTTAAGCAGGAATTATGCCACCAGCAATTAGAAGAGGAGGAAGAGGCAAAGGGCCGATCACTACTCATAATGATCACGAGGCCGGACCTTCAAACATGCGAGCTCCTTCCGGCACAAGGAGCGAAGAGCCTCAGAGACGTAGAAGAAACCTCTTTGAGCCAGCAAGACGGTCTACCTCACACAGTTCGACACCTTCATACCGTCACTCTTTTGGACCAAATTCGGAGAACGAGCCCAGTAACCCTCAACCTTCGTTTATACCTCTCCAGCGATCTGCTTCGCACCGTTCCTATGGTGATCCTACTCCTTTCTTCCAAGGCCAGTTCAACCCGGCTGATTACGTCCAAGAACCAATAGGTTACAACCCTTTAGGACCAGAGGATCACTTTTCCGAAGACAACGGATGGATATGGACGAGGATACAGATCCCGTCGAGCCTGCAAGAGGTACTCCCAATCATCCAATCGAGATCTCTGATGGGTCATCCTTTCATGGAACACCCTATCAAGGTCCCGACAGTTACCAGGCGAGGTTTAACCAGTGTGATTGGTACTTCACACCTTCTCATCATTTCTCGCCTCATGACCAGCAGCAACAGCAACAGGATCCTTCCGAGGATTCGCGTTTTGTGGCAGTTACGCCACCGCCTCCACCGCCACCAGTTCATCAAGCACCTCCATATCCGCCAAGGCGTAGGAGATCAGGCGCGCGGATGTCCACCCTAGGAGGGGAATTTCACTTTAGCACCCCTCGCCACTCGAGTGCAAGTCATTTTCCGCCATTGCCCGAAGAACCACAATTAGGTGAACCTTCGAGTCACCCTACAGAGGTGAATTCTGCACCAGTTCCACCACCTCCGCCACCATTCGGCTATGACAATCCGATACCAGCGTACGCCGGTTCCACCGCATACAACCCGTTTGAGCAACCGACTCACACTCACTATAATTATGATGCTGACCTATACGTGGTAGCGGCTAATTACAACGCTCTCCATCCCGAAGGACCTTATGGAAATCCTTGGGGACTAGGATACTCAGCTCATGGGTATCCAGCACCTCCTAGACCTCCGGTTCAACAACCGTCGCAGCAGCCACGTTTTTCTCCACCGGAGCAGGAAGAAATCCTCCACCGTCTAAACCGAGTGGAACGAGACTTTGAGCAAGAACGTAAAAGTAATCGTGGATTCCTCAAAGGCCTAGGAAACCTACTAAAAGGGAGGAAGAAACGAGATCATTAGTCTCTTTATGTACTATGGTATTTACTATTACAATCAAGTCCCTGCGTGGACATTTATCGTGTTTAGTTCCTACGTGGACTTGTCTTTTAGTCCCTGTGTGGACATCTATCCTTGTATTTGGTCCCTGTGTGGACTTGTCTTTTAGTCCCTGTGTGGACATCTATCCTTGTATTTGGTCCCTGCGTGGACTTGTTTTCTGTAAACCTCTGCGTAGGTATTTTATCTATTTAAAAAGTCCCGTTTAGGGCAGTGTGTAATAATTATTATGATTAATGGAACGTTAAGTTATAAATTTCATTTTTGTGATTAGATACATTCTTATATGAAATAAATCAAATATCATTTTTAATTTAATCTGCATACTAAATAAAGAATCTTAATGGTGAAACCTAGCCTGGCGTCATTATAATACCCGGCCAAGATGGTAAGACCTGATTAAAAGATTCAGATTCCTGTTAGCCTCTGTAAACATGTTAACGTTCTTGGCAGATGTGATTCGTTAAAATCGCACGCGTCATTCTTCAAAGGATTCCAAAACCCAAATTAATGATTTGAAAATCATGGGTTAAATCGTCAATAAAGATGATCATTTATTAAACATCCATTAGTGATGTAGTTCCTACGGGCCATACTTATTGTCATATAAAACAAAAGACAGTTGTAGTCTATGACTCCCTGTTAGAAAAGGTAAAAGAACTATGGTTCAAACCTTCATGCCTTGATTCTCTGAAATCCCGGCTTATATTATAAAAACGTCCTTGTGACTAGGCTTTTGTGCCACTAACAATATTGTTTGTAATTAGGATAAGTTATATTCAAATCCTAAATGAAAGTGAGTAACAAATTAACCAGATATGGTCTATGTTTACCATGGTTAATGAATTGCCATAAAAGATATCGGGTTACTTGAGAGATAAATTGCACTAACATTATCACAGTAGACCAAGGTGGCTCGAGTCAGAGGATGATGTAGTTCGAGTAGCAGGTTACGGAGCCAGCAGATTTCGGAGACAACATTGGCGACCCTGCGGTACTCGGCCTCCGCAATGGATCGTGAAATAGTTGACTGGCGCTTGGAGGACCATGATATGAGGATGTCCCCGAAATAAATGCAATACCCACAAGTGGACCGTTGTGTGTAATGGCAACCGGCCCAGTCTACATCAGTGTAAGCATGTAAGGATGGGGCAGAAGTGTGGCCCAAAGTCAGACCGTAGGAAGATGTGCCCTTGATGTAGCGAATGATCCTCTTAAGAGCATTCCAATGATTGGTACGGGGATCATGCATATGCATGCATATCTGTTGAACAACATATGTATGTTAGGTCGGGTAAAAGTAAGATAATGAAGTGCTCCAATGAGGCTTCTGTAAAGGGTGGGATCAGGAAAGGGTTCCCCGGAGTTTGCACTGAGCTTTGGATTGGTGTCGATGGGAGTGGACACGGGGTTGACAGGAACATGGTGTCCCTATGGCGGGTGACTGAAATGCCAAAGAAAAAACTGAGTGGGCCAAGATCTTTCATGACGAATTCAGTAGCAAGTTTAGCCATGAGGTGGTGTCGAAGACGGTCAGACGAGGTGACAAGCAGGATGTCTTCAACAAATAGAAGAAGGTAGGTAGTGTCGTGACCACTATGTAAAGTGAATAGAGAAGCATCGCATTTGCTATGATGAAAGCCCATAGTTAGAACAAAGTCGGTGAACCGTTGATACCATGCCCGTGGTACCTGTTTGAGTCCATAGAGTGATTTCTTGAGTAAACAGGTGGTTAGGAAAATTGCGATCCCGAAAACCCATTGGTTGGTGCATGTAAACTGTTTCATCTAAGTTTCCATGAAGAAACGCGTTGCTGACGTCCAATTGATGAACCGACCATGACTTTGAAAGTTCCAGAGACAAAACAGGAGACAAAACAGTTCTAATGGTGGCGGGTTTTACAACTGGACTAAATGTGTCAACGCAATCAATTCCCATCTGTTGTGTGCGACCTTCACACACCAATCGTGCCTTGTACCTTTCCAAACTCCCGTCTGATTTGAATTTGTGTTTAAATAACCACATGCTTCAAATGACATTCATGTGTGGTTCCCTTGGTACCAACTTCCATGTTCCATTTTTTAATAAGTACATTATTTCGTTGGTCATGGAAGAGAACCATACAGGTATGGACAAAGCATCAGTTGGGTTTTTGGGTATGGGAGTGATGTCAGCGGTGGTAGATGTGTAAAGGTTGAGGTGGTGTTTGGGTTTGACAATGCCACTCATGGAGCGGGTTCGCATTGTGCGAGTTGGGGGAGGTGGTGGAGTGGGGGCTGTGGTGTAAGAAGTATGTGGAATGAAGTCTTGCTGATGGTCGATAGTAGAATAGGTCGTGTGAGCCGGTTGGGGCGAAGAGGTCTGTTGGGCCGATTGGTTCATAGGGACAGGAGGGGTGATAGGTGAATTTGGGCTGGTGGGTTGGAGTTGTGCTGTGGGGCTGTGGTTGTGGGGTGAGGGATTTGGGCTAGGATTTGGTCTTTGGGCCACATGTAGGGGTGTGCAATAACCGAACCGTTAACTGAAATCGAACAAAAAACCGACAAAACCGAACCGAAATTAACTAAAACTGAATTAATCGAAAGTCGGTTAACGGATATTTTTTTACCATCGGTTAACCGAAATTAACCGAACCGAACCAAATCATTTATTTTTTTATATATTTGTGGCTTTTATACCTCTAGTTCATGTATTTCATGTTTTATACTTTCATTTCATGTAATAATACCTCTATTTCATTTATTTATGCCTTCATTTCAATTATTTATACCTTCATTTCATTTATTTATACCTTCATTTCATTTATTTATACCTTCATTTCATTTATTTATACCTCCATTTTATGTATTTAAACATCTATTCATGCATTTATACCTCCATTTCATTTATTTACACATCCATTTCATGTATTTATACATCTATTTCATGTATTTATACCTCCGTTACATGTATTTCCAAACAAAAAATTTAGCCCTTTTTTGAATTGGTTATTAACCGAAAATTAACCAAACCAAACCGAAAACCGACAAATTAACCAAATTAACTGAACCAATTAACCGAAGACTTCGGTTACGGTTACGGATAATGCTAATAACCGAACCGAACCGTGCACACCCTTAGCCGCAGGTGTGGATTGTGTGGTTGGAAGTGTGGCATCAGAAAGGGAGGGACCGGTCTGGGAAGTGTGTAAAGGGTTAATGTGAGGCCATAAGTGGTGGTTTGTTGGAGAGTTTAGAAAGTCATAAGATGGTGGTGGGGCTACGGACTGTTTGAATGGAAAGGTTGTTTCATCAAAAGCCACATGGCGACAAATGATGATTTGCTTTGTGTTTAGGCAAAGACATTTGTACCCCCGATAAGAGGTAGGATATCCTAAGAAGAAACATGGATGGGAACAGTATTCGAGTTTGTAAATTGTGCTGGAAGGGGCGGGAGGGTAGCACAAACAACCGAAGACACGAATGTGGTCGTAGGTGGGTGTGTTGTGGTATAATAATTCGGTTGGAGTTTTGGAGGTGTGGTTTTTGTTAGGTAGGATATTTAAAAGGTAGGACGTGGTTTCAAGAGCATGATGCCACAAGTCGTTTGGTAGAGAACCGTGAGCAAGCAATGCACGGATCATGTTATTGATTGTATGGATTTTCCGCTCGGCCTTGCCATTTTGGGAGGAGGTGTGAGGGCACGAAAGTCGAAATACGATGCCATTTACTTGAAAGAATTGTTGAAAAGAGTTATTGACATATTCTTTTCCATTGTCATATTGGAATGATTTAATATTTCTTTCAAATTGGGTTTGTATTAGTTTGGTAAATTTACAGAATATAGAAAACACAAGTGATTTTTTGGCGATTGGGAAAACCCATAAGTGTTATAGTGTTATATAGTGTTATGAAGTTGGTAAAGGCTACTTATACTGAATGATAGCAGTTTATAGTGTTATAAAGTGTTATAAAGTGGTATATAGTGTTATATAGTGTTATAAAGAGTTATAGTGTTATAGTGTGTTATATAGTGTTATATATTGTTATAAAGTGTTATAGTGTGTTATATAGTGTTATAAAGGCTACTTATGCTGAATGATAGTAGTTTATAGTGTTATAAATGTTATAAAGTGTTATATAGTGTTATATAGTGTTATAAAGTGTTAAAGTGTCATATTGTGTTATATAGTGTTATAAAGTGTTATAGTGTGTTATAGTGTTATAAAGTGCTATGAAGTTGGTAAAGGCTACTCATGCTGAAGTTGGTTATCCGCAGATGTCACACCCCCAAAATCCACCTGCGGAGTATCACCGCTTGGGAGCGTGCAGGATCAAGCCATCAATCATATCAAACATAGCATTTAAGTGTAAGAGTAGAAAATGTAATTCATCGTGACATGACTGATGTTCATAACCAAACATTGTTAAGTAGCGGAAGCATAATAATGAAAACCCAAAATAAATTATGAGTTCAAATAACGTTCACGATCCGTATCCCACAACGACCTGCTCCTCCCTGTGCAAGCTCCATAATGTACCTAAGGTCCTGCAAGGCATGCAGCAGATAATCAACAACTAGTTGAGCTAGTTCACAGAAGGTAAGTTCATAACAGTAATGCGTAAGTTCATCTAGTGGGGGCTTCCCATGCATGTATGTACTAATGGTGGGGGTTTCCCATGCCTCAAATATATACTACTAGTGGGGGATTCCCACGTTTATCTTTACTAATGGGGGCTTCCCAGTATGGTACTTACTAGACTATTTGCAACCATGTGTTCTTCCTAAACCGAGAACAGGAATACGTACAAGGTCATGTAGGATTTACGTGAGTGCCCTTCCCCGAGGACAGTGGTACGCGTGGGGTTTACGTAGGATTTACGTAAGTGTCCTTCCGACCCGGAAGACAGTAGTGGGTATTAGGTTACGTAGGATTTACGTAAGTGTCCTCCCGACCCGGGAGACAATGGTAGATACTAGTTTACGTAGGTTTTACGTAAGTTTCCTGACTATCCTGAGGACGATGGTCTATAGTCTAGTGATTGCGTAAGTACGAGTAACCATTCCATATCAAACATTCCAACCCAATTACCAACCCGGGAATCCCATGCCTTGGCTGTGTGAACTCACCTTGGGTTGCTCGGCAGATACACAAAGGAGAGGGTTCTTGAACTAACAGTGGTCAACCACGTCCTAACAGGGTTACCATACAAGTCAGGTTTTGACTTCAAGTTATGCACGTATAAGTCAGGGCAAACACATATTTATCATGGCAACATGTAATCAGTCAAATGCACTTTAACAGTTAATAACGTATGCAAGATTTGGACTCGCACAAGCCCAACTTCCTTGTGCGGTCCACCCGAAGAATTTCAGTAGTTCCCGGCCCAGATAACATAACAATTCAATAACATATCGGCCCAATAAGGTTAAACAGTCCAGTAATAAGGTGCCCGTGCTCACAGTCTCGAGTCGAGACTATCAGTCTCGAGTTATGCTGGTGTTGAGATCTCGAGTCGCAACGAAGGAGGTTTCGAGTCGCAACAGTGCTGGTCTCGGTTTGTCATGGTCCACTCGAGACTGCTCGGTCTCGAGTCGCAACCGGACTCGCAATGCCGGTCTCGAGTTGTGCTGCTGTGTGCGAGTGTTGTGGTCTCGAGTCGAGACTAAGGGTTCTCGACTCGCAACCCGTGTCCAGATCAGGAATGTAACCAACTTCCTAATTTCCATAATTTGCAGCTCCATCAGTTCCGTAATTTTAGCAAACAGAATATCAGTTTCTCAATTCAGATCAAACAGCAAATAAATCGATCATCATGAACATTCATATCATCATCATACAATCGGATCATTAATCATCTAAATCAAGAACGTAAAACCGAGTCATTCACTATCATGCAACCTAAAACTTAATTGCGAACTCACAATCATCACAGCCGGTTAACAAGCATATATTCGGACCAATTTAGCATGTTACCAATACCAATCCGATTTAGTGATCATGTAGCCGATTAACACCCATCCGGTTCTATTTTATCATGTAAGCAATTCATACAAGTAACCCTAATCGGCTAAAACAAAACATGGAACGTTAACATCATTTAACACGAAAACACAAACCAAACACTAACCGATTAAGAGTGTGATCCGATACAAGGTATGATCTTCGAGTGGGAGGAAGTTCTTGGCTGCCTTCGGTTCCGAGCCGAGAGAGAGAGAGTGTTTGGTGTGTGTGTGTTCTTGGTTGCAAAGTTGTGAAAACTAAAACCCTAAAGATGTGTGTAAGTGTAAACATATAACCGGCCAAGAGGGAGTGGGCCGAGTCCAAGTGTAGTGAGCCGAAACCCTCAATGGGCCGCCCTTGGGATCTCGAGTCGTGCAAGGCCGAAAGGGTTAATGGAATCAAGTGGGAGTTGTGCGGTTCGAGTTCAAATAACATACATACAATCATTTAATTTGTAACACACAAAAGAAACACATATCACGTAAACATGCATTTATTCAACCAGAGTAGCTCACGTAACGTTACAAGATAGGTCTAAAGTACGAGTTGTCACATTATCCCCAACTAAAAATAAATTTCGTCCCGAAATTTGGTACGCACTCACTGAGGGAGCTAGGTAAGTTGTATCGTTTACTGGTTTTCCTGGGGTGTCACATCCTCCCCCCGTTGATCTGGAATTTCGTCCCGAAATTCCGAAGTAGTAGCTTCAGCCTCAGTAGTGGTTGCGTCGTTCGTGAATAACTGGGGATACTTTTCTGTCATGCTGTCTTCGCGTTCCTAGGTGTACTCTGGGCCACGTCTGGAGTTCCAACGAACTCGAACAAGAGGGATTCTCTTGTTTTTGAGGACCTTCACATCCCGGCCCGTGATTTCAACTGGCTCCTCGACGAACTGCAACCGCTCGTCGATAGTGTGTTCCTTAAAAGGAACGATAAGGGTCTGATAGGCACTTCTTCAGATTCGATATGTGAAATACATTGTGAACTGCACCGAGTTCAGCTGGTAGGTTTAACTTGTAGGCCACTTTGCCTGTTTTCTCAATGATCTCGAATGGTCCGACGTATCGCGGATTTAGTTTGCCCCGTTTGCCAAAACGAACCACACCCTTCCAGGGTGAGACTTTAAGTAAAACCCGGTCCCCGACCTGAAATTCCAAAGGCTTTCTACGCTTGTCCGCGTAGGCTTTCTGACGGTCGCGTGCTGCCGCCATGCGTTGTCGTATTTGTGCTATCTTTTCTGTGGCGTCCACTACAATCTCTGGACCCGTGATCTGACTATCCCCCACCTCTGCCCAACAGAGAGGTGACCGGCATTTACGCCCGTACAATGCCTCGAATTGAGCGGCTTGTATACTGGTGTGATAACTATTATTATATGAGAACTCCACCAAAGGGAGATGCTTTTCCCAGCCGTTGCCGAAATCAATAACGCATGCCCGAAGCATGTTTTCAAGAGTTTGGATCGTTCGCTCAGACTGCCCATCCGTCTGAGGGTGATACGCTGTGCTCATGTCTAACCGTGAGCCAAAGGATTTGTGCATCGCTTGCCATAGCTCTGACGTGAATCGTGCATCCCGATCCGAAATGATGGAAGTGGGCACCCCGTGCCTTGAAACAACTTCTTTGAGATAGATGTCTGCGAGAGTGGAGAACTTATCCGTTTCCTTTATAGCTAGGAAGTGTGCAGACTTGGTGAGTCGATCCACGATTACCCATATGGTATCATTCCCAAGCTGGGATCTAGGTAGGCCTGTAACGAAATCCATGGAAATTTCTTCCCATTTCCATTGCGGTATCTTAGGTTGTTGAAGTAGACCCGCTGGTTTCTGGTATTCCACCTTGACCCTCGCACAGGTCAAGCACTTGCCGACGTAAGTAGCAATGTGGGCCTTCATGCTAGGCCACCAATAAGTAGTTCTGATGTCGTGGTACATTTTGTCCGATCCTGGATGTACCGAGTAGCGAGACTTGTGTGCTTCGTCCATCACAAGCTCTCGTAGACCGCCATAAAGTGGGACCCAAATACGCCCCGTTACATAGTAGGCGCCGTCTGCCTTCTGTTCTAATCGCTGTCGTGAGCCGCGTAGGGCTTCAGCCTTGACGTTTTCTGGTTTTAATGCTTCTGCCTGAGCATCTCGTATCTGTGTAGGAAGGCTAGACTGAATCGTAAGCTGCAGCGCTCGCACGCGCCGAGATAAAGTGTATTTCCGACTGAGGGCGTCAGCCACAACATTGGCTTTGCCTGGATGGTATTTGATGGCGCATTCGTAATCGTTCAATAACTCGACCCATCGCCGTTGACGCATATTCAAATCCTTCTGCTTAAGAATATGCTCGAGACTCCTGTGATCGGTGTAAATCGTGCACCTGGTACCGTATAGGTAGTGTCGCCATATCTTAAGCGCGAACACAACAGCTCCCAGCTCTAAATCGTGCGTCGTATAGTTCCGTTCATGAATCTTAAGTTGGCGCGAAGCGTAAGCAATGACCTTGTCGCGCTGCATTAACACACATCCAAGACCCTGAATGGATGCATCACAATAAACCACGAAGTCGTCTGTGCCCTCTGGCAAAGAGAGGATAGGTGCACTACAAAGTCTATCCTTTAAGTGCTGAAAAGCAGTCTCCTGGGGCTCTCCCTAGCGATAGGTGACACCCTTCTGTGTCAGTAGCGTAAGCGGCTGAGCAATCTTTGAAAAATCTTTAATAAACCGTCTGTAGTACCCGCCAAACCCAAGAATTGGCGTATTTCCGTTGGCGTACGTGGTGCAGGCCAGTTTCTGATCGAGTCTACCTTGGATGGATCGACATGGATCCCATCCTTGTTCACTACGTGGCCTGAGAAGTGGACTTCACGAAGCCAGAAGTCGCATTTAGAAAACTTGGCGTACAGCTGCTCTTTTCGAAGGAGATCCAATATCAGGCGTAGGTGCTGCTCGTGCTCCTCCTGACTCTTGGAGTAAATCAGAATGTCGTCGATGAATACTATGACGAGCTTGTCTAGGTAGGGTTTGCACACCGTGTTCATAAGGTCCATAAATACGGCAGGCGCGTTCGTAAGCCCGAACGGCATGACAAGAAACTCGTAGTGACCGTAGCGAGTTCTGAATGCAGTTTTGGAGACGTCCTCCTCCCGGACTCTCAGCTGATGATAACCAGACCTCAAGTCTATCTTGGAATAGTAACACGACCCTTGCAACTGGTCGAATAAGTCGTCTATGCGTGGAAGAGGATAACGGTTCTTCACCGTCACCTTGTTGAGTTCACGGTAGTCGATGCACATTCTGAACGTACCGTCTTTCTTTTTCACAAATAGTACTGGAGCTCCCCATGGCGAAGAGCTTGGACGAATGAAGCCCTTTTCCAAGAGCTCTTGTAGCTGCTTTGACAGTTCTTCCAGTTCTGATGGAGCTAGACGATATAGTGCGCGAGCTATGGGTGCTGCTCCAGGAGCGAGCTCGATTTGAAATTCGACCTGACGATGAGGCGGTAATCCAGGTAAATCTTCAGGAAACACCTGAGGGTAGTCGCGAACAATTGGAATATCCTCCAATTTCTTTTCCTTCACTGATGCATCTGAAACGAGTTCCAAGATTGCGGTGTGACCCTTCCGCAGACACTTCTGAGCCTTCAAGAAAGAGATGATGCCAACTACAGCACCACTCTTGTCGCCCTGGACTTCGAGAGGTTCTTGACCAGTACGGGAAATGCGAATGATCTTCTCACTGCATAAGATCTCTGCCTGATGTTGGGATAACCAATCCATCCCTATGACGATGTCGAAACTTCCCAAGACTATGGGAATAAGTTCGATGGAGAAGGCCTGACCGGCTAAGACAATACTACAACCCCTGACTATCTGCGTGGCTTCTAAACTCTTACCATTAGCTAGTTCTACGACGTGTTTGGTGTTTAGGGGTGTTGATGTACGTTTTAACAATTTACTGGCTTTCACAGAAATATAACTTGTATCCGCACCCGAATCAAATAAGACAGTAACATAAATATCGTCAAGGAGAAACTTACCCATAACCACATTGGGATCGTTCATTGCGTCTCCTCACCCCAGCACGAAAGCTCGACCCCTTGCCTCGTTGCCATTGTTGTTGTTGTTTCCCCCGTTGTTGTTGTTCCCGTTGCCCTGGTTATTGTTGTTGCGATTCTGGTTCAACTGAGGACAATCGCGTTTGAAATGACCTTCAGCCCCACATTGGAAACATCCCCGGTTTCCACGCTGTGGCTGCTACTGCTACGGGTTCTGTGGAGCTGGTTGTTGCGGTTGCTGGTTCTGATTTGCAGGCCGTGGGCTCCTACAGTCTTTGGCCTCGTGACCCATCTTGAGACATCTTTGACAACGACCCTTGTTGCACTGGCCGCTGTGGTGTCTGTTGCAGTTGTGACACTTGGGGTGGAACCCTTGATACCTTCTCTGTCTATGACCACCAGAGGATTGCTGACTAGGACTCTGGTAATGGTCAGTCTTCTGCTGCTGAGCTTGAGACTGAACTGTTGCTGAACCTTTGCTTGAATCCCCATCCCACTTTCTTTTATTGTCACTGGGTGTAGTGGGAGTAGCGGCTGAAGTGGTAGCACTGATGCGTTTGGGCAACTTGTTCTGATCCACCGCCTGATCCGTGAGGCGATGAGCAAGACGCTGGATGTCTTGGATATTGTCGAGGTTAGCCGATGTAACATGGCTCTGAATTTCTGAGGCTAGACCCTTGAGGTACAACTCGATGCGCTTAATTGGAGGGTCCACCATGGTTGGGCACAAGATAGCCAGTTCGTTCGATCGCTTCGTGTAAGCTTCTATCTCTGACCCCGTCATCTTCAAATGATAAAACTCATTTTCCAGCTTGTGAATGTCGTCACGTGTGCAGTATTCCCTCTTAATAAGTTCCTTGAAATCCTTCCAGGGTGTGGCGTTAGCAGCTGCCAACCCTAAGATCTGAACTTGGGCGTTCCACCAAGTTAGTGCTATCCCTTCCAACGTGCCAGTGGCATACTTGACTCTGCGAGCCTCAGGGCATTCGCACATTTCAAACACTGACTCTAGCTTCTCAAACCAGTGGAGGAGTCCCACTGCCCCCTCTGTGCCGCTGAAAGTACTTGGACGACAATCCATGAAGTTCTTGAAAGTGCAGACAGGTTGCTACGCGTGTTGACCTATTGTGTATGAATAGGACAAAGTTTAAATACAAGGGCTAGTTTAGGAGTTTAGGATCTAAAGATCCTAGTATGAGTTATGACTGCAGGATATACTACCTGCTTGAGCAGCTGCAAGTGCCGCAGCAACTTGAGCTTGAACGAGAGCCTCTAGCTGGGCTTGAGTCATGTTAATTCGTCCAGACATGATCTTCATAGTAAAAGTAGCGTAAGTGAGAATGGTTCGCGAGTAGGGCGATGACAGAAAAGCGTAAGCACGTAGGTATCCTCATGTAATAAAGTCATGTGTATCTAAGCGTAATGCGAGCAAAGTTCTATATTGTTCTAGCATGCAGGTAATAAACATAAACCTTATTACCTAGGATGTCGAGTCTTGCACGTGGAGCGAAGCGTCGTTGTGGATCGTTGAGAGCACTGTTCTGGTTATAGTCTGGTTTTAATAAAAACGTTTTCCCATATTAAAACCAAGTTCTCTATAACCAATGGCTCTGATACCAATCTGTCACACCCCCAAAATCCACCTGCGGAGTATCACCGCTTGGGAGCGTGACTGACCAGGATCAAGCCATCAATCATATCAAACATAGCATTTAAGTGTAAGAGTAGAAAATGTAATTCATCGTGACATGACTGATGTTCATAACCAAACATTGTTAAGTAGCGGAAGCATAATAATGAAAACCCAAAATAAATTATGAGTTCAAATAACGTTCACGATCCGTATCCCACAACGACCTGCTCCTCCCTGTGCAAGCTCCATAATGTACCTAAGGTCCTGCAAGGCATGCAGCAGATAATCAACAACTAGTTGAGCGAGTTCACAGAAGGTAAGTTCATAACAGTAATGCGTAAGTTCATCTAGTGGGGGCTTCCCATGCATGTATGTACTAATGGTGGGGGTTTCCCATGCCTCATATATATACTACTAGTGGGGGATTCCCACGTTTATCTTTACTAATGGGGGCTTCCCAGTATGGTACTTACTAGACTATTTGCAACCATGTGTTCTTCCGAAACCGAGAATAGGAATACGAACAAGGTCACGTAGGATTTACGTGAGTGCCCTTCCCCGAGGACAGTGGTACGCGTGGGGTTTACGTAGGATTTACGTTAGTGTCCTTCCGACCCGGAAGACAGTAGTGGGTATTAGGTTACGTAGGATTTACGTAAGTGTCCTCCCGACCCGGGAGACAATGGTAGATACTAGTTTACGTAGGTTTTACGTAAGTGTCCTGACTATCCTGAGGACGATGGTCTATAGTCTAGTGATTGCGTAAGTACGAGTAACCATTCCATATCAAACATTCCAACCCAATTCCACACCTGGGAATCCCATGCCTTGGCTGTGTGAACTCACCTTGGGTTGCTCGGAAGATACACAAAGGAGAGGGTTCTTGAACTAACAGTGGTCAACCACGTCCTAACAGGGTTACCATACAAGTCAGGTTTTGACTTCAAGTTATGCACGTATAAGTCAGGGCAAACACATATTTATCATGGCAACACGTAATCAGTCAAATACACTTTAACAGTTAATAACGTATGCAAGATTTGGACTCGCACAAGCCCAACTTCCTTGTGCGGTCCACCCGAAGAATTTCAGTAGTTCCCGGCCCAGATAACATAACAATTCAATAACATATCGGCCGAATAAGGTTAAACAGTCCAGTAATAAGGTGCCCGTGCTCACAGTCTCGAGTCGAGACTATCAGTCTCGAGTTATGCTGGTGTTGAGATCTCGAGTCGCAACGAAGGAGGTTTCGAGTCGCAACAGTGCTGGTCTCGGTTTGTCATGGTCCACTCGAGACTGCTCGGTCTCGAGTCGCAACCGGACTCGCAATGCCGGTCTCGAGTTGTGCTGCTGTGTGCGAGTGTTGTGGTCTCGAGTCGAGATTAAGGGTTCTCGACTCGCAACCCGTGTCCAGATCAGGAATGTAACCAACTTCCTAATTTCCATAATTTGCAGCTCCATCAGTTCCGTAATTTTAGCAAACAGAATATCAGTTTCTCAATTCAGATCAAACAGCAAATAAATCGATCATCATGAACATTCATATCATCATCATACAATCGGATCATTAATCATCTAAATCAAGAACGTAAAACCGAGTCATTTACTATCATGCAACCTAAAACTTAATTGCGAACTCACAATCATCACAGCCGGTTAACACGCATATATTCGGACCAATTTAGCATGTTACCAATACCAATCCGATTTAGTGATCATGTAGCCGATTAACACCCATCCGGTTCTATTTTATCATGTAAGCAATTCATACAAGTAACCCTAATCGGCTAAAACAAAACATGGAACGTTAACATCATTTAACACGAAAACACAAACCAAACACTAACCGATTAAGAGTGTGATCTGATACAAGGTATGATCTTCGAGTGGGAGGAAGTTCTTGGCTGCCTTCGGTTCCGAGCCGAGAGAGAGAGAGTGTTTGGTGTGTGTGTGTTCTTGGTTGCAAAGTTGTGAAAACTAAAACCCTAAAGATGTGTGTAAGTGTAAACATATAACCGGCCAAGAGGGAGTGGGCCGAGTCCAAGTGTAGTGAGCCGAAACCCTCAATGGGCCGCCCTTGGGATCTCGAGTCGTGTAAGGCCGAAAGGGTTAATGGAATCAAGTGGGAGTTGTGCGGTTCGAGTTCAAATAACATACATACAATCATTTAATTTGTAACACACAAAAGAAACACATATCACGTAAACATGCATTTATTCAACCAGAGTAGCTCACGTAACGTTACAAGATAGGTCTAAAGTACGAGTTGTCACAGCAGACATCTTTAGTTTAATTTTTGGGCCTCTGAACGGCTCATATCGTTTTGAAAGCAACGAGATCGGTGACCTTGTCGATTTCCCCTAGCTGCTGTTGATTTACTTCTTTTACCCTCTGGTTGTTCGGGTACATTGTCAACATCCCCGCCAACGGACGGGGTGTGATGGGGCAACTGAAACCAAGATGTACAGTTTCTTTATACCACAATCACAATTAAAAAATCACAAAAATAATAGCATTGTGCTTTTAAAATACTTACCAGTTGCTTTTGTCGTTAGCATTTGTGACACGAAGTCATCATCATCGTCGGTTAGGTGTGTTATGGTGGCTGAAATCCCCATATATACACATTTGTTAGACTATAATCACAATTAAATGAAAACACTAATATTTCATTCGGATTTTAAATTCTTACCTGCTGCTTTTGTAATTGACAGTGGGGACACGAAGTCGTCGTCATTGTCGGTAGGGTGTGATACTGCAGCTGGACACAGAACATATTTTGTTAATATAAAACAACATAATTTTATATTTTTTATACACGGTTATGATTCATTACATACGCATTCCAACGAAAGGGGTATTGCATAACAAAACAATATTTCATCCATTTATTTTTACTTTTATAGTTTTTTACTTTATCTATACCTTCTTCCCCTATGTTTTCATTATCCGAATCACTCAACAGGATGCTTTGTTGAATCGTATTATAAAAGCCCTTTCCCATTTTGTAATTTGGTATTCAGCCGCTTCTCCTAGCTAAAATTAAATGCTTTCACGGTTAGTAAAAAAACTAGCATTGAACAACTAAAAGGAATATAACACTATTCGTGATCAAACAGTTAAATTCATCTTAAAACTATACAAGATAATATATAACACTATAATTTATTTTAAAACACTCTAGCAATTTATCAAACAATTAAACTCATCTTAAAACTATACAAGACACTATATAACATTATAATTTATGCAAAACACTAGAGCAAGTTATCTATAATGGTTAAATTCATCTTAAAACAATACAAGACAATATATAACACTACAAATCTTTATAAAGCACTCCAACTTCATATATGTGGTTACAACCACCATCCAACAGTTCGTATCACTGAGATAAGTATATATCATTACAAAACAGGCATGATTATATATAACACTACACCACCATTCAGTACTATATTACGTATATAACACTATAAAACCCTTTTTATCACACTGTAAAACACTTCATCCAATATGTACCACTAACATCAGGCCACAATACAAAACCCTATAGATAATTACCCTGTTTTTTAGAACAATACAAGCATCAACAGACACAATAGATCACCATAAACTGACTTAAACTCAAAACCCTATTAAAATACCAACCTGGTTTCGATATAATTGTTTTTCGCTTCCTTTTCACACCCAAAATCTTGCTTGAAGCTTTCTTTGAATCCATTAAACACTCTTTGTCACTCGATTTTGATTTTTTCACTAAAAAAAGGCAGATGAATGTTGTAGAAACCATAGAAATTAAAAGAAGATAGACGATGAACAATGTTTGTGAATTACGTTTATAACACTTCAAGGTTTTTAGATTTTGATTATCTTCCATTTTTTCGAATTTGTAGAATGAGTATGAACAAGGATCGCTGAATTTTAGGAGAATGATGGGGGTTTTAGTACGTGTAGGATACGGTTCCCTTATTTGAAACATATAAAAAGACATTATTACCCCTACAATTTTCAAATCAGCCCTAATAATTAAAACACAATTTACAATTTGGTCCCTATTGATTTCAACCATTTTGATCTAATGGTTTAAAACACTTCTTACACTTCTCACACTATATGCCCTTTTTACACTATCCGTACGATTATATATATATATGACAAAGATCCGTTAGGAACCACCCTTTATTGCGAGAACCGCGAGAACCAATGTGAACACAACCAAAAATGCCTAAAAATAGATAAAAACAAACAATTTTTTTTTAATATTTTTTATAAAAAAATCGCTTATTTTAGTAGCCAAAAAAATTTTTAAAAAAAAAATTTTTTTGCTACTAAAAGCAGCGATTTTTAACATAAAAATATAAAAAAAAAAATTTAGATTTTTTTTTAATTTTTTTTAGCTTTTTTTAGGTTTTTTGGGGGTTTAGTTATTAGCATTTTAGCTTGGGGTTTGGGGGGGGGTTAGGTTTTTGGGGGGGTGGGAGAGGGGGTTTAGGTTTTTGGGGGGTAGGGTGGGGGGCTAGGTTTTTTTTAGGTTTTTTGGGAGTTTTAGTTTTTAGCATTTAGCTTGGGGGGGGGGGTTAGTTTTTTTTTTTTTTTTGGGGGGGAGGGGGGGGGAGGGGGTGGGGTGTTTAGATTTTTGGGGGTGGGGGGTGGGGGTTAGGTTTTTTTAGCTATTTTAGGTTGTGTTCACATTGGTTCTTGCGGTTTTCGCAATAAAGGTGGTTCTCGCTTAAACCTCACCATATATATATATATATATATATATATATATATATATATATAGGGGAATGTTTAAATGAGAATGTTAAATATTGTGAGAACCGTGAGAACAAATTAAAAAACCGCGAGAACTTGTTCAAAAACAATTCAAATTCAAAATTTTTTTCTACACTTATTATTATTATTCGAATACAATGTTAAAAATTTAATTCACACGTTTAACATGTGTAAATATGTTATATTTACACATATATAAAAAATCTAAAAAGAGTGATTTTAAAAGGAGAAATGAATCATTTGATGTTGTAAATTCTTTTTTTGATATTGTATCTTAATTACAATGAGGTTTGTATTAAAAAAAATTGGTTTTGATTGTTTTTTCATTCGTTCTCAAGGTTCTTGCAATATTACGAAATAGTTAAAATATAACATTAAAAAAGAGTTTATTTTTAAATAATTTATCTTTCCTCTCAAAATCACTCTTTTTAAAATTTTTACACATGTGTAAATTTTGTTTATCTCCGAATACATGTAAATTTAATATAGAATATTGTAATCGAATAATAATAATAATAATAATAATAATAATAATAATAATAATAATAATAATAATAATAATAATAATAATAATAATAATAATAATAATAATAATAATAAGTGTAAAAAGAAATTTGACATTGTTTTTTACCAAGTTTTTGTGATTTTTTCATTCGTTGTTCTCACGGTTCTCGCAATATTTAACGTTCTCATTTAAACTCTCCAATATATATATATATAGGCCAGTTAACGTACATTACGGCTTAACATACATCACGTACGACAGGTAATTACGCAAGTTCATTTCAAAATCACGCACGTTATAAACTAAAAACCCAAATCACGCATGTTGGAAAACATTTATCACGCATGATGAAAACATTAATTACGCACGTTATACACATAATCACCCACGTTGTCATACGTGATGTACGTTAAGCCGTAATGTATCTTAGGAGAACCGTGAGAACGAATGAAAAAACCAATCAAAATCAATTTTTTTAATACAAACCTCATTATAATTAAAATAAAACATCAAAAAAAGAATTTACAACATCAAATAATTCATTTCTAGTCTCAAAGTTATTTTTATTAGATTTTTACACATGTGTAAATATAACAAATTTACAAATGTGTAAATGGTAAACTTACACATGTGTAAATTTTCTGGTTTTTTTACCATATAAATTTAATTTTTAATATTGTATTCGAATAATAATGATAAGTGTAAAAAAAGGAATTTGAATTGTTTTTTTTTACCAAGTTCTCATGGTTTATTTGGGAACAATAAAAAAGCGGGGAACACTACAAAACGGAGGTACGAGTGATGATTTGGGGTACGAGTGATGATTTGGGTCACGGATTGTCACGTGTGACATTGATCTCGTGGAACACTGCCCCCTCCTTTTTCCACCGTGGTTCTTGTGGAAATTTACACCGAGACCATGAACCCCCTTTCTTGAATTTGATGAACGAAACAAAAAAAATATATATATATAAAAATAGAAAACGGATGGTGGTTTGCATCATTAACACAACATATTGGTGTTTAGGAGTGGATTAACGTGGAGGATGATGGTGGTGATTTGGGTCATGACCATACCACATAAACAAATATTTTCATTTTCTTTTCAATAAAAAGCCAAAAAACGATATCCTTCTTATTATACTACTATAATTATTTATAATATGAATTTGTGCAGTGTACAATGAATCAAAGAATAAAGAATGTTCTGACACTAAAAAACATTCACAACATATTAATGGAATATGCAAATCAAGATCTAGAGTAGTGAGGCTTTAGAGGAATCTGGACCGTGTGCATTCAACAGGAAGACCATTGGGAAACCGGCTGTAGTCATTGCAATAGTTGTAGATCATGTGCTTGTTTTGCACCCACCTAATCCGGTTTCGCCCTGCCGCATCGAGTCCTTGTGTACTCCATGCCTGGTTTTCATTTTCAGAAGTAGTTGACTTTGAGTTGGGGCCCACTTTGTTGGCATTGGCGTTGAATTTCCTGTAGGAAGCTGTGAAAGGTGCCATAGTCCAGTCGGTCTTAACACGCCCACCTTGGGTTGCCCAGTCATCGGCATTCCACAAGCTGGCATACACCCTCATTGGTTGGCTCTTGGGGAAGGGGACCCCAGCAGCCTCATGGTTATTGAACACCCTTACTGGTATGTTATCTATCAAGAAACTGCAGCAAGAGGATTTACCAGGAGATTAGTATTCCATGCAATTAATATACAAAAAAAGATAGTAAAAACCAAGAACCAGTGAGATACTAAGATATATGCTGTATGCGAGACTTACATGATTCTTTGGGCGTTCCATACGATGGTGTATGTGTGGAAGGCTGCAGTAGGGTCGAACCATAGGTGGAACTGCTGTTCTTTATCCCCTTTGCCTTGTGAATACACATTGGTGTGGATTGTGTAAGGGTTTCCTGTTGAGTTGCCCAAGAATTCAAAGTCTATCTCATCATGTCCCGCGCCTTGTGATGACAACTGATGTGATTCAAAACAAAGTCATGGTTAGATATATTAATTAATATAAGTGGACAAAATGATAATTAAGATATGAAAATTAATGTACTTACATAGAATGTGGTGACGGTGCCAGCAGAGTTGCCAGGTACTAGTTTCAGTTGCATGTCGAACCTCCCAAAGAGATACTCGTTCTTGGACTGGAAACCAGAGCCAGAGTACTGATCGAGTGAAAGGGAGAGATCCTGACCGCCATTGAGAATCTTAGCACGTTCACCACCAAATGTGAGGTCCATTTCATCATAAAAACTGCCTGCGGATGCGGCTACTATTAGACTCGCAATTATTAGAGAGATTGCAGAAGCTTTTGAGTTTGAATAATATTCTGATTGTGCCATTGTTGTTCTGTGAGAGGTGGTGATAGAGAAGGATGGATGTGATGGGAAAGATATGTGGGAAAGTGAGACTTTATATAGGTGTGGTTGGATCGGCAATTTGCGACAGGAACCATCCTGGTTGGTGGAAAAGGAAGCTTATAATTATTAAGGCAAACCAACATACGCGTTACAGCTAGCTTATGCCATTATTCCAGCTGTTGGTTTTGCCTACATACGCGTGATAAAATCATCACTGTTGAAAACTAATAAAACAAAGATCACATCCTATTTTTGCGTTGTTCTTTTGGAAAGCTTTTATTTGTTTGATGCGTTTACAGCTAACAGGTTTTTCTATTTGTCCGTTATAGGGTCACCTTTCTTAATTAATCAAATATCCGGACATCTTTATTTATACTTATTCGACTTTTGAAAATTCAAATTTTTTTTTTTTGAAAGGCTAACTTCATTAAAACAAACACCGGGCTATCTCCAAGCCGGAGATAACCACAAACCAATACATCAAGTTACATCAAAAATACACCATTTGTTCCAATCTACCTTATCCTGTTTCGATCTACTATTAAACCAAAGAAAGCTAATAGCCTTAACATCCGCTATTAACTTAGAAACGTTAGCCTTTCCTTGTCTTAAGATTATCTCGTTCCGGTTCACCCATATCTTCCAACACATAATGATCAAAATGCCATAGATTATCTCCTTCCTAGTAGTAGATATCGGCAAATCCTCCACACTTCGAAGAATGTCTTGGACAGAAAACAAAAGCAGTGGCGGGATCTTCATCCAAGCAACCAAGCCACTCCATAACCCATTCGCATACAAGCATGCCGTGAAGATGTGTTCTGTTGACTCCTCCATTTCCCCGCAAAAACGACACGACCCCTCTCCTATATTAATATTCCTACGCGCCAAGTTAGACGCCGTAGGTATTCTATCCAAGTTAGTTCGCCACATAAAAACGTTACATTTAGACGGAATCCACTTACACCACTTGTATATATCGCCACTCGAACTACCTTGATCACTGCAGAGCCACCTTCTGACTTCCTTGACTGTGTACATAACATTAGACCCCGAATTCCATCTCCACGAATCGTCTCTTTGTTGAAGCTGAATGGCCGAGACCATGCGATGGCAATCTATTAATTCCCGTGTCTCGTCAGACGTAGCCGGATACCGCTTCCATTCCCACTGAATAATACCACTACCATTATCATTGCCAAGCCGATCAACCACTTTGCACCACTTGTTTTTCTCAAGGCGGAACAAACTCGGAAAAATATCTTTTAAAGGTTCATCACTTACCCACGTATCTATCCAGAACCGGATATCCCACCCATTCCCAATCGACCCGCGAATCATGTTAATGAACCTTGTGCCCTGAATCTGAGTCGCATAAGCTGCCTTGACAATCTTGCTCCACGGACCACTAGATTGTTTGTTCCACGGAACCAAATCCCACCTACGATTGGAAGCATGGAGCGCCTCAATGACCCGTTTCCATAACACATTTCCTTCCACTTTATATCGCCATATCCACTTAAACATCAAAGAATAATTGCAATCCATTAACCGGTTCACACCCAAACCACCATGCGTCTTGGAACGCACAACCTTGTCCCAAGCCACCCAATGTATTTTACCGATCTCATCTGTCCCCCCCCCCCACAAAAAGCGCTTGATAAGGCCTTCTAGATTATTAATGACCGTAACCGGGGCTTTGTACAGGGAGAAAAAATACGTAGGAATACTCTCCAATACCGATTTAACCAACACCAATCTACCTCCCATCGATAAGATACGAGCCTTCCATAAAGAAAGCCGTTTTTTTAAAAACTTGGATCACCGGGTCCCAGCTATTTATTCTCGACATATTACCACCAACTAGAATACCCAAGTATTTAAACGGCACCTCACCATATCGACACCCTAGCCAGGTCGCTTTATCTTGAACCTCCATAATCGGCTTCCCTATCCCATACAACATGGATTTATTAATATTTATTCTAAGCCCAGAACACAAACGAAAAACCCACAATAACCTACGAAGGGAACGAAAGTTAGCTTGTGTCCATTCTCCCATAACCATCGCATCATCCGCATACAATAAATGAGACAACATCGGACCACTATTAGGCAAGCGAACCCCTTCGAACATACCCATACGACATGCACGGCGAATGATACTAGACAACGCTTCCATGACAAAAATAAAGAGAAAAGGGGATATCGGGTCACCTTGCCTAATACCTTTAGAACATGAAAACTCAAAGGTAGGGGATCCATTCACCAGAACAGACGAAGCAGCCGAAGCTAACACTCCACGGATCCAATGACACCACCTATCCGGGAATCGCATTTGCTTCATAATAGACATAAGAAACCCCCAATGCACATTATCATACGCTTTTTCGAAGTCAATCTTGAACAAAAATAATTCTTTATCCCTCCTTTTTGCCCAAGACATAACCTCACTAATAATTAAAGGCCCATCCAGAATATACCTTCCAGACAGAAAGGCTGACTGCGTCTCGTAAGTAACTGACTCCATCACCGTCTTCAATCTATTCGTCAAAACCTTCGATATCACCTTGCTGATTACCCCAATCAAAGTGATAGGACGATATTCTCCTAAACCCACCGGATTCTCCACCTTTGGAATTAAAGTAATAAACGAAGACCCAACCCCCTTACTTATTGTCCCATACTCGTAAAAATGTTGGAAAATCTTCATAAAATCACCTTCGAATAAATGCCAGAAACGTTTGATAAAACGAAAATTAAAGCCATCTGGACCCGGCGCCTTGTCACTACCACAATCAAAAACCGCCTCCTTTATTTCTTTTTGCGAAAATGGACACACCAGAGAATCAGCTTCCGCATCAGAAATCGTCTTCAAGTCATCGCAGACCAGATTCGGTCTGACTTCCATGTCTTCCACAAATTTATCCCTGAAAAAAGAAAACACTTCACGTTTAACTAAATTAGGTTTGGTTACCCAAACCCCGTTAGCCATAATACCCGGGATACAATTCGACACCCTTCTTTTATTAACCACTCCATGGAAAAAACTCGAGTTTTCATCTCCATCTCTAGCCCATTTCACCCTCGCCTTTTGTCTTAAATCTTTTTGTATGCCAATTTCGATCTCCCGTAAACGTCTATTCCCTTCACAATAAACCCATTGTTCGTCTTCCCGTAAATCACGATTCTCGACCTCCACATCTAACTCCTCCAAATCCACCCGAATACTTTGAAACTCCTCCTCCTCTAATTTTATAACCCGAAACTTCCACTCGCAAATAATTTTCCGGTTATATTTCAACTTGTGAAGCAAAAATAAATCCGGACAAGAATTTTCAGTAAACCGATTAGCATGACTAGTGACCAACTCCTCGAACCCTTCTCGATCTAACCATGAATTATAAAACTTGAAAGGCTTCGGACCGAAATTTCTGTACTCAATTTTAAGAATCAACGGACTGTGATCCGATTTACCCCTAGGCAAAGCCCGATACTCCGCATTAGGCCATTCGTTCAAAAAGTTAGAAGATACAAAAATTCTATCAATCCGGCTACATTTATTACCCGCAACAAACGTAAACTTTCTACCTTGTAACCCATACTCATGCAAATCCAAACCATCTAAAAAATCATTGAAATCATTAGTGGAGGTAGCATCAAATTTAGAGCTCTTTCTTTCACTTCTATCGCGAACACAATTAAAATCTCCGCCAACAATCCAAAGACACGAATCTTGGCGAATAATCCTTTCCAATTCCCTCCAAACCACTCGCTTCTCCTCAATCTTTTGGGGGGCATAGACATTAACCATACCCACCTTCATACCATTACTCTTAAGAATACAATGAATGACAAGAATATTCCTATGCTTCAACCCAATCGGCATCAAAATCACCTCTACCCCAAAACCTATCCAAATTCACATTTTGCATAGACACCAACTGCGATTCTTGAAACATTACAAAACTAATCTCGTTGGCCACTCTAATATTCGAAATCCAACCCGCCTTATCCACCCTCCCCATACCTCGAATATTTATAGACATAACATTCATTGATCCACCCTTTGAAAGCTCTCTTCATTGACCGCGTTCGCTAGAGGTTCCTGAAAGCTATCCATATTAGAAACGCCGAGGTCCCTAGCGAATAATAACGTATCTTCCACCTCCCTTCTTATCACCTCAGCATGAGAGTCACGAGCATTCTCAATTACGGGACAATTTACCACGGAACAGTTAAGATCAGGAGTAATAAACTCCTCTTGTTGAGGCTGAATTTCGCTAGTTTTATCCACCACCACCTGCACTGGATTAACAAAAATAAGTCTATCAATGTCAAAAAAATCGTTGTCTTCACGTACCCTCTTTTTTGGTCTATCTTTATCCATCGGCGATGTAGATCGCCGATAACACCCTTTCTTCTTCGAGTATTTACCGCCTTTCCTTTTACAGCTTTTTGATGTTGAACCGGCTCCCACCGAATCATCAAAGTGACCGCTAAGATGTGGTAAGTTTTCCTGATTTTCTACCCCATTTTGAATCTCATCCGAAGGCAATTCAGCGGTAGTATTGGCAGCCGGTGGTGTCACCACCGAATCCACCATCAAGTCTTCTGCCTCCTCGTCTAAATCCACCACACAATCCGGAAGCCACTCCTCCAAATCTTCCTCCACATACACCAAAAATGAACTATCTTTCCAAGCAACCTTAACAGGTCCACCAACACGAGCATGCGATTGTAGACGAATCCCCACAATTGCATACGACATGTCACCCTCCTCAGGATAATGGGCCGCAGCTATCACCGTACCAAACACTCCTGCGATCTCATTAAACACCTTCATCTCGGCCACGTGCATTGGCAAACCACGAATTTTTATCCATGCAACCCTATCCGTTTTCACCATTTGACCACTCCATGGTTCAGCCGTCTTAAGCCATGATTCCCAGCCATCATTACTAATCAGAAACCTTTCCTTCTCCGAACCATTCTCGAAGCTCAGCAAGACTGTTAAACCACCCACGTAACGTATCTTACAACCCACAAACGTTGCCTCCTTTAACTTGGTCTTTAACGACGTAAGATCATCCAAAGAAGAAGCTTCAGCAACCACACTACATCCATACAAATCGTGCAAGTTATTCCCTTCAGATTGAACATGAATTTCAGGAATGATCCTGTCTGATTTTTTGTTAAGAAGAGTATCCCGAAATGATCTTTGCTCTACTCCTTCAAACGATGCACCCTCAACATCCATACTATCCCCGTCATTCTGGCTCACCACCTGTTCTTGAACCTCCGGAATCGTCACCGGTTTCCAGACAGATTCCTTATGCACCGAAGGATCAATCTTCTTCCCATTGTCACCTGCCGGTTGTTGACCACCCACAAATCTTGCTGGAACAATATAAAGCTTATAACTTCCAATCCAAACGTCTTTAAGATTTTCTTCCAAATCCGCCCTATTCCGCGTCACTTTGAACGTCGCAAAACCGAATCTTTTGCCCAGCTTATCGTATTTCCTAGCAATGTATATTCCTTGTACATCCCCATAACGTAACAAAACCTCCTTCAGATCGTTTGAAGAACAACCTTCAGGAAGGTTTGAGACGAAAAACTTCACCTCATCATTCGAAATCTTGTGGAACTGTTGTTGACCGCTCTTACGATTCTTCTTAGAAGGAACATCATACCAGATATTAGGTTTAAATCGCTCCCGACCCGCCATGTTATTGAAGAAGAAACCTTACCGCCGCAGATTGCCGTTTTCGCCCTCCGACTTCTTCGGAGCTAGGGTTTTTTTTTTGAAAATTCAAATAACCAGGCCATGCTATTGTGTTTCCTTGACTTACAAGAGCTAGATCATCATTCAAATCAACTATACTCTATCACCAATTCATATCACATTTTTATAAATTGTTTATTAAAAATAAACAACGTGCACAACAAATTTACATGTATTACAACCTAAAGTGGGTAAACGAAAAAAAAAAACAGACATGAGACTTGATTATACTTTGTGTTTATGCAAACTCAAGCTTCCTAAATTCCTAATAAGCTAACTATTCAAAGAGGAAAAAGATTAGGAGTAGGTGGTTAAGGAAAACCATATATGAGAGTTTATATACCGATATCGATATCGGCACTCATAAAAGTTCCAATAATACTGATACCGGCACCAATTTTATTCGGTCTATATCCGTTATTTAATTAAAAAACTAGTGCTAATTCTCGTGAAATTCACGGAACTGAAAAAATAATATATTGTGAAATAAAAAAAAATTTACTTCAATAATTTATAAACATTAGAATACTACTTAACATACAACATTTAACGTTTGTTTGTAAATCTTTAATCATTAATAAAGATTAAAAGTTGTTTATCAACATACTAAAACATAATAAATTAATAGAACATAAAGAAGACTATAATGGTTGATTAAGATAATGTTAAGCAAAGACGTAACGCTTTAAGGTAGTGTTTGGTACGAAGGAATAGAAGACGGAATGGAATGGATCATTCTATTGGAATAAAAATAAACATGTTTGGTTGTCAAGTGGTAATGGAATGGAGCATTCCACAAGGAATGTAAACCTTCCAAATATAATAATTTTCATTCCTTGGTAAGATGGTGTTTTTTTTTCAATCCTTCAAGGAATGGAAAGATATATTATTATTATTATTATATTTTTTATCATTATTATTATTATTATTCTTATTGGTTTTAATAACTCACTCACGGGCGACACCACTACTGCCATAGCTGTCGCCGTGACTACCGTCGCCGCCGCCACCGCCACCCACTTCCGCCACCGCCACCACCACCACCAACCTCCACCCCAGCCGTTTACCGCCACCACCCACCTCAACCCCAGTCGTCACCCACCTCCACCGCTACCAACCGTCACCCACCATCCACACCTCCGCCCCCGCCGTCACTCGCCACCACCCACCACCCACCGCCGCCACCCACTGCCACCACCTCCGACCATCGCTACCATTGCCACCTATCACCACCGACTACCGTCACTCATCACCGATTTTATTACTTCGTCTATTCTTTCCTATCAAACAACACAAAGTAATGATTCACTTCATTCTCACATGGTAACCAAACGAGACATGGAATGGTAATGATCCATTCCATTACATCGTCCATTCCATTACCTCGTACATTCCATTCATCCGTCTATTCCATTACGCCATACCAAACAGACCCTAAATAAAAAAAAAACAACGCACAGTCTTTCATATAGAGTTTAACATGATACATAAACATATGATTAAAATAAGTTTTTCCTTGTACAAAATATCATGAGAGATGTAAGGACTGCCAAAAATATCCCGAAAAGACTCGTAAGTAAAAACCCGGACCCCTGAAACCCTAATGTGCATGAAACACCAAGAAAACATGAAGTTTGGTCTTCTCGCGGGCCGCGTAAACAATAAGCAGCCCTTACGCGGGCCGCGTCAACTTAAGATTTGACCGGATAAGCATCCGGGCCACGCGTTGTCTATCTGGCACACCTAATCGTGACACTTAAGCCCTACACGTAGACTAGGCGGCCTCGCGGGCCGCGTAAGGATCAAGAAAGGGTTTACGCGGGCCGCGTAAAACCCATATTTCAGCTATAAATTGCTTGGGTCATGAGCAGTTCGCTGGTGTCGAAAACTTTTCTCAAAAACAAAGATACACTGCTAAAAACCATAATTTCCATTAGGGAGGTGCTGCCACGATACCGGGTATTAACTCGATCGCTGCTACGATTCAATGTCCGATCGATTGAAACTATCCGATGGATGTTTAAGTGCTGCCCACATTAGGGCTACTACTTTGTCATTCGTCGTGAATTTGATGGATTTTTAAGTATTGCACTTTGTCATTCATTGTGAGGGTTTGTATCTCGTGAGTTATCGTAAATGCTGTATTAAGTTACTAACCTAGTTCGTGTGCATTGTTATTTAAATTAGGTTATCAGGCTTATCAGTAGGCTAAACTCTGCCCGTTTAAACTTGCAATGTGAGTCATTCTCTTTTTATCAACAATGTTTTACAATACTCCAATTATTTTCAAAGTTATAATTACAGGGATTAATTCGTGGTTATCATGAATCACTGGTTAGTGGGTATTGTGCACATTACTAATCTCTCACGGTTAGGTTCATTAACCTAACAGTGATAATCATCACTACTTGGGTGAAATGACCCAATAGTGGTATGACCATCGTCACCAGGGTGTGACACGGCGCCAGATAAAAATAAGATAAAAGCCATTGTAATCGCTCTTATGTTGTAATTGATAGCTAGGTGTCGTTTTATTAACCTTGAATGATTCACCAGTATTTCCCCGCTGACAAAAAATATTTTTAAAACATGTTTCAGGCGACCTCATGTGAATCAAGGAAAAGTGCTACGGAGCACTAAATCAAGCTTGAAGAGTGGCTCAGTTAAATAAATAAACATGTTTTGTAAACCAGGGAATTTCCTCGGGAAATTCCTCTATTGTAAATTACGGGGTTTGTCCCAAGTTATGAAATAAAATAATCGGGCGTTTTCAAGTTTAAAAGATCCTGCTAAAACTTCCGCTGTCAAATCAGATAATAAATACCACGGGTTTTTCTGCCCCGCGACTCCTTGACCGGGTAAAACCGGGACGGGGGTCGTGACAGAAAAAGGTGGTATCAGAGCCACTGATTTAAGCCAATTAAGTATTTAAAAATACTTAATTTCTCTGATTGCCATTCTGTGAAATTTTAGTTACAAAATTTTAACTTAAAATTTTGTGTGTTTCTTCATATATGTTAACAGCATGAATGAACTATCAGAAGCCCTTCAAAACTTTACTATCCATACCACATACATGGATATTACCGACACTCTCATAGGCTACCAGGCTGATGTGGAAGAGCCAATAGTATTCCGGGCCCAACCCCAGATAAACCAAAGGTGAAAAAGAGAAGATGATTTGTAGGCTGGAGGCGTGTGCGTAGGAAAAGACCAATGGTACAGAAAGCGAAAGTTAAAAAGGTTGAGGATCCCAAGGATAAGGGGAAAGGAATAGAGATTGGAGAAAGTTCTGGGCAAGCCCAGGAAATGCCACCCTGGGAGGAGTTAGATCATAAACGGGCACTTATTGACCTCATCGGACCTGCCGATGAAGATTTTTTCTATTACCCAGTGGAATCACAACTCCCAGTAGATTTGGAGCCTGCTATCCCAGATCCTATTGTCAACCCCCAACCTCTACTCGGAGAGCTGGAAGAATGGTGGACCATCGACTGGCAATTTCAGAACCTTTTGAATAACCCTAACACCTTTTTCTCACAATTCGACCCGGAGCCTGCACCAAACCCACCAATGAGCAATGAGAACTTGGCTGAACTCTACCACTATGGCGAGGAGCTGGTAGATGCAGGGAATAGAATCCGAGAAGTGGTAGAACAGATCTCCTGGAAGTACGACGAGAGGGAACGTCGTTTCTGAAGTGCCAGCTGACGAGGATAGTATGTGGTGGTGTGGTGTGTTTGTTTAATAATAATAAAATAATAAATAATATAATCTTGTTAAATAACTTAAAATAAAACTTTTGTAAGATAATCAGTGTGTATGGATGCATACTACTAAAATATATAAAATCGGATAGTCGCAAAGTCGACAATTTTGACTATACGTGTTAGTGTGATTATGTGTTTTTCTTTTTGTGTTATTTGACTATTTGTTAATTTACAGTATGGGTAAGCAAAGAATTTCGGACATTTATCGTCAACTAGATAATTCACCAAAAGATAAGGGAACCTCATCTCAATCAAATTCCTCCAGATACTCAGCAGATACCGAGGAAGGAATATTTGTTCGTAAGGCACAGTCTAAGAAACCACTTACCACTAAGAAAAGAAGTTGGATTATTAGAAAAAGTCAAGAGATAGGAAAGAAGTCACAATCAAAAGGAATGATAACTAATAACGAAACTCAAGAAATAGACAATAACCAACCATGGGAAGATGAATTGGATGAAAAGTGGGCAGATCTCTATATGTTAGCCACTACAGCAGTAAATGCCAACTTTTAATAAAGTTAAACTGCCAAACCCGGACCAACCAATAAAATTAGATCTAAACACCCTGACCCAGTACTAGTACGCATATCATCTACGAGCCAGAAACTTTGCCCGTTAGATAAACAACTTAGTAAGAGGAGATAGAATAAAAGCACGCTGAGCATAATATTTCTAGCTAGACTAAAATAAAAAAATGCACAACCCCTAGTATATTTTGAATTTCAGTTGTAAGTTCTAATAGACATATAAATATATAAAAGTCGCAATGTTTGCCATGTTTTTATTTTTATCTGGTTATACCTAAATGTTTGCACTAAATATTAGCATGTGATAATTACTAATTGATAAATATTCAGATGGAAAACGCTGTGAATGAACCGGTTAATGAAGTTAATCAATCGGAAAACAATAACGAGGATCACTTCTTAAATCGACAAGATATAGAAAACATTGTCGCTCAGGGAATAGCTAACGCTATTCCGGCAATCGTCACTGCAGTTAAAAGTCATGTTGAGCCTTCACAAGCTCACCCCAGTAAACGCACGCACGACGATAATTTCAGTAATAGTGTTAACGGAGGAGGCAATAACGACAACTTAATTCAGGCCCCAATACTCAAAAGAATGAAAGCTGCAACACTTGGTTGCACTTACAAGGAATTTCTTGCCTGTAAACCAGCTGAATTTGCAGGCAATGAAGGGGCGACCGCAGCACTACATTGGTTAGAGAAAACTAAAGCAGTAATTAAAATAAGTAAATGCACGGGGGAAGACAAAGTCATGTATGCTTCTCACCTTTTTAAGGAAGAAGCATTAGAATGGTGGAATACGGTGTTGCAAGCCAATGGAAGTGACTTGGCTTATGCTATGAATTGGAAAGAATTTAAACAAATGGTAGAAAGAAAATTTTGTCCCGAATATGAAAAGGAACAAATGGCAAACAAGTTCCTGAGCCACCGAATGGTGGATGTTGACTGTCGAGGTTATACTTTGGAATTTTTCGAGTATGCCAGAATTGTGCCAACTCTCCATTGTATCAGATAGAGACAGTCGTTTCACTTCATATTTATGGGCGAGTTTTCAAGAAGCAATGGGAACCCGATTAAACTTAAGTATTGCCTACCATCCCCAAACTGACGGACAAAGTGAAAGGACGATTCAACCCTGGAAGACATGCTCAGGACATGTGTGATCGATTTTGGTGGTAACTGGGATAACCACCTACCCTTAATTGAATTCTCCTATAGCAATAGTTATCATTCAAGCATCAAAGCTGCCCCGTTCGAAGCACTGTATGGACACAAGTGTAGAACTCCAGTTTACTGGGCAGAAATAGGAGAAAGCCAATTATCAGGTCCTGAGATTGTGCAAGAAACCACTGACAAGATAACTCAAATCAAGGAAAGACTAAAGACGGCTCGAGATCGCCAGAAAAGTTATGCAGACAATCGACGTAAGTCGCTAGAGTTTCAAGTCGGAGACAAGGTACTCTTGAAACTTTCTCCTTGGAAAGGAGTAGTTCGGTTCGGTAAGAAAGGAAAGATAAGTCCAAGATACATAGGACCATTCCCAGTAAATCAGCGTATAGGACCAGTTGCCTATCGTTTACAACTACCAGAAGAGTTAGCCGGGGTATATGACGTATTCCATGTATCCAATCTCAAGAAATGTTTTTCTGACGAATCCCTGATAGTCCCTCTTCAAGACGTACAAGTAAATGAAAAGCTGAAGTTTGTTGAGAAACCACTTCAAATAGAAGACAGAAAGATTAAGTTTCTCAAACACAAAAGACTGGTACTAGTCAAAGTCAGATGGGATTCAAAAAGAGGACCTGAATACACCTGGGAGCTGGAATCGGAAATGAAGCGAAAATATCCTCACTTATTTCAGTAAATCTCGAGGACGAGATTTTAAATAAGGTGGGGAGGATGTAAGGACTGCCAAAAATATCCCTAAAAGAATCGTAAGTAAAAACCCAGACCCCTGAAACCCTAATGTACATGAAAAACCAAGAAAACATGAAGTTTGGTCTTCTCGCGGACCGCCGAAGTGGAAGCCTCCCATACCAAAATCCGGCTACTTCAGGCGGAGCTAGAGGAGCGAGAGGGAAAGGTTAAGGAGCTCCAGAACCATTGTGATGTTCTTGTAACCCAGAACAGCAAGCTGGCTACATCTTCCGCTTCCCAGCTGAAGGAGGTTGAAAATGCCTTGGCACAATCTAACGCCGAGGTGGACGAGTTGACTAGCCAGTTGGCGGCTATTCGCGGTGACAGGAACTGGTTGATAACTAATGGGCTGGTGGGGGCGTTTGAGTACTTACGCGAGTCGTCCCCCTTTACCAATCTAATCGATCGTCTCTCTGCGGCTGCCTATCAATCCGGACATCATGATGGTGTGTATAAAGGCTATGTGGAGTGTCATCAGTTGGATAAGATACCTCCAGACTTCCACGCTGTCAAAAGCAAACTCCAAAGTGACATGTCAAATGCCCTTGAAGCGGCATACACCGCTGCCCTGTTATGGCGATTTGATGGATAAAGTGAATAAAGATGGTATAGAGTCGCTGCGTTTAATGCTGGACCCCGCGGAGGAGTCTGAAGAAGAATGATAACTTTGTTTCTGTGTTACTTGTTATGTACTCTTGTTTCTTTGCTAATGACACTGTTTGACTTGGGTTTAGTGCCCGTATCTGTTTTGATTTGACAGCCGTTTTAATGCTAATGTCATTATTTCTGACACCGCCGTATTTTGAAAATATGGCCCTGTGATGTGTAATGATTATTTTCCATTAATGCATCTAACGTCATCACTGTCAAAACTTTTTAAAGCTTTCTATAAATTTGCCTCCCTTTTCCTTATTTGGTAGTTTGGACAAGATGGAGAGAAAACGGTATAGGCAAAGGCTCACCGAAATCTTCCGAGTGCTTGATGCTGCCGACGGTTTGCTCCAGTTGCAGTACCCGGTAACAAGGTCGATGCTTCGGGGGAGGAGGCCAGTTCCCAATGTTGTTCCAGCCCGAGCTAATCGGGCATGTCAAAGCATTGTCATCGAGGACCCTCAGCCAGTGGATCCTGGAGTGCCACCCTTATCTGCTGACGTCCTGACAGATCTGATTCCGGTGGATCATGATCAGCGATACCGCTTGACGTACCGACGTCGCTCTGGTGGTCAACCTAAAAAGCAACAGATGGACGGGTCGGGCATGGTAGTTCCGGTGGTTGGTGATGAATCATCTGGCAACTTGGCCGTTGATCCAGCTGCATTTGTTGATGATGATGTGGTGCTGCATACCCCTGCAGTGGTGATGGCACCTAACTTTCATCAGTAGATATTCTGAACATGTTCTGTTTTTTGGTTCCCATGTGTTGGCTTTTAACGACAGGGACAAGTACTTGGTTTGTTTGAGATAGGTTATGTGTATGTAAAAATGCCTATCTGTTTTGTGGCGGTGTATGTATCTATTACCAAGATACCCGCCGTAAGCGCTTTATTTCTTAACCCTATGACTTGTGCAAGTGAAAATATTTCGTGTTTAAGGGTGTTGTTTGTATTTTTACCGTTTTATGCATTCGTTGTGCGATGGTAACTTATGATAAAAACAAAATTAAATGTTTTTTATTAAACTTGGACTGAAGTAAAAACGAAAAGACACCGCTGAGGGTGAGTTACAATTGTGAGCAGCGAAAAATAGTTAACTCTTGCTGTTAGGAGCAAGGTTTTACAGGTAGCATTTCCTTAACTGGGCGATGTTCCAACTGCGTGGTACTGGTGTGCCATCTAGTCGAGATAGGCGGTAGGCCCCTTTGCCCAGATCTTCTTGGATGACATAAGGGCCTTCCCAGTTTGGGCCCAGCTTGCCTGAAGGTTCCATCCTGCTTGCTTCGTTGTCGCGCATAACGTAATCTCCTGCTTTGAAATTCAGTTTGGCTACTCGCTTGTTATAGTATTTTTCCAATGCTTTCTTGTATTTTGCTTCGCTGATGGCGGCTGTCTCGCGCCTTTCTTCCAATAAGTCCAGGCCTTCCCTTAGAGATCTATCATTATCTCCGCCCATACTGAGTCGGCGTAGTGACGGTAATCCCGCTTCAGCGGGTATCATCGCTTCCGCCCCATAGGTTAGGCTAAACGGGGTTTCGTTGTTGCTGGTTTTGGGCATTGTTCTATGTGCCCAGAGGACATTTGGCAACTCTTCCACCCACGAGCTACCCTCGTGGCCTAGCCGTTTCTTGATGCCATCCAGTAAACTTCTGTTTGTCTGCTCTACCTGGCCATTTCCTTGGGGGTGTGCTACTGACGTGAAGATTTGCTGGATGTGGAGATTAGTGCACCATTCTTGGAAAATTCTGTCTGTGAATTGTGTTCCGTTATCGCTTACCAGGTATAGTGGTACTCCAAACCGGCATACTATGTGTTCCCAGAGGAATTTTTTGGCATTATCTGCCGTTATTTTGGCTAAAGGCTTAGCTTCCACCCACTTGGTAAAGTAATCAACCGCCACAATTAGGTACTTTAACTTTCCGGGGGCCGGCGGGAAAGGTCCTACGATATCCACGGCCCATTTCTGGAAAGGCCATGCTGCTGTCACCGGCACTAGACTGTTTTTGGGCCTTATTGTTTGAGGAGCGAATTTTTGGCAGCTACGGCATTTCCGTAGTTCCATTACGGCGTCTTCGTGCATCCCAGGCCAATAATATCCCGCGCTATGGATTTTGGCTACCACCGCCCGGGGTCCAGCGTGTATGCCGCATAGACCTGCATGTATTTCGCTGATGAGATACTTTGCCTCTGTTGGAGATACACATCGCAGCAGTGGGCCCAGGTAAGATTTTCTATATAGGATACCATTATTGATCTCATATTGCAATGCTTTCGTTTGTATCTTCTGTGCCTCGCCCTTGGCGGGAGGTAGCTCCCCTGTTTCAAGGAAACGTAGAACCGGAGTATACCAGCAAGGCTCTTCCGCTGTAACGGCGGAAACATTCCACGGTTCAATTGAGCGCGTCTGCAGCGTTTCGACTTTGACTTCCTTTTCCATACCTGAGGTGGCGAGTTTACTGAGAGCATCTGCTATCTGATTCTTGCCTCTATGTACGTGATTGAGCGTGACGTTGTCAAAAGAATCCATGAGTTCCTTTGTTTTTGCCAAGTATTTTGCCATTGATTCATCTTTGGCTTTGTACGTCTCGTTTACCTGATTGTTGACCAGCAGCGAGTCAACGTACGCGTCTACCGTTGCCGCCCCCATAGATTTCGCCATCCTTAGACATGCTAGTAGTGCCTCGTACTCCACTTCGTTGTTAGAACATTCGAAATCGAAACGTAAGGCGTACATCAGCCTGATTTCATCTGGACTTATCAGCATTAAGCCAGCTCCAGATCCCTTTCCACTAGATGATCCATCAGTGTATAGTTTCCAAGTCTGCCGGGCAGTGCTGGATTCCGGGATGTCCTGGACGACTGGGTCCACAATAGCTTCTCCTTCCGGTATTTCGGCTAGAAAATCAGCAATTACTTGCCCCTTAACTGCTGTTCGTTTCTGATATTCAATATCCAAGGCGCCAAGTTCAATTGCCCACTTGGCCAGCCTGCCAGAAATCTCCGGTTTGTGTAGGACTTGTTGCAGTGGGTAATTGGTTTGGACTTGTACGCGATGTGCCTGAAAATATCTTCTCAGTCGCCTTGTGGCGTGTACTAGTGCTAAGACTAGCTTTTCCAGTGTGGGATACCGCGTTTCGGGTCCCGCTAACACCCGGCTTATGTAATATATCGGTGTTTGCCTTCCATCTCGTTCAACCATGAGCACAGCGCTTACCGCCGTATGAGCTGCCGCTAAGTACATCTTTAATACTTCATTAGGCCTTGGTGCTGTCAACATGGGTAACCCCTCTATGAAATGTTTCATGTCTTGCAAAGCTTGTTCTGCTTCGTTGGTCCATTTGAAGTTTTTCTTGTTGAGGCAATCTTTTAACGTCTTTATGAAGGGTAATGATTTTTCGGCATGTCTTGCCAAGAACCTGTTGATCGCTACTAACCGCCCATTTAGGGCTTGAGCTTCCTTCAGTGTTCGTGGGGAAGGCATTCGCGCTATGGCGGCTACCTTCTCTGGGTTGGCTTTAAAACCATCTCGGGTGACTACTACACCCAGGAACTTCCCTTCTTCCACCCCGAAAGAGCATTTCTTTGGGTTTAATTTTATGTTATATTCTCTAAGCCGCTGAAAAGTTTCTTCGATATCTGCTAACATTTGCTTCTCTTCGCTGCTTTTGATTACAAGGTCGTCTACATAGACCTCCAAATTTCGCCCAATCTGTGTCTCGAACACCTTGTCCATGAGCCTCTGATAAGTAGCTCCTGCGTTTCGTAGGCCAAAAGGCATTTTTGTGTAACAAAAGATGCCCACATCGATGTGAAACGCTGTTTTTTCTTCATCTTCTTTGGACATCTTTATCTGATGGTACCCCTTATACGCGTCCAGGAAACATTTGAATCGGTAGGGTACCAGGGAGTCGACCTTTAAGTCAATCTCGGGTAGCTGGTATGCATCCTTTGGGCACGCCTTATTTAAATCTTTGAAATCGATGAACATTCGCCACGTGCCATCTGGCTTTTTTACCATAACCGGGTTGGAAACCCAAGTATGGTATTGTGCTTCCCTGAGGATTCCGGTTTCCACTAATTTTCGTACTTCTTTGATGACCGCTGCCCGTCGGTCCGGGGCCATACTACGTTTGCCCTGTGCGACCGGCTTAACGCCTGGGAGCGTTGCGAGTTTGTGTTCTGCTTTATCACGGGGGACTCCTGTCATGTCAGAATGTTCAAAAGCGAAGATGTCAGCATTTCTTTTTAACAGCTGTTTCAAGTCGTTTCTAATTTCTGGAGACAGGGTGTCCCCAATTGTGACCATCTGGTCTGGATGGCGTGTGCTTAGTACCCATCTTTCGGGACCCGTGGCTCCGGTGGGCCCTTGGCGGCATCTTTTGGTACTTAGTACTTCTCCAATCTTATCACGAAACACAGTGGCAATACCCCGTGGGGTAGGAAACTTCATGAACCCTCTTGCCGTGGAGACTATGGCATCTAGCTTTCCCAGGGTAAATCTTCCAATAATCACATTGTGGTATGACTCAGCGCGGACCACAAGGAAGGTCAGGAGTATGGTTCTTTCTTTAGGTGACTGCCCAAAAGTTACAGGGAAAGTGATCTGACCGATAGGGTTGACCTTTTCTCCTGTGAACCCTTTTATTGGAGCGTGTACCGATTCGAGCAACTTTCTGTCTTCTGGTTGCATTCTGTTGAAGCAATGCTCATAGATAATGTCTTCCGAGCTCCCGGTGTCGACCAGGATTCGCCTCATGCGGTAGTCTCCTACTGCCGCGGATATGATCAGGGCATCTGTAGTGAGGTGCAAGTCCTCCATTCGAGGCTCTATGGTCATTGTTGCCAACATCCAAGGTTCGAGCGTGGAGAAACTCCGTTTTGCCCCCCTTCCCATATCCGCGTGCACCATGTTCAATTCACGCGGCCTCTTGCCTGCCGCCTTGTCATTTTCTTCTTTGACGATAGGCGGGCCTTGCTTGATGTCTCGTACTAGGTGTGCCAATTTGCCCGACTTTACAAAGTATTCGATCTGTTTTTTAAGCTGAAAACAATCGTTGGTGTCATGCCCGCTCCCCTTGTGGTACTCACAGTATTTACTCGTATCCTTGTTAAGGTTATCTTTCAATGGTTTTGGTGGGTTAAGCCTGAGGTTTTCTGAGGCTAAAATTTCAACCGGTGTCTTGCTTAAGTTGGGGTATTCGGATCGAGGTTTCGACGGCTCATTCCTTGAATAGGAGTTTCGGTGCCTGTCATACCGTGCGTCTTTGTCGTTTCTATGGTATCGGTCTCCCCTATTTTTGCCTTTGGATCCCCGGTGATCTTTTTCCTCCTGATTCTTTAGGGCTTCTTTCTTCCTATTGGCTGCATGGCTAGCTGCTACCGCCTTCTCTTGTATGACGTATACTTCAGCTATTCGAAGTATTTCATCGATTGTTCGGGGTACGCCATCCCTTCCATGTAGCGTTCTCAGTAACTCGTCATCATTGACCCCCTGGAGGAAAGCTCCACATGCCAGATCATTCGTCACGCCCGGGATCGCCAGGCTTTCCTTGTTAAATCTGATGATAAAGTTTTCTACCGTCTCATTCTCTCGCCGACGGATGTGGAGGAGCTCGTTTCTATCTTTCGTGTGTCCGCGTTGCTGGCTAAACTGTAAGATAAACTTTGATTCTAAATCCTCAAAGCTGTCCATATCGCCTGTGGGCAGGCTATCCCACCAAACTCGGGCCGCGCCCACTAGCGTTTGTACGAACATTTTGCACCATAAGGGCATGGACCAACAGGCCACTTCGCCGGCGCTCTTGAATAAGTTGAGATGATCATCCGGGTCGGCGAGACCATCATACTTGCCAACCGTTTGGGGCATCTTGGGTTTTTCCTTGATAGGAGCCTCGACAATCCTCCGAGTGAATTTAGACCGGAAAGTCGCGTCTACCGGCTTGTACGGTCTGGTAAGTTCATCTTCTTCCACATTTATAGGCTGTGTTAGTGGGGCGTCCGTACTCGGGGCAGCTCCCACTATAGGGCTAGGGTTTCCTATTTGGGACACCCGGGGTCTAACCGTGTTTCCCCTGTCGTACACAGGCTCAGCCGTAGGCGGAGTCTGGGTAAAAACCGGTTGTGGCGTTGGGACATTCCACCAAGGCGGCATGTAAGCCGCGTATGGCGATTGAGTGCTACCCTGCGCTGTTCCCTGGAGCGGATACGCCGAACCCCCGTACGAGGGTAAATACCCATAAGGGGGTGCATAACAATACCCCGGGAAGTATACTTGGTTTCCTGGTGTGACGGGGGCGTTCATGATTCCGGTCGGCATGACAACCGGCTGGTGAGGCGGTGTTGATAATGCCGCCGTGAGCGTCGCTGAGTATAGCGGTGGCATCGAGTTGGAAATCAGAGGTTGATAGTATTGAGGCATGCTAGTTTGTGATGCGATGGCGCTGGGGCTCGCCGATGCGATAACAGGGATGGAGGAGAGGCGTGAAGCCTGTGCGTTAGTGGTTGTAGCTGGGGTGAACATATTACCGCTAGCTCCCCCCAACTCCCTTGATTGCAGTTGTGAGGGCATGTAAAGAAACAGACTCGTCACCACAGTCTGGGAAGAGACGGTGGTGATGTTGTCAAAACCTGGCGGTGGTCCTTCTGCCTCGAACTCTGGGTCCAGCGACCTCGTAACGGCTGGGGAAGGCTGTGTGGTGGCACCGAGGTTCGCCCCCAACGTCAGGTTATTGTTTGTCATCGTTTGATCTGCTACGTTCTGATCACTTGCCATGAGGTTCTATCACTGAATAGGTCCCACGGATGGCGCCAATGAAGAAACACAGACCTATATAGTGATTTTGGGCTAGGACTTCCAATGATTAGTGACCCGAACGCTTGGCTGCAAAACAGTAACACCGTTAGGACTCGTTACAGGAATGGGGTTATTCCTGTAACCACCCTCCGGCGTGAGAATAAGTCTCGGTTTATGGTCGTAAAAGAAATTGAGGAGAGAAAGTTATATGAGAGCAAGATGATCATACCTTATACGTTTACCTTTATTTATAGGTTTTCCCATTAGGGTTTCCTCTAACCTAGGATATATTCCGATAAGTTAGAGATTTACATGATCTTCCCAAAAAGTTGGAGATTTGTTTGTGTAACTTCCATGCAGATATGGAAGGTTCTAGAATAATCATTTATATTTATATTAAGATAATAGGTTGTAACCGGGTCGGGTTGACCGATGCGGGTCACACCTCGTCAAGAAACCACTTCAAATAGAAGACAGAAAGATTAAGTTTCTCAAACACAAAAGACTGGTACTAGTCAAAGTCAGATGGGATTCAAAAAGAGGACCTGAATACACCTGGGAGCTGGAATCGGAAATGAAGCGAAAATATCCTCACTTATTTCAGTAAATCTCGAGGACGAGATTTTAAATAAGGTGGGGAGGATGTAAGGACTGCCAAAAATATCCCTAAAAGACTCGTAAGTAAAAACCCGGACCCCTGAAACCCTAATGTACACGAAAAACCAAGAAAACATGAAGTTTGGTCTTCTCGCGGGCCGCGTAAACAATAAGCAGCCCTTACGCGGGCCGCGTCAACTTAAGATTTGACCGGATAAGCATCCGGGCCACGCGTTGTCCATCTGGCACACCTAATCGTGACACTTAAGCCCTACACGTAGACTAGGCGGCCTCGCGGGCCGCGTAAGGATCAAGAAAGGGTTTACGCGGGTCGTGTAAAACCCATATTTCAGCTATAAATTGCTTGGGTCATGAGTAGTTCACAGGTGTCGAAAACTTTTCTCAAAAACGAAGATACACTGCTCAAAACCATAATTTCCATTAGGGAGGTACTGCCACGATACTAGGTATTAACTTGATCGCTGCTACGATTCAAGGTCCGATCGACTGAAACTATCCGATGGATGTTTAAGTGCTGCCCACATTAGGGCTATACTTTGTCATTCGTCATGAATTCGATGGATGTTTAAGTATTGCACTTTGTCATTCGTTGTGAGGGTTTGTATCTCGTGAGTTATGGTAAATGCGGTATTAAGTTACTAACCTAGTTCGTGTGCATTGTTGTTTAAATGAGGTTATCAGGCTTATCAGTAGGCTAAACTCTACCCGTTTAAACTTGCAATGTGAGTCATTCTCTTTTTATCAACAATGTTTTACAATACTCCAATTATTTTCAAAGTTATAATTACAGGGATTAAGTCGTGGTTATCTTGAATCACTGGCTAGTGGGGTATTGTGCACATTACTAATCTCTCACGGTTAGGTTCATTAACCTAACAGTGATAATCATCACTACTTGAGTGAAAGGACCCAATAGTGGTATGACCATCGTCACCAGGGTGTGACACGGCGCCAGATAAAAATAAGATAAAAGCCATTATAATCGCTCTTATGCTGTAATTGATAGCTAGGTGTCGTTTTATTAACCTTGAATGATTCACCAGTATTTCCCCGCTGACAAAAAATATATTTAAAACATGTTTCAGGCAACCTCATGTGAATCAAGAAAAAGTGCTACGGAGCACTAAATCAAGCTTGAAGGGTGGCTCACTTAAATAAATAAACATGTTTTGTAAACCAGGGAATTTCCTCGGGAAATTCCTCTATTGTAAATTACGGGGTTTGTCCCAAGTTATGAAATAAAATAATCGGGCATTTTCAAGTTTAAAAGATCCTGCTAAAACTTCTGCTGTCAAATCAGATAATAAATACCACGGGTTTTTTGCCCCGCGGCTCCTGAACCGGGTAAAACCGAGACGGGGGCCGTGACAAAAGACAATTCGAATATGTAACCACAACTTTTTGAACTTTTGAAAGAAATAATATTTATTATAAAGACTTAATTACATGATTAGTCCCTGTGGTTTATATGCAGTAACAAGATTAAGTACTAATAGTTTAAAATCACACTCTAAGGTACCAACTTTCAATTTTGTAACAACCTAGTGTACTAAGGGGGTGTTTGGGGTTGAGTTTTGAAAATAGATTATGCGTTTTGAATAATCATAATCAGATAATTAGCTGAAACAAAACGTGCTGCAGAAAGATAGTGTTTGGATTTGATTATGTTGTTTGATATCACAATAATCAGATAATCAACATTGTTTGGATTTGATTATGTTGTTTGATATCACAATAATCAGATAATCAACTATTTGAGTGTTTGGCAAGTATATATATTTCAAAAAAATAAATAAGTGAAAACGTAAAAAATCAGTTTTTGGATTATCACGTTTTCCTGCAGCAAGGGGTGACCTACTTATGGATTATCACGTTTTGAACTCTACAAAACGTAAAAAATCACTTTTTATTAATTTTTTACCAAACACTCAAAATAGATTTTTTACGATTTCAAAACACAATAATCAAATAATCAGGTTGAAAACGCAATCCCAAACACCCCCTAAGACTAACAGATGTTAGTTTTTCCGTTAGACCTCTATGAAATGACAAAAACATCCTTTATAACTTCAAGGACCACTTATGTAGTTCTTTGACTTAATTAAAGGAGTCATTTGTGAAAAATACAAATGTTTAACTTTGTAAAATAGAGTGGTATTATTTTTTTTCAAAAGGATGGTGGAAAAAATATTCGTCGAAATGAGTGATAAAAAAACATTTACCAAAATGGATGTTTTTATGTGTGTTTTATATATTTTGTTACTTTTATTTATTTTAACCTATCTATTATAATTATTCGCTCTACTTCTTATTTGATTAACCTATATATCAGTTTCTTCTCCAACTCCCTCCTCTCCTAACACATCATCCACATCAACATTCTTCACAACAATAGTTTGAAACATTTTGTTAGAATCCTCATTTTAAATCATATGTAAATATGTAATACTTCATTAATCTTGTTTAATCGACATGACCAAAGCAAGAGGATTGAAGTTAATGGCGATATATTTTTATAATTAGTAATAAAAACAGAACAAGACCGATTGAAAGTATGATCCATACCAAAATTTATACTTTACACACAAGGAGAATTCAATCAGGGGAGGAGCTAGCATGTGATTAGGGGTAGCATGGGCTACCTCTCAATTTTGTCAGCAAAGTGTAAAACTACTGCAAAAACTTCTTTTTTCTTCCCCATTTTATGTACCGTATGCCCCTTAACTAATATTATGATACCCCTAAGTCAAAAAAAAAAATAGGATACCCTTTAGTTTTTCTTTTAGATTCGCCACTGGATTCAATATTGACTCTGTTCGGTAAAGCCAGTTTAGTAGGAATACATTATGAAACTTCTAATAATTAAATCTCCGATAACATGATATTACAAAAACAATTTAAAGTGAAATTTATTATTTACAATAACTAAAATATTCTGCTTAAACTTATTCCGATAATATGATATAGATATGGGAAAAGATCAAATAGGAAGTTTATTTTGTCTAGTAAGTGTAAGAAGCAATAGGATTATGACATGTGGTAAAATTTAAAATAAAGAGGAAGGGTATTTTAGTCAATCATATCATTTTCTTCTTCTTCTTCCCAATAACATCAAAACCTACCATTTTCAAAACCCACCATCTTCAACCATTTCTTCACTTTCTATCTCAATAATCACTACATTATAGTGTGATTTTCGTCACCAATCAATGATTCAAACACCCGATCAACGTGTTCTTCAGCTTTTTTGAAGAAAACCCAGTTTAATTTCATACAAAATCTCGTTTTTTTCTGGTGATTTTGAAGATAATCATTCGATTTGTTCGATTCGATCTCTGATAAGTGTTTCAATCAGTCAAATTTCGTCAATCGTTGAAGAAACCGACTTTGATCCATGTAAGAAGTTCTTTAATTTCATTTTTATTATCTGGGTTTTTTATTTAGTCATTGCGTTTTACGATCTTGGCGGGGGTCCGGGGGCGGCAGCCCCTGGTAGCAGGGTCCCAGGGGCGGCAGCCCCTGGCGGGGTCCAAGGGGCAGAGGCCCTGGCTGGGGTTGAGCTGCATCAGAAGAAATTTGATTAAATTGCTTTAATAAAAATGCATCAGAAATTTAATTTTCCAGAAATTGCGTCATTTCGAAGACAGTAATTCGTAAACAGTTTTTTGATTTGCTACTCTCTGGTTCAGACAGATTCACAGACAGGTCAGCTTGTGTCCATTGCGTTTTAGAAATAAGAGAGTTTTACAATGTTTTCTGGCCATTGCGTTTTAGAAAAAAACACATTTTTGAAGTGTTTTTAGTTCATTGTGTTTTAGGTAAACACATTTTTATTTGTTTTCAGTACATTGCGTTTTAGAAAATACACTTTCTTTTGTGTTTTTAGGCCATTGCGTTTTAGAAATAAGACATTTTTATGTGTTTTTTGGCTATTGCGTTTTAGATAAACACATTTTTGAAGTGTTTTTAGTTATTGCGTTTTAGGTAAAACACATTTTTATGCTTTTTCAGTCTATTGCGTTTTAGAAAACAGTCATTTTAAGTGTTTTCTGGCCATTGCGTTTTAGGAATAAGACATTTCTTTGTGTTTTTGTTGCATTCCGTTTTAGGTAAAACACATTTTTATGTGTTTTCAGTCCATTGCGTTTTAGAAAGCATACTTTCTTTTGTTTTTTTAGGCTATTGCGTTTTACAAATAAGACATTTCTTTGTGTTTTCTGGCCATTGCGTTTTACAAATAAGTCATTTTTTGTGTTTTTTGTGCATTGCGTTTTAGAAAAATGTCATTTTTTTGGTTTTTTTTTCATTGCGTTTTACGTAACTGGGGGGTTTTCTATTGCGTTTTACGCAACTGGATTTTAAAGTTTTTTTTTAAATATAGCAATAGTATACTCGTTTTAAATATAAAAAAACGCTCGTTTTTTGGTGCAATTTTTATAAAAAAAAATAATGTCGTATGAAAGAGTTATTAACGTTTAAAAAATGGGGGGAGGGGGAAATTGGAGTAGAGAGAAACTATTAGCTTGGATTGACTAGAATGCCCCTAAACAAACTTACGCGCCTCTTTTTTTCTTCCCTTCAATTTCCCTGATTTAATCTTAGCCCTTGATTAAATAAATGGATGGTCAAGATGTTGGGATTGAACCCTATCAGAGGAACAGATAATGTAAAGCCAAAACCTGATCACAACAATGGATTCACAATAAGCAGAAGTTTACTCTAAACTCTCCCCTTGACAGTGGTTATCTAACAGCTGATGGATCTTGAGTGCTGCTCAACTACAACAACTGATAAACCAAACTCTGATGACTATCCAACGACTGCTGAAGACAAACATTGATGCTCTATCTACTGCTGTTTCCTAAGTACTGCTGAAGACTCAAGCACTGCTCTCTCAAAGACTGATCACCTTTGAAGAATGCACTGAAGATTCAACATCTGTGCTCAGACTACAACAGTGGAACGTGAAGCAATAGTTTTCCTTAGCTTTACATTTTATTACTTATCAAATGTTACATGTTAGTAGTTTGTATAGAACAGTGTTTATAGTTTGTTAGGTCGTTAGATGTCACTATCATGGTGACGTCAGCTGAAGTTCATCAGTAGTTTGGTTTGCCTATAAATATGACAATATTCTGTACTGTTATATTTGATCGTTTTGAGTGAGTTATTCTCCTCAATTCATCCTTTCATCTTGTGCAACCAACTCTGGTGTATCAGGATGAGGGGGAGTTTAGATTGTAAGCTTGCATTGTAATCTTTTGCTTTTATGTAAATCTTTCGACTCAATGAAAAGCAATTGTTTATCAATCTATACTTTCCTTTGATTGTGTTTACAAAGTTTGCTACTCATTTCCGCTGCACTTATATCATTTCATATGTTCTGATTAATCGTTTTATGCAAACAAACACTATCATGACGGCCCCAGATCCCAACAATTGGTATCAGAGCTTGGACAGTCAAATTCGATCTAACAATCAATTTGACATAACAGTTCAGCTCAAAAGTTATTGATACTAAAGGATTGGTTGTATTCAGTTGAAAAACAGAGTAACGAGTGAATCACGGTCAAATTGGTTATTCAAAAACTCTGTAAATCAACCAAGATGTCATATGACACACAACTCTCACACAACAAGTGTTTTCATGCATATGTCACTCATAGTTTTCAGATCTGTAAAATATCTGATAAATTATGGGATCGTTTGATGTTTTCAAAACTGATTTCAATTGTTGTTTCGATATTTGTGATGTTTTCAATAAACACTAAAGTATGTACCTCTGTTCAGCAAAACTGGTGTTCATCCAAAACACTAGAATACTGCTGACATAGAAAAGGGGGAAATAAAACTTTAGTTAAAATCTCTCATGTGCTCAAAGGCAAGTTGAGTACCTTCAAAAGGACCAAATCAACTTAGTCCAAAACACATTGAGAAAATAAGGTGTCAAAACTGTCCTAATCATAGGTAAATGTGAGATCTGTAATAAAACATGATCAAATATGGTCAGATCTCTCAAAACATTGCTTCAACGTGATTATGGACAAAATATGTTCAAAATATAATCTCCTAGTGAGTATTTCTGAACATATGAATAAAAAGGGTAAAAAGGGAAAAGAAAAATGAACAAGTCTCAAAGTGTGACTATCTCAAAAACTTTTGAAATCAAAAGAAAAGAGTATAAACATAAAACACTTTTGAGGTTCAAAAGTTAGATCATCAGTGGTCATCATTTTGCAACTGTGTGCATTCATCAATACAGGAATTGTTCTGGTAACAATAGCATCTTCAGTGATGGTGCTTAAAGGGAATTTACAATCAATTGACAAGAAAATGACCCAAACAATGGTCAAAATAACTTGAGAATAATATGATCATGAATTTACTGGAAAATTGTTGGATCCTTTTGATTATTTTCAAAACTTCCTTTGATTTTTGTTAAGGTGTTTTCCTCTTAAATAAAAACCAGATGTTTTTTTTTTTAAATATATTATGATCTTTTACTCATTTTTTATAGTAAAAGTTCATCTCTGGTCTGGATGTAATTACCTTATTTTTGTGTGTAATTACTATCCCTAAAACTGATCAAAAGGAAATGACACACATATCAAGGTCATGTTAAGCTCAAGTTTGGTTTTCACAGATCAAAAATTGATTGCAAATTGACTTAGACTACTGAGATACTCATGTTCTAGTTCCAGTAATTAGACACAAAATGAGCATCTCTAGTAAAAATGTTTTCATCATCTGGGATGCTAAACCATTGTCTAAAATAATAGACATTTGGCAAATTCTTGAACAAAATTCCATGTGGATAACTGCTGGCAATTTAATCTTGATAATTTACATCTAAAATGTATTTTGTTAAGAATAGCATCTCAAATGCTCAACAGATGTTAGATAAGATACTGTGCCTTCACAAAGCAAAATCAAGTTCTACATCTGAACAAGCAGATGCTAACATTGTTTGTCAAAAGTTGAAATACTGCTGCACTATCAGTTGTTGAACCAATTTTATCTTCTACCACTGTTGTCTCTAAAGTGCTGTTGTGCCTTAACATCTGCTCTCTAAAGTCTGTCCACTGCTAAAGTGTCAACCTCTGTTCTCCAAAACACTGATGTTTAAAATCTTTGTTCCATCCACTGTTACATCCACTGTTTCATTTTATTACCGTTGTAACTACTGATACTTGATCCATCAGTAGTTGTCAAAACAACTGTCCTCCATTATTTACCATTCCATCAGATGTTTGACACGTGGTCAGTTTTTAGCCTTCAGATCAAAATAACCGCTGCCACATCAGCAATCACTTTTTCCCTAAATAAAACCCTGATTAAATCCAAACAGGGTTTTACTGTCGAATTGAATTCCAAAAGTTCTCTTCTCATAGCAGTTTCCCTCTCATAACTCCAAAAAAACTTCTTCGATCTTCTTCATCCAAAATGACGAAACCAAAATCGAAATGAAAATCAAAACCATCATCTTCCTCCACAACAGCAGATGCCACTCAAATGGCCGCTGAAACACCGGAGATTCGCTACAAAGCTCCACACAACTATGTAGGTATACTCACAAAACCTACCGATAACCACACTTTCGACTCCATCCTTGACATCATTTCTGCATCAAAGTACAAAACTTTGATAATAGCAGACGCTCCTATTTACCTTGATACCCAGAGAGAGTTCTGGAAAAATGCCACCGTTGAAAAACAAGGAGATATCATCGCCGCCATCAACTCCTCGATACAGGGTAAGAAGGCAAACATCTCACCAAAATCCATCTCTGAAACCTTTAAACTTGATGATTTAAATGGAAAAACCTCATTTACAAAAGACGAGTTGGTAAAGGATTTCATGAACATGGGCTATGCAGAACAACCAAATAGGGATACCCTACAAAAGGGTTACTTCCCTTCTGCACCCAGATTTTTATTCCACACACTGCTCATGTGTGTTTCTAATAAAACAACGTCCTTTAATGAGATACCAACGAAAATCCAATGCTTGGGGTATGCAATTTTAAATGATAAAAACTATAACTACTCCCAGGAAATATTTGATGATTTGGTAAAGAACGTTGATAATAAAGCATTTCTGCTCTTTCCAAGATTTCTAAGCTACTATTTTGAACAAAAATTTGTTGAGAAAGATGCAGAATTGCCCAAACAAGGTGTCTCATTCAAAATAAACTGTTTAACAATTGAAACATTTTCAAGAATGATAGCACCAATAAAATTAAAAACAAAGGAGGCAGAGCAGGTTTTAGAAACTGCTACTGAACCTCAAGCAACCACTGCTGAGCCCACTGCTCCAGGTGATCAAAGTAGCACACCCACTGCTTTGAAACCAACACCTGCCACCAAAAAGACCAAAAGAAAAACATCCAGAAAACCCACCAAACCCACACCAAAGGCAACTCTGGAAGATGAGATCCCAGAGTCAATGCCAGTGACAACACAAAAGTCACAAGAAACCACTGCTGCTACTTCCTCACAGCAGATGGAAGAAAGATCTCAACCCCAGCCTAAAACTCCTCCTGCATCCTCACAAAAGGATCAGGTTGTAAGCACAGGGACACCAAATTATGAAGCTCTGTATCCACTCGGATCCATCTTCCACAGTCCTGATCCCAAGGACATGTCTCTTTCAACACCCATACCCTCACCAATCATATTACCACAATCAATAATACCCCTGTTGCATGCAGTTGATATGGCACAGACACAAACCAGTTCCTCTCTATCACCTATTACTGAGAGTATACCTCCACAAGTGACTGGGTCTGATGCTCATACCTCTGCTATCCCAGCAACTGCTGAGGAGGTTACACCCCCTGAGTTACAAGTAACTCTCGGTGGTAGTTCAAGTGGAGCAGCAACTACAACTGATGGATCAACAGATCTTCAGTTGGACAGTTGTTACATTACTAAGACTCCCTTGAAGGCAATTTCTTCCATGGCAACATCGGTAACCACCAGTAAGTTATCTTTAACTGCTGGTAACATCAAAGGATTATCGAGTGCTGAAGAAAGAAGTCCCCAGTACCAAGAAAAACGGGCATCAATGGATGACTTTTGGGCCACAGCTCCTAAGTCACGCATTGATACAACCACTGCTGATGGGGATTCAGATAATCCTGTTAATTCAGGTGATGATTCAAAATACAATGAATTGACGGCCAGAGTTGAAAATCTGGAATCTTCTGTTGCCGAGATAAAAGATATGGTGCAGCGGCTGTTAGAAGCTCAAAAAGCCCAATCAACTGTTCCTCCTGCTCAAGCACCTGCTCCACAAGCATTTGCTGCAAATGAGCTTTGGAATATCTTCCAGCCCATGCTTGAACAACAGCAACAAATGGCTGCTAAAAAGCATGCTAATCAAGTACAAATGCTGACGAACATGGTAGAATCTCGGTTCAAAGACACTCAAGCAGATATCAAAGCTATAAAGGCTAGCATACAACAGAATGCTCAAAGTGAGAAAGGTCCATCTACCATTTTCTTCATGGATACACCCCTGGCAGATAATGCCAAAAAGGGGGAGAAAATCAAGATGAAAAAGAAAGGTATAGAAGATGGGATATACATTGAACCAGAAAAACCCAAAACCTCAAAAACTTCAACTCAAACAGCTGATACAACAGCAGTTACAAAAACTACTGTCTGTAGCCAAACAGCTGCCATCTCATCAACACACACACCACCTCGACACAAATCACCACAACTACTGTTCCACCACCACCACCTGTGTCCACAACACAAAAACCACCATCAAAATCAAAAACCACCAAACCATCATCACCCCCTGCTAAAAGGCACAAGACAACAGATGTTACAACATCCGTTGTAATGGCAACAGTGGTTGAAACACAAGTTGTTTCAACTACTGCTAGTCAACCACTGATCACCACCCAAACAACTGCCACAATAACCCCTGCTCAAAAGCAGAAGACATCTGCTGATACATCAGCAGTTGAGACACCAGTTGTTTCAACAGTTGTTAGCCAGCCATCCACCATTGCTCTATCCTTTCCTATATCTCAACCTAAGCTCTTTAACAGAAAAAGAAAGCCAATCACTGCCAATGAAGGAATACATGATCCAAATGCTGCACAGTATCCACTGGAACTTGAAGCCATTAAAAATGAGATGAGGCAATTTTATACAGAAGAAGATCCCTCAAAAAGAAAATTCTCTTCACTCATAGGCTACATAGCACCAGAAGATATTAATGATTATCTCAAGATAAAGGCAAGGCAAGCTAAAGTAAAAGCCAAGGTTGACAGTGAAAAAGAAAGTCTAAGCGAAGTAGGCATTGCTAAAAGACTGGAGTTCTACCTTACAAAGGTAAAGCAGATAGAAGAATTTGCACAAGAGCTAGAAAAGGAAAAGGCTGATCAAAAGAAGAAGTTAAGAGAACAACTTCTAGCCTTAATCATGAAAGAAAAGTTCTATCCTGCTGAAGAATCCCAGTTTAAAGAATGGCCATTAGTAGCTTTAAAGCATGAGGCTGAAAGGATCCAAAAAATCAAGAATGATCCTTCAAAGAAGAAAAATGCTCCAAACTGGAGTAAATTCAGAAAGCTCATTGCTGACCTCACTGCTGAATATAAAGGAAAGAAAAAGGAGCTAGTGGATGCTAAGATGGACACTGCTGAAGCCATATCAAAATGGTCTAGGCAGCAAACTGATGAAGCCTATGAGAGGCTAAAGAAAAAGAAGAAAACTGCTTCAGATGCTTCAAAGAAAAGAGAACAGATGATGAAGCTTGAACAGAAAATTGAAAACCTCAAGACAATGTTAAAATCAGCAGACAGTCCTACACTTGGGTCAAAACAAGATGTAGGCAAACAGCTGACTGAAGAAGAGGTCTTAGAAAAGGAAGCAGAGTATCTCAAGGACACCATCTTAAAAATGGGTCTAAATGAAGACAGCTCATCAAAGCTTCAAAACCTTTTTAAGAAGGTACTCAACAAACCTGCATCTACAAACACTGCAGAAGACAAGACAGAAGTTGAAAGACAAGAGCTTATTGAACAAGAAACCGCAGATGATATAGCTGCAGCAGACAGAGTCATTGAAGAAGCTTTCAAAAGAATGTCTGAGAGTTTGCATGTGTTTTCAAGGCCATCATCCTTCAACTCATCTGATAATAAATCTCTCCCAAGAAACCCATTGGATTCAAAAATACTAAAGTGGAAGTCTGATCAAAAGACCCACGTATTGACTTTGCTCAGATCCAATGGTGAGGTGAAGCACATATCAAGGAAAGAAGCACTGGGCCTTAGTGTTGAAGATTTGCAGGATCTCCTTGAGCTTTCACTGTGCAGTGATAAAGATGACCAGAGTGCCAAAGAATTTGAAGCTTAATTTAAGGAACAAGCTAAGGCACTCTTGATGAGTAATAAAGATCCTGAATAAAGACAGGTTTTGGCATTATCTGTTCCAGGGGGAGATTGTTGGGATTGAACCCTATCAGAGGAACAGATAATGTAAAGCCAAAACCTGATCACAACAATAGAATCACAATAAGCAGAAGTTTACTCTAAACTCTCCCCTTGACAGTGGTTATCTAACACACTACGTCAAAAAAGGGCTACGGCCACACTAAAAAAGTGTGACTATATGTCTTTCGCCACACAATTTTTTTTCAACTCAAGTGTGGCAAAAGGTCCAGTCATCGTAGGTATCATACGGTCACATTCACTTTTTAGTGGTCGTTGCAACTTAAAAGTGTGGCTAAAGGGTACTAAAAATTTCTTGCTGGAATCAAGCATAAATGTGGCTAAATGGTAGCAATGGTCACATTAATGTACTTTAAGTGTGACTGGTTCTATTATATGGTCACATAAATTTAGTAAAAAGTCTATTTTAGCCACATTAGTTAAAAAAGAGTGTGGCAAAAAAAGGTTGTAATCAAGCACTGTGTTTATTAAGTGTGGCTAAATTGTAGCAACGACCACATGAATTTACTATAAATGTCGTCGATTCTATTATATAGTCACATAAATTTATTGTAAGTGTGGCTAAAAACTTTTATTAGACACATAAAACATTTTTGTAATTGTAAGTGTGGCTATTGTATAACATTTGGTCACACAAATTTGTTTTCCCATGACATTTGGTATCATTTCGTCACATAAACAAAAAACAAAGTGACTATGATGTGACTAATGGTTATTTACAGCCACATTAAATTTTGTAATTTTAAGTGTGGCTATTTTCTAATCTTTAGTCACACATAACTTTTTCCCCATGACGTTTGGAATCATTCGGTCACACAAACAAGAAACAAAGTGACTATGCTGTGGCTAATAATTATTTATAGCCACACCAAATTTTGTAAATTCTAAGTGTGGCTATTGTCCAATCTTTAGCCACATACATTTGTTGTGGTTCTATATGGCCATTTTTGCGTAATTATCAATTTTATTTTCATTTTTTTTTTGTAAAATTAAAACAAAATTAAAGTAGTAAACATGAACAAACCTAAAAAAAAAAACTAATAATATTAATAATAATAATAATAATAATAATAATAATAATAATAATAATAATAATAATAATAAACCAAAATCCATACATAAGTTTTACATTTAAATAATATATTACATAAACTTTTGATCATAAGCAATCTACAAATAATGCAACAACTACTTAATGTGGATCATTCTCAAGGTCTTCAATAGCCATTTAGAAGAAAACATATGCCTTGGTTGTCCACGTCCATTTCTTCTCCCCACATTATTGTTGTGTTGTTGGTGAGATAAAACATTCATCCTTTGCTCCTTCATGTTTGCAAATAATGAATCCAAAGTCTATCCTTTTGTTTTGGCACTACTTTCCCTTATTTCCGAAACATTCACCAATCCACATAAAGTTTTCTTTTACACTAAACGGATAAATATAGTACCATGAAAGTAAAGCCTCCTCCATTTGAAGCCTTATTTCGAACGGGTCAAGCCACATCCCTTCACAACACATAACCAACTTGCACACCTAACATCATGGAACAGAATCCTGTATTTACAGTGATAGAATAAATGAAATCTCAATAGGTTGTTCTTTTTCTCTCTTAAAAACATATTTGTGAACAAAAATTTGTTCAATGAACTAGACTCAAAATCATGTGGAATAAATGTGCATTATTACTAATGATCCATAAAACATTCATCCTTTGCTCTTTTTTTTTACTTTTATTTAGGTGCAAAATAAGAAATCCAATATCATTATCACAAGCTACTCTGTTACTATTGAAGTTATTCAAAACACTAGAAAATGATGAAACCTGTGCTTCAGGGCAAATGTGTCCAACAACATATCCATGGGAACCACCTGAAAATTTCCAATCAGTTAACAATGCAACTTCCTGCAAAATCCAACAAATTTGTTGCAACTGTAATTATAGATTTATGACAATAAAATCCAAATGTGATTAAAAATTGTAATTAGAATCTAACTGAATCATAGCAAGCAATGAATTAAATAAGTTATACGAAACGTAACATGTAACTTACGAATATTGCTTATCAAGATATGGGTTAGACTATATTAAATAAGATATAATTACAAGACTAATAGAACATCTTACCTATTAATAAAACTCCAGCAGATATTATCAACATATTGCCTAAAAGTTTAGAACTTGGAGATTCCAACCTAAACAATAAAAAGATATTTAATTATTTATGCGCAGAAATCAACATATGCTATTTTAATGTATATGGCATTAACCTACAACTAAATATGGAACTACGTTATCTTTTGGTATGAATTAACAGTTCTACAAATGTGAAAAAAGAGTTGTTTTTTTTGGAGTAAAATGCCATTTCGTCCCTAAGGTTTGGCCACTTTTGCGATTTGCAGAATAAGGGTAAACTAACATTACTTAGAAAACGTACCTGTATGTAGGCCTTAGAAAAACATTAAAGAAAAGTGAGTCATCAAGCTTCCTTATCTAAAACAAAAGGTACAGATACATTAAAAAATTGCAAAAGATTCACACAACTGTACCATTCAACATCACACTCAAACCAGTAAAGAGAATATACAGTCTTTATGTAAGACCGTGGGGTATGGTGGGGCGGGGGTTTGGGGCATGGGTTGACACGTGGACTTCGAGGGGCACAGCTGGTCAGTTGCATGTTGGGTCGGTATGGCGGGGCGGGGCGTGGTTAGCCCGCATGGGTTGGCCACGTGTTATAATTTTTTTTTCAATTATTATAAAAATACACACAAAATTAAAAAAAAACGTCTAGCCACCTATAGCCTAGCCCACCCAGCCAATGAGAGCCGGCCACGGAAGACCGCTAGGCCCGCCCAACGCCCGGGCTGAAACCCCCGCCCAAGGGGCCACGCCGAAACCCAAGCCCACCCGAGACGGTGACTTGGGCGTTTGTACCCAACCCACGCCCCAACCCCCGCCCCATACCCCATAGTCTAATGTAAAACTATTATCTGAAACTGACTGCATGTTTCATATGATATCATCATAGTTTGTGTAGTCCACAATCCCTCTCATTCTTGGAAAGAAATATAAGTGAGCCTAGTTATCGGGTGGGTTGATCTTAATTTGTCAAAAAGTTTAAGTTTCTAAAAATTAGAGACGACAAAATGTGTGGTTAAGTCATAACTGTCACAACTAACGAGTCGACAGTTGACACAGGTAGGGGTCAAAACAGATAAAGCTTTAGTGCATATAAAAATGGTTCACAAAGTGACAAACATTATGTACACAATATTTAATTAGCATGTTAGATATGACTACTAAAATTATTACTATAATAACAATGCAACTTGTATCCTAAATAAGGCACTTTAGAAGGTTTAACGCATTTGAATACACATCAGATGACCTCAATCTCTAATGATCCTATTTGAGTCCGGCTAGTTTACTTAGCAAGCCAGATTGAGCCCTTGAAAAACTGCTTTTGAAGTCTATGAACCATCTTCTCTAACATTTCTGTGTGCTTAAAAAAAAGAAACAGACCTTCAGATCCTGCCATGAAGCAGAACGTGGTAATCCAGTGACATTAACTGCAACGCAACCTAACGCAGCAATAACACCTTCCGGCCAATTAAAAACAGGCCTGAACAAGGCTGAAACTGGTATGAAACATCTAAAAATGGCTTGAAACCAGCCCAAACCAACTTAAAACATGTCTTAACCCCCTAAAAACAGTTCATTTATACTCTACCCCTTGTTAAAAAAAGGCCCTTGCTTCTTAAGCGCCTTGCATAAGGCGTTCTCAAAACTATCAAAATTACCAGCATACCTTATACTTCACACATAAGACATCTAAAACTTCATGATCTAGCACAAAAACAAAAGAATAACTATAAGTCACCAATTACATAAGCAAATAAACCACAATAATATAGTAAGTTCTGATGAGAGGGATTGTGGACCACACAAACTATGATGATATGAAACATGCGATCAGTTTCAGATAATAGTTTTACATTACATAAAGACTGTATATTCTCTTTACTGGTTTGAGTGTGATGTTGAATGGTACAGTTGTGTGAATCTTTTGCAATTTTGTAATGTATCTGTACTTTTTGTTTTAGATAAGGACGCTTGATGACTCACTTTTCTTTAATGTGTTTTCTAAGGCCTACATACACGTATGTTTTCTAAGTAATTTTAGTTTACCCTTATTCTGCAAATGCAATCATCAATTACTTGATGACCATAAACAGCACGAAATCAAATAAAATGATACTAAATCAAGAACTATATGCTTATGAAACTAAATTGGAATGAAAATCGTACCTTTGTGTGATTGAATTCAATTTTAATGTAACTATCAGTCCATCAAATACGAACAGCGGCAAAATCAAACCTTCTTTCAGCACCAGATGGAATCAATACGAACAACGCCAAGAATAGAATCAATAAGCTCTACTCCTTCCGTATAATGACCTTTCGCCCAATTTTGGCACCAGACTTCCCGAACACAAAGTTACACGGCTAGAAGATCTGACCGTACGGACCAGATCGAACACTGTCCATGGTCCCTGGCTCGATGTCTAGTAAAAGGTCTTAAACAAAGAGAGGCGAGGTGTAGTTGCCCGCCACCACTTCTAGGTTTTACAGTTTCTCGGCAGGCGGTTCCCCCTTTTCCGGTACCGCAGTACCATTTGAACAAATCGCTTCATCAGGAGCGATTTAGGATATTTTCCACAAGGGTGCCAGAATCTCCCCTTTAGAGCCGCTACATGGGGATTTAGGGAATTTACGTAGTTCACTTCAATAAATCGGAGGGAGAATATAGATGGACCCATTACACGAACTTTGAAGATAGGAGATGGATTCATGGCGAACAAAACTTTAACCACACATCCAGAAGGTTATTTTGCACCAGATCTGGTGGTGGATTTTTGAAGATGAAAGTGTTTTACAATTGGGGAGCGAGGGAATTAGGGTTTAGAATGGAGACAAGAGGGAAATGGAAATTTAGAAGTGAAAATATGAAATTTTTGAAAAGTTTAAAGTACGAAAAATTTAGCGCCTAATAAACTGCTCCCTCCGTCCCAAAGTGTCCTATTTTAAATTTTCAAAATCTTTATTTATAAACTTTGCCTTAAATAATTTTGTTTGTGTTAGATAATACTTAATGAAAGATATATGATTTGAGTGTGTTTTACAAGTGTTTTTATCGGGTTAATTTGATCAAGTTTTATATGACACAAAAAATATATAATTAAAGTCAAAGTTTATAAATTTAAACTTTGAAAATTCAAAATAAGACACATTTAATGGGACGGAGGGAGTATAAAATTCAGTTTTTATAACGTACCGGATTTGACTCAGAAACAGTTTAATCGGGTGTATCTAGCGGTTTAACTGACCAGTTTTTAAAACACTTTTGGTCATGCAAACTAATATATTTATACTTATATAAATTTATAGATATAAAGTTATAAAAAGTAAATTGAAATTATATATATATATATATATATATATATGTGTGTGTGTATTTGTAAAAATATATAAATTACATGTTTTGAAAAAGTAAATTCAAAATTTTGATTTGAACCATACAGAAAAACTTATTGAAACAACTGACATTAACGTAACCATTTAAAATCCAACATGAAATCCTAAAGCCTATCATGGTTTATCAAGAGTTATTGTGACTATTAATCCTAGTATGTTACATTAATAAGATCAACTATACTTTGTTATGGTCCATTAAGGGGCTGTTTGGCAACTTCTAAATGGTTAAGTGCTGTCTGAACCATTAAGTGCTGAACCATGATCCATTAAGACATGTATGATCAACTATTCAACATGGTGGTCTATTAAGACCCGATATGGTTCATTAAGACATATATGATCTAATATTGCCCATCGTGATTCATTAAGGCCCAATATGCCCGTTAAAGAATTATATGATCTGCTATTAGCCATTGCAATCCACTGATGCCCAATATGGTCCATTTAAGACATATGTGATCTATTATTGTTCATTGTCATCCATTAAGGCCCAATATGGTCCATTAAGACATATATGATCTATTATTGTTCATTATGACCCATTAATGCCAATATGGTCCATTAAAACATATATAATCAACTGTTGGCGATCGTGATCAATTAAGACCCAATATGGCCCATTAAAACATATATGATTTACTATCGCCCATTGTGATCCATTAAGGTTTAATATGGATCATTAAGACATATATGATATAATAGGGATTAGTTTGGTACCGAATGTACCAGTACCGAACATACCGATCCCAAAAATTGCCAAAATTTGGTGCTAGTAGCAGCATAGAAAAAACACTCGGTATGGGACGGTACGGTTTTTGAAGGTAAAAGTTAATAAAATACTGGTTCCATAATGATGAGCTGTAAGTTACGATCCCGAAAATGCTAAAAGGTGGGTACTGAAATTTTTACGGTACGGTACCATTCAAAATATCTTAAAAACATATGATTATTAAAAAATGTTGTCTACAAAATTAAAAATATATTATAAAAAATGTATATAAGCGTATCTCATATGCATACATTGACTTATTATTTAGAAAAACATGAGTAATAACAAAAATTGTTTAGATAATATAATATTTAATAATAGTTTGAATTTTTTTATTAAATAATGTAATTTATGAATGAGAATATTATTTGAGTGAGAAGTTTTAGGATGATATATTTTGGGAGGAACTTTTGGCGTAGAATTAAATATTTTGGAGGGAATTTTTAAAGATGTAATATGTTTAACCTTTGGGCACACATTTTTCCCATGACATGACATCTGATATCATTCCGTTACACAAAAATAAAAAAAAGTGAAAATAAAAAAAGTGACGATGGTATGACAAATATTTATGTAAAGCCACATAAATTATTGTAATTTTAAGTGTGGTTATTGTCTAACCTTTGGGCACACAAAATAATATATGTGGCCATATGTATTAGATTATAGCCACATTATCAAACATGTACAATGGTTGTAGATACCATTTGGCCACACTTTTCTAGTGTGGCTATTTTTTCTCAAAGTGTTTGCTAAAAGTTTCGAATACATCTGTTTTTGGTCACATGAAACAAATATTATGGTCGTAGATTACATTTGGCCACACTTTTCTACCATGGCTAATAAATATCACAATTTTTTTCTTAAAGTGTGGCTAAAGGTTCCAATAGATGTGTTATTGGTCACATGAAACAAATATTGTGGCCGTAGATCACATTTGGCCACAGTTTTCTAGTGTGGCTAATAAATGTCACATTTTTTTCTTAAAGTGTGGCTAAAAGTTTCAAATATGTGTGCTTTTTGGTCACATGAAACAAAAATATGTGACCGTATATCAAATTTTGCCACACTTTTCGACTTGTGGCTAATAAATGTCACATTATTTTCTAAAAGTGTGGCTAATGGTTTTGAACTGGTATACAATGGTCACATTAAATAAAAAAAACATGTGGCTAAAAGTATTTTGAAATGTTGTGAATGACCTTTAGTCACACATTTAATAAAAAAGTGGCAGAGCTGTTTTAGAAAAAGTGTGGCTAAAGCCATGTTTTGGCGTAGTGACAGCTGATGGATCTTGAGTGCTGCTCAACTACAACAACTGATAAACCAAACTCTGATGACTATCCAATGACTGCTGAAGACAAACACTGATGCTCTATCTACTGCTCTTTCCTAAGTACTGCTGAAGACTCAAGCACTGCTCTCTCAAAGACTGATCACCTTTGAAGAATGCACTGAAGATTCAACATCTGTGCTCAGACTACAACAGTGGAACGTGAAGTAGTAGTTTTCCTTAGCTTTACATTTTATTACTTATCAGATGTTACATATCAGTAGTTTGTATAGAACAGTGTTTATAGTTTGTTAGGTCGTTAGATGTCACTATCATGGTGACGTCAGCTAAAGTTCATCAGTAGTTTGGTTTGCCTATAAAGATGACAGTATTCTGTACTGTTATATTTGATTGTTTTGAGTGAGTTATTCTCCTCAATTCATCCTTTCATCTTGTGCAACCAACTCTGGTGTATCAGGCTGAGGGGGAGTTTAGATTGTAAGCTTGCATTGTAATCTTTTGCTTTTATGTAAATCTTTCGACTCAATGAAAAGCAATTGTTTATCAATCGATACTTTCCTTTGATTGTGTTTACAAAGTTTGCTACTCATTTCCGCTGCACTTATATCATTTCATATGTTCTGATTAATCGTTTTATGCAAACAAACACTATCATGACGGCCCCAGATCCCAACACAAGATCACTTCCTAGCCTTTATAGTCAAATAAACTTCCTATTGTATCTCCACTCGATATGATATTACAAAAGCAATTTAAAGTGAAATTTATTATTTACAATAACTAAAATATTCAGTTTAAACTTATAGATTAAAAAGCAAGATTCTGAATATTGAAACAAAATAGTGAGATTAAATCTTCAATTACTTGATTATAAAAAAAAATAAGACCACATTGAGATTTCCATTATATACTTCGGGTTACTATAACCGTAATAAAAATTGGGAATGTTGATGCAACAAACACGAGACCAAGGATGGTAGCTGAGTCAGTTAGGCAAAAGGGCTGAAAGGTTCAGTTTTGCCTAACGCAGGTCGTGGGGTCCCTCCACGTTTGCAAAACGTGGAAGGAGGTTCACTAGTATGTAATTGTTATTTGCTTTGAAGTTCTTTCTCCGAGACAAGCTCGAATCCAGAAAAGAAAGCAAATAGAACGAGTGTGTGGTGAATGTGATGAAGAGTAACTTGGAAGTGAGCAAGTACTCTATGAATGACCAGAGATGAAGGAATCTTTCTCTGTTTCGGAATGTCTTTGGAGTGAAATGAGCTGTCTTCTTATAGGGGAAGACATCTCCTAAAATGGTATGTACAAGACTAGTGGAACTTGTTTGCAATGGAGGGTTTCCCCTTTTGGGGTTGAAGGCTTTGGACCCCTGGTTAATAGCGTGTATTCGTGCAGACCTGCTCTGATTTTGTGGGCGTGAGTTGGTGAGACGATTTCTCAGATGTGATTAATTACTGTTCCTCGCTTTTCTCACTTTACAGCTTTTCATCCGGTGAACCTTTCAACCTTTTAAGCATTTGCATATTTAGTCATCTTATTTAATCTTGGGCTACCCCCGTCATCAGCCCCCCAAGTCAGAGGTTTTTGGGGTAGTATGCTCAAAGACTTCTGACTTTTATGCATATGTTTTGTTATTTAAAGGTTTCAAGGGTTCGTTGCTTGGAGGTTTGAAAGGCTGAAGGCAGTTACTTTTTGAATTTTGAATTTTAAATGATTGACGGTTGATTTGATTGATGTGTGTCAGGCGGCGGTTTTGCAGGAGTTATTTATTTGCCTTTATTACCCTTGTCCTAAATTCATATTTATTTTATACTTTGTAAACCTTTTCCATTTTACTCACAATTCTCCCAAGTCTCTTCCTTCTCTGGGGTTAGTTTTCTTCTCCATCTTTCGTTTTTAGTTTCTTCAAAAATGGGTGCTCTTAAAGATTTAGCAAAGTCATTCTCTCGAATGACCCAAGAGGAAGTAGACTTGTTTTGTTTGGAATATGGTATTGATAAAAAATTTAACCCAACTGCCCCTGCTTGCGATGTTTCCGTTGACAAACCAAACCCTGGTTCGATTGCTTTGTATTGTCGTCATTTTCAATGGTCAAATCTTCGTTACCCTTTTTCTTTTTTCGTTTTGAACTTGCTTGAGTATTATCGCGTTTCTTTTGGGCAAGTTCATCCGAAGGGGATGGCTAGGGTTTTGCACTTTGAAGTTTTGTGTCGTGCTCTTGGATACGATCCTTCTTTGTTGCTCTTCCGGAGGTTTTTTCGTTTGGCCAAGAATGGTGACTGGTTCACCTTTGAGACATCAAAGGTTGATACTTGTCTTATTTCATCCATGGTTACAACACTTGGGTCCTGGAAGGATCGCTTTTTCTGGGTTTCTGAGTCTATCGTTCCTTTCAAAATGGTGTGGAGGCATCCGGATGCTGTTCTTAATGATCCGGAGCCTTCTAAATCTGAGTTGAACGATGTTTTTCTTACAGCCATTCGGGGGTGCCCTTCGAGGGTTCGTCCCTTTCCCGAACATTTGTTAGTGCTTTTAGGGGTTAGTAATATTTGGGGGAAAGCCGATCGGGATCCGGTGCTAATGAGAAATGGCATTGGTATGCATTTTCCCCTTATGCCTTTTTCTTATTTCACTTTGCTTATGACTTATTTCCTTTTGTTTGTTTTTGCCAGTTATGTCTGCTTTGGACTTTATCAAGAGTGACGACACTTCTGATGTTGTGTTTGAGGATGCCCCGTCTGTTCCGGGTGAGAATGTTGTGGTTAGGACTGCCGAGCAAAGGTTTGAGGGCACGGGTTATGCTAGTGTTGCCAACGTTAAGGGTTTTACTAAGTCTAATGCTCCCAAGTCTTCAACTCGCCGATCTTCTCGTCGTTTGTTGAAAGCTGGCCCTCAATCCACGTCTACTGAACCAGTGGATTTGAGTGATGATATTGAAGTTTCGGAAGATCAAGTTGAAGCAGGTGTTGAGAAGGACAAGGAGTTGGTTGTTCGTGGTAAAAAGGTTCAAAGCAAGAAGGTTGTCTCTACCCCTGTTCAGGAGTCTTCGAGCAGGGACGTTGAAGGGTTGAATCCTGAAGGTACTTATGTGCATGCTTGGTTAGTAAAAAATGATGACACCTTCAAGGATGCTGCTGTTTGTGAGGATGCTCTTAGTCATCTTGCTCCTCCTTCTGTGCACAAGACCATTGCTGAAATGGATGATGACTTAATGTTGTCTCGCATGGTTTTAAGCACCTGCAACCTTGCCGCTATGCTTCCTCAAGGGATTACTCGTTTTCGTCAAAGGATGCAAGAATATGAGGACTTCTCCAAGAAAAAGGATAAGATGAAATCCTCCCTAGCATCGATGAAGAAGGAAATAGCTGGTTTTGCGGAGAAGGAAGCAGCGTGGCGGAAGGAGGTTTGTGATTTGAAGAAGATGCCCGATATCGAGATGGGTGATTTGAAGAAGAGTTTTGAGGCTAACTTGCTGAAGTTAAAAGCCGGCCGGGAGGCCTTGGCTGTTCAGCAACAGGCTTTTCGTGAAGAAAAAGAAGGGTTGAAAGCTTCGGTTGGCCAAGTTACTGCGGACAATCAGTGGTTGATTGAGCATGGTTTCCAGCAGGTTGTCACTTACCTTTTACATTCCAAGGAGTTTAACTCTGCCCTTGGTGATGTTTATACTAAGCTTCTGAACCTGGGGAAACATCAAGGCCTTACTGCTGGTTACAAGCTTCATGAGTCTGGACAGCCCTTGGAAAAATCACCTATGTTTCGCCCCGAGGCTTCTGATATTTTCAAAGGCTCTGTTGAGCAGATGGAGAGGCTAACCTACCCTTACATTCATGAAGTTTCTTCTTGCTTTGGTAAGCCTTTATCTGTTTTACAGGATTTGAAACCTGAGGGGTTGAATGAGAAGGTGTGTGCTGAGGTGTTGGGTTCCCTTTCAAGGAAGAGGTCTTACTCTGGGGATAGCGATGATACCCTCTCAAGTCTGCCTGATGCTTCAAAAGATGCTGGTTTAGAGGCCTCCGCGGTTGGTGGTGATGAGGGTGCTAAGGCCAAGAAGACTAAGAAAGCCAAGAAGTCCAAGGCTGAAGGTTTCAAGCCTTCTGCTAACTGATGTTTATTTGTAGCTTTCTTAGCAAACACTTTATGTCTGTAATATCTTAAACAATATTAGGTTTCTAGGAACCCTTAAGGTTCCTGTGGTTTGTTAGGCCTGTATGGCCGTTTGAACACTAGTTTCTCTTGCAAGTTACTAGAACTTGCTTTAACTTCTTTCTGAAGGTCTTTTATGGCCTTCCTAATTATGATATGATGGTTGCTATGTTGTTTGTGTTATGTTTGTTTACTTGTTTTCAACCCTTCAAGCCTTTTATGTGGCTGTTTATGGGTTAAAGCCTTTAACCTTTCGAGCTTATTTTCTGTTGGCTTGAAACCTTGATAGCTTTTGGTTTGGTTTGCATGTTTTATTGGTGGGTTTGCTCATTTTTGTCAGTTATTTTTATTTTCTGGTCTTGTCTTTGTTGAGTTTACTTTGTCTTTATGTTTTTTACACTTTAAAGGGTTCAGTGCTGCAGACACTTTACCTTAGTGTTTATTAACAACAAGACGTAGTATCTATCCTTTCCATCATTTCTTTATAATTTACTTGATTTCGTAAGTCTATTTGTTGATTATGTTTCTAAGACTTAAGGAACGATTGGTGTAGGCTGTTCAAACCTGTCTATGAGACATTATTGTTTTTTCTTAATAAATCTCATGGAGTTGTATTGATTTAGGAACTCACCCCTTATATAGGTTCATTCAACCCTTGAACCTATTGAGCGATATGGCCTGGGAGCTCATCCCCTTACATGGCCCTTGCCATGGAGTTTTTTGCTAGGTTCTCAACCTGATATTAGGATAGAAAGACAAGTTTGATAAATCAACTTCATTCATTCAAGCAGTATCTGCTTTTACAAAAGGTTTTCATTTTGATACAAACCAAACTTTTTAAACATAGAACTTTCTCAAGGTTTTTCCGTTCCAGTGCCTTGGAAGCCTTTTGCCTTCTGTGTCTGCTAGCTTGTAGGATCCGCCCTTGTGTGCTTCTAGGATGGTATATGGACCTTCCCATTTTGGGCCCAGCTTCCCTTGGTTTTCCTTTTTGCTAGCCTCGTTGTTCCTGAGGACTAGATCCCCTGGCTTGAATCGTTCATTCTTAACCTTCTTGTTGTAGTAGGCTTCCATTTTTTGCTTATACTTGGCTTCTTGTATTGCCGCTTGATCTCGGGCTTCCTCTAGGAGTTGTAAATTCAACATGGTCTCTTGTTGATTTACTTCGGGATCCATGTTGACAATTCGTTGGGTTACAACTCCTATTTCAGCAGGGATTACGGTCTCGGATCCAAATACCAAGCTGTAAGGTGTTTTCTTGTGACTTGCTTTTTCTGTTGTTCTAATTGCCCATAAAACGCTAGGCAATTCTTCGAGCCAATTACTTTCATACCTCCCCAATCTTATTTTGATGCCTTCCACGATGCTTCTGTTGGTCCTTTCAACCTGGCCGTTTGACTGCGGGTAAGCCACTGAGCTAAAGATCTGGTTGATCCTGTATTCCTTGCACCAAAGGCTGAAAGGTTTCTCGGCAAATTGTTTTCCATTATCGGTAACAATTACCCCCGGCAACCCATAGCGGCAGATGATATTCTCCCAAACAAAGTCTATGACTTGCTTTCCTGTGATCTTGGCAAGGGGTTTAACCTCCGGCCACTTGCTGAAGTAGTCAATTGCTACCAATAGGAATTTTACTCCCCCTTTGCTTGGAGGGAATGGCCCGACAATGTCCATTCCCCATTTATGGAATGGCCATGCCGAGGTTATTGGAACCAGGTCATGTTTGGGACTTCTTGGGATTGGGGAATGGACTTGACAGGCATCACATTTCTTCAACTGTTCAACGGTGTCACGATGCATCGACGGCCAGAAGTATCCAAGGTTCATGAGCTTTGCAACTACCGACCTAGCTCCAAAATGAGCTCCACATATTCCTTCATGCACTTCCTTGATCAAATACTTGCTTTGTTCAGGACCCACACATCTTAGCAGGGGTGCAAGGTAACCTTTTTTATAGAGGGTTTCTCCTTGCAACACATATTGTCTTGCTTTGATTTTGACCCTTTCGGCTTCTGTTTGATCATTGGGTAGTTCATTATCTTGAAGGAATTTTTTGATGGGAGTCATCCAATTTGGATCTTCCTCGGTGACTACATCTTGCAGTTCCAATTCATCAATCGACCGGGCCTTTAACACTTCAACCAACACCTTTTTCGTGAGGTGGGCGAATGTGAGGGATGCCAATTTGCTCAAGGCATCGGCCTTTTTGTTTTGGGACCTTGGAATCTGTTTAATGCTGCATGTTTGGAAGGTGTTCATTAACTCCTTGGATTTTTCTTTTTACCTTCTCATGTTGGGCTCTTTGGCGACATAGCTGTCATTAACTTGGCTTGATACGAGTAGTGAATCTGTGAACACTTCAAGCTTCTTGACTTTCATTTCTTTGGCCAGTCATAGACCAGCGATCAATGCTTCGTATTCAGCCTCGTTATTGGTGGTCTGAAAATTAAAACGGAGAGCATATGTGAATTCTAGTCCCTCAGGGTTGATTAGGACTAAACCAGCTCCGGTCCCTTCAACGCTTGAAGCCCCATCAGTGAATAATTTCCAGGCTTCAGGGTTGGAGGGTTCAGCGGTTGTGGTGTTTACTTCTTCAATTGTTTGGTTTGGGACTTCAACCAGGAAGTCTGCTAGGACCTGAGCTTTAATGGCTTTTCGTGGGACATAGGTGATGTTATGTTCACCTAGTTCCACTGCCCATTTTGCTAGCCTCCCTGAATTCTCAGGTTTTTCAAGCACATTCTTGATAGGTTGGTCAGTGACCACTTGTATAGGATGTGCTTGGAAGTATCTCCTAAGCCTTCTGGCTGTTTGAACCAGGGCTAGAGCAAGTTTTTCGAGGGGAGGGTATTTGGTTTTAGCTAGTTTTAGAGTTTTGCTGAAAAAATAAACGGGTACCTGAGCCTTGTCTCTTTCAATGGTGAGAACCGCACTGATGGCTTCGTCGGCAATTGAAAGGTACACTGATATGACCTCCCCCGTTTTTGGTGCTGCAACATCTGGTAGGGAAGCTAAGTGCTGCTTCATTTGATTGAAAGCTTCTTCAGCTTCATCGGTCCATCTGAAATCTTTTTTATCTGAGCAGTTCTTGAGCGTTTTGTAGAAGGGTAGAGATCTTTCGGCCAGTTTTGAGGTGAAACGCTTCAAGGCTGCAAGCTTCCCGTTTAAGCTTTCAACCTCCTTCTTAGTTCTCGGTGGTTTAGCCTCAAGGACAGCTTTTACTTTGTTAGGGTTGGCCTTGATATTTTGCTTTCCAACGATGTGACCCAGAAATTTTCCTTCATCGAATCCAAACGAGCATTTTTCCGGGTTGAGCTTCATGTTAATCTTTCTAAGGTTCTTGAAAGTTTCTTGGATATCATCAAGCATTTGATGTTCCGTCTTGCTCTTAATCACCAAGTCATCGACATATGCCTCCATGTTTCTACCGATTTGGTCTTCAAAGGCCTTATCGACGAGTCGCTGATAGGTGGCACCTGCATTTTTGAGGCCAAAAGGCATCTTTTGGTAACAAAAGATACCTTTGTCTGTGTGGAAAGCTGTCTTTTCTTCATCCTCCTTCTTCATGAGGATTTGGTGATAACCTTTGTATGCATCAAGAAAGCATTTAAACGAATATCCCGTGAGGGAATCGACCTTGAGATCAATTTCCGGCAGCGGGTAGCAATCTTTGGGACAAGCCTTGTTAAGATCTTTAAAATCTATACACATTCTCCAAGAGTTGTCGGGTTTTTGTTGGTGCACTTATGTCTGTACTTTGTCTGTATTTCGTCATGATACAAAACGATGTCTCTTGTTAGTCTGGGTTACGTCTTACGTTTGTTAATATGTGTGTTTCAATGTAAGTTTGACCAAGTCAACCATCCTCCTGGTTTGACTTGGCCAAACAGTCAACACATAGTTTGTAACATATGTTGTGTCGAAGGATGTCATCGAAGGATTGTTTATATCCTTCGATGACCTCGAAGGATAACCTTCGATGGATGCAGTTGGACCTCGAAGGATATACCATCCTTCGAGGTATATGTTGATCCTTCGGTGGGTTTCTGGTCGATAGATGATCTTTCGACCAGGCATACTGATCCTTCGACATATCAATCTGTGACGGGTATATATACCCATGTGGTGTGTTCATTTCATGTTAGACACAAGAGTGACAAGCACATATAAGGAGAGACACTTCTGTGAACACACACACACTTAGAGAGTTTACAAAACAGATTTGTAAACATTGAGCTTGTAACCGAACCTTTCATACGTATTAATACAAGTGGTGTTAATCGGTGAATATTGTGTGTCTTGTGTTTGTGCTTGTTTCATCTCGGTTTGCACTCTAGCTTGGATTCCGCACTTGCTAGTGTGTTTCACATAACAAGGTTAAGGTTTAACCTCATCCTCCGAGAGGGACCTACAAGTGGTATCAGAGCTAAGGCTCTTTTCCTTGTTAAAACCGAGTTTTTACAAGACTTTGGAGTGTTTAAACACATGGTTTAGCACCCGTTTTTAGTGTTTTCTCGCATTTCTAGACGTAAAAACGTGTTCTAAACTAACCGGGTGTGTTCAAGGACGGGTTGGGTAACTTAAAACTTGTTTTTAAGAAATTTGGTGATTTCCGGCCAAACTCCGGCTTGCTCCGGTGACCGGATTTTCTGGATAAAACTTTCCTTTTAAGGAATATTTTTATTTGTCAAATCTGAGTTGGTAGAAAGTAGGGTCTGACCATACCTTTCTGCCGAAAGTTGACTACCAACCCATCACCTTTTTCACCAACCTGTCATCTTTCTGTCAACTGTGTCAGAAGAGATCGAAGGATATCCTTCGAAGTCGAAAGTTCATCTTTCGATCAAAGGAAGTTCGATAGATAAGCATCTTTCGAACATCCTTCGAAGTTTGTGACATATCCTTCGATCCTAGGAATCTGTTCGAAGGATATATTCGAAAGATAAGGATCCTTCGATTGGAGAATCTTTCGAAATCATTGTTCGAAATTCAACAGTGATCTTTCGAACACTGTTGATCCTTCGAACAAGTACTATCTTTCGACCCTTATCTGTTTAAGTTTAACAGTTTGTGTTTTTCAGGTCTTTCGATCAAGGATCTTTTGGCTGTTTGTTATCATTCAAGTCTTTAACATAGTTTGTGAAAATTAATTTTTCAAATTTTAAATCAATTCTCACTTAATATATGGGAACAAACGGTCAGTGGCATCCAACCGCGTGGACTACAACAACTTTGACTCCACAATCGTCAGCTACACAATCTGCGTCAGATTTTGACAAAACTGCATGGATGCGAGCTATTGCCCCACCTCAAGCTGCAATGATAACTGCAAATCAATGGGCATTGGTCACAAATCAAAGCAGCAGCATTCAAGCAATGATGCAGAACGACATTGAAACTGGTACAAGCACAAAACCGCCAAAGCTAAATCACATCAATGATTGGGGATGGTGGAAAGAAAGGCTGAGAACTTACGTTCAGGGGCAAGGTCAAGATCTATGGATGTGTTTCTTCACTCCATTTGAAAATGAGTTGGAAGTTGCAGGATCGAATCCAGAAACTTACAGCACTATGTCTAATGATGATAAGAAGAAATATGAGTTAGAAAAGAAAGCTTTCATGATTCTCACACAAGCTCTTCACAGAGACATTTACCACCAGTTTGTTTACTGCACGACCACTAAAAGCTTGTGGGATATGCTCACGTTACGATGTGAAGGAAATGCTCAATCTAGAAAGATCAAGCAAGAATTACTGAAGAAAGAGTTTGAAGGATTCACGTGTATGGAGAATGAGACTTTGGCAGAGTTATCTACAAGGTTCCATCACTTGTTGAGCGAGATATTTGCCTTTAAAGTCACTGCCACTCCACGAGAAATGGTGCAGAGATTCGCTGATAGCTTACCAGCAAAGTGGAGCAGTTTTCTTGAAATTCTCAAAGAAAATGGTGTTCTAGACACAATCACCGTTTATGAGTTAATTCAAAAATTGGAGAACAAGGAAGTGGAAGAAAAGCTTAAGGCAAAAAGAACACTAACTCCTCAAAATCCAGAGATGTACTTTGGGATTGCAGGAGGTATCAGTGGAGAAAAACCAGCCTCTCAACACGCGAAGCTTCAAACAGCTTTCATCTCAAACACCGGACCTTCCACAACAAATCAGTTTGATCCTTCAGCATACACGAAGATGTATTCAAGACCAGATTCTTCTTCTCAACAACAGTATGTGCAACCGCAACAACAAGGGTTTTATGGAAGCTCTTCAAACTTTCAAGCCACTTCCAATCCAAACACAGTCAGATTAGACACTTCCAACTTTTCAAAAGTCACTGTCGAAGTAGCCAAGGAGCATATGGAGATGTTGAACACCTTGGTTAGTGCTTATTGTGGATTAGTTGCAGGTCAGATTGGGAATATCAATCTAACCAATGAAGATTATCAGCAAGTGGATAGAGAAGAGTTTAATATAATGGATATCAAATGGGCTCTTGCTAGTGCAATTCGAAGAGCAAAGGAGTTTATGGAAAGGACGGGGAGAACCAACTTGGAAAGCAACAACAACACCAAGTATGGTTTTGACAAGAATGCTGTCACTTGCTTCAATTGCGGTGAAAAGGGTCACTTCAAGCGGGAATGTCAGAAGCCACCTAAGCAAGGAAATCAGAATCCCTTCAGGAATCAAGGACAGCCACAACCACAACCGAATAACAATTCTGTCAGATCAATAGTTCCCGTTGGAGGAAATGCATCTGGATCCACAAACACTAATTCCCATAGAGGATTGGTTGTTCAAGCTGATGAAATCTGCAACTGGAACCTTCAGCTTGGAGAAGGAGGAAATGGTGGATCAGCATGTTATGCTAAAGTGATTGAGAAGGTAGTAGAACCCGTGTCTGCTGGTGAATCTTCAGAAGATGAAGATAGTTCGGGTTATAGTGGGAGCATGAATGGGAAATCACGTGATGCTGGTGATTTGTCAAGTGATGCTTTGGATTTGGAAGTTGATGAGCTTTTGGCTGAAGCTGAAGCATTATGCAAGAGGAGATCTATTCTCTGCCAGAAATCTGCTGGAACTTCCGAGAAGCTTGCTAAGTTTTTCTCTGAAGATGGATCTTTTTCTTTTCATACAGCCTTTATGGCTCACGTAGAAGGTCAGACTTCTCAGGTATGTGATACTAATTCTGACTCTACTTCTGTTCCTATTGAATGTGCTAAGTGTTTAGAATATGCTGAAAAGGAAAGTCAGTTTGAACTCACACACAAACACAATCAAGAATAGATTGTAGATCTTTCTAAAGCAACCGAAGCTAACTTGTTTTTAACCAGAAATGAAAAGGAATTTAAAGCAACAATTGAGTCATTAAGGCATGATGTTTCAGAATTACAAAAGGTTGTTTTGCGAAAACAACATGCTAACAATAATCTTATTGACACAATTGAAAAGCAAATGGTAGAGTTAGCAACAGCTCGATGTGAATGTGAGACAATTAAGCAGAAACTGGAAAGCTATTCCAATTCCCGCTATGTATTGGATCACATCATTGATGTTCAAAAGAAAAAGGGGGATACAAAATGTATTGGATTCAACTCATGTCCTCCCCCAATGAATCACAATTACTCCAAATTGCCTGATGACGAGGATATGCCCCGTTTTGAACCTACTGTGCCACTCGGTCTAGATGACTTTGCAGCAGGCCTCGGGTTCACAACTGGTACATCATCCTCGGGTCAATCAGAATCTGAGAATGTGACAGATTCATCGTGTGTTAAGGAACAGAGTCCTCCCATTATTGAGGATGCTGATTCTTCGGACGATGAATCTGAAGAAATTGTGAAACAACAGTCTAACTCGGTTACAACAGATATTCCTATCGAGAATCACATTCTGTGTGATCCACCAGTGAAACCGAGTAAGACTGAAATGTCAAAAGAAATGGAATCCCTTGTAGTTAGCTCTGAAGGGAATAACTTGTTGTATACGCTCAAAGGAGATAGCAAAATCTACTCTAACAAAGATTTTCCAATTAAAAATGTAAATCAAGATTTAATTGAGCAAATTTTTGAAGGATGCACTGATAAGTTTTTGGGGAACAAAAGTGGAAAAGTTACCGTCACTCAATGTGATCCAATTCCGTGTGAACAAATTAGAAAACAATACGGAAACCAAAAACTATCTATTGAGCGAAAACAACAAGTCAACTCCGGAAAGGGTAAGGTACAGGGAAAGAAGGCTCAGAACAAGAATGTTCAAGCACCTAAAGTTCAGCAGCCTAAGACTGAACAACCAAAGGTTCAACAACCTAAACTTGAACAGTCTAAGGCTACTCAACCTAAGGCTGCACAACCTAAAATTCAACAATCAAGGGTTGAGCAACCTAAGGCTCAACAACAAAAGGTGCAAAACAAAAGAGCTCCTGTTAAGAAACAAGAACCAAAAATGAACTTTGTTGGATCCACTGGTTCAGACAAACTAGAAACATTTCAGAATAAATCTAACGTTGATTTTGTAAAACAAGTTAGAATTTTAAAACGAAATGATCAGAATAATTACACCCAACACACCAATGGATGTGATTTAGGTCCTAGTACGTCTAGATCACAAAGTTCATTGTCTGGTTCTTCGTCTGGTCATCAACATGTTTCTCCGAGGTTTGTAGAGCGGAGAACATGCTTTGAATGTGGCACAGTTGGGCATATTGTAAGATATTGCCCATACGTGCAAAAGCTGAAGTCAAAAACAAGTGCTCCCCAAGAAATCAATTACCAAAAACGACCAGTTTCCTCGAAACAGGACCCACGTGTCTTGAAAGAAAGGGAAAAGAAGCTAAAGCAAAAGAATCAAAAGGTAATTGAAAAGGCCTTAAAATCAGAGGTCAAAGAAGAAAAACCTGTACAAGCAAAACCTGAAACTGTAAAACCAGTAAATGCTAAAACAATAAATTCAAATACTGGTAAACGACAAACAGCTTGGAAGCAAAAGCAGGTAATTCAATCAGGGGGAGCACCACAAGTTCTTTTTCCTAATCATCAAGTGATTGAGATCACCTTCCTTGATGATCAAGGACGACCCAAGTCCACAAAGGCTTGGGTCCCCCTCTCTAACTAATCTCTGAATGAGTGTGCAGGATGTTCCAGGAGGAATTATTGATAGTCTTAGGATTGTTGATAGTGGAGCGTTCATGCACAAGATTGGCGACATAAAGCTCCGAAATATTGTTACAAACTAGGAGAATGTTGTTGTCATTGGTGGAGAAAGGGAAAAAGAAAAGAAGACAAAAATGTCTGATGAAAGAATGTGGCTGAATGAAGTTGCAAAATTCGACCAAATGAAGAACGTGCCAAAATTTGGTTGTTATGGTTTTTGATCGGGTCCTCAGGAAAGATTCCAATGAAATGTACGCACCTACAGAACGTCTGAAGTTCAAAATCAACAAAATGGACGTGTAGTGTACATTTCCTTGCGGTATGATTGAAGAAAATGTGTTTGTTGAACGAACTACACCGGATTTGCAAATGTCTTGGCGTGGATTGAACAACCACACACTACTTCTCAAGAGGAAGACAAAGACCTTCGCTGGTGCAATGTGGAAGACCAGCCGGAACCAAAGGTTTTTGATCGGGTTGCTGTGAAGAGATTTTTCAGTAGCTACAAAATCGACTTTGAAGTCCACACCAGGTGGACATCCAGTTTCGGAGAGTGCTCAGATTCCTTGCAATGCACGAAGCAGTTGCAGGATACGGTTTTTAAATTTCTAATCTCTCCTATACTTGTTGATTCTTAAGCTGCTATATGAATTATATCGTCTCGTACAGCACTCCTTGGCCTGACACGTTGATCTCGAATATCACCTCACACGTGATTGTTTCTTTATGAAACTCGTCAATGTTGTCATGGTCCACACCGATGACCAACGTGCCGACCTTTTTACCAAAGCATTTGACAAATCAAGATTTGACTTTTTATTATTGGTAAACGACATTAAGGTCAAGCAAGAGTAAAACCAACATCGGAAAATCATTTTTGTAAATACCTTTGTGTTTTTAAATTTGTCTTAGTTTATTGATTTTAGGGGGAGTAAATCCAAAATCTGAAAATCCAAAAACATCGAAAAATTTCAAAAACTCAAAAACAATAGAAAAACAAAAATGAGCTTCTTGGCGAGCAAAAGAGAAAATGATAGTACATCAGTGGTCTATCCAAACCTCTTTAAACCTTAAATAAAAACGATAAGCAGCTCTATATAAGATGTATCAGTAGGCTCACAATCATTTTAAAGTGTGCAGGGTGATATAAACTTAAATCGACTGAAGACCAGGTGGGAACCATTCATTGGCATATGGTCTTAGTACCGAAATTTCGTTTGATAGATTGCCGAGGTTCTGAGATATTCGGTCTTTATGCTGCTTATCATCTGGGTATCATGGTTGTATCTTTTACCGAAAAATAACGGGGACGCAAGTCTAGATCTTCCATGATACTATACATACGTGTACATATCTCATACTGCATTCGACCTCAATAAGTGATAAACAATCACATGTCCAAACAAATAAGTGATAAAATATCACATTTATCCGGGAGTCAAGTTCGTCTCTCTGCTGTACGGAAGTACTGACCTGTTCACGGACTTGCTTCTGTGCCCTCATGCATATGAAAATCAAGTTCCTCATCAATAAGTGATTCTATCACATAGGGCTTGTTTTCAAATCAAAATAAGTGAGAATCTCACATCATATACGGTCAAACAGATGATAATCGGTATACTCACCGGTAAGATGAACCCTTGTGCATACCTTGATACGGGAATGTGTCGTGATGTGGATGAACACCGGTCGGTAAGTATAAATCATACCTTAACGTATCCCCTCGCCATGATTACATCTGATAAGTTGAGTTTAAGTGGACAACAATACCAATAATCGTTATAGGATGCTTATCTTAATGTTAACTAATTGAACAACAAGAGCGTTTTGGCATGACCGTACACTGATATGATTCTCTTACCCTCGAAACTCGCAAAAAGAATGTCTGTATATTTTTATTTACTGCTTTCAGTCTTTACATTTGAAAAATTCAAAAATACCAAAAAGATTTTAGATCTGTTTTAATTTATTCTTTATAAAAGCCAAAAAGATTTTATTTCTACTTTATTTTCGATCGTACGATGTTGGATCTCGAGTCTTCGTTACCTGAAACCTGAATGAAAACCGAATTGACTAAATCTTCATAAACGGTCGAAATTTGCAAGTTTTTGAAAGTTAAATCTAAAACTGACAAATTTATTAAACTTTCAAACTATCGGACGGTGTTTGATTGTGACATGGTCATTAGTGTGTCATTTGTTTATACTAACTATATTCCAAGCAGTTGTTCTCATTACGCGTTTAGATTTCTTGCATGTGCAGATTCTAAAGGCAAGGAGAACATAGTTGATGACAAGCTTCGGAATGAAGACACGAAGTGAAGGTACTCAAGTGATGAAAATGATCGAGTTGCCGCTGACCATCATCAACACCACAAGGATCTCAAGCTATAAGGATCAAGTCTTTCACGAGCATAACTCAAGGGGGAGCTTATGTTAAGGGGGAGTTTGTCAACACACTTCCTACATGATACGGGTAGTTTGTTGAAACACTTTTTGCTTTCAAGACGTGAAGACTTTGAAGATCCTCCGACATTGAAGACTTGGAAAGACGTCAGAGACTTGAAGACACGAAAATCGAGACAAAGCTACAGCCAAGGGGGAGTTTGTTGGTGCACTTATGTCTGTACTTTGTCTGTATTTCGTCATGATACAAAACGATGTCTCTTGTTAGTCTGGGTTACGTCTTAGGTTTGTTAATATGTGTGTTTCAATATAAGTTTGACCAAGTCAACCATCCTCCTGGTTTGACTTGGCCAAACAGTCAACACATAGTTTGTAACATATGTTGTGTCGAAGGATGTCATCGAAGGATTGTTTATATCCTTCGATGACCTCGAAGGATAACCTTCGATGGATGCAGTTGGACCTCGAAGGATATACCATCCTTCGAGGTATATGTTGATCCTTCGGTGGGTTTCTGGTCGATAGATGATCTTTCGACCAGGAATACTGATCCTTCGACATATCAATCTGTGACGGGTATATATACCCATGTGGTGTGTTCATTTCATGTTAGACACAAGAGTGACAAGCACAGATAAGGAGAGACACTTCTGTGAACACACACACACTTAGAGAGTTTACAAAACAGATTTGTAAACATTGAGCTTGTAACCGAACCTTTCATACGTATTAATACAAGTGGTGTTAATCGGTGAATATTGTGTGTCTTGTGTTTGTGCTTGTTTCATCTCGGTTTGCACTCTAGCTTGGATTCCGCACTTGCTAGTGTGTTTCACATAACAAGGTTAAGGTTTAACCTCATCCTCCGAGAGGGACCTACAGTTTTCTGACCATAACAGGGTTTGCAATCCATGATTGGTACTTGACCTCTCGGAGAATACCGGCTGATACAAGCTTTTCAACCTCTTGGCAAGCTGCCAGGCTTCTCTCGGGTGCCAGGCTTCTTTTCTTTTGGACCACCGGTTTGACATCCGGTGGTATTCTTAACTCGTGTTCAGCAATGTTTCGGGGGATCCCAGTCATATCTTTAGGAGACCAGGGGAACACATCGCTGTGATGCTTCAGCAGCTTTTCAATGTATGAAAGAGTCTCTTGGGAAAGGTTGGGATTGACCCTTATTCGTTGCTCAGGGTATTTAGGGTTTATGACTAACCCTTGTTTGTCCTTTTCACTGTTTGAATTTTCGCCCTCGATCATGTAAGCTTCCTGAGAGGGTTGAAGGGTTGTTATCCCTCTTTCAGTAGGGAATTTGACTGTGCCATGGCCGACAGACACTGCCATGTAAAATGCACATTGTCCGGGCCTCCCTATGATTACGTCATAGTTCGAAGGGATGTTGATAACCACAAAAGTCAGTGATCGGGTTCTCTCTTTCGATCCCTCGTTGAAACGAACGTCAAGGGTTATCTGCCCCAAAGGCTTCAAGGTTATATCGGCGATACCTTTTATGGAGGTTCCGGAGGGTTGAAGCCTTGAACGTTCCTCATCGCTTAATCGGTTGAAGAATTTCTCAAACATGATTTCAATGGCTGCTCCTGTGTCTATATATGCTTTACATGTTTGTAATGTGCCCACGGTGGCTTCCACCACAAGGGGACTGGGAAGTGGGTCTTTCCTCGTTGGGGGAAAGCAGACACACTGAAGCTCCCAGTCTTCCAACCGCTGCTTCTTGTGAGGAACCTTTTCATCAGAATACACCATGTTTACTTCCTTTCCTTTGCCTTCAGCCATCTTGTCTCGAACCCCTTTTACCAAATGGGCAAGTTCTCCTGACTTAACAGCCTCTTCAATTCTCTTTTTTAGTTGGAAGCAATCGTTGGTGTGATGTCCCTTTTCTTCATGGAACTCACAGAATTGCGTGGAGTTCTCATTTTTTCTGCTTTTGGGGAGAGGCCTGGGAGGCCTAAAGTTTTGTTTGACTTCTTCCGTTGCCAGGATTTCTTGAGGGGTTTTGGTGAGGGGAGTGAAACTCATGCCTTTATCTCTGCCTGAAGGGTTTCGGCCTTCAACCCTTCGAGGGTCTGAACCCTTTGAGCGCCTGTCATAAGAGTTAAAGTTTCCTCTTTTTCTGGCTGGGCTATTGCTTCGCCAGCCAGACCCCCTTTTCCTTTGTTCCTTGATATCCACAGCTTCCTCTCCCCGAATGTGAGCTTCGGCCCTTTCAAGGGCTTCCTCCAAGGTTTTGGGCAGAGATTTGTTGAAATCTCGTGTGAGGTATTTGGAGGTTATGGCGTTCATAAAACCGGCCACTCTCATTTTCTCGTCAGCCCCTACATAGGTTAGTCCTTCTTTCTTGTATCGTTCAATGAATGCTCGAAGACTTTCATCGTCGCGTTGTTTTATCTGGAAGATTACTGTTGCGTCCTTGACGTATCTCCTTTGTTGGGAGAAGTTTGCCAGAAAACCTCTGCTGAGATCGTCAAAGCTTCGAATGCTTTGAGCAGGAAGGTCGTTGAACCAGATCCTGGTGGATCCCACAAGAGTCTGCATGAACATTAGGCAACATTCAGCATTTGACCATTTTTCTATTCGAGCAGCACCAGTGAAGATCTAGAGGTGATCTTCGGGATCTTCAGTCCCATCATACGTTCTGATGTGGGTTGGCATCTTGATCTTTGATTGAAAATCATAATCAGCTATCTGCCTTGAGAAGCATGAAAGGTTGCTTGGCTTGTAAGGTTTAGCCAAGTCTTCTTCAGGTCTTGTATCCATATTGTTACTATTGCCATGGTTCCCCTGGGCGGCTAGCACTTGATTAATGAAGTGTTGCCATGGGAAGTTGGCCATCATCTGAGACATCATGTTGGGTATGAGGTTGAAACCCTGAAGGCTTCCTGGACCAACTGAGCAGTTTACCCCGAGAGGGGTGCTAGTTACAGCACTTCGTGCTAAAGGGAGCACGGACAGAGCTTGCTCCCATGTGGTTGTTAAAGAAGCGGGATAGCTTGTCACCGGGGACTGTAGGAGTTGGTCAAGCGTTAGCTCGTGTCCCAAAGGAGTGCCACTAGTAACTGGTTGGGAAGAGAGAATAGGATGAACCGTTGGATTTGTCATAGTGGATAGATAAGGATGAGGGTTTGAAGGGTTGCTGGGACCAGCCTCACCTCTTGTAGCAAAGGGTGGTAGGGGTGGCCAAGGAGACAACGTTGGCTCGGGTTCGTCATAATCTAGACGAATCCTTACCCCCTTTTCCCTTTCTCTACTCACATGCTGGTTAAGAAGTGACCTTAACTCGAGAAAGTTATTAGAGACCCCCTCGGGGGTAAGTTCAACACGCGTTGGGGCGTCTGATACACCAACGTTGGGAGACGGAGCCCCGGATCTGGATGGGGTTAGCGTGTTGAAGGTAAGGAACTCGGGTGTACTCCCCGGAGTTGAAAACGGTGTTGTTATAGTTGTGTGAGCTTGGCCACTACCCGGGGTGGAGGTGTTAGGGATCTGGTTCACCTCTCCCGGGGATCCACTTTCTGACATGGTGGTTTTGAGTGAAGGGAGCTACACTACTAGGTCTTTTTTGAGAAGAAACAGCGGCGTAGCCCCACGGTGGGCGCCAACTTGTTGATGCAACAAACACGAGACCAAGGATGGTAGCTGAGTCAGTTAGGCAAAAGGGCTGAAAGGTTCAGTTTTGCCTAACGCAGGTCGCGGGGTCCCTCCATGTTTGCAAAACGTGGAAGGAGGTTCACTAGTATGTAATTGTTATTTGCTTTGAAGTTCTTTCTCCGAGACAAGCTCGAATCCAGAAAAGAAAGCAAATAGAACGAGTGTGTGGTGAATGTGATGAAGAGTAACTTGGAAGTGAGCAAGTACTCTATGAATGACCAGAGATGAAGGAATCTTTCTCTATTTCGGAATGTCTTTGGAGTGAAATGAGTTGTCTTCTTATAGGGGAAGACATCTCCTAAAATGGTATGTACAAGACTAGTGGAACCTGTTTGCAATGGAGGGTTTCCCCTTTTGGGGTTGAAGGCTTTGGACCCCTGGTTAATAGCGTGTATTCGTGCAGACCTGCTCTGATTTTATGGGCGTGAGTTGGTGAGACGAGTTCTCAGATGTGATTGATTACTGTTCCTCGCTTTTCTCACTTTACAGCTTTTCATCCGGTGAACCTTTCAACCTTTTAAGCATTTGCATATTTAGTCATCTTATTTAATCTTGGGCTACCCCCGTCATCAGGGAACAAATTAATCTTTGATAGCGTGGAATGGAAACCGATTTCAATTGCATGTCAATGGTGATCTTTCTATCAAAGCCTTTCGTGAACGTCTAGTTGAGTACGTTATCTCTGGACCCGTTGTTACCATGGTTTGGGAAGGCAAGATTGTGCTTAGTTATTTATTTGTGTGTGTATATATATATCTATTTACATATTTAGGGGAAGGTTCAAATGAAAACCACTAGTTATCGCGAAAACTCGAAAAATAACTAAAAAAGCCTAAAAAATTACCATTTTATTTTTGCATACCAATTTTCGCTATTTAAATTATATAAAAAAACTTTTTTACAAAAAAAAATAATAATTTTTTGTAGTGCAGATGTGTAATAGTACACATGTATAATAGTACTACACATGTGAATTATTACACATGTGCACTACAATTTTTTTTTTGTTTTTTGAAAAAAAGTTTTTTTTAGGGTAAATTACTTTTTGAGTCCCTATGTTTTTGGGGTTTTAACTATTTGAGTCCAAAATCAAAATGTTTAACACCCTGAGTCCCTATAAGCACTTTTCTTAACCATTTGAATCCAATTTTCTAACACAGTTAGAATTCTGTAGTTAAGTTTTGTTAAATGACCAAATTACCCCTATAATTAAAAAATAAAAAACTAATTTATTTATATTTCTACCTATTCCTTATCTCTATCTCTCTCAAATAACAACATCAACTTGACCGGTGACCTGCATATCTTTACCAGACTGAACGACATCTTTTTCGTCATCCTTCCCAATATCCCCAATTTCATCCCACTCCAGATCTTCATCCGCCTAAAAATCTTTACCAGATCCACCACTTCCAATCAATTTCTCAATTTCACCTTCCATATCACTCAACACAAAATCTAATTTCCACTTATTATACTCATCTAAATCCTCGGGATCATCACAATAAGTTCTAACATTAGTTTGAATCGCATTCAGTTGAGACTCAAAATGGTTATACACCCTTGAACTCCATAGAGATTCCGAATTAGTAGAATCATCAGCATCAGAAGGTTCTAGAATAACAACTGTACCTTGCGAGATGATCTCCACCGTCGATTTCAACACTCCGTCGATCGCCGGGTTTATTACCATTAAAGAGGTAATGGGTCCGTTTGAGTTTATTACCGATTTTGAATCGAGTACGTTAAGTTTTTCCATTGTAATATACAGTCGCCGGAGGTGACCATATACGTGTAATCTCCGTCGAAAAAAGCCGCCCCGCAGAGTTGGTCGAGATTAACGTTCCACCGACCGGAAGTCTTTGACCGGTGACGATTGTGTCCATTGGATGATCAACGATTGACATAAAGTTTTGTTAAACCGGTCAACGAGGATTAATTTGCCGGAGCTTTGTGGTTGAGGTGGTGGTTGGTGACGGAGGTGGTTGTGGCTGTGGTGGTGATGGTGGTGGTGTGGATGGTGGTCTAGAGAGAGAAAAAAGATGAAAGGATGAAGATGCAGAATTTTGAGAGAGAGAGAAAGAGATAAAAGAGGGATATAAGAGAGAGAGAAAATCTAATAATAATTTGTTTTTTTATTTTTTAATTATAAGGGTATTTTGGTTATTTAACAATACTTAACCAAAAGATTCTAACAGTGTTAGAAATTTGGACTCAAATGGTTAAGAAAAGTGGCTATAAGGACTCAGGGCGTTAAACATTTTTATTTTGGACTCAAGTGGTTAAAACTACTAAAACACAGGGACTCAAAAAGTAATTTACCTTTTTTTATATAAAAAAGTTAGCGATTTTTTAATAAAAAATTGAAAAAAAAAAATTTGTGTGTTTTTTAGGCTTTTTTAGTTAGTTTTCGAGTTTTCACGATAAAAGTGGTTTTCATTTGAACCATCCCCTACATATTTATACTTGTATATATTTATGCACATTTTTTAAATTACAAAAAAAGTCCATCATTAACCATATAGTTACATAGTTAGGCCTTTACATGTAAAATGACCTAAATGCCCTTGAATCTAGCAGAAAAACTAACATATGTTAGTCTTAATACCGTAGGTTGTTACAAAATTGAAAGTACATTATGCCTTAAATATTGTACACACACTAAGTGTTTACAGAAATGCCTAAAAGAAAGTGAAAGTTAAAACTGAAGTGAGTTACAGGCACTTTTTTGCAAAAATGCCTGTGTAGACGAGCCCTATATGCTCGGAAAGCCCTATGAGCTTAGTTTATTTCATATTTGAACATGAAGACCTGGTACAGATGTTAAATCGGTAAAAAATGTCATATTCAGTGGCTATGTCGAAAAGATAGCATGTTGTTTGGGATAAAAATAAACTACTCTCCTGATTTTGTAAAAATCATATAAAATCATAAAAAAAATTTATGAAGGTGTATTATATATGCATGGAAAGCTAGTTAAATCTTCTACAATCCATATTTGAACATGTTAAACTAGATCATATTGTAAATGGCTCAAAATGGTCGATTTCAGTAGCTATATAAAAAGTTGTTGTATGAATAATAAGTTTTTCTAAGCCATTAAAAATGGGATATGTCAATATGAACTACTAAAACACGAATGGTTGTATGTAGTTGATTATGTGCGTCTATTTGGGTGTATTAGAAGTATCGTATATACTTACAATGACTTACGCAAATATTATATGTACTTATATGCTAAACATGTTCTATGTTAGTGCACATGTACATACCTAAGGACATTGTGACTTTAAAAGTCAAACTGACCTAAAGCTAATGATTTGATGAATTGGTATGCGTGAATCCATGAGATGTTGTGGTCATTATATATGATTTCTAACCTAACAAATCATGTGGGTGTTGTGCTAAGTTTGATCATGTTAACCTAGGTGGAATCGTGGAAGGAATGGGTTAAACGGGCTAATAAAGTAAGGAGTATTTAAAAGGGGCGCATGTAAATGACATATACTGAAAGTTCATTTACAAATTGTAATCCCTTGGTGAGAGATATGATTTGTTTACATGACTAATTTAATTATGAAAAATTTAAGTTATCTAAAGAAGGTTAATTTGGGAATTTATGTTAACTCAAGGCTGGGTTGTAACCTTAATAACAGAAAAATGCCTAGTCCAAGTACATGAGGTACATAGATGTAAATATGTTTTACGAATAATATAGCGGGAATTAGATGCTTGACTTAACTAAATCATTTTCATATTAGGAAATGGGTGAATAATAACCCGGAAACTTATTTTTTATGAGATTATGGTCAAGTGGACCAAATGGGTGATTCGGGTCAATGGTGATTTTATCACCATTTGAACTCGGTATTTAACTCTTTGTCTTGTTGAGTTCTATACCTATAGGTAAGCATAGTGGTAAGGGCATGCATTGTCATGAATTATCAAATGGAATCGCAAGGTATTGGTAGTGACCCCGCCAGGTTCTGTAACTGGTCACACTTATGGTAAGGTTATATGAAACAACGAAAGGTGGTTAAACCAGAATTGGGAAATAATTCACCTTATGTGTGGCTATATTAATTAATAAGTAAAATGGTCATTAGAGCCAACATGGGTCTATGATCCAACCATGGCTAAATGGGTCTTGAAATACGAGGATATTGGAAACATCTATCTCCTTAGGGACATAAATGATCTTAATCGGATAACGAGTTTAAAAGAGTCTAATAGATTTCATCTAAACTTGTAAATTCATTCCAGTTAGGTAAAGGTTTTAATTTGACCAAAATCTCCTTCAGGTAATGGGATTGGGTAAACCACCTATGGGGGTAATATTCGAATAATGGGTCCTATGATCGAGTTGATCATTTGGCCCAAATGAAATTCAGTAGGTGAAGTTATAAAGAGATCAATTGTGGTTTGAAGGATTACAATGACAAATAATGGTAATGAATGGTTATTTATAGTCAATAAGACCTTGAACGACTAAGAAAACATAAAAATTTGACCCTTCAAGGTCCAAGGGGTTTTGATTGATGAGAAAAGGTTGTCGGTTGGGAAAAATGAGAGTTAGGACCAAATTGAACTTGAGTGGTTTAAAACATTGAGTTAGTGTTTTATAAGTAATTTAAGCTATGTTTAAACAACAATGATTTATTTACCGGAATATGATGTTGGGCAAAGTAATTGATGGAAAAAATTTTGGAGACTAGAGCTAGAATGCTCAGGTCACATAACGGGTCAGATTTACCCGACACGAGCAAAAACGCTCAACGAATGATTTATTGTAGCCTAGAAAAGTTCTGGTCTTAGTTGGGATTCTAGAATCCACATTGAAGGCAAAATATATGAATTATAACGTAATGAGGATTTTGTACTATTTATAAAACATTATGCCGAGTGAGTCAGGCGATGTTCCTAGTGAGTCAGGTGATATACCTAGTGAGCCAGGCATATCTAGTGAGCTACGCATTATACCTAGTGAGTCTTATCCAGTGAGCCAGGCGTTATGCCTAGTTAGTCTGGCATATCTAGTGAGTCAGCCATTACGCCTAGTGAACCAGGCATAATTAATGAGTCGGCCATTATGCCTAGTGAGCCAGGCATAACTAATGAGTCGAGCATTATACCTAGTGAGTTAGGCATAACTAATGAGTCAGGCATTATGCCTGTCACACCCCGACCACGTAGAACATACAAAACGTGGCGGAAACGTCGGGGAGTGTTGTAACAGAATCAATTGTTTCAAATCCATGGCAAATGAAGTTTCGTTTTATAAATCAAACATGAAGGTTTACATTGTCTAAACAAGAATCAAAGTGTACATAACATAAATTAACTAGTTCTTGTCTCGTTTTAAGTCACTAAGGCACAGGTCCGCCTAAGTATGTCTTGATAAGTCCTATGCATCATCTCCTGAAAACACATGTGAAAATAGGTACGTCAGCATAAAAATGCCTGTGAGATACATTGGTTTTGTGAAAACGGAATTCATGACTTGAGTTTGAGAAAATGTTTAGTCATGAACCTCGTATTTTGCTTTGTCTTGTAAATCATTTGAAAAACGGTAAGATCAAATGATATGTATAAATAAGAGAACAATGCATGGTTAACTGAATAACCATGTAAAAAGAGTTTGTATAAGATTTGTTGTTTGTAAATCAATGTCTTGTGAAAAGCGTGTTCTTTGTATAAAATGCTCTATGTCTCAAATTGAAATGATTCAAATAACGCTACGATATGTAATACCATACAAACACTTATATATAGGAAGTACCAGCGGCGTATCCACCATGCTTGTATCATATTACACACGCCTCGTTACTTAATCACTTACTCAAACCAAACCATCAAGATGAAATGTTTAACAACGGTAGAAATGTTCATGTATAGTCAAATGTCTATTGTAAAATGTAATTCATCTCAACGGATGCAACTGGTTTACACGGTTCAATGGTTACAGACGGTTCATGAAATCAAAAGGGTAAGACGGTCCACATAGTCAAATGGTTACAACGGTTCAAAATGTAGTATAATGTGTTCATATGCTGGATGAGCATATGCAACAGAAATGCAATGTGAAACAATGTACTACGTATGCACACAATGGGCTTACGTAGCATGAAATGTATTGTAGAGTACAACGGTTCAAAATGTAGTGTAATGTGTTCATATGCTGGATGAGCATATGCAACAGTAATGCAATGTGAAACAATGTACTACGTATGCACACAATGGGCGTACGTAGCATGAAATGTATTGTAGAGTACAACGGTTCAAAATGTAGTGTAATGTGTTCATATGCTGGATGAGCATATGCAACAGTAATGCAATGTGAAACAATGTACTACGTATGCACACAATGGGCGTACGTAGCATGAAATGTATTGTAGAGTACAACGGTTCAAAATGTAGTGTAATGTGTTCATATGCTGGATGAGCATATGCAACAGTAATGCAATGTGAAACAATGTACTACGTATGCACACAATGGGCGTACGTAGCATGAAATGTATAGCAATGTACTAAGTACGCACACAATGGGCATACATAGCATAAACACAATGAAATCATGTACTATATATGTACTATCGAACATAGTAGTATATGATGTGAAAACCGGAAAGCATAAAAGTAGCAAGTAGGCACATGTGTTTCACCCCAAAACAGTTTGGAAAAACAGTAAAAGAGGGGTTCAATGTACTCACATTGAATCCTCGAAAACATGTAAAAAATGGGGTTCAATGTACTCACCTGAGATTGCTTTGAGTTCTTGTATAATAACCAAACAAATGCTAGATCACGGAATATCAAACGGCACCTAATAGGTAGCTATGTTAATATACCGGACCAAATTGGAAGGATCGGATAGTACGCGGGTTCGTAAACCAAACGAGTATGGAGACTCGTGTAATATGGTTTAACAAAGCCTACATACTAAAATGAAACCTAACTTAAGTGCTTACGCCCCATCATGACCCGTTTAGGTAGCTTAGGCTACCCTAACGCGTCGTTCGCGTAGAACGCGTCTGGAACGCCTAACATCGTGACCACAAGGTATAACCTCGGAAGGTCATAGCTATGGTCACCTAATGTGTTTGGTCGGGTCCTAATGACCGACCAAATGGGTCGGGTTCGAAAGGATAAGCGATGGTTTAGATCGCTTACCTTACGACCCTATATAAGTACTAAACTAAAAGTGACGAGCTAAGCATGTTAGAACATGCTTAACTAAGTTTAGAAAACAGGTTTGACATCAAAACAAACGGCTTTGATGCTCACGAGTAGTTTGGTTACAAAATATGCAAGAATGCACATTTTGGCCGAAACTACGACCCGTCACTGAGCCTAGTTAACGTGGTGATCAGTAGGTATAGTCACTACGGACTATAACCATCGTGATCACGCTCACGTTATGAAGTTCCATGAACTTCGCATCGACCATAAGCTGGTTGTAACGCCCTGTGTTTTGTACTTTCTATTTATAGCTTGTCTTACTCGTGTTGCTAATTTTGGAAGCTTTGTATCATTGTACTCGTTCCTTCTAGTACTCGTTGTAAACTCGAGATTTTGATCATGAATGAAAACTTGCATTTCCTTGTTACATACTATACATACACCATAATACGATTAATCATGAGATCATTTGATACTTCTTTGTGATACTTACAAACATATGTTGAACTTGTAAATATGTGACATATACTTGTCACTTACAAACATGTTACATACTTGTACATTACACTTTTTACCTAGTTAAATCATGTTTTATTTCATATTTCACCTTATTACAAGTTAGGGGAAACATTGTTGCATATTATTACACAACTTAACTAACAAAATTACTCATTATAATGTTTTAAAAAATAAAAAAATAAAGAAACATGGCAGCCCAAATTCAGCAAAATTCAGCCCCATATAGTTGGGTTTTGTGGGCTAGTTTCAAGGTGTAACCCCTTCTAAACACTTCCAAAGCCCAACCCATTGAAACCCTAATCCTTCCCCCTATAAATACCACTTATAACCAGCCTCCCTACCACTTTTGCAACACTAAAAACTCTCAAAACATCCTCCAAACCGTAGCTGAAAGCAAAGGTTCGAGTAGATTGACACCCCTTCACGAAAATGAGCATAACTCACTCAATTCTTATCCGATTCACTCGATTCTATTTCCTACTTGCTTGTATAATCATGGGGTTCGATTCCTAGACTTCTCCTTGGAGAAATCAGACCTGGAAATGCCCCGAAATAGTCCATAAACTTTCTGTTTGTTTTTATGTTCATCAAAAACTTGTTTAAATCTATGCAACTTGTGTCCAACACATCTCATACCTATGTCCTAATGCTTACAACTTATACCATGGTTGGTTAAGCTTAAAAACAAGGTTGAGACATCTAAATCAGAGGTTAAAACCTCATAAACTTTCTGTTTTTAATTAGGGTTTTACCCACAAGTAATGTTCAAGTGTGAAACTTGTTGAATGTGTGATGGTTGGATTAGCTTGGGCTATCCTTCATAAGAATCCACTCATTACTTGATGTTTTGCTATAGATTAGTTGTTGTTAATACCTTGATACTTGTATGTTCATGACCCTCCTTGTTGTTTATAACAACAAGTGTAGTGGTGAACAATAGAGGTGCCTAAATGGAAGCTTGTTCTTCCTACCTCATGTATGTATTCTATGACACAAAGAGGTACCTAAATGGAGACATTAATCTCCTACCTCATGCTTGAATCATAAGACTTGTAAACTATATAATATCTAAGTTGTTCTATATGTATACATCTAAGTAACTAAGACTTGATGATGACTTAATAGTTATTTGTTAAGTGGACGTTACATCATCTATGACCATGCCCTTGTTACGACTCTAATGGATCTTAGAATCCATGAAATCATACCAACTCTTTTGAGTTTCAATAGTGTCAAGAACAAGAGTTATGCGTACAAGATGATTATTTTCACCTATGTTACTTTCTATATATTAAAAACTCCGAATCTATAATCTTCCGTTATACGCCAAACTCACACACCTACGTTTCCTTGTGTAGAAGGACAAGGTGCTCCGAACTAATTCATCTACAAACTTGCTCTCGGAATTTCAAGTCACCACTTGTAAACCGTGAGTATACTCGTATTTCCCCCTTTTTACTTTTACCACTTTTGGGGTGTAACATGTTTACCTATTAACTTACACATGAACACTTTATTAAACACATGAACGTTCCTATAACATGCTTGTATACGTGATGACTTGATACTTTAAACTTGGGTTATTCTTATGTGTTGAACTTATCATTAACTTCGTACGAGCCAAACCTTGACATATGTAGCGCTATAGGATTAACGACCCGCCCGTAAACTTGAGGTTATGTCTTGAGCATATTGCGTTTTCTTGGTTTGATATGTTAGACACATGCCATATTTAATGTTTATCTTGAATCATATGCTTGCCATGAGGAATTGTTCACACTTTTTATCTTATGCTATGTACGTACCAAACTTGTATACTCGCCTTTGCTTTTGCATTGAATTGTATTTTTAAACATGTTACAGGTTGATGATGATGAAATGAAAACGGATAGCAAAGATGCCTAGATACTCACTTAGACGTTTAGGTTTAAAGTGTTGTATCAATTTTGTTTATGTTATGTTGAACAATGTTGTTATTTGCTTTTCTTGTAATGTTTTGACATTTATTTTGGAAATGAAATTTGGATTATTAAATTATTGTCACGAATAGCGTTATGATGTCTCGAGCAATCTTCACACTTCGTCTCATCCCGATGTTTCCGCCATTGGTTGGGGTGTGACACTGGTCAATGCAGAAAGTCAACAAAACGTTGACTTTCGGACTCGAAAAGCGATAAAAGAGCGAAAGAAGACTTACGGAAGGTCCCCGAGTGCTAATCTAGATCAAATAGCTCAGGTATGGAACAATGGTTCCAACTTAGAGCCTTAAGATCAGATTTTGTGGGTTTTTGGAACAAAGGGGGGGGGGTATTTATAGGAAAAGTGGAACCGTTAGGATCGTTTATCGAATATCGTGCCGCGATCTCGAGCGTACACTTGTCAAATTCTTGTGGTAAGTCAGAAATTGCCCCTTGGCTCTTGATTGGGTGAAAGGGCATTGCCTCTTGATCGAACGAAAGGCCAACTGCATTAAATAGATACATTGAATCTGTCTGACAGTCTCACGCGCCCCGCGTAAGGATTTGGTAAATCCTTACACGCCCCGCCTAAGGTTCCCAGATCAGAATTTACAATTTTGGTCCCTGCACTTCAGAAACACGTATTTTGGCCCATTTTTGGCACGTTTAAGCCCCGTTAACCTCATTTCAAGGCTCTAAGATGAAGTTAAAGTGTAGGGGACATGAAATATGCTCAAAAATATTCCGGATGTCGGTTCGTTTGGCCGTACGATTGCGATGTTCGCTTAATTACGACGGAATGCGCATAAGCGCGAAAGACGATCCAAATGACGTGACGAACGGATTTTTCTCATGCCAAACACTAAGGCATAGTATAAGGATGCTTACATAAATTTTTGGATGTCCGGATGTATTCAGAACGTAAGTTATGCGCGAAAGTGCAAACTTGTGCACTTTTTGACACTTTTAGTCCCTGAATGATCCAAAAGTTTGTTTTAGCATGCCAAACACCTCAAAGCCTATTTCTAAGCTATGTAAAGGATATTTAAGGTATGTTTAACTTATGGACATGTTCCGGAATGTTCGTTACAGTTCAAATTGGCATACTTTTGCAGTTTGTCAAGTTTAGTCCCTGTAAGCGAATTAACTTGTTTTTGCTATACCAAAGCCTTCAAAACTTATTTCTAAGTCATGTAAAGGTTATTTAAGGTATGTTGAGTATATGTTGATGTTCCGGAGTATTTGTCGCATTAAACCGAGTACATTTACGCACCAGTTTGCGTATAATTCTCCAGAAAGCGATATAAAGTTTGAAATTGAACAAGAATTGATATGTGCAAAAGATACACATATTTGTACAAGATCCCAAGTATGAAATACAATATTTCATTGGCTTGGTATTTGTTTGATGGTCGCGGTGACACAGGTGTCACAGTCTCCCCTACTTTAGGAAATTTCGTCCCGAAATTTATTCGTAGGAGTCTATTTGTGACTTTGCCAAATACCCACCAGCGATATGCAAGGCAATATCCTGTCATTTCCTTAACGGTCATTCTTCAGAAACGAAAATGAACAGACGGAGTCATTTTCCTCAACGAGTATTCTTCAGAAATGGAAATGAAGGATTACACAACGGATATTCATTTCCCCAACGGATAAATCATCAGAAACGAAAATGAACTAACAGAGTCATTTTCAACGGTTGCTTCATCAGAGTTGGAAATGAAGGATTTCACAACGGATATTCATTTCCCAATGGATAAATCGTCAGAAACGAAAATGAACTAACGGAGTCATTTTCAACGGTTGCTTCATCAGAGTTGGAAATGAAGGATTTCACAACGGATATTCATTTCCCCAACGGATAAATCGTCAGAAACGAAAATGAACTAACGGAGTCATTTTCAACGGTTGCTTCATCAGAGTTGGGAATGAAGGATTACACAAGGGATATTCATCTCCTCAACGGATAAATCTTCAGAAACGAAAATGAACTAAACGGAATCATTTTCAACGGTTGTTTCATCAGAGTTGGAAATGAAGGATTACATAGCGGATATTCATTCCCTCAACGGATAAATCTTCAGAAACGAAAATGAACTAAACGGAATCATTTTCAACGGTTGCTTCATCAGAGTTGGAAATGAAGGATTACACAACGGATATTCATTCCCTCAACGGATAAATCTTCAGAAACGAAAATGAACTAAACAGAATCATTTTCAACGGTTGTTTCATCGGAGTTGGAAATGAATAGGGTTAACTCTAGACACATGACAGAACTTGCTGTGATTTCTGTGCACTAAATTCCATAATTATGTATGCATCCATAATTACGTAAACCCTTGCACAGTCCGCACAGTTTGTTTTGTAATGTTTTGGGGAAGGATATCAAACTTGTAATGAGGGTGACTAGACTTCCATCGGTTCCCTTTAATTAGATCTACAAGGGATCTTCTTAGTTAGGCCACCAAGGAGTCCTTTCAGCTATATCATCACATGATATCCCTAGCCAGATTTTTGGATCAATCTGTTTAACTAGACCACTCAAGGGGTCTAATTATGAAGTAGTACTTTATAATCCGAGGGACTTAACTATAACATAGAAGTCCATTGAGGATTTTAAGTAATACCTTTGGGTATCCTACTATGAATCTCTTGTACAAGGATATGTAAGATTCTACGAAGATTTGGATAGCATAATTTGGATCACACACAACACATAAGGGAACACATAAGCACAAAGTCACATAATTGTTTAACTTGATTATAATTTGTTATTAACTTGTTATTGATTGAATACGGATATGGAAACCAATCGACGGGTCTCAATGTTCACTGGGATCTATCTGAGAAGATAGAAAGATCTCCCAAAATTCGATTCTTGATTACAAGGAATCACCACATTCGAATAAAGGTTTACAACAATTAAAGACTTACGGGAAGTCCTTAGGTACCCTATTAAGGATTTATAGTGGTACTTTGGGTATTCGTCTTGTGTTGTAACCTGCGCTTTGTACTTCGTTTCCTTAGAATAAACGGGTACTTAGGAATTTTGTAGAAGACGCAAGCGATTATAGAATGGGAGAATTTTGGGGGTAGTTTGTTCTTTAAGGAATACGGTCCCTTGATTGTCGGTATTGTAAGGGATATGTTGTTTATACATGCAACTACAGAAATACATTGCAATACAAATAAAAGATTTATTTATAAACAACGATAACAACGGTTTCTTGGACCTTCACAACAAAAGAAAATAATACATAAGACGTGATTATTTCTAAATGATGTTGTCTTCTAGTCAGTCAGATGCTTATCCCTGTGCTGGATTTGCATTAGCAAGCTTTGGGCAATTTCTTCGGAAATGACCCATCTCGCCACAGTTGGAACAAGAGCCTGGTAGAAAACGACCTTGAGCAGGATTGTTGCCAGCTTGGTTTGGCGCTGCTGCAGCTGGGCAGACTCTTGCTGTGTGGCCTATAAGTCCACAAGTTTGGCATTTGCGGCATTGTACATTGGCGTGATGATGGAGGCCACATTGGTTGCACAAAGGTGCAGTTCCATTGTATGGTTTTCTAGCAGGGGGTTGAGCTGGTTGGTTGGGGACGGCTTGACCATTGTGAGCGACCACGGCGAAGTTCTGAGAAGCCTTTCGCTTCTTTGACTTCTTAGGAGATTCAGTCTGTTCATCCATGGTCTTTGATTCCTCGATTGGCTTCTTGTCACCCTTTCGAAAAAGTTTATGCTTTCTGATCTGCGATTCAGTCAAGGTTGCAGATAGCTCAATGGCCTGACGGAGTGTGGTAGGGTTGCTACCAGTGACAATGTCTTGTACCGAGTCAGGCAGGCCGTCGATTTACCTTTTGATAGCCTTGTCGAGTGGGGCGACCATAGTCGGGCAAAGTAGACTCAACTCCTCAAACCTATCAGTATATGCCCTGTGTTCGCCACTATCTTGTTTCAAATCATCAAACTCCTTCTCCAACGCTCGTTGTTCATGACGAGGACAAAACTCTCTCATCATAAGAGCTCTCAGTTCAGCCCATGTTTGTGCTAGAGCAACATCTGCACCACGGTCTCTCATTACCCCGTTCCACCATGTAAGAGCCCTCTTCTGAAACACACTCGAAGAAAACTCGACCTTGCGATTTTCCGGACACTGCACGTGGCGAAAGGTATTCTCGATGCTCTCGAACCATTGGAGAAGCCCAGTTGCTCCCTCAGAACCACTAAACTGGAGTGGTTTAGCCGAGTTAAAGTTCTTGAAATTGCATGTACCATTGTTGTTGTTGTTGGCTTGGTTCCATTAAGCAAAGAGATTTGGGAATTGAGCAGCCATCTGCTGCGCAATAATTTCTGCCAGCTCGGCAGTTGCTATCTGGTGTTCGCGTCGAGGAGGCATTCTAAAAGAGGAAAACATGAAAGGAAACAAATAAAATGGTATTGGGTAAGAATAGGATGTTACAATCACTGACCATAATCACGGTTGATGGTCACTTGTTTGAATCATGAAGCAAACAAACAACACCAAGGCTGAATCAAAGCAAATAGATCCTCATAGTGTATCGCGAAGACATGCTCGCCTATAAGTGGACACTCACCCCAAGAGTTCCCAGGTAAGAGTGACTGGTCCGATTATGTGGATTTGTACGAACACTCTAACCTTAGACAGAAAACCCAGGGTACAGGCATTCACCCTTCCAGTTCGCACGTGTTCACACTATTTAGGACCCAAAACTTTGACGGGAGTTTTGAAAATTCAAAGGGGTTCAAAACCTTATAACAGAGGGTTCAAAACCTAGTAATCAACCATCCTAGAACAGATGATTGGTTTTCAAAGCGGTTTTGAAATTTATGTTCTTGTTGTGGTCGTCGCCTAAGGATAGGTGACAGTATTGTTTTATGACTTAAACGCAAGTGAACTCGCGTTAGGGTCCTAGGAAGGTTATAGACTAGGTCAAAGCATTACTAATAACCTAATTCCCTATAACCATTGGCTCTGATACCATCTTTTCTGTCACACCCCGACCACGTAGAACATACAAAACGTGGCGGAAACGTCGGGGAGTGTTGTAACAGAATCAATTGTTTCAAATCCATGGCAAATGAAGTTTCGTTTTATAAATCAAACATGAAGGTTTACATTATCTAAACAAGAATCAAAGTGTACATAACATAAATTAACTAGTTCTTGTCTCGTTTTAAGTCACTAAGGCACAGGTCCGCCTAAGTATGTCTTGATAAGTCCTATGCATCATCTCCTGAAAACACATGTGAAAATAGGTACGTCAGCATAAAAATGCCTGTGAGATACATTGGTTTTGTGAAAAGGGAATTCATGACTTGAGTTTGAGAAAATGTTTAGTCATGAACCTCGTATTTTGCTTTGTCTTGTAAATCATTTGAAAAACGGTAAGATCAAATGATATGTATAAATAAGAGAACAATGCATGGTTAACTGAATAACCATGTAAAAAGAGTTTGTATAAGATTTGTTGTTTGTAAATCAATGTCTTGTGAAAAGCGTGTTATTTGTATAAAATGCTCTGTCTCAAATTGAAATGATTCAAATAACGTTACGATATGTAATACCATACAAACACTTATATATAGGAAGTACCAGCGGCGTATCCACCATGCTTGTATCATATTACACACGCCTCGTTACTTAATCACTTACTCAAACCGAACCATCAAGATGAAATGTTTAACAACGGTAGAAATGTTCATGTATAGTCAAATGTCTATTGTCAAATGTAATTCATGTCAACGGATGCAACTGGTCTACACGGTTCAATGGTTACAGACGGTTCATGAAATCAAAAGGGTAAGACGGTCCACATAGTCAAATGGTTACAACGGTTCAAAATGTAGTATAATGTGTTCATATGCTGGATGAGCATATGCAACAGAAATGCAATGTGAAACAATGTACTACGTATGCACACAATGGGCTTACGTAGCATGAAATGTATTGTAGAGTACAACGGTTCAAAATGTAGTGTAATGTGTTCATATGCTGGATGAGCATATGCAACAGTAATGCAATGTGAAACAATGTACTACGTATGCACACAATGGGCGTACGTAGCATGAAATGTATTGTAGAGTACAACGGTTCAAAATGTAGTGTAATGTGTTCATATGCTGGATGAGCATATGCAACAGTAATGCAATGTGAAACAATGTACTACGTATGCACACAATGGGCGTACGTAGCATGAAATGTATTGTAGAGTACAACGGTTCAAAATGTAGTGTAATGTGTTCATATGCTGGATGAGCATATGCAACAGTAATGCAATGTGAAACAATGTACTACGTATGCACACAATGGGCGTACGTAGCATAAAATGTATAGCAATGTACTAAGTACGCACACAATGGGCATACATAGCATAAACACAATGAAATCATGTACTATATATGTACTATCGAACATAGTAGTATATGATGTGAAAACCGGAAAGCATAAAAGTAGCAAGTAGGCACATGTGTTTCACCCCAAAACAGTTTGGAAAAACAGTAAAAGAGGGGTTCAATGTACTCACATTGAATCCTCGAAAACATGTAAAAGATGGGGTTCAATGTACTCACCTGAGATTGCTTTGAGTTCTTGTATAATAACCAAACAAATGCTAGATCACGGAATATCAAACGGCACCTAATAGGTAGCTATGTTAATATACCGGACCAAATTGGAAGGATCGGATAGTACACGGGTTCGTAAACCAAACGAGTATGGTGACTCGTGTAATATGGTTTAACAAAGCCTACATACTAAAATGAAACCTAACTTAAGTGCTTACGCCCCATCATGACCCGTTTAGGTAGCTTAGGCTACCCTAACGCGTCGTTCGCGTAGAACGCGTCTGAAACGCCTAACATCGTGACCACAAGGTATAACCTCGGAAGGTCATAGCTATGGTCACCTAATGTGTTTGGTCGGGTCCTAATGACCGACCAAATGGGTCGGGTTCGAAAGGATAAGCGATGGTTTAGATCGCTTACCTTACGACCCTATATAAGTACTAAACTAAAAGTGACGAGCTAAGCATGTTAGAACATGCTTAACTAAGTTTAGAAAACAGGTTTGACATCAAAACAAACGGCTTTGATGCTCACGAGTAGTTTGGTTACAAAATATGCAAGAATGCACATTTTGGCCGAAACTACGACCCGTCACTGAGCCTAGTTAACGTGGTGATCAGTAGGTATAGTCACTACGGACTATAACCATCGTGATCACGCTCACGTTATGAACTTCGCATCGACCATAAGCTGGTCAATGCAGAAAGTCAACAAAACGTTGACTTTCGGACTCGAAAAGCGATAAAAGAGCGAAAGAAGACTTACGGAAGGTCCCCGAGTGCTAATCTAGATCAAATAGCTCAGGTATGGAACAATGGTTCCAACTTAGAGCCTTAAGATCAGATTTTGTGGGTTTTTGGAACAAAGGGGGGGGGTATTTATAGGAAAAGTGGAACCGTTAGGATCGTTTATCGAATATCGTGCCGCGATCTCGAGCGTACACTTGTCAAATTCTTGTGGTAAGTCAGAAATTGCCCCTTGGCTCTTGATTGGGTGAAAGGGCATTGCCTCTTGATCGAACGAAAGGCCAACTGCATTAAATAGATACATTGAATCTGTCTGACAGTCTCACGCGCCCCGCGTAAGGATTTGGTAAATCCTTACACGCCCCGCCTAAGGTTCCCAGATCAGAATTTACAATTTTGGTCCCTGCACTTCAGAAACACGTATTTTGGCCCATTTTTGGCACGTTTAAGCCCCGTTAACCTCATTTCAAGGCTCTAAGATGAAGTTAAAGTGTAGGGGACATGAAATATGCTCAAAAATATTCCGGATGTCGGTTCGTTTGGCCGTACGATTGCGATGTTCGCTTAATTACGACGGAATGCGCATAAGCGCGAAAGACGATCCAAATGACGTGACGAACGGATTTTTCTCATGCCAAACACTAAGGCATAGTATGAGGATGCATACATAAATTTTTGGATGTCCGGATGTATTCATAACGTAAGTTATGCGCGAAAGTGCAAACTTGTGCACTTTTTGACACTTTTAGTCCCTGAATGATCCAAAAGTTTGTTTTAGCATGCCAAACACCTCAAAGCCTATTTCTAAGCTATGTAAAGGATATTTAAGGTATGTTTAACTTATGGACATGTTCCGGAATGTTCGTTACAGTTCAAATTGGCATACTTTTGCAGTTTGTCAAGTTTAGTCCCTGTAAGCGAATTAACTTGTTTTTGCTATACCAAAGCCTTCAAAACTTATTTCTAAGTTATGTAAAGGTTATTTAAGGTATGTTGAGTATATTTTGATGTTCCGGAGTATTTGTCGCATTAAACCGAGTACATTTACGCACCAGTTTGCGTATAATTCTCCAGAAAGCGATATAAAGTTTGAAATTGAACAAGAATTGATATGTGCAAAAGATACACATATTTGTATAAGATCCCAAGTATGAAATACAATATTTCATTGGCTTGGTATTTGTTTGATGGTCGCGGTGACACAGGTGTCACAATGCCTAACGAGCAAGGCATAACTAGTGAGTCAGAAAGTATGCTTAGTGAGTCAGACAGTGTGTCTAGTAAGTCAGACATAACTAGTGAGCCACACGTTTCACCCAGACGAACTGAATTTGTTTTCTTGACAATTTTCCAACTTACGAACACAAACACTAACCGTTTTGTGGGTGTTTATGATAGATAAAATTTAAAGAAATCACTGGACGGACGATCAAGCCACGTGAGGAAAACGAACACTCTTAAACCGTCATCTCCTTTGGGATATCTTATCGGAAAAGATCAAGCTTGAGCATGTGTGACAAAGTTTCTCAAGTCCAAAACTTTTGATTTGTTTTGGTCTGTGTTATATGAATAATAATTTATTACGTTAGTTGTTTGGGTTATCTGTTAACCTAGACTTGTAAGTTCTATGTCAAAAAAAATCGGGGACCTAAACATTCGAATATTTTAAGATATTCGGTAATTATGGGAACAAGTGTTACAGGTTGTATTCAGAACTTAGGGGTTAAGGGATTAGAGTGTTCGGTTCAAGACTTGGTTGCCTGATCCGGTAAGTTATTATTCATAATAACGATCTAGCATAATTGGTGGTTGTTATAAACAACATATAGGGTGTCACACCCCGACCACGTAAAACAACAAAACGTGGCGGAAACGTCGGAGAGTGTTGTAACAGAATTATTGTTTCACAACCATGGTATTTAAAGTTATATTTTATTTATCAAACAAAAGGATTACATTGTCTTAAACAAAGAGAAACAAGAGTACATAACATGATTTAACTAGTCTAGCTTCATTTTATGTCACTAAGGCCCGAGTCCACCCTAGTGTATCCTGCTCAAACCTATGCACCAGCTCCTGAAAACACATGTGAAAATAGGTACGTCAGCATAAAAATGCCTGTGAGATACTTAGGTTTTATGAAAATAAGATTCATGACTTAGGTTTAAGGAAATGTTTAATAAAAATTTGTCATGAATCTTGTTAAGTGTTTTCTTTTATAAATCATATGAAAATAAGAAATCAGATTATATGAAAGAAAGGTGTATGGTTATTAAGTAAAATGAGTTGTATAAAACAAACTGTTTTATAAAACAATGTCTTGTGATAAAAATATGTTATTGTGTAAAATGTTATATGTCTAAATTGAAATAATTTAAATAACGCTACGATATGTAATATCATACAAGCACTTATATATAGAAAGTACCAGCGGCGTATCCACCATGCTTGTATCATATTACACACGCCTCGTTACTTAAATCACTTACCCAAACAAACCACCAATGTAAAATATTTATGTTTAAACCAATTGTCAAAATGTTTATGTCAAAATGTAAAGCATGTAATGTATAATGAATGTCAAAATGTTCATGTGTCAAATGTAAATCGTGAAATGTGTATCCAAAATATCATGTACGGGATGTGAAGTATATCAACTAAACCATAGGCAAAATACACAAAAACAAGGTATTGAAGTAAAACTTAGTTTAAATCAAAGTTATGTTTTGTGGAAATGCATGCTATACTGATACAAACATCTATGCGGTATTGTGAAAATGCATACATTCAAGTCTTGAGACTGTGGGACAAACCGTTAAACAAATTAAAGGTTCATCTGAATTATGTGTATCGAATTCAGTCATTCCTTCCATCCAAACATACCTAGGATGTCAGGAACGGGAGTTGTCAATTCCTATGGTACCACTACCTACTAATGAACGGCGTAGCTAATGTTAATGAATGTATTTTTGTCCCATTTAAACAAACCAAATGTCATACCAAAATGTAAGCATGTGAACAAATGTACTAAGTATGCAACAAATGAATATACATAGCATGTGATGTGATGTCAAACAATGCACCAAGTATGCACTAAATGGGCATACATAGCGTGAAATGTAATGTAAAACAATGTACTAAGTATGCACTAAATGGACATACATAGCATAAAATGTAATGTAAAACGATGTACTAAGTATGCAACAAATGGACATACGTAGCAAAAACATAATGATATCATGTACTATTAGTGTACTAATGAACATAACAAGCATATGATATGAAAACATGGAAAGCACGAAAGTAACAAGTAGACACATGTGTTTCACCCCAAAATGTTTGAAAAACAGTAAAATAGGGGTCTATGTACTCACTTGAGATTGCCTAGAATTCCTTGAGTAATAACCAAGCAATGCTAGAGATCACGGAAATCAAACGGCACCTAATATAGGTAACTACGTTAATAAACCGGACCTAAATCGGAGGATCGGATAGAATGAGGGTTCGTAAACCAAATGAGTATAGGAACTCATGTAATATGGTTTAACAAAGCCTACATACTAAAATGAAACCTAACTCAAGTGCTTATGACCCATTACGACCCGTTTAGGTAGCTTATGCTACTTTAACGCGTCGTTCGCGTAAAACGCGTTCGGACCGCCTAACTAGTCCTATGACAAGTAAAATATGCCTTAACATGTCTAATTATGTTGCCTAATCAATTTAGATGTCAAAAATTATGTTACATATTCTTAAAATGAATTTTGGCGCAAAAAGGGCATTTTGGTAATTTTCCTAAGGTATATAAACTACCTATCATACAACTACTTAAACGAAGTGACCATAAGGTATAACCTCGGAAGGTTATTCCCTATGCAACTATGGTCACCTAAAGTGTTTGGTCGGATCCTAATGATCGACCAAATGGGTCGGGTTCGAAAGTATAAGCGATTGATTAGATCGCTTACCTTACGACCCTATATAAGCACAAATCTAAAAGTGACGAGCTAAACATGTTTAATGAAGTTTGAAAACAGGTTTGGTATCAAAACAAAGGGTCTTGATACCCAAGAGTTGTTTGGTTACAAAATACGCAAGAATACGCATTTTGGCCGAAACTACAACTCGTCACTATGCCTAAATAATGTGGTAATCAGTAGGTATAGTCACAAGGGACTATAACCATCGTGATTACGCTCACATTATGAAGTTCAAACGAACTTCGTGTTGACCATAAACATATTTAACATATTCTTGCGAAAAATAAGATGAAATAAAATCTTTTTGATTTTTCAAAATTTTATGCTAAAACATATTCTTTTTGGATTTTGTTTTTAATGAAAAGCAGTAAAGAAATATTTACAGACAATATTTTTGTGAGTTTGTGTAAGAGGAACATATCAGTTTTTGACAAATCACTAGCACCGTTGAGCTTTAAACACTTTAAGTTCTAAACGATTCACTTAGATTGTCAGTGTATTGATCCACTTAAATTTTCACACAAAGTTCAACTGTTTCGAGATACGAGAATTAGTGTTTTAATTGACTTAACTTATTCGCGTGTCCCACCTCAGAATATATTCTCGTATCCAGACTCCTATATTCAGTCTTACAGGTGAATGTACACTAATGATATCTGTAAACGGGTAAATGCGAGACCATGAGAGCTCAGGCTAGAACTTCCGTTCAATCAAAGAGATGATGGCTCGTCTTTTAGGTGTGTCCCGTTTGGGGATCTTTTCTTCAACAACACATGATTAGCATTTTTCAATGTTTCATCATTTTTTATGCTGAGGGTGGGCTTTATGATTTAAAGGAGTGCAGAATATTATACGAGGACTAGGCTATTGCTTCCGCAAAATCAGAAGTCCCGGTATGATATCCCAGATATCATCACGCACAAAGACCTAGTATGTCAGAAATAGAAAATCTTTCAAACAAGATTTCAGGGGTTACCTATATATCCGAGAGATGTTCCCCACAAGATAAGTAAGTATTGATATTCAGGTTTATATCTCGAAAACAATCTACTAAGCGTGTAAACATCTACTGGCATATCATTAGTGAGATCGTTTATCACATTTGACTTTCCAATTCTTTAGCATACTGTGATTGTCAACTGATGTACTATCATTTCCTCTTTTTCACAACAAAACTCATTTTTGATTTTTATCATTTTTTTGGCTTTTTCAAATTTTCTAATGTTTTTGGATTTTCTGAAATTTCTTACTCCCCCTAAAATTCAAAACCATTTAAAGAAAATTTGACAAACCGATGTGAATTGCTTCAATTCTCCATTCACCTGGCATAAACAATCAGAACTCCCCCTGACAACAAACTGTTTTCCCATTATGATTTCAAAACACTTAAGTTTGTTTTAATCAAAATGGTTTTTCCGGAAAATTAATTTTGTTGATTTCACACACCACTTGTTAGGATCGGGGATACATTCAACCACTTGTAAAAATCTATCACTTGTATGAAAGTTAAATCAAGTTCAATTTAATGACCTTGATTAACCACTTGTAGGTTCTTATCAATAAAAACCACTTGTAAATCGAAATATAGCAATTTTCAACTTGAGAAATTCACAACAAACATTTTTCAAGAAAGATGCCGAGGAGGAGTTTGGTGCGGGACAGGTGCCTTGATTCGATGAGATGGCCGGGGGTGATTGTTTGGGTATTCCCCATATGGACTACCCGAACAATTCTAGGGAGTATGAACTTTTTAACAGGTTGTGACAAATGAAAGTAGGTCGGAAGAGGTCATTGTCATGGGAGGCTTTATGGGAGGTCGGGGAGGAGGAGAGAGCCCGGGGTTTGATCAGGGAGAATTCCCCGTGTGATCGCATGTTTTCGGTGGCGGCTGGGCCGTCTTATAGGAGCATGATGGTGGAGTTTCTGTCCACATTCGTGTTTCATCCACGACCGACTGACCGGCCCAATTCGGATATGGACGATCCGAACGTGGAAGCACCGCCTCCCGAGGTATCTTTCTGTTTGTTCGGGTAGCGACAAAATATGTCGCTGCGTCAGTTTGCTATTGCCACCGGGTTCTATACCGATTATGAGTTGGTTCAGGACATCTATACCACCGCGATTTGGGCTATGCCTGATGATCAGTTGTTTGCTTGGTGGCCCACTCTATGTCCTGGACCCTTCGGTAAGAAGGCCCGAGTTTCTGCGATTCCTGACCCACTCGTTCGCTACATACACCGCTGCATTGCCACGTTGTAACACCCCGAAAATATAAAACTTTATATGAGAATTATAAAGTTTAAATAAATAAGAATCAGTTAACTAGAAATTGTTAATTTAGACAACTACAAGTCTAAAATATAATTTAAATAGGGTTAAACTAACAAAACCTTATGTTAGACAAAAGTGAGGGGCTAACATTGTCAAAACCTAAACTATTATTACTAAGTTAGTAACAATTGAAACCAAACACCCCAAAAATTTAAACCCTGGTCGACTAGAGAAACCCCAGGGGCGACACCCTCACTTCCAAGCCCTAATTCATGAGAAAAACCACAAATTGAAGGCCTAAATCAAGTAGAAATCGAAATCCAAGTATAAAATCGTGATCACCTCGTCAAAGGGATCATAAAGTATGTCAAATTAGGTCATTTTGATGCAACTCAAATTATTGCATATGATTGAAATTGAATGTTTAGCTTAAATTGGTGATAGTAAACATGAAATTTGGAGTAATATCAGGTTTGGGGACAAACCCTAGATGAATTCTTGTCAAATCTTTGCATGATGGTTGTATGAATCAAAATCATTATAGTGGGTGATTACTATGTTAGTAGAACTTGGTAAACACTAGGATTTCGGTTCTTGCCTAGTGTAAATTGAGATTTTGAAATAATCTCTAGGATTGTTGATGTTAAAAATATGTGCATGTTATCAAAATTAAGTTAATTGGAATGATAGATTCAAGTCATGAAATTGATTTAGATCATGTAGAAATTTGAACCGCTAGGTGTTTGACGAAACGCCTAAATTAAGGTCAAAATGTTAAAGGTTTAGTAAAACGCAGATTTGAATGTGTTAATAAATAATGCGATAAAGTTTATAAAAGAGTTCTAAATTTATTATGAATTGAACTCTCTAGGCAAGTAATCCGGTACGTCAAGCGGACACGCCGGAGGAGATAATCGTGGAAAACGTGTGCTTTAAAGGTACGTGACTTTAATCTCGTTAAATTGTGCATATTTGTTTGAGTTTAAAGAATCGATAGAATTGAAGCTTGAAGGATATGTTTGATGCATTCTAAAGTGGCGTAGTTCACTTGAACATCAAATGGGTAAATATAAAGAATTGGGAAGGGGTTTAACATGTCAATAAAGTGATGGTTTCACTAGATAGTCAAACGGGTTGAATAATGGTGTAAATTGTAGCCTTGGTGTCTAATTACTTAGCAAAAGTGACATCAAGCACAAGGGTAATAAGCCATGGAATTGGTAAGGAAATGCGAGTGGTGTTAAGCCCCGGATGTTGGGTGAAAAACGCCTCAAAGCTGCTAGTGTACGGTAGCAAAGTTGGCTAATATAGTGGGTCGAATATCCATATAGAGCTTTTAGTGACTGAATCCGTAAACCAAATTATGGGGAAAATAATTATGGTAGACACGTCGGTAATTCAAATACGGTCTTGTAGGAAAAAGAATCACTAAAAACGGACTTACGAATCACAAGTTATGGCAATTTTAAGTTAGAATGGAAATTATTTGGAGCTGGGAATGCACAGCACCAGCAGCAGCAGCAAAGAGTCTGTGGAAAACAGGGCTTGGCGTGACGCCAAGCCCCTTAGCGTCACGCGGCCTCTGAACCGGAAAATTTTTATTTTTCTTGGTTGTTTGATCTTTGGAACTTGGTTATACCCATTGTGGCTTCACTAAAACTAATATTTGTTGTGGTTTTGACCTTAGGTGACTTTGGAACTAACCGGGAGATGATCGAGCTAGCTTTTGAAGAACCGAACACTACCTACAAGCTTCCGCATTAGTTTATCTTTTAATGGATTATGTCTTTGGGGAATGTAATCAATTAACAATTAGCTTTTAAATGTTTTAACTTAGTACTAAGTTGACTAAACTCTTGCTACTTATGAATTCCATGTAAGGAATCTATGTTATCTAAGTATGTTTTTACTTAAGATGCTTTGAATTATTATTATATTCAAGTAATATAAACGGGTGTTACACACGTCGATCTCTGCGCATGGCAAAAGCAACGAGTGGGTCACGAAGGTGGATCTGTTCTTTCTGTACTGCTTATATACGGGCACACTGTGCGCCCTCCATCGCTGTCTGGCGGAGTATTTCGCCTCGTACGACAAACGGCAGAGGCGTAGCCGTTTGATTGGGGGGCGTTTATCACGCGTATTGCCCAGCATTGCGGTCTGTATTACCCATTCCTTGAGGATATGTCGGCCCCAGCACCACACGAGCCCTTAGATCTTAGGACGATGAGAGGGATGAAGATTTCAGTGAACTTTCCGGATCTCGGGCATCGGTTTGTTGACGATCACCAACAGATTTTTGAACCCCAACTAATAGTCCACCAGGCACTGCTCGAGGCTGGGGAGGTGGAGATGCCGCATATTGCTGACGTGCCTGTTATGGATGGAGACATGGAGCCTCAGGTTGACCAAGGGCATCCGCAGGAGCCGCCACAGATTCCACAATGCGTTTATCATACAGTGCGGTTGCCTCAGTCCACCCAATGTCTCCTTGAGAGGCTGGTGGCGGGTCAGGATGGTGTGATGGCGAGCTGGACACAAAAGTTTCAGCAGATGGACCGGAGGAAGAATTTGATGGAGTGGGTGATGGCTAGTGAGGCCGAGAGACGTACCCAGGCGGGGTTGCCGGTTCGACCCCCGCCACATCCATGAGTGTATCCGGGTATCGACATGGAGGCAGGTCCGTCCGGGACGCAGGCAGGTGGTGGGGATGATTATGACGACAGCGATGAGGACATGGAGGATTAGTATTTGTATTTGTTGGGTGAACTTTATTTTGTTAAACATTTGTGGGCATGTATGAACAACTATTAATTTCTTTTTGTTTATTTTGGTTGTGCTGGGTATCTATGGACAAGTATTTATTTCATTTTGGTATGTTTTAAACATTTGTAACTTGATGAATGTTTGTTCGTTTTGTTATTTATGCTTAGTTATTTATGCGTAGTCGACTTATTATAAAAAAACAACATTTTTTTAAAAACTTAATATATATAATAATATTAAAAACGACATTTATAACTAATATTCAATTACATGTCTTGCATAAACTTACATACTAATAATGAAAAATAACAAGACAAGCAACACAAAAAAATCCAACAGATTATCAAACAACGTTCCCTCTTACGAACAACCCTTGAATGAATATCTTCAAATTCCGCTTCTTGCAATTTATAAATTCTAATCTCCTCTCTCAAATACTTGACTTCGTTTTGAAGCACAACCTTCGTATCCATCAGTTCTTTGATGACCACACATGCCCGACGACACATGGGAGGATCGACCCACACAAAGAAGTTGCACTTAGAACCTTGACACGAAAAAAAATAAATCACTAATATACAAGGGTTAATGGAAAAAAATACATTAAAATTCGGGTAAAACAACCATTGTGATTAAAAACATACCATACTATGACAAGTGTAAAATTGACGTCCGGGATTAGCTTCGGTCCAAGATGTTCTTAGTGCAGCCGTCCTACCACATTTGCAAACAACTATTGTGAATTTGTGATTGTGAAGATGGTGTATATTTCTATGGCAAGTAAGGATGACAAAAATACCCGACATTTGCAACCAACATATACACGCTTAAAAAAAACCAATATGTCGCTCATAGGCCCATACACGCGTATTGTGGGTACGGAGGCTGACAACTTTTCAGCCCATATGCCTCGTATAGCCCGATGAGACCCATATCCACCTACTTTTTCTGAAAAGTTAACAGGACATTTATGACACCCCACTTGCATACGACTCTCATCGACCCATACGGGTCTCATTGAAGTTCAGTTTCATTTCTTTTTATAGTTTAACTAAACAAGTACATATCCAAAAGTTATTTTTTGGACGAGTTGTGGACCACACGATGACAATCCGAAAGGGGACCACACGCGTATCAGGTATAGTTTTCGCTCACGTATCGGACTATACGGTCGGAATATTCAAGGTTTGTTTACCCTTGTTTTTTTTGGTTTTATTTTGGCGGTTTGTGGTGGTGTTGGGGTTGTGGTTGTGGTGGTGGTGGTGGTGTTTGGGTTGTGGTTGTGGTGGTGGGTCAGCTGTGGTGGTGGTGGTGGTGGGTCGGCTGGGGTGGTGGTGGTAGTGGTGGTGGGTCGGCTGTGTTGGTGGTGGGTCTGCTGTGGTGGTGGTGGTGGGTAGGCTGTGGTGGTGGTGGTGGGTCGGATGTGGTGGTGGTGTGTCGGCTGTGGTGGTGGTGGTGGTGGGTCAGCTATGGTGGTGGTGGTGGGTCGGCTGTGGTGGTGGTAGTGGTGGGTCGGCTGTGTTGGTGTATTGTTTTTTTTTTTTTCATTTTTACAATATATTTTCGAATGCCGAGTCTAATGCTAAATTGTATTTTTTTATTAACAGGATATCGAAAGTCGGTGTTTTGACGGTGGTGGTAGCGTAATCCTTATGGAGAAACTACGTTCGTGTTTCAGACTCATGCACTAGAACGCCGATCTAGGATTACGTGTTATCGGAGTAGCCTGTTGCCTCGTGAGCTCCCAGTGACGCTAGCCAACGCGGTCTGCCCTGTAACATGTCCTTCCAAGAGAAGAGTTCATTAGTGTTCTCATGAGCCTTCCACCAACGGGAATGCCACTTCGCTCACCATTCTGACAAGACGCGGAAGACTGGATGGTGGTTGATAAAGGAAATCCCAACTCCACCGCTCCAACCTCCTGATCCCTTGTGCCATCTCGGTGTGGTAGATGTGAAGCAGAATCCCGTTGGAAGGTAGGGTTCGGTACGCAATTCCAAGACAGCCGGCCTGTCTTTGAATTGTGTATGCTGCACCCATCGTTTTCCTATACAGGAATTCAAGAATATGTAACAATTAGCGATTTAGGGTTAGGGTTTAGTCGTTACATTCCGTATCAAAGTTACATGTTTTGTGTATTAATATAAAACGATGTTTAATTACATTTTGAATTACGTTTCTTGTTGCGTTATGGTTAAAAAACGACAATTGAAAAACAATTAAAGACTTTCAGAAGTTGACATTTTTTAACATACACATTGCGTTATGGAAACAATTAAACACATAATAATAATTGATAAATAAAAAAGTTTACATTTAATAAAACGTTATAATATACCCATTTAATAAAATTTAATATTTAAAAGTTTGACAATTAAAGACGTAATAATAATCATTTAGTAATATTAAATAAAAGTCGTTTAATAAAAATTTGACATTTAAAAATTTTGACAATAAAACACATAATAATTCATAAATAAAAACTATGTTATAATATATACAATTCGTTTTATAAAAAAAATTGACATTTAATAATATTTATAAAAAATTGGCATTTTATAATATACACACAATTCATTTCATAAAAATATGAAATTTTTATAATACTAACACAATTTTTTATAACAACATTTTATAAAAAAAATATTAATTTTCTTATATCAGTATTTCACAACTTCCCCATACAAATACCCAATAAAAATAAAGTTCCTTACATCTCAATCATTGGTAATCATTGGCTGACACCCAATGATTGGCATTAACTAGATGGTAGGGACCATTTTCAAACGTATTGGGCAATGAGGAGCGTATGGGTGGGGCCAGTTTGAGGCGTATTGGGCAATGAGGGTCATTTAGGGTTAGAGGATGTGTAAATACTTTTGGGGGGATGTGTGGATACATTCACCGTTTATAATAGTTCCCAAACTTCAAATCAATAACAACTACCTGTTTTCCACCACGCTACGCGGCGAAAATTCAGTTGGTATCCGTTCCCTTTGTTTTGGTAACGACACTCGCCATAGCAGCTTAAAGATAAAACTAAAAAAATAAAGCCGTGATATGCCCAAACGGACATTGATACGTGTTTATATCCATTGAAAACCATAAAAAAGAATACTGGTTCTGGTATTACCGATATCGATACCGATGTTATTAAGTTGAAATTGGTTCAGTTCGTCACGTATCAATATTCGTATAGTTAATGATACAAAAAATACGTTTTTTTAAATATTATTATCGGCACACGTATAGTTTTAAGTTATGAAAATAAATTACTATTCATTGTCCGTTTGTTTCTTTTTGATATGGTACGATAGTGGCACGGTATTCAAGTTCAACAAAAAAAACTTTATCGCAGTGTTGAAAAAAATTAACATAGTTGTGGAGTTAGATTTATATAAAAAATGAGTGTACTCAAGTTATAAGTTTAACAAAATAATTAAACTATTAAGATCAAGTTATAAAGGATACTTTAAAAAAATCAAATTAAATTGAATACTTTAAAATTTTTCTTATCACTGTTCATCCTCAATTCAACTTCATAATAATAATAATAATAATAATAATAATAATAATAATAATAATAATAATAATAATAATAATAATAATAATAATAATAATAATAATAAACAACTTCTCATCACATGAAGTTTAAAGAAAGTTCAGGCATAAAGCTCCTTTTTTTCAATCATAATGCGTATACATTTCTAGTACATCTTTTTCTCATTTATAACTTTTTAGTTACTAATTTTTTTGTCTTTTTGAAGAAAGGTGATTTCATAAAAAAAAAAAAACAAGCAAGCTGCTCGTAAAAAATATACGGAAATAAAATGAGTATTAGAAGTTAATTGTTTGCTTTCTCTCTTTAGCAACCTCAATATTTATACAAATTACAAGGTATCCGAAATATGAAAGGTGTATAACTACCTAGCACAAATTACCAGATTACACTAATTTGAATGATTCTCTCATATTATTTACGTAATTATCATATATCTATTATACCCCCGCAGTCGAAGCGGGAGGAGAGCGGATGCTGAGACTGGATCTAAAATCTTCAAAGAGCACGCGAGAAAGGCCTTTTGTGAATATATCTGCAATCTGGTAGCGTGACGGGACATGGAGAACACGAACTTGTCCATGTTGTACCTATTCACGGACAAAGTGAATATCCAACTCTATGTGTTTCGTCCGTTGATGTTGTATCGGGTTACTTGAGAGATAAATTGCACTAACATTATTACAGTAGACCAAGGTGGCTCGAGTCAGAGGATGATGTAGTTCGAGTAGCAGGTTACGGAGCCAGCAGATTTCGGAGACAACATTGGCGACCCTGCGGTACTCGGCCTTCGCAATGGATCGCGAAACAGTTGACTGGCGCTTGGAGGACCATGATATGAGGTTGTCCCCGAAATAAATGCAATACCCACAAGTGGACCGTCGTGTGTATGGGCAACCAGCCCAGTCTGCATCAGTGTAAGCATGTAAGGATGGGGCAGAAGTGTGGCCCAAAGTCAGACCGTAGGAAGATAATAATAATAATAATAATAATAATAATAATAATAATAATAATAATAATAATAATAATAATAATAATAATAATAATAATAATAATAATTCTGAAAATGAAAAAAAAATAATAATAATAATAATAATAATAATAATAATAAACAACTTCTCAGCACATGAAGTTTAAAGAAAGTTCAGGCATCTAGTACATCTTTTTCTCATTTATAACTTTTTAGTTACTAGTTTTTTTGTCTTTTTGAAGAAAGGTGATTTCATAAAAAAAAACAAGCAAGCTGCTTGTAAAAAATATACGGAAATAAAATGAGTATTAGAAGTTAATCATTTGCCTTCTCTCTTTAGAAACCTCAATATTTATACAAATTACAAGGTATCCGAAATATGGAAGGTGTATAACTACCTAGCACAAATTACCAGATTACACTAATTTGAATGATTCTCTCATATTATTTACATAATTATCATATATCTATTATACCCCCGCAGTCGAAGCGGGAGGAGAGCGGATGCTGAGACTGGATCTGAAATCTTCAAAGAGCACGCGAGGAAGGCCTTTTGTGAATATATCTGCAATCTGGTAGCGTGACGGGACATGGAGAACACGAACTTGTCCATGTTGTACCTATTCACGGACAAAGTGAATATCCAACTCTATGTGTTTCGTCCGTTGATGTTGTATCGGGTTACTTGAGAGATAAATTGCACTAACATTATTACAGTAGACCAAGGTGGCTCGAGTCAGAGGATGATGTAGTTCGAGTAGCAGGTTACGGAGCCAGCAGATTTCGGAGACAACATTGGCGACCCTGCGGTACTCGGCCTTCGCAATGGATCGCGAAACAGTTGACTGGCGCTTGGAGGACCATGATATGAGGTTGTCCCCGAAATAAATGCAATACCCACAAGTGGACCGTCGTGTGTATGGGCAACCAGCCCAGTCTGCATCAGTGTAAGCATGTAAGGATGGGGCAGAAGTGTGGCCCAAAGTCAGACCGTAGGAAGATAATAATAATAATAATAATAATAATAATAATAATAATAATAATAATAATAATAATAATAATAATTCTGAAAATGAAAATAATAATAATAATAATAATAATAACAATAATAATAATAATAATAATAATAATAATAATAAACAACTTCTCAGCACATGAAGTTTAAAGAAAGTTCAGGCATCTAGTACATCTTTTTCTCATTTATAACTTTTTAGTTACTAGTTTTTTTGTCTTTTTGAAGAAAGGTGATTTCATAAAAAAACAAGCAAGCTGCTCGTAAAAAATATACGGAAATAAAATGAGTATTAGAAGTTAATCGTTTGCCTTCTCTCTTTAGCAACCTCAATATTTATACAAATTACAAGGTATCCGAAATATGGAAGGTGCATAACTACCTAGCACAAATTACCAGATTACACTAATTTGAATGATTCTCTCATATTATTTACGTAATTATCATATATCTATTATACCCCCGCAGTCGAAGCGGGAGGAGAGCGGATGCTGAGACTGGATCTGAAATCTTCAAAGAGCACGCGAGGAAGGCCTTTTGTGAATATATCTGCAATCTGGTAGCGTGACGGGACATGGAGAACACGAACTTGTCCATGTTGTACCTATTCACGGACAAAGTGAATATCCAACTCTATGTGTTTCGTCCGTTGATGTTGTATCGGGTTACTTGAGAGATAAATTGCACTAACATTATTACAGTAGACCAAGGTGGCTCGAGTCAGAGGATGATGTAGTTCGAGTAGCGGGTTACGGAGCCAGCAGATTTCGGAGACAACATTGGCGACCCTGCGGTACTCGGCCTTCGCAATGGATCGCGAAACAGTTGACTGGCGCTTGGAGGACCATGATATGAGGTTGTCCCCGAAATAAATGCAATACCCACAAGTGGACCGTCGTGTGTATGGGCAACCAGCCCAGTCTGCATCAGTGTAAGCATGTAAGGATGGGGCAGAAGTGTGGCCCAAAGTCAGACCGTAGGAAGATAATAATAATAATAATAATAATAATAATAATAATAATAATTCTGAAAATGAAAATAATAATAATAATAATAATAATAATAATAATAATAATAATAATAAACAACTTCTCAGCACATGAAGTTTAAAGAAAGTTCAGGCATCTAGTACATCTTTTTCTCATTTATAACTTTTTAGTTACTAGTTTTTTTGTCTTTTTGAAGAAAGGTGATTTCATAAAAAAACAAGCAAGCTGCTCGTAAAAAATATACGGAAATAAAATGAGTATTAGAAGTTAATCGTTTGCCTTCTCTCTTTAGCAACCTCAATATTTATACAAATTACAAGGTATCCGAAATATGGAAGGTGTATAACTACCTAGCACAAATTACCAGATTACACTAATTTGAATGATTCTCTCATATTATTTACGTAATTATCATATATCTATTATACCCCCGCAGTCGAAGCGGGAGGAGAGCGGATGCTGAGACTGGATCTGAAATCTTCAAAGAGCACGCGAGGAAGGCCTTTTGTGAATATATCTGCAATCTGGTAGCGTGACGGGACATGGAGAACACGAACTTGTCCATGTTGTACCTATTCACGGACAAAGTGAATATCCAACTCTATGTGTTTCGTCCGTTGATGTTGTATCGGGTTACTTGAGAGATAAATTGCACTAACATTATTACAGTAGACCAAGGTGGCTCGAGTCAGAGGATGATGTAGTTCGAGTAGCAGGTTACGGAGCCAGCAGATTTCGGAGACAACATTGGCGACCCTGCGGTACTCGGCCTTCGCAATGGATCGCGAAACAGTTGACTGGCGCTTGGAGGACCATGATATGAGGTTGTCCCCGAAATAAATCCAATACCCACAAGTGGACCATCGTGTGTATGGGCAACCAGCCCAGTCTGCATCAGTGTAAGCATGTAAGGATGGGGCAGAAGTGTGGCCCAAAGTCAGACCGTAGGAAGATAATAATAATAATAATAATAATAATAATAATAATAATAATAATAATAATAATAATAATAATAATAATAATAATAATAATAATAATTCTGAAAATGAAAAAAAATATAATAATAATAATAATAATAATAATAATAATAATAATAATAATAATAATAATAATAATAAACAACTTCTCAGCACATGAAGTTTAAAGAAAGTTCAGGCATCTAGTACATCTTTTTCTCATTTATAACTTTTTAGTTACTAGTTTTTTTGTCTTTTTGAAGAAAGGTGATTTCATAAAAAAACAAGCAAGCTGCTTGTAAAAAATATACGGAAATAAAATGAGTATTAGAAGTTAATCGTTTGCCTTCTCTCTTTAGCAACCTTAATATTTATACAAATTACAAGGTATCCGAAATATGGAAGGTGTATAACTACCTAGCACAAATTACCAGATTACACTAATTTGAATGGTTCTCTCATATTATTTACATAATTATCATATATCTATTATACCCCCGCAGTCGAAGCGGGAGGAGAGCGTATGCTGAGACTGGATCTGAAATCTTCAAAGAGCACGCGAGGAAGGCCTTTTGTGAATATATCTGCAATCTGGTAGCGTGACGGGACATGGAGAACACGAACTTGTCCATGTTGTACCTATTCACGGACAAAGTGAATATCCAACTCTATGTGTTTCGTCCGTTGATGTTGTATCAGGTTACTTGAGAGATAAATTGCACTAACATTATTACAGTAAACCAAGGTGGCTCGAGTCAGAGGATGATGTAGTTCGAGTAGCAGGTTACGGAGCCAGCAGATTTCGGAGACAACATTGGCGACCCTGCGGTACTCGGCCTTCGCAATGGATCGCGAAACAGTTGACTGGCGCTTGGAGGACCATGATATGAGGTTGTCCCCGAAATAAATGCAATACCCACAAGTGGACCGTCGTGTGTATGGGCAACCAGCCCAGTCTGCATCAGTGTAAGCATGTAAGGATGGGGCAGAAGTGTGGCCCAAAGTCAGACCGTAGGAAGATAATAATAATAATAATAATAATAATAAGAATAATAATAATAATAATAATAATAATAATTCTGAAAATGAAAAAAATAAAAATAATAATAATAATAATAATAATAATAATAATAATAATAATAATAATAAACAACTTCTCAGCACATGAAGTTTAAAGAAAGTTCAGACATCTAGTACATCTTTTTCTCATTTATAACTTTTTAGTTACTAGTTTTTTTGTCTTTTTGAAGAAAGGTGATTTCATAAAAAAACAAGCAAGCTGCTCGTAAAAAATATACGGAAATAAAATGAGTATTAGAAGTTAATCGTTTGCCTTCTCTCTTTAGCAACCTCAATATTTATTCAAAGTACAAGGTATCCGAAATATGGAAGGAGAGCGGATGCTGAGACTGGATCTGAAATCTTCAAAGAGCACGCGAGGAAGGCCTTTTGTGAATATATCTGCAATCTGGTAGCGTGACGGGACATGGAGAACACGAACTTGTCCATGTTGTACCTATTCACGGACAAAGTGAATATCCAACTCTATGTGTTTCGTCCGTTGATGTTGTATCGGGTTACTTGAGAGATAAATTGCACTAACATTATTACAGTAGACCAAGGTGGCTCAAGTCAGAGGATGATGTAGTTCGAGTAGCAGGTTACGGATCCAGCAGATTTCAGAGACAACATTGGCGACCCTGCGGTACTCGGCCTTCGCAATGGATCGCGAAACAGTTGACTGGCGCTTGGAGGACCATGATATGAGGTTGTCCCCGAAATAAATGCAATACCCACAAGTGGACCGTCGTGTGTATGGGCAACCAGCCCAGTCTGCATCAGTGTAAGCATGTAAGGATGGGGCAGAAGTGTGGCCCAAAGTCAGACCGTAGGAAGATGTGCCCTTGATGTAGCGAATGATCCTCTTAAGAGCATTCCAGTGATTGGTACGGGGATCATGCATACGCATGCATATCTGTTGAACAGCATATGTATGTTAGGTCGGGTAAAAGTAAGATAATGAAGTGCTCCAACGAGGCTTCTGTAAAAGGTGGGATCAGGAAACGGTTCCCTGGAGTTTGCACTGAGCTTTGGATTGGTGTCGACGGGAGTGGACACGGGGTTGATAGGAACATGGTGTCCCTATGGAGGGTGACTGAAATGCCCAAGGAAAAACTGAGTGGGCCAAGATCTTTCATGGCGAATTCAGTAGCAAGTTTAGCCATGAGGTGGTGTCGAAGACGGTCAGACGAGGTGACAAGCAGGATGTCTTCAACAAATAGAAGAAGGTAGGCAGTGTCATGACCATTATGTAAAGTGAATAGAGAAGCATCACATTTGCTATGATGAAAGCCCATAGTTAGAACAAAGTAGGTGAACCGTTGATACCATGCCCGTGGTACCTGTTTGAGTCCATAGAGTGATTTCTTGAGTAAACAGGTGATGGGTTGGTAAAATTCCATAGCTTAATGGTTTTAATTTCGGTTAATTACACGAAGTTACTTTCTAGAATACACTACTTTGATATGGTTTGTGTTTTGCAGGCATTGACGGGTTTAAGGTGCATTTTGGAGATTTACTGAAGCTTTGGGCGGATGCTGAGAGAACATAATTGAAGAAAATGCAAAAAGAGGCAAAACTGAGTTGAACTCTGCGCCAGAAACAGTCCAAACTTCATTTTGGCTTATCCTGAGCTAGAAAATGAGTTTCGGGGCTTATAATATATGCATTTGGGGTAGCTCGACGAGACGAATCAAAATATAAGGTTTTGAAAGGCCAGAAATTGACGCATTATCTGCTGCACACCGGCTGATTGGTAAAAACGAGATTTTTTATAGAAAAAGTCAATTTTGGAAAAGGGGGAGTTACACTTGGAATTGAGTTTGAAACCACTTCTTGGAGCCATAACCTATCATCTCTTTCTCTCCCAATCAACCATTATCACCAACCTTCATCCGAATCAAGAAACACCACCACTAACTCATTCTTCATCTCTAACCTTCAATCATTCCACCATCACCACCATCTTCAACCTTCCATCATCACCTTCAACCCTAACCTCCACCACTCTTGAAGACTCAAGGTCATGGCTCCGTGTTCGTGTTCGTTGGCCAGTGATCGCGTCCACCCAACCATGAGCGGCTAGTCTCTTCGGTTTCACCCCGGTGTAGGTAGTTGTATTTTCTAGGGTTTATGCATTTGTTCTTTGATTCGACTTTGTGACAACTTGTATTGATTTTTGAAACCGTTGACAATAGTTTACATTTGTTTCGTATTCGTAAATTGTCGAACGATGTTAAAAGTTATGACTTTGCAAAATGGTTATGTGTAGTTATGCGTTGTCGTGGTTAGGATTTACTTGTGTTGATTCCAAAGTGCATTCTTGTCCGTTCTTCGGGACGTTGATAGTTATTCGCACCTAAGTCACGGTACACTAAATCCGCTAATCGTATGCAATTGAGTTGAATGAAAACATGTAGGAACCCTAGGACTTACAATTACCGAAACCGGGTGTGATCCGTATTCTTAATTCCTGTTTTCATTTAGGTAGTTTAGTTTACAAGTTTAGTTAATAAATCATTGTTTTCGATAACATCAATTTATTGGTTCAATCCGATTTATTTTAAAAACCAAACAAATAAAAAAAATAGCAATCTTCATAATCATCTTGTACATTATTTGTAAATAGTCTAACTAATCGAACGGGTCGTGCAATACTGATCACCTGCTCTCCGTGGATTCGATACCCGACTTACCCTAGCTACCTAGGTTTAATTGGGTTTTTGACTGATCGGGACGACACGGTCACGTCAAAATGGCGCCGTTGCCGGGGAGCTGGTGCGCTTAGTATTGCATTATTCATTTGATTTGTTTATATTGGGTTTTTTAAATCTTAAAAAAAACTCAAAAAAAATAATTTTAGTTTTTAGTATGCTTTCTCTTTTTTCTATTTGATTTTACTTTTGGGTAGTCGAGTTTTTTCTGTACAGGTATATGTTTTGCAAACACCTTATTTCACCATGAATTGGATAGATGATGACCCATGTATATGATGTGGGAGTAACTGTCACTAGGTTGAGGATTGTCCGATGTTTGAAGTTAAATACGGAAATCGTGGGAGGTATTGCTCTGAATATAGGCGAGAAAAAGCATATGTGAGTGTTTGCTATGATGATGACGGGATACCCTTCTATTATCCCAACTTTGAACCGCCTGCACCACCGGAGCAAGAAAATGACGCTTATCAGTCATGTCCTTGTTGTGGAAAAGTTGACATACATGAAGATTGTCCAGTGTTTTGGAAAGGAAAAATTAAGTCCGGTTACAAGCCACCACCACATTATCAAGAATACTACTGTGAACCCGAATTGCCACATTTCTCAAATTACTGGGAGTATGATGATTATTATAATGAATACCCTCAACCGGCATACGAGGAACCTCAAGATTCGATGCATTCCAAGCTTGATGCTCTCATAAACATGGTGAAAGGATATCACCAGGATATCAAAGATATGAAGAAAGCAAATGAAGTGAGAGATAAAGCCCATGAAGCATTGGTGGTGCAAGTGGGTCAATTAGCGGAGGAAATAGCCCAAATTAAACGCGAGCGGGATGTTTTGGCTAATGGTACCATGGTTGATGGTGATGTGGTGGAAGAGGTTATAGATCTTCCGGAGCAAGAAGAAACTGAATGTTTGAACCGAGCAGAAGATATAACACCGCAAGACGGGTCAGAACCGAAAGAAGCCCACGTTCATGCCTATCCTTCTCCCATACTTATCACTCCAACCAACAAAGTTGGGGATGAGGGTTCGGGTATAAGGATTCGAAAGGTAGCATTGCAAGACATTGGCCGGTTTGGTAAGAAGCGACCCCGGAGTTGTTCATTACGCATGCCGAATAGAAGAAAAAGAGAGTGGATTCGGCATGTTAACTACCGAGCGTATGTTGGAAACTCGGTAGGCAAATGTGCACTTCGACCACCATGAGAGGCAAATCAGGTATAATTGTTGTAGAGTTTGTATTATTATTTGTTTGATTTTTTTAGTAGTTAAATGAACGTTGTGGGTGTGTTCACTATATAACCCTCACGAGACCTACTCGTCCTCCCGAGCTATCGGGAGGTTTAAAAGGGCTTGTTGCATACGCTAAATGCACCCGTGATTCCTACGAAAGTGAGTTAGGTTTGTTATTGTTGTAAATTATTTTTCCACATAAATCAAAGTAAATTAATGTATGACTTGGTAATATTTTCATAAAAGTGGTAGAACTAAGTAGCTAATAAATTTTAATGGTTGTGAGAAGCATGCTTTTACACAAGGGTTAAGATTTGTAGGTACATTATGTTCGTGGAACGACCGCTTTCTTGAAGAGAAAAGAGCACACGAGTAACGAGCTTCAAAAATCAGGTGCATACGTTCCCTTTTTACTTTTGATTTTTTTAGTTAGCAAATAAGTGGATTGTAAATTGTATTTTATTTTCCGAGGTGAAATTTTGGGGAGGTTAGCCGTGTCACATCCCTTGTGCGTTTTAAAAACTCTAGTTCTTACACATTGATGACAATGTTTACCTCAAGTGTGGGGATGGAGGAGTAAAAGTTTTCGATTTTGACCCGTTCATTTAAACGCTACACATTGAGGACAATGTTTACCTCAAGTGTGGGGATGAGGGAAAATTTCAAAAATTTTTCAAAATGTCTTTGTTTGAAGTGATCTAAAAAGCACAAGTAACTAAGTTAACAAGGGATAACACAACCCATTTGGTCTTTTATCATGGTCAAGTTTGGATTAATAGCATGACGGGTATTTAGCGGGTGGTTATTTGGGAATAATCCGCCTAAGAAACTTGCAATTCATGTATATCATATTCCATACCCTAATACGTGAGATTTTGAGCCACTTGTATACATTATATATACACATATTTCTTTGTTTGAGTGGACCATTAGTCATGTATTGTAGAACTTGCATCTTTTGATACGTTTGAGACCATAGACCGAATACAAGCACGAGTATGATTAAGGCATTAGGTAAACATTTTCCTTTTACACCATTTTTCTATCCTTACCAAAAAAATCTATCCCTTAGTAGCCAACTTTGAGCCTAAACCTTTCATTTGACAACCCACTTAGCCCATAACCATAAGCCTTTTCTTTTTAAACCCGTGTGATGAAAATTCGATTATAGGAGTATATATAGTTTGTATAGTTGTGAGTTGTTTCTATAAAAAAAAGCAAAAAATTCAGAAAATGTTATGAAAAGAAAAAAAATGAAAAAGCATTGAGAAAAACACAAAAAGATTTGTTAGTAGTTGTTGTATAAAAGGCGAAAGTTGTTGCCTCATAGTTGATGTTTATATTTAGTTTTGTTTAGTTTAGTGGTTTGTAATAAAAGTCGAGTTTTCATCACCTTAGCCACTTTAAATATCATATTTCCTACCCTTAGCCTAGCCCCGTTACAACCCTTACAAAGACCTTTTCACTTGTGCTTAGTATTCGTGTTCGGTGGTGGAGAATGATTGAGTTGCAAACCTATGCGGGTACGTGTTCTAATCGGTTTAAGTGATTATTTCAAAAGCGCTAATGCATCAACTATTAGCCAATTTATAAACCGAGTGGAGAGAACATTGTGAGGGATGTGCATGATTTGTTGGTTTCACGGGGGGTTAATCTTGGATAACTACTTTTGCATAATTAATCAATTATTGCTAAATATGTTGAATATTGTAAAAAGTTTAAACTTGGGTATGAAAATTGACCTTAACCTTCGTCTCGGGAATGGGGAGTGTATTCTTTGTTCGACCCACGTGAAAGTGAAAGACAGATTTGCTTGAGGGCAAGCAAAAGACAAGTGTGGGGATGTGATGGGTTGGTAAAATTCCATAGCTTAATGGTTTTAATTTCGGTTAATTACACGAAGTTACTTTCTAGAATACACTACTTTGATATGGATTGTGTTTTGCAGGCATTGACGGGTTTAAGGTGCATTTTGGAGATTTACCGAAGCTATGGGCGGATGCTAAAGAGAACATAATTGAAGAAAATGCAAAAAGAGGCAAAACTGAGCTGAACTCTGCGCCAGAAATAGTCCAAACTTCATTTTGGCTTATCCTGAGCTAGAAAATGAGTTTCGGGGCTTATAATATACGCATTTGGGGTAGCTCGACGAGACGAATCACAATATAAGGTTTTGAAAGGATAGAAATTGACGCATTATCTGTTGAACACCGGCTGATTGGTAAAAACGAGATTTTTATAGAAAAAGTCAATTTTGGAAAAGGGGGAGTTACACTTGGAACTGAGTTTGAAACCACTTCTTGGAGCCATAACCTATCATCTCTTTCACTCCCAATCAACCATTATCACCTACCTTCATCCGAATCAAGAAACACCACCACTAACTCATTCTTCATCTCTAACCTTCAATCATTCCACCATCACCACCATCTTCAACCTTCCATCATCACCTTCAACCCTAACCTCCACCACTCTTGAAGACTCAAGGTCATGTCTCCTTGTTCGTGTTCGTTGGCCGGTGATCGCGTCCACTCAACCATGAGCGGCTAGTCTCTTCGGTTTCACCCCGGTGTAGGTAGTTGTATTTTCTAGGGTTTATGCATTTGTTCTTTGATTCGACTTTGTGACAACTTGTATTGATTTTTGAAACCGTTGACAATAGTTTACATTTGTTTCGTATTCGTAAATTGTCGAACGATGTTAAAAGTTATGACTTTGCGAAATGGTTATGCGTAGTTATGCGTTGTCGTGGTTAGGATTTACTTGTGTTGATTACAAAGTGCATTCTTTTCCATTCTTTGGGACGTTGATAGTTATTGGCACCTAAGTCACGGTACTCTAAATCCGCTAATTGTATGCAATTGAGTTGAATTAAAACATGTAGGAACCCTAGGACTTACAATTACCGAAACCAGGTGTGATCCGTATTCTTAATTCCTGTTTTCATTTAGGTAGTTTAGTTAATAAATCATTGTTTTCGATAACATCAATTTATTGGTTCATTCCGATTTATTTTAAAAACCAAACAAATAAATAAAAATAGCAATCTTCATAATCATCTTGTACATTATTTGCAAATAGTCTAACTAATCGAACGGGTCGTGCAATACTGACCACCTGCTCTTCGTGGATTCGATACCCGACTTACCCTAGCTACCTAGGTTTAATTGGGTTTTTGACTGATCGGGACGACACGGTCACGTCAACAGGTGGTTAGGAAAATTGCGATCCCGAAAACCCATTGGTTGGTGCATGTAAACTGTTTCATGTAAGTTTCCATGAAGAAACGCGTTGCTGACGTCTAGTTGATGAACCGACCATGACTTTGAAAGTGCGAGAGACAAAACTGTTCTGATGGTGGCGGGTTTTACAACTGGACTAAATGTGTCACCGCAGTCAATTCCCATCTGTTGTGTGCGACCTTCACACACCAATCGTGCCTTGTACCTTTCCAAACTCCCGTCTGATTTGAATTTGTGTTTAAATAACCACATGCTTCGAATGATATTCATGTGTGGTTCCCTTGGTACCAACTTCCATGTTCCATTTTTAATAAATACATTATATTCGTTGGTCATGGCAGAGAACCATACAGGTATGGACAAAGCATCAGTTAGGTTTTTGGGTATAGGAGTGATGTCAGCGGTGGTAAATGTGTAAAGGTTGAGGTGGTGTTTGGGTTTGACAATGCCACTCATGGAGCGGGTTCGCATTGTGTGAGTTAGGGGAGGTGGTGGAGTGGAGGCTGTGGTGTAAGAAGTATGTGGAACGAAGTCTTGCTGATGGTCGATGGTAGAATAGGTCGTGTGAACCGGTTGGGGCGAAGAGGTCTGTTGGGCCGATTGGTTCATAGGGATAGGAGGGGTGATAGGTGAATTTGGGCCAGTGGGTTGGAGTTGTGGTGTGGGGCCGTGGTTGTGGGGTGAGGGATTTGGGCTAGGATTTGGTCTTTGGGCCACAGGTAGGGGTGTGCAATAATCGAACCATTAACTGAAATTGAACCAAAAATCGACAAAACCGAACCGAAATTAACCAAAGCCGAATTAACCGAAAGTCGGTTAACGGATATTTTTTTACCATCGGTTAACCGAAATTAACCGAACCAAACAGAATTATTTATTTTTTATATATTTGTAGCTTTTATACCTCTATTTCATGTATTTCATGTTTTATGCTTTCATTTCATGTAATAATACCTCTATTTCATTTATTTATGCCTTCATTTCATTTATTTATACCTTCATTTCATTTATTTATACCTCCATTTTATGTAATTAAACATCTATTCATGCATTTATACCTCCATTTCATTTATTTACACATCCATTTCATGTATTTATACATCTATTTCATGTATTTATACCTCCATTACATGTATTTCTAAACAAAAAATTTAGCCGTTGTTTGAATTGGTTATTAACCGAAAATTAACCGAACCAAACCGAAAACCGACAAATTAACCGAATTAACTGAACCGATTAACCGATGACTTCGGTTACGATTACGGATAATGCTAATAACCGAACCGAACCAAACCGTGCACACCCTTAGCCGCAGGTGTGGATTGTGTGGTTGGAAGTGTGGCACCAGAAAGGGAGGGACCGGTCTGGGAAGTGTGTAAAGGGTTAATGGGAGGCCATAAGTGGTGGTTTGTTGGAGAGTTTAGAAAGTCATAAGTTGGTGGTGGGGCTACAGACTGTTTGAATGGAAAGGTTGTTTCATCAAAAGCCACATGGCGACAAATGATGATTTGCTTTGTGTTTAGGCAAAGACATTTGTACCCCCGATGAGAGGTAGGATATCCTAAGAAGACACATGGGTGGGAACGGTATTCGAGTTTGTAAATTGTGGTGGAAGGGGCGGGAGGGTAGCACAAACAACCGAAGTCACGAATGTGGTCGTAGGTGGGTGTGTTATGGTATAATAATTCGGTTGGAGTTTTGGAGGTGTGGTTTTTGTTAGGCAGGATATTTAAAAGGTAGGTCGTGGTTTCAAGAGCATGATGCCACAAGTGGTTTGGTAGAGAACCGTGAGCAAGCAATGTACGCATCATGTTATTGATTGTACGGATTTTCCGCTCGGCCTTGCCATTTTGGGAGGAGGTGTGAAGACATGAAAGTCGAAATACGATGCCATTTGCTTGAAAGAATTGTTGAAAAGAGTTATTTCTTTCAAATTGGGTTTGTATTAGTTTGGTAAATTTACAGAATATAGAAAACACTTATGATTTTCTGGCGATTGGGAAAACCCATAAGTGTTATAGTTTTATAAAGTGTTATGAAGTTGGTAAAGGCTACTTATACTGAATGATAGCAGTTTATAGTGTTATAAAGTGTTATAAAGTGGTATATAGTGGTATATAGTGTTATATAGTGTTATATAGTGTTATAAAGTGGTATAGTGTGTTATATAGTGTTATATATTGTTATAAAGTGTTATAGTGTGTTATATAGTGTTATATAGTGTTATAAAGGCTACTTATGCTGAACGATAGTACTTTATAGTGTTATAAATGTTATCAAGTGTTATATAGTGTTATAAAGTGTTAAAGTGTCATATCGTGTTATATAGTGTTATAAAGTGTTGTGTGTTATAGTGTTATGAAGTTGGTAAAGGCTACTCATGCTGAAGTTGGTTATCCGCAGACGTCTTTAGTTTAATTTTTGGGCCTGTGAATGGCTCATATTGTTTTGAAAGCAACGAGATCGGTGACCTTGTCGATTTCCTCCTAGCTGCTATTGATTTACGTCTTTTACCCTCTGGTTGTTCGGGTACATTGTCAACATCCCCGCCAACGGGGTGTGATGGGGCAACTAAAACCAAGATGTATAGTTTAGTTATACCACAATCACAATTAAAAAATCGCAAAAATAATAGCATTGTGGTTTTAAAATACTTACCAGTTGCTTTTGTCGTTAGCATTTGTGACATGTGACACGAAGTCATCATCATTGTCGGTTAGGTGTGTTATGGTAGCTGAAATCCCCATATATGCACATTTGTTAGACTATAATCACAATTAAATGAAAACACTAATATTTCATTCGAATTTTTAAATTCTTACCTGCTGGTTTTGTAATTGGCAGTGGGGACACGAAGTCGTCATCATTGTCGGTAGGGTGTGATACTGTAGCTGGACACAAAACATATTTTGTTAATATAAAACAACATAATTTTATATTTTTATACACGGTTATGATTCATTACATACGCATTCTTCCAACGAAAGGGGTATTGCATAACAAAACAATATTTCATCCATTTATTTTTACTTTTATAGTTTTTAGTTTATCTATACCTTCTTACCCTATGTTTTCATTATCCGAATCACTCAACGGGATGCTTTGTTGAATCGTATTATAAAAGCCCTTTCCCATTTTGTAATTTGGTATTCAGCCGCTTCTCCTAGCTAAAATTAAATGCTTTCACAGTTAGTAAAAATACTAGCATTGAACAATTAAAAGGAATATAACACTATTCGTGATCAAACAGTTAAATTCATCTTAAAACTATACAAGACAATATATAACACTATAATTTATTTTAAAACACTCTAGCAATTTATCAAACAGTTAAACTCATCTTAAAACTATACAAGACACTATATAACACTATAATTTATGCAAAACACTAGAGCAAGTTATCTATAACGGTTAAATTCATCTTAAAACTATACAAGACAATATATAACACAACAAATCTTTATAAAGCACTCCAACTTCATATATGTGGTTACAACCACCAGCCAACAGTTCGTATCACTGAGATAAGTATATATCATTACAAAACAGGACATGATTATATATAACACTACACCACCATTCAGTACTATATTACGTATATAACACTATAAAACCCTTTTTATCACACTGTAAAACACTTCATCCAGTATGTACCACTAACATCAGGCCACAATACAAAACCCTATAGATAATTACCCTGTTTTTTAGAACAATACAAGCATCAACAGACACCATAGATCACCTTAAACTGACTTAAACTCAAAACCCTATTAAAATACCAACCTGGTTTCGACATAATTGTTTTTCGCTTCCTTTTCACACCCAAAATCTTGCTTGAAGCTTTGTTTGAATCCATTAAACACTCTTTGTCGCTCGATTTTGATATTTTCACTAAAAAACGCAGATGAACGTTGTAGAAACCATAGAAATTAAAGGAAGATAGACGATGAACAATGTTTGTGAATTACGTTTATAACACTTCAAGGTTTTTAGATTTTGATTATCTTCCATTTTTTCGAATTTGTAGAATGAGTATGAACAAGGATCGCTGAATTTTAGGAGAATGATGGGGGTTTTAGTTTGTGTAGGATACGGTTACCTTATTTGAAATATATAAAAAGACATTATTACCCCTACAATTTTCAAATCAGCCCTAATAATTAAAACACAATTTACAATTTGGTCCCTATTGATTTCAACCATTAGATCAAAGATCTAATGGTTTAAAACACTTCTTACACTTCTCACAGTATAGTCCCTTTTTACACTATCCGTACCATATATATATATATATATAGGGAAATGTTTAAATGAGAACGCTAAATATTGTGAGAAACATGAGAACAAATTAAAAAACCGCGAGAAGTTGTTCAAAAACAATTGAAATTCAAAATTTTCTTCTACACTTATCATTATTATTCGAATACAATGTTAGAAATTTAATTTACACGTTTAAATTTACGTGAATTCGTAAATAAAGAAAATTTACACATGTGTATGATTGCTATTTACACATGTGTAAATCTATTATATTTACACATATGTAAAAAATCTAAAAAGAGTGATTTTAAAAGGAGAAATGAATCATTTGATGTTGTAAATTCTTTTTTTGATATTGTATCTTAATTACAATGAGCTTTATATTAAAAAATTGGTTTTGATTGGTTTTTTCATTCGTTCTCACAGTTCTTGCAATATTACGAAATAGTTAAAATATAACATTAAAAAAGAGTTTATTTTTAAATAATTTATCTTTCCTCTCAAAATCACTCTTTATAAAATTTTTACACATGTGTAAATTTTGTTTATCTCTGAATACATGTAAATTTAATATAGAAGGGAGGGGGAGGTTCATTTGAGAAGAAAATTTAATTGAGAAGAAAAAGAACAAAGGGTACAATTGTAAAATACTAAGTAGTTATTTTTTCAACTCATTTATTACAATCTTTAACTAATTAATTACTCATAAAGACTATTATTCTCTACACTAATTTTCATTGCCTACATACCTAAAAAGTTATCCTACACATTTCGAAAATTATCCTACACATACTTAAATTTATCCTACACAACTCGTAATTTATCCTACACATCTAATAATTTGTCCTACACTCTAAAATATTTTTTTTTTAATTTTTGAAAAAATATATATATTTTGAAAATAAGTTACAAATTTAATGTTTAGCTATTAAAAAGGAAAACTAGATATTAATGATCTATGTAAGTTTACAAATATACCCTTACATTAAAATTAAATGCAAATATTAAATGAAATAAAATGAAACATTCTTATTGGTTGAAATTTATTCTTTTTTCTTCTTACAAAAATTTTCTTCTCATTTTAACCTTCCACTAATATAGAATATTGTAATCGAATAATAATAATAATAATAATAATAATAATAATAATAATAATAATAATAATAATAATAATAAGTGTAAAAAGAAATTTTGACATTGTTTTTTACCAAGTTTTTGCGATTTTTTCATTCGTTCTCACGGTTCTCGCAATATTTAACGTTCTCATTTAAACACTCCAATATATATATATATATATATATATATATATATATATATATATATATATATATATATATATATATATATATATATATATATATATATATATATATATATATAGGCCAGTTAACTTACATTACGGCTTAACGTACATCACGTACGGCAGGTAATTACGCAAGTTCATTTCAAAATCACGCACGTTGTAAACTAAAAACCCAAATCACGCATGTTGGAAAACATTTATCACGCATGATGAAAACATTAATCACGCACGTTATATATATATATATATATATATATATATATATATATATATATATATATATATATATATATATATATATGGCTTCGTTGAGAACGAATGAAAAAACCAATCAAAATCAATTTTTTTAATACAAACTTCATTGTAATTAAAATAAAACATCAAAAAAATTTACAACATCAAATAATTCATTTCTACTCTCAAAGTTACTTTTATTAGATTTTTACACATGTGTAAATATAACAAATTTACAAATGTGTAAATGGTAAACTTACACATGTGTAAATTTTCTGGTTTTTTACCATATAAATTAAATTTTTAATATTGTATTCAAATAATAATGATAAGGGTAAAAAAATGAATTTGAATTGTTTTTTACCAAGTTCTCATGGTTTATTTGGGAACAATAAAAAAGTGGGGAACACTACAAATGGCAATTTACTCAAATTGTTTTTATAGTGTGAGGCTATGGGGTATGAGTGATGGTTTGGATCATGGATTGTCACGTGTGACATTGATCTCGTGGAGCACTGCCCCCTCCCTTTTCCACCGTGGTTCTCGTGGAAATTTCCATTGAGACCATGAACCCCCTTTCTTGAATTTGATGAACGAAACAAAAAAATATAAAAATAGAAAACGGATGGTGCTTTGCATCATTACCACAACATATTGGTGTTTAGGAGTGGATTAACGTGGAGGATGGTGGTGGTGATTTGGGTCATGACCATACTACATAACCAAATATTTTCATTTTCTTTTCAATAAAAAGCCAAGAATCGACATCCTTCTTATTATACTACTATAATTATTTATAATATGAATTTGTGCAGTGTACAATGAATCAAAGAATAAAGAATGTTCTGACACTAAAAAACATTCACAACATATTAATGGAATATGCAAATCAAGATCTAGAGTAGTGAGGCTTTAGAGGAATCTGGACCGTGTGCATTCAACAGGAAGACCATTGGGAAACCGGCTGTAGTCATTGCAGTAGTTGTAGATCATGTGCTTGTTTTGCACCCACCTAATCCGGTTTCGCCCTGCCGCATCGAGTCCTTGTGTACTCCATGCCTGGTTTTCATTTTCAGAACTAGTTGACTTTGAGTTGGGGCCCACTTTGTTGGCATTGGCGTTGAATTTCCTGTAGGAAGCTGTGAAAGGTGCCTTAGTCCAGTCGGTCTTAACACGCCCACCTTGGGTTGCCCAGTCATCGGCATTCCACAAGCTGGCATACACCCTCATTGGTTGGCTCTTGGGGAAGGGGACCCCAGCAGCCTCATGGTTATTGAACACCCTTACTGGTATGTTATCTATCAAGAAACTGCAGCAAGAGGATTTACCAGGAGATTAGTATTCCATGCAATTAATATACAAAAAAAGATAGTAAAAACCAAGAACCAGTGAGATACTAAGATATATGCTGTATGCGAGACTTACATGATTCTTTGGGCGTTCCATACGATGGTGTATGTGTGGAAGGCTGCAGTAGGGTCGAACCATAGGTGGAACTGCTGTTCTTTATCCCCTTTGCCTTGTGAATACACATTGGTGTGGATTGTGTAAGGGTTTCCTGTTGAGTTGCCCAAGAATTCAAAGTCTATCTCATCATGTCCCGCGCCTTGTGATGACAACTGATGTGATTCAAAACAAAGTCATGGTTAGATATATTAATTAATATAAGTGGACAAAATGATAATTAAGATATGAAAATTAATGTACTTACATAGAATGTGGTGACGGTGCCAGCAGAGTTGCCAGGTACTAGTTTCAGTTGCATGTCGAACCTCCCAAAGAGATACTCGTTCTTGGACTGGAAACCAGAGCCAGAGTACTGATCGAGTGAAAGGGAGAGATCCTGACCGCCATTGAGAATCTTAGCACGTTCACCACCAAATGTGAGGTCCATTTCATCATAAAAACTGCCTGCGGATGCGGCTACTATTAGACTCGCAATTATTAGAGAGATTGCAGAAGCTTTTGAGTTTGAATAATATTCTGATTGTGCCATTGTTGTTCTGTGAGAGGTGGTGATAGAGAAGGATGGATGTGATGGGAAAGATATGTGGGAAAGTGAGACTTTATATAGGTGTGGTTGGATCGGCAATTTGCGACAGGAACCATCCTGGTTGGTGGAAAAGGAAGCTTATAATTATTAAGGCAAACCAACATACGCGTTACAGCTAGCTTATGCCATTATTCCAGCTGTTGGTTTTGCCTACATACGCGTGATAAAATCATCACTGTTGAAAACTAATAAAACAAAGATCACATCCTATTTTTGCGTTGTTCTTTTGGAAAGCTTTTATTTGTTTGATGCGTTTACAGCTAACAGGTTTTTCTATTTGTCCGTTATAGGGTCACCATTCTTAATTAATTAAATATCCGAACATCTTTATTTATACTTGTTCGACTTTTGAAAATTCAAATAACCAGGCCATGCTATATAAATCATTTTATAAAATTTGTTTTATACGGATCGAGGTCCTATTGTGTTTCCTTGACTTACAAGAGCTCGATCATCATTCAAATCAACTATGCTCTATCTCCAATTCATATCACATTTGTATAAATTGTTTATTAAAAATAAACAACGTGCACAACATGTTTACATGTATTACAACCTAAAGTGGCTAAACAAGAAAAAAAAAACAAAAAAAACAAAACAAAACAGACATGACACTTGATTTCCGTTATTTAATTAAAAAACTAGTGCTAATTCTCGTGAACTTCACGAAACAGAAAAAATAATATATTGCGAAATAAAAAAAAAATATACTTCAATAATTTATAAACATTAGAATACTACTTAGCATACAACATTTAATGTTTGTTTGTAAATCTTTAATCACTAATTAAGATTAAAAGTTGTTTATCAGCATACTAAAACATAAAGAAGACTATAATGGTTGATTAAGAAAATGTTAAGCAAGGACATAACGTTTTAAATAAAAACCAGTGGAGGTATCCACACATCCCCACAAAAGTATCTATATATCCCATAACCCTATACGCCCCTCATTGCCCAATACGCCTCAAACTGACCTCCCATACGCCCCTCACTGCCCAATACGTTTAAAAATGGTCCCTACCATCTAATTAATGTCAATCATTGGGTGTCAGCCAATGATTATCCAATGATTGGGATGTAAGAAACTTTATTTTGATAGGGTTTTTATATGGGGAAGTTGTGAAATAGTTATATAAGAAAATTAATATTTTTTTTATAAAATGTTGTTATAAAAAATTGTGTTAGTATTATAAAACTTCATATTTTTATGAAATAAATTGTGTGTATTTTTAATAAAAATTGTGCATATGTTTTTTTATTAACTATTATTATTAAAAACTTAATATTTTATGAAATGAATTGTGTATATTATAAAATGTCAAATTTTTATAAGTATTGTTAAATGTCAGTTTTTTTTTATAAAACGAATTGTATATATTATAATAAAGTTTTTTATTTATGAATTATTATTATTATGTCTTTAATTGTCAAATTTTTATTAAACGAGTTTTATTTAATATTACTAAATGAGTATTATTATATCTTTAATTGTCAAACTTTTAAATGTCAACTTTTATTAAATGGGTATATTATAATGTTTTATTAAATGTCAACTTTTTTATTTATCAATTATTATTATGTGTTTAATTGTTTCCATAACGCAATGTGCATGTTATAAAATGTCAAATTTTTATGTCTCTAATTGTTTTTCACTTGTCGTTTATTAACCATAACGCAACAAGAAACGTAATTAAAAATGTAATTAAACATCGTTTTATATTAATACACAAAACATGTAACTTTCATACAAAATGTAACGACTAAACCTTAAACCCTAAACCCTAAATCGCTAATTGTTACATATTATGACAACCCTCATAATTCCATGTATCCGTACAATTTATTAATGATAATTAAAGTGCTTGATGACTGTGCTGAATCACTTAACTGTTTTCTGATTTCTGTGTTATACCTAGATGTGCTTGTTAACATACTAGGAGTGTACAGAAAAAAGTTACTAAATAGTCCGGTATGCTTCCTGAGTGTTGAAAATTAAAAATGTTACAAAATATATATATAGGACACGTTACGGATTAATTAAGCACTTTAACGAACCGGTATCAAACCGAACAACCGGACTTTACCCGGAACACAAAAATATTGTCAAACACATTGTTTTTATTTTTCTGAGCTAGTTAGGGTCCCCGAACACCCTAACACACTATATATTTAATAACACACCATAACACACTAACTAAACACTTGATTTCCAACTATATCCCTAACCACCCATTGCAACCCAACTAGACACCCCCCCCCCCAAACCGGTTATGGAACTTATGAGACCCCATGATCTTGTTTAATTAATTAATGTGATTTTGTAAGTACTTTAGGGGGCATAAGACCTAGAGGATAATGAGATGTTGGAGGTTCTTTATAAAATCCTCTAGATACCCATTCATTCATCTTCATCTTCAACAACAACTCCTTCTCTCTTCCTTCTCTTGGCTTCGGCCGAACTCAAGTCCCACCACCATCACTATCATTCATTCATCTTCATCTATTCTACAAACATACAAGGGTGTTATAGGTCATACGACGAAGCTTGGTGTTCTCGGAAGTGGAAGGACCTTCTCTATTTGCTATTAACCACCACTTTTCTTCACTTGAACTTCCCTAGTCTTGAACTAGTGGTAAGAACTTAGATCCTTGCATTTTACATGTTGTTTAAGTGGTTAATGATGATTAAAAATCAAAATGATAAGAACTCTAAAGAACCATAAACAAGTCTTGAACATAAACTAACTTTGTGTTGAAGTAGTGTTAAAATGGTTAAGAAATTATGATATTCATGTGTTGTTATGTTTGTTGTTTATTGTTTGCTAGTAAAAATGATATGGATCATCATATAGACTTGCTAGATCATGATTAAAAACATGAACTGGCAAGATGGAAAAAGTAAGAATGTTGTGGATGATGGAATCATCCACACATAAACTATGAACTTGAATAAATGGGTGTTTTCTTGAAAAATAAAGATCAAAGTAAGTTATAATCTTGTAGATCTAAAGATCCATGAGTGGGTTTTTCGAAAGAACCAAGTGAAAAGTGTGAGTTTTGTTAAAACATGGATCTTACATAAACTTAACACATTTTTGGTGGATAAACAAGTGTAGAAACACTTGTGTAACTAGAAACTTTCATGAAGAAATATTTTTAGAAAATATGGTGGAAGTTGTAAACACACAAACTCTTTAAAAATAAAGTTTTTTAAAGAACTAATCACACTTTAAAAGGTAACAAGACTTACTAAGGACACTAGTAAGTTACTACATATCTTTATAAATTTTCAAGTTCATGAGTTTATGGTTATGCTTGTTTTTGACAAGTTTGGTTAGTAGAGGTTGTATATTGTTGATTGAGAATTGTTTGAATGAATTTTTGAAAAGAAAATGATATGCTAGTAAGCATGGACACCTCCATTTACAAAGGAAACTCTGGCGAAATTTTCTAAAATCCCAACACTTAGAAAATATTTTTCTAAACAAGCGTTACAAGTATATTTCATAACTTGTGTTTCGAATAGAAACTTCGCCATAATTTTTGTAACAAAATACAAAGTGTCGGAGGTTGGTTTTTGTAAATAAAAACGGGTAAATATATATTTAGAATATATATTGTATACTAAAACTCTTGTGTGAATACTTGTTTAATTTACCGTTATATTATTTTAGGGTAAAATAATATATAACTTAACAAAGTGCCTTGACGTTTAAATTGTGTGACATGTGATAAAAGTAATGAGTAGATAAACCATACGTGTTGTGCATGATAAATTGATTGTTATCTGTACCTTATTAGGACGTGCTTGATTTCCTGATTTCTAGAGTAACTAATCTAACCGAGCAAACCGAGGTGAGTTCACACTTTTCTACAAAGCATGGTAATTCCCGGTGGGAAAGGGAATGGGTTCAGGAATAGGGATTCCTCGTCCTTGGGACGTGTTCAGGAATGAGAATTCCTCGTCCTGTTGGGACAGAATTAGACTTACTGGACTAGAACTCTATCATCGAAGTCCTTCCCTTTATATCGACTTAATCGCCGAGGCTATGGCGAGCGGGTCATTAGTTAATAGAGTTATTAGGTTTAACAAACCTCACACCGTGCCAGTCGGACGAGCGTGTACTAATGGACTAAGGCACGTCGGTGTTGATAGACACCGACGCTAGGGCACACTTAATTTTCGTTAGTAGTCGATATGATAAACGAGTCTGGTAGTTTAAATAATGGGGTAGCCCCCACGGCCGGAGTGCCGGGCTGGATAGCCAGGGAAGGTGGACATGGGATGGTTAACTAATAAACGTTTTCGAACTATGGGGTAACCCCCACGGCTGGATAGCTGATTAAGGTTAAACTACGTTTTTGGAAACAACTCTAAAATGGACAACCAACTGTGAACTCACTCAACTTTGTTGTTGACTCGTTGTTACATGCTTTGCAGGTCGCTAGATGCTATGGGGCTTGCACATGGAGGTGGTCGTTATGGGATGCAAACTGTTATGTCCCGTACTTAATAAATAAACTTTATGAACTCATGAAACTTATGTTTTGGGTCTTTAAACTTATGAACTATGTACTTATGTTTTGGGTTAACGTCTTATGCTTCCGCTGTTTAAATTGAACTTGGTTAACTTCCTTTTGGTCACCAATTGTATTATGGTTGGTTTTAATTACTTAATTACGTTGTTCAATATGATTGGTGGCTCGATCCTGGTCATGTCACGCCTCCAAGCGGTGATACTCCACATGGTGGATTTTGGGGGTGTGACACATATGCTTTAATTCCTGCAAAGGAAAACGATGGGTGCAGCATACACAATATAAAGACAGGCCGGCTGTCTTGAAATTGTGTACCGAACCCTACCTTCCAACGGGATTTCTGCTTCATATCTATCACATTTCAATGGCACAAGGGATCAGGAGGTTGGAGCAGTGGAGTCGGCATTTCGTTTATTATCCACCGTCCAGACTTCCGCGTCCCCTCGGGATGGTGAGTTCAGTGGCATTCCCATTGGTGGAAGGCTCATGAGAACACTAATGAACGCCTCTCTTGGAAGGACATGTTACGGGGCGGGCCACGTTGGCTAGCGTCACTAGGAGCTGACGAAGCAACAGGCTACTCCGATAACACGTAATCCTAGATCGGCGTTCTAGTGCATGAATCTGAAATACGAACGTAGTTTCTCCATAAGGATTACGCTACCACCACCGTCAAAACACCGACTTTCGATATCCTGTTAATAAAAAATACAATTTAGCATTAGACTCGGCATTCGAAAATATATTGTAAAAATAAAAAAAAAAACAAATTCAAGCACCACCCACCACGGCACCACCATAGCCCACCACCACCCTTAACCACCTCATCTACCTCCACAGCCGACCCACCACAACCACCACAGCCGAACCACCACCACCACCACCACAGCAGACCCACCACCACCACCACCACCGCCGACCCACCACCACCACCACAGCCTACCCACCACAACCACAACCCCATCACCACCACAAATGGCCAAAATAAAACCACAAAAAACCAAACCTTGAATATTCTGACCGTATAGAGCGATACGAGAGCGAAAACTATACGAGAGACAAATAATCCGTGCGTGTGTGTTGTCACACCCCAACCGATGGCGGAAACATCGGGATGAGACGAAAACGAGATTGCAAGAGACTTCATAACACTAATTGTGACAATATTTAAATAACCCCATTTCATTTCATAAATTTCAAATTGTCAACATTAAATAAAATCCAAATACGACATGTTCAAACATAAAAAAAACATTAAAACATATTAAACCTAGCACGTCTAAATGTGTTTCTAGGTATCATCGCTACTTCATTTCATAGCAATCATCATCTTCAACCTGTAACATGTTTAAAATAAAGTTCAATGCAAAAGCAAAGGCGAGTATACAAGTTTGATACGTACATAGCATAAAAGATAAGTTTAAACGATTCCTCATAGCAAGCATATGATTCAAGATAAACATTAAAGTCGGCATGTGTCTAACATATCAAACCAATGATGAAACGCAATATGCTCATGACATAACCACAAGTCTACGGGCGGTGCGTTAATCCTATAGCGCTATATATGTCACGGATAGGCTCGTACGAAGTTAATGATAAGTCTAACACAAGATGTCCTCAACCCAAGTTTAAAGTATCAAGCAATCACGTATACAAGCATGTTATAGGAACGTTTGTGCAATTAAGTAAAATGTTCATGTGTAAGTTTTGGTAAGTAAACATGTTACACCCCAAAAAGTGGTAAACATAAAGAGGGGAATTCGAGTATACTCACATTGATTGCGTTGCAATTTCTTGTAAGAACGTACGGGTAAAGATTGGAGAGAGGATTTCAAATGAACGGAAGTGATTACCCTAGATATGAAAAATGCCACACGATGATCTTATTAATATTTATAGGTTTAATATAATTCTTAATATTTATATGGTTTACAATTTAATTATTTAGTTATTATCCTTTCCTATCTTTACATATTAGTGTTATAAAAGAAAAATAACAAATTGTTAATTATTTATGGTATCATTAAGTTTAAAGGTTAAGTTATAAAAGGGAAGGAATTACAAATTAAAGCTCTTAATTAATCAGTGAATTGAAGGTTTTAAATAAAAAGAATTTATCATAAAGAATTCCCAAAAATCAATATGCAGGGAATTTGTCGGAGCCGGGTTTCGAACCCGCGACCCTTTCTGAATCCTTCATCAGTTTTACCAATTGAGCCACGCTACCAGTTGTGTTTTATTTGACTTCGATTTTTATTCATAATTAAGTTATCAACCTTCCTTTCCTTAAAAGAAAGGAACCATACGAACAGTAGTCTGTATGTATTTCAATCAAAAGTTCCAATGTTTTAAGTGCATGAATAAAATCTTTATGTTTAAGAGAGAAAGAGAGATAGAACAAATCATGAGCTGGGAAGAGGATTATACCGACTGTAGTGGGTGACGTTTCCGACGATGCTCGGTTACTCTAGCGAAAGCTTTCTTCTCCGATTTTACGGCGAACTTCGAAACAAGACGAAGCGGCTTCTGTAAATCTCCGTATCCTCCGGTAACGTTTGGTTTTATCCGGCGATGCTCCGACGAACTCCGAACTCCGGTGGTTGGTTATCGAATCAGAGAGAGTGAAAGGGTGTTGACATGTGCGAGATGTGCAACGAAACGGAATTATATATATAGGTGGTTTAGTAAATGTTCGAGCCATGATTAGAGTTTTAATTTCTTGATTGGTTTTTGCAAAACGGACATGAAGAATTAATCAAAGGAATGATTAAAACCCGGTAAATCAGCGGCGGTTGTAATTTGACCTGCAATTGTTACGTTTCGGTGTTTGGCGGTAATTATGCAAAGGTTTCAATCATAAGATGTTGATATGTATTAAATTAGCCATAGATAACCGACCTCAGGCCGTAACCCGGGTTCGAGTCCCGCGCTTCACGTTTTTTTTTTCTTAAGTTGTTTTTTTTTTAAGTTTTCAATAATTACAACCCAGCCCCCTTCACAATACTTAACTGAACTAACCTGATTAATTAACTGTGTTAACTCTAATAAGCTTAAACTAACTTGAAATCTAGCGGAACTAACTAGATTCTTTATAAAATAAAAGAATAACACTTTTAAAGTGTAAAATTAATTAATTTAATTAATTAACCGATTAACATCCATATTTATAACGAATTAAACTTAGGATATTTGACGGATGTTACAGTCTCCCCTACTTTTGGAGATTTCGTCCCCGAAATCTAAGAGAAAGACTTTTGAAAAGCTGCCATCTAAAGATCCGAAAGAAAGAATAGATGTTTTGTTTAAGGAAATTTGTTTTTATGAATGCATATCATAGCACATAGTTTCATATAGCATATAGTTTTCAAGAATTAAGAGTATGCATCGAATGTTTCACGAATTTAAATGTATTAGCATGTATAATGTATGTATCACATGAAACTAAAGAAATACAAGTTTTATTTATAAATCAAGTCTCGGATTTACGATGATTACAACGAAAGAAAAGATTACAAGCACACAAGACTTCCAAGAATAGAAAATAAAAAGAACGGGGCGTTACAGTCTCCCCTTCTTTAGGGAATTTCGTCCCGAAATTTAGGTAGATGTAACGAACAGGTGTGGATACTTCGTCTTCATATCATTCTCGAGTTCCCAAGTGAATTCAGCGCCACATTTTCCTTCCCATCGCACCTTAACGATAGAAATTTGACTGCGCCTCAATTTCTTGACTCCTCGGTCCATGATTTCGACGGGTTTTTCCACGAAATGCAGAGTCTCGTTGATTTGAAGATCTTCGAGGGGAACTTGAAGTCCTTCATCAGCTAAACACTTCTTTAGATTTGAAACGTGGAAGACAGGATGGACGTTGTTGAGTTCTTCAGGCAAGTCCAGTCTGTACGCAACCTTGCCAATCCTTTCGAGAATCTTGAAAGGACCAACAAAGCGAGGTGCGAGTTTACCCTTCTTACCAAATCGAACCACTCCCTTCCAAGGGGATACCTTGAGAAGTACATAGTCACCTATCTCGAATTCCAAAGGCTTGCGACGCTTGTCTGCGTAGCTCTTTTGTCGGCTCCTGGCTTTTAGTAAATTATCTCGAACCTGTAAAATCTTGTCCGTTGTCTCTTGTATGAGCTCGGGACCAGTGATTTGAACGTCACCAATCTCGTGCCAACAAATAGGCGAACGACACTTGCGACCATACAATGCTTCGAAGGGTGCCATTTGAATACTCGCGTGATAACTATTGTTGTACGAGAATTCGATCAAAGGTAAGTGTGAATCCCAGTTGCCACCAAAATCTATTACGCATGAACGAAGCATATCCTCTAATGTTTGGATAGTACGCTCGGTTTGACCGTCAGACTGAGGATGAAAAGCAGTGCTAAGGTTAAGAACAGTACCCATAGCAGATTGAAAGGTTTGCCAAAGACGAGACGTAAAACGAGCATCACGATCGGAAATGATGTCAATAGGGATACCATGACGACAGATGATCTCATCAGTGTAGATCCTAGCCAATTTCTCGACTTTGAAATCTTCACGAATGGGAAGAAAGTGAGCTGATTTGGTTAATCGATCAACGATCACCCATATACTGTCATGACCAGAAGATGTACGAGGGAGTTTAGTGATGAAATCCATAGCGATGCTCTCCCATTTCCAGACAGGGATTTCTGGTTGTTCGAGCAGACCAGAGGGGCGTTGATGTTCAGCTTTCACTTTTGAACATGTGAGACATTTCGAGACGAAAGTGGCTATATCCTTCTTCATTCCAGGCCACCAATAGGATGTGCGCATATCATGGTACATCTTGTCGGCACCAGGGTGAATAGAATATTTCGTGTGATGAGCCTCCTTCATCAGGAACTCTCGAAGGTTATCACGTTTGGGAATCCAGATTCGATCGAGATAGTATTGAATACCATCGGATTTGGTTACGAGGCTTTCTTCAGCACCACATCGCATCTCGTCATAGAGGTTACCCTCAATAACAGATGAATATTGAGCGTTACGTATGCGGTTCTGAAGATCGTGGACGAGTTGGAAGCAACGGATACTCTTGACATGGGTTTTACGACTAAGAGCGTCAGCTACTACATTCGCTTTACCTGGATGGTATTTGATCTCGCAGTCGTAGTCGTTTAGTAGTTCCACCCATCGACGTTGACGCATGTTTAGTTCTTTTTGATCGAAGATATGTTGGAGGCTCTTATGGTCGGTGAAAACCACACACTTTGTACCATATAGGTAGTGTCGCCAAATTTTCAACGCAAAAACAACCGCGCCCAGCTCAAGGTCGTGAGTAGTATAGTTTTTCTCATGTACTTTGAGTTGCCTTGACGCATAAGCTATGACCTTGTCTCGTTGCATAAGCACACAACCAAGTCCAAGGTTTGAAGCATCGCAGTACACGACGAAGTCGTCATTACCATCAGGGAGCGCGAGAATAGGAGCATTGCAAAGCATGTCCTTGAGCATTTGAAAAGATTCCTCTTGTTCGGAACCCCAAACAAAAGGTTTCTCTTTTTGAGTCAAGGAGGTCAAAGGAACGGCAATTTTGGAGAAGTTCGAGATAAAACGACGATAATAACCAGCAAGACCAAGGAACGAACGGATTTCGGACGGAGACTTGGGTGCAACCCAATTTTTCACGGCTTCGATTTTCGCGGGGTCAACGTGAATACCTAGTTCGTTGACAGTATGACCAAGGAATTGAACTTCTTTTAACCAAAATTCGCACTTGGAGAATTTGGCGTATAGACGTTCAGTTCGAAGAAGTTGAAGAATAAGATGCAAGTGTCGCTCATGCTCTCCTTGTGTCTTGGAATAGATAAGAATATCGTCGATGAAGACGATCACGAAACGGTCTAAGTATGGCTTGCACACGCGATTCATCAAATCCATGAAGACAGCAGGTGCATTGGTCAAACCAAAAGGCATGACCACGAACTCGTAGTGACCATATCGCGTACGAAATGCGGTTTTAGGTACATCTTCTTCAAGGACTCGAAGTTGATGATACCCAGAACGAAGATCAATCTTTGAAAAACAGGTCGCGCCTTGCAATTGGTCGAAGAGATCATCGATGCGGGGAAGAGGGTATCGGTTCTTGACAGTAAGCTTGTTGAGCTCACGATAGTCGATACACATACGGAATGAGCCATCTTTCTTTTTGACAAACAAAACGGGAGCGCCCCAAGGAGAAGTACTAGGGCGTATAAAGCCTTTATCAAGAAGCTCTTGAAGTTGACTCGAGAGCTCTTGCATCTCAGAGGGTGCTAAACGATATGGAGACTTAGCGACAGGCGTAGCGCCGGGAACTAAATCGATGCGAAAGTCGACGGAACGAGCAGGAGGCGGACCAGGAAGATCGTCGGGAAACACATCGGGAAAATCACGTACGACGGGAATGTCGCTTATGCTTGGGCCTTTGTCCTTCTTTTCCACAATATGAGCGAGAAAGGCGAAGGTACCCTTACGTAAGCACTTGTTCGCTTGAGTGCACGACATGAGCTTGAGACCTTGAGAAGGTTTCTCGCCATAGACATGCAAGGAATCACCATTTGGTAAAGGAAGACGAATAAACTTTTCAGAACAGACAACTTCAGCACGAACTCGCCTAAGCCAGTCCATACCTACTATGACGTCAAAACTACCCATTTGCATAGGTATAAGATTGATTGAGAACGTATAATCGTTAAGGATCAAAGAACAATTGGAAAGAACGGAATCGACAGCGACGGTTTTACCATCAGCGACTTCGACAGCGAAAGATCTTGGCAACTTAGAGCGTTTACACTTAAGCAGAGATTCGAATTCTAATGACACAAAACTTTTATCGGCGCCAGTATCAAATAAGCATGAAGCATAAACATGGTTTACAAGAAACGTACCAGTAATGACGTCATTGGCGTTTTGCGCTTGTGCAGTAGTGAGAAGAAAGGCTCGGCCTCTAGCGGGTTGTTGAGCCTGTTGCTGCTGCTGTTGTGGTTGTTGTTGCTGTTGAGGCTGGTTTCGTTGGGGACAGACGTTAGCCATATTGTTGAGATCACCACACTTAAAACACGCTCGCACAGGAGCGACTTGGTTCTGAGCTTGGTTAGGGACGGGGTTATGAGCTACCACAGGTTGGTTTTGATTGGCCATAGGCGATACGCGACAGTTTTGAGAAAAGTGCCCATATCGGCCACACTTGGCGCACTTGCGGCACGGAACGTTGGGAGGGTGATGGTACTGGCATTGGCCACACTTGGGTTGTGTTCCAGTGTAACCTTTGCGAGGAGATTCAACGTTAGAAACAACAGGCATGGCTTGTAGGGGTTGAGGGTTTGGCGGAGTGACAACCGCGCAATTCTGGCTTGAAGCCTTCCGCTTCTTGCCTCGGTTTTTCTTGGTGGATGAGGAGGGTTCAACGGTGGGTTCAACGGTGGCTTGGTGTGCATTTTTGAGTGAGGCTTTTGCGGCATTTCTGCGTATGACATGGTTGCTATTTAGGCGAGCAGCCAAACGAAAGGTTTCCTCAATAGTAGCTGGGCAAGCAGCCTCTACGAGATTCATGAATGAATCAGGTAAACAATGGATGTACTTGTTGATGGTTTTCTCAGGGGTATCAACCTGACTGGGACAAAGGATGCTAAGCTGTTTGAAACGGAGTGTTACACCATCATTGTCATCGTCAACTTGTTTCAGATGCCAAAACTCGCTTTCCAGTTTCCTCATCTCATGAGGCGGACAGAACTCTTCTTTCATAATCTTTTTCAATTCGGTCCATGGTAACGCGTGGGCGGCGTCCTCACCTCTAGTGCTTCGTTCAGAGGTCCACCAATCAAGAGCTCTTGATCGGAACACCCCTGTAGCATTTTGGGTGCGTAGGTCGTCAGGACAACCACTCTGGCGAAAAGTGATCTCCATGGCATCAAACCAAGTGAGTAGTGCGGTAGCACCATCTTTTCCAGTAAATTCCAACGGTTTGCAAGCCATGAATTGCTTGAAGAGAAAAGGTGTTTTTGGTTTCTCCGCCTTGGAGTCCACAGAACCATGAGGCGAATCGGGGTTGATATGAATGCGGCTAACGATGTCGGGTATAACTCGAGCCATTTGGTCAGCCATTTGTTCAGCAATGAGCTCAACTAACTCTTGTTTGGAGACGGATTCGTTGTTGGAACCTTTCTTTGACTTCGTCTTCTTTGATGAGCTTGGAGATGCCATCTAGAAGTTCGAAAGAAAAGGAAAGGATGAGACTTGATCATAAATTTCAAAATAAGATTTTTGCATGTATAAGCATGTAAGTGTTCACGTATAACGTAAAATTTCACATAATTTGCATGTATTTGACAAGTATTCAACAAGCATAAACACGTATGAATGCGTAAAAAAAATATAAATTTAGTTTGTTCTCGAGGATTATTATTGTATTCTATTGCGCGAGACGTGCGAATTGTGTAACGGTTTTGAAATAAATGAGGTAACAAGTATAAAAAATCACATATAAAACAAATCACATAAAAAGAGAGGCTCATAAAACATGGGAATGTTTCGGGTAGAGAAACGTTGACTATTCCAAAGTGAATCGATAGTCCTTTCAAATTAGAGAAACGTGCTTTGGCCTATAGGTAAGGTACTCTCATCGAGAAGCGATTAACGGTATCTTACCCTTCCAGTTACTACACGTCTCTAATCGATCGAAATAATCGAGACTTTGGCGAGATTGAAAAATCGAGGAATGGGACTTAATCAACAAGATGTGGGTTTCACCCCTAACTTGACGATTTCGTACCCTTACGTGGTTGGTACTCGTCAGGTCAAAATATAATTTCGACACTTTGACGAGGGTCCACTTGAGTTTGAGTTGGAAATTTTCCATTAAGTTATGGATTTCACCCCTAGCTTAATGGCGTAATTTCGTGCAAAAGAATAAAGTATAAGCGGGATGAGAGTCGTTCACCAAATTGTGGGTTTCACGCCTATTTTGGTAAACTCGTCTCTTTTGTATAAAGAGTGTCTTCAAGTCTTCAAAAGTGTATTAGTGTTAGCCTTAGGAAAGGCATGTAAATTTAACAAAGAAGAAGTATTGCTAGGAAGCATGCAAGATAGAGTACAAAAATTTTAAACAACACATACGAGTCAAGTTCCTAAAACTATAGACTAGGGCAAAGCATTCCTACTTACTCCTAATTCTCTATAGTTATGGCTCTGATACCAATCTGTCACACCCCAACCGATGGCGGAAACATCGGGATGAGACGAAAACGAGATTGCAAGAGACTTCATAACACTAATTGTGACAATATTTAAATAACCCCATTTCATTTCATAAATTTCAAATTGTCAACATTAAATAAAATCCAAATACGACATGTTCAAACATAAAAAAAAACATTAAAACATATTAAACCTAGCACGTCTAAATGTGTTTCTAGGTATCATCGCTACTTCATTTCATAGCAATCATCATCTTCAACCTGTAACATGTTTAAAATAAAGTTCAATGCAAAAGCAAAGGCGAGTATACAAGTTTGATACGTACATAGCATAAAAGATAAGTTTAAACGATTCCTCATAGCAAGCATATGATTCAAGATAAACATTAAAGTCGGCATGTGTCTAACATATCAAACCAATGATGAAACGCAATATGCTCATGACATAACCACAAGTCTACGGGCGGTGCGTTAATCCTATAGCGCTATATATGTCACGGATAGGCTCGTACGAAGTTAATGATAAGTCTAACACAAGATGTCCTCAACCCAAGTTTAAAGTATCAAGCAATCACGTATACAAGCATGTTATAGGAACGTTTGTGCAATTAAGTAAAATGTTCATGTGTAAGTTTTGGTAAGTAAACATGTTACACCCCAAAAAGTGGTAAACATAAAGAGGGGAATTCGAGTATACTCACATTGATTGCGTTGCAATTTCTTGTAAGAACGTACGGGTAAAGATTGGAGAGAGGATTTCAAATGAACGGAAGTGATTACCCTAGATATGAAAAATGCCACACGATGATCTTATTAATATTTATAGGTTTAATATAATTCTTAATATTTATATGGTTTACAATTTAATTATTTAGTTATTATCCTTTCCTATCTTTACATATTAGTGTTATAAAAGAAAAATAACAAATTGTTAATTATTTATGGTATCATTAAGTTTAAAGGTTAAGTTATAAAAGGGAAGGAATTACAAATTAAAGCTCTTAATTAATCAGTGAATTGAAGGTTTTAAATAAAAAGAATTTATCATAAAGAATTCCCAAAAATCAATATGCAGGGAATTTGTCGGAGCCGGGTTTCGAACCCGCGACCCTTTCTGAATCCTTCATCAGTTTTACCAATTGAGCCACGCTGCCAGTTGTGTTTTATTTGACTTCGATTTTTATTCATAATTAAGTTATCAACCTTCCTTTCCTTAAAAGAAAGGAACCATACGAACAGTAGTCTGTATGTATTTCAATCAAAAGTTCCAATGTTTTAAGTGCATGAATAAAATCTTTATGTTTAAGAGAGAAAGAGAGATAGAACAAATCATGAGCTGGGAAGAGGATTATACCGACTGTAGTGGGTGACGTTTCCGACGATGCTCGGTTACTCTAGCGAAAGCTTTCTTCTCCGATTTTACGGCGAACTTCGAAACAAGACGAAGCGGCTTCTGTAAATCTCCGTATCCTCCGGTAACGTTTGGTTTTATCCGGCGATGCTCCGACGAACTCCGAACTCCGGTGGTTGGTTATCGAATCAGAGAGAGTGAAAGGGTGTTGACATGTGCGAGATGTGCAACGAAACGGAATTATATATATAGGTGGTTTAGTAAATGTTCGAGCCATGATTAGAGTTTTAATTTCTTGATTGGTTTTTGCAAAACGGACATGAAGAATTAATCAAAGGAATGATTAAAACCCGGTAAATCAGCGGCGGTTGTAATTTGACCTGCAATTGTTACGTTTCGGTGTTTGGCGGTAATTATGCAAAGGTTTCAATCATAAGATGTTGATATGTATTAAATTAGCCATAGATAACCGACCTCAGGCCGTAACCCGGGTTCGAGTCCCGCGCTTCACGTTTTTTTTTTCTTAAGTTGTTTTTTTTTTAAGTTTTCAATAATTACAACCCAGCCCCCTTCACAATACTTAACTGAACTAACCTGATTAATTAACTGTGTTAACTCTAATAAGCTTAAACTAACTTGAAATCTAGCGGAACTAACTAGATTCTTTATAAAATAAAAGAATAACACTTTTAAAGTGTAAAATTAATTAATTTAATTAATTAACCGATTAACATCCATATTTATAACGAATTAAACTTAGGATATTTGACGGATGTTACATGTGTCCCCTTCCGGATTGTCATCGTGTGGTCCAGAACTCAGTCCAAAAAAAACCTTTACATATATACTTGCGACCAGCTTTGTTCGTTTTAACTATAAAAAGAAACTGAAGTTCAATGAGACGCGTATGGGTCGATGAGACGCGTATGGAAGTGAAGTGTAATAAATGTTTCTGTAAACTTTTCAGAAAAAGTAGACGTATACGTGGCTCATCGGGCTATACGAAGCGTATAGCCTGAAAAGTTGTCAGATTCCGTACCCCCATACGCGCGTATGGCCCTATGAGCAGCTTATCGAGTTGTTTTTTTAAAAGCTTGTATACGTATCAAAAGTTGCAAATGAAATATACACCATCTTCACAATCAAAAATTCACAATGGTTGTTTGCAAATGTGGTAGGACGGCTGCACTAAGAACATCTTGGACTGAAGCTAATCCTGTGTGACAACCTGAACTTTCAAGGTTATTCTTGTTTAACTTCGTGGCACTTGACTTATATCACTACTGTTTATGTTTCACTACACGGCGTCACTACGTATATGTTGCGCAAACTCATTTAAACCTGTTTAAATTACATTACATCATTAGGATTAATTGGTTGTGAGTTTATAGGATTAATTAGTTGTGAGTTTATTATGTTAAATACTAAATGCTTGTTATATGAACATGCACTATAGTCTACAATGTACACCCACTATTATTATGTATAATTGGCCAAAATATCTAATCATTGTGATAAGATCTTCGGCCCATAAGAACCCAACAGAAGCCCACCTTTGACCGATTATGTTATATTACGTAACACATGTGGAGGTGCTCCATAATTCCCTAACCGCACACGAGATTGCAAACCCTAGTCTCCTCCTCACCCCTCTCGAACAACCTGACAACAGCCCTTTATTCGAAGCCCTTTCCTTCTCTTGTATTCAGGTAACCATGATTTCATCCGTACCGGTTATCATTAGATGATCACGCTTGTGTGTATATGTTCTTTGTGTACGTAACTCGGTATAACATTGTGAACGAATTAGTTATGTTGATTAATTGAACATGCTGCATGAAAAATGAGTACCATGATGTTCTAATGCTTAGATTATTGCAATTCAGTAAATGCTAAACGTTATTGCGTGACATGTTAGGATTAGTATTGATGGATGTTAACTTGAATATGATTAATGGTTGTTCATCTAGTATGATCATGCACACGTTTGAAACCCTAAGACTTGTATGTTACTAGAGAATTCACGAGTGATACATGTTGTGCGTACAAAAACATGAGTAGGTCCGATTTGGAATAGAAATCTATGAATTAATGTAATATCTTGCATGAAAGAAACAATTTGTTGATGGGTAAGAATGGCCGATTAAGTTGCATATGATGTTATGTGGTTTGCTGAAATTGTTAATATGCTATTTGTTTGATTGTTTACATGACTGGGCTGAATACGTGAGGGTTACACATCACAAACTTGGGCCTACCCATTCTGGGCCGTATTATGTGGGCCACAGATCACTAACTTGGACCGTAGCATTCAAAGTAGTACATAGGTTGTTAGACCAAACTACATTATTGGGCCACATAACTAACACCAACTACATAAATTGGGCTGCGTATTGTGTATGGGCCGAGGGGACGTAGAGAATGAACTAAACACACGTAACTGGGCCATGCACTCTTCGTGAATTTCACAGTTAAGTGGGCCACTTATTAGTCGGTGGCATTACATTTAAAGTTGAGAGTTGGGGCCGCACACCATCACAAGAACCATAGCGAGCCGTCAATTGTTATTAGGATAGTATAATTGTGATGCAAAACTTTTTGTGATCCAAATGGTTACTGCATGTCATGTGATAATACTATAATTTGTGCTATGGGTAAATGTTCATTTGATAAGTTGCACAGATTTGCATAAGACATGGAGTGTTATGATATGTGTTGTTTATGATTGGCTGAGTTGTTAAAAGTTTAAATGAAACTCAGATTTGTAGAGTAGCCGAGTATGAAGCTCGAGAACTTGGCATGTTAATGTGTTTTGATGTTTTGATTGTTGGGCCACTTTACTTTAATGGGCTGCATAAAACCTTAGATGGCAACACAGATATAATTGGGCCACACACATACTTAGATCGGACTAGTTACATTGGGTCCCACACCTTTACGGTGCATACTATATGTTGGACCGGGTAAGAGGGGTGAGAGACACTTGGGTTACATGTTAATTGATTGGGTTCCATTCTCTTGTGATCGGCACACTAGATACAAGTGATAAAATGAAACATGCGTGTACGGCTCTAACTTGCAATGTGAGTATGTGTCGGTATGGATACTTGCTACAACTTATGTGATTGTACGAACTATGCTTGATATGATATACGCGATGGTTATATGTTTGGTTGTTTATTGTTTGAGCAATACGTATGATAAGATACGTGAATTGTGAATTCATGAAACTGATTGTCTCTGGTAACCACGATAGGATTTAACTGATCAACTGTTTAACGAGCATTTAATCTAACCGAGCAAACCAAGGCGAGTTCACACACTTTCTAAGGCATGGGATTCCCGATGGTTGGGAATGGGTTAAAGAATTAAAACGGAACCTACATATCCTCCTTGGGTAGGATATGTACCTCCATCCTCCATGGGTAGGATGCCAATGTTAATCGTGCGTATTCTCCTTGGGTAGAATACGTACGTTCGTCCTCCTTGGGTAGGACAACAACCTCAAACTTACTAGACAAAACTCTATCATTAAGTCCCTCATTTTTATATCGACTTAATCGCCGGGCCAATGGCGAGCGGGTCATTAGTTGATAGCGCTATTAGGGTTGACAAGCCTCACACCGTACCGGTAGGACGGGCGTGAACTAATGGATCTGGGCACTCGGTCAATGATGATAGACATTGACTCAGGGCACAACTTACTTTCATCAGTTGTCGATATGGTAATGGTCTAGTGGTTCACATGGGGAATCCCCCACTGGTTAAGGTTTAGGAAAGAAGGAATTGGTTAATCATATTTTCAACTATGGGGTAACCCCCACGGCAAGTAAGCCAACTAAAGAAAAACTATGTTTTTAGAACAACTTTAAAACGGATAACTAACTGTGAACTCGCTCAACTTTGTTGTTGATTCGTTGTTACATGCCTTGCAGGTATTTAGGTGCATATTGTTGGAACTTGCTGTCTGGGAGGCTGGAATGGTCATGGGTCAAGATACATGGAAATGCGAGACGAATTTAATGGCTTTAACACACTTGGTTTATAAATTTCTTAACTAATGTATTATGCTTCCGCTGAACGTTAGATAATGTTTTGTAATACGTCTATCAATAATAAATGAAAGTTTTATTTAATTATATTTATGAGTTCAATATGATTGGTGGCTTGGATCCTGGTACGTCACACGCCTCGCAGTGATTCCGCATGTGGTAATTTGGGGGTGTGACAGATTGGTATCAGAGCCATTGGTTATAGTGAACTTGGTTTTAAAAAGGGGAAAAACGTTTTTGTAAAACCAGACTATAACCGAGCAGTTCTGAAAACGTGAATACGACCATGACACTCAGCTCCAGATTGCAAGGTTCGTATCTCGTATACTCATTGTACTGCATAATTAGTGAACACTTACATATGATATTGCTTGTGATTGCACGTTTAGCACAACAGTGTGAATTCACGTATTACTTGCATGTGTTATGTGACTGATATGGTGGTATTTCCCTAAACATTCATGACTTATGTTTCGGGATGCTCTTTGTTTGCTACTCGAGTTTGAGGAACCATTTGACATGAGTTAGGAGGAGCTGAGATGAGCATGAAAATCACAATGTTATTATGGGTGCACACATAATAATAATGTGGGGTGCATGCTAGCCCCAGTGAGGCTTAACAAGTGAAAAAGGGGTTCTGTTCCGTTGTTTGATAGATGTGAAACGTAACAAACTTATAGGGGTCATGACAGTGATTGTACCCTACTCGAACGTGAACTTTTCATTCCTCTCTGGATCCTTTCGAATCTCGATGCTATCGAGAATTTACTGAACACCCATCTGAACGCCTAGCGAACTGTGTGTAATGTTGGGTGCTTGTACGAACATCCCCAAGTTGGATGTTGTAACGACAATGATTGGTCTATATCTTTCTCACCTTTCTTCGTTTGCTGGAGCTTAACGTATTGACGCCTTAGAATTTCAAAGTGCGATCACTTCTGCAACACTCTCTTAATATACCGTGTATTACTCAGTCAACTTGCAAGAACTATGGACCTCAACATTTGAACGACCCTAGTTACCAGCAACGAACATCAGCGATTTGACTCCAATCGAATCCTTAACCCCAGCCAGCGACTCATGGGAGTCAACTTTTACGAATTAATCGAGACATAAACGATGACAATCGCCTATGGTATGGAACGTGAAACTGCCAGCACAAGAGGTAGCGCCTTAGGACGTGGCACGGAATATGAAAATATGGACCCTATCGATGAAAGACCGTAGAGCTCCGTTTCAAACGACAATAACCAAGGAAACAACAGTCGTACTGGAAATCCTCGCAACGAGTTCAACAACACGGGAAATGATGCTCATGGAGGGACATTGGGGATTGGCGTGGGCGACGCCGGGATTATAACAACATGGTGGCCTACGTGTTCTTGGTGACCAATCACTCCGCCACTGTTTTGCTTAACCCTGATGCTTCTTGAAACCGAACCTGTTGTGGAATCGGCTGATGGCAAGACAATGGAAACCTCATATGATCATTGGGATGCAAACTAGACCTTGTGGGACAAGTGTTCGACATCGACCTTTCTTCTGTTGTTCTTGTTAAATGTACCCTGTGAAGAGAAGATTCTACGTATCCCCCTCCTAGTGGAGGATTGTTGTCTGTTCTAACGCGTCAGAGCGGTGCAGAGGTTAGCATTAATTCAGCAATAAAGGCCAGAAGTGTCCACGGAAGGATTATTCCGCTATGATAGCACTCGTTACTGATGTCAAGGCTAAGGAAAAGAGGGTCGAGGATCCACTAATAGTTCATGATTCCACTCAGCATGCTACGCGAGGAACTATCAGGTTTACTTCCACAACTAGTAGACAGACTCTCAGTTCGATCTCACGCCAGAGGCAGCCCTGATTCTTCGTACCTCTTACCGTCCTGTACCAGGAGGGTTGTGAGAGTTGACAAATCAACAACAGGGACTGTTGGACAGGAGCTTGGTCGGACCTAGTTTTTGCTTTGGGGAGCCCCAGTTATATCCAGGAAGAATGGTTGTATCGTTGGATATGTGTACTGATTATCGAGAACTCAACAAGGTGACAATCAAGAACCGTTCACTTCGACCATGTGGTAACACCCTGTTAACCAGTTGCGAGGAACAAGCTTCCATTCGAGGATTTAGCTAGTGAACGAACTATCATTAGATGGAACTTCAAGAGGAGAATGCTCTTAGAACAACATATCGAACGCAATGCGGCCATTTCAACTTTGTACATCATGATCATTGAGTTGATCAACACACCAGCAGCTTCAGGGATCGCATGAATCGACCGTATTTGTTGACAAGGTTCTGAATCATGTCCAGGAGAAAGGAACACCACGGGTGGCATATGTATCCTATCTCAGCGCTTCTGTGGGAGGAGCCATTGCGTGGGAAGTCTTGTTAAATGTATTTTCGGGGTTCGAGAGGTAACTTTTGGACATATAATCAGCGATGTGGGAATGCCCGTGGACCTCGCTTAGATCCGTCTTGGTTGGAAATGGATCGACACCAAAGAGTCCTTCGAAGATACAACAATTTCTTGGTCTCGCTTGATGCTATCGCGGATAAATCACAGGATTTTCGAAGGTCGCGCAGCTTAAATCTATCTAGCACAGCAGGGTGTTGTGTTCGTGAAAGATAGAACAGGAGGACGTCTTTTTAGCTTTCGAATCCCAACTCTGCAATGCACTGAGCATCGTCTTTATCAGAGGGTGCGGGTGATTCAGTGGTATATCCTTATGGTTCGAATCAGAGTCCCAGTGCACGTCGATGCAACACAAGAGAGTGATAACTTACGTAATAAAGTTACCAGAGGAACTGCACAACACAACCGGGGGTGGAAACCATGGTCTTTTGATTTACTTGGAGGCATTACTTGGACGGTACCAGATGCGTTATTTAGACCGATCACAAGGGCCTCTCATGTACCTTGGCTTCAAAAGAGTTAAATCAGGTAATGGCATCACTGGATGGGACTTTTGGATGATTCCGACTGTGGAACCTGAACGTGCACGAGCTTTGCCGCTCACTATCGACTCTAACTTACCGGATTAAACTCGCTCTATTCAAACTGGAGAAATGAAGGAAGAAGATTTTCAAGTTGAATCCATGCGGGGCATGGAGAAGCAACCTTTGACAGATCGGATGATATTCGCCACCTCAGGGAACAAATGGGGATCTAATTATACGGCAACTTTTGGGAACTTGTGTTGAGCAAGCACACCGGCTTCGATATTCTAGCCGTCTGGGTTTTGATGAGAGGCATTAGGATTTATAACCCTTGTACTGGTAATCGGGCATGAAGGCCCACCTAGCTAGGTATGGGAATGATGTTTGACTTGTGGGAAAGTCAAGGCGAGGTGTTAGAAACCAGAAACACCTATATGGAAAGCGAAAACAGACTGCCATGGATTTGGTCGCTAGTCTAATTACAACTTGAAACGGAAACAATATCACCTGGATGATCGTTGATTGTCTCACGTAACTAGCACACTTTCTAGCCATCAAGGAAACGGATAAGTTTTCTACACTTCCAGTCATCTACCTGAAAGAAGTGGTTGCTAGGCACGGGGTGCCAACCTCCATTTTCTCTGATCGCGACCCATGATTTGCATCTGATCTGTGGCAAGTGATGCAAAAATCCTTTGGCTCACATTTAGACACGAGCACAGCATATCATCCACAGACGGATGGGCAGACTGAACGCACCATCCAAACTCTTGAAGACATGCTTCGAGCATGTGTAATCGACGTTGGTAACGGCTGGGAGCGGCATCTACCTTTAGTGGAGTTTTCGTATAACAACAGTTATCACACCAGCATTCAGGCTGCTCCATTCGAGGCATTGTACGGACGGAAGTGCCGATCACCTCTTTGTTGGGCAGAAGTTGGCGACAGCCAAATTACTGGCCCAGAACTCGTCGTAGACACAACAGAGAAGATTGCTCAAATACGACAATGAATGGCGGCAGCTCGTGACCGTCAGAAAAGCTACGCTGATAAGCGAAGGAAACCACTCGAGTTCCAGGTTGGGGATCGAGTACTACTTAAAGTCTCACCTTGGAAAGGTGTAGTTCGTTTTGGTAATCGAGGCAAACTCAACCCGCGATATGTTGGACCTTTCGAAATCACGAAGAGAATTGGCAAGGTGGCCTACAGATTGAATCTACCTGAAGAACTTAGTGGAGTTCACAACGTATTCCATGTGTCGAATCAGAAGAAGTGTCTGTCAGATGATACTCTCATAGTTCCTTTCAAGGAGCTCACCATCAATGATCAGTGCGATTTGTCGAAGAACCAGTGGAAATCTTGGACCGGGAGGTCAAGATTCTCAACGCACCAGGATACCTATTGTTCGAGTTCGTTGGAACTCCCGCCGTGGCCCAGAGTTTATCTGGGAATGAGAAGACTAAATGAAATACAAATATCCCCAGTTGTTCGAAAACAATGAAACCACTGCTGAGGCTGAAGCTACTGCGGAATTTCGAGACGAAATTCCAAACCAACGGGGGAATGATGTGACACCCCAGGAAAACCAGGAAACTACGCAACCCAACTAGCTTCCTCAGTAACTACGTGCTAAATTTCGGGACGAAATTTCTTTCAAGTTGGGGATGATGTGACAACCTGAACTTTCAAGGTTATTCTTGTTTAACTTCGTGGCACTTGACTTATATCACTACTGTTTATGTTTCACAACACGACGTCACTACATATATGTTGCGTAAACTCATTTAAACCTGTTTAAATTACATTACATCATTAGGATTAATTGGTTGTGAGTTTATAGGATTAATTAGTTGTGAGTTTATTATGTTAAATACTAAATGCTTGTTATATGAACATGTGTACACCCACTATTATTATGTACAATTGGCCCAAATATCTAATCATTGTAATAAGATCTTCGGCACATAAAAACCCAACAGAAGCCCACCTTTGACCGATTATGTTATATTACGTAACACATGTGGAGGTGCCCCGTAATTCCCTAACCGCACACGAGATTGCAAACCATAGTCTCCTCCTCACCTCTCTCGAACAACCTGACAACAGCCCTTTATTCGAAGCCCTTTCATTCTCTTGTATTCAGGTAACCATGATTTCATCCGTACCGTTTATCGTTAGATGATCACGCTTGTGTGTATATGTTCTTTGTGTACGTAACTCGGTATAACATTGTGAACGAATTAGTTATGTTGATTAATTGAACATGCTGCATGAAAAATGAGTACCATGATGTTCTAATGCTTAGATTATTGCAAATCAGTAAATGCTAAACGTTATTGCGTGACATGTTAGGATTAGTATTGATGGATGTTAACTTGAATATGATTAATGGTTGTTCATGTAGTATGATCATGCACACGTTTGAAACCCTAAGACTTGTATGTTACTAGAGAATTGTCATGAGTGATACATGTTATGCGTACAAAAACGTGAGTCGGTCCGATTTGGAATAGAAATCTATGAATTAATGTAATATCTTGCATGAAAGAAACAATTTGTTGATGGGTAAGAATGGCCGATTAAGTTGCATATGATGTTATGTGGTTTGCTGAAATTGTTAATATGCTATTTGTTTGATTGTTTACATGACTGGGCTGAATACTTGAGGGTTACACATCATAAACTAGGGCCTACCCATTCTGGGCCGTATTATGTGGGCCACAGATCACTAACTTGGACCGTAGCATTCAAAGTAGTACATAGGTTGTTAGAACAAACTACATTAGTGGGCCACATAACTAACACCAACTACATAAATTGGGTTGCGTATTGTGTATGGGCCGAGGGGACGTAGAGAATGAACTAAACACACGTAACTGGGCCATGCACTCTTCGGGAATTTCATAGTTAAGTGGGCCACTAATTAGTCGGTGGCATTACACTTGAAGTTGAGAGTTGGGGCCGCACACCATCACAAGAACCACAGGGGGCCGTCTATTGTTATTAGGATAGTATAATTGTGATGCAAAACTTCTTGTGATCCTAATGGTTACTGCATGTCATGTGATAATACTATAATTTGTGCTATGGGTAAATGTTCATTTGATAAGTTGCACAGATTTGCATAAGACATGGAGTGTTATGATATGTGCTGTTTATGATTGGCTGAGTTGTTAAAAGTTTAAATGAAACTCAGATTTGTAGAGTAGCCTAGTATGAAGCTCGAGAACTTGGCATGTTAATGTGTTTTGATGTTTTGATCGTTGGGCCGCTTTACTTTAATAGGCTGCATAAAACCTTAGATGGCAACACACATATAATTGGGCCACACACATACTTAGATTGGACTAGTTACATTGGGTCCCACACCTTTACGGTGCATACTATATGTTGGACATGTTGGACCGGGTAAGAGGGGTGAGAGGCACTTGGGTTACATGTTAATTGATTGGGTTCCATTCTCTTGTGATCGGCACACTAGATACAAATGATAAAGGGTATGTTTGGCAAAAGTAGCTGGTGGCTGGTAGCTGAAAGCTGGAAGCTGGTGGCTGGAAGCTGGTAGCTGTAGCTGTAGCTGGTAGCTAGTAGCTGTAGCTTTTTAGATATATTTGGTGTTTGGTAGAGTAGCTGAAGCTTTTAATAAAATGTATAAAATTACCAAAATAGACATAACTAAAAATTTAGAAAGTTGGTGCATTAAAAAGTTTCTTATTTTGAGAGGTTAAAATAGTCATTTTTCCCTAAAAGCTTGTAGCTCCTTCTAAACGCTACTAGTAGTAGCGTTCAACCAAAAGCTTCAAGTTCCTAACCTAAAAGCTTAAAGCTCCTTCAACCAAACAAAACTTTTTATTAAGTATGAGCTTTTTCTTAAAAGCTTAAAGCTTGAAGCTCCTAAAAGCTCCATGCCAAACATACTCAAAATGAAACATGCGTGTACGGCTCTAACTTGCAATGTGAGTATGTGTCGGTATGGATACTTGCTACAACTTGTGTGATTGTACGAACTACGCTTGTTATGACATACGCGATGGTTGTATGTTTGGTTGTTTATTGTTTGAGCAATACGTATGATAAGATACGTGAATTGTGAATTCATGAAACTGACTGTCTCTGGTAACCACGATAGGATTTGACTGATCAACTGTTTAACGAGCATTTAATCTAACCGAGCAAACCACGGTGAGTTCACACACTTTCTAAGGCATGGGATTCCCGGTGGTTGGGAATGGGTTAAAGAATTAAAAAGGAACCTACATATCCTCCTTGGGTAGGATATGTACCACCATCCTCCATGGGTAGGATGCCAATGTTAATCATGCGTATTCTCCTTGGGTAGAATACGTACGTTCGTCCTCCTTGGGTAGGACAACAACCTCAAACTTACTAGACAAAAGTCTATCATTAAGTCCCTCATTTTTATATCGACTTAATCACCGGGCCAATGGCGAGCGGGTCATTAGTTGATAGCGCTATTAGGGTTGACAAGTCTCACACCATGTCGGTAGGACGGGCGTGTACTAATGGATCTGGGCACTCAGTCAATGATGATAGACATTGACTCAGGGCACAACTTACTTTCGTCAGTTGTCGATATGGTAACGGTCTAGTGGTTTACATGGGGAAGCCCCCACTGGTTAAGGTTTGGGAAAGAAGGAATTGGTTAATTATATTTTCAACTATGGGGTAACCCCCACGGCAAGTAAGCCAGCTAAAGAAAAACTATGTTTTTGGAACAACTTTAAAACGGACAACTAACTGTGAACTCGCTCAACTTTGTTGTTGATTCGTTGTTACATGCCTTGCAGGTCTTTAGGTGCATATTGTTGGAACTTGCTGTCTAGGAGGCTGGAATGGTCATGGGTCAAGATACATGGAAATGCGAGACGAATTTAATGGCTTTAACACACTTGGTTTATAAATTTCTTAACTAATGTATTATGCGTCCGCTGAACGTTAGATAATGTTTTGTAATACGTCTATCAATAATAAATGAAAGTTTTATTTAATTATATTTATGAGTTCAATATGATTGGTGGCTTGGATCCTGGTACGTCACACGCCTCGCGGTGATTCCGCATGTGGTAATTTGGGGGTGTGACATCCTGGATATCAATTTTATACTTCCCAAAGTATGGTATGTTTTTAAGCCATGTTTTTTAACACTTTGAAATAGGGATGGCGATGGGTCGGGTTCGGGTCGGGTATAATCCCATACCCATAGCCGGTTATAAAAATATAAATAAAAAAATCGGGTATATGATCGGGTATATAGTCGGGTATTTTTGTCATCCTTACTTTGAAACACTAATTCCTCTTCTGTGTCAGCGTTCTAACTGCAACTTCTTTGTGTGGCACGATCCTCCCATGTGTCATCGGGCATGTGTGGTCATCAAAGGACTGATGGATACGAAGGCTGTGCTTGAAAACGAAGTCAAGTATTTGAGAGTGGATGTTCGAATGTATAAATTGCAAGTCGCGGAATTTGAAGATAATCATTCAAGGGTTGTTCGTAAGAGGGAAAGTTATTTGATAATCAGTTGGATTTTTTTTTTTGTGTTGCTTGTCTTGTTATTTTTCATTGTTAGTATGTAAGTCTATGCAAGACATGTAATCGAATATTAGTTTTCCATGTCGTTTTTTAATATTATTATAAATATTAAGTTTTTAAAGAAATGTTGTTTTTTATAATAAGTCGACTAAGCATAAATAACTAAGCATAAATAACAAAACGAACAAACACTCATCAAGTTACAAATGTTTAAACATACCAAAATATAATAAATACTTGTCCATAGATGCCTAACACAACCAAAATAAACAAAAAGAAATAAATATTTGTTCATACATTCCCACAAATGTTTAACAAATAAAGTTCACCCAACAAATAGAAATACTAGTCCTCCATGTCCTCATCGGTGTCGTCAGAATCATCCCCACCACCTTTCATATGGATCGGCGTAGCGGACGTGCCTGCCTGCGTCCCGGACGGGCCTGCCTGCGTCCCGGACGGGCCTGCCTCCATGTCGGTACTCGGATACACTCGTGGATGTGGCGGAGGTCGAACCGCCAACCCCGCCTGGGTACGTCTCTCGGCCTCACTAGCCATCACCCACTCCATCAAATCCTCCATCCGGTCCATCCGCCTGTCCATTCGCTGAAACTGTTGTGTCCAGCTCACCATCATACCGTCCTTACCCGCCACCAGCCTCTCAAGGAGACGTTGGGTGGACTGAGGCAACCTCACTGCATGATAAACGCGTCGTGAAATCCTTGGCGGCTCCTGCGGATGCCCCTGGTCAACCTAAGGCTCCACGTCTCCATCCATAACAGGCACGTCAGCAACATGCGGCATCTCCACCTCCCCAGCCTCGAGCTGTGCCTGGTGGACTATCGTGTCGGGTACAAAAATCTGTTGGTCATTGTCAACAAACCGATGCCCGAGATCCGGAAAGTTCACCGCAATCTTCATCCCTCTCCTCGTCTTAAGATCTAACGGCTCAAAAGCCGCTAGGGCCGGCATATCCTCAAGGAATGGGAAATACCGGCCGCAATGCTGGGCAATACACGTGATAAACGCCCCTCCAATAACACGGCTACGCCTCTGCCGTTTGCCGTACAAGGCGAAATACTCCGCCAGACAGCGATGGAGGCCGCACGGTGTGCACGTATATAAGCAGTATAGAAAGAACAGATCCACCTTCGTGACCCACTCGTTGATTTTGCTACGCGCAGAGATCGACGTGGCAATGCAGCGGTGTATGTAACGAACGAGTGGGTTAGGAATCGCCGACATTCGGGCCTTCTTACCGAAGGGTTCAGGACATAGGGTGGGCCACCAAGCAAACAACTGATCATCAGGCATAGCCGTGATCGCGGTGGTATAGACGTCCTGAACCAACTCATCCTCGGTATAGAACTCGGTGGCAACAGCAAACTAACGCAGCGACATATTTTGTCGCTGCCCGAATAAACAGAAAGATACCTCGGGAGGCGGTGGTTCCACGTTCGGATCGTCCATATCCGAATTCGGCCGATCAGCCGGTCGTGGACGAAACACGAACTTGGACAGAAACTCCACCATCATGGTCCTATAAGACGGCCCAGCCGCCATCGAAAACATGCGATCCCACAGGGAATTCTCCTTGATCAAACCCCGGGCCCTCTCCTCCTCCTCGACCTCCCGTAAAGCATCCCATGACAATGACCTCTGCCGCCCCACATTCATTTGTCGCAACCTGGTAAAACGTTTATACTCCCTAGAATTGTTCGGGTAGTCCATATAGGGAATACCCGAACAATCACCCCCGGCCATCTCATCGAATCCAAGCGCCTGTCCTGCACCAAACTCCTTCTCGTCTGACGACATATCTGCAAAAATTAATATAGAGTAAGCTGCCATTTTGGTCCCTGAGGTTTGCTCACTTTTGCCACTTTAGTCCAAAACTCAAACCTTTTAAATCTAGGTCCCTGTGGTTTCACTTTTATTGCCATTTTGGTCCAAAAATGAAATCACATGATATTTGGCTAATCAAAGACTGCTATTTTGTCACTTTACTCAGGGGCAAAATAGTCACTTTAAGCAATAATATATATATATATATATATATATAAATAAATAAAATAAAAAACACCTTAAAACTCTACACTCTCTCTCTCTCTTTAAACACCCATCAACTCTCTCTGCATCAGAAGCTTCCAGATCCAGATGCAACAAGTAATAGTTTCTCCGGTGGAACACTGCCCGCAACAGCCGGTCCAAGCGAGCCCCGTCGCCGCTGCTGCCGGTGATAAAGTAGGCGAATTTGGGAATGGATGGGAGGTTGTGAGTTATGGATATGGTGATGTTTGGAAGGGGTTTGGGGGTGGAGTGGTGGGTGGGTTTTAGAGCGAGAAAGAGGATGAGAGAGAGTAGGGTGAAGAGGAAGAGGTAAGAGTTGAGTACACGGTGATTGGAAGTGAGCCGGAATCGGAGGTGGGATCGTTTGGTAGACATGTTTGAACAGGGAAGATGATGAAGATGAAGAGACAAAACACTCTTTGTCTTGCTTTCTCTAAGCACCCCTCTGTTTGCAGTTCTATTTTAGTTAATTTCTAGGGATTGATTTTAAGAAAAAGATGTTTTTATGATGTGAGATTCATTTTTTGTTTATTTATGATTTCAATTTACAGAGTTTTAAAGATTTTGTCACTTAAATCATGGGAAATTGCTATGTCACCCCTGGTAAATCAGCTAACAAGAAGAAGAAACTAAACAAATCGAGGTGTTTAGAGAGAGAGAGAGTGCAGTTCAGGGTTTTTTTTTGTTTTATATATATATATATATATATATATATATATATATATATATATATATTAATACTGAAAATGAGTATTTTGCCCCTAAGGAAAATGACAAAATAGCAGTCTTTTATTACCCAAATATTATAAATATTATGTGATTTCATTTTTGGACCAAAATGGCAATAAAAGTGAAACCACAAGGACCCAGATTTAAAAAGTTTGAGTTTTGGACTAAAATGGCAAAAGTGACCAAACCTCAGGGACCAAAATGGCAGTTTACTCATTAGTATATAATACGTGTCATATTATAAACTTTTTACAATTTTTATAAACTTGTAATAATTTAGTAACTAATTTTATAGCCGACCCACCACCACTACCACATCCGACCCGCCGCCACCGCCACCACCACCACACCCGCCCGCCGCCACCAACACCACACCCGACCCGCCACCACCACCACACCCGACCCACCACCACCACACCACACCCGACCCCCCGCCACCGCCACCACACCACACCCGACACGCCGCCACCACCACACCCGACCCGCCGCCGCCACCACCACACCCGACCCGCCACTTCCACCACCACACCCGACCCGCCGCCACCACCACCACAGTCGACCCCCAACCACCACCACCACAGCCGACCCCCAACCACCACCACCACAGCCGACCCCCAACCACGGTGAAACCATAAAACCTGCCAAACCATAACCGCCACCGTCAAACACTAACTGCCACTTTCAAACCCTAACTGCCACCGTCAAACACTAACTGCCACTGTCAAACCCTAACCGCCGCCGTCAAACACCACCACCCTCACCGTCAAACACCACCACCCTCACCATCAAACACCACCACCGGCCAAAAATAAAAAAAATAAAAAAAATAAAAAAAATAAAAAAAGAGACAAAGGAAAGATGAAATGAGACACTAACCTTTTATGAAAATATGGACCGTATAGCTTGATACGAGATTGATCGAACGATACGAGAGAGAGCGTTTGTGTGTGTGTTCTTGGTGTTTTAGTGTGTGGTTTTCCGTATATGAATGGTAAGTCCCGTATTCGTGTCGCGGTAACTTTGGGCAATGTAAGATGGTTCTGCCTCATATACAAACACCTGGTTCAAGTCAGGTAACACGGGACGCACACCCCCGTCATCACAACGAGGCACGGACACAACCTCCTCCTTACCTCGATCAATGCCGGATAACCAAACGCTTTCGGAGACGTACGACTGGTTCGAATCTTCGCCAAAAAAATTACCAATGTCCCAAAACAACATCTTTATGCTTCACGGTTTCAACCAACGTTTTTATTTGTGAATTTTCATTATTTTCATCGGTATTTTGTGAGTTTTGAAGATTTGAATCAAATAAATCCCGTATGCTTGGGGAAATAAACATTCTTGGTCGATAAGGGGCGTATAGGTCAATAAGGGCGTATGGGGTCACATTTTCACGCTTTTCAGACTGAACTCCCTGCATGTCAGTAATTATACCTTAAATTCATCAAAAGTTGTGCCGATAAGCCGCGTATAGCTCAATGAGAGGCGTATAGGGTTTAATGCTCCAACTACCACAACCTTATACGCCTCTCATAGGGCAATGAGAGGCGTATCAAAACCCTTTTTCTGACACATTTAATGCTTTCACACTGTATACTCCCCTTATTGCCCTATACGCCACCTCTAAAGGAATGTGCACATAAAAAGTGCAGATGTGTCAATACCCTCACCCATAAAAAACAACGCATAGTCTTTCATATAAAGTTTAACATGAAACATAAACATATGATTAAAATAAGCTTTTCCTTGTACGAAATATCATGAGATACAATTCTAATATGGAACCACGATTTTTTAAACTTTTGAAGAAATAATATTTATTATAAAGACTTAATTAGATGATTAGTCTCTGTAGTTTATATGAAGTAACAAGATTAGGTACTAATAGTTTAAAATCACACTCTAGGGTATTAACTTTCAATTTTGTAACAACCTATTGTACTAAGGGCATGTTTGGGTAAGCTTATTGAAACAACTTATTAACTTATTGGCTTTTTGAAAAAGTTAGGATTTTGTGACTTATTGACTTATTGGCTTTTCCCCCCTCACATACACCCTCTTTGCCAAACATCATTTTAGAACTTATGACTTTTTAAAAAGCCAATAAATCAATAAGTTGTTTTAAAAAGCTTACCCAAACATGCCCTAAGACTAACATATGCTAGTTTTTCCTTTAGACCTCTATGAAATGACAAAAACACCCTTTATAACTTCAAGGACCACTTATGTATCTCTTTGATTTAATTAAAGGAGTCATTTGTGAAATATACAAATGTTTAACTTTGTAAAATAAAGTGTTACTATTTTTTTTAAAAAGGTGTTGGTGGAAAAAAATATTCGTCAAAATGAGTGATAAAAAAAACATTTACCAAAATGGGTGTTTTGACATGTGTTTTATATATTTAGTTACTTATATTTATTTTAACCAATCTATTATAATTATTCTCTCTACTTCTTATTTGATTAACCTATATATCAGTTTCTTCTCTAACACATCAACATTCTTCACAACAATAGTTTGAAACATTTTGTTAGAATCCTCATTTTAAATCATATGTAAATATGTAATACTGCATTAATCTTGTTTACTCGACATGACCAAAGCAAGAGGATTAGGGGTGTTCAAATAACTCGTGGCTCGCAGCTCGCTCGAAACTCGCTCGAAAAAAGTTCGAAAAGAGTTCGGCTCGAAATTGGCTCGGTTGTAAACGAGCCAGCTCGGCTCGGCTCGGTTTGTAAACGAGCCGAGCTCGTGAGCCAGCTCGATAAGGTTTACATCTTTGATTTTTTTTTTTTGTCCCACATCGCTCAGAAGACAAAAACTAAGAGAGTATATCCCCTATAAAATAATGTAAAGAAAATCTACAAAGTGAGTTAACTATTTATACTTGCATATTTAGCCATTTGGTTAAATATAATTGCAATTATGGCCCCTAGTCTATGAAAATATTCATTTTTAGGGCTTTTTAAGTAGTAAATTTTGCGGTTCTTTTTTAGTTCGAGCTAGATCGAGCCGAGCCGAGCTAGCTCGAATTTTAATCGAGTCGAGCTCGAGCTTCAAATCACAGCTCGATTTAAAATTCGAGCTCGAGTCGAGCCAGCTCGAATTGAGTTCGAGCCGAGCTCAAGCCGGGTCGAGCTCGACTCGACTCGGCTCGTTTACAGCCCTAAAGAGGATTGAAGTTAATGGCGATATATTTTTTATAATTAATATACGATAGTAAATGAGGAGAATGAACAGTGACTATGTGATGATTCATCATCACATTTGTTTTAATGATGCCACGTTATTCACTTAAGTGTTTTATCACTGTGGAGCATTGTGATAAACAACCTCTTTCTTTCCCCAACCTACTAATTAAATCAGAATATGAGTTCTCCTCCACCGCCTGCTTCCCACCTCCCACTAGATCATCAGGTTTTCCTCTCTCTCTCTCTCTCCCTCTCTCATGAAAACCCTCTGGTTACAATTCAGGAGAATGAGAAGAGAGAGAGATAGTGTGGCTGACGGGGACTGTTTAAACGGCTCCGCCGCCTCCGCCCTTTTATACCGTCTGACCAGTCAGTCGTCGGTCGTTTAATAGGTGGATGGTGGTGATGTTCGCCGATCTCTGTTGCGGCGGTCTCCATTTCTTTCGATTTGTTTTTATAGGCCCCGAAGGATTCGTCATTGGAAACCCTTAGCGGCCGTGCATGGCGGTGGTGGTCCCCGATATGTGTTCCGGTTGGTCTATGTGGGTATTCACATGTTGGATTCGGCGATCACCTGTTATTGGCCTCGGATTTGGTTATCAAAAGCTTTAGGGTTTTCAGATGCGGAGGTGACCGGTAATCTGCCGCCGTCTCAGGTCTGTTGTTCAGACCGACGGTAGTCGGCGATGGTTTTACCATCGTCGGTGGTAACCGGTTATCTATTCTGTATCTCAGCATTTTACCATGGTCCCGATTTTGTTCGTGTCATTGTGATTATGAGTTCCTTCTATTTCAGATTGTAACAATGATTTTTTTTAGGTCATTAGGGCTATGATGATGACTGACAGTCATCTGAGCATCCATCATGGTTTTGAGAACTCCCATTATTAGTGGCTGTGAAGATAAAATTTGAGCCTGTTATTGGGTTTAGGGTCGTGCCAATGATAATAAAATCTAAAATGATGATGGTTATTAGCTAATCGGAGATATCCATGGGCCGGATAGTGTTGCCACTGTGATTATGAAGTTTCGTCTATTTAAGATTGTAACAATGATTGTTGTTTGGTTCTTTAAGGCTATGATGATGACCTGGCAGTCATCTGAGCCTCCATCATGGTTTTGAGTCGACTGAATCAACCCTAAGCAAGAGACTGATTAACATGTGATAAGCGATCGAAAGAACTTCGTAAGAACTTTAGTGCTGTAAATGAACCCAAACGGTTGACTCAATAGAACCTGTGTGGTTAAAAGTGAAGTGGTTAGTTTGATTAAGATCAGACCAACCGAAGAAAGAACTTATCAAGAGCTGAAAATTGCTGTGTGATACAAGGACGCAACTTAAGTGGTTTAAAGGTGAGTTTATCAGTGTGATTCAGGTCAAATTGAGATGATTAATTTGTGACGCATGGAAAAAGAAGCAAACTGCAATCAACAAAGATAAAAGGGAGGTGCAAATTCTTATATGGGAAAAGGTAATGATCCATGACATTGATGTCGTCTTAGATGGGTTGATAGCTTTGTAGTTGTATATCAGGTTAACACATGTCGTGAGAAACTTTCTGTTAAAAATGATGTGATCATGTAATATTGTAATGACAAACTTGGCTGCAACTTGCAAGTTGCAAATTTTTCTTTATCTGCTTCTCTGTTATAGTAACTGTTGTTCTACTTGTCAATATGTCATATACTTGCTTAAAATGGAAGATGAACTTATTTGAGTTACTTATTATTTTGTTTTATATATCTAATGATTGGTTCAGTATAACCCACCTTTCGAAATGTGTGATCATCCTTTTGAGTTTGGTTACATTTTCAAGATTAAATGTATATCATGTATACTTTCGTACTGCTTGGGTAATCTAAAAAGCAAAGGTATAAAACATTTTTTTTCTTATTTAGAACATTTAATACCTTAACTGAATCAGAAATTTGCCATTTATTTTGTGTAGCTCTGATGAACATGAATCTTTTGCACCTCTTTAAGTAAGTTGCTCATTCTTTATAAAACTATAGCTTTTAGTAACATACAAGTGTTGTCGCCTGTCACTAATACGTTTGTACGTGTTGGAGTTACACATGAACATTTCAAGGGGTGGTGGGCGAGGAGTGGAGCAACCGACATGGGAGATGCGAGCGTTGTGATCGCGAAATCGAGGATGTAGACCCAAAAAATATTGCCATATTTCAAATCACATAGATCTAAAACCATAAAAATTGACATTGGTTTTGGTGACACCTTTTTATTTAAAAAATTACCGGAAGTTGTAAAAGATGAAAATAGGAACATTTGAAAAGGAATGATAAATCATTATGTAAATACTTAATTTTTAGGTAATCATAGCAAATACATTTTTATGTTTACAGAGTATAGCAAAGCATAACATGTTTTATTAGGAAAGCGAAGAAAGCAGGTAATGCAAACCCAAGGGGGAACGAAAAGCTAGTTAGTAATAAAAACAGAACAACACCGATTGAAAGTATGATCCATACCAAAATATATACTTTACACACAAGGAGAATTCAATCAGGGGAGGAGCTAGCATGAGATTAGGGGGTAGCATGGGCTACCTCTCAACTTTGTCGGCAAAGTGTAAAACTAATGCAAAAACTTCTTTTTTCTTCTCCATTTTATGTACCGTATGCCCCTTAACTAATATTAGTAGTGGCGGATTCAGAATTTTTTTCTAATAGGTTCCTTTTGATAGATTATCACTAATTTTTTCTAAATCATACAAGGTTTTCATTAATTCTCACTATTTTTTCCAAACTGATTGGGTTCCTGGGAACTCACAAAATTTGGCTAAATCCGCCACTGGATATTAGGATACCCTTAAGTCAAAAAAAATTAGGATACCCTTTAACTTTTCTTTTAGATTCGCCACTGGATTCAATATTGACTCTATTCTGTAAAGCCAGTTTAGTAGGAATATATTATGAAACTTCTAATAATTAAATCTCCGATAACATGATCATTTATGTTAATATATGTTCGTTCATTTAAAGGGCTTTGTATGATATATTTCTACTTTGTTGGTTTTAGTTTTTAAAATTTGAAACTATAGTTATATTATATGCCTCCGCTCACATCCATCCTTTCATCATTTCAATTTGAGTTTGTGTTAAACGATTAAAGCTTGACAACCTTCTTATTTTTTGTGTTAATTATGTTAAGTATTTATTTATTTTTGATGGATTTTTGGTAATCTTTCTAATAAAAAAATACATATTATATTTTTAAATGAATATATAACTTTCTTTTGAGTTCTTTTATGTTCATGAACATTTGTTTGTATCTACTTTCATTTGTCTACATTCGGTAAGTGTTCATGAACAATTCATAAACATGTTCATTTCCTTAATGAACAAACACGAACAAGAAATCTTGTTTGGTAAGCGTTCGTGAACCGTTCATGTTCGTTCGCTTCGTTTACAGACCTAGCTACAATCTTTGTAGTGACCAACTAATAGATAAATAAAAAGTTAAGGTGGATTTTAAAACAGTTTGTAATATCTAATATAAATCAAAACTTGAAGTCACCATCTTTGTAGTGACTAACTAATAAATAAAAAGTTGTAGATGAGAAAAAAATGTACGAAAAATGTGTACGCATTATAAAAGAAACAAAAGGAGCTTTATGCCTTAACTTTCTTTAAACTTCACTAGGGTATTTGGCCGCGCGTTGCAGTGGTACATTATCGCGAGGATTGGATCGGTATCAGTTTGGCTCCTTATAGTATCGGTACGATACACTTGCACTAAGTATAAAAATCAACACGTGTTTTACATCGATCGAAACGATAAAAATGAACACGGGTACCAACACCAATGTTCGAGTGGTATCGATCAGTTAAGATCGTCATGGCGGTACCGGTACCGGTACTGGTACCGATATTCATATACCGTCGCAAAGAAATTTGTAGAAGTCAAAAACTGTCTAAATCTAAAACAATAAAAATAAATAACCGGTACCAATGTTGTTCGGTATGATACGGTGTAAGTTTATTAAAAGCAAACCTAATAAAATAAATACCGGTACTAAAAATTATAATTTTTTATGTGGTTCCGTTATTAAACATGAAGCCATAAAAATTAATACAACTACCGTTGCCGGTCTTGTTTGGTACGGTATGGTAGTGGTATGATGTCGGTTTATGAAAAGCAAAACACAATAAAATTAAATATCGGCATCGATACAGATGTTGTTCAGGTATTTCAGTTCATTTTGGGGCAATAGCAGCATAATATTCATTTTCAATAAAAGTTGTATCGCAATATTGAAAACATAGAATGCAAGTTATTATGGAAAAAATCAAATTAAATGATGTTTAAAATTATACGTATTAAATAAATGAATAAATACTTCAAGATAATAAATTACCATTTATCGTTGGCTTCAGTTTGGTTTAGTAGGAGAACAACACAATATCTATATTCAATATAGCTTATATAGAAATGTTGAAAAACATAAACGTAGCTGTGAAGTTAGATTTTTTAAATAAGTTAACGAACACAACTTATTGAAAAAATAAACAAATTAAATAATGAATATAAGTTTATTAAAAAAGTATATCAAAAGTTGAATGCTCATAAAACAAAAGAAAAACAAATAACTATTAAAAATAGGCAAATACTGTTCATGAAGACTTTCGTTTCATATGTATAACTAGAAAATTAGCCCACGCGTTGCGCGGGAATACGATCGTTATTGGTTTGGTTCATTATGGTATTGGTACAGTCTCAGTACAACAACCAATAGAAACCTATAAAATAATTGTTGTAATATGTTTAAAAGATTGTCGACACGTGTTTTACACGGATCAATTAGCCTGTGTGATACGGTTCATATTTTGTAATATACATCTATAATTTGGCATATTACCAGTAAAACACAATCTAAAAAAAATTATACACGTAATAATATTAATAATCTATTATAATAAAAGAAACCAAGTTTGGGACACGTGTTAATCATTGGAGCTATCTGTTTTTTTTATTTTCCCATATCATTTTTCTAATTAATTATAAATACTTATTTTTTTAGAATTATATATGTACATCATATCTCTTTATTTATGGGATTAATTTGATTAGATACTATCCATTAAACATACGTATGTAAAATCTTAACTTCATATTATAGTATTTAACAACATCAAAATCAAATGAAATCGTATAATCCATATTAATACAAGGTGTAAGAATAAAAGAGCCATCGTATTTTTTTTTTTTTTGACAATTAAATTTTCATTCCAATCATCAAGGTCAAATTACATAAGGATATCAGGTAGACGATAAATTTCATTTAAATAATAGCTAGAAAAAAAACACATATAAACTTATTCTCATTATCTTCATTGCAATCTAACTATGGATTTCATTCTAGCGGAAAAACTCATATAAACTTATTCCCCTTATGTAGATCTAAAGTGAGAAAAAAAATAGGAATTAACCGAACAAAAGCGGAAAAAAGTGTAAATTTGGATATGTAAATTTACGTTAATACCCTTTATTAAATCTAAAGTGAGAAAAATTAGGAATTAACTGAACAAAAGTGGATAAAAGTATAAATAAAAACATGCGATAATTTGGATATGTAAATTTACGTTAATACCCTTTATTATTAAAATCAATAATTTATCTATTCATTTATTAGTATAAGAAGATATGCTTCTATTAAATTATAATTGCTTTTAGACGCAACGTTATAATGGTTTGGACTCACCATTTGTAGTCGAACGACTCTTTCAAATGCCAAATCTAGACAACTTAGTTTCGCCTTTATAAGGTTAGGCGTACTGTTATAATTGTTTTAAATGCATCATTTATCGCGCATTGCATCAACATTTAGAAAGAACAACATTTTTAAATATAACATTTCTATACTTCATTCAAAGAGAATTTAATTCCCGATTTTACGGTATAAAATTCATAAAAATGATGAAATGTAGAAAAACGTGGGGATTGAACTCTACCTTTTCGTAGCGTAAACTTTTGAAGACAAATTTAAGACGAGTGTTTTATGAATGAAATAAACAAATAAGCACAAAGGTGCATTAAACTAACTAAAATCATTGTATCTCATAATTTAAATGTATCATAAAAAGCGGGATTCATCCCCATGTAATACGTATGTGTTTAACCTAATAATAAATAAAAAAAAGTAAAATATTATACTAAAGAAATAGTAAATCAAATTTCATTTTTAAAAGATAAATATTGACGATTGTTTGTGTTAACATATGACATTATATTTTATTCAACGTGTGTAATACACGAATTGTTTTAAAGATATATCTTTTATATCATTTATTTTACTAAATTATATTTATACAACCCGTGTAATACACGGGGTTTAACCTAGTAAATATATATATAAAGATGAAACCCAAATTTAAAATAATGATGATAATAACTAAAAAACAATTTTCGTTATATTTATATTTTATTACTAATATATATGTTAATCATATAGTCACATTCTTATATAAACCAATATATACACACATTTCAATGAGTATTTTTGTACATGTTATAATGAAATATAGCAGGAACATTTAGAATTTTATGAGAGTTCTATTAACATGTGACATTTGTAATAATTTTGTGAGAGTTTAGATAAATATGTAGTAAAGTAAATAATGGGGGGTAGTAAATGAAAGAAATACAAAAGCATATCTTTTTTTACCAGAGCCTCGTGATCAAAATCTATACAATCTCTCTCCAACCCTAGCCCAAGCCTAAAACACCACCACCACAAAACCTCCACCGGCTCCAATCGGTAATCGCAACCACCACAGCACCATCACGTAACCGTCTCCATCCCTCTTGCTCTTACTCTCTCTCTCCCCTCTCCCTCACCCCTCTATCTCTCCCTATCTCTCTCTTTGAAACCACAGCGACTTCTAACGGCCTCCTGTCAGCTTTGTCGGAACCGCCACTGCTTCAGCAAGAACTGAAGAAGATCCAAAGTCAGTCTTCCCACCGGTCATCAGATCTGGCTGCATTCCAGTAACCGGCGACAAGGACGGTTCCGGTCACATGTAGTGACAGATCTAGTGTACCGGGCTTCCGGCATGTAATACACTCACCTCTTTTCGACTTAACTTTGTTTTCCTAATAAATCGACCACTGATGATGCGTATGCGGCCTAAGTTTACCAGCGCCGGAGTTCCTCTTTCTTTTACTGTTTGCAACATGGTGAAAAAAAAGCTGAAACAAAGGGAAAATTTGTAATTTCTGACGTTCTGTAGCTAAGTTTACCACAACTATACTGTCATCTTAGGGATTGTGTTAGCCTTGGTGAAGTGGGTCTAACGGTTGCAACGCATTCCGACGACAATCTCAGCAGTGGTGTAAGGTGGTGGTGGTGGTGGTCTGTTGGACCAGTGCATGTACCCTGTGCCTCTTGATGAAGTGGTGTGGTAGGGTGGATGACAAGTTTTGCAGAGGTGGGACGACCGGCAGATGGCGGTCATATGGGACTTGCAAACCTACACTGTTCCTAAGGGCTTCATCATTTGTATATATATAATAATGTGCTAGGAAGTTATTATTATTATTATTATTATTATTATTATTATTATTATTATTATTATTATTATTATTATTATTATACTATTAATTTAAAAGATATTTATGTATAGTGGTTTGTATATCATGCTTAATGAGTGTTTTGTGTATAGTTGTGTTGCACATGATGCTAAGTGGTGTTATACCTCATGTTTTAGGGGTTTTTCAAAAAAAAAAAAATGACGTTTCACTTTAAACCCAAAACTACTTGATTTTGTAGTTTTAACCCAAAAGTTTTTAGTTTTTTCCAATTTAACCTCACAACTTTTTTACTTTCAACTTTGATCCCCTATATTTTTCATATTTTGCAAAATTTTTCGTTTTACGTTTAGATATAAATTTTGCGACTTAACATGGCAAAATGTGTGTGTGTGGTTCAACGATTTTACGTTTTGTTATACGTTTCGTTTTAAATTTTGCGAGTTAACATGGGGCAACGTACGTGTATGGTTCAGTGTGTTTACGTCGTCTATTTTTTCCCGTTTAATAAGTTCGTCACAACGTGCGAGTCCTAAATCGAGTTAGTTATTATTTTCTATTTTTATATGTCGGTCTAATTTTTCCATGTTAAGACGCCGCAACTTCAATGTTGGTGATTGTTGGCTATAGTGTGACATTGGTGCTATTTGTCATGGTTTTACACCTCCGCCGCAACGCGGGGAGCTTAATACGATAGGTTATTTATATGGATACAAGTCATGTAACGTAGTAATTATGATACATTAATCGTATTGAGATTGTTTGATAAATTACTTATTTGTATAAGATAGTAATACAGACTTAACCGACAAAAACATCTTTAACACATTGTAAATGTGAATCTGATCAACAACATGTCAATTTCGTTGACCGCGGCGTAACGCGCGCGGGTCAATATTCTAGTTATTACTGATTTGAAGATTGGGAACTATTACAAAAGACGTTGAACTTTTAAAAGTAGCATTGGAATCGCAAGTCAAGGATGATAAGCCTAAATCAAATGTGAACCGAAACAAACCAAGACAACTTATAGAAACAAAAAAAAATATATCCTTTTCAAAATATAAACTCTAAAATAAGATGTTTTCCTTATTTTATTACTTTGCAACGGCGGTGGAAGTAATGTTTTTGGCACGCGTGTTAAGACAAAACCAACAGCTGCTCTTCATAAAATAAAAGAATAACATGAGCTGGAATTGAAACGCGCAAACACACACAATTTAGTGTATCCCATAATTATTTGCAGTTTCTCCAACAGACAACAACCAGGTTACTTCATCTTGCAAATTAATTGCCAATATACCCACCCACACCTATATAAACTCTCATTTTCCCATCACATCCATCCATCTCTATCACCCAGGAAACAACAATGGCACAATCAGATTATTATTCAAACTCTAAAGCTTCTACAATCGTCCTAGCAATTTCATGTCTAATAGTAGCCGCATCCGCAGGCAGTTTTTATGATGAAATGGACCTCACTTTTGGTGGTGAACGTGCTAAAATTCTCAATGGTGGCCAGGATCTCTCCCTTTCACTCGATCAGTACTCCGGCTCTGGCTTCCAGTCCAAGAACGAGTATCTTTTTGGGAGGTTCGACATGCAACTCAAACTAGTACCTGGCAACTCTGCTGGCACTGTCACCACATTCTATGTGAGTACATTTGCATATCTTAGGGTATAAGGAGTGGTTAAACACTTTAAAGTGGCAAACTAAAAAACCGACCAATGAGAGCGCGCCATGTCAATTAGGCAAAAGTGTTTAAACTTTGGTGAAAAATGTTGGCAATGGTTTAAACATTTGGTGAAGTGGTAAACTTTTTAAATAAAAAAAAGGAAAAAAGATGTGATTGGTTGAGATTGGAATGGACCCCACCCCACACCCCTCTCTCTCTCTCCTCTTCTTCCCTTTGCCGCAGCGGTGTTGGCTCACCGATTTCTCACCAATTTCGTCAAACATGGAAGTGGCAAATGGGTTGGCATTGGTTTGCCACCCATTGCCGCATCGGTGAAATGTGATTGCCGCCCCCCACTCCTTATCCCCTTAATTATCATTGTGTCCACTTTTATTAATTAACTTACAAGGTCTGACTAATACCATACCTTTGTATTCAATCACATCAGTTGTCATCACAAGGCGCAGGACATGACGAGATAGACTTTGAATTTTTGGGCAACTCGACAGGAAACCCTTACACAATCCACACCAATGTGTATTCACAAGGCAAAGGAGATAAAGAGCAGCAGTTCCACTTATGGTTCGACCCTACCGCAGCCTTTCACACATACACCATTGTATGGAATGCCCAAAGAATCATGTAAGTCTCGCACACAACATATACGTTACTACTTCTTGTATTTACTCATCTTTTTTTGTATATTAATTGCATGGAATACTGATCTTATGGTAAATCCATTTGTTGCAGTTTCTTGATAGATAACATACCAGTAAGGGTGTTCAGTAACCATGAGGCTGCTGGGGTCCCCTTTCCCAAGAGCCAACCAATGAGGGTGTATGCCAGTTTGTGGAATGCTGATGACTGGGCAACCCAGGGTGGGCGTGTGAAGACCGACTGGACTAAGGCACCTTACACTGCTTCATATCGGAAATTCAACGCCAATGCCAACAAAGTGAGCCCCAATTCAAAGTCAACAAGTTCGGAAAATGAAAACCAAGAATGGAGTACACAAGGACTCGATGCCGCAGGACGAAACCGGATTAGATGGGTGCAAAACAAGCACATGATCTACAACTACTGCAATGACTACAGTCGGTTTCCCAGTGGTCTTCCTGTTGAGTGCACACGGTCCAGATTCCTCTAAAGCCTCGCTACTCCATATCTTGATCTGCATATTCCATTTATATGTTGTGAATGTGTTTTGATGTCCAAATTCTTTATTCTTTGATTCATTGTACACTAAACAAATTCGGATATGAGTTATTACCGATGTATAATACAAAACAATTGGGTTTCTTCTTTTGGTTTATGCTTACATAATTCATTTTCTTTCAAATGTTGTTGAATGAACTAGCACGCGGAAGATAAGCCTTTATACTTAGACGCATTAGGGATAAATGGATAGAGCTTCCGTATTAACAATATGGAGTACGTCTGAGAGGGGTTTCTTATAATGAGCCACAGCGTGACTAACGTGCATTGCTTGATGAGGTTTAAAAGGTTGAGTAAATTTCCAAAATCGTCCCCGAGGATTATGCATATTTGCTATTTTCATCCAAACATCTGACTTTTTTGGCCAAAATCGTCTCTGGGATTTGGGATTTTTTGCCATTTTCATCCAAACGTTTAATTTGCTACATTTTTCCTATTAAGATGAAAATGGCAAAAATCCCAAATCTCAGAGACGATTTTGGCCAAAAAGTCAGACATTTGGATGAAAATAACAAAAAATCCCAAAAGTGAAGGACTATATGGTACAAAAAAGTTGTTTTGGATGAAAATGACAAACATACCCAAATCTCAGGGACGATTTTGGCAATTTACTCTTAATTTTTTGATTCATTGTACACTTGAAAAATTCAGATTATTACATACAATCCAATTTGGGTTCCTCAATTGGGTTGATTCCTTGATAATTCATATGTGTTCAAGTATATATTTGAAAACGTTATATTTCGAGGCATTTTGGATATTTTTGTAAATGTATAGAGCTTCCATACTCAAGTTTGTGTGAGAGGATTTTCTAGTAATGAGTCTTAGTGTGACTATCATGGATTGCTTTACACGGTTTTAGAGGTATAATTACGGTGTGCTGATTACATTGTTGTGCTATTCAAGTGTACATAATTTGATGGTAGATAGTGGGTTAAAGTCGAACCAGAACATAGGAAGTTTAATCATGCCAACAAAGTGAGCTCCAATTCGAAGTCAACATGTTCTGAAATTGACAACCAATGAGGGTTTATGCTAGCTTGTGGAATGCCGATGACTAGTGTAACAACCCTCAAAAAGGTCCCACAACAATTCGTAATCGAAACCCCAAACGCGCACAACGAGAACCAGCACGAAAAATCAAAAAGAAAAGGTTTTTGTGACTGTCATGGGCCGCGCCAAATTCTTAAAGACCCTTCGTTGGCCGCGAAAGACATAAAATGCACCAGAGACACGTGTACGCCACGTGTCATCCACGTGTCAAGCCTACCCCATGAGTCATGCCAACTATGCCATGGCTATACATCCTCGCAAGCCGCGACAAGATAGCCTTAGGCTATCGCGGGGTGCGAGAAATCCAAATTCCAGCTATATAAGGGACGTTCACTAAGCATTCAACTTTGCTCAAAATCTTTCTTTCTCTCGCTTTCTCTCGTTATATCGTTTTAAATCCCGAAACCTTAAACCTCGAAACTCTGCTCTGTAGAAAATGTGCTAACCCTGATCACTGCTACGGTACCTTGTCCGATCGATTGAAACCAATCCAGCGGATGTTTAAGTACTGCCTGAATAAGGCTATACTTTGTCATCATGTTGTGAGTTTTTAACTTGTGATTATCGTTAATGTTTGAATTGGGTTAATACGCTAATACGAGTTCCATTATATCTAGAAATTAGAACTTTTAACAAGGGGGCTACTAAACCAGAAAACTTAACGGTTAAGAAAACTTAGTGGTTAAGAAAACTTAGCAGTTAAGATAACTTAGTGGTTAAGAAAACTTAATAAGTAAGAAAACTTAATAGCTAAGAAAACTTAACAGCTAAGGAAACTTAACAGGAAAGGAAACTTAACAGCTAAGTAAGTTAATGAGTTAAACAGTTAAAGTAAATTATCAGTTAAACAACTAAGTTTAACAATAAAACGGTTAAATAAGTTTAATAACTTAACATATAAGGAAGTAATATATAAGAAACGGTTTATCTGAGGAAGGTGTATATCGGTTGATAACAACTGAGGAAGGTGTATATGGGTAGACAACAACTAAAGAAGGTGTATATAGGTAGATAACAACTGAGGAAGGTGTATATGGGTAGATAACAACTGAGGAAGGTAAAAAATAGAAAACAACTGAGGAAGGTGTATATGGGTAGATAACACCTGGGAAGATCTATATGGGGTAAGACATATTCCTTACCTATAAATAGGAAGCTTAGGATTCATTCTTCGTTGCTCATTCCTTCTCTTCTTCTTTCTATACGTTGGTGTTCTAACCAATATTCACTGATACGATATTCTGTCTGATTGATCCGGGAACCAACTAATGAATGCCAAAGTGCTGTCTGAATAAGACTATACTTTGTTGACTTACGTTACGATTCTGATCTTGTGACCATCGTTAGGTTTGATCTGGTTTTACACTAATACGTATTCTACTCTGTTAAACTAAATGTTTAACTATCAGAAAACTCCAAACGATAAACTTACAATCAAAATAGATGCTTAATTACCAGAAGACTCAGAACTATAAAAGTAGATGCTTAACCATCAAAAGGCTTAGAATCAGAAGGCCTGTTAAATCAAGAACTATAGACCGACAAGGTGAGTCATTCCCTTTTTATCAAATGCTTTCAAAACCCTAAATGTTTTCTAGTTGTATTTACAATGATTAAGTCTTTGTATTCTTAAATTACTGCCGATATGTTGGGTTTTGTATACACTACTTGATAAACTTCACTAGTTGAGAGAATGATCAACAGTGATATGACCACAACTACAGGAATTACCGAGTGACAAATATCGTCAATATAAACAATTGTAAAAACTCTAATGCTGTAATTATAACAATGTGTTTTTGTACAACTGAATAAACTCACCAGTATTTTCTGCTGGTAAAATGTTTTTAAACATGTTTCAGATGATTATAGGATGATTATAGTATATCTGAATAAGAGTTGTGATACGGCACCAAGAAGGCTTAAAGAAGTGACTTATTTTATCAATTAAATTAAATTAAGAAACCTTGTTTTATGTATTCGGGTTTATCCCATATTAAAGCTACTTTTGTAAAACATGGGTTTATTCCCATAAGTTTAATAAATAAAATCCGGTATTTCTGAACTCTGATATTTTTCCTAACTCACGGTACTGATGAAAATTTATGTTGCAATATTTTCGAAATAACCATCGGAAGCACTTGACTGTTCACGGCTCCCGTCCAGGGTGTGGTTGGGAGTTATGACAACTAGGCAACCCAAGGTGGGCATGTCAAGACTGACTAGACTAAAGCACCTTTCAAAGCTTCATATAGAAAATTCAATGCCAATGCGTACAAAGTGGGCCCCAATTCTAAGTCAACAAGTTTTGAAAATGAAATCCAGGCATGGAGTACACACAAGGACTTGAGGCAGCTGGGCGAAACGGGATTAGGCGTGTGCAAAACAAGCACATGATCTACGGCTACTGCAATGACTACAACCAGTTTCCCAATGGTCTTCCTGATGAGTGCACACAATCTAGATTCCTCTAAAGCCTCGTTACTCAAGATCTTGATTTGCATATCTCATTAATATGTTAATTTTTTTGATGTCCAAAATTCTTTATTTTTAGATTCATTATACTCAACACAAATTCATGATTTGCATACCATTTTGTTTTTATTCTTTTAAAGGACCACCAGTACCATCCGACGACCACCCCACACCACCGCCAGCGACTACCATCTCAAAACTTCCTTCATCTAAATCGCAACTCCTTCATTGTTGGATTTATGTGTCCAATTATTGATTTTTTTAACTTTGCTATTAAGGTATGATCCAAAGAGTTACACTTTGGACAAAGAATAATGTTTAATATAATTCTAGTAAAAGAGTCATATTAACGCCACATGACATTTTCTAATTTCATTCTAATTTCATTAAGTCCACGTGGCATTTTCTCCTCGCCTTAAACATTCCAAGCACACGGGTTTTCACCCACCCACATCCTTACCCGATACCAATTTATCAGATATCATTTTCACTCCGAACCCTAATCATCATCTAAAGCCGCACTACTCAAGATGTTGATTTGCATATCTCATTAATACAATGTTTTAAAATCCGGTTTTTATATTGTACCAGATTGGGCTTGGAAACGATTTAAACAGGTGTATCGGGTGTACCAGGCGGTTTAATCGGTTCTACCGGACGGTTCAACTGGTACTATCGGCCGGTTTGAACCGATTTTTAAAACATTGCATGTTAATTTTTTATGTCCAAAATTCTTTGTTTTTAGATTCATTGTACAGTACACAAATTCAAATTATGTCTAGTATAACCACAAAAATTATAATATATACCACCTGAGTTTCTTCTTTGGGTTGATCCCTTAAACCACAAATTCAATGGCCTAGCTAGTTTGATAAAACAATGGGCCCGCCCGGTACATACTAACTAATAAATCAAAACGAAAAAAAAAAAAAAAAAAATCCTCACTTGCTATAGCTGGGTTATAAAAACGTTATGTGAAGTGAAGGGTGTATGCATTATAAAAAAAAACACGTTTTTAAAACTTATAGAATTGACCGCAAACATTTTTTTTAATTAAAACTTCAATTGGTAAAAAACATTTTTTATTGATCTGAAGTTTGAGAACTATTATAAGTCACTTTGAACTTTGGAATTAGCATTGGAATCACATGCTAAAACAAATATAAACAAAAAACAACCCAGCAAAGCTTATAAAATCATAAAAATAACCTTTTCAATATATAAACTCTAAAATAAGATGCTTTCTTTATTTTATTACTTTACAACGGTGGAACTTATGTTTTTGCTACGCGTATGAAAACAAAACCAACAGCTGCTCTTCATACCATAAAAGACTGACATGAGCTGGAATTGATTGAAACGCGCAAACGAAATTAGTGTACCTCTAATTATTATGTTTCTTCTCCAACAACCATGATGGTTCCTCTTGGAAATTGCTGATCTTACAACACCTATATAAAGTCTCATTTTCCCACATATCACATCCATCCTTCTCTATCACCATCTCTCACAGATAACAACAATGGCACAATCAGAATATTATTCAAACTCAAAAGCTTCTGCAATCGCTCTAACAATTGCATGTCTAATTGCAGCCGCATCCGCAGGCAGTTTTTATGATGAAATGGACATCACTTTTGGCGGAGAACGTGCTAAAATTCTCAATGGCGGTCAGGATCTCTCCCTTTCACTTGATCAGTACTCCGGCTCTGGTTTCCAGTCTAAGAACGAGTATCTTTTTGGGCGGTTTGACATGCAACTCAAACTAGTACCTGGCAATTCTGCTGGCACTGTCACCACATTCTATGTGAGTACTATTTCATATCTTAAATTTATGTCTAGTTTTATTAATTAATATACCATGTCTAACCATAACCATGACTTTGTTTTGAATCACATCAGTTGTCATCACAAGGCGCGGGACATGACGAGATAGACTTTGAATTCTTGGGCAACTCGACTGGTAACCCTTACACGATCCACACCAATGTGTATTCACAAGGCAAAGGAGATAAGGAACAACAGTTCCACCTATGGTTCGACCCTACTGCAGCCTACCACACATACACCATCGTATGGAACGCCCAAAGAATCATGTAAGTCTCACATACAACATATATCTTAGTATCTCACTGGTTCTTGGTTTTTACTCTCATTTTTAGTATATTATTTGCATGGAATACTGACCGTATGGTAAATCCTCTTGCTGCAGTTTCTTGATAGATAACATACCAGTAAGGGTGTTCAATAACCATGAGGCTGCTGGGGTTCCCTTCCCCAAGAGCCAACCAATGAGGGTGTATGCCAGCTTGTGGAATGCCGATGACTGGGCAACCCAAGGTGGGCGTGTCAAGACTGACTGGACTAAGGCACCTTTCACAGCTTCCTACAGGAAATTCAATGCCAATGCCAACAAAGTGGGCCCCAACTCAAAGTCAACTAGTTCTGAAAGTGAAAACCAGGCATGGAGTACACAAGGACTCGATGCATCAGGGCGAAACAGGATTAGGTGGGTGCAAAACAAACACATGATCTACAACTACTGCAATGACTACAGTCGGTTTCCCAACGGTCTTCCTGTTGAATGCACACGGTCCAGATTCCTCTAAAGCCTCACTACTCTAGATCTAAATTTGCATATTCCATTAACATGTTTTTTGATGTCAGAAAATTCTTTATTCTTTGATTCATTGTACACTGAACAAATTCATATTATAAATAATTACACATTATGTTCGAGTCTTGGCTATGAAACTATTGGACTGTAGAAACCAAATTTGAACTTTTTAACTAAAAGGGTTATTTTGGCAAAATCACATGGACAAAAATGGCAATTTATTCAAAATATACTAGGTTACAACCCCGTCTATTATACGGGTTGAATAAATATAATTTTATATATTAATTAATAATAAAAAGTTATATCTTTATGAACTTTGTATATTGTACGGGTTAAATAAATATAATTTTGTATATCAAATATTAAAAAAGTTATATCTTTAAAAACCATGTGTATTACACAGATTAAATAAATGTAATTTTGTATACTAAATACTAAAAACGTCGTATCTTTAAAAAAACTCATGTATAATCGGGTTGAATAAATTTGCCAAATAATAAAAAAAATACATCCTTAAAAACCCCGTATATTACACGTGTTGAATAGATCTAAAAAGTGTTATATCTTTAAAAACCATGTGTATTACATAGATTAAATCAATGTAATTTTGCATATTAAATACTAAAAACGTCGTATCTTTAAAAAACTCGTGTATAGTCCGGGTTGAAAAATATACCAAATAATAAAAAAAAATATATCCTAAATAAATGTAATTTTGTATATTAAATACTAAAAACGTCGTATCTTTAAAAAACCCGTGTATAGTCGGGTTGAAAAATCTACCAAATAATAAAAAAAAAATTATCCTTAAAAACCCCGCGTTTTACATGAGTTGAATAAACATAATTTTGTATACCATATAATAAAAAAGTTGTATTTTTAATAAATTAGGATAACATTTAATATTAATTTATTATTTATATATTTAATATAAGATAAGTAGATAAGAGAGGTATTTGTTTTAAAAATATATTAAATAACAATATAGATTTGAGGATAATATTTTATTAAAGTATGATAAGATATAATATTAATTTATTATTTATTTATTTAGATAAATATAGTTTTGAGGGTACTTTCAATTAATGACACGTGTCCAAAAGTTGGTTTCTTTTACTATAGTAGTTAGATTAAGGAAAACAAAATCTTTTTTTATCAACCGTCCGGTACACCTGGTTGAACCGTCTGGTACACCGGGAAAAACGTTTGACCAAGGTCCAACGGATCATCCACAGTAATTGTTCAGCCTCAGGGGACAGGGGTTTGTTTTTGGAAGGTTAAGGTATGCAATTCAAAAAGGGGTGGCGGCGTAGCTTGTTGCCCGTCTACCTTCTGTTTTGATGTAACTAGCTTGTTGCCCACCACCACCCACCGTCATCGTCGCCACCACCACCCGTCGCTACCACCATCGACCACCATCACCGCCACCCGCCACCCGCCACCACCAACCACCGCCACCCCGACCACTACCGCCATCCTCCGTGGCCACCTTCGGCCACCGTCGACCACCACCACCCACTGTCGTCGTCGCCACCACCATCGCCGCCACCCGCCACAACCAACCACCGCCTAACCACTACTGCCACCCTCCGCCGACCACCACCACCACCCTCCGCGACCACCACCCGCTACCGTCGACCACCACCACCCACCGTCGTCGCCACCACCATCGACCACCATCGCCGCCACTTGCCACAGTAGACCACCGCCATGGCCGCCACCACCGCTAACAACCGTCACCCACCGACCACCGCCACCCACCACCACTACCACCACCACCCATCGCTGCCACCGCCACTAGCCGCCACGGATCACCGCCACCACCCATCACCGATTAAATTCATTCCTCTTTTCTTACCTACCAAACTACACAAGGTAATGATTTATTCATTTCATGCATGGTAACCAAACAAGACTATGGAATGTAATGATCCATTTCATTCCTTTGTCCATTCCATTATCTCGTCCATTTCATTCATGTCCATTCCATTATCTCGTCCATTCCATTCCCTCATCTATTCCATTACGCCATACCAAACAGACCTTGATAATATAGTCTAATACTCCCCGCAGCCAAAGCGGAAGGAAATGGAAGCAAAGACTGGAAAAACATTAAAAAGAAAACGGTCTTCAATCTCGGTCAAAACATATGCCAAAATTCCATAATCTTGCAATATTCTTCGATCCATAATCCTTAATTATCCACAATTTTGAATGATCCCATCATCCAACAAAATTGGTGTTATTTTTGAAGATGTATTCTTCATTGATTCTTGGTTCCAGGAGACAACCACCATCCGTAGTAGTGTGGAGGTGTATCGAGGCTAGCAGGCGGCGGTTTCTTGGACCAGTGGATCAAGAGATGAGATCCATAGATCTAAAAGAAAACTGAGCGTGGTCAGGCGACGGTCTCATGAATCCGTAGATTAATAGATGAGATCCGTATATCTAAAAATAAAGAGAAAAAAATCAATCAAACCGTAGTTTGAGATCGGAGGCCGTGGACAATGGTCCGACTAAAAGAAAAAAGAAAGGAAGTTGTCGCTGCAAAATTTAGGAGCCATACTGAACAAACCATAAGAACCATCATGACATGATGCATGAGTGAAAAACAAATTGTAAGCAAAACATGGGTATCACTCATTTAGCCACCAATAGTTGCACTCAATTTAAATCAACTCAATTTAATGCCACCATAAATTGTATCATTACTGAATAACTTCGAATATTATAACAACTAGTTTTCTTGTGTCGTGCGTTGCGGCGAAACCGAGCAAATAATAATGTAAAACAAACGTTATTTGAAAATAAAATATGTTGTTTAGAAAGTCAAACCATTAGAACGGTTTACTTTATCATCGTATTGTTTTATGATACTAAATAAATACTTTATTATAAGTAAAATTTCGTTTTTAACAAAACTTATAACGGAATGTCCGGGAAAAATTAAGCATAACTACGTGCTTAAGTTTTTAGAAAAAGTTATAAACGTAAATTATTAAAGAAGTATCAAATTAATCGATAATGTATGTTCTAAAAATAGAAAAAAAGAATTATTAAAAATAGTATAGGAAAAATATGGTTTTAAAAAAAGAAAAAAAATTAAAAATATATTATTAAAATAAAAAATAATAAAAAGCTATGTATTATTATAAAATTAAAATTACTATTCATCGTCCATCACTAACAATAACCTTCAATCACATGATACATGAATTCAGTGGCTATGAATCACATGAGAGTAAAGGTAGTCAGAAAAAAAATTTAGGAATATTAGTTAGATCTATAACCGAAACCAAGAGTTTATTAAAAACATGAAATAAGAAAAGTGAATGGAAACTAAAAAAAGGAAGACGATTAGACGAACGGTGGCCGGACAGGGCGGTAGCGGCAGTGGCGGCACACCGCCCTATCTAGAGTTTTTCTAGAGTGGTGACGGCTAAGGTTTTGTTATTTGTATGTGACACGGCAGAAACAGTATAGAGCCTAGTTTGGCTCGGAAACGGTATAGAGACAATATAAAATCCTAAATACCTAAAGTGGGTCTCTGGGCTCACAGTAATAATATAGTCTAATAAGAACATCTATTCTTGTCAATGGGGCACCAACAAAAGAATTCATTGCAATGGAAGCGCTAGGAGTTGCGTTGCTTTTACATTGCCTCGGGATTGTAATTAAATGATAGGGTTAGAACAGATTTAGAGGAGAAGAAGCTAAAGAGAAAGATAATTCACTAAATCTGCTGCCATTATTCCTTCATACGTTTAACATAAATAGATATGCAAGTTACAATCATACCCCTTGCATAATAGAAAGTAACAAAAATACCCTCAAACTAGAAATCAAAGTTAAGATACTAAAAACATAAGTAAATAACGTAACAATACTCCCTCCTTAACCCACTTTTTGTCCTCAAAAAGTGATTCAAGGAACTTTGTTGCCATCATCTTCAACCAACTCATTCGGTGCCGGATCATCATCATCTATCACCTTTAGTATGTAAAGTTGTTTGTTCTTACACTTGTGGCCCGGAACAAACCTTTCGGTACACCAAAAACATTCCCCCTTTGCCCTTTTTAATTCAAGTTCATCGCTCGTCAAACGCCTCGAGCTAAGCGTTCCTGGTTTACTTGGTGACACGTTTGGAGTTGGTAGCAATGGAAGTTTTGAAGCGTTAACCGGAGGTGTTATTTTGACATCTTCGGGTTGTAGCCCATCCTCCACAGCGTTGAAACGCTTCATCAAGCATGTGTTGTTGATAGTTTGAATTCTTGCTAACCCATACGCCTCACGTAGTGTTTGAGGCTTGAACATCTTTACCGGCCCTTTTATTTCCGGCTTCAAACCCTTCAAATATAGGCTAACAGCATAAGGTTCGCTAACGGTAACCTTGTTAAGCAAGCGATCGAAACCTGAATTATATTCTTGTAGACCCTTGGCGTTATCAGTAAGTTGAACGAGAGATGCAATCTCTTCCATAGGGTCTTCAAACATTGCATCAGAAAAACGGGCAGAGATCGAACGAACATAGTCCGCCCATGGGACCTCGGCAACCGTGGCATTACGGGTCTTCAGATAGGCACGGTGCCATTGGAGGGCATCGCCTTCCAAGTGAACCGCAGCACAACGTAATTTCGAGTCATCGGGGGTGTCATCCATCGAAAAAAATGTTCGCAGCGATAGACCCATCCCTCAACATCGTCCCCCGAAAATTTAGGGAAGTCGATCTTACCGATACGGAATGGTTTGGATGTTCGTGAGTCACCATCTGGGCCGGAGAAGGACCCGAAGGAACTGCCTGACGATTGAACTCCTTTGTCACGGACAGCCTTCAAGATTTCTTCCTGTTGCTTCGATGATTGCTCCTGTTGTTTCATCAAAGCGGCTAAGGCAGTTTGGATATCAGCGATCGCCTTATCGTGGGATTTGAGGGTGTTGTCGACTTCTTGGTTGCGGGTCATGGCGGCGGCGGCAAGGTGTTCCGATGAGGAGTCGGAACGGCTCTGATACCCTTGATAGGGTTAGAACAGATTTAGAGGAGAAGAAGCTAAAGAGAAAGATAATTCACCAAATCTGCTGCCATTATTCCTTCATACGTTTAACATAAATAGATATGCAAGTTACAATCATACCCCTTGCATAATAGAAAATAACAAAAATACCCTCAAACTAGAAATCAAAGTTAAGATACTAAAAACATAAATAAATAACGTAACATTAAACTACAATAAAAGTAAGATTTATGGGGTGATTTGGAGGTGAAGTAGATGCATTCGATGGCCCACAGACGATAGGAATAAAAATGGAGGATATTTGCTCTATAGATAAGCTCCTTTATCAATCAAAATGGAGGGGTTAATAAAAGTACAGGGGGGATCAGGTAGGGATTTACTATTCTGGAAAGACAATTGGGCAGGTAATGCGCCCTTATGTGACCGATCCCCTTTATAACATTCTGGATAATAATGTGGAATGGAACTGTAGTGGAAAAGAACGCTTAGGGTGGGGAGTGAGTCATGGCAGGTGAACATCACGGATGCTAATTGCTAAAGACCAGAGATTTTGGTCCGCTGATGCAAATGGCGACTTCTCAACCCAATCTTTAGGTCTTCTTACTAAGAATAATTTTTTTTTTTAAAGACATCAAAAGAAGATAATTCAAGGTGTTTTCTCTACAGCGATATGGTGCATTCGGCGAGCCAGAAACGCAAAAGTAATCAGCAACAAGGTGGTGGGTCCTAAAAAGATCATGGGCCAGATCAAGGTTATGTGTTTTCTGTGGTTGAAGAATACAGCAATTAAGTTTGAATTGGTTGGAGTGGACCTTGTGGGGTAGATTTGATGTAATGTGTGGAATTATAACATGGTATATTTGATACTTGGGTGTATTTAGTGCAGGGTTCTCGCCGTTAAAAAGATGCGCACATAACCCACTCATTTCATATGATCCCCTTAAGTACAAATGCTAACTGATCACAAGTTCACAACCTCCTTAACCAACACAGTTAAGTTGGTTAAACATATACAGAACCAACCCCTAACTGTTACAACTTGACTAATAGCTACTGATTGCCAATTATATATAATAGTGCAGTACATGACAAGATAAACTTCGGATTCTTGGACGACTCAACAGGAAAGCCTTACACAGTCCGCACCCATGTGTATTTATTATTGATCATACAATAAATCCTTTGCTGCAGTTTCTTGGTAGATAGCATACCAGTTAGGGTGTTCTGCTGCCGGGTCCCATAAATGCCAGCTTGTTGAAGCAGATAACTGCGCAACCCAAGGAGGCGTGTGAAGACTGACTGGACCGGACTACAGTTAACAAATAGGTTCCAATTTGAAGTCAACGAGTTTTGAAAATGATTACTCATTACACAATGACTCGATGCAGCAGGGCGAAACAGGATTAGGTAGGTGCAAAACAATCATATGATCCACAACAATCTAGAGACTCCAAATCTTGATTTGCATATTTCATTAATGTGTTGTGAATGTTAATCTCAGAGATTCTTTATTCGTTAGTGAGATTAGGAATAATTACAGAAATTTAGATGTGTGCTTTCTTCATCCTCTTTAAAAATATGTCAACTTAAAACAAAGATGCATTCTGATAGTTTATAACTAAGGTAAAACTGATGTTGATGATAACAAGCAAAAGTACAATACTTGATCATAGTGACCGAAGGAAATTAAACAAAACAGCGATGCATTTGTCTCCTCCACGACACGAATTTACTTGCTAAACAAACTACCACATCATTATTAGCTAATGATATTAACACCACCACCACCACTAAATAGCACAACTACAACTAGAAAAACGGTCTTACTTTAACTTACTTCATCACTAAGCGGCTTTAACTTTGTCATCATTCACAACAGAGAGGATCGGCAAGCTGCTGAAAAACTCATCAAGCCCTTCAAAGAACCCGATACCCTCGATATTATCTCCATCTCCTTGCCCATTCCCTCGGTTCCCAGCACCCGCTCTTGCAGCGGGCTCTTCCCCTTCATTGTTATTGAACTCAACGTTTAAATCCAACCTCCCCATTTCCTTTGCAGCCCGAACCGATTGCCTTCGTGTAGTTACACCTGAAGATTTCCTGCTCGAGCGTAAAGAGGAACCATTCTTGGTGTTCCCATTTCTAGCTTCCTTTACCCTATCTTTCTTCATCTTCTTTGCCTTCTTTTTCTCGGTAGTATTCCATTCAAGATCCGAATCGGAATCATCGCTAGGTTCAGATATTCCATCAAAGATATCATCGGTTTCATCGTCTATGTAGATTGGCGGCCCCAAATTTTGATTAACAAACACCTTCTTCTTTGGGGCCGCCTTCTCATTTAAATGGTCCTCCTCCGCCTCCTCATTTAAATCCTCCTCCTCCTCCGCCTCCTCATTTAAATCCTCCTTCGCCTTCTTATTTAACTGGTCCTTAACATGACTTGTTACATCACACATAGGTGAAAACGGCGACCATTTTGAGTTCGTCTGAGTACTACCATTGTTTTTGTTTTTCTCCATATGTGACATTGAAATCGCTAATGGAAAGAACCCCCAACAGTAGTAATAAGACTCCTGATCTTCACTTATCAGCGGTGGAGATGGTATACTAACCGCTTGAAACGCCCTTTCACAGGTCTCACAACGCAGCACGCATTCCACATAAGCCCTTGGATACTCATACATGTAGTAACAGTAAGGACACGTCGTCCAAAACGACGCAGAATTATCCACATTCTCATCAGCTGTCTCCGTTTCCGCTTCCACTTCCACTTCCATTCCCGCTCCTTCCCTTACATCATTGCTTCTATTAATGTGACTGGCCGCTTCAAATTGATGTTGCATTTGTGACAGTGATGGTGGTGGTGGTGGTACTTGTGGTGGTGCTTGAGGCCACGAAAACGGTGCTGCAGGACGAGTCTGCTGCTGCGATTCAACCGTAACCGAAAAAGGCTGCACCTGCTGCTGAAACAACAATTGTTCATGACCACGATGTTGGAACAATTGTTCCGGTTCACGAACCGGAACCGACATAAAATTATGCTGATGCAATTGCTGCTGCTGCTGCTGCTGCTCTTGATGGTGATGAACTGATTGAACTGGAACCCTAGATTGAAACATTTCCTGCTCGTTTCGATTAACCGAAAAGAAATTATGTTGATGCTGCTGCTGATGTTGTTGCTGGTGGTGGTGATGTTGGTTCTGTGGTTCAATAATATTAAACCCTAAATTATTAACCTGTTGTTGGTGTTGCGAAAACTCAAGGTCAGAGTCATAAATCGATTTTCTCATAGGATTTGATAAAACCGCCCACGCATCATTCACAACCTGAAACGCTTGATCGGCGTACGGAAACCGGTTCTGATGCGGGTTCAACAGAACCGCGAGCCGGCGGTACTGAGCGGAGATGTGTTCGGGGTCTTGAACGAATCGGACGAGTTGGAGAATGGCATAGAAGTCGGGTTGTTGGGAGCCGTTGGCTCCGACGACTCGTTTATCGGCGGCGAGGAGGGTGTCGGCTACGGCTAGGATCTGATCGGCGGCTTCGAGGCGCGGGTCGGATTCTCGGGCTCGGATTGCGAAGGTTTTGGAGCCGACGAGGTCGTTGCCCATGAGGAGCTTTTCGGCGATGCCTAACCAGCGTTGGGCTTCTGCACGGGCTATGAAGCTGTGGGGGTCCATGGTTGCAATGTGGTGGTTCTGTGATTGAAAAGGTAGGTACTAACTATAGTGATGGAGGATGCATAGGTTGGAGGAAAGGGGGTTGGGGGAGGGTTAAAGGGGGTTAATGTTTGAAGTTTGAAAGAGTTGAAAGATGGCAAAAGTTGTGGATTTTTTTGGTAGTAAAAAGGACAAAGTACTCAATGTGGTGCTTTTAATATGTGTTATTTTATGGTTTATGAAAATAATAAGAAAAATAAAGAGGCATTAATAAGAATTTATTAAGTTTCATAATGATTGTAATGTTATAATGCAATTTTAATGATTTATGTTGTGATATTACATTGTTCTTGATTTTGATTTTAAATAGATGAAAATTGGTAAATTTGAATACTTTAAAAAAAAGCTAGAGGATATTTAATGGTATAGGTTGCGTGTTTACTCATTAAAGATTTTATAGGATACTAGCTTGAAGTTTGTTTAGGGCTGTCATATCGTGTGTACCCGTATACGATAAGACACGATACACGAAATTCCATACACGAACACGACACGATAACTTATCGTGTCCTTTTTTTCAAACACGAACACGACACAATATATACGAAAATTACCTGTTAACACGACTGTTCGACTGTTATACACGAAAATTACATGTTAATACCTGTTAACACGAACAAAAACACGACATGCTATTTGAGAGTTACAGAGGGAGTTTAGGTTTTATTTTTTTTAATTGAATGAGGAATGAAAATAGAAAGGAATTAATACCTGTTAACACGACTGTTCGACTGTTATACACGAAAATTACATGTTAATACCTGTTAACACGAACAAAAACACGACATGTTATTTGAGAGTTACAGAGGGAGTTTAGGTTTTATTTTTTTTTATTGAATGAGGAATGAAAATAGAAAGGAATTAAGGAACCCACACACACTGGCTGATGAGTTTTATTTAATTTAATTTCTTATCGTGTACTAACGGGTATTAACAGGTAAACAGGTATTTAACCTGTTTATACACGAAAATTAACAGGTAATCTCATGTCTACATGTTTGATACACGATACCTGTTAAGGCCATACATGATACCTGTTAACTTTGTGTAGGTTCGTGTCGTTTATTCGTGTATTCGTGTAAAATTGCCAGCCCTAAGTTTGTTCAATGCTTGCTCGGATCGGCTTATTTACAAATTGGCCGAGCTCAATTTGGTTCGGCTCGGTTTGAATTATTTTATTATTAACTTATTATGTATGTATACACACACAATTGGTTGTGAGTGGCGGATAATTTTAGTAAGTCGTCCCTTCATAATATATACTCCTAATCTTATAATTTTAGCCGGTGCTAAGTCTAGAGATGATCAAATAACTCGTAGCTTGAATCGCGCTCGAAAAAAGGTAGCTCGAAATTGGCTCGTTTACAAACCGAGACAGCTCGGCTCATATCGTTTATAAACCGATCCGAGCTCAGGTAGACTCGTTTGCAAACTGTGCCAGTGGTTAAGCTCGACTACAAACCAATTCGACAACGAGCAGATCCTAGTTTGGCTCGTGAACACGCCTACACCATATAAGCACAACTCACAATACACTAGGTTTAAGTCTAGCTTGAAATTTGTTTAATAAATGAACTAAGTCAAGTTAAATTGTGAATGCAAACTAAAGAAATATAGTATTTACCTTTAAAAAAACAAATATATTATTTATATAACATAAATACTTAAAATTTTGAAGAGTTAAAGACTTAAAGATAACAAAAGTTGTGGATTTTTCTGGCTTGTAAGAAAGATATTTTTCATATAACACAATGTGTTGCTATTAATATGCATTGTGGTTGATGTAAAAATATTTAAAAGAAAAGGAGCCATTAATAAGAATTTATTAAGTTGTAACATGACTGTAATATTATAATACAACTTTAATGATTTATGTTGTGTAATACAATATTATTAATTTTGATTTCAAGAGTTTAAATTGTTAAAGTGGAACACTTTTTGTCACACCCTGATCACATAAAACAACAAAACGTAGCGGAAACGTCGGGTAATGTCGTAACAGAATCATTGTTTCACAACCATGGATTAAATAGTTTTGTTTTATTTAATTATTGAACTCATTGTTTTAGAACAATTCGGTTAAATACAAATAATTGTTTCTCAGTTTTAAAGTCGCTAAGGCACGAGTCCATCCTATGTTTAGCATGCATCAACAATCATCACATAGCAGTACCTGAAACATATATGAAAATAGGTACGTCAGCATAAAAATGCCTGTGAGTAACATAGGATTTTGTGTATTAGATTCATGGCTTTGGATAATGCAAGAAAAGGTTTTATATTTTCAAAATAGCCATGAATCCAATGTAAAAGTTTTGTTTCTAAAACGTGCCGTTTGGTAAAAGGTTTATAGTATAGACAAAAATATACTTTAGTAATTAAAATAATAGATTTGGTAGTATATCTCAAGTATACTTTGGTTTAAGGATAAAAGTATTGGTAGTATATCAAATTATACTTTGGTTAGAAAATAGCATATCAACAATGCTTTGGTTTGAAAATAGCATATCAATTATACTTTGGTTTGAAAATATCATATCAATTATACTTTGGTTTGAAAATAGTATATCAACTATGCTTTGGTTTGAAAATAGCATATCAACTATGCTTTGGTTTGAAAATAGCATATCCACTATGCTTTGGTAGTATATCACAATATACTTTAGTTTATGAAATATCAAAGTCGGTAGTATATCAATCTATACTTTGGTAAACAGTAGCATATCAAACTATGCTTTGGTAAATAACAAAGTAGTATGTTAAAACACATGTTGGATTATGTACATAGTATATCAAAATATACTTTGGTAGATCACATTTGAAAGCACATCAAACTGTACTTTTGTAGTATATCAACATATACAAAGAAAGTGTGATTTGGTATTCAATCAAGCCTTAGTGTATCAAACTACACTTTGGAGACTATAGAAATACCACAAAGGCAATTTCTATTTGGTTAAAAATTTGGTTTTTGACATTCCATACAATAGGAATGGGGTGTCTAGTCCTATAGCGCTATATCATACTACCCACCGGCCTGGTGAACTAAATAAGTACTATTCCAAACATTAATTTTTATAATCTTTAAGAAAATTTTAGAGTTTAAACCATAAATAATCATTCAGTTTGTATATAGATAAGTACTAGTATGTATAATCAATTATACTTTTGAAAACAAGAACATAACAAATAGGTACACATGCTTCACCCCAAAACATTGAAAACAGTAAAAGAGGGGACTATGTACTCACTTGAGATTGTGAGTATCCTTGATTAAGTGTCCTAACGAAGCTCAGGAAATCAAGGAATCAAGTGGCACCTAGTATGGAATCACTATGATAAACAATCGGATCCTAAATCGGGAGATAGGATAGAATGAAGTTCTATAAATCAAATGAGTATTGGAACTCATATGGCATGATTTAATAGACCTAACATTCTGATTTGAAAGTCTACCTAAGTGCTTTTGACCCGTTTCGACCCATTATGGTAGTATAAGCTACTATAATGCGTCGTTAGCGTAAAACTATGTTCGGATGGTTAACTATGTGCTATGTCAAGTCTCACATGCCCAATTATGCCTAAACATATTACTAAATCAGATTATATGTCAAAAAGTTGATCACATATGCAAAATACGGATTTTAGCTTCAAAAGGGCATTTTGGTCATTTCCTATGGGCATACAAGCTAACTAGCATACGACTAACCAATCCTATGTGATCAAAAGGTATAACCTCAGTGGTTATTCCCTATGCAACTATGATCACTAACTAAGCTTGGTCAAATCCTAAAGATCGACCAAACGGGTCCGGTTTGAAAGTCTAAACGGTTGTTTAGACCGCTTAACTTACGACCCTAAACAAGCACTAAACTAATAGTGACGAGTTAAACATGTCAAAGCATGTTTAACCTACTGATTTGGTATCAAAACAAAGTGTTTTGATACCTAAAAGTAGTTCCGTTGCAAAATGAATGCTAAAACGCATTTTGACCGAAACTTTGACTCGTCACTACACCTAGTTAACGTGGTAATCAATAGGTATAATCGCTAAGGATTATAACCATCGTGATTACAATCACGTTGCAAAGTTCAACCGAACTTTGCGTTGACCATTGACTGGTCAAACTGAAAGTCAAACACTATTTGACTTTTTAAACTAGTAAGCAATAAAAGAATGAAAGAATGCTCACTAAGGGTCCTTGCTATCTTTTCTACTAAGAATAAACTTCCAATCAGATTAGGAAGCTCCCCAAAGCAGATGTAGAGAAGAAATGAGAAGAATGAGCAAAGAAATGAGTGAAGGGCCATGGCTATTTATACTAGTTGGTGAAGAACAAAATCAGGACATGTGTTTGTGTGGCCAACAAGGATTGAATCATAGCCACACATGTGTTAGGATCTGATTAGAGACCTTGGAGAACACTTAAACTTGCTCAACACACCAAAAATTTGCACAAACAGCCCCTAAAGATCAAAAAGATTGCTGAAAATGAATTCTGGTCACTGGGCCTGCCTTACAGACCGTAAGGACATTGGCATACGGTCCTCAAGCCACCTGCAGACCAGCAACTTTCATAACTTCACAGTTTTGGCCCCTGAGCTTGTTTCGCCGCGTATTGGCACTTCTAACATCCGTCAAGCCCATTTTTAAGCTTCATAATGAAGTTAAAGTATGGGGAACATGAAACATGCTCAAAAATATGTCGGATGTTGGTTCGTTTGGCCGTACGGTTGCGTTGTTCGGCTAATTACGACGGAAATCGTAACGGGCGCGAAAACGATCCAATTTGCGAAACGAATGGAATTTTTGCATGCCGATCACTAAAATAAAAATATTTTAGTGTGTACAAAAATTTTGGATGTCCAGCTGTGGCCAAAACATAAGATATGCGCGGAAATGCAAACTTACGTCGTTTTTGACACTTTTAGTCCCTGTAATATCAAATAAGCATATTTTCGCACACCGAACCACCCAAAGCTTATTTTTAAGCTATGTTTAGGTTATTTATGGTATGTTTAGCTTACGATCAAGTTCTGGACGGTATGTTTCCATACGAAATGGCAGACTTTTGCAAGTTGACGTAATTAGTCCCTGAGAGCGAATAAACTTGTTTTTGCCGTACCAAACCTTCCAAAACTTAGTTCTAAGTTATGTAAAGGTTATTTAAGGTACGTTAAGCCTATTTCACTATCCCAGAGTGTTTGTTGCGTTAAAGTGATTACGTTTACGCACCAGTGCGCGTATAACCTTCCAGAAAGCGATTTAAAGCTCGAAATCGAACAAATATTGATATGTGCAAAAGATACACATATTTATACGAATCCCAAGTATGAAACACAATATTTCATTGATTTGGCATTTGTTTGGTGTTCGTGGTGACACAGGTGTCACAGTCTCCCCTACTTTAGGAGAAATTTCGTCCCGAAATTTAATTCTAGAGGAAACTTGTGAAGACAACTGTGATTGTTTCGCTTTCAAATGAATCCTACGTTTCCCACTTAGAATTCTAGGTCACGTTTGGATTCTTAGCGAATCTGTTAATTGCCAAGATGTTGTCACTGTAGTAACAAAAACATGGAGTTCCGAACAAAGGGTAGGAGAATGTTTCCTACGAAGACTATTATAGGAAACTTGTGTGTGCTCGAAATCAGAGTCAGAGATTGCAAAATAGAATGATATTGGTCAAGGTCTAGGACTTCTTGTAACTTGAATAACGCTACGTTCGCAATGTATTAAGGAACACTTATATATAGGAAGTACCAGCGGCGTATCCACCATGCCCTTTTTACATTGTTCCCGTCTCGTTATTCTCATCACTATAGGTCTTGACACATGACAAAACTTGCTGTGGTTTCTGTGCACTGAATTCCATAATTACGTATGCATCCATAATTACGTAATTCCTTGCACAGTCCGTACAGTTCATTTCATAATGTGTAGGGTAAAATCAATCGAACAAATAATGAAATGACTTGACTAGATCACCAACAGATCTTTTTAATTAAATCAACGAACGATCTTTCTAACTAGATCAACACATGATCTTCTTATCTAGATCGTCGTATGATCTCTTTAAATAGACCATTTAAGGGATCTTTGTAACTCAAAAACCAATAATCATTTTGAAACAGCACTTTGGAATCCAAGGTTCTGACTATTTGCATAGAAAGCTCCTTAAGGATTTAAGATAGTACTTTGAGTATCCTTCTGAGAATCTAACATATGAAAATACGGAAGATTCCACCAGGACTTAGGTAGCGAGATTTAGAATTACATGTAAACACAAAATCACAAAATTGTGTATTCGTTAATTTAGTTACTAGCTCGTTCATGAATTAATGCATTTTGAAGTACACTAGAAATCCAATCACAGACTTCAATTAGTACCTTAAAACATCCTCAAGAATCTAACTATGAAGATAGGAATATCTTTATAAGGATTTGGAATTTGTGTAATGAATATGTTTTGAAGTCCATGTACTAGGCATGTTAAAGTGTAGGATCGTGAATCGACTCGAACGAGTCGTTCAGAGGAGTTTTCGTCAATTACAGGTGCGGAAAACAAGTAATCAACGTAGAAACAGCTAGTAAATCACTTTAAACACCTTTCTGTATTGAATAATGACAGTTTACAATCAAATCTCGATCCGGCAGCACTTCGGTACGAGTTACAAGACTTCGTTACAAATGATTCGCTTGTAAGACTATATATAGGTGCTAAGGTTTCGCTTGTTTGTACATGACATTCAAGCGGAACCTTCAGCTGACATTCAAGCGGAACTAATACTTGTCGTATAAGCGAAACTACATAGTGACACATAAGCGAAACCTGCCTATATGTCCCTATAAGCGAAACCTATCACAAACATTCTTACAATCTCATATTTTCTCGTAAAACGTGCCCTGATCTAACAATCTAAGACTAAGACTCGATCCAAGATGAAGTCAACAGTGTAGTGCACCAACATAAAGCAACACACGAAGCAAAATGTATTTGATAATCGTGTACATAGTCACAATACATAGGTCCAGTTAAGGGGCCACGAAGGTACCTTTAGATATTAAGTCAGGGATTTGAAGTGGTACTTCAAGTATTTGCTTAAGAAATTACAATTTGTACCCTGTACTTTTGTCTCTTTAAAAGAAACTAGTACTTGGGATTTTAGGGAAGACCACAAGTGATCACAAAATGAAAGAACCACATGAGAAGTTTGCTCTGGAAAGAACATGGTTCTTTGGTGTCGGTATTTGTAGGGGTATGTCAACACACACACAATCGTATCAGCTTTGGAAATAAAATTGGAAAAACAATTTTATTTATATAACTGTTGAATTGTTTCAAATGTCAAAAGATAACAAACAAGGAAAATACAAAAGTCTAATTGTTCACTGCCGCATTGTCATTTGCATTTGCCTCGTTTATGTTAAATGCTCGTCCGCGTGCTGGATTTGCATTAACAAGTCTTGGGCAATTGTTTCGGTAGTGAGTAAGATCACCACAGTTGTAGCACGATCCAGGTGGAAACTGTGCTTGAACAGCAGCAGGATTTGCAGCATTTTGGTTTTGGATAACATGGCGACATGTATTGACCAAGTGTCCCAATCGCCCACAGTGGGTACACTTGTGACACGGTATCTGATTCACATGATGACGGTTGCATTTGTTGCACAAGGGTGCAGTACCAATATAGTTCTTCCTAGCACGAGGCTGTGCTGGCTTATTTGGTGCAACCTGATCATTCTGAGCAACCACTGCAAAGTTTTGTGAAGCCTTGCGCTTCTTCGACTTCTTAGAGGACTCGGTCTGTTTATCCTTTGGTTTCTCTTGTGCCGGCTTGTCAGATGGTTTCTGATCGTCTTTTCGGAAAAGCTTACCCTTCCTGATTTGAGATTCATTCAGGGTGGCGGATAGTTCAATGGCTTGTCTGACGGTAGTGGGGTTACTACCAGTAACAATATCCTGAACTGAGTCAGGGAGGCCATCGATGTATCTTTCAATCGCCTTATCCAAAGGCGTAACCATGGTAGGACATAACAGACTCAACTCCTCGTAACGATCAGTGTAGGCTCGATGTTCACCGATGTCTTGTTTGAGATCGTTAAATTCCCGTTCTAAAGCCCTAAGCTCATGACGAGGGCAGAATTCCTTCATCATTAGAGCCCGAAGCTCTTCCCAGGTTTGTGCCATCGCTACATCGGCACCTCGATCCCTCATTATGCCGTTCCACCATGTGAGTGCTCTTTTCTGGAATACACTCGACGCAAACTCAACTTTTCGCTCGTTTGGGCATTGTACATGACGAAACGTGCTTTCGAGACTCTCGAACCACTGTAGGAGCCCAGTGGCCCCTTCAGACCCAGTAAATGTAAGTGGCTTAGCTGAATTGAATGTCTTAAAGTTGCACTGAACATTGTTATTGTTATTGTTTGCCTGATTTATCTGGGTGATAAGGTTCGGGAGTACAGCAGCGATTTGCTGAGTGATTAAGGCTGCCATGGCAGCATCCTGAGCTTGATCACGTCAAGGAGGCATATTCTAAAAGAGCAAAGAAACATGAGGGAAAAACGAGTGAGATGTTATTGGATATTCAAAACTGGATGCTAAGAATATCAACAAGGCATAAGGATTGTGATCATTTGTTCATTACTTAAAAAAAACAAACGACACTGTGACAAATCAAAGTAAATAGGTCAATATAATGTATCACTAAAGACATGCTCGCCTATAAGTGAACACACACCCCAAGAGTTCCCAGGTAAGAGTGACTGGTCCGATACGGCGGATTTGTACGAACACTCTAGCCTTAGACAGAAAACTCAGGGTACAGACATTCACTCTTCCAGTTTGCACGTGTTCACATTATTTAGACCCAAACTTTGACGAGATTTTGAAAAACACCAAAGGTTTAAAAGCCTAAAAACAAATCATCTAAGGATAGATGACTTCTTGTGATGTTTTGAAAAATTTTGACTCGAGAGAATGAATTGTGTTTTGTTTTTGTTAATCACCTAAGGATAGGTGAAGTGTATTGTTTTAAGACTAAACACAAGATAACTTGTGTTAGGGTCCTAGGAAGGTTATAGTCTAGGTCAAAGCATTACTAATAACCTAATTCCCTATAACCATTGGCTCTGATACCAACTTTTCTGTCACACCCCGACCACGTAAAACAACAAAACGTGGCGGAAACGTCGGGGAGTGTTGTAACAGAATTATTGTTTCACAACCATGGATTAAATAGTTTTGTTTTATTTAATTATTGAACTCATTGTTTTAGAACAATTCAGTTAAATGCAAATAATTGTTTCTCAGTTTTAAAGTCGCTAAGGCACGAGTCCATCCTATGTTTAGCATGCATCAACAATCATCACATAGCAGTACCTGAAACATATATGAAAATAGGTACGTCAGCATAAAAATGCCTGTGAGTAACATAGGATTTTGTGTATTAGATTCATGGCTTTGGATAATGTAAGAAAAGGTTTTATATTTTCAAAATAGCCATGAATCCAATGTAAAAGTTTTGTTTCTAAAACGTGTTGTTTTGGTAAAAGGTTTATAGTATAGACAAAAATATACTTTAGTAATTAAAATAATAGATTTGGTAGTATATCTCAAGTATACTTTGGTTTAAGGATAAAAGTATTGGTAGTGTTGGTGCAGTTGTCTGTCGACTTCATCTTCGTTCGAGTCTTAGGTTAGAACTGATAGATCAGTGCACGTAAAACGAGAAATGGGATTTTATAGGTAATTCCGCTTGAAATGACACATAGTCATTTCAAGCGAAATCAAGCTTCTAATTCTGCTTGAAAGTAGAAAGTGGTAATTTCGCTTGAAGATGTAATTCCGCTTGAGACTGTTTCAAGCGGAATCACATGCCTATAAATACTCATTCAAACGAGATCAGTCGTAATCTTCTTGTTTTCCGACGGCGAAGCTCCGTCGATGTGTCTCCAAGTCTGTAAACGTGTTCTAATCAATACAAGAGACAGTTAATAGCGATTCTAGTGTTATACAAGCTAAACAAAGACTGAATCAATGAATTCCGCCTCTGATTCAGTCTAAGACCTCTTCTGATCGACTCGTTCGGGTCTGAAAACGATCCTACAGGTAGTATATCAAATTATACTTTGGTTAGAAAATAGCATATCAACTATGCTTTGGTTTGAAAATAGCATATCAATTATACTTTGGTTTGAAAATAGCATATCAATTATACTTTGGTTTGAAAATAGCATATCAACTATGCTTTGGTTTGAAAATAGCATATCAACTATGCTTTGGTTTGAAAATAGCATATCCACTATGCTTTGGTAGTATATCAGAATATACTTTAGTTTATGAAATATCAAAGTCGGTAGTATATCAGTCTATACTTTGGTAAACAGTAGCATATCAAACTATGCTTTGGTAAATAACAAAGTAGTATGTTAAAACACATGTTGGATTATGTACATAGTATATCAAAATATACTTTGGTAGATCACATTTGAGAGCATATCAAACTGTACTTTTGTAGTATATCAACATATACAAAGAAAGTGTGATTTGGTATTCAATCAAACCTTAGTGTATCAAACTACACTTTGGAGACTATAGAAATACCACAAAGGCAATTTCTATTTGGTTAAAAATTTGGTTTCTGACATTCCATACAACAGGAATGGGGTATCTAGTCCTATAGAAATACCACAAAGGCAAATTCTATTTGGTTAAAAATTTGGTTTCTGACATTCCATACAACAGGAATGGGGTATCTAGTCCTATAGCGCTATATCATACTACCAACCGGCCTGGTGAACCAAATAATTACTATTCCAAACATTATTTTTTATAATCTTTAAGAAAATTTTAGAGTTTAAACCATAAATAATCATTCAGTTTGTATAAAGATAAGTACTAGTATGTATAATCAATTATACTTTTGAAAACAAGAACATAACAAATAGGTACACATGCTTCACCCCAAAACATTGAAAACAGTAAAAGAGGGGACTATGTACTCACTTGAGATTGCGAGTATCCTTGATTAAGTGTCCTAACGAAGCTCGGGAAATCAAGGAATCAAGTGGCACCTAGTATGGAATCACTATGATAAACAATCGGATCCTAAATTGGGAGATAGGATAGAATGAAGTTCTATAAATCAAATGAGTATTGGAACTCATATGGCATGATTTAATAGACCTAACATTCTGATTTGAAAGTCTACCTAAGTGCTTTTGACCCATTTCGACCCATTATGGTAGTATAAGCTACTATAATGCGTCGTTAGCGTAAAACTATGTTCGGTTGGTTAACTATGTGCTATGTCAAGTCTCACATGCCCAATTATGCCTAAACATGTTACTAAATCAGATTATATGTCAAAAAGTTGATCACATATGCAAAATACGGTAGGGCATTTTGGTCATTTCTTATGGGCATACAAGCTAACTAGCATACGACTAACCAATCCTATGTGATCATAAGGTATAACCTCAGTGGTTATTCCCTATGCAACTATGATCACTAACTAAGCTTGGTCGGATCCTAAAGATCGACCAAACGGGTCCGGTTTGAAAGTCTAAGCGGTTGTTTAGACCGCTTAACTTACGACCCTAAACAAGCACTAAACTAATAGTGACGAGTTAAACATGTCAAAACATGTTTAACCTACTGATTTGGTATCAAAACAAAGTGTTTTGATACCTAAAAGTAGTTCCGTTGCAAAATGCGTGCTAAAACGCATTTTGACCGAAACTTTGACTCGTCACTACACTTAGTTAACGTGGTAATCAATAGGTATAATCGCTAAGGATTATAACCATCGTGATTACAATCACGTTGCAAAGTTCAACCGAACATTGCGTTGACCATTGACTGGTCAAACTGAAAGTCAAACACTGTTTGACTTTTTAAACTAGTAAGCAATAAAAGAATGAAAGAATGCTCACTAAGGGTCCTTGCTATCTTTTCTACTAAGAATAAACTTCCAATCAGATTAGGAAGCTCCCCAAAGCAGATGTAGAGAAGAAATGAGAAGAATGAGCAAAGAAATGAGTGAAGGGCCATGGCTATTTATACTAGTTGGTGAAGAACAAAATCAGGACATGTGTTTGTGTGGCCAACAAGGATTGAATCATAGCCACACATGTGTTAGGATCTGATTAGAGACCTTGGAGAACACTTAAACTTGCTCAACACACCAAAAATTTGCACAAACAGCCCCTAAAGATCAAAAAGATTGCTGAAAATGAATTCTGGTCACTGGGCCTGCCTTACGAATCGTAAGGACATTGGCATACGCTCCGCAAGCCACCTGCAGACCAGCAACTTTCATAACTTGACAGTTTTGGCCCCTGAGCTTGTTTCGTCGCGTATTGGCACTTCTAACATCCGTCAAGCCCATTTTTAAGCTTCATAATGAAGTTACAGTATGGGGAATATGAAACATGCTCAAAAATATGTCGGATGTTGGTTCGTTTGGCCGTACGGTTGTGTTGTTCGGCTAATTACGACGGAAATCGTAACGGGCGCGAAAATGATCCAATTTGCGAAACGAATGGAATTTTTGCATACCGATCACTAAAATAAAAATATTTTAGTGTGTACAAAAATTTTGGATGTCCAGATGTGGCTAGAACGTAAGATATGCGCGGAAATGCAAACTTACGTTGTTTTTTACACTTTTAGTCCATGTAATATCAAATAAGCATATTTTCGCACACCGAACCACCCAAAGCTTATTTCTAAGCTATGTTTAGGTTATTTTTTGTATGTTTAGCTTATGATCAAGTTCCGGACGGTATGTTTCCATACGAAACGGCAGACTTTTGCAAGTTGACGCAATTAGTCCCTGAGAGTGAATAAACTTGTTTTTGCCGTACCAAACCTTCCAAAACTTATTTCTAAGTTATGTAAAGGTTATTTAAGGTAAGTTAAGCCTATTTCACTATCCCAGAGTGTTTGTCGCGTTAAACTGATTACGTTTACGCACCAGTGCGCGTATAACCTTTCAGAAAGCGATTTAAAGCTCGAAATCGAACAAAAATTGATATGTGCAAAAGATACACATATTTATACGAATCCCAAGTATGGAACACAATATTTCATTGATTTGGCATTTGTTTGGTGTTTGTGATGACACGGGTATCACACTTTTATACAATAACCAGAGGTTATTTAATAGGTTGAGTAAATTATGGTTTTGGCTTATGTGGTTTGGTTTTTGTAACCCTTTTGATTTAAAAATGATTTTTTTGATATATCAACCATGATATATAATTTATATCTGTTTTATCATCTGAAACTAACTTTGTTAATTTTTATTTATTAAGTGTAGGGTATTTCAATCATTTTATATTTGAGTGACTGTATATTTAAGTCATTTTACACTTGGGTGTAATACAATATTATTAATTTTTATTTATGTATATTTAACAAAGTATTTGTGATTAAAAATTATAAAACCTATTTCTTTTTATTCTTTTGAAGGGCCACCAATATCATCCGACAACCACCCCACACCACCGCCGGCGGCCACCATCTCAAAACTTCCTTGATCTGAATCGCAACTTCTTCATTGTTGGATTTAGGTTTCCAATTATCAATTTTTTAAAGTTGCAATTAAGGTATGATCCAAAGAGTTACATGACTAAGAACAAAAAATGAGTATTAGATAAAATACTTAAGATATTAATTGTTTATAAAACAATTAATTTAGTGAAAATAACTGGTGTCGTTTAAAGGGTTAAACGAATAATAATTTATTATCTAGATAATAAATTAAAAAGTTATTTTATTTAATAATAAAATAAAGTCAAAATGGTTTTGACTACTGGTTTTATGTTAGCACAGAATAATTGTTATTCAACGGAAACGAGGAATGGTTATTATTAGATAAAAATTAAAGAGAGTCGTTTTATGGTTAGATAATAAAATAAAGGTTAAAGGATTGATCGGTAATTAGTAGTTAATCTAGGATTAAGTACTTGGAGAGGATGTCATGTCACAACCTCCGACCCCACCCTGGGCGGGAGTCATGAGCAAATACAGTAGTGGTACCGGTGTTTATTAAATTTGTAACGGAAAATTTCATCAGGATCGTTGTTAGGAAAACTATCAGACTTTATAAGACACCGAAATTTTATATATTAAACAGTTGGGATAAAACCCATATTACATTAATAGGGATAAGCACTAATTTTACAAAACACATTTCCTTTTCTTTATTTTGGTAACATAGCCACTTTATTTAAGCTTCTGGTGCTTCGTAGCATTTTCCTTTCTTTCACAGTAAGTCATCTGAAACACGTTTAAACACATTTTATTAGCAAAAAATACTGGTGAGATCATTCATTTGTATAAAATGGCATCTTCTTATAATTACAATGTTAAGGGTTTTTACATTTGTTTATATCTTACAAAATTACTATTGGCTAACTCATTGTCCAATAGCAAAGAAACCACTTTTAAATAGTATTTATCACTTACTAGTTCCTGCGACTGTAGTCATATAACTAATTGGCTAACCTATTGTCCAAATAACAAAGTTTATTAAGTAATTTATACAAAACCCCACATACTAGCAGAGTGGCAATAGTTTCCCAATAAGAATACAAAGACTTAATCACTCTAATATAAGTAACAATTTGAAAACATTTAGGGTTTTGAAATCATTTAATTATCACTTAATGTTAAAAAAAGAGAATGCCTCACATTGCAAGATTAGGGTTTTGATTTTACAGCCTCCTAGTATTAAGCTTAGATTCCTAGTTAAACATACAATGCAACACGTATTAGTGTAAGAAACCCAATTCAAACTTTAACGATAATCACAAGATCAAAATCTCAACGTAGTTAACAAAGTATAGCCTTATTCAGGCAACACTTTGGCATCCGTTTATTGTTTTCAGATCAATCGGACAGGGTATCGTACCAGTGATCAGGGTTTAGTATACTTCCTACGGAGCAGAGTTTTGAGTTTTAGGGGTTCAGGTATTAGAACGAGGGAAAGAGATTTATCGATTTTTCGTCGAATAGGTACACTGAACTCTTCCTACCTCTGCCCTTTATATAGCCTTACCAAGCTTCCCAAGAGCGTTGAAGGAGAGGCAAGGGTCTCCCCCGTGTGGCGCTTGAGCTGCCAGCTAAGGCTAGGTCAGCTCCTTCATTGGTATAACCTTGCCACTTGTCGCGCACTGCTACCACGTGTCTTGGTACCCTCCCGCGCATCACGAGACAATAGGGGGTATACCCGCGACGCTCTTGAGCGTCCTAGTTTCGAATTCTTCATTTAACGTACAGGGTCTTGTCGTGCATGCCCGAGGTTTTGATTATGGCCCTTCATAGGGTCTTTTGGGAGTTGTTACATCCTCCCCACCATGTTTAAAATCTCGTCCTCAAGATTCACTAAAACAAGTGTGGGTGTTTTTGTTTTTTTTTTCTGACTCTAATTCCCATGTGTATTCTTGTAACAACCCGACTTTCGGTGGTTCCTATTTTATCGATGTTTCATTCGTAAACGCTTCTACTCTGAGATTCAATGATTAACCCTTGGTTAACTACATGTTTTTAAACGCTTTTTATATCGCTTATTTATCGCATTAAAACGCTTATTACTTAAACGCTTATCACAACGCAAGCTCAACGAGAACTCAAAACGCGGATTTATTTATATTACTTGTGTGTTTAAATGTTAAATATGCTATGTGTGTTGATTCGCTTAAAACACTCAAACGCTCACTCTCGCGACTCGATTATTCACGCTAAAACGCAACACAACACGACACTTAATTACCTCGCTAAAATACTTAAAGTACTCGAACTAACTAACGCAACCAAACGCACCAAATGAACATCCGACATGCGAAACGAGAATCACACGCACAAAACAGGCGGCTTCGTACAAATACACTGCCTTCGTACGAAGGCAGCCCCATTGTACAGAACCCAGCAGCTCTCTCTATAAATACCTAGCACACCCTTTCATTCTCTACTTGCTACCATCTCGCCCAAGAACACTCCCAACCTGTTTCTCTCTGAATCCCAAGTAAAAATCACTATTTTTACAAGTATCACAACATTTTCCCCAACGATTTTCCACGAGTTTATCTCCGATTTCATCTAAAACTTCTCTATTTTATGAAAACCTTCATCTTTTTCATCAAAACTTCTGATTTTGCTATGGATCTACACTTAAACGAGTGTATTGGGCTTAGCTTTGGCTTCCCAAGATAGAGCTCTAATATGTCGCACTCACCAAGTGTTTAATCCAAAGAAAAACCGTTTTAAACTCGATTTTTACACTAAAACAGACCTAAACCGACATATGTTTCGATCACTGGATAGTGGGACGAAGTAGTGTCGAAACCGTCATTAAAAGGACTCGAAAACACATCCCATTCAGGCGAAAATGCAGCTTCGAACGCGAAAACAGCCACATGTGCGAGCTAGACTGGCTTGTACGAAGCCCCGGCTTCGTACGAAGACACCCTTCGTATAACCCAGTCCATGTTCCCGCATGTGACTAAATTGCTCAAAAGACCTCTCCGGATCTAAGTTTTATCAGTAGCTTAAGGCTGGAGGGATGAACACTCGATTTCCCGAAGAAAGACATGAAGAACACTCGATTTTGGACACGGAAACAAGCATTTGCGCAAGGCACCGCCTTCGTACGAAGGCACCGCCTTCGTACGAAGGCACCGCCTTCGTACGAAGGCACCGCCTTCGTACGAAGGCACCACCTTCGTCCGAAGCGGCCCTTCGTACCAAGGTTCTGTTTTCCACTCGACTCTTCGACTTGACTGTTTCAGCACATTGGAAGACTTATGCACTTCTGTTCCTGTACGCAGGCTGATCCGGCGCTCTCTCTCCACTCCTTTCCCGACCGTGTTTATCTGTCAAGCATGCACTGTGAGTATACTCGACCCATTTTTCGCTTAACGCACTTTTGGGTGTTACATACGTTCTCTATCAAAACACAACGCACACAACGCTTAAGCTCTTTTATAATGTTGACCGCTCTCGCATGTTATACGTGAATTGTTGAATAGTTGTTTGCTATGTTTACACAGTGATGACTTGCCCTACCACCCTTAGCAACGATAGTACTAAAGTTTTGACTCAGCACCTGTTTATTCAGGGGTTGTTAAGGATTTCTTACTTTACGTGCGTGCTCACTGAGGTGAACACGTATCGCGCATACTCTACCACGCAGTCATGTTAGTTAGCTTGTGTCATTGTCGATAACTTACTTGATTCGCCCCTTTACTTGTTACATGTTGGTTATGCGTAAATGCTTTATTACTATACTTATGCTAAACTTGTGTACTTACCTTTACATTATTGTATTGACTTTTATTTTAACGTATGTGACAGGTTGATGGATTTACTGCTGGAAATGGTTTAGGAACTCTAGAAACCCGCCTAAACTAAATTGCAAGTTTTGTTATGTCATGTTTTGTTGCTTGAGAAACTACTGAATTTCGTTTCTTTTTTGTGAGAATGTTTGATTGTATGGAAAATTGAACCTTGTTAAATATTGTCACAATTAGTCGTTATCGATTCTCTCGAGCAACCTATTCACATCATGCCACATCCCGATGACTCCGCCATCAGTTGGGGTTTGACAATTCTGGTCCTCTTTTTGAATCCCATTTCACTTTGACTAGAATCAATCTTTTACGTTTAATTTTTGATTTTCTGGACCTTAATTTGTAGGGGCTTCTCAGCAATTTTCAGTTTCTCACTTACCTCTATATCTTAAAGAGGTACTACTAGAGATTCATCGGCTAGGCACTTCCTTAAGTTGCATACATGAAACACATCATGTATACCTGCCATTTCTTCTGGTAACCTTAACTGATAAGCTACTGATCCAATTTTCTTAATAATTTCAAATGGTCCAACAAATCTCGGACTTAGCTTTCCTTTCTAGCCAAAAATGAACTATTCCTTTCCAAAGAGATACTTTTAATAGTACTTTGTCTCCAACTTGGAACTCTATTGGTTTGCGTCGATGATCAGCATAGCTCTTTTGACGATCTCGTGCCGTTTTCAGTCTTTCCTTGACTTGAATTATCTTGCCAGTCGTCTCTTGCACAATTTTAGGACCTAATAGTTGTTTTTCTCCTATTTCTGCCCAACATACTGGTGTTCGGCATTTTCGTCCATATAGTGCTTCGAATGGAGCAGCATTAATGCTTATATGATAACTATTGTTATAAGAGAATTCCATTAATGGCAAGTGATGCGTGTGTAGCGCTATATATTTTTATGTATATTTTTAGCCCTTTTTAACACTTTAGTCAAGTTTTAAATTTATAAAACACGATATTTTACTAACACTAAACACACATATGGGCAAGTGCACCCATCGTGAGCGTAGTATAGCGTTGGTAAGATACCGAGGTCGTCCAAGGACACAAGGGCTTTTAGTACCGGTTTATCCTCAACGTCTAATCAAATCAAAATATAGAAAAAAGGTTTTAAACATGAAAATAAAAACTAAAAATGTTGAAAATAAAAATAGATAGACAAGATGAATCACTTGGATCCGACTCGCCTTTAGTGTAACCTTTGATGTTTTCCGCACTTTTGCACTTTTTAAGAGATTATCTTAGTTATATTAGTAGGCCCCTCTTTTGAAGGTGACGTTACCCTCAACTCAGTAGTTTGAGTCAGCAAGGATACAATCCTAAAGGGTTGGATTATTGAAAGATAATTAATTAAGTTATTAATGCGTAATGTGGTAGGACCTCTTTTGAAGGTGACGTTACCCTCGGCTAAGTGGTTTGAGTCAGTAGGGATACAATCCCAAGTAGCCGGGTTAATGTATTAATAGCAGTTTACATATGAGGGGATCAAGCCATTCACACCCCTGCCATCCAATACCAGTGGGTATTGAAGGAGGTCCTACTAAGCTTGACCCAGGTCCTTGCAGGATCTATACACTGAACAAGGCAAGAACCTTACCAAACCATTCCCTTAACCCCCGACCATATAGCCAACATATCTCTATATAGACCGTAGAGATATGAATGGTGTAAATCTTTTATTTTATATAGACAGTAAAATAACGCTAAGACACCACGGACAAATGATAAGGAAGTTTCACCTTCAACATAAGAAACTAGTTATTAAAGTCACTAATACATAACCAAATAAAAAGTGCGAAAAGATAAAAAAAACAAAAGTATTACACTAAATGCTTGTCTTCTCCAAGTGATGTAAGAGACTTAGGCAAACATGGCCTTTGATTGTCAAGAACTCTTACTATCAATCTTGGATCCCGAGACTACTACACACACTCTATGATGGATGATGGATGATTGTGGTGGATGTGGGTGTTGTGATGGTGGTGGAGTGTGGGTGAAGTGTGAGAGAGGTGGTTTGCCAAGGGATGCCTTTGAAGTGAACCAAGCACCTCTATTTATAGCCTGCACAGAAGCCCGGACACGGCCCCGTGTCCATCCACTTTCTCTTTCTTCATTTATTGCAGTTTGTCTGCATTAGTTGACCACGCTCCCGTGTCCGCTGGGCACGACCCCGTGTGCAGAAGCATATCTGTACTATCAAGATTTGCTTAGATTCTGCGAATCTTAGCGTTGACCACGGCCGTGTGGAGCTGGGCACGCCCCCGTGTTGGGAGATAGAAGCTTCTACACCTTTGTCTTTTCTGCAGACACTTGGACACGCCCCCGTGTCCACTGGGCACGGGGCGTGTTCAGCCTTCTGATGTCTTGTTTTTGCTTGGGAAGATGCTATCGAGGGGTCGGGCATGCCACGTTTATTCCTTTTCTTGTATTTATGTTAGGTTTAGCTGTATTTTTGCTTCTTTTGTTCATTTGAGCTCATTTAATCCTGAAAATACAAAAGGAAGACAAAAACACACTTTTTCCAACATTAGTACTAAAAAGGGTTAGATTTATGCCTCATTTGATGTAATTTATATGTTGTATTTTACACACATCAAATACCCCCACACTTGAACCTTTGCTTGTCCTCAAGCAAAACTCTTTATAATGTGGCTTACACACCCAAATGGAATGGTAGAAGAGAAGTTTTGGTCTTGTCTTGATTGTGGGGTTTCCAAGATCTTTATTAGGTTTTATTTTTATGTTATTTACAATCTTATTCGTTATGATTTGTTTAGAACATTACATAAGAGAAATTACTTATTTGGGCATAACATGCCTATTTAAAATTCCATTTATATACAAGTTCACATACCTCACGGGAGATCACTCAACACTCGGCCGAAGATGTATTTTTGTGAAACACTCCAGACCGGCATGGAAGTTACTTCTACCGTATGCTTGCCAAGCAATCAATCCTCCTCCTTTTTAACTATAAACATTTGTAAATATCAAGAGGACTTTGGGGAAGGGTTAGGCTTGGGTTAAAGGTAGGTGGTTTTGGGTTAGTGGTTAGTAGAAAAGGGCGAAAGGCGTAAAAAGCGTCGGTTTTCGTAAAACTTTTTATTTTTTTTGTGACTTTTTATTCCAATGAAGCATTTTCAAACAAAGTTTCTTTTGATGAACTTGTTTGTTTATTGTTAGGCTTCATCATTCAATTTTTTTTTTTTTGATAAAGAATGTCACATAAAAACCGAGCTTTTTACTAAAATAAAGGGTTTAAAATGAAAAAGGGTTTTGTTGGGTAAAGGGTGTTTGTTATATGGGTTAGAACTGAAAAGGTTTAGGCTCAAAGGGGTTAACTAGGGGGATTTTGGGTAGGTGGTAAAAAAAGAAAATAATGGTGTTGAAAGAAAAAGGGTTAGTCCTAATGCCTCCATCATTTACTTACTTGGATTTAATTTGGTAAGGACTGGGAATGTATCACCATGGCAAGTTCTAGAGTCTTAAGAAACCAAGCGGCTATTCACACAGGAAAAGAAAAATGAGCATTTAGTTTAAAGATGTGTATTTATATGCTCAATAAAGGCTCAAAACTCACGTTTTGTGGGAATGGGTTTTTAATGTGATCAAGTATATATAATCAAATTTTAACTAGATTTGTCATGCCGTTTCATAATTTTCTTATGTTGGTTCTTTTTATCACGACGCTATTGGTTGTAAATTGGTAAAAATATAACCTTTTTAGAACTAGTTATTCCCAATTTAAACCAAGACAAGTAAAGAAATGAAAAATTTTTGAAAAAATTTGGGGTGTTTATCGGTTCCAATAGAGTTTTGTGTAAGGCTTGTAATTAGGACTTGCAAAATTCAAGGTTTTAGCATCCCCCCCCCCACACACACTTAAATTACACATTGTCCTCAATGTGTCCCAAAAATAAGTTTTTAGGTTGATTGAATGTGTAAAAGGTGTGTTAAAAACAAAATTTTATGTTATTGGGCATCTGGACACGACCCCGTGTCGGATAAGCACGGCCTCGTGGTCAGATTGCCAGTAACGAGGACTTACAGAAGGTGGGCATAGGGGCGTGTCTGGTGAACACGACCCCGTGTCAGGCAGAAATCTGCATAATTTAGACAAACAGCAGGTCTGGGCGATGGGCATGGGGGCGCGTCGGCTGGGCACGACCCCGTGTGGACAAACTGCAAACATGTAAAACAGGTTTCTGCTTTCGATTCTGCTGTCCCGGCTTTAGTAGCACTAATGTGTAGTGCTTTAAGCCTCGTAGAGTCGTAGGTACCTGCTTTACTAATAAATACCACACCAAACAATAACAAACATCCTAATTTACCAAAATTTCATCATCCACATCACAAGTTAAAAAGAAAAGAGATGCAGAAAATTAAAAAGTGTTAAGGGAAGTAAATTGTTCAACAAATGGCACGCAGGCCATGTAATTGTTCATGAGATAAATGGGTTAACCTATGAGACCTCCAACCGTGTGATGCTACCTCCAACTCCTCCCGCTCAATCCATGTCCTCGTCTTCATCATCATCCCCTCCGTGGCCCGCCATATACTCCCGGATCGTTCCAATATCATCCTGCATGTCGGAGATATTTCTTTCTATCACTCTGACCCGGGCGTATGTGTTGCTGCCCATGTTGTAGGTGTTCCTGGTGTACATAAGATTTTCCTACAATAAATCATGTAAGCTTTGAAAGTTAGGAAAACCGCCTCCTTGAGAGGAGGATTGACCCGGATCACCATGGTGCTGGTAGTGGTACTGGGGAGGAGGATGGATGTGTGGAGCATGTAGGACGAGAGCTTCTTGAGGGTTCCATGCATGCCCTTGAACCGTTTGAAAACTGACCGTCCCGTCATCCGCTTCATAGATCAAGTTCATGGAGCGGCAAATGACCATGTCCACTTTTCCCGACCACGGACCCTTTTGAAATGACCTAGGCATCCTCACAAAGTGTTTGAAAAGGCGGTAAATCCACCCTCCAAACAGGATAGGAGTCGGGGGAGTAGCAAGTTGGTTCAAGTGCATGTTACGGAGTAGCAGGTATGGAACATCAAGGTTGACACGGTTGTGAATGCAATGGAGAACTAGCAGATCCCGCAACCCTACAACACCACCACTGTCGTGTCTCTGGCAAAGAGAGTAGCTGAGGACCCTGTGGATGTAGCGGTAAAGAGGGTCTCTCAACTGTGTACTCTTAGTTCGGCTCGGGTTATAGTGACCCTCCCCGATTTGAGTCCAAACAGCTTGGGGTTGATTTTCCGGAATCTCGCGAAGACCTCCGGTGTTCTCTTCATCTCCAGCATCCTCTTCCGAGTACAACCCGACTATTGCTCCAAATTGTGCGATTGAGATCGAGTACACAGTCCCTCCACAATGGAACTCTACCCCATCATTGTCAAACGGATCCGCTCTTGCCTTAAGGACAAACGTGCTGTAAAATTCCATGTTGTATTCATGCACGGAGTGAAGCCGAGTGCAAAGAGCCACTTGTAATGGGCTGGTGACAATGTTGTTGAAGCGGTCTATTTGGTTCACTGCTTCAAGAGTATCCATGCACACTTGTCTAGGATTCTCTTCGGGCCTAGTTCTTAGCACATCATACCGAGCCTGAGCAGCCAACTCACTTGCGTTGAATCTGGTAAATTTCTTGGCCATCTAAAAGAAAACACCAAACAATTAGCACGAAACAGTGAAATTTTCGAAGAAAACTGAAAACAGTCGGCTGAACACGACCCCGTGTTCAGCGGGCACGCCCCATGTTTGACTGAAATCGGCTGGACACGCCCCAGTGCTCGCTGAGCACGACCCCGTGTCCAGGCGTCTGTTTCCCAAAATTCCCATTTTTCGACCCGGTCCCGAAAACTTGAAAATTTTTGGTCCAGTAGGGGCGGTTTTCTTCGAAAATGAAACCCAAGTGCCGTTTTTCCCAAAACAAACCATTTACCCCTTCAATTTCATCTTTTTCAGTTCAAAAACAAGGGTTTGGAGTTTTTGTGACAAATCGGGCAAATCTACAAACAATACAAGTTGATTTACTTCCTATAATATGTATCTATACTAATGATAACAGATTTATTCAAAAATTTGAGGTTCGATCCGGTTCAAGTTGAAGAACCCTAGATTTTCCCCAAATCTTGATGTTAAACTACATGCAAGTACTTAATCTAACTAATTAGGGTGGTAGAATCATACCTTAACGTTGTTAGAAGTCGGGGGAACGTAGAAATCTACAGGAATTTTCGCCGGAGCCAGAGAGTTTTTGGGGAAACGGGGCGTGTGGAATGAAGAAACTGAATGAAAAGGGGGGTTTTATCCCGACAGTTACGCGGACACGTCCCCGTGCTCGCTGAGCACAGCCCCGTGGGCGGGCAATTTAAAAAAAATTTTAAGTGATCGTGTAAGTGCCCTGTTTCCCGAAACTTGGTTTTAGAAATCTCACCGATTTAGATGTTTTGCCGATGTTCATAACTTACAAGGTACGATGTTGATGCTTGAACCTTTGTTTCATTCTTCGACCGTTTGAAGCGAGATTTCTTCCTCCTCATCCTCAATAAATCCTTGATAGAGCTTCAGCCGTTGGCCATTGACTTTGAATGGAATTCCATTCCGAGATTTAATTTCGACTGCACCGCGTGGGAAAATATGGGTGATGAAAAAAGGTCCGGACCACCTAGACTTTAATTTACCAGGAAATAATTGAATTCGTGAATTAAACAATAGAACTTGATCCCCTTCCCGAAATTTATTAGGTTTAATGTGTTTATCATGCAAATTTTTCATCCTTTCCTTATAAATTTCAAAGTTAGAGTATGCATAATTCCTTAATTCATCTAGTTCATTTAATTGGCAAAATCGATTTTTACCTGCAATTTCTAAGTCTAGGTTTACGTTTTTAATTGCCCAGTAGGCCTTATGTGCTATTTCTACTGGCAAATGACAACTTTTTCCGTAGACAAGCTTATATGGTGTTGTACCTATTGTTGTTTTGTACGCTGTTCGAAAAGCCCATAAAGCATCGTCTAATTTATCAGCCCATTCTTTTTTATTTAACCCTACGGTTTTTTCAAGTATTCTTTTTAAACCTCTATTAGTCACTTCGGCTTGTCCGTTTGTTTGAAGGTGATATGCTGTTGAGACCCGGTGATAGACCCCATATCTTATTAAATAATTTTCAAGTTGATGGTTACAGAAATGGGTACCTCATCACTTATTAATGCTTTTGGTGTTCCAAAACGAGAGAATAATTTTTTCAGAAATCTTACCACGACTCTCCCATCGTTTGTTGGAAGTGCCTCGGCCCATTTAGACAAGTAATCTACCGCCACAAGGATATATTTGTTTCCTTTTGACAGTGGGAAAGGTCCCATAAAGTCGAGTCCCCACACATCAAAAATTTCACAAAAAAGAAATGCCATTTTGTGGCATTTCGTTTTTAGAAGAAATATTACCTGATCTTTGGCAAGCGTCACATGGCTTGATAAGACTTTGGGCGTCTTTGTAAATGGTTGGCCAATAAAATCCTGAATCAAATACCTTTCGTGCGGTACTAGCGGCACCATCATGTCCTCCGTATGGACCTTCGTGACAATGGCGGAGAATTCTTCTTGCTTCACTACCATGTACGCATCGGTGGATGAGTTGATCAGCACACATTTTGAAAAGATAAGGATCTTCCCAAAAATAATGCTTTACATTGGCAAAGAATTTCTTTCTTTGATGATGTGGCCATCCTTTTGCGACTATACCGCTAGCTAGGTAGTTGGCATAGTCGGCGTACCATGGCTCTTCTCGGTATTCCACCATTTCCAGGGACTCCGTTGGGAATTCTTCATTGATTTGCTCATCCCTGGTTGCCTCCAAAGCTGGGTCTTCCAAGCGCGAAAGATGATCTGCTGCATTGTTTTCTGCTCCTCTTTTGTCCTTGATTTCAATGTCAAATTCTTGGAGGAGTAGAATCCACTGAATCAAACGTGGTTTAGCATCCTGTTTCTTGAAGAGATATCGAATGGCTGCATGATCTGTATAAACTATCGTTTTAGAAAGAACAAGATAAGAACGAAATTTATCAAAAGCAAATACAACGGCTAGTAATTCTTTTTATGTTGTTGTGTAATTTTCTTGTGAATCGTTAAGTGTTTTACAAGCATAATAAATTGGGTGAAAATGCTTATCTTTTCTTTGTCCCAAGACGGCTCCAACTGCAAAGTCACTTGCATCACACATGATTTCGAAGGGTAATTTCCAATCAGGCGTTATCATGATAGGTGCATTGACTAGCATTTCCTTTAGTGTTAGAAATGCTTGATTGCAATCCTTGTCAAAGATGAAAGGGGCATCTTTTTCAAGTAGTTTTGTTAGAGGCCTTGAGATTTTAGAAAAGTCTTTGATAAATCGTCTATAAAATCCGGCATGCCCTAGGAAACTTCTGATAGCTCTAACGGAGGATGGGGGTGGTAATCGAGAAATAGTGTCTATTTTTGCTCGATCAACCTCCATTCCTTCGCTTGAGATTTTGTGACCGAGTACTATTCGCTCCGTTACAATGAAATGACATTTTTCCCAATTAAGGGCGAGGTTAATTTCCTCACATCGGGATAGCATTCATTCAAGGTTATCGAGGCATGGTCGTATGAATCTCCAAAGATAGAAAAGTCATCCATGAAGACTTCCATTGTCTTTTCTATCATGTCATGGAAGATGGCCACCATGCAACGTTGAAAGGTTGCGGGGGCATTACATAGACCAAAAGGTATGCGTCGATAAGCAAAAGTTCCATAGGGGCATGTGAATGTTGTCTTTTCTTGGTCTTCGGGTGCTATCGGTATTTGAAAGTAACCTGAAAAACCATCTAAGAAACAACAAAATTTGTGATCGGATAATCTTTCTAACATTTGATCAATAAAAGGCAAAGGAAAGTGATCTTTCCCTGTTGCCTCATTTAATCGACGATAATCTATACATACCCTCCATCCTGTGACGGTTCTTGTTGGTAGTAATTCATTTTTCTCATTAGTTATTACCGTCATACCTCATTTCTTCGGAACTACTTGGACGGGACTTACCCATGGACTATCGGAAATTGGGTAAATGAGTCTGGCGTCAAGTAATTTGATGACTTCGTTTTTAACCACTTCTTGGACATTTGGATTTACCCTACGTTGTGGTTGTATTACTGATTTATAGTCATCATTCATTAAAATTTTGTGCGTACACATGGAAGGACTTATTCCTTTAATATCTACAAGCTTCCAAGCGATCGCGTTTTTGTGTTTTTTCAAAAGTGTAATTAATTTTTCTTTTTCTAAACTAGTTAATTTTAACGAAATAATTACAGGCGATTTACCATCTTTGTCTAGAAAAGCATATTCCAAACTTTTTGGAAGCTCTTTGAGCTCAAGAGGTGGGTCTTTAGGAGACTCCTTATTTGGTTGCTCATTTTGATCAAGAACCACAAAGGTTTGTTATATGGCGACCTCTTCTTCAACAAAGTGGTCAATTTCTTCTCTTGTATCGGGTGGTTCATCTCCATCTTCAATTAGGGGGTCATTATTGCCGAATGGATATTTCATTGAACGCTCAAGATCGATACTCTTTTTAAATGCCCCTAATTGAATAGATAGATTGTTGTACTTCCGAGTTTTCAAAGCTTCGTGGGTTTTTACAAAAGGTCGTCCCAACATTAGAGGAGCGTCATCAAAGATGACGAAGTCGGTTGGGATTACCATTTGATTGGCTTGGACCAAGACATCCTCAACTACCCCTATTGATTTTATTACTTTCCGATTAGATAGAAAAATGGGTATTTGAAGTGGAGAAAAATCACTAATACTTAATTTTTCGAAAATGTAGTTTGGCATTATATTAACACAAAGATCTTTATCAATTGTGATATTACAAATAAAGGAATTTTGAAAAAAAAAACATGAAACCGGTGTAATGTTAATTTCAAATGGATCTTCTTTTATTAGCACTGTTTGATCATTTGTTAACTTAATGCTTACCGTTTCGTCAATTTTTGTGTTAGTGTTTAACTCTTTTAAAAACTTAGCATGAGTGGGTACTAAACAATGTTTTTAGAAAGAAGGTGGCAAGAGATTAATTTCTTTAAAATTAGACTCTTCTTGAATTTTAACGTTGACGACTTTTCACTTACTTGTTCTTCCATTTTTACATTTGCAACTATCTCTTCTTTATTACGAGTTAATTCTTCCCTTGCGCGGGACTCTTTTATGCATCGCTCGATAGTTTTAATGTGTTCTATTATCTTATCGGCTATGTGGGTGATAGAGTAAGGATCTGGATCCTCAAATCTTGAATCCGGATGTTCGATCCTTGGTTCCTCATCATACTCATATGAAGTACATGGTTCATACCATTGTTCCTCATTGTAAGTATATGATGGATAAGCAGGGGCGGATCTATAGCTATCCCAGAGGTTGCCCGGGATACCCCTCAACTTTCTTGACGAAGTATATTAGTTTTCTTCTTCGTTTTTTATGTATCGGATACCATTTATTAGGATACTCCTAAGTACATCCGTGAAACCATGAGAGAATGGTAAAAGTGAAAGATAAAAGATTAGAAGACGATGGATAGCAAGATGGTGGGTTTTTTTTCCTGGTAAGAAGCTCTGGTTAACAAGAGAAGGAAGAAGGTGACAAGTTTTTAATTATATATTTCTATTTTCGAATTTGAAAGGCTAGTACAATAAGTTCTCACACCATATTGGTTAGTCAAAGCAATATTTTATTGTTTATTTATTGTTTCTAGTGAATTTTCGTTTATAATTTTATTTTATTAACGTTTTCATTTGATATCTTTAGAATTTGTTTTATTAACGTTTATTATTTGACATCTATTAGAATTTGTTTTATTAGGATGTATTTATAAAAATAAATTTTAGAATTGTAACCAAACATTAAAATATTTATTAAGATTATTAAATACCAATAAGATAATAACAAAAAAAGGTAGAGATAAAGACCGATTATCAGAAAAAGAAATTATCAGTGAATACATTAACCAACTAATGATTATTAGGTTAAAAAGTATACTGAGAGTCCTAGTTAAAAGTTTCAGGTTCAGCACCGCCTGAGCAAAGGTATTCTAACACAAAAGGAACGAAATTGGATTTTAGGTTAAGGTTTAGTTACTAACTTTTGTTGTTATTATGTATTTGATTGTATGAATGGACCGTAAAAAAATACATCGTATGAGTACCATAAAGAAAATTTGGGATACCCCTAAATTTTTCTTCTAGTTCCGCCAGCGTGGATAAGGGTCGTAATTTTGTTCTTCCCAATACTCATATGAGGTGGGTTGTTCACGCCATGGTTCCTCATAATACGCGTATGAAGGTGGAGGCTCATATCTTGGTTCCTCAAAGTATGAGTATGAAGGCTCATACCTTGGTTCATCAAAATATAAGTATGAGGGAGAAGGTTCATACCTTGGGTCTTCATAGGTTGTGTATGAAGTGGACGGCTCGTACCTGGGCTCCTCATAGTAGGTGTATGAAGTGGATGGTTCAAAGAGGTCACAATATTGTACCGAGTGAGGGTTACCACAAATGGTGCAATAGTCTTCCCTATAATCATCCTCCTCATAGGTGTAGTTGTAATCTCCTAAGTATTAATCCATAAGAATCACTCAGCAGACTACAACAGAGTCTCGAGACCAGAAAACAAAAATTAAAAATGGAAACAGAGTCTGGACACGGCCCCGTGTTCAGTGAGCACGGCCCGTGTTCAGTTCCTGTATCTGGGCGTTTTAATAAAAGTAACTGGTTTTATGCAGCACGGGGGCGTGTTCAGTGAGCATGACCCCATGTTCAGACTCTGTATCTGGGAGTTTTGTAAAAAAATGTGCAGCACGGCCCCGTGTTCAGTGAACACGGCCCGTGTTCAGTCTACTCTAAATGCAAAAACTAACTAAAATGCAAAAAATGTGCGTGCGTTTTAAAAAAAGTTTAAAAAAACAGATTAGGCCGTCGATTTTAAGCTTTTTTAAAATCCTTGTGTCCCCGACAACGGCGCCAAAAACTTGATGCGTGTGTAGCGTTATATATTTTTATGTATATTTTTAGCTCTTTTTAACACTTTAGTCAAGTTTTAAATTTATAAAACACGATATTTTACTAAAATGGCTTGTAGCTTAGCACGATCAACCTCTATCCCACGACTTGACACTACGTGCCCCAACACAATTCCCTCTTGAACCATAAAATGGCTCTTTTCCCAACTAAGGACCAAACTAGTTTCAACACATCTTTTTAACACTTTATCTAGTTGGTCCAAACAAGTCTCAAAAGATGATCCAAAAATTGAGAAATCATCCATGAAGATTTCCAAAGACTTTCCCACCATATCGGAAAAGATACTCATCATGCACCTTTGGAAGGTGGCGGGAGCATTACATAATCCAAACGGCATCCGCCTAAATGCGAAGGTACCGTAGGGACATGTAAATGTAGTCTTTGCTTGATCTTCCGGATGGATGGCAATTTGGTTATAACCGGAATAACCATCTAGGAAGCAATAAAATTTTTGCCCCGATAACTTCTCAACTATTTGATCAATAAAAGGTAAAGGAAAATAATCTTTGGAAGTTGCAGTATTCAACTTCCTATAATCAATACAAATTCGCCACCCGGTTACCGGTCAAGCCACTTCAACACTTCTTTCTTCACGACCTCCCGCATGTTCGGATTTAACCGCCTTTGTGCATCTCGAACGGGAGTCACATTCTCTTCCGTGATGATTTTGTGCATCACCACCGAGGGACTAATACCCTTCAAATCCGCAATGGTCCATCCAATCGCCGCCCGATTGGTGACCAACACTTCCATCAACTTTTTCTCTTGCTCTCCGGTTAAATTTGATGCAATGATAACCGGGAGAGTGTTGCCCTCTCCAACATAAGCATACTTGAGATGCTTTGGCAATGCTTTCAACTCCACTTCCGGAGGCTCCACTAAAGACGGCTTCAATTTAGTATCAATGCTCTCCGGTAAGCTTTCAACTTGGTGCGTCCATGTCGGTTTTCCCTCTCTAACCGCAAGCACCTCCAAACTCCTCACTTCCTCGTCCATGCTTTGCTCCACCTCCACCTGTGACCTGTCAAACATATAACAATCCTCCATTGTGTTTTCCCCATAAACGACTGTGTCGCAAAGAGGTATACACGTGTCAACAATGTCTGCCATATAGCATTCATCATCAACTGGAGGGTTCATAAGTCCGGAAAAAACATGCAACCTCAACCTCCGGTTTCCAAATGTCATGTCAACCGTTCCCGTTCTACAATCAATTTGAGCATTTGCAGTTGCTAAGAACGGTCGACCCAAAATCACCGTAGGTTGTTTGGTTGGGTCCTTGGCCACATAATCAAGTACAAGAAAGTCCACCGGATAGTAAAAATCCTCGATTTTCACTATCACATCCGAAACAATTCCACGGGGTAGTTTGGGTGTCAAATCGGCTAACACCACGGTGGTGTTTGAAGATTGAAGTGGACCAAACTCGTATTGGTCATACAAACTACCCGGTAGAATGCTTACACTAGCACCAAGATCTAGAAGTGCCCGGTTGATTTTAAAGTCACCAACTTGAATTGAAATGATGGGCGCACCCGGATCTTGAAGCTTAGGTGGAAGTGCACCCGAAAGAATCGAACTCACGTTTTCGGTTAAATCTAATTTTTTTGGAAATTTGTGAGTGCGTTTTTGGGTACACAAATCTTTCAAGTACTTAGCATACGACGGTACTTGTTTAATTGCATCCAAAAGAGGTAAATTGATTTTTACTTGTTTGAAAATTTCCAACAACTCTTCTTGTTGTGGACCTCTTTTGTTTACAACCTTTTTCGTCGGTCCCTTCAATGCTTCGGGATAAGGGGCGGTATTAGCCTCCACACCCTTTTCCTTAGCCTTGGGGACGGGGATGGTCCCAACGGGTGGGTTGTTTTTCTTTTTCAAGTCATTTTTATTTTGACCCATTTGACCATCCTCATGCTCATCTTCACTCGCATCTTCCACCACCCCTTCAACAAATTGGGGTGGTGGTGTTTCGACACCACTATCAACAACTCGACCACTACGTAAAGTAACTTTATTAATTGGTACCTCACGTGTGTTCCTCGAGCTCGACCCTTGATGCTTAGGGGTTATGGTGGTGTCACTTGGAAGCTTCCCCATGCCTCCCTTTATTTGGGCCACTTCTTCCGCTAGTTGACCCACTTGTTTCGCCAATGCCTCGTGTGCTTTGTCTCGGATCTCATTTGCCTTCTTTATTTCTTTGACATCACTGTGAGTCTCCTTTTGCATGTTGAGCAAAGCATCCATCTTGGCACTCAAGTCATCACCACCGGTTTGGTTGTTTGACCCACTTCCGTTACCGCCTGGGTTGTTGTAATTCTTTTGGTACCCACCTTGGTACCCATGGTTGTAATTCCGTTGGTAGCCTCCTTGGTTACCACCTTGGCGGTTTTGGTATGATGACCCGCTTCCTCCTTGGTTACCCGATTGGAAATTCGAGTTCATTTGATTTGAAGCATTGCCATACCGAAAGTTGGGGTGATTTCTCAAACCCGGATGGTAAGTGTTGGAGTTCATGTCATATTGTTTTCTATCTCCATACACTTGGTTGACTTCTTCGGTGTAACCATTCGACCCCATTGAACATTGCTCGGTCGCATGCCCAATATCCCCACATTCTTCACAAACCGCAAACTGAACCGCGTTCACCTCTTTCTTCTTTTTCAGTTGAGCTATTTCCCGTTCTAAGGTGGAAATCCGGTCTTTGGAATCGAGATCGGGAAGTGACCGGGAAACTGGATGTCTTTTTGCTCTATCGGCCGATTCTTTTTCTTTGGATCGTTTGCTCATCCTTTCCAAGAATTCCCAATCATCATCCTCATGATTGCTCAAGAGGGTGCCATTGCTTGTCGTCTCAAGCCGATTCCAAGTTGCATCATCCAAACCCCGTACAAAGCATTTCACTAACTCCCATTTTTCTATTTGGTGATGTGGGCATCTCCTCATTAGCTCTTTGAATCGGGTAAATGCTTCATGTAACGCTTCACTCGAAAGTTGACGAAACGACCGAATTTCATCTCTAGCATCGTCGGTCTTGGCCATGGAATAGTATTCATCCAGAAATGCTTGTTGCATTTGTTCCCAAGTTCGAATACTATTGGCCGGAAGTGTAAGGAACCACTGTTTTGCCTTGTCTTTCAACGAAAATTGAAATAACCGAAGCTTCACTTCCTCTAGTGCGAAATTATGCCCTCCAATAGTATCACAAATGGAAGAAAACTCCGTTAAATGCGTGTACGGCTCATCATTGGACCTCCCATTGAAATGAGGAAGTATGTTGATGTAATGCGGCTTACAATCAAACATCCTCCTTTCGCATACTATCGGAGAATTATTCTCGGTCACTATCGGTCGGAAACGGTCATTTACTCCCCGTGGAGGTTGTTGACAACGTTGTGGCCCATTAACTTCTTGATCGACCGGTCTTCGATTATCCCTTCTCTCACCTCTTTGATCCCCCCTTCGATTATCCCTTGGGTTACCACCTCCCACAAAACGAGGAATCCGGTTAGGGTTTACATTGTTGTTGTTATTGTTGTTGTAAAACCCATCATTCCGGTTCCTTTGGTTATTGTTTTGTGGTTGACGGTTGTTCCCATAACCATCGTTTCTTCCACCTCCGTAACCGTATTCATCTTCCCCAACATAATTGGCGTTTTGGTAACCAAATTCCTCATCGTCATACCTTCTAGCGTTGTAGACGTTTCCCCTATTCACGTAACCCCAATCTTCATCATCATTAGCCCGATCATCGTAATACCCCCCATCATCCGAATTTTCCGTATGAATGCTTACGTGTTCCGGCGATTGATAACCGGGAACACTATACGGTTCGTCATCGGGGATTGCATTCCTTAAATCGTCGATGTTGAAAAACGGGTCTTCATTTGCGGGATTGCCGCGATCACGGTTACCTCTACGATCGGAGTTGACATTCCGATCATCAAGGTTGATAGGTAACGATGCTTGTCGGTGAAGGGGTTGTTGTTGAGGTGTTCGTTGGGTGTTGTTGGTGTTTTGGTTTCGGAAAGGTGGAGTAGGTGGTCTTGCGTTGGTGTTACCACCCGGTTGTTCTTGAGGTATAGGTTGGGTGTTTTGAGCGGGATAAAAAGTTCCTCGGGATTGGAATTGATTTGGATGGAGATTTTGGTTAGGATTAAAGTCTTGGTTGGAGTTGTGGTTTGCCATTGAATCGGTTTCAATGGTCGGTGTGAGTGGTGGTGTTTGGTTGGTTTGATTAGAAGCAAGAGTTGCTTCTAACCGGCTTGCTAGGTTCCTTCTTGCAAGTCTTTCAATTTCCGGTTCGTAGACTAAAGGTGAAGTCCTCCTGGAATTTCGTGTACGCATGCACTACCTGTAACCTGCACAAGTAACACACCCCACGTAACAAGGAAAAAGACAATACAAAAAGAAAGCTAAACAAGTTAAACAGTTAATCACAAAAAATTCAAACAATATCCAAACACAAAGCGCATGCACTCCCCGGCAGCGGCGCCAAAATTTGATCGAAGTGTCGCGCTCCGGTCAAAGATAATATTTATAAGCCCAAATTACCCTTAACAATGTGTTAGTGGTAGTAAGGGGTCGATCCACGAAGAGTATGTGGTTTGTGTATGGATTCGAATGAATTATAAACAATTGTCACAATTATGAAGCTTGCAAAAATATTTTTGGGTTTTCGTTTAATTGAAAGATGTGAAATTGGATTACTGAAATTGAATTACTTACTTGACAACTACTACTTAACGATTGCACGAATTTTGGATATTTAGAACAATAATAATAAAAAGGAATCACACCCGGTTTCGGTAATTATTAACCTAGGATTTCTACAAGTTCTAGTTTCAACTCAATTGCATTTGATTAACGGATTTAGTGTACCGTGACTTAGGTGCTACTAACTATCAACGCCCCGAAGAACGGACAAAAAGACACTTTGTAATCAACACAAGTAAATCCTAACAATGATAATGCACAATTACATATCACCGTTTCATGAAGTCATAACTTTTAACATCGCTCGACAATTCATGAATTCGCAACAAATGTAACACTATTATCAAGAGTTTCAAAAATCAAATACAAATTTTCACTAAGTTAAAACAAGAACAATTCGAAACCCTAAAATTAACAACTACCTACACCGGGGTGAAACCGAGATGATTAGCCGCTCATGGTTGAAGAAGCTTGATCACCGGATGTTTGGAACGCGGAAGGATTCATCTTGAAGCTTGCTTGGATGGAGAATGATGAAGGTTAGTGATGGATGGTGATGGTGGAAAATGGTGAGTGATTCGATGAACTAGGGTTTGATGATTGGTGGTTGTAGAGATGATTGATTATTCTTGATTCGGATTGATGATGGAATGGTAGGTGATTGAGAGTGTGAAGAAAGCTCCAAAAACAAGGTTCAAACTCCTCCAAAAGTGTAACCCCCTATTAGTTGGTCAACAACCCTTTTTGATTCGTTCCAACACCCCAAAACCCCAAAGTTCGCGTTTCATGTTTTGATGAGCCGTCGCCGACGGTGGATGTGTCCGTCGGCGACGGTGTGTGGATGTTTGAAAGTGGCCGACGGCCTAATTCGCTGTCTACGGAGAAAATAGGCTACGACCATTTACACCAGCCGTCGGCGACGGCCCATATGGGCGTCGGCGACGGTGCCCAGGAATCATTCTTTCTGTTTTTCGCACTCCTTGCTCCCGGTTGACCCGTTTTCACTCCGGTGACCCGTAAAGCTCCCGAAAAGCTCCTTAAACTCCAGTAGACCTGCAAAACACAAATCTAATCAAAAGTAGGCAATTCGAAACTAAAACTTGTGTAAAAACATCAAATTAAACAATTACAAGCACCGGTTTTCAACCACGTATCACATCCCCACACTTGTCTTTTGCTTGCCCTCAAGCAAATCTGTTTTTCACTTTCACGTGGGTCGAACAACGAATATACATCCCATTCCCGAGACGAAGGTTAAGGTCTAATGTCATGCTAAAGTTCAAACTCTTTACAATATTCAATGTATTTAATGGTAACGTGCTTTTAGATACACAAATGGTTACCCAAGATTAACCCGCCCGTAAAACTAACAACTCATGCATATCCCTCACAATGTGCTCTCCTCTCGGCTTAAAAGTTGCTAACATGTATAATGTATTTGCATTTCAACAATTAATCGCTCAAAACCGATTAGAACACGTACCCGCATAGGCTTGCAACTCAATCATTCTCCACTATCGAACACAAATACTAAGCACAAGTCAAAAGGTCTTTGAGGGGTTATAATGGGGCTAGGCGAAGGGTAGGAAATAGGATATTTTATTAAAGTGGCTAAAGTGATGAAAATTCGACTTTTTATTACAAAAGACTATCCTAAACAAAAGTAAACTATAAACATCCACTATGGGCAATAATCTTTCACCCTTTTATTCGATAACTACTAACGCTTCTTTTTGTATTTTTCTTCAACAATTTTCAATTCCTTTTCATAATATTTTCTGTTTTTTTTTTTTTTACAATGCAAACAATCAAGAATAACTATACAAATGCGACTCCTATAATCGAATTTTCATCACACGGGTTTAAAAAGAAAAGGTTTAAAGTTTATGGGCTATAGGGTGGTCAAACGAAAGGTTTAGGCTCAAAATGGGTGACTAAGGAATTTGTTCGGGTAAGGATAAAAAATGGTTTTAAGAGAAAAAGGTTTACCTAATGCCTTAATCATTCTCGTGCTTGTATTTGGTCTATAGTCTCAAACGTATCAAAAGTTGCAAGTTCTACGATACGCGACTAATGGTCCACTCAAACAAAGAAACATGTAAATGTAAATCTATGATATATAAGTGGCTCAAACCTCACGTATAAGGGTATGATATGTGATATGCATAAATTGCTAGTTCCTTAGGCGAATTATTCCCAAATAACCACCCGATAAATACCCGCTATGCTTATTAATTTGAACTTGACCATGACAAAAGACCAAATGGGTTGTGACATCCCTTGTTGACTTGGTTACTTGTGCTTTTGAGATTGCTTTGAAAACAAGACATTTTTGAAAAAAAATTTTGAAATTTTCCCCCATCCCCACACTTGAGGTAAACATTGTCCTCAATGTGTAGTGTTTAAATGAACGGGTCAAAGTCGAAATTTTTACTACTCCCCCATCCCCACACTTGAAGTACATATTGTCCTCAATGTGTAGGAACTAGAGTTTTTCCAATGCACAAGGGATGTGACACGACTAACCTTCCCAACTTTTCACTCCGGAAATTAAAATACACATTACAATCCACTTATTCTAAACTACCAATCAAAGTAAAAAGAAACACATGCACCTGGTTTTTATTACTTGATGCTCATATCCTTCGTATCGTCATAAAAGTGGTTGTCCCGCGAACCCGTTATACCTACAAATTCTAATCCTTGTGTAGAAGCATGCTTCTCACAACCATCAAAATTTGTTAGTTACTTAGTTCTACCATTTTTATGAACACATTACCAAGCCATGCATTATCTCACTTCGATTTTATGTGGAAAATATTTTACAACAACAACAAGCCTAACTCACTTTCGTAGGAATCACGGTTGCATTTAGCTTATGCAACAAGCCCTTTTAAACCTCCCAATAGCTTGGGAGGACGAGAGGTCTCGTGAGGGTTATATAGGGAACACACCCACAAAGTTCATTTAACTAGGCAATAATTTAAATAATCAAAATGAGAAAAACGAAAATAACTAATAATATACAACAACAACAACAAAAACGTACCTCACCTCTACCGCTGATATCTCTCATTAGGGTTCACTGGCGGGTTTGGCTGGTACGGATAACCAGTAAGGGCCTCAAACATATCCCTATAGTTATCCAGCGGGCTTGACTCCTGTTGGGGTGGCGGTTGGTACGGCATGGGAACGAAACTCGAGCCGACTGCTTCGGGCCAGTGAGGGATTGGATCGAAGGGCCCTCGCGGATGAGGAAGGTTGGGGTAATCGGTCCACCCCGAATGTTCAGCATATGGAAGCCCGGCTTGATAATCTCGTTGATGGCGTTCTTGGTCATGGAGTACCTTGAAATTATTAATCGCCATCTGGTTGGAGAAAGCCATTGCCCCCCATCGGCGTTGGTCCAACTCTGCCTGTGCATTTCGGCGCCTAGCATCCTCTTCCTCCCACGCTTGTCTGCGGGCCCTTTCCTCTTCTTGCAGCTGTATCATGCGTTCCATTTGTGATTGTTGCATCGCATATTGCAGCTGCTGTTCCTCCAACTGTTTTTCCACCCTCTCTCGAAAAGATGATTGAAAACTCCATTGTTGTTGCGAGTACGCCCCTTGCGCCTCTTCCCATTCTTTCCGACTAGCATGGTACTCTCTTGCTTCACCAATACCCGCCGACACATTGTCGTAGATCGCTTGATCCCCACGGTTCCACAACCGATACGACGGTATTTGTCTTTGATTCACAAAATCTGCCACATTGGCAGAGATTTCCCTATGCTTTTTCCGGTACCTACGCCTCGGTCCCCGTGGACCGGAAGGATCAATGTCCTCCTCAACATCGGGCATCTCCTCATCGCCCCCTTCTTCCTCACCTTCTTCATCACTCTCTTTGTCGTTGAACCGATAACTATCCCCTTGCTCATCTTCAACCGTGTGCAAATGCCCAAAAGATTTCACGATTATGTTCCAATGTCGCCTCATAGATGCGAAGTTGAATTGATCAATGGGTTTGGATACCCATAGTGAGTCTTGAGGTAATGCATTTTGTTGGAGAATCATGGCGCTGATCAATCTTGGGTAATGAATCATTTTGCGTTTAAACGATTCCCGTGTATCCCATGTGTTAATCATAACAATTTGACGCCACGAGAGCTTGGGCGTCCCATATAACAATGCATGCACCACCCGACAGTCGGGTGCCTTCACCGTTCCACGGTCTCCAAACCGTACCATAATGTTCTCCAACGACAACGGCGCCAAAAACTTGATGCGTGTGTAGCGTTATATATTTTTATGTATATTTTTAGCTCTTTTTAACACTTTAGTCAAGTTTTAAATTTATAAAACACGATATTTTACTAAAATGGCTTGTACCTTAGCACGATCAACCTCTATCCCACGACTTGACACTACGTGCCCCAACACAATTCCCTCTTGAACCATAAAATGGCTCTTTTCCCAACTAAGGACCAAACTAGTTTCAACACATCTTTTTAACACTTTATCTAGTTTGTCCAAACAAGTCTCAAAAGATGATCCAAAAATTGAGAAATCATCCATGAAGATTTCCAAAGACTTTCCCACCATATCGGAAAAGATACTCATCATGCACCTTTGGAAGGTGGCGGGAGCATTACATAATCCAAATGGCATCCGCCTAAATGCGAAGGTACCGTAGGGACATGTAAATGTAGTCTTTGCTTGATCTTCCGGATGGATGGCAATTTAGTTATAACCGGAATAACCATCTAGGAAGCAATAAAATTTTTGCCCCGATAACTTCTCAACTATTTGATCAATAAAAGGTAAAGGAAAATAATCTTTGGAAGTTGCGGTATTCAACTTCCTATAATCAATACAAATTCGCCACCCGGTTACCGGTCGGGTAGCTACCTCTTCACCTGCGTCATTTTTGACGACTTGTGTGCCGCCTTTCTTGGGAACCGTCTGTGTTGGGCTCACCCACTGGCTATCCGAGATCGGGTAAATGATACCCGCATCAAGCCACTTCAACACTTCTTTCTTCACGACCTCCCGCATGTTCGGATTTAACCGCCTTTGTGCATCTCGAACGGGAGTCACATTCTCTTCCGTGATGATTTTGTGCATCACCACCGAGGGACTAATACCCTTCAAATCCGCAATGGTCCATCCAATCGCCGCCCGATTGGTGACCAACACTTCCATCAACTTTTTCTCTTGCTCTCCGGTTAAATTTGATGCAATGATAACCGGGAGAGTGTTGCCCTCTCCAACATAAGCATACTTGAGATGCTTTGGCAATGCTTTCAACTCCACTTCCGGAGGCTCCACTAAAGACGGCTTCAATTTAGTATCAATGCTCTCCGGTAAGCTTTCAACTTGGTGCGTCCATGTCGGTTTTCCCTCTCTAACCGCAAGCACCTCCAAACTCCTCACTTCCTCGTCCATGCTTTGCTCCACCTCCACCTGTGACCTGTCAAACATATAACAATCCTCCATTGTGTTTTCCCCATAAACGACTGTGTCGCAAAGAGGTATACACGTGTCAACAATGTCTGCCATATAGCATTCATCATCAACTGGAGGGTTCATAAGTCCGGAAAAAACATGCAACCTCAACCTCCGGTTTCCAAATGTCATGTCAACCGTTCCCGTTCTACAATCAATTTGAGCATTTGCAGTTGCTAAGAACGGTCGACCCAAAATCACCGTAGGTTGTTTGGTTGGGTCCTTGGCCACATAATCAAGTACAAGAAAGTCCACCGGATAGTAAAAATCCTCGATTTTCACTATCACATCCGAAACAATTCCACGGGGTAGTTTGGGTGTCAAATCGGCTAACACCACGGTGGTGTTTGACGATTGAAGTGGACCAAACTCGTATTGGTCATACAAACTACCCGGTAGAATGCTTACACTAGCACCAAGATCTAGAAGTGCCCGGTTGATTTTAAAGTCACCCACTTGAATTGAAATGATGGGCGCACCCGGATCTTGAAGCTTAGGTGGAAGTGCACCCGAAAGAATCGAACTCACGTTTTCGGTTAAATCTAATTTTTTTGGAAATTTGTGAGTGCGTTTTTGGGTACACAAATCTTTCAAGTACTTAGCATACGACGGTACTTGTTTAATTGCATCCAAAAGAGGTAAATTGATTTTTACTTGTTTGAAAATTTCCAACAACTCTTCTTGTTGTGGACCTCTTTTGTTTACAACCTTTTTCGTCGGTCCCTTCAATGCTTCGGGATAAGGGGCGGTATTAGCCTCCACACCCTTTTCCTTAGCCTTGGGGACGGGGATGGTCCCAACGGGTGGGTTGTTTTTCTTTTTCAAGTCATTTTTATTTTGACCCATTTGACCATCCTCATGCTCATCTTCACTCGCATCTTCCACCACCCCTTCAACAAATTGGGGTGGTGGTGTTTCGACACCACTATCAACAACTCGACCACTACGTAAAGTAACTTTATTAATTGGTACCTCACGTGTGTTCCTCGAGCTCGACCCTTGATGCTTAGGGGTTATGGTGGTGTCACTTGGAAGCTTCCCCATGCCTCCCTTTATTTGGGCCACTTCTTCCGCTAGTTGACCCACTTGTTTCGCCAATGCCTCGTGTGCTTTGTCTCGGATCTCATTTGCCTTCTTTATTTCTTTGACATCACTGTGAGTCTCCTTTTGCATGTTGAGCAAAGCATCCATCTTGGCACTCAAGTCATCACCACCGGTTTGGTTGTTTGACCCACTTCCGTTACCGCCTGGGTTGTTGTAATTCTTTTGGTACCCACCTTGGTACCCATGGTTGTAATTCCGTTGGTAGCCTCCTTGGTTACCACCTTGGCGGTTTTGGTATGATGACCCGCTTCCTCCTTGGTTACCCGATTGGAAATTCGAGTTCATTTGATTTGAAGCATTGCCATACCGAAAGTTGGGGTGATTTCTCAAACCCGGATGGTAAGTGTTGGAGTTCATGTCATATTGTTTTCTATCTCCATACACTTGGTTGACTTCTTCGGTGTAACCATTCGACCCCATTGAACATTGCTCGGTCGCATGCCCAATATCCCCACATTCTTCACAAACCGCAAACTGAACCGCGTTCACCTCTTTCTTCTTTTTCAGTTGAGCTATTTCCCGTTCTAAGGTGGAAATCCGGTCTTTGGAATCGAGATCGGGAAGTGACCGGGAAACTGGATGTCTTTTTGCTCTATCGGCCGATTCTTTTTCTTTGGATCGTTTGCTCATCCTTTCCAAGAATTCCCAATCATCATCCTCATGATTGCTCAAGAGGGTGCCATTGCTTGTCGTCTCAAGCCGATTCCAAGTTGCATCATCCAAACCCCGTACAAAGCATTTCACTAACTCCCATTTTTCTATTTGGTGATGTGGGCATCTCCTCATTAGCTCTTTGAATCGGGTAAATGCTTCATGTAACGCTTCACTCGAAAGTTGACGAAACGACCGAATTTCATCTCTAGCATCGTCGGTCTTGGCCATGGAATAGTATTCATCCAGAAATGCTTGTTGCATTTGTTCCCAAGTTCGAATACTATTGGCCGGAAGTGTAAGGAACCACTGTTTTGCCTTGTCTTTCAACGAAAATTGAAATAACCGAAGCTTCACTTCCTCTAGTGCGAAATTATGCCCTCCAATAGTATCACAAATGGAAGAAAACTCCGTTAAATGCGTGTACGGCTCATCATTGGACCTCCCATTGAAATGAGGAAGTATGTTGATGTAATGCGGCTTACAATCAAACATCCTCCTTTCGCATACTATCGGAGAATTATTCTCGGTCACTATCGGTCGGAAACGGTCATTTACTCCCCGTGGAGGTTGTTGACAACGTTGTGGCCCATTAACTTCTTGATCGACCGGTCTTCGATTATCCCTTCTCTCACCTCTTTGATCCCCCCTTCGATTATCCCTTGGGTTACCACCTCCCACAAAACGAGGAATCCGGTTAGGGTTTACATTGTTGTTGTTATTGTTGTTGTAAAACCCATCATTCCGGTTCCTTTGGTTATTGTTTTGTGGTTGACGGTTGTTCCCATAACCATCGTTTCTTCCACCTCCGTAACCGTATTCATCTTCCCCAACATAATTGGCGTTTTGGTAACCAAATTCCTCATCGTCATACCTTCTAGCGTTGTAGACGTTTCCCCTATTCACGTAACCCCAATCTTCATCATCATTAGCCCGATCATCGTAATACCCCCCATCATCCGAATTTTCCGTATGAATGCTTACGTGTTCCGGCGATTGATAACCGGGAACACTATACGGTTCGTCATCGGGGATTGCATTCCTTAAATCGTCGATGTTGAAAAACGGGTCTTCATTTGCGGGATTGCCGCGATCACGGTTACCTCTACGATCGGAGTTGACATTCCGATCATCAAGGTTGATAGGTAACGATGCTTGTCGGTGAAGGGGTTGTTGTTGAGGTGTTCGTTGGGTGTTGTTGGTGTTTTGGTTTCGGAAAGGTGGAGTAGGTGGTCTTGCGTTGGTGTTACCACCCGGTTGTTCTTGAGGTATAGGTTGGGTGTTTTGAGCGGGATAAAAAGTTCCTCGGGATTGGAATTGATTTGGATGGAGATTTTGGTTAGGATTAAAGTCTTGGTTGGAGTTGTGGTTTGCCATTGAATCGGTTTCAATGGTCGGTGTGAGTGGTGGTGTTTGGTTGGTTTGATTAGAAGCAAGAGTTGCTTCTAACCGGCTTGCTAGGTTCCTTCTTGCAAGTCTTTCAATTTCCGGTTCGTAGACTAAAGGTGAAGTCCTCCTGGAATTTCGTGTACGCATGCACTACCTGTAACCTGCACAAGTAACACACCCCACGTAACAAGGAAAAAGACAATACAAAAAGAAATCTAAACAAGTTAAACAGTTAATCACAAAAAATTCAAACAATATCCAAACACAAAGCGCACGCACTCCCCGGCAGCGGCGCCAAAATTTGATCGAAGTGTCGCGCTCCGGTCAAAGATAATATTTATAAGCCCAAATTACCCTTAACAATGTGTTAGTGGTAGTAAGGGGTCGATCCACGAAGAGTATGTGGTTTGTGTATGGATTCGAATGAATTATAAACAATTGTCACAATTATGAAGCTTGCAAAAATATTTTTGGGTTTTCGTTTAATTGAAAGATGTGAAATTGGATTACTGAAATTGAATTACTTACTTGACAACTACTACTTAACGATTGCACGAATTTTGGATATTTAGAACAATAATAATAAAAAGGAATCACACCCGGTTTCGGTAATTATTAACCTAGGATTTCTACAAGTTCTAGTTTCAACTCAATTGCATTTGATTAACGGATTTAGTGTACCGTGACTTAGGTGCTACTAACTATCAACGCCCCGAAGAACGGACAAAAAGACACTTTGTAATCAACACAAGTAAATCCTAACAATGATAATGCACAATTACATATCACCGTTTCATGAAGTCATAACTTTTAACATCGCTCGACAATTCATGAATTCGCAACAAATGTAACACTATTATCAAGAGTTTCAAAAATCAAATACAAATTTTCACTAAGTTAAAACAAGAACAATTCGAAACCCTAAAATTAACAACTACCTACACTGGGGTGAAACCGAGATGATTAGCCGCTCATGGTTGAAGAAGCTTGATCACCGGATGTTTGGAACGCGGAAGGATTCATCTTGAAGCTTGCTTGGATGGAGAATGATGAAGGTTAGTGATGGATGGTGATGGTGGAAAATGGTGAGTGATTCGATGAACTAGGGTTTGATGATTGGTGGTTGTAGAGATGATTGATTATTCTTGATTCGGATTGATGATGGAATGGTAGGTGATTGAGAGTGTGAAGAAAGCTCCAAAAACAAGGTTCAAACTCCTCCAAAAGTGTAACCCCCTATTAGTTGGTCAACAACCCTTTTTGATTCGTTCCAACACCCCAAAACCCCAAAGTTCGCGTTTCATGTTTTGATGAGCCGTCGCCGACGGTGGATGTGTCCGTCGGCGACGGTGTGTGGATGTTTGAAAGTGGCCGACGGCCTAATTCGCTGTCTACGGAGAAAATAGGCTACGGCCATTTACACCAGCCGTCGGCGACGGCCCATATGGGCGTCGGCGACGGTGCCCAGGAATCATTCTTTCTGTTTTTCGCACTCCTTGCTCCCGGTTGACCCGTTTTCACTCCGGTGACCCGTAAAGCTCCCGAAAAGCTCCTTAAACTCCAGTAGACCTGCAAAACACAAATCTAATCAAAAGTAGGCAATTCGAAACTAAAACTTGTGTAAAAACATCAAATTAAACAATTACAAGCACCGGTTTTCAACCACGTATCACATCCCCACACTTGTCTTTTGCTTGCCCTCAAGCAAATCTGTTTTTCACTTTCACGTGGGTCGAACAACGAATATACATCCCATTCCCGAGACGAAGGTTAAGGTCTAATGTCATGCTAAAGTTCAAACTCTTTACAATATTCAATGTATTTAATGGTAACGTGCTTTTAGATACACAAATGGTTACCCAAGATTAACCCGCCCGTAAAACTAACAACTCATGCATATCCCTCACAATGTGCTCTCCTCTCGGCTTAAAAGTTGCTAACATGTATAATGTATTTGCATTTCAACAATTAATCGCTCAAAACCGATTAGAACACGTACCCGCATAGGCTTGCAACTCAATCATTCTCCACTATCGAACACAAATACTAAGCACAAGTCAAAAGGTCTTTGAGGGGTTATAATGGGGCTAGGCGAAGGGTAGGAAATAGGATATTTTATTAAAGTGGCTAAAGTGATGAAAATTCGACTTTTTATTACAAAAGACTATCCTAAACAAAAGTAAACTATAAACATCCACTATGGGCAATAATCTTTCACCCTTTTATTCGATAACTACTAACGCTTCTTTTTGTATTTTTCTTCAACAATTTTCAATTCCTTTTCATAATATTTTCTGTTTTTTTTTTTTTTACAATGCAAACAATCAAGAATAACTATACAAATGCGACTCCTATAATCGAATTTTCATCACACGGGTTTAAAAAGAAAAGGTTTAAAGTTTATGGGCTATAGGGTGGTCAAACGAAAGGTTTAGGCTCAAAATGGGTGACTAAGGAATTTGTTCGGGTAAGGATAAAAAATGGTTTTAAGAGAAAAAGGTTTACCTAATGCCTTAATCATTCTCGTGCTTGTATTTGGTCTATAGTCTCAAACGTATCAAAAGTTGCAAGTTCTACGATACGCGACTAATGGTCCACTCAAACAAAGAAACATGTAAATGTAAATCTATGATATATAAGTGGCTCAAACCTCACGTATAAGGGTATGATATGTGATATGCATAAATTGCTAGTTCCTTAGGCGAATTATTCCCAAATAACCACCCGATAAATACCCGCTATGCTTATTAATTTGAACTTGACCATGACAAAAGACCAAATGGGTTGTGACATCCCTTGTTGACTTGGTTACTTGTGCTTTTGAGATTGCTTTGAAAACAAGACATTTTTGAAAAAAATTTTTGAAATTTTCCCCCATCCCCACACTTGAGGTAAACATTGTCCTCAATGTGTAGTGTTTAAATGAACGGGTCAAAGTCGAAATTTTTACTACTCCCCCATCCCCACACTTGAAGTACATATTGTCCTCAATGTGTAGGAACTAGAGTTTTTCCAATGCACAAGGGATGTGACACGACTAACCTTCCCAACTTTTCACTCCGGAAATTAAAATACACATTACAATCCACTTATTCTAAACTACCAATCAAAGTAAAAAGAAACACATGCACCTGGTTTTTATTACTTGATGCTCATATCCTTCGTATCGTCATAAAAGTGGTTGTCCCGCGAACCCGTTATACCTACAAATTCTAATCCTTGTGTAGAAGCATGCTTCTCACAACCATCAAAATTTGTTAGTTACTTAGTTCTACCATTTTTATGAACACATTACCAAGCCATGCATTATCTCACTTCGATTTTATGTGGAAAATATTTTACAACAACAACAAGCCTAACTCACTTTCGTAGGAATCACGGTTGCATTTAGCTTATGCAACAAGCCCTTTTAAACCTCCCAATAGCTTGGGAGGACGAGAGGTCTCGTGAGGGTTATATAGGGAACACACCCACAAAGTTCATTTAACTAGGCAATAATTTAAATAATCAAAATGAGAAAAACGAAAATAACTAATAATATACAACAACAACAACAAAAACGTACCTCACCTCTACCGCTGATATCTCTCATTAGGGTTCACTGGCGGGTTTGGCTGGTACGGATAACCAGTAAGGGCCTCAAACATATCCCTATAGTTATCCAGCGGGCTTGACTCCTGTTGGGGTGGCGGTTGGTACGGCATGGGAACGAAACTCGAGCCGACTGCTTCGGGCCAGTGAGGGATTGGATCGAAGGGCCCTCGCGGATGAGGAAGGTTGGGGTAATCGGTCCACCCCGAATGTTCAGCATATGGAAGCCCGGCTTGATAATCTCGTTGATGGCGTTCTTGGTCATGGAGTACCTTGAAATTATTAATCGCCATCTGGTTGGAGAAAGCCATTGCCCCCCATCGGCGTTGGTCCAACTCTGCCTGTGCATTTCGGCGCCTAGCATCCTCTTCCTCCCACGCTTGTCTGCGGGCCCTTTCCTCTTCTTGCAGCTGTATCATGCGTTCCATTTGTGATTGTTGCATCGCATATTGCAGCTGCTGTTCCTCCAACTGTTTTTCCACCCTCTCTCGAAAAGATGATTGAAAACTCCATTGTTGTTGCGAGTACGCCCCTTGCGCCTCTTCCCATTCTTTCCGACTAGCATGGTACTCTCTTGCTTCACCAATACCCACCGACACATTGTCGTAGATCGCTTGATCCCCACGGTTCCACAACCGATACGACGGTATTTGTCTTTGATTCACAAAATCTGCCACATTGGCAGAGATTTCCCTATGCTTTTTCCGGTACCTACGCCTCGGTCCCCGTGGACCGGAAGGATCAATGTCCTCCTCAACATCGGGCATCTCCTCATCGCCCCCTTCTTCCTCACCTTCTTCATCACTCTCTTTGTCGTTGAACCGATAACTATCCCCTTGCTCATCTTCAACCGTGTGCAAATGCCCAAAAGATTTCACGATTATGTTCCAATGTCGCCTCATAGATGCGAAGTTGAATTGATCAATGGGTTTGGATACCCATAGTGAGTCTTGAGGTAATGCATTTTGTTGGAGAATCATGGCGCTGATCAATCTTGGGTAATGAATCATTTTGCGTTTAAACGATTCCCGTGTATCCCATGTGTTAATCATAACAATTTGACGCCACGAGAGCTTGGGCGTCCCATATAACAATGCATGCACCACCCGACAGTCGGGTGCCTTCACCGTTCCACGGTCTCCAAACCGTACCATAATGTTCTCCAACGACAACGGCGCCAAAAACTTGATGCGTGTGTAGCGTTATATATTTTTATGTATATTTTTAGCTCTTTTTAACACTTTAGTCAAGTTTTAAATTTATAAAACACGATATTTTACTAAAATGGCTTGTACCTTAGCACGATCAACCTCTATCCCACGACTTGACACTACGTGCCCCAACACAATTCCCTCTTGAACCATAAAATGGCTCTTTTCCCAACTAAGGACCAAACTAGTTTCAACACATCTTTTTAACACTTTATCTAGTTTGTCCAAACAAGTCTCAAAAGATGATCCAAAAATTGAGAAATCATCCATGAAGATTTCCAAAGACTTTCCCACCATATCGGAAAAGATACTCATCATGCACCTTTGGAAGGTGGCGGGAGCATTACATAATCCAAACGGCATCCGCCTAAATGCGAAGGTACCGTAGGGACATGTAAATGTAGTCTTTGCTTGATCTTCCGGATGGATGGCAATTTGGTTATAACCGGAATAACCATCTAGGAAGCAATAAAATTTTTGCCCCGATAACTTCTCAACTATTTGATCAATAAAAGGTAAAGGAAAATAATCTTTGGAAGTTGCGGTATTCAACTTCCTATAATCAATACAAATTCGCCACCCGGTTACCGGTCGGGTAGCTACCTCTTCACCTGCGTCATTTTTGACGACTTGTGTGCCGGCTTTCTTGGGAACCGTCTGTGTTGGGCTCACCCACTGGCTATCCGAGATCGGGTAAATGATACCCGCATCAAGCCACTTCAACACTTCTTTCTTCACGACCTCCCGCATGTTCGGATTTAACCGCCTTTGTGCATCTCGAACGGGAGTCACATTCTCTTCCGTGATGATTTTGTGCATCACCACCGAGGGACTAATACCCTTCAAATCCGCAATGGTCCATCCAATCGCCGCCCGATTGGTGACCAACACTTCCATCAACTTTTTCTCTTGCTTTCCGGTTAAATTTGATGCAATGATAACCGGGAGAGTGTTGCCCTCTCCAACATAAGCATACTTGAGATGCTTTGGCAATGCTTTCAACTCCACTTCCGGAGGCTCCACTAAAGACGGCTTCAATTTAGTATCAATGCTCTCCGGTAAGCTTTCAACTTGGTGCGTCCATGTCGGTTTTCCCTCTCTAACCGCAAGCACCTCCAAACTCCTCACTTCCTCGTCCATGCTTTGCTCCACCTCCACCTGTGACCTGTCAAACATATAACAATCCTCCATTGTGTTTTCCCCATAAACGACTGTGTCGCAAAGAGGTATACACGTGTCAACAATGTCTGCCATATAGCATTCATCATCAACTGGAGGGTTCATAAGTCCGGAAAAAACATGCAACCTCAACCTCCGGTTTCCAAATGTCATGTCAACCGTTCCCGTTCTACAATCAATTTGAGCATTTGCAGTTGCTAAGAACGGTCGACCCAAAATCACCGTAGGTTGTTTGGTTGGGTCCTTGGCCACATAATCAAGTACAAGAAAGTCCACCGGATAGTAAAAATCCTCGATTTTCACTATCACATCCGAAACAATTCCACGGGGTAGTTTGGGTGTCAAATCGGCTAACACCACGGTGGTGTTTGACGATTGAAGTGGACCAAACTCGTATTGGTCATACAAACTACCCGGTAGAATGCTTACACTAGCACCAAGATCTAGAAGTGCCCGGTTGATTTTAAAGTCACCCACTTGAATTGAAATGATGGGCGCACCCGGATCTTGAAGCTTAGGTGGAAGTGCACCCGAAAGAATCGAACTCACGTTTTCGGTTAAATCTAATTTTTTTGGAAATTTGTGAGTGCGTTTTTGGGTACACAAATCTTTCAAGTACTTAGCATACGACGGTACTTGTTTAATTGCATCCAAAAGAGGTAAATTGATTTTTACTTGTTTGAAAATTTCCAACAACTCTTCTTGTTGTGGACCTCTTTTGTTTACAACCTTTTTCGTCGGTCCCTTCAATGCTTCGGGATAAGGGGCGGTATTAGCCTCCACACCCTTTTCCTTAGCCTTGGGGACGGGGATGGTCCCAACGGGTGGGTTGTTTTTCTTTTTCAAGTCATTTTTATTTTGACCCATTTGACCATCCTCATGCTCATCTTCACTCGCATCTTCCACCACCCCTTCAACAAATTGGGGTGGTGGTGTTTCGACACCACTATCAACAACTCGACCACTACGTAAAGTAACTTTATTAATTGGTACCTCACGTGTGTTCCTCGAGCTCGACCCTTGATGCTTAGGGTTTATGGTGGTGTCACTTGGAAGCTTCCCCATGCCTCCCTTTATTTGGGCCACTTCTTCCGCTAGTTGACCCACTTGTTTCGCCAATGCCTCGTGTGCTTTGTCTCGGATCTCATTTGCCTTCTTTATTTCTTTGACATCACTGTGAGTCTCCTTTTGCATGTTGAGCAAAGCATCCATCTTGGCACTCAAGTCATCACCACCGGTTTGGTTGTTTGACCCACTTCCGTTACCGCCTTGGTTGTTGTAATTCTTTTGGTACCCACCTTGGTACCCTTGGTTGTAATTCCGTTGGTAGCCTCCTTGGTTACCACCTTGGCGGTTTTGGTATGATGACCCGCTTCCTCCTTGGTTACCCGATTGGAAATTCGAGTTCATTTGATTTGAAGCATTGCCATACCGAAAGTTGGGGTGATTTCTCAAACCTGGATGGTAAGTGTTGGAGTTCATGTCATATTGTTTTCTATCTCCATACACTTGGTTGACTTCTTCGGTGTAACCATTCGACCCCATTGAACATTGCTCGGTCGCATGCCCAATATCCCCACATTCTTCACAAACCGCAAACTGAACCGCGTTCACCTCTTTCTTCTTTTTCAATTGAGCTATTTCCCGTTCTAAGGTAGAAATCCGGTCTTTGGAATCGAGATCGGGAAGTGACCGGGAAACTGGATGTCTTTTTGCTCTATTGGCCGATTCTTTTTCTTTGGATCGTTTGCTCATCCTTTCCAAGAATTCCCAATCATCATCCTCATGATTGCTCAAGAGGGTGCCATTGCTTGTCGTCTCAAGCCGATTCCAAGTTGCATCATCCAAACCCCGTACAAAGCATTTCACCAACTCCCATTTTTCTATTTGGTGATGTGGGCATCTCCTCATTAGCTCTTTGAATCGGGTAAATGCTTCATGTAACGCTTCACTCGAAAGTTGACGAAACGACCGAATTTCATCTCTAGCATCGTCGGTCTTGGCCATGGAATAGTATTCATCCAGAAATGCTTGTTGCATTTGTTCCCAAGTTCGAATACTATTGGCCGGAAGTGTAAGGAACCACTGTTTTGCCTTGTCTTTCAACGAAAATTGAAATAACCGAAGCTTCACTTCCTCTAGTGCGAAATTATGCCCTCCAATAGTATCACAAATGGAAGAAAACTCCGTTAAATGCGTGTACGGCTCATCATTGGACCTCCCATTGAAATGAGGAAGTATGTTGATGTAATGCGGCTTACAATCAAACATCCTCCTTTCGCATACTATCGGAGAATTATTCTCGGTCACTATCGGTCGGAAACGGTCATTTACTCCCCGTGGAGGTTGTTGACAACGTTGTGGCCCATTAACTTCTTGATCGACCGGTCTTCGATTATCCCTTCTCTCACCTCTTTGATCCCCCCTTCGATTATCCCTTGGGTTACCACCTCCCACAAAACGAGGAATCCGGTTAGGGTTTACATTGTTGTTGTTATTGTTGTTGTAAAACCCATCATTCCGGTTCCTTTGGTTATTGTTTTGTGGTTGACGGTTGTTCCCATAACCATCGTTTCTTCCACCTCCGTAACCGTATTCATCTTCCCCAACATAATTGGCGTTTTGGTAACCAAATTCCTCATCGTCATACCTTCTAGCGTTGTAGACGTTTCCCCTATTCACGTAACCCCAATCTTCATCATCATTAGCCCGATCATCGTAATACCCCCCATCATCCGAATTTTCCGTATGAATGCTTACGTGTTCCGGCGATTGATAACCGGGAACACTATACGGTTCGTCATCGGGGATTGCATTCCTTAAATCGTCGATGTTGAAAAACGGGTCTTCATTTGCGGGATTGCCGCGATCACGGTTACCTCTACGATCGGAGTTGACATTCCGATCATCAAGGTTGATAGGTAACGATGCTTGTCGGTGAAGGGGTTGTTGTTGAGGTGTTCGTTGGGTGTTGTTGGTGTTTTGGTTTCGGAAAGGTGGAGTAGGTGGTCTTGCGTTGGTGTTACCACCCGGTTGTTCTTGAGGTATAGGTTGGGTGTTTTGAGCGGGATAAAAAGTTCCTCGGGATTGGAATTGATTTGGATGGAGATTTTGGTTAGGATTAAAGTCTTGGTTGGAGTTGTGGTTTGCCATTGAATCGGTTTCAATGGTCGGTGTGAGTGGTGGTGTTTGGTTGGTTTGATTAGAAGCAAGAGTTGCTTCTAACCGGCTTGCTAGGTTCCTTCTTGCAAGTCTTTCAATTTCCGGTTCGTAGACTAAAGGTGAAGTCCTCCTGGAATTTCGTGTACGCATGCACTACCTGTAACCTGCACAAGTAACACACCCCACGTAACAAGGAAAAAGACAATACAAAAAGAAATCTAAACAAGTTAAACAGTTAATCACAAAAAATTCAAACAATATCCAAACACAAAGCGCACGCACTCCCCGGCAGCGGCGCCAAAATTTGATCGAAGTGTCGCGCTCCGGTCAAAGATAATATTTATAAGCCCAAATTACCCTTAACAATGTGTTAGTGGTAGTAAGGGGTCGATCCACGAAGAGTATGTGGTTTGTGTATGGATTCGAATGAATTATAAACAATTGTCACAATTATGAAGCTTGCAAAAATATTTTTGGGTTTTCGTTTAATTGAAAGATGTGAAATTGGATTACTGAAATTGAATTACTTACTTGACAACTACTACTTAACGATTGCACGAATTTTGGATATTTAGAACAATAATAATAAAAAGGAATCACACCCGGTTTCGGTAATTATTAACCTAGGATTTCTACAAGTTCTAGTTTCAACTCAATTGCATTTGATTAACGGATTTAGTGTACCGTGACTTAGGTGCTACTAACTATCAACGCCCCGAAGAACGGACAAAAAGACACTTTGTAATCAACACAAGTAAATCCTAACAATGATAATGCACAATTACATATCACCGTTTCATGAAGTCATAACTTTTAACATCGCTCGACAATTCATGAATTCGCAACAAATGTAACACTATTATCAAGAGTTTCAAAAATCAAATACAAATTTTCACTAAGTTAAAACAAGAACAATTCGAAACCCTAAAATTAACAACTACCTACACCGGGGTGAAACCGAGATGATTAGCCGCTCATGGTTGAAGAAGCTTGATCACCGGATGTTTGGAACGCGGAAGGATTCATCTTGAAGCTTGCTTGGATGGAGAATGATGAAGGTTAGTGATGGATGGTGATGGTGGAAAATGGTGAGTGATTCGATGAACTAGGGTTTGATGATTGGTGGTTGTAGAGATGATTGATTATTCTTGATTCGGATTGATGATGGAATGGTAGGTGATTGAGAGTGTGAAGAAAGCTCCAAAAACAAGGTTCAAACTCCTCCAAAAGTGTAACCCCCTATTAGTTGGTCAACAACCCTTTTTGATTCGTTCCAACACCCCAAAACCCCAAAGTTCGCGTTTCAGGTTTTGATGAGCCGTCGCCGACGGTGGATGTGTCCGTCGGCGACGGTGTGTGGATGTTTGAAAGTGGCCGACGGCCTAATTCGCTGTCTATGGAGAAAATAGGCTACGGCCATTTACACCAGCCGTCGGCGACGGCCCATATGGGCGTCGGCGACGGTGCCCAGGAATCATTCTTTCTGTTTTTCGCACTCCTTGCTCCCGGTTGACCCGTTTTCACTCCGGTGACCCGTAAAGCTCCCGAAAAGCTCCTTAAACTCCAGTAGACCTGCAAAACACAAATCTAATCAAAAGTAGGCAATTCGAAACTAAAACTTGTGTAAAAACATCAAATTAAACAATTACAAGCACCGGTTTTCAACCACGTATCATAGGCCCTTCTTTTGAAGGTGACGTTACCCTCAACCCAGTAGTTTGAGTCAGCAAGAATACAATCCTAAAGGGTTGGATTATTGAAAGATAATTAATTAAGTTATTAATGCATATTGTGGTAGGCCCCTCTTCTGGAGGTGACGTTACCCTCGGCTAAGTAGTCTGAGTCAGTAGGGATACAGTCCTAAGTAGTCGGGTTAAAGTTTTAATAGTAGCTTACATATGAGGGGGTCAAGGAGTTCGGACCGCCGCCATCCAATACCAGTGGGTATTGAAGGAGGTCCTACTAAGCTTGACCCAGGTCCTTGCAGGATCTATACATTGAACAAGGTAAGAACCTTACCAAACCATTCCCTTAACCCCCGACCAGGTAGCCAACATATCTCTATATAGACCGTAGAGATAAGAATGGTGTAAATCTTTTATTTTATATAGACAGTAAAATAATGCCAAGACACCACGGACAAATGATAAGGAAGTTTCACCTTCAACATAAGAAACTAGTTATTAAAGTCATTAATACATAACCAAATAAAAAGTGCGAAAAGATAAAAAAAACAAAAGTATTACACTAAATGCTTGTCTTCACCAAGTGATGTAAGAGACTTAGGCAAACATGGCCTTTGATTGTCAAGAACTCTTACTATCAATCTTGGATCCCGAGACTACTACACACACTCTATGATGGATGATGGATGATGGTGGTGAATGTGGGTGTTGTGATGGTGGTGGAGTGTGGGTGAAGTGTGAGAGAGGTGGTTTGCCAATGGTTGCCTTTGAAGTGAAACAAGCACCTCTATTTATAGCATGCACAGAAGCCCGGACACGGCCCCGTGTCCATTGGGCACGGCCCCGTGTCCATCCACTTTCTCTTTCTTCATTTATTGCAGTTTGTCTGCATTAGTTGACCACGCCCCCGTGTTCGCTAGGCACGACCCCGTGTGCAGAAGCGTATCTGTACTATCAAGATTTGCTTGGATTCTGCGAATCTTAGCATTGACCACAGCCGTGTGGAGCTGGGCACGCCCCCGTGTTGGGAGATAGAAGCTTCTACAACTTTGTCTTTTCTGCAGACACTTGGGCACGGGGCATGTTCAGCCTTCTGATGTCTTGTTTTTGCTTGGGAAGATGCTGTCGAGGGGTCGGGCATGCCATGTTTATTCCTTTTCTTGTATTTATGTTAGATTTAGCTGTATTTTTGCTTCTTTTGTTTATTTGAGCTTATTTAATCCTGAAAATACAAAAGGAAGACAAAAACACACTTTTTCCAACATTAGTACTAAAAAAAATGTTAGCTTTATGCCTCATTTGATGTAATTTATATGTTGCATTTTACACACATCAGCAAATGTTCATCCCAACTTCCTCCAAAGTCTATCACACAGGCTCTTAGTATGTCTTCCAAAGTCTGAATTGCCCTTTCACTTTGTCTTCCAAAGTCTGTCACTTCCTCCAAAGTCTTTCACTTTGTGCATGGGATTGGGTGACGTTGCCGAAGGAGTTTGGCGGAATTGGGATTAGTAAGTTAAAAAAATATTAACTCGTCTCTCCTTGCTAAGTGGGGATGGAGGTTCTTATCTGACAAAGATAAACTTTGGACCAAGGTGATCGAAGCTATTCATGTGACGAGATCGGGATGGTAATTTATTCCGGCAAGAAAATCAATGGGAGGTGTTTGGTGTTACATAGCTAATCTATTATCTAAAATTCAAGTGGACGGGATCCAGTTAAGAAGATTTTTCAAAAGCTCGGTTGGTAACGGTTTGAACACGACTTTTTGGTTTGATCCTTGGATTATTAATGAGCCTTTGAGAGATAGATTCCTGGAGATCTTCAAATTAGAGTTGATCTGATCGGGTAAAGAACCCGGTTAACGGTCGGTTTCTAGAGTGGCAATGGAGCAAAACGATAGCAGCAGGTCAAGATGTTACGGATTTGATGGAATTATGCAGTTTTCTATACAATGTTGAGCTGAAAGAAGTTTTAAAAGGGATAGTTAGAGTAAGGTGTTGGAGCTTATGGAGGGCAAGGAATGGTATCAAGTTCAACAATAATCCGATGAAGATCGAAATTATTATCGGAGAAACCAGATCGGTGGGGTATTTAAGGTATAAATGTAGATCAAAGAATAAGAATATAAGTTGGGATGATTGGTATAAGTTTGTAAATATGTAGCTGTTTTGTTGTTTGGTTGCCTCGGTTTGAGGTGTGCTTGCGGTTTAATGAAGTTTACATTTCAAAAAAAAAATCATAAGCTAATTAAGCACGTTAAACTCTAACTCTAATAAAAAAATCATTAGTATATTTATTTTTTACATGATGATCTCATTGTTTTATATATCTGTACATATAAAAACACTCATCGGGTCAAACGGGCCATGTTGGGTTTGGTTGGGTTGACCCTCAAAACACTTCTTGTGTATTAGAAGTTCTTTAAATAACTAATGCCTTATTTATGATCTCAACATGATCTTTCAGTACAGTACTGTGAAGAAATGGGCGAATCTATTCAACAACCAAAAGTTGAAGTGATGAAGTACTTAAAGAGCAAACTGTAAACTGATGCTAAGGATTTTGCAGGCGAATGTGCATCTGTAGTCATTATCGCTAGAGACCAACGTGTGAACACTTGATCTATGTTTCATAATGATTATGGTTCTTCTTTCTTCCGTAAACCTTAAGATAACAAGTTTAATGATTTAATGCAGATGTGCAGGGTACATGCAAATACGTTACTAGGGTAGATTATATATTGGTGTCGCTCGATTCACCCTGCAAGTTTGTTTCTGGTTCATATATGGTTTTATCGTCAAAAGGTACTTCTGAAAATCACGTAGTCGAAGTAATATATTAATGTATGTATTACTATCATTCCTCAATCTGCAAAACTTGGACATAGAGTGGTTCCAGTAGGTCTAGGACTGGAAACAAAAATTATATAAAGTTTCATTTTAATGAAATTGTGGCCCTCTAGCCTAAGTGAAACAATGCATTGATATCCAAGTACGAGCAGAAAACGTTTCTAATTTCCAAGTGAAATGGAACATTAAATAGTGTAGCGAAAAACATTAAATACTTTGGAACATTAAGTACAAAACAGTGATTAGACTTGCATTAATTTTTATGTTGTTTTGATGTGCAAAACCGAGTTGCCGCATCTCACCGCACGTTTTGCAAATGCTGGATGCCCACCGCATCGCGCAGGCGGGGAACCCACTAGGTATTATGTAATGTATGATTTTATTAGATGTTTAAACGTTCATAGGAATTTTGTATTCCGTCTTTGTTTCTATATTTTCGTCATTATGGCATAGATAGGGTGACACAATCCACGACGATGCAATCAATCTGCAACATCTTCCGTATATGCGCTCCGAACATACATCATTATGTTAAAAGAGATGACTGGGTATGGCTTAGGACATAATGTAATTGTAAATTTTTGTGTGGGCGCTCATATTCCGTCTCACATTAAGGTGTATCAAGACCTACAACCCTATGTATATGTGGTTAGGATATATAGTGAACAGTACGTATTGTGTATATGTGATACACTATGTTCTGTTCCCTTGTTCAATTCTTGATTTGTATCGGTCTTATAATCTAATTTCCTTTAATTCTAGTAAATGTGACACATCATCTGTTTCATGCCGGGATGTTATAATTTCGATAGAAAGTCTGGTTGACAAAATAAGCATGTTTTTTTAAGCAGCCGAATGTAAGGACAAGAACCGAGACAATACAAGCGTGGATAATTGGAGTTGTGGTAGCTACAACAAGGATCGATAACATCTGGCAGCAGCCGCGACTACATTAATCAGATAAAATTGTCAAACTCAAAATCAGAGGTGTGGATCAATTATCAAATGCATCTGGCAGCCATTGATTAGGAAAAACAAACTAGTCTAATATAACATGACATACAATTACATCATGTGCACTAAATTTTTTTGCCTCCGTGAACCACATAATCAAACCAATAATAATCTGGTTGATAGAAAATTACACAATTTTGGCAAGCGTGGGAGTTTGTATACAAAATCTGTAAGACAGTAAACATAAAGAAAGACGTGAATTTTGGTAAGTGGGGGAGCGGAAAGTGTTGAAACTATTGACTTCATAGAACAAACGATTCGTTGGACACGGTTGCATAACACACGGTGTAGTCAACGGCGCGCTTAGCCGCTCAGACAGCCTATGTGCCTCAAACACACTCACGCACAAAACGCCCTGACTAAAGCAGAGCTGCACCAGCCTGAGGACTGAGCCAGCCTTGTGGGTTCCTTCTCATGACTTGCCAAATTTCATCAAATGAAGTGGTATGGGATCAAAACCACATTGAAAAGGCTTCTTTTTAATGTTTTGAACTTCATTTTATATTTGTAAAATAAATTTTAGATCATTAGTATTCTCTTTCTATACTTTTTTTTTTGTTTTATTAATAATTGTGCCTTCCATTTCTTAGGCATTCGTGCGGCTTGCGCCTATAGACGACAGGCAAGCCCTTTGCCCCTTTAAGTACTACTACAGGCATAGCATACCCGATGACTGGAAATGTTAGATTCATCTTGGGTTTATATGCCTATTGACTACTTCAAGATATGGCACTGAAAACTAAACAACATGAGGCTTGATTCACAAAGCAAACATTCTGGTTCACAAGGGCCATGATGTCTAGTTTAGCAATCAATGGCTTGCAAATTGTTAAAACATGACCATGCTGCAACATCCTAGTTAGCTTTAAGGATAAAAAAGGTATCATAATCATACGAGTAATCAAGTTTTGCTTCACATCAAGAAAAAGAAACAAACTTCTATAGAAAATTACATACCTTTAATAGAGGTCGCGTAATTAAAAGGATAGTTAAAACTAGAAAGTCCTGGACCAGCCACCACCAAACATAACAAGCACGACAACTGATATGATTCCAAAGTGCAAGTGATCATGTCTTCACTCTTCAGGCTTGTGAAACTGGAGGATAGTACGTTGAGTTGTGGTTCCAAAGAACATTATAATTCTAAGAAACAGGCCAAATGCTCCCATCACAGATAAGAGCAAAGTTGCATATATATCAACTTAATAGAAGATTATATCTAATAGTTAAAACCAACATGAAAGATCATAACAATTAACAGGCATAAGTTAAATACTTGACGCTAGTGATAGAAATGGTAGTTGGAAGTCTACATAGATGAAACAAAGGGCTATCAAACACATTTTGCAGCCAGATATACAACAAAATATATGACAGCAATAACAACAAAGATACCCAACTGCCTACATAGTTCGTTATCCGAAAATATAAAGACGACTACAACAAACAAGAGCTACAGCATAAAAAAAAACAGACACTTACTTCAGAACTAAGCAACCTTTACCTTTTCTTCATTCACAGCAGAGAGTATTGGCAAACTACTAAGATACTCATCAAGCCCTTCAAAAAATTCAACACCTTCAGAGTTGTCTTCTCCCTGCTCGTGCGCACGGGTCCGAGCAGCCTCTTCCCTTTCATTGTTATTGAACTCCACATTTAAATCCAACTTCCCCATTTCTTGTGCGACCCGACCCGATCGCGTTCTTGGATTACTACCTGCATTTTTCTTGTTAGTCTCAACCACTAGCACAGTAGGCACCTCCACACGATCTTGCACCGAAACACCGTGTTTCAGATTCTGATCACTCCCGTTGGTATACATCGCTCTAAGAGCTAGAACTTGTATTCTCTCTTTAAAACCTGTATCCACCCTCTTAAAACCTTTATCCACCCTCTTCGACTTCTGTTTCTTGGTACCATTCCATTCAATATCGGAATCAGAGCTTGGATCAGAGACTCCGATAAACACATCGTCAGTAATATCATCAATGTAGATACGCGGCCCCGAACTTTTGTTAACAAAAGGATTCGCCTTCGGGGCCGCCTGCTCATTTAAATGGTTCTGTGTGTTATTTGAGGCATTATGTAACGATGAAAACGGTGTCCAATTTGAGTTTGGACCCTTGTTTCCTTGAAGCTGTGGCATTGAAAGCCCTAATGGGAAGAACCCCCAACAATAGAAGTATGCATCCTGGCCTTCAATTATGGGTGGTGGAGCGGAGATATGGACAGCCTGAAACGCCCGTTTACAGTTATCACAACGGAGAGTGCACTCCACGTAAACACGGGGATACTCATACATGTAGAAACAGTAAGGACACGCAGTCCAAAACGTAGGAGAATCGTCCACAGGTTCCGTTTCTGCCTCTGTTTCTGTTTCTTCCTCTCTAACACCATTGTTACTATTAACCTGACCAGGAGGTTGAACAGGAGCTGCATTGTGTTTTAAAGATTCTTGCTGTTGTTGTTCCTGTTGCTTCCGTTGTTCCTCCTGTAGTTGTTGTTGCTTTCGCTGTTCTTCCAGAAGCTGTTGTTGCTTTCGCTGTTCCTCTTGCAGCTGTTGTTGCTTTCGTTGCTCTTCCAGCAGCTGTTGTTGTTTACGTTGTTCCTCCAGCAGCTGTTGTTGCTTTCGTTGTTCCTCCTGCTTTCGCAGCTCCTCTTGCAGCTGTTGCTGCTTTCGTTGTTCCTCGAGCAGCTGTTGTTGCTTTCGTTGCTCCTCCAGAAGCTGTTGTTGTTTCCGTTGTTCCTCCAGAATCTGCTGTTGCTTCCGTTGTTCCTCGAGCAGCTGCTGTTGCTTCCGTTGTTCCTCGAGTAGCTGTTGTTGCTTCCGTTGTTCCTCGAGCAGCTGTTGTTGCTTCCGCTGTTCCTCGAGCAGCTGCTGTTGCTTCCGTTGCTCCTCAAGCATCTGTTGCTGCTTTCGTTGTTCCTCAAGCATTTGCTGTTGCTTTCTTTGTTCCTCGAGCATCTGTTGCAGCTTCCTTTGTTCCTCCTGCAACTGTTTCTGCTTCAATTGCTCCTGTTGCAATTGCTGCTGCTTCAATTGCTCTTGTTGCTGCTTCATCTGCTGCTGCAGCTGCTGTTCATGCTTCATCTGGTGCTCCTGCTTTATCTGATGATGCTGATGCTGCTCCTGCTTTATCTGATGATGCTGAAACTGCGACTGTTGCGGTTTCTGCTGCGACATTTGTCCCGGCCACGAAAAGGGAGATTGTGGCGGAGACTGTATATGCGACTGCTGTTGATTCGGCTGCGGCGACACTCGACTCTGCTGATGCGGCGGAGACGTAACCTGAAACGGCTGCACCTGCGGCTGAAACAAATGCTCCTGCTCACGATGCTGAAACATATGCTCCTGTTCTCGAACCGGTAGCGGCCGAACCGGATTCGGTTGCGACAAAAAGTTATGCTGCTGCAATTGCTGATGCTGCTGCTGTTGTTGCTGCTGCTGATGTAACCTAGATTGAAACGTCTGCTGCTGATCTGGCAACTCCTGATTAATCGAGAAGAAGTTATGCGGCTGTTGCTGCTGGTGATGCTGCTGCTGGTGCTGTTGTTGTTGTTGTTCAATATTAAACCCTAGGTTATTCATCTGCTGCTGTTGCGGATAATCCAGATCCGAATCGTACATCGATTTGCGCATAGGATTCGACAACACGGCCCACGCATCATTCACAAGCTGAAACGCTTGATCGGCGTACGGAAACCGGTTCTGGTGCGGATTCAACAAAACGGCGAGCCGGCGGTACTGAGCGGAGATGTGTTCGGTGTCCTGAACGAACCGGACGAGTTGGAGAATGGCGTAATAGTCCGGTTGGTGAGAACCGTTGGTTCCGACGACTCGTTTCTCAGCGGCGAGGAGCGTGTCTGCAATCGCTAAGATCTGTTCGGCGGGTTCGAGTCTCGGGTCGGATTCTCGGGCTCGGATTGCGAAGGTTTTGGAGCCGACGAGGTCGTGGCTGATGAGGAGTTTTTCGGCGATGCCGAGCCAGCGTTGGGCCTCGGCTCGGGCTATGAAGCTGTGAGGGTCCATGGTTAGGTTTCTCTCTCTAGATTGGTGTGTTTCTCGCTCTAGAAATCATGGCGGCCGTGAGTGTGGGAGGGGAGGGGAGGGGAGGGTTGGGTTGAAAAAGGGTTGCAGATTTTTTGGTGTTTGACGGAAAAGGGTTTTGGTTTTGTTGGGAAAGATTGAGGATGTGAGGGTACTTGTGTCTTTTCGGAATGTTATTTAGATCTGGAGTGCAAGCAAAAGTGTGACTGCTACAAATATCATCAAAAATGGTTTTGCATTTGTTATTTTGGTTAATAATAACTCAACTATAGTTAAGTCTAGTAAATGAGTCTAAATGGAAGATATGTTACGTTTTCTATCTTTATTTTATCTCCTCTCACAATAATTCGTTCGACTTCATTCTTCTACACCGGTGAACCAAAAACGTCACATGAGATCATAAATGTCTACAAAACAGCCACCATACTCTGATAGCATCGATAAAAGATTGCAAAACCGGCTACGATTCATATTGTCTAGCTTTGGCCCTCGTCTCTATGACACGTCCCCCCTATCCCTCTCACGCAACCCATTTTTAGGTCTTTTACACCAGAACGTCCATCATCTAATATCCACGCATCATCCTTTTTCTCCTCCACACTGTCCCCTCTCTTCTCAAATGCACCTCAATACTTACTATTGTGAGTGTTTAAAGATCATAAGAATAAAATTGTATATTTTATTTATTTATATTTATTCCTGGTAACTCACAGGTTTGTTCTTCATCTTGTTTATCATACTAACACACATAATTCGGGGTATTCATAGTCTGTTCATGATTTGTCATCCTACGATAATCAGGACGTAAATCGTATGTGTGTGAAATAATATAGTATGAAAAATGTAAAGTAATCACTATAAATCATACATAAAGGTGTTTGTTTATGAACTAAAGTGTGAACACATCTAAAAATAATTAAAAAAAAATATTGGATTAAATTGCCAAAATCGCTCCTGATGTTTAGGCATGTTTGTCAATTTTATCCAAAAAACAAGTTTTTTTGTGGCATATTACCCTTCACCTTTGGAATATTTTGTCATTTTCATCGAATGTCTAATTTGAGATTTTTTTTGGCAGATTTATGGATGAAAATGGCAAGAAATCCCAAACCTCGTGGACGATTTTGACAAAAACGTTAGACGTTTGAATGAAAATGGCAAATTAGCTCAAAACTGAAAGACAATATGATAAAAAAAAATTGTTTTTAGATGAAATCGGCAAACGTGCCTAAACTTTAGGGACGATTTTAGCAATTTACTCAAAATACTATGATATGTTAGTTAGCGATAATGATGAAGCTCTTCATGATGATTTTACATCAAATATAAGTTTAGCTGTTTTTGTGTTTTACCTTTTTGGTTCATTTACTTCTCAAGTTATAACATTTTAACATTTTTTCTTAATTAATAGGGTTATTAGATTTTATCACCCGCAACTATCGGTCTTTGGCCGTTGCCACCCGCAACTAACACTTTGACACCCGGCACCCCCAACTTGACTTTTTGTTTGCACTGGCACCACTCAGTTAAATATTCTCTAACTTGGTTAGTCATTTGTCCGGCGTGGCACCATTTGGCTGATTGTACATTCCGACGTGGCACCATTTAGCTGATTGTACATGCTGATGTGGATGATGAGGTGTTATGTCTCCTTCTTGCTTATAACACAGACATCCCCAAATGAACCCTAATCTCCATTCATCCCACATAATCACTACTGATGCTCCGATTCCCCCCCCCCCAATTCATCGATTCATCCCACAATTTCATCGATTCATACCACAGAAACCCTAATCGAGATGAGTTCATCTTCCAATTCATCGTGGAGTGTGAACCGAACCCCTAAATTGTTCAAGGTTGATTTGGATGGAAACTTGTATTGTCATCATGAAGTTGTTGCTGTTCTTCGCATCGCTGGTCCTAAAAGTGTTCGACATGGTCATCAATTTTATGGTTGCCCTCAATGGCCTGTAAGTTGTTTACTTATGGATTGAACTTAAATTCTTGTTGAAACTGAGGTTGGTATATTGTTTTGTAGTTATCCGATTGCATGTTCTTTATGTGGAAACAAGATTTCGACAAATTTTTCGAAGCACATTCAAACTTTACTTCAAGTCCAGTCAGTTATCAAGAATTGAAAAATGAGAACTTGGAATTGCAGAACAAGTTGCTACTCGAAGAGAACACGATGCTGAAAAGACAAATTCTTGGCAAAAAGTCCATGTGGAAGCAACCATTTCTGTTTACTATGTGTTTTGTCATTGCATTATGGATGTACATTTTGAACAAGTGATTTAATTAGGTTGTACCATATTGAAGTTATTAATGACAGTTGTTTAGTCTGTTTTGACCCATTTGTTATGACAGTTCTTTAGTCTGTTTTGACCCATTTGTCATGATTTGGTAAATACCAAACCAAAGTGCAGCCAAACATAAGTTAATGACCAACAGTTTTGACCCATATGAAAGTGCAGCCAAACATAAGTGACCAAACAACTGTGACCCATATGAAAGTGCAGGCAAACATAAGTGACCAACAGTTTTTGACCCAAAGTACAGCCAAACATAAGTGACCAAACAACTGTTTTGACCCATATGAAAGTGCAGCCAAACATAAGTAACCAAACAACTGTTTTGACCCATATGAAAGTGCAGCCAAACATAAGTGACCAACAGTTTTTGACCCAATGTGCAGCCAAACATAGTCATTTGGTAATCACCAAACACATATTAGTTGTTGGTGCACTGAATGTCTGTTGACTACGTTTGTATTGAGTCTTAGGTCTAGATAGGTTAGATTGGAGCACGAAAGTCAAAATAGGGTTTAATATGTTAATTTCGCTCAAAATGACATGGGTGTCATTTGAAGCGAAATCTGAACTTGGTATTTCGCTAATATGTACATAGTTAGCTAGAGGGTTTCGCTCATAGGTACTTTAGGTGATTTCGCTTTTGAGACACATGGGATTTCGTTCTTTGGAGCGAAATCAGGCACAGTATAAATACCTGACATGTGTTCTCATTTGGTAACCGTTGGAGCGAAATCAGGTCTTGTGCTAGGTGACGAAACTCTGTCAAAATCTACTCAGAAAGCATTAATAGAGAAGGAAATTGAAAGGCAAAGCTGTTGTTACTTTGTCTACACTGATTCCGCCTTTGTACACAAAGATGAACTGCCTTAACTGACTTTTTCGGGTCATAGAACGGTCCAACATTAGTGCAGCAAACTGTTGTGTGTTTTGACCAAATGAAAGTGCAGCCAGACATAAGTGAATGACCAATATCTGTTTTGACCCATTTCTTAAACAAACAGCTCCAAACTGATCAAATGCCCACAACTCCAAACTGATCAAATGACCACAGCTGTTTTGACCCATTTCATAAACACCTGTTATATACACAGACCTGACATATATATACCACAACCTGTAAAATGACCAAATTACCCCTGCAAGCTTTAAAGCTCATATAACCCACTACATATCTATACCACAACCTGTAAAATGACCAAATTACCCTTGCAAGCTTTAAAGCTCATATAACCCACTACATATATATATACAACACCTGTAAAATGACCAAATTACCCCTGCAAGCTTTAAAGCTCATATAACCCACTGCATATCTATACCACAACCTGTAAAATGACCAAATTACCCTTGGAAGCTTTAAAGCTCATATAACCCACTGCATATATATACAACACCTGTAAAATGACCAAATTACCCCTGCAAGCTTTAAAGCTCATATAACCCACTGCATATATATACAACACCTGTAAAATGACCAAATTACCCCTGCAAGCTTTAAAGCTCATATAACCCACTGCATATATATACAACACCTGTAAAATGACCAAATTACCCCTGCATCATTAATATTAACTAACCAAAACATTACATACCACATTAAGTCATTACATTACATAGATCCATTACTTAACATAAAGCCAACATGATTCTTGTCCAAAAGAGGCATTACAAAACACTAAATTGTCCAAACATAAGTCAAACATTCACCAACTAAGCACATCCTTCTCTGTTCCCCTTCCCTCTTGGTCTTCCTCTTTTAGCTGACAGTTTGCCCCCTCTTTGACTGTTGGGTTGGCTGTTCAGTTGATTTGTCAGCTGAGTTGACTGCTGTTGAGTTGACTGTTGATAAGATGAGGGGTACACTTCACACCTATAAGCTGCACCCTTGGAAAACTCTAGTTTTTCCTGTATATTAGGGCAGATGACAACATCTTTGGCAGCCATTTCTGTTTTTTTGTCACTAACCTACTCATGATCTGAATTCTGATATCCTCCAACATGTGAATAATATGCTTTGACCTTGCATTGATGATGTAACCATTGAATGTTTCTGCCATGTTGTTCACTATTACATCACATTTAGTGTGAGTTTTCAAGTAGCATCTGTTGAAACAAGTTTTATCCTGTTTCAATAATGCTTCTACTGCATCAGGGTTGATTGATCCCATCTCATCAAGTGCTTGAATGTACTCAGGTTCACAATAAGCCCTTGTAGCTTTCCAATACAGTTCCTTCAACTCTTCATCCTTGAATGTCTTGTGCCAGTTAGCATAGATGTGCCTTGTACAGTTTCTATGCTCTGCCCTTGGCCATATTAGTGCAACAGCATTCAACAGACCCTGCATATGAATATCATAAATGTTAATACTATGCAGAATATAACAAAGGTATATATAGTAAGCATCATGGAAAAGTGGTACCTTCTGCTGATCTGATATGAATGTCCATGCTTCCCCACCATCATTTATTCCCAAACACTTCCTGAGCTCTTCCATGAACCATTCCATACTATCATTGTTCTCCCCTTCAACCACTGCCCATGCCAAAGGATACATCTGATCATTAGCATCCCTTCCAACAGCAGTTAATAACATTCCCCCCAGGAATGTCTTCAAAAAACAACCATCTAAACATAACACCTTCCTGCATCCGGCTAAAAATCCTTTTTTGACACCATCAAAACATAGAAATAATCTAAAGAATGTTTCACATGTGGCTGTTGGATCTAGATTGATAAAACCTGGTGGTGCAGTTACAAGAACAAACATTGATGTTGGATTTGTTTTCTTCAAAATATCCATGTATGCACCAATTTTACTATAATGATCCCTCATTGATCCATGCAACTTCTTATGAGCACAAGATTTAACCTTGTAAGCCAACCACTTAGTAATTATGACCTTATACTTCTGTTTTATAGCCAATACAATCTCCTTAGCAGACCAATTGGGCTTGGATCTAAACAATGGTAGGAACTCATTAGCTATAAACCCTACTGTTAATTGTCTGTTCTTTATCATGTTCCTTTGGCAAGAATGCTTATTCTTCACTCTTTTAACCATATAACACTCCTTACCCTTATGCAGTGAGCACAATAAGAAAAATGGACACCCTTCTATACACTTGACAACTATACGACCACTGTTGCCCGTCTCACTCTTAGCAAGGTACAAATTCCTACCATTAGTCACTGAATACCTTCTCACTGCCTCTTTGAAGGCATCCCTCGATGCAAACCTTGTTCCTACCTTCCAAATGAATTTCTTCCATTTAGTGTGTTCAGTTATAGATGGAGCAGCTTCCTTATACTTCTTACCCCTGATATCATCATCCTCACTTTCACCGGGTGTAAGAATGTCACCATCTGATTCCTCGTAGCTACTGTACCCCTCTATATGTGCACCCACTGCATCATTAGTTTCATGCAACTTTCCCTCTGTTTCTTTCTCCTGTAAGCATTCGTCAAACAACTTTTTTTTGGCTTGACAATCAATATGAGTAGCCTTTCTAACTGCATCTTGTGACTGTCTCCATTCCAAGTCCTCTCTATCTGACTCAGAACCATTTACCTCTTCTAGAACCTCCTCCTCGTCATGATCACTGCTTGGAACTAGGTCATCAATATCAGTATCATCATCCGACTCTCCTGATCCAACTGATTGTTTATACTCACTGTCATCACTATCATGACCATATTCATTGTCTATATCCACTGAAACCCTATCAGTTGACCTAGCAGGCTTTGTGGATTGGGCTTTTTGCTCATTGGGCCGGGGAGATGGGTTAGTGGGCCTGGAACAGGAGTGGGCTTCATCTGCCAGTATTGGACCTGGTTGGATCAGGACTTCCATAAATGGTTCACTCCATGTCATAACCTTACCGGCCAAGTGCAACACATCTTTATCACTCTCAAAGTGATGAAGTCCCCCATCATCAACATCCAACCCATACATATGAAATTTTCTAGAACTGTAAAAACCGGATTCCATTGCATAATCTACAAGTTCAAAGTAAGAAATGTGGTCTACATCTACTCTAACAAGCTTTGAATCACCTCCTACATACTGTGCTTGACCAAATCCTACCTCAATGTGACCGCCAATCCATAGCATAACATCTATTGTTGAAGACATCTCAAAAAAATGAGTAATTTCAAGAACTCTTACCTTACGATGATGAGTGAAGGACTGATGATCGGCAGATTAGGGCTCCATTGATGATGATCGTGATGATGAGTGAAGGACTGAAGGTGATGACTGTGATTATGATGTAAGGTAGGGTATATAAATGAGACATTACACCTCATCAGCCACATCAGCATGTACAATCAGCCAAATGGTGCCACATCAGACAAATGACTAACCAAGTTAGAGAATATTTAACTGAGTGGTGCCAGTGCAAACAAAAAGTCAAGTTGGGGTGCCGGGTATCAAAGTGTTAGTTGCGGGTGACAACGGCCAAAGGCCGATAGTTGCGGGTGATAAAATCCAATAACCCTAATTAATAGTTGACTCGTTTGTGTTATTTCCTAAATCTGAACTTTGATCAACACCAGTTACTCATGAACTTCTCTATTGAGCTTTGCCATATTTGTAAGGTACTTACGAAATTCTCTATTGAGCTTTTACCATATTTATAAATATAAAACCCATATTAGATCATGTGTAGTGGTTTACCCCAATAATGCCCTCACCATGGGGCGTTTTGCGACACGTGGCAGTCTAGTCAGCATGGGGCATTATTGGGGGTTATTGCAAAAGTGGCGTAGTGGGAATAATGCCCAATAACGCCCCTTCCGATTATTATTTTTTAATTAAAAACTTAAATAGTGGTCTCCATTAATTGATTGTCATACCATGTGGGGGTTAGTTGAAAAGTGATTGGTGGGTCAAACATGTACAAAACGTTATATTTAAAACGGCAAACCATTTTTTTTTTCAAAAAATACGCCACATAACGCCCCATGTAATGGGGGTCCGACGTTTTGCGGCGTTTTTATTCAATTTTTTTAAAAATACCGCCCCACTACAGGTGGTCTTAGTGAGAAATGTTACTACGAATTTTTGTTCACTTAGTAGTTTTAAATATACCCTGGTGAATTTACTAGTTTTGTGTTAACAACTATATCTAGTCTTGATCATGGCATCGTTCGGATTATATTGATAAGGTCGAAAAATACTGGTCCGTATATAAATTTACACTGAAATGTAATTTCACCACCAGAATATCAAAAATGTAAAGTGTAAAGTTACATGTGAATCAACATTTATAAACATGTGGACTTGTGTTAACGATCTTCTTCGTTAAGGTGCTCGACATTCTTCGTTACCTTATTTTGTTTATAATATTAGTTTACAGCTGGTTAACACATACCTTACTAAAAAAGAGAGATTATCTATGAAATCAAAAGATTTCAAAAGTCCAGTATGCTTCTTGATATACGTATTGAATTAATGCAATAATATTGAATGAATAAATTTTTAATCATTTAAAATGATGAAAGCGAAAAGTAACCTGAATGGTGAATACTGAATTACTCATAATTGAACAAAACCCACACCAAAATAAAACCAATCAGTATTTTTAAACATAATGACAACCTATTAATATTGGTGAACCCTATATGGAAAATAAAGGAACAAAAAAAATAACACTAAATTGTTACTTCATCGTTCATCATATCATAGAATTAGGTTTATCGATTCAAGCAATCTAAAGATACAAATACCATAGACGCAAAACATATCCAGGCAAGATTCCGTATGTGAAAAAAGAGACTGAAAAGATACATGCTTTGGTTCCATATGTAGCAATTAGATATGCAAGTTTAATCATTCTCACATGATTAAACCTTTCTTGAAATGCAAGACTCATAGGTGCTCATTTGTGGTAGTCGTGTTTTTTTTTTTCTAATACCTTTGTTACACGATCACACTGCTCCAAATCATTGGATATGACAACAAAACCAAATCCTACAATAACACCGCTATGGTTGTAAGCTAAAGAAACTGTCAGAAATAAGACTAATTATATACCTCAAAGATCCGATTATTGTAGCCAACATAATTCTTGAATTGAAATCTAATTCCTGATTTGTACCATAAGAAAACACAAATTCAAAATTAAAAATTCAAATCCAAAGTTACAGATTTAGTCTAAGTGATGCTTATAAATCTTTATGTCGTGAAAGTTCACTTGTCAAACTCAAACATGTGGGTGGACTAAATCGAGTCAAAATGAGTAGGAAACTATTAAAGTTAGAACTTGACTTTAGACATATCAATAATATTTAGATAGTTATTGTAACACCCTAAAAACGGGTTTGGTAATCAAACAGCGTTAATATTAAAGAGCGGGTAAAATACCGGTAGTGATAAAAGTGAACCCGTAAACAAAATAACTAGGAACAATTTAACCTAGTTAGTAACATGTGTATACGTAACAAGACAATGAGTTGTAGTCTCATATATAATCAAAACTAAACTTGAGGGACCAAAGCTGCCAAAAAGGGAACGTGTGTTGTTAAAACATAAAAATTAACACATAACACACACTTAGTGTGTGTATATGTCGATCATCAGGAGGTGCAACAAGGGCAAACCCTTGTTCAACCAAGAACATCAAAATTGAAGGAGAGATTGCACCTCAAAGTCTTGCATGAACATGAATTATCGATCACCTAGGTTAGGTGATCGTAAGGTATGTCTAAAAACTTAGATTAGTAATAACTTGAGACAAGTAGAATACTTGCAATTAGATTGTTGGATTATGATCCAAAGATGAAATTGAGTGTATATGTATTTTTAATTTCGTTAGACATGAAATTATGAAATATTTGATGCAAGATTACTTGTAAGTGATTAACAAGTAGTTTATAAAGTGGGTTTTGATAATATGATGAAGTTGATGATAAACTTATGTTTAGAATCATCATACGTGGTAGTAATAGGAAAAATACTTGAACAATTTATGTGTTTGAGTACATGTTCGTACATGACTTGAAATGGGTTTTGTATGATATGATGAAATTGATCTTGTGTCAATGTTAATAGGTGCTTGAAATCATGTTGTCTACTAGTTTGTATGTAAAACTTGATTATATTAGGTATTCGGATGAATGCTTAGTAATATGATGAAACGGGTTTTACATATAGGTGAAAACCCTTAGTTCTAGCATAATGAATGGATAAATTAACATTGATAATCGAAAATTAACTTGATATTAATAATCGCTCGAACTTGTTAAAGCGAAAGAAATGAGATGAACTTCGTTGGGGAACGTAGTTATAATGGTGGCCTAAGAATAGTGCCCACCGGGTAATTAATGAAATGCCTAAATGAGTTGTTGAACTTAATTGTGGGTTTGTATGTGTTAATAGGCAGTTAACTTTTTAAAAGTCAAACTGACCTATAATAAGATCGAATGATAATTTCGATATAAAACCGTAAGGTGGAATAGTCATGATAAATGATGACTAATCTAACTTTTTAATAGTCATGCCTAAATGGATGGTATGTTTTATCTCAAATTGAGATAGTAAGTATTGACCCGTTTCGACGGGTCAAGTAAAAGTAAGTATGACATGAAGGAATGGAATGAATTACAATAATTCGTTAGTTTAGATATTGATGTGATTAACGAAATTGATTTTTATAAGTTTGCTTTGATGTTGGTAAATCCGCAACTTAAGCTACATGGCGAACTTGGATTGAACACACGAACCACGCCCACCTCGCGCTTCCGAAGTTAACTACTTTGAATAGTTTAAGCTTTTGTTTTTTATGTACAACCGACATGTGTAGTCTTTTTTGATGTTATTATGTTTTGGAAAAAAGTTAGTTTTGTTAGTAAATCTTGTAATTAAAACAAGTTAGACATGTCTACTTTTGGGTCGAAAGGTTGTTTATGAAAGGTTATTTATGAAAATGTTATTTTGTTAAAAGTTGTTTATGAAAGGTTTATGTTGTCGAAAGGTTGTTTATAAAAAAAGGGGGTTGTTTCGAAAGATTGTTTATGAAAGATTTCTTTACTTAACATGTTGGTCGAATGCTTTATATTTGGGGCGTTTTAAGCGTATGAGATTGCGTTATGGCAACTAAAATGGTGAGGTATTAAAATGAGTCAATGCTTTGACCCGAGCCAGGTATGTGAAATTTGGTCAAACTCTCAATGAGGTCATAGAGCCGAGGAGAGCTATTTTGAGTCATGGGTGAAAGTTAGATTCGCCTAAAGTGAGGTATATCAAGCGAAATCAAATTTAGATATTATGTTCTTACGGACATAATGAATTTAATGGAATACGGGTTTAAAGAGTATATTTGGTCAAACAAACTTTCAAAATACCATTCGTGACTAAAAAGACTAAAGTTGACCAAAACGCCCTCGAATAAATAATCGGGCAAGCGACCCATAAGGGTAGTTTAAATATGAATTATATAACTCGGTCAATCCTTACGATAGTATAAAATGGAAGGCTTAAACCATGTTGGCTTAAAGTTACATGATGGGTCATTTTTGTAAAAATATCTAACTTGGGGGTAGAATGGGAATATAACGATTCTTCCCATTCACGATCCATCACATTCAAAGTTGTGATGATATATAAATGAAAATCATAAGTGGGGACGCGAACTATAAATAAACGGACTCGGTTAAAGAGTCATGATAGAAAGGTTTAGAATTCTTAAAAAGAATTCGGATTAATCAAAGTTCGGCCTTTGAAAGGTCAAACGGGTCAATTGTCACAACCGCGAACCGGATAATAGTCGCATAAAACGCAAGAATAATACCCCGGGTTATGGGGTATAGTCGTAAAAATAATGTTCTTGCAAAATGATGTAACATCTGTGAGATTGTTTGTTTAAACATGCAAACGGGTCAATTATTTAAAATATATATATTGGAATCAATAGCGTAAAACAAATTTTGTGAATCCGGATCATGGGTTCACAAGTTAGAAATGTGGGCAAATGTTTTACGAACACGTAGGAAAAAGTTTCGTGCGAAACGGATAAATATTCAGAAAGTTAAGCAATTTTCGTTAAAGCGGCAAGTTTGGAAAAGCTGCAGACCAGCTCAACCATAACCTACGGTTGGCGACCGTAGGTTACGGTTGAGACCTACTGTCTAGGTTGTTTTATGTGTGCCGTAAGCTACGGTACACCAACCTTAGCCTACGGCGGGCTTCCCAAAATTAATTTTGATTGTTTATTTGTTGTTTTTGGGTTATAAATCCAAGTCTAAACACCATATAACTAACATATTAGTTGTTATTGGTGTATAGGTGATAGCTCGGACCTTACGGATGATGATCAAGCATAAGGACGAACCGAACACAACTGAAGTTCAAGCTTCCGCTTAGTTTTGTTATTTTACGAGCTGAATCAATTATGAACTTTGTAAGGGTTTTATATTTTATGAACGTATTAAATTCTAAAGTGTTTAAGTGTTTTAAACATTTGCGAACTTTTATTAAACCTGAAACGTTGTTTGAACGTCTATTTGCATTATTTGTATAAAACACAAAAGATTTTTTTTATAAATTCCCAGTTACGTAAGCTTGGGTCTTACAGTTATGATGAGCTTTCGCCAATGATGATGATGTACCTACATTAAACCTTATGTTATCATCATCAGTTACATCATCATTTTATGTGATCATTGTCAGTCACAAACTATAAACTGTGTTCAACAAACAAATAGTTATCCATTCTAATTTAAGAACCCTAGCATCATTAACCAAAACATTAGGTTTTAAAAACTAAATAAAAGCAGCAATGAAGAAGATTTCTAATTTTATAAATTAGGGAAAAGTACATACAAGAGTAAAAAGAATATTTACTGATCCGTCGTCAATGTCGTCATCATCACCATGATCATGAACGTCACTGATATTGGAAGATCCAGATGCCGGTCGAATACACGAAGTTTGGAACACAACTCTTGAATAACTCATGGACATTTAACCATGGTTGCTAGGGCTGAGCAGTTTACGGTTCCGAACTGTTAGAACCGGGGAACCGAACCAGAACCGCTAGATCCGAACCGTATTGTTATAGTTAGGTTCCGATTCTTAAATTTTGGTGAAAACGGTTCCCGTTTTTGTTCCGGTTAGAACCGAAGGTTCTGTTTGAAGAACCGCTAGAACCGGATGGGATTATAAATATTTTAAAACCTACTTATTTCTTTTTTTATAGGCAAAACCTTACATGTAGGCTATTCGTTTTGATTCTTTTGTTTTTGAATGTAAAAAAAGCTTTCACAGAAAAAAATTGATAGTCATGACTCTCGATTTAGATAATTTAAGTTAGGTCTCTTAACCTTTATTGTGAATTCTAATTTGAATTTTTAATTTATTCATGTGTATCAAACTGATCGACTCATATATATTCAAGATGAAACTATACAAACTGATATATATTCAAGTTGAATTTTTAAATGCTTTTTTTGTTTAACACCAAATAACACGTATAATCTTTGTAATTATTAGAAAAATAAAGTATCGTTTGATAATACAAATTCATTACATTCTTTTTTTTTTGAACGGCAAATTTGGATCACTGACGGACCACTGGAGTATCATCATGCCACCAGAGGAACCACCCGATCATATCCATCTCCACTAGGCATAATGCCACACCAATTCAGGAGGAAACCCAATAAACATGAGAAAACCCCCTTGTGGGAATCGAACCCAGAACCTATTGGTCCCAAAAACTTATCCCACTACCAAAATGCCACTAGGCTATAAAGCCATATACAATTCATTACATTCATTTAACAACTTTTTTTAATGAAACTAAGAAGTAGGAATAACTTAACAACTTTTTTTTTATTATGGTTTAAATTATCTACTTTCTAATACATATTGGTTTAAATTATCTACTTTCTAATACATATAGTTCTATTAGGATATTTGTTAGTAAATAAATATGGCTTGAATTGTTAATTTAAGATTTTGTTCACAACCGGTTCAAAGGAGAACTGTTTACACAAGAACCGTTTAATCCGGTTTCAAACCGAACCAGAACCGCTAAAATATGATTCGGTTCCGGTTTTTTATGTTTAACATTAAATGGTTCCGGTTCGGTTCCAATTCGGTTCGGTTCGGTTCTGAACCGTTGCACAACCCTAATGGTTGCTAGCATGAAAATAGAGATCAAACCTGAAAAACTGATAGGGTTTGAATGTATAACAAAGATGATGAAATCAAATACTGCGAATTGTATTGCATAGAAATATATGATCACAAGGATCTACAATAACAACCACAAGTGGTCCCAGGGCTAAGCCCTTCTCATGCACGTAGCAATGAGCCTAACAACTAACCAATTCTATTCCCCCTTCCCCAAGTCACTAGACCTCTTTATTTATAAAAGATAAAAGTTACATATACCCCCTCCCACAAATGCAAAATACTATTTAAGTGAAAACTAACATACGATTCCTATCATTACTCCCCCCATAACACAAGCCTTGTCCTCAAGACTTGGTAGAAGACCCCATAGCTGTGCGAGTACCCCCATCCGATTGGACATTATCCAAATGTTCCAACTGAAAATGCAGCCCCTCGAATCCATCCGGTTCATCATCGCCGAGCAACATCACACGAAGTTTACCATTGGGACATGTATGAGTTAGACTATAAGGTTGTCCACACTTGTAGCATTGTCCTTTCTTCCTACGTTCCTCCCACTCGGTGCGAGATAAGGAGCCAACACCTCGATCACGAGAACCTGCAGCCCCGAGTCCACTGGCAGATCCAGAATTCCCAACAGTTTTGGACACCGCAGTGCCAAATAGATGATGCCTGAGCCCGGAACCTTCCAATGACAGCCCGACAGGTTGAGCATACCGAAAACGAGACAACAAAGAGCTGGAATCCGATGGCCGAAGCATCAACTCGACATCTTTAGCCAAATACATAACATCCATACAAGTAGTGGGGCGATGTAAACGGACTTGTCGTTTGACATCCTCTTTCAAACCCGCAATGAAATAGCCAAGAGTTTGAGACTCCGGTAAACGAGGGACCAAGGATAACACATACTCAAAATCTTCAATGTAATCATGAATCGAGTCCGATTGTTGAATGGTGGCTAGTTGTTCATACGGATTGTGAATTTCCAAACCACTGAAACGTTGTAACAACTCCGATTGAAAATCAGACCAGGTAAGGGAATCATGTACCTGTGTAAGCACCGTAAACCAGTGTTGAGCAACCCCAATCATGCTCAACTGAGCGAGATGGAAACGCAGATTGTCCAGAGTTTGGTTGATGGCAAAATACAAATTAGCTTTCTGAATCCAGCCCTGTGGATCGAAACCACAAAATTCTGGAAGTTTCACCTTCTTCACTGCCCAAGGAAGGCCACTCGAAGGTCCCTGAGAACTCCCGCCAGATTCGAAGACATTAGATCCCGAGAACCCATCCTCCTTCCTCTTATCATGTTGTTTCATAAACCCCAACATCATCGTACGGAATTCCGCATTCCCCACCCGATCCGCTTCCAAGGTAGCAGCGATGGAATCCAGTCAAGAAGACTGCTTTGCCATATCACTCTGAAGCTTCTGAATCAATTGATCCTGAATATCCAGACGAGCATTATGATTCACCATAATTGAAACGGAAATTGAAGTGATATTGGAATCGGAAAATAGATCAGAAGTTGAATCAGAAATCTGAATCGGAAATTGAACAGGAACAGAAAATTGAAACGAGCGATTGAAAATAAATCGGAAAGTAAATCCGATAATGAATCTGTGAATGGATTCAGAAATCAAACGATGTTGAAGCGAGAATTGAAGCAGAAGGTGAATTTGAAGCGGATCTGAAACGAATTGGATTTAGAAATTGAACGATGTTGAAGCGGAAGTTGGATCTGAGAGCCGACTGTAACACAGATCCAAAAATTGAAGACAGATCTGGGTGAATATGTGATCGAGCAGAATTGAAGTAGAGAATTGTAGAGCAGAAATCGCAATTGAAGAATAGTGAAGCTGAATTGAGACGCTAATTTGAGGAATCACCTGAAATTGAAGCTGAATGGAGGGCAGAGTAGGCAGGTCAGACCAATGATAGGGTTTGAATGTATAACAAGGATGATGAAATCAAATACTGCGAATTGTATTGAATAGAAAGATATGATCACAAGGATCTACAATAACAACCACAAGTGGTCCCAGGGCTAAGCCCTTCTCATGCACGTAGTAATGAGTCTAACAACTAACCAATTCTATTCCCCCTTCCCCAAGTCACTAGACCTCTTTATTTATAAAAGATAAAAGTTACATATACCCCCTCCCACAAATGCAAAATACTATTTAAGTGAAAACTAACATACGATTCCTATAAAAAACAAAGTACCAAGCAGAGAGAGATTGGTGAATTTTCGCACTCCCCTTTCGATTATCGAGCAGACAACAGATTTATGATCCAAATATTTCTACAAATCATGGTGAAATTCTTAGGATCGAACCCTTAATACAACGTATTAAAACATTATGATTGAGTAACAAAGCAAAAGGATCTTCAATCTTCAAGAAACATCCAACAATTTTAACATTAGAATAAAAGGATATTGGAATGGAAATAACAGAAGAGGGAGAGTCTAACGAACTACGGTGAGGAACTAGATTAGGCTTTGGGAGAGAGAAGGTTGCGAGAATAGATAGAATTGTTTCTTAGAAGCTATGCCGTGGCAAAAAAAATGCTAAATAACTGAAAGAAAGACATGCCACATGTCATCATGATAGAGAGGACTCTTGTATTAATCACACAACAGCTCAAAAGACTTTCAAGTATTCGCAAGTATATATAACTCATAAGAGATGAAAAAACACTTAAAATCATCGTCATATGTATTAGACAAATTAAGGGACTAATTTTAAAATCAAACTAAGAAACATATAAAAAATCTAACATGCTACAAAAGTTTGAAATTAAATTGATCATTTCTTATGGTTAACATAAAGGGTAAATTACACGTTTCGTCCTTTATATTTGTAGCGGGTTGCAATGGATGACCTTTAACTTCAATAATTACAGTCACAATCCTTTATTTAGAAAACTCATTACACCTTTCGTCCTTTAACACTAAAAAAGTTAAAAATTTAAGTTAAATCCACTCACTTAAGGGTATCATGGTCATTTCATGCTTTTATTTAAATTTTTCTTAATAAATAAAACAAAAAAAAATACATATATAACATATCTCCCCCAATTCCTAACCCTAATTACTCAGCCATTTCTCTACTTCTTTCTCCCCTCTCTCTCTCCTTATATATATATATATATATATATATATATATATATATATATATAGGGGAAGGTTAAAATGAAAACCACTAATTATTGTGAAAACTCGAAAACTAATTAAAAAAGCAAAAAAAAAACATACCAAATTTTTTTTTGCATACCAATTTTCGCCACTTTTAATATATAAAAAAATTTCAAAAAAAAAAAATTGTAGTGCACATGTGTATTGTATGTGTACTACACATGTACTACAATTTTTTTTTTTGCAAAAAAGTTTTTTTTATATAAAAAAACCTGCGATTTTTATAAAAAATTGAAAAAAAAAATTTGGTGTGTTTTTTAGGCTTTTTTTAGTTAGTTTTCGAGTTTTCACAATAAAAGTGGTTTTCATTTGAACCATCCCCTGTATATATATATATAGAGGGGACCGCTAAAATGAGAACCACCTCGAGCTGTAAGAACTGTGAGAACTACACCGTGCGGGGCGAGGTGGACCAAAATTTTTTTTGATAAACGTAGTTGCGTGTATTATAAAAACATTTGTAAAAAAAATTCAAAAAAAATGTCGTGTGTGTAGTTTTGAGCACCACAAGTTTGTGTTTACGGGTACCGTAAATCTAACCGGAAAATTTACGGGTACCGTAAACACAAACTTGTGGTGCTCAAAACTACACACACGACATTTTTTTTTGATTTTTTTTTACAAATGTGTTTATAATACACGCATCTACGTTTATGAAAAAAAATTTGGTCCACCTCGGCCGGGATCAAAAAGTTCTCACGGTTCTTACAACTCGAGGTGGTTCTTATTTTAGCGCAATTCTATATATATATATATATATATATATGTATAGGTAAAGAGTATGGTACATATTACCTAATCGTACATTATATACGCGACCATAATAGCCATACACGTGTCCTGATTCGTTTTTTCATATATAAGGTTAAATGAGGCAATTAATTCAATTATCTGAGGGTAAATTCGTCTCTTCATTCAATCAGCGAGCGAGAAGTTCGTTACACTAATATCCCGGTAATTATCATTCGAATCAGATTCAAATTTTTCATAATTCTCAATTTGCAGTTTTCGTTCTTCTGTGTTAGGGTTTCATTCAATTGTTTTTTTTCGATGGATCCACAGAGCAGCACTGGACGAGCAAATGTTGATTTTGAAGAAAGTCGACCTATCGGTGATCATGCTCAATTATCTGCATATCAGAGAGTTTCTATTGAGGATGTTTTAAATCCGCGACCTACAAATCCTACTCCAATTGCAAGTTCAAGTCCTCTAAACGATTGTTTTAATGGTAATTATGTTAATTCAGATCTCTAAATTGTTCGTATACTTGTTTTTTGTTTAATCGTACCTCTGATTTTACATTGTTGTAACTGTTTTTGAAGTTTGAATGTTGAGTATATTTTTCACATCAAAGCAACATGTACAAATTCGCATGTTATGAGTCTTTCAATTCGCATTTGATGTTTATTTTCCTTAAGTATTTCGCATGTTATGGTATAATAAATCGCATATATAGAACAGATTAATCAAAATCATCAATTTCGCATGTTTTTTTCATAGATTTCGCATGTGTTGGTGTTCTTTAAAATGAAATTATGTTGTTATTAATATATCGCATGTAAATAGTCCGATAATTCGCATGTTTTTTGTTTTTCTGATTTGATCATTTAGATGAAAGGGTTTACACTCCGGAGGTTCAAGCATCAGCTACACCTGTGGTTGGAATGCAATTTATCTCTATTGAACAAGCATATGCGTTTTACCAATCATATGCTAAGTTAGCTGGTTTTTCTATTCGGAAAGGTGGTGAAGTGCATAGTGGTGGTATAATCAAAACTAAGTATTTTGTTTGTTCTAAAGAGGGACATAAGCCACTGTGTATTGACGATCGTTATTCGAAGTCAAAGAAGCAATTCAAAACAAGGAACAGGGGGACTATTAGAACGGGATGCAAAGCTCAACTTATGATTTGCACTGTGGATGGTAGATTATATACAGTAAAGAGATTTGTTGATGGGCATAATCATAAGTTTGTTTGTCAAGATTATATTCACATGCTGCCAGCTTACAGACAATTGTCAAATGTCCAGAAGGAGATGGTATGGGAACTAGGCACTTTAAACCTTGGCCCTTTCAAAGCTTTCCATATAATGAGGAAACGTTATGGTGGTTTCGAGAACGTTGGTGCCACGGTTGATGATTGCAAAAATTTTAGGAAGCAAATTAACGGCTATATAGGAGAATATGATGCTGATATGGTGATTAATAGGATGTCTGACAAAAAAAGTATTTAGCTGATTATTCGTTTGAATATTCTGTTGATGATGACAAACGTTTAACTGGTTTGTTCTGGGCGGATGGTTTATGCAAGCTTAACTATATGGAATTTGGGGATGTGATATCCTTCGATGCAACTTTCAAGACAAACAGGTTAGTGTTTCAAGACAAATATGTTTTTTTACTATTTTTCGCATGTTATATGTCTTCATGAGCTTGTTATATCGCATGTGTAAAAGTGGTGTTGACTATATCGCATGTTATACTTTTTGTTTTCGCATGTGGTTTTTTGTAATTCGCATGTTTTCAACGTGTTTTCGCATGTGTTGTTCAGGTACAAGATGGTGTTTGTTCCGTTCACTGGCATTGACAACCACTGTCGAAATGTAACACTTGGAGCTGGGTTGTTGGCATCGGAGAGCATTGAATCATATAAATGGCTTCTGAATTGTTGGTGCATACATCTTTCGACTTCGTCTTGTATCGAGTCTTGTACTAAATATGTTAGATCAGGGCACGTTGTATGAGAAAATAGGATATTTAAGATTAAATTAGTGTGATTCCGCTTGAAAGTGGTGATTCCGCTTGAAATGTCTTGTGACTGTTTCAAGCGAAATCATATCTATATGATTCCGCTTGAAATGTTACTTGTCTCTTTCAAGCGAAACCCCCTTGGCTATATATAGCAGTTTCAAGCGAAATCATTGTAACAGTTCTTGATTTGGATACCGAGGTGCTGCCGGTTTATCCTGTGATTGTACTCGTTGTTATATCAATCAGAAAGAGGTTTAAAGTAATTTGCAAGCTGTTTCGACGTCTGTTTCTTAGTTTCCGCCTCTGAAACAGATTAAAACTCCTCTGAACGACTCGTTTGGGTCAAAACACGATCCTACAAGTGGTATCAGAGCTCAGGAAGAGGAGTTCTTACCGAAATCTGTAGTGGTTCCGCTTGAACGAACACTAGTGATTCCGCTCGAGATTGCCTTATTCCGCTTGAAATTTTCAAGCGAAATCTGTGATTCCGCTTCAACACTGTCTAATTCCGCTCGAAAGTTGATATTCCGCTTGAAAGTTCAAGCGAAATCAGTTATTCCGCTCCAAATAGCAGTATTTCCGCTTGAAACTGGTTCTTTCGCTTGAAATTGGTAGCTGGTTATTTAGCTTGAAATTGGTAGCTGGTTATTTCGCTTGAAGTTGTTAGTTGTTGATTTCGCTTCAAGATATTATTTCACTTGAACAGGTTGTGTGTTTGAGAGTTTGATTTCGCTTGAGAGAGTATTTCGCTTGAAGACTGTATTCCGCTTGAAATTGTCTGTTTTTGAAAAACGTGTTACCGAATCATGAGTGAAGAGTTTTATAACGCGTTTGCCACATCCCCGACTACTCCGGCTGCCATTACTCAAAACATGAACTTGGAAAATGAAACTGGAACAATGCAAAAACCCCCGAAACTAATGAGCATTGAGGAGTATTACGGATGGAAAGATAGGTTTGAAAACTGGGTTCAAGCTAACCATCTGAGATCATGGGAATGTATTTTGAAGAAGTATGTTCTACCACGTACGGATTTGCAAGTTGAAAAAGAAATATCGAAATTCAATGACAAAGAGCGTGAAATGTACAAAGCAGAAAAGATGACGATTAGTCTACTTCAGCAAGCCATCAAAGAAGACATCTTTGTGTTGCTTCAACATGACAAGACCTCAAAATCAATCTGGGATGCTCTTAAAATCAAGTTTAAGGGAAGTGAAAAGATGATTAAGAGCAAAAAGGCATTGCTTAAGAAAGAATTTGATCTCTTCACCAGTTTGCCAGGGGAAGATACAAAGAAACTAATTGAAAGATATTGCCACTTAGTGCGATCTATGTCGATGTTAAGCATAACCAAAGATCGTGAAGAATGGGTCGACAAGTTAGCTGACACGTTACCTCAAAAGGAGTGGGGTACTTACTTGATGATCTTAAAGAACACTGGAGTATATGATGGTTTGACAATTTCTCAGTTCATCGAGAAGATTGAGGGTCAGGCTCTTGAACAGCAAAAGATTGCAAGGATGAATAATCCGAGTGGTCAATAAGATGTGAAAATGTACTACAAAGGTAGTGTTCAAGAGGTTGAAAGAAGTCCAAAAATACAAACTGCGGTTAGTGCTGGAAACTCATCTGAAAATGTTGAACAAAGTCCTAATAGCAGTAGTGGCTTCTCTTTATACCCAAGTGGCAATCCAAAGAGTTCATCATCAAGTTTCCATACTTAAAGCTCAAAAAGTGGAAATGGTTGTGTAATACAGTGCAACATTGCATTGAATCTTCCAGAGGGTCAAAGTTTTTCTGAAGAAATTGCAAAAGATCACATGTCTTTACTTGCAACTGTGCTACAATCCTACGAAGGTTTAGTTGTAGGGAGGATCGGAAATCCATGCTGACAAAGGAGGATTACGATCAGATAGACGCTGAATAATTGGAGCTCATTGACATCAAATGGTGTCTAGCTAGTGTCTTGAGGAGAGCAGAAAAGTTCAAGATGATTACTGGAAGAAATGATTTTCTTGATGCACATGTTTCTACTTTAGGTTTTGATACATCTAAAATTACTTGTTTTCAATGCAGGGAGAAAGGTCATTTCAAGAGGGAATGCAAGAACAGAGAAGCAAATGAAGCAAAGAATCTGTTTGGAAAAGATGACTACTACCGGAAAGCCATATATCAAAAAGTTGGCCAACAACAACAACAACAACAACAAGAACCACAAGTGGCTCATGGTAAAAAACTGATAGAGGATTCTTCAAAGAGAGCGTGTTTAGTTAATCAAGAAAATTTCAGCTGGGATAAGTACATTTCATCCGATAGCAGAGCATGCCTAATCAATCAAGATGATGAAAGGTTACCTGAAGGCTTTAGCTGGGATATGTTTGTGGATGAGAAAGGAGAGTTTAAAGCTTTCATTGCTAAAATTGTGAAAGAACCAGATATGTTTACCGAGTGGATGAAAGCTATTGGTGTTAGTGTGAAGAATGAAGAAGAAAAGTCTGTCTCATCAAATGAAAGCTCACAAAGTTCAGATGAAAGCTCACAAAGTTCAGATGAAAATTCAGAAAAAGCAACTGTTTTTGATCAAACACCATCTGAATCTAGTTTTTCAGATGATAGTTCTAAGAAGTCAATAGAGTTTGATCGATCACCAATTGATGACAATGGTGATGATGAGGAAGAAAGACACATTAATGTTGCAAAAACTCATCTATCTCCTGAAAGCTTTAATTTTTATTTTGCAGATCGCTTGGAGAAGCTGAAGGAGAGACAAGCAGCAAAAGAACAAAAGCAAATGAAGTCTGAAAGTGTTATTCAAGGAGATGAGACTGTTCAAAATGATGAAGTTAAAATTGTTGCTGAGGAGGTGACTAAAGCTGAAAAAGTTGTTGAATCTGAAAAGATTACTGAAGTAGAAAAGATTGTGGAAGTCATCAAGCCTTTTTCAAAGTGTCTAGAATCTTGCAAGGAATGTGCAGCAAAAGACGAGAAGTTGCCTGAGCTTGAGAAGATGAAAGAACAATTACTGTTTAATCTCAACTACGTGAAGGAGTCTTATGATGTTTTGAACAGAACAGTAACTGGTCTTCAAAAGACAAATTCTGAAAGAGAAGATGCTTTAACAATGATGAATGCAATGATGATGACGAAACAAAAAGCTATAAACTATTACATTGAGGAATGTGCCAAACTGAAACAAGAGTTGGAGACTGAGAAAATTGAGAATGAGAGAATCAGACGCTTATTACAGAGTTATTCTAGTTCTGATTATCTTATTGATCGAATTTATCCAACTGTTGCAGGTTTCGAAGTATTTCAGGATGAGAAGCCAAAGAAGAAGGATACTGGTAAGAAACCGAGTGTTGGCTATAACAAGTGTCCGCCTCCGATCTGGGAAGGTTATTCTCCCAGAAAACCAAATGAGGAGCAAGTTCAAAAGGCAGTCAATATAAAACTGAAGTCTGATATAACCGATGAATTACCTGAAAACATTGATGTTACTTTCACATCGTCTGACACTGATCATGAGTCTGAATTAATAAAAAAGGTGGTCGATCAGGGGTTGGATACTGATGAGGAGTCTGAGTCAAAGTCTGAGTCTGGAGGTTCAAGTTCGTCAGTCAACAGTCCAAAATCGTCCGTTAAAAGGGCTTACAGTAAAGAGTTTTTGTTATCAAAATCAAATTTGAATGATGAAACATTCGAAGTAGCATATACTTTGAATGATTTTGACAAATTATATTCTGACAAAGAGTTTCCAATAAGAAGTGTTAGATTTGAAATGATCAAAAAGGTTTTCAAAATGACAGAAATTAATATTTCTGAAATAAAAGATTTAAATATTACTGGAAGACCTAAAAAATACACTTCAAGAGTTCAACAACGATTGAACAAGAAAAAGGGTTACAGTTCTGGTTCTGGTTTTCAAAAGAAACCAAACCATAACGGTAACTACAAAAAGAAAATATTAGGTTTCATTCCACCTAAAAATTATAAAAATGACAAAATTTCTAATACAAACACAAAATTTGTTTCAGGAGGAAGTGCTGAGGAAGAACAGAAGAAACCTTTCTCGAAACAATCAAACCAGGAGTTTCTTGCTGAAAGGAAAGGAACTGGAGTTTTTCATCGAAGGGAGACTAGAACCTGTTACAAGTGCAATGAAGTTGGTCATATTGCATGGAACTGTTCTCAAGCTACAAAGACAAAACAGGGAGTCTCTAAAAAACTTAAAGAAAAAGTTGTCGATGTTGAACCACCAACTGAGAAACTCAAAATTTTTGAAAATTCAACTTATGAAGTTGGTGAGTGTTCTAACAAAAATTTTTACAAAAAGAGAGCAAAAGACAACCAAATGTGGGTTGCTAAGAAGTTTGATGAGAAAATCGGCGATGAATCTGATTCCATAAAATCAGTGGAGCCACAAGTTGAGGTCAAAGAAGAGAACTCAGTGCCTCCAATGGATGATGAAAATTTCCCACCATTGAGAGCTGAGAATTTTAAATCAAAAGTTGGTAAGGTTGAGATATCGAATCAATTCTATTCTGAAAAGAAAGAATTTGATGTCGATAAAGCGTTTAATGGGAATGTGCAAATGATTTTTGGAAAAATGGTTGATGGTAAGGTGAAAGGGGTGAAAGAATTTTATGAAACAACGAAGGCAACATACACCCTGACAGAAAGTGAACTTGATAATCTAACATCCAAGCTTGCTGAGGCTTGGATGTCTGTGTTTAATATGTAAAAAATCTGAATTGCCGGAGATCCCAAGTTTGTAATCGTGGATCAGGAATCGGCATCTTTCTTGATAAAATTGTTTTTATGAAAGATTTTGAAATTGTTGAATTTTTTCAGGTTGTGAATTGCCGGAACTTCCAGATTGGTAAGTGTGAAGCAGGAATCGGCATCTTTATTGGTAAAATGTTTTTGTGTAGATGAGGTATTCCTACAAATGGTAAATCCGGGACATTAAGTTGTACTTGATTTTCTTACAAGTGTTTACTTACAAGTGATACAGAGGTTTTGTTCTATTAAAGTGATTACTCAAGGTCATTAATTTGAACGTGATGTAATCCTCATATATGTGGTTGAAAAACAATGTGATGAGTTTACCCCGACTTACAAGTGGTTAAGACAAAATTTATTTTCCGGAAAAACCATTTTGATTAAAACAAACTTGAGTGTTTTGAAATCTTAATGGGAAAATAGTTTGTTGAAAGGGGAAGTTTTGATTGTTTATGCCTAGTGGATGGCGAATTGAAGCAATTTGATATCGGTTGTAAATTTACTTGTACAGTTTGTTTTCAAATTTTTCTTTAAATGTGTGTGCATTTTAGGGGGAGTAAGAAATTCAGAAAATCCAAAAACATTAGAAAATTTGAAAAAGCCAAAAACATGATAAAATAAAAAATGAGTTTGTTGTGGAAAGAGGAAATGATAGTACATCAGTGGACTATCACAACATGCTAAAGAATTGGAAATTAAAAATGTGATAAACAATCTCACTGCGGATATGCCAGTAGGTTTTGCACATTTAGTAGATTGTGACGAGATATAAACCTAAATATTCAAACTTGCTTATATCGTGGGTAACATTTCTTGGATATATGGGTAATCCCCGAAATCTTGTTTGAAAGGTCCCTCTTTCTGAGATACTAGGTCTTTAAACTCAGTGATATCTAGGGTATTATCCCGGGACTTCTGCTGAATGGAAATTCTGACCTAGTCCTCGTATAATACTTTCTGCCAATGCTTGAAATATAGCATCACCCTCAGCATAAAAAATGATGAAACATTGAAAAATGCTAATCATGTGCTGTTGAAGAAAAGATCCTCTAAAAGGGACACACCAAAAGTCGAACCGTCATCTCTCTGCTGAACGGAAGTTCTGACCTGAGCTCTCACGGTTTCGCACCTAACCCCTTACAGATATCATCTGTGGTATACTCACCTGTAAGACTGAATATTAGGATCTGGATACGGGAGTATATTCAAGTAATGGGACACGCGAATAAGTTTAAGTGCTTAAAACACTAATATCGTATCTCGAAACAGTTGAACTTTGTGTGAAAATTTAAGAGGACCAGTATACTGACAATCTAAGTGAATTGTTTAGAACTTAAAATGAAATGAAGCTTAACGGTGTTGGTGATTTGTCTCATAAACTGATATGATTCTCTTACACAAACTCACAAAAATATTGTCTGTAAATATTTTCTTTATTGCATTTCATATTATCTCAAAAATCCAAAAAGATTTTAAATGTGTTTTAGCTTAAATTTTAAAAAAATTCAAAATGATTTTAGATAACTGATGTTGGAAAGCTGATTTTCAAAATTCCGAGTGCTAAACATGATGACTATTTTGTGAAGGGGAGTCTGTTAAATCTAAAAATGATTGAATATTCTTCTGCAAGTGGTCACAGATATTCTAATTGTTTTGAATAGGAGAAGTCTGAGTTGGTGCATACATCATAATATTAAATTGTTGAAATTTATGGAATTTACTGTGTGGAAGAGACTGTGTAGGTTTGAGCAAGAGCTGATTTAATCAATCCTGAGAAGCTTGTGATTGGAGAGAGCCAGATTTCGATTCTGAGTGCAGTATGAGCCAGGCAATGATCTTGAACCTGTGAGAACCAGATTATGATCTGAAGCTGAGGATGCTGATGAACTTAAGGAATGCCAGCACATCAAAAGGGGGAGTCTGAAGACATCCGAGAGAAGGATAGAGGATGTGTAAGAAGCACAAAGACTGATCAAGATTGAAGATGAGAAGACTCGACACTTAAGACTCATCAACATCTGAGGGGGAGTCTGTTGGTGCATACATCTGTCGACTTCGTCTTGTATCGAGTCTTGTACTAAATATGTTAGATCAGAGCACGTTGTACAAGAAAATAGGAGATTTAAGATTAAATTAGTGTGATTCCGCTTAAAAGTGGTGATTCCGCTTGAAATGTCTTGTGACTGTTTCAAGTGAAATCATATCTATATGATTCCTCTTGAAATGTTACTTGTCTCTTTCAAGCGAAACCCCCTTGGCTATATATAGCAGTTTCAAGCAAAATCATTCTAACAGTTCATGATTTGGATACCGAGGTGCTGCTGGTTTATCCTGTGATTGTACTCGTTGTTATATCAATCAGAAAGAGGTTTAAAGTAATTTGCAAGCTGTTTCGACGTCTGTTTCTTAGTTTCCGCCTCTGAAACAGATTAAAACTCCTCTGAACGACTCGTTTGGGTCAAAACACGATCCTACATGAATTCCTTCTTAAAGTCATTTGGTCAGCAGCCAAAGGTTGTAGTGACGGATCAAGACCCTGCTATGAAACAGGCTATTGAGGAGGTTGAAGGACGATCATATTTCAAGATATACTGAGCCTGCTGATTGGAGCAAAACTACTTTGGAAAAAGATGTTACTAAGATATTCACCAGGTCAATATTCTTTGATCTGCAAATAGAGATTTATGGTACAATTTCTGAATGTCTGCCGATGGACACCAAAATAGAGGGTCCACAGATCAGGATAATGTTGAAGGACTTTAAAGCCCATGGAGATGGTTTATTGGAGGTATTATAGCATATTTATTTCAAACATGCGATTTGTTGATAACATACATGCGAATTTCTTTTTTTTTTCAAATCATCATCTTGCAATATGCGATTTTGGTTTTTATCATGCGATTTTTAAAATTTATTCATTTGCATGATTTTTTTAGGCATGCGAAATTGTTATGTTACACATGCGATTTTAATTGTTATTATATTTTTTTGGCTTTTCCTAGGTGTGGTTCAAGAATCTTGAAGATGATGTAACTGCACAGTGTAGCTGTTTGCATTTTGAGCAGTATGGGCTGCTATGCAAACACATTTATTTTCTTTTCAAGATGTTTGGTGTTAAAGAAATACCAAACAAATATGTTACGAAGAGATGGACGAAGGATGTGGTGCCGAATGAGTTAAATGTGAAGTACAATCTAAATGTGGGTGGCAAGGATGTGCAACACAAGGCTAAACAGATTGCTCGTGATATCATCCACACAGGGGAGTATTTGGTTAGTAATTTGATTTCCGACCTTGATCAACTTGTTTTGGTGAGGGATCAAATGATGCGGCTTAAAGAGAGAGTTGATCAGAGTCGAATAACCAAGCAACTTGATCCAAAATTTGACCGATTTTCAAAGTTGATTGGTTATCAACAACCAGTAACTAATGCTCCTCCTACTGTCCGTGTGCCGGTTGGTATAAGAAACAAAGGTCGCGGCTCGCATAAAAGGATTAAATCTAAGAAGGAACAAATGATCAGCCGCAAAGGGAAAAGGTCAAGGACATGTAGCGTATGTAATGAAAAAGGTCATGACATTCGGACTTGCGAGGAGCTGAAAGCCAAACAACAAGGTAAACAGCAAAAAAAGAAGAAGAAGGGCGTCCAGATCGAAAATGTTGCCAGAGACAAAGACAATGAGGTCGAAGACGATGAAGAGGAAGATGAGTTTGAAGATTACAGTAGTGATGATGGATCTGAAGAAGAAGATCAGTGGGAGGAGGTTTCGGAAGATGATGAGGATGAGTAGTTTTTTATAAATGGGCATGCGAATTTATATGAAACACATGCGATTTTATATTCATCTGTTTATATCAGTTTTTCATGCGATTATAGTTTTTAAACATACGATTTTATACTCTTCAGTTTATAATCATTGTTACATGCGATTTCACTTTTATTACATGCGATTTTTGAGTTATCTTGTTTTATTCTGTGACAATGATGGCTTTATCATTCATGCGATTTAATATTATAAGCAAACATAATATGTGTTCAAAACATGTACCCAAAATATAATAATAGTTATTGTCTAATACAGCCACAACCACAAAACGACTAAAAAGGGATTTTAGTTACTTGAAGCAAATATTTTGTTCAGAAGAGCTGAACTCCATCTTCTCCTTCATAGTGTTCAGAGCATCTGTCAGGAAAGAGAAGGCTAAGTCATCAGCTCGAGATTGCTCTTTTATGTGATCCAAAGCTCTGTCTCTGAAGCTTGATGGTGGTTCTTGAAGTAGCTTTTCCCATACTGCTTGATTTTTCTTGATTTGTTCAAGAATTTTGCCCTGCACATCAAGAACCAGATGAGAAGAGGTGACATCAGTGCTTATTTCTGTCAATGTGCGAGTTGACAATAGCTCTTTGATTGCAATGTTTTTGATTTTTTCTGAATCTTCAGATGCCATTTTTGTTGGTCTGTTTTTTGTGTGTGTTTTTTTTGGTCTTCTATGTCTTAATATGGAAGGTAGTTATATCTAGGTTTTTTATATTAATATAGTAAATTTATTATATAGGTAGGGTGATAAGTTCAGTAGTATTTATCGTAAAATTGATCATTACATGTCAAATTACAGTCACATCGGTAATAAATTAAGTTTTTTTATATAAAATACTACTATTTTTAGTTTTTAAGATTCGTAATTTGTTTTTTTTTTTTTGCATTTTTAGGACAAAGTAATTTTAAAGTATTTTGTAGTGTTTTTATTCAAAATCGCATTTGAATCGGAAACAAATTCGCAAACTTTAAGAAACCTAAATATAATTATTTTTTTTCCTGATATCGCATGTGTAAAAGCATGAAAATTGCACACTATATGAAATTTCAAAGAATACTTAACTTTTTACTGAAATCGCATGTGTATTATCATGAATTCGCACACTATATGAAATTTCGAAAAATACTTAACTTTTTACTGAAATCGCATGTGCATTGTCATGAATTCGCACGCTATATGAAATTTCAAAGAATTCTTCTTTTTAGTGAAATCGCATTTGCATTGTCCATGAATTCGGACATGATATCACACCCTGCATCATCTTCTTCGATAGTCAGTCCATCGATTTCGTTTCAGTTCTGAATTTCTAAATTCATCAGAAGTTCATTTCACAGAAGGATTTGGTGAATAAGAATCGATCGATTTTTGATTAATTGTTATAATTTCGATTTCGGTTTTGATTTAGAATCTTACGTTATGATTTTTGAGGTTTTGTTTGCTGATTATCAGGGGTTTTGATCTCGCATTTGACGATTTTAACCTTGGCGGTTTATTTTTATTAATTTTAATTTGATAAATTTAATAGTAAAACACGTTGTTTAAATGAGATGATCTGACGGTTGTGGATGAAGCGTACATAATGTACGATTAGGTTATTTGTATGATAACCGGCCTCTATATATATATATATAGTGAAAGTGTAAAATACAATATCCCTTAACGTACAATACATACGATATTGTGAAATCGCACGTTATAAAAATGCATGTTCGAAATCGCATGTTGGTATTTTTGATGAAATCACATGTTGATTTTTTTGTAGCAATTTCGCATGTTGGTAAATATGATGAAATCGCATGTTGGTATATAAAGCAATTTCGCATGTTGGTTTTTCAGCACAAATCGCATGTTCAAAAGTGAATTCGCACTAGATAGTACGGCTGAGATGATGGCATACATATTGTACGATAAGGGCTATTGTACATTAACCTAACCCTATATATATATATACACACACACACAACCAACCTCCACCACCACTAATAAATCCAGCCACCACCATCGTATCCCACCTTTCAACTATGTCTCACAACTTGTCACCTGAAGCCTGTTACCAACTGAAGCCACTCATTGTTGCGAATGGTGGTGATTTGGGCGTGATTGTCGGCTGCCATCAGTCGTTTTTCCGATTGACCATCGCAGATCTGGTTCAGATCTGATCTGCAACCTAACAGAGATAGGGAGACAGTGACCGATAAAAATGAACATGTAGAGAGAGGGTAGGGTAGGTCGTGGTTGTCGGGTGGTTGTTTATGGTGGTTGTGGTGGTGATGTTAAGACAGTTGTGAGATGTCAGGCCATGAGATGTTAGCTGTGACAACTGCCAAATTTGCATGCATCCGTACAATTAATTAATCCTGATTAGTGCTTAATGACTATGCTGAATTATACTTAACTGCTTTCTGATTACTGCATCATACTTACATGTGCATCACATATTGCATAATGTCACATCACTTTTACATACAAACTTTAGTGACATAAACGATGCACAGAGCACAGTTAGCACAGTTAACGGATAAATCAGGAATATGCTGACGGGGTTCAGTACATAGACAAACAGTGTTTTAAGACCCAGTATGAGCCGGAAACCAAGTTCTACCCTAGTATAGTGTGTAGGGAAGTAAGGACCACAAAACTTCTTTACTAAGTGATAGTTAAAGTGCCGGAAAGTGCCTAAAACCCACTTAAAGTGCAAAATTCTGCATATTTCAGCAAAATTCAGCATTTTAACAAGCTAATTACATGCAAAAATATGACTAAATGGTCCTGAATGCTTTCCTAAGTGTCGGGAATTAAAAGTGTCACAAAAGGGTACTTAAAGATCACTAAACGGAATAGTTTGACACTTTAACGAACCGGTATCTATCCGAACAACCGGACATTACTAGAAACACCAAAATTATACTAGAAGGATTGTTTTAATGTTTCTGAGTTAGTTACAATCCCCGAACACCCTAACCCACTATATAACACATGTTACACATAAACACTAAACATGATACTTAACTTTTAACTAGATAACTTAACTACCCATTGAAAACCAACCAATACCCCCCCCCCCCCCGATTGGGACGGTCACCATGTGGCCCCCCACTTGTGATCTCCTTAATCTTACAAGATTTCCTAAATCTCTCTTTGATTCATTTTGATTTGGTGAAAGATATTGTTGTGTACTTACAAGACATAAGACCCATTGGACAATGCATTAGATGGTTATAAGAAGATGATCACCCTCATTCTAATCAACACCTTCTTCCTCTCTCTCCCCCTCCATGCTCTCGGCCCAAACAAGCACCCACACCACCACCATTTTCATCCATCCTACAATGATTCCAAGCTTGTTCTAAGGTGTAAGGAGCTAAGTTAGGAAGCTTGGAGCTTTCGGAAGTTGAAGGACCTTCACCATTTGCTTTTATCCACTTCACTTATCCTCTTGAATCATCCCTAGCCTTGAGCTAGTGGTAAGAACTTCATACACTCCATTGTTCATCTTATATTAGTGGTTAAAAGAAGATTCATGTTGATTATTATGAAGAACACTAAAGAACATTAATGAACATGAAGATGAACCTTCACATAAAGCTTAAAAACCATAAGAATACATATTGTTTAGTGTTGTTTTGCTTCTTGATGATTGGTTATTTGTGTTCATGATGTTACACATCATATGAAACCTACTAGATTGTGATTAAACACATGATCTAGTAAGTTAAGGTGATGATCTTGTGAAAGACCAAGATGATCATACTCTATGTTTCACATGAACTTGAAAAGTAAAAATGATTTTGTGAATGATGAAATATGTAATATGTTACTAGTCATAAACTAGGATGATTTCAAAACTAGTTTTCTCAAGGAACCAAGTTAAATCACAAGATCTACATAAACATTGTTTTTAAAGAAACTAACCATGTTTCTAGTGGTGAAACAAGTATAAAAGTACATGGTTAACAAGAAAAATACAAGAAGATTAATTTTTGAAAAATCATCATAGAATTTGTAAAGATCTAAAATCTTCAAGAATGATGTTATTAAATAAATAATCATATTTTTAAAGGTAACTAGGCTTACTAAAAACACTAGTAAATTACTACAAGTTTTTTTTTATTTTTTTATAAAAGATCAAGTTCATGTTGTTATGTAAATTGTATAGTTTTGGACACTTGGTAAGTGCAAGTTGTCTAGGGTTAATTGTTGATTGCTTGTGATGATTTTTGAAAAGAAAATGATATGCTTTGATAGCATGGACACCTCCATTTTTAGGGGAAACTATGGCAAAATTTTCTAAAAATATAAACACTTAAAGAAATATTTTCTAACAAATATTTACAAGTGTATTTTGATCATAAGTTTTCAATATAAACTTGCCAAAATTTTTGTAACAAAAATACAAATATTGGAGGTTGGTTTTTATAAATAAAAATGGATGAATATATATTTAGAATATATATATAGAAGACACTTGAGTGAATAATTGTATACGTTGTGAAATAGTTATATTATTTTAGGTAAAATAATATAACTTAACAAGATACCAAGAATTTACAATCCAAAGTATTACCAATAACCACAAGGAATAAATATATAAGTTACACACTTAATATTGTAAAACCGAACGCAAGAATGTAGCTTACAAAATATTTCGGAAAATACATTTATGAGCGTACTTTTGGTAAATATTATATTGGATACAAAAGAAATGAAAATATGATTTTTATTATCATTAAAAAATATATCGTATTTTCGACAAGGAGAAAATATATTATTTTGGAAGTAAAAATATATTTTCTTAGTATATTTAGAAGATATATGATTTTTGGGAAAAATATTTATTTTCTAGAAATACAGTATCTTTGGACAAGATAAGTTTATATATATTTTCTATGTAAGACTTGAAAATATATTGTTTTGGGAATATATTGGATATTTATTTAGAAAATACGTACGCACCGGAATACGATGCCAATACATGGCAAGATATACCAATACAAGAATACGGATATACATGTATAAGATACCCCCATCCTTGGGAAGGAAATACTTGAGAAGTATTGTTACCAAATATCGTTTAACAATCATTCCAAAATTAAATATAATTTAAGGTTAAAATATTTATTATTTTAACTCGGAATTATAACGAAGACACTTTAAAACGTAACTCAAAGGCACTACGCAATACTAAAACAAGGCACGACCCGTCCGTCTAATAGACATCAGTACATTGTAGGTAGCCGTGTTTGCCGAAGGGATTTAAGTTACAATTGTGAAGACGCAATACTGTGAGTTCATGTCCCCCTTTTCTTTTAACTATTTTCAGTTTTATACTTCGGGGGTGAAATACATGTTACAACCATTACAAACGTTTTATACATGGTATGGTTAGCTAAGGAGGGTTACTGCTTGATCATGTGAATGGGTAGGGCGATTAAGGCCATCAATCCTCGTTGTAGGACCGAGGGGCATGAGTGATAGATCTATTTGGGTGTAGCGAGCCCCACCCGTGAGTCTGTCGAGTGGACCATGTGGTGACTATGTCTTACAGCCAGAGGCCCGGTGCAAGTCTGCTAGGTTTGAGTCTTCCTGCATCACTTCACACATACCATTGGCTTTGCAACCCAGTGGTGATCTCTTTTTCCTTATTGCTACATACCAGGGACTTACATACATACTTACAACGTTTTCAAAGGTTTATACATACACACAAACGAACACATGAACTCGCTCAATTTTTGTTGATGTTTTTCAAACTACATGTATTTCAGGGAAATTGTAAAGTGGATCTGGCGGACGTTGGAAGTTTCTATGCTGCGTTAAGAATAAAGATGTCATCCATGGTCTTTGAGTTTGGTCAGTGTGTCTCTTTCCTAGTCGAGACACGCCTTCCAAACCTTGGTGCTGTTTAATATCTTTTGATGAGTCCTTAATGAACTCACAAACATTTTGTATGATTGTAAAAATTAAATTTGAAGACTACGTTTTTAAAACAATGTTGTTATGTTTTAAACCTATTTTATGGATGACAAATCTATGGTTTTATCATTTAGTTGATGTTATGATTGAATGCAATGATATTAAGAAAGTCACACCATAATCACGCTTCTGCAAAAGCCAGGGTGTGACATTAGCAGTGGACCAGTGGTTGTTGTGTTTTGTAAAAGATTTTAAAGATTGGTAGTGATAGTGGAGGTTTTTAGTTGGAGATGCAAATTGGTTGCAGTTGGCGGAGCTTTTTGAGTTTCCATTGGTACGCACAACGTCGTGGTCATCCGTTGCGCGACAGAGTACCTTGAGATGACGGAGGATATTGAAAGAGGCAACTTAATATTCAAAATCGATGTGTTTTTCAATTCGAGTTTTCTCAATAGCTGGAAGGACTCCATTATCGCACTACAAACTACCACAGCTCTTCCAGAGTATTCTAAATATCTCGAGATCACGAGTAAATGCATACAATCAATTTTTTTGAAAACCGCTGTAGATCCGGCGTGTGTTAACTGGTCGTATACGTATAATTGTAAACTCGATGTGGTTGATAAGGTGCCAGAGATGGAGATTGGATTGGTTCCGAAGGATTGAAGATCTGTGTGAACTGGATGTTGATGTTTATAAGCGAGTAATGTTTGCAGTGGAGGTTTTTGGGCGGCGGTGGTCAGTGGCGGACCCAGGATTTTATTTCAATGGGGTCCATTTTCGGGTCGATCCTCGTTCGGGTCGAGTTAAAGTGAGGTTTGAACTAGATTTAAAAAAAAATAAGAAAAATGGGCTTATCAAGGATTGAACCCATGACCTCTTGGTGGAAAAGAGGGAGCTTTACCACTACACCAGCTTTCTTTTTATTTCTATGGTGTCCACCTAATTGTATTTATGGGGTCCATATACAATTTAATATACCGAATCTGCTATTTTTTTTAAAAAGATTGGGGTCCGGGGACCCCGGTGGCACCAATGTGGGTCCGCCCCTAGCGGTGGTGGTTGTTTTATTTAGAGACATCTAATACTAATAAAATGGTCTACTTAATGCCACATGGCATTCTTATATACTAATAAAAGAGTTTACATAATGCCACATGGCATTACTCTATCCTTCAATTCACCAATATTATTATTAATATTAATTAATTAATACAAAACAATGAAAAATTCCTTAACAACTTAATACTAATAAATGTTTTTATTGTCTACTTAAATATTGATCATTTACTTTTGAATTATCTAAAATATATAATTAGTTATTAGTAACACTTCTACTTATAATAAACAATTTCAAATAATGTTCATATGGCAACACATTCTTATTCTTTAAAAGGATTTTTTCAGTATATGTTTAAAACATCTATTTAATAAATTATTAATTTATATTATAATAATAAAAATGGTAAAGAATAGGTTAGTCCGATACTTGAAAACCGGTTTACTTCCATGCTTTAAAAACACTTTTAATGTTATTAGACTCGTGTAATACACGGGTTTAAGGATAGAATATCTTCATAATAATTTTGAAGCAAGTCTATACTCACCGGATGTCCTAAATAGACTTATATTGATCGAAAGAATAGTTTATGTAATGGAACTCTACTACAGGTCCTATCACTGAGTGGTCAGGTTATTGAGGCACTCATATTATCTGGAAGTAATACTGGCACCTGAATGTTTATCCCTAGATTTCGTTTAATACTGCCAAACAGAAGGATACGTATTGAAAAGAAGACAGTTTCCTCTCGCCCTATGTTTTGCCATGACGATAAATAAAAGTACAAGACAATTTCTATGTAAAGTTGGTTTGTTTATAAAACAATCGGTTTTTATGCATGACCAACTTGTGCGTCATCTATGGTAAAAAAATCCACTTATATAAATTTATGAAGACAACATAAAATTAAATAAGTTATAATTTTATATTCTTAAGCCCGTGTAGTACACGGGTCTAATAATCTAGTTTTAAATAAAAGCGTGAAATGATCATGATATTCTTAAGTAAAAAAGATTTAATTTAAATTTTTAACCTGGTTAGTATTAAAGTACGAAATGTGTAATGAGTTTTCCAAATAGAAGATTATGACTATAATTATTAAAATTAAAGATTATCAATTACAACTCGTTAACGAAAAGTGTAATTTATCCTAACATAAATCTCAAATATGATTATGATCACCAAGAGAAATGTTGACATTATATTTCTCTATTTCTACCGTGTTTATACTATACATTAAAAAGAAAGTGTTCCTAAAATATTATTTCACCTTTCATTTTAAATAAAAGCGTGAAATGATCATGATATTCTTAAGTAAAAAAGATTTAATTTAAATTTTTAACCTGGTTAGTATTAAAGGACGAAATGTGTAATGAGTTTTCCAAATAGAAGATTATGACTATAATTATTAAAATTAAAGATTATCAATTGCAACTCGTTAACGAAAAGTGTAATTTATCCTAACATAAATCTCAAATATGATTATGATCACCAAGAGAAACGTTGACATTATATTTCTCTATTTCTACCGTGTTATACTATACATTAAAAAGAAAGTGCTCCTAAAATACTATTTCACCTTTGTCTAAGTTTTAAATTCGGTCCTGTAATTATACAAATTATCTTTTTACCCCCCACAATATTGATTTATTGAGTTATAGTAGTATACATGGTTAACAAATATTTATATACACCTTCCAACAAACAAAACAATCAAACAATGGAAATAGTATTCAACTACACTCGAGATCAACCATCTATCCTGATTACAGGCACTGTAAGATTCGCATTCGTACTCGCCTTCGCACTTGCATCTTCTTCATCATCATCCAAAGAAGACACGATGATATCCTCTATACTCAACGGTAAGCTATTCGAGAAACTCAAAGTCGGTTTCATCTTAGGCACCGCGATTTCATCCGACTCGTTGTTTAAGATCTGCAACACTCTCCTCATTGACGGCCTCTTTTCACTGTCGGGATTCGCACAACTCAATCCGACCAACAAAAGCTTCCTAACCTCGTCCGGATCAAACTCTTTGTTCAACCGCTTGTCAACCGCGTCACAAATGGCACCTTTCGAGTGCAACTCCCATACCCAATCCACCAAATTGATCATCTTATGACCCCCTGGCTCCCTCTCAATTGGTCTCCTCCCACAACACAGTTCTAGCACCACCACACCGTAGCTGAAAACATCGGTTTTATCAGTTGCTTTCCCATATTGAAGATACTCGGGCGCTAAATAGCCCATGGTCCCCGCGGTTAGTGTGGAGACCGGGCTTTTATCATGGTCCATGATCCGGGCCAGCCCGAAATCACCTAACCGAGCATTGAAATTCGCATCGAGCATCACATTACTCGCTTTAATATCGCGATGGATCACTTGTTGCTCGCATTCTTGATGAAGGTAAGCCAAAACCGAAGCCAACCCGACCGCGATATTATACCTATGGTTCCATTTCAAGAACCCCCAATGGCCAGACTCTTGATACAACACCTTATCAACACTCCCATAAGGCATATACTCATAAACCAACAACAACTCGCCTTTTTCGACACACCATCCTTGAAGCGGGACAAGATTCTTATGCCTCAAACACGCGATAATCGACAACTCAGCTAAAAACTCCGTCTTCCCTTCATGTGAATGCTTAGACCTTTTCACCGCAGCCGTGGCACCCGACGACACAAAAACTGCTTTATAAACCGACCCGAAAGCCCCATGCCCGATAATCCGACCCGAATGAAACCCATTAGTAGCCACTTTCAACTCCTTGTAACTAAACTGTTTCGGCCCAGTTAACAACTCCGCTTGAATATTCATATCCATCTTGCTTTCCCGCCATTTCTTAACCGAAACATAACCGAAAACGACTAAAACCGAACAGAAAAAAACTGGCCCGAGAACCCCAACCGCCAACCCGATCTTCTTATGCTTCTTATTCCGATCACCAACATTGTTCGGGACCTCAATCGCCGGATTCTTCGCAACCGTATCGTCACTCACATTATGCGGGTTCCCAATCCGCGGTTTCGGGTGTCGAATCCCGAACGAAGTGAAGCTCCAATTCGTAACAAAATGTTTCTCTGTACTCCCTTCAGTCGAACCCGAAAACCCCAAATACATAACTTCTTGAAAATACAACGATAGATCAATATCCACATCCAAAATCGGGTAAATCGGTTTCTTATTCGATTCGGATTCAGATAAAAAGACCTTCAGATTGTTCCCATCATGCCAGTAATCAATCCAAGCAGTAATATAACTCCCGCTTTTCAAATCAATCCCAATTAACGAACAATCAGCGGTTTTAATCGAATTCAAACTGTTAATATCCAACCCGACATGGTTATCATTCGGGTCGTTGAAATGGGTGTCAAGTCGGGTATCGAATTCGATAGCAATGAATTTGTTTTTGGTCAACTGGGTGGAGTTGACCAGGCCGAGAAAGCCACCGGGGGAGCCGAGAGAGTGGTTGTTGGGGGAGAGGAAGAAGGATATTCCGTCACCGGAGGAGGATATTCCTTTGGGGTTTTGGATGGAGAATGTGAATTTGGTCGAGAAAGAGGCGGTGGAGTTGGTGGTGGGGTTGAGGAAGGTGATGGGGGAGGTGAAGATGACGGTGCCGGAGGAGGAGGAGGGGACGCCGGTGTCGCGGGTGAGGCCGACGACGCCGTTTCGGAGGTAGGAGTCGCCGAGGAGAGAGAGGTTTTGGAGAGAGAGAGTGGGGAAGTGGAAGGTGGTGGATGAAGACGACGACGACGTCGTATAAGGGTGGAATATGATGGTGGTGAAAAAGATCAGCAAGAAAGCAAGGTGGTTTCTTGAATTCATGATGATAATATTTCTCAAAGATTGAATTGAATTAATGGGAATTGTGAGATTGAGTGAACTTAGTTTAGTGTTAAAATGTTGGTTGTTGTTGGTGGGGTGGGGGGGGGGGGGTATGGGGAGGTGGAGATGGTGGGAATCTATGAGTGGGGGAGATGGGGTTCAAACGGTTAGGAGCGGAGGTCGGTTGGTTTTTTATACATTTTTTATATTAAGAGGAAACTTTAGATTGGGGGCAAACTGGGTCAAGATGTATATATGTAACGGTTATATTATGTGTATTATTAAAAGTTATCACAAGATGATTAATATAAAGTTAAATAATGATGACAAAGTTAAATTTTATATCAATCTTGTTACAGATGATATTAAAAAAAGAAAACCCTTAAATGCGCTGTTTAAAAATTAACTTTAATCAGTTATCAATAGTTCACAACCATCATCATTTAAGGTGAGTTATGGTTAAAGTATTATATTTTAATTGTCAAAAAAACATCTTTAATCATAGTTCTAAGGTTATGGGGTATATTTTCATGCCTCTTAACTTTTTTTAAAAAAATAAATTTCATTAAAGCAAACCTCCAACCCAGACGGGCGAAAGGCCAAACAACCCCCGACCCAAACGGGCAAAGAGAAAAGGAAAAAACAACCTACATGTACAAAGAGTATTTACACCAGTCCGCCCAACTAATATAATTACATGTAATTCTACTTCTAGCCCAGGCATACCCTCTCGATTTAATCTCCCCTATGATGTCTTGCGAACTGCACTTTATCTTATTAAATACCAATTCGTTCCTTCCTTTCCATATGCACCAACGTGAAATAATAGCCAAACTGTATATGACCTTTTCCGCCTTCTTACCACTTTTGATATTTTTATGAATGTCAAGAATGTCTTTGAATTCAAAAAAGAACAGCGGCGGTAATTTACACCAAACGCTGAAGGCTGACTAGACCCGAATCGCCATAGGGCAAGCAGTGAATAAATGATCCACCAATTCCTCGTATTCGTCGCAAAAAGGGCACAAGACCGAGCTAATATCCACATTCCTTTTAATTAAATTATTTCTCGTTGGGAGTCTATCCAAATTGTCTCTCCAAGCCATGATGTTGCATTTGATGGGAACCCACTTACACCACCTAAAATTAGGAGGGTGATTTGCGCCTCTGTCTTTAATCATAGTCACCTTGACCGATTTTACGCCCCTTAACTACACGTAAGTACCACATCACCTACTTGACCCTCTTTCACTTCACCGCACACTAAGGAAATGGTTTAACCTCATTAACGCCCCTTAAAATTAATTAAAATACATATATATAGCATGTTGTTGTGTGTGTGTGCGCAAATTTTGCAATGCTTGATTCCCTCGCTCTCTCTCTCTCCTAGTTAACTTTTTAACATGTGAAGCTTTTAATGCCTTTTAACACCCTTCAAAAACGGTTTAACAGGTGTTAACGGATACCAACTAGGATTAATACCTATGGGTGTTAGAGTATACCAGGTGGCCTAAGGAAGTAAGGGTTATATTAATTATCTTCAATGCTATAATTGTGTTAGTTATGAAAATTTGGTTAAATTAATTATGTTATACCAAATTTGATATAAATACATTAGGTGATGAGCATTTTACATAAAAATTACACTACTTTAGTATTTGTTATAATTTTTATTTACTAAACTTGCACTATATTAATAAAATCAATACATCTATTTATACATCGTTTAGGATGTAATATAATTTAAAGCTTTAATATTAACAGTAAGAAAAGGTCATATACTTGTCACAAATTATCAAAGACACCAACGGTGCTCGACATAAAATTAAAACAAGTAAATAGTTGATAAATTGAGTCTAAATAAAGGATCCAATAATTTAAAGTTGGGCCCGCACAACTTAGGAGCGTATTTGGGTGCCCAATCAGTCAAATGAGGCCGTTGTGGCCGTACAGGTTGGAATCACATAATCACATGTGTTCATACTTTTGGCCTGCAACTCTATTATATAATAGAGTTAAATGTCATTTTAGTCTTTGTGATTTGAGCCATTTTGCTAGTTTAGTCCAAATGTTTCATTTTTAACCTGTGGGTCCAAAAAGGTTTCATAGTTGCCATTTTAGTCCACTGGGTTAACTTCATCAATTTTTTCTGTTAACGAGAAGGCCAATTCGGTCATTTTATATGGCTGAATTGCCCTTTTAGTTAACAGAATTACATACAAAATGACCGAATTGGCCTTCTCGTTAACAGAAAAAATGGATGAAGTTAACCAAGTGGACTAAAATGGCAACTGTGAAACCTTTTTGGACCCACAGGTTCAAAATAAAACCTTTGGACTAAACTGACAAAATGACCCAAACCACAGGGACTAAAATGGCATTTAACTCTATATAATATTTACCAAACTTATATATAAGTATATAATTAATGAGCCAAACCAATTTATAGATTTGCATCTAAACGTGTCAAAATTCTCTGTCAGTCACTTAAAATAAAACCAAAAAAAAAAAAATAAATAAATAAATCACCCATTGAATAATAAGTGTTCAACCCTAATTAGAACCGGTGGGCCGTGACTTTGAATTGACTCTTCGTTTCGTAGAATGTAGTGGAATTTGAATTAGATTTTAGAGAATTCCTTTGAAATCTAAAAATGTTGGTTGGTATAATTATCAATATTGGAATGTTTAATATGTAAAATGACATACCTAAGTTGAAATTCCATAATGTGTTAAGGGTGAGAGGGACACTCCTTTCTTAGGGGAGTCCCCTCTCTTACACACACCTAATCAATTCAATTTTGTAAAACAAACACTATCTAACTATCTAAGTGTGTATCCCTGCTAGATTTCTAGACGAATATATCTATTAGTTAGCCACTTAGCACCATGTCAATTTTTTATGCTCTTTTATCATACCACATATCATCATTCACCTCCATCAATTAAAATCTCCATCACAAAATCTTACATTCTCCAAAACTGCTTGTTTTCTAATTCTTTGTTCGGTTCGATTGTTAACATTGGCATCACGACCTTCTACCACGATGGCACAAGCTTTATTTCCGTCATTTCAGCGGCCTCACAGCCCATTTATGAGAATTAGCCTTATGAAAACCAACCACCTTTAAAGTGTGTCTTTCAACAACTTTTAGATATCATTTCATGAAATGTAAAATTTTAGAGTTCGCTTTAGTACTTCAGAAAGGAAATTTATGTCAAAACGTTGATAATAAAATAAAACAGAACAAATCTGTGTATTTAGATTTTTTTTTTTTAAATAGTAGATACTAAATCTTGTCAAAGAAAAAGAAAATTATATGTTGAATAAAAACTAAAAAAATGAAAATGAGAACCAAAAGGCGGTAGAGGACTAGAGTAGGGATGGGCTCGGTATACCGATAACGAAAATAGCGGTATCAAATTTAGCCAAATATGGGTATCAGTGCTGGTACCGAAATTGTTCGGTATGTTACCGGTACAATACCGGTATCTGAAGGTAAAATCCGGTAAAATACCGGTATCTGAAGGTAAAATCCGGTAAAATACCGGTAAAATACCGGTATCGTATCGGATCGGTACTGAAAACACCGGTACCGAAAACACAAAAAGTGGGTACCGATTCGGTACCGTAAAGAATCGGTATGAGAAATTCAGTACCGATACCGGTAACATGCTAGAGGACTACCCGTTACCCAAGGGGTAGAGGCCCATATATGCAATAGTTCCTGGATGTTAACCCATGACTTAACCATTCCTAAATGAAAAGTTCATAATAGAAACAAGTTCATTGTTTATTCAAAACATAACCAACGACACCCCAACTTATTAATATAGTAATATTGTCTACTTGTCAGCAAGTCTCAAGCCATCCTAACGGGGTGCGTTACATAACCATTTACTCAGGATCATCCGAGTCACGGATAATCGATTCAACGAAGGTATTCGCCTCTTCTTCCTGCGCTGTCAGCGGCAGTTCTGGCCTTGACATGGGCACAAAGAATCGCTCCGGTGGTGGCGGCGGTGGCGGTGGCAGCATATTAGCAGCAAGACGATGCTCACGGTAACGATTTTTAAAAATGTTAAGAAGCGGAGCATAGTCCTCAAAGCCTAGAGACTCCATGGCATCAATGATGTCTTCACCATTAAGCGTGACCCGCTTCTGCTGGTGGCAAGTTTCAACAGCTTCGGTAGTGATTAAACCGATGAACTCGGATACACATCGTTGCATGAGTTCTTTGGTGTCGTCGTTGATTTCCACGGTAGGGGGGAGAGCGCGCCTCATGATGTTCTCGATATAAGGCTTGGGTATGAGATCTACACTGCCCCTTGATGCTGAAAATGAATGGAACCAACCATAGCAATGAACCACATAAGATTAAAAAATGAATTAAAAAAGTTAGATATGTTTCATATGGGTGGGGGTTTCTAGCTACCAAAATAACAATCATGTGAAAAACATGTCAAACTTATAAGCACCTCTATATATACTGTTAATTAGATTTGTGGATAATCAGATTTCTGGTTTTGCTAGTCTTTAGCCTTCTTTAGAAAGTTTCATAATATGAAAGATGAAAAAACCAATAACTTTTTATATAAAACTAATATAACTATAGTAACAGGAAACATACTAATAATGAAGGTCTTAGTTTATATTTAAAAAATGTGTAAGTATAAAATATTGAACTAAATTAAAAGAGGCTGTTGGCATATGAGCAGAAGAGGAATATATATATAGGGTGGGGTTCGGCTACAAAGTCTATTTTGCCTATAAAGTGTACAAAGTCATAAAACACCACAATTTCAGTCATAAAACATACTCAAAACACATAAATAACATAATGGGGATCACTAAGACACAATATCCAAACCCTAAAAGTCCATAAAAACTTCAAACACACCATCGTAGAACTATGAATATAAAACACAACATGATAATCAACATAAAACACACTAATATTAGTCATTCGATAATCAAAGCCTTATCATTCAAAACACAACACAAAACCCTTAAATATGACGTTTTGGTAATATATATATATATATATATATATATATATATATATATATATATATATATAGGGAGGGGCTCATGCGAGAACCACCCTTATTGTGAGAACCTTGAGAACCAATGTGAACACAACCTAAAATAGCTAAAAAAACCTAAAAAAACCTAACCCCCCCTCCCCCCCCCCCCCCAAAAAAAAACCTAAACCCCCCCAAGCTAAATGCTAAAAAAAAACCTAAAAAAAACCTAACCCCACCCCCCCCCCCCAAAAAAAAAAAAAAACCTAAACCCCCCACCCCCACCCCCCCAGCTAAAATGCTAAAAACTAAACCCCAAAAGACCTAAAAAAATCTAAAAAAATAAAAAAAAATCTAAAATTTTTTTTGAATTTTTTAATATTTTTTATGTTAAAATCGCTACTTTTAGAAGCCAAAAAAAATTAAAATTTTTTTTCTTGGCTTCGAAAAGTAGCGATTTTTTTATAAAAAATATTAAAAAATTCAAAAAAAAATTTTTTGTGTGATTTTTAGCTATTTTTAGGCATTTTTGGTGTGTTCACATTGGTTCTCGCGGTTCTCACAATAAGAGGTGGTTCTCGCATGATCTTCTCCCTATATATATATATATATATATATATATATATATATATATATATATATATAGAGAGAGAGAGAGAGAGAGAGAGTGTGTGTGTGTGTTGTACAATCTGGGTTAACGTACGCTGTTGAAATATAACATGCGTGATTAGTTTTATAACATGTGTGATTAGGGTTTTTACCCCATGCGTGATTTCTGATTTTATACATGCGTGATTATGTTCATGCGTGATTATGGGTTTCAACATGCGTGATTATGGTTTTCAACATGCGTGATTAGGGTTTTTGAGTTTTATAACGTGCGTAATTTCATCTCGTAGACATCGTACGTTAAGGAATATTGTACGATAATATAGGATTAGGTTTAAAAGTGAACACTAGTGTATTTGCGAACTGAGCGAACTCATCCTGGCCATACACGTGCGTAAATCAATAGCCGGGATTTGATAATGAAATACACTAGTGTATTTTACAATTTGATGATGAAAGGCCACGTTGAGTTGTGAGAATCATGAGAACTATGCCTTTCAAAATGTTTTTCCAAAAAAATAATTCTCAAAAATCTTAAAAAAAATCACTTGTTTCGGCAAAAACTTTTTTTTTTAAATGTCGCATGCACAAGTTTACATGAGGTGTAAATTTTTTTTATCGCCGTAACAAAATTTATATCAGCGCGTAAACAAAACTTATATCAGGCAAAACTATCGACTCGGCAATTTTTTTTGCTTTTTTTACATATGTGTTTATAATATTTTTATCTACGTTTGTGCAAAAGTTTGTGGCCCAACTCGCGCGGGAAGTAGGAGTTCTCATGGTTCTCACAACTCGTGGTGGTTTTAATTGAACCGAAGCCTATATATATATATGTGTATTATGAAGAGATCACGCGTCTCAGAGTTAATTAGTCAATAGTAGTTATCGAGGCCTTATAGAACACGAGTTTGTATCACACATTTCCTTTTCCTTCGTTCGAAATTCCATGTGTGACAACTCCCATCGGACGTTACTACTTAGACTTCTCTGACTTGGCGCTTATTGAGAGATAGGTTGATATGTATTTATGTGTTTCTGACTCTATTATACGATCAATTTTTTGAATATAAAACCCGAACAAGCTTGCTATTATATGTTAATTTGTATTTATATGTTTCTAACTTTTGTTGGTTAACTTGGATTTATATATTTCTGACTCGACGCTTATTGTGACATCACCTTTTTATTGGTATGCTTGAAGTCGCACTTGGTCTTATTTTTAACAATATGCTAGAAGGTGTACGGATCAATGCTATGATACACACATAAATAATCTCTCTGTATGTGTTTATGTGCACACATGTGCGTATCAGTGTATGTATGCCCACATCACATCAAACATGTAGCATTATTATCTGTATTATTTGACTTCGTAGGTATTTAAGTATGATATGGTTAACTAAGTTCATTTTTTATATTTGTATAATTTATTAGTTTATGTCATATTAGGGTTGTTTATTTCTACTTCGTTTTCCTTTGTTCATTAGACGCTTAGCTTAGACGCGTTTTACTTTCACCGCGACATGTACTTAGGAAAATCATGTGAAGATAATTAATCAACAAGTTAAAATGTGGATGAATGGGAAGTTTATAAGACATAAATGCAACCGATGATAGCTACTTAACCGAATGGAAAGTACTAGTAATAAAACTTGAAGTTTTTACTATAATAAGTTTATTACTACAATGGATGACGGTCGAGCTTGAAGTTTTTACTAATAGGTTTATTAATACTATGGATGATTGTCGAGCTTGAACATTAAACAATTAATGAACTTTAATGGATGATGGTTGAGCGTGAACATCAAACAACTAAGGAACTTTATTTGGGAGTTTATCCACGTGTTATGTGGTGTTAATTGTGTTTTGATTGCGGTTTTAGATTAAAAACCTGCATGTTTAGTTATGTTTGTGTTTTGTCTCTAGACAATTACATCTCAAGTGAAGGATGAAAGATAAGCCCCAGTATAAGATCATGCCAAGATGAAACTCGTCTTTGAATCTTCGACAGTTATAGTATAGTCGGCGAATATCTTTTGAATATGTGTTAGAGAGACAACTTAGTACACTCCATCTTATTGAGATATTTTCCATTAAACTTCATTTAACTAATAATGCATTTAACAAATTAATAAAATCGATAAGGCCTTTAGGGGACATGATCTTTACTTATTAATATGGTGTTGTTACTTATTAATATGTTGTTACCTTTAATTATGTGTGAAAAATTAAGTTTAAGTTTATGGAAAATACAAAAGATGTTGGTTTTAATACATAGATTATGAAGGAAAAATTTGGTTCAAGATGAATGTGTTGTTGAAGATTATATGAGTTTTAATAATGAAAATTAACTTTGGACCTTCCTAATCATCCATCGACCCCGTCCAAGTAAGTAGGGTGTGTGTTGTATCTGGGCTCTCCTAGCCGCTGGCTTGGAGAGTCTCTTTGTAAATATTTGGTGTGATAATGTAATTGGCTTTTAAAAAAGAACTTTGTGAATAGGCAATTTGCTTTTATGCAAAGATTATAATATAAGCAACGATATTTATGTACTGGATCGATTAGGACACTTAGAAATTTATAACTCAAAATTCTTATTAGATGAAAAAGTTGGATAAAAAACACATAGATAACTAGTTATCCTAGTTGCTAAAAGACCACACTCTAATAACATCAATCACACAAGAGTACACATGATAATTCGATATACAGGAGGGTACTGCATTGATATACTTACTTAGTGGAGAGTGTGAAGTCATAAAATGTAATTGTAGAAGAATACAATTTATAGATAGTATATGTATATCAATGGCTAATGTCTCATTTGATTCCATATAAGCACTCCTAACATTGCTAATTTGATGAAGATCGTGAAAACACACTTAACATGTTTCCTATGTTCTGGATTTAACTTTGAACTAATATTTAGATCTTGGTCATCAGATCTTGTGCTTAGCAACACAATTCGATCTTAGAATGAGCAAATTTTGATTAAAGTGCGGAGCTAATATACTTGTTTGCTAATATACTTCTTGTGTTTAACCTAGTCTTAACGATATTATACATACCATACTGGTTATGCGAGGTTTCCCCCTTACAACTCATCGTCTTTTCTATCCATATATGGTGCGTCATACCTACTCTAAGTGTCCAAACACTGTTGACAACACGCATCCACCTCTCGTTTCCAATATATAATGGTATGTTCTTTTTGACGATTTAAGTCAGTGATTTATATAACAGAAAGAAAGAGGTCATTCACTCACTCTTGTTGCCATTGACCTAGAATGTAGTTTCAATTGGTCTATTAGAACATCACTTGTTTAAATTATTGTAATGTTTCCTTGTTGATGTTCCGACATATTTTATGTAGGATAAAGTTAGTACATCTCAACAATTCACTAATAGGAAATAATCACTACATAATAATAGTTAGGTTTTATGACAAGTCTAAATGAATTCAGATATTATTTTTATTAACGGGCCATGTTCAAGTTTAGTAATTGCAAATAAGTAAGTCGATATATATCTCCTTTACGATTTTAATACAACTGATCATTAACTGCTTGAAAACAACCTTTTACCATATACAACCCATATAAATAATGGGTTACACGGAACCTATCTGGTTTACAACCCGTATATGTTGAGTTTTGTAACATATATAAGTTAATAGGCCATTTTCGTGCTATATGATGCCAACCTGAACCCGGCATAATTTTAGAAGTACAAGAAAATATCGTTGAAATCTTGAGTTTTTCCCAAGTAGGTGTTAGTGGAATAAATATTTACCAAAATGGGTCATTTGAAAAATATTTACTAAAATGGGTGTTTTTTTTATTTCTTTATTTTTTTAATAATTTATTGACTTAACCAAACACCGATCAATGCCAATTTCATCTGCTATTGGTTAAATCAATCTATGCAACTGCTCACTGGTTCGATCCCTTCATCAATAGAGAAGTTGCAGAAATTGATACTTCATGATTTGCTTGTGAAATCTGTAACAGTATGGTTCTGGAGCATGTAGATGTTCATAATAATCATAATAATGGTCAGCAGCTACAAGAATAAAATCCTCTAAACTATAGTTTGTTGTTTCGATCCCCTTCCCCTTGTGTAGAAATGAAATTGACACTTCCTGATCTGAGTTCATCCACTCTTTCAGGTTAAATCCCGCCAGAGAACGGGTCAATCACAAGCCTAACCATTAGTCTTGACTTAGGCTCCAATCAATTCCATGTTGAGAACCCGGATTCAATCAATGGGTTGACTCAGATACACTCAATAGATATCTCAAACAAACCTTCTCATGGCAAAATGGTAAAATTTGCGAAAGCGTGACCGGATCAAGAAAGTGATCGGAAAGGATGACCAATTAGAATGTGCGTTTGTACATTATACCGTCTCTAGTTCTGAACATGAAGAAGTTCAATGGAGAAAAAAAAGTTGCAAATTAACCAATGATGTTTGTGAAAACTGAGGATTCTTAGAGAGTTTGAGGTTTGCAAAATATCATCCATCCATCCATCCATCAATCGAGTTCAGTTAAACTTAATTATATATACATATATTAATATGGTAAAGTTTGAAGAATTAGTGGAGATTGGAGAAGATAATAGATGGCATTACAAAGAAATGGTTGCTAGCATGGGCTGATTACAAAATAGAAAGAAAAAAAATACAATGATTTATTAAAAAAAATAAATGATTTGATCGAAGATAAATACAAAGTAAAAAAAAAATAGATAATAGGATGATTGAATAAAAAATTGAAAAAAAAAGAATTACAGTAGATTAATAAAAACCAATGATATAAAGAAAAACACCCATTTTGGTAATTATTTTTTAAATCACTCATTTTGGTAAATATTTTCTCCACCAACACTCTTTTGGGAAAAAACTCATTGAAATCTATCAAACATAATTTAAACAAACTATTATCATTTCGTTATCTTTTATTTTACGAGTTCAATTTAAACATTATTTTTGTTAAATTTACTTTATCCGAAAGGTACTAATTAAATATACACTTTATAATTTAAGGTTCCTGAAAAACTAATGCTTTTATTGATAAGAACATTTAATCAGTAGTGTTTATCGTATACATCCAAGCCTTGCGACTGACGGACAAACTCTTAACAAGTTAAAGGTTTATGAATTATGTATATCGGATTCTGTCATCCCTTACTTCCAAATAAACCTAGGAATCCAGGGATGAGAGTTGTCAATTCCTATGGTACCACTACATACTACCGAATGGCGTGATCAGTGCTAATGAATGTATTTTAGTCCCGTTAAACAAACCAAATGTCATACCAAATGTAAGCATGTTATGTAAAAATTATGTACTAAGTATGCTAAGTAAATATACGAAGTAGAAATGTTTATGAAATCAATGTGCTAGCATGCTAAGTAAACATACATAGCAGAAATATAATGTAAATCAATGTATCCATATGCTAAGTAAACATATGTAACAAAAGTGTTTATGAAATCAATGTGCTAGCATGCTAAGTAAACATACATAGCAAAGCATTAGTGAAATCATGTACTATATGTGTAGTTTCCTATCAATTTCTTATATTTGTTTATGTTATAAAACCAGATATACAAACCCCACCAAATAACTATTTTGGGCAGTTCCACAATAACCGTTCAGAGGTTATTATCTATACCTATTGTTTACATTTTGTATCTGTATGAATAAAGATATGTGAAGAAGATTGTAGATTCAATAGAATTCTATTTCGTTCTTATCACGTTATCAGCACGAGGATTCTCCACTGGGATTAACCGGCAATCTTAGGGGGAGATAAGGACAAAGAAAGACTGGTAACACAAGAAATAACGTGGAATGCATCATCTCTACCAAATCTCGACCCTCGAAGTGGTCAATGTGAATATAAAGTCAAAAGATTATACATTTGCAAATAATAGCAAATGAATTACCAGATCCATTCACAGACACTAATAGAGTGACAAAGTCACATGTACCAGCATCAAATGCACATGCTCGAATTGAAGTAATCCCAGAAGCGATTACCATACAATGAAAGCGTGGGAGACCAATCAGTTCCAAAGATAAAAACCACGGAAATGAAAAGAGCAAAGTAACGCAGTTTGTGAAAACTCACAAACGATTATAAATGAAACCCCGGTAGAGGTAAATGTCATAGAAGAGAAAACTATAATTTCAGAGGAAAATGAAGTTTCAGAAGAAACACCGGTATCGAACGAAAATGAGATCTCTATTAATTATGTATAAGATAGTACAATGTGGAACCGGAATAAAACACGTGTTGATGATATATTCGCATATGCTATAGCAACGGATGTAATCAATGAAAATGATTACGCACCAAAAACTTTAGAAGAGTGCATGCACAAAAATGATTGGCCAAGATGGCAAGAAGCCATAAACGTCGAATTGAATTCGCTCGAAAAGTGACATGTTTTCGGATCTGTAGTTCGAACACCCATAGACGTTAAACCAATAGGTTATAAATGGGTGTTTGCAATAAAGAGAAATGAAAAGAATGAGATTGTACGATACAAGGCTCGACTTGTAGCGCAAGGGTTTTCCCAAATCCCAGGAGTTGATTATGAGGAAACGTATTCCCCTGTAGTGGATGCGATAACCCTTAGGTTCCTAATCGGCCTCACAATCTTTGAAGGAATTCATATGAGACTAATGGATGTCGTCACCACATATTTATACGGGACACTTGAAAATGACATCTATATGAAAATCCCTAAAGGATTAAAATTGCCTGAAGCATTAAAATCAACACCTCGAGATATGTGTTCTATAAAGCTCTGGAGATCTTATCTCAAACAATCTGGTCATATGTGGTACAATCGACTTAGTGAATATCTCGAAAAAGAAGGATACAAGTCTGATGTAATCAGTCCATTTGTCTTTATAAAACGATCACTCTCAAATTTCACTATAATAGCAGTCTATGTTGATGATATCAACATCATCGGATCTCTTGAAGAGATAGAGAAAGCTGCTCAGTTGTTAAGGAAGGATTTTGAAATGAAAGATCTTGGTATGAAAAAATTATGCATCGGACTACAATTTGAGTATCTGTGCAATGGCACATTTGTCCATCAATCAAACCACATCCAGATGATGTTAGTACATTTCAATATGGATAAAGCACATCTGTTTAGTGTACCTATGGTTGTCTGACCGCTAGATCCACACAAGGATCCTTATTGCCCTCAAGAAGAAGGCGAAGAAGTACTTTGTCTAGAAGTACTGTACTTAAGCATGATCGGTGCCCTTATATATCTCGCAAAAAACACAAGACCTGACATTGCATTTGCAGTTCATGTACTATCGAGATACAGTTCGAATCCAACACGTAGACACTGGAATGGTGTAAAACATATATTCCGGTATATTTGCAGGACACAAGACATTGGTCTTTTCTATCAAAAGGATCAAAAGTCCCAACTTTTTGGGTATGCTGATGCCGGATATCTATCAGATCCTCACAAAGCAAAGTCTCAGACAGGTTATGTATTCACATAATATGGCACAACAATTTCTTGGAAGTCAACTAAGCAAACACTTACAGCAACATCATCAAATCATGTCAAATTGATAGCACTATATGATGCTAGTCGAGAATGCGTGTGGTTGAGATCAATGATTAATCACATACAAGAAGCATGCAAATTAAAACAGATCAAGAAGGAGCCGACAAGTATTTATGAAGACAATGCTGCTTGCATAGCTCAGATCAGAGAAGGTTACATCAAGGGTGATCGAACAAAGCACATCTCACCAAAGTTCTTCTCAACATATGACTTGCAGAAAGAAGGGGAAATTGATGTTCGCCAGATCAAGTCAAGTGAAAATTTAGCTGACATGTTCACAAAATCTTCACCTCGAAGCAGTTTTGAGCAGTTATCACATAAGATCGGGCTTCGTAGGTTAAAATACGTTAATTAAATTGAGGGGGAGCATTATACACGTTGTATTCTTTTCCTTGACTAAGTTTTGTCCCATTGGGTTTTCTTAGCAAGGTTTTTAACAATGCAGCATAACTGGTCCTTCAATATCAGTATATCATATAGGTCCTGAAGTATCGATTTAACATCATCCTGAAGAAGTTTATTAATAGTGTATAATGAACAGTATGTATATCTGAGGGGGAGTGTTATAAAACTAGATATACAAACCCCACCAAATAACTGTTTTAGTTAGTTCCACAATAATCGTTCAGAGGTTATTATCTATATCTATTGTTTACATTTTGTATCTGTATGAATAAAGATATGTGAAGAAGATTGCAGATTCAATAGAATTCCATTTCGTTCTTATTAGTTTACCCCATTTTTCCGTTTTTTTTCTTTATTCCTATTTTTGATTTTTTCTAAAGATTTAAAGTTGAATACAAAAATAAATAAAATAAAAGCTTTTTTTTTAATATATACATATTGAAAGAGAAAAATATATGTAAAAGTTAGTGCATAGAAAATAAAAGACAACACATTTTATAAATAATAAAAAGTTTTAAACTTTAAAAAGCTATTTTATGAAGATATAAAGGCAAGAAAAAAAGAAAAATATTAAACATCCTATTTCTAAAGTAGTTTACAACAAAAACTTATAGAAGACTAGGGGTGTTCAACATTTGATTCAGATTTAAGAAATTCGGAAACTCGATTCAAATTCGATTATCAAGCTTCGAATTCGGTTTTCGAATATTCGAGTTTGATTCAATTTGATTTGATTTTGAGTCACGTACTCAAATACGGATTTATGATTTTCAATTTGATTTTATTCGAAATTCAAATTCAAATTATAAAAATATATATATTTTTATAGTGATATATACACACACTTATGAAAAAAATAACCTTCAAATTTGGGCCTTACTCTAAAATCCTTTATAATTAGTTTGTAATGGTTTTAAATATAAAAGTAAAATAATTTACTACTGAGGGTAACTTTAAATTAAATCGAATTTATTTGAATTCAAGTTCGAATTTCAAATACGAATTGAATCGAATTTCAAATTAAGCATAAAATTCGAGTACGAATTCAAATCGAATAAATCAAATCTTAATCAAATTCGAATTGAGTTCGGATTCAGATAATAAAAATAAAAAATTTAAAAAATCGATTCATTTAATTCAAAAATTCATTATTCGATTCGAAACACCCTTATAGAAAATCAAAGTATAAAACTAAAAAAACACAATATGCTCAAACAAATCTAAGGTGTTTTCATATTTTAAAAACGTTTTAGTTGTAAAAATAAAATCAGATATTGTTAATAATGAATTTTGTAAAACAAAACGGTATCTAAATAACAAAAAATAAACGCTATTTACAACACTAATAATATAAATCATTTTCTTCTAGAAAATTAGAAAAATGATTCATTTGATTTGTGACTAATTAATCGGATTGAGTAGGATAAACTATTAACTGAGCATGTGTATAAAAATGTCGCGAAGGGATCGATTCAACGTGAACCAATGGTATGATGTGCACACGAAGAAAGGGAGACGATACAGGAGTCAACAACAAACGACGCGAAAGGATCCGGTGACTAAGTTTTTTGTGTCGAATCTGCCTGGGAGATGTGCCTCGTCTGATCTGGTTAGGGTTCTCAAGGATTTCGGCGATATCCAAGACAAGTACATTGCACGAAAGTATGATCGGCTTGGTAAGAGGTTCGGTTTCGTTTCTTTTAAGAATGTTAGGAATGCTACGGAATTGGAAGGAAACTTGAAGGATGTTTGGATTGGGAGCTATAAGTTGTATATAGTTCTTGCTAGATTTGTTGATGGTATGAATGTGGCAAGGAAAGAGGATACGGTATGGAACCCTGTAAAAAAGAAAGAAATTCGGGCGGGGTTCACGAATGAGGACAAGGTGGAACAGTCTAGGGAGGATCCGGTTGGTTATGCTGGTAACAACTCAAGATCGTTTCGGGATATCCTTGTCAATAAAGAGCCTGATCTAGGGTGTATGGAGGTGGTAGTGGAGGATAAGGTGCAGGCTTTTCATGATTGGTTCGAGTATGGATTAATAGGGCGTGTGAAAGATTTTGGACTTTTAACGGATCTGAGGAGGTGTCAGAGGAAGGTTATTAACGTTGATTTCCAGATCAAGTATGTTGGGGGTTTGTATGTACTGCTTGTTTTTGGTAGTCGAAGGGACAAAGAAGAATTTGCTGTGAAAACGGACGGTTGGTCTCATGTTTTTGTTCGGCTGGAGGAATGGAATGGCCAAAATTTGGAGTATGAAAGGATTGCATGGCTTAAAATTCATGGAGTTCCTTTGAGTCTGTCATGTATCCAAGTTTTTGATGATATAGCGTCTAAGTTCGGGGCTGTGGTACAACCGACACAGTTTGCTGAAGATGGTGGGGATTTATCGTTTTCTTATGTAGGGGTTCTTTGTAAGTCAGTTGACCGGGTGAATCAGAAGATGCTGTTGAAATGGAAAGGCTTCAGCTTCCGGGTTTTGGTGGAGGAGGAACTAAGCGATTGGATTCCGGATTGCTTAGGTTCTTTGGAGGAGGTGGAAGAAGATTACAATTTGTCGGACACGGTGATGGTTGGCGAGAAGAATGGTACTAGTCAAAATAGTGGAGGCGTCTCGGTTATGGAAGGTTCTCAACATGACGGTAATGATGTATCTTTTAGTCCATCAATTGATATTCAAACTAAAATCCCGGACGTGAATGAAGTATTTAGCCGTCATCTGAATGAAGGTTGTAAAGGTTCGAATAAAAAGATAAAAATAGGTAAGTTCGTGAGAAAGAAAGCGGATAGGAGTAAGTCCAACTCTCCATTGGATCAGGAACGGCCTAAAAAGAGATGAAGAGATAGTGGTGATCCGTTTGATTTGGATCGATTTATTTTTCCAGTTAATGGGAAGGCTCCTGTGGAGAACGAATCGAAGGATAGTGATGAAAGCATCCATGAATTTTGACTCCGGATTTAAACCGTCATATTATAGATGTTGAGGTTGAAAAGGAACCAAGTTGTTAGTGAAGATGATCAGATAGCGTCTCAAAGATTGGAAGAGGTTCTAAATGTAGAAGTGACTGACACGGTTTTCTTGGCTAAGACCTTGGGTGTTTCTAATATTGAGCGATTCGAAGGAGATTTAAAGAAGGTAATTAACAAGGAAGGCTTTCAAGTGTGTGATCAATGAATGCACTTTCGGTTAATATTACAGGGTTGGGTTATGAAGAAAAGAGTTCTTGGGTTCGTACGCTGAGGCTGGCGAATGAAATCGGGTTTATTATGCTTCAAGAGACCCAGTTCACGTCTCTTGAGGGTTTGGATTTAGGGAGGTGGTGGGGTAGTGGGGAATTCATGTATGAGTGGGTTGGGGCTACGGGTCGGTCGGGTGGATTGCTCTCTTTGTGGGATCCGAGGAGATTTACTTTGGGTACGATAGAAAAACATAGATATTTTCTGTGTACTCGTGGTGTTTTGAAAGAAACGGGAAAAGCTATTACTTTCTTAAATGTTTACTCGCCTCAAAAGTTGGTGGATAAAAGGTTGCTGTGGACCGAGTTGGAACGGATCATTATTCAAAACCAAGAATATTGGATTGTAGGAGGGGATTTTAATTGCGTTAGGGATCGAACGGAGAGAAGAAATTCCAAGTTCGTTGCTTCGGTGTCTAATGAGTTTAACGACTTTATAGACAAGGTGGGGTTACATGAGTTTATGTTGAAAGGAAGAAAGTTCACTTTTGTGTCCGGGAATAAATGTAGCCGCATTGATCGTATTTTAGTGTCTTGGAGTATCATAAATGATTGGCCCAACGCTGAATACCGGGCTCTTGCTAGGGACAGGTCGGATCATAGTCCTTTAGTGTTGAAGGTGGAAGTTCAGAATTATGGTGCTAAACCATTTCGATTTTATAACTCGTGGCTCTTACGGTCAGATCTGGAAGATTTAGTCACTAGGACTGTTCAGGAGTTTCGTGGATGTGGGGCTCTGGATACAGTTCTAATGAATAAGTTTAAGAAGCTACGCCAAGAGATTGTCGAATGGAGTAAGAATAAGAGGATCGAAGAAGCTAAGGAAGAGGCAAATTTGCACCAGGAATTGATGGAGTTAGACATGATGGTTGAGGATAGAGACTTAACTGACGCGGAACAGTGGGTGTTTGTGGAAGCAAAGAAGAGATTAAAGGAGTTGGAAGAATTTAAAGTAAAAGACATGAGACAAAAAACGCAGGTTCGTTGGGCGAAAGAGGGGGACGAGAACACAAGTTTTTTTCACGGCATAATTAATAAAAGGATGGTGTCTAATAACATACCGGGCTTGATGGTTAATAGTAATTAGGTAGTTAAACCTTCCGAAGTGAAAAGAGAAGTTTGTGGTTTTTTTAGAAAGCGTTTTGTTGAAGACCTACACGAGCGGCCGGCTCTTGAGTGTTACGGTCTTAAACAGTTGAATGATGATGATACCATGGAGTTAGTGAGGACGTTTGATGAAAAAGAGATAAAGGACGCGGTTTCTGAATGTGGGAGTGATAAAGCTCCGGGGCCCGACGGTTTTAATTTTCGGTTTGTGAAGAGATTTTGGTCGATTTTGTCACATGATTTCGTGAGCATTATGCAGAATTTCTTCAGGACCGGTATCATTAATAGGGGTGTGGGTTCTTCTTTTATTACGTTGATTCCAAAAGTTAGCGACCCTACGGACCTAGGCGAGTACCGACCGATTAATCTCATTGGGGTTATTAGCAAGGTTATTTCTAAGGTTCTTGCGAACAGAATCAAGAAGGTGATGGGAAACGTTACTTATGAAACACAATCGGCTTTCTTATCGGGGAGGTACATTCTTGACGGGCCTCTAATTATTAGTGAGATTTTGTCATGGGCAAAGAGGATGGGAAAATAATTATTTATGTTCAAAATCGATTTTGAGAAAGCCTACGATAACGTTCATTGGGAGTTCTTACTATCGGTGATGCGCCAAATGAAGTTTCCTGAAAAATGGTGTATGTGGATTAAAGGAGTTCTCGAATCGGCTCGGTCGTCGATGCTCGTAAATGGCTCTCCTACGTTTGAATTTGGGTGTGGGAAAGGAATTAGACAAGGGGATCCGTTGTCTCCTTTTTTATTTATTATTGTCATGGAGGCTTTATCATGTTTGTTTCGTAAAGCTTGTGATACCGGATCTTTTCATGGGGTGTGTCTTCCAAATGGTGGGCCGATAGTGTCCCATCTTCTCTATGCAGATGATGCAATGGTTATGGGAGAGTGGTCCCAGTTTAATTTCAAGGCGTTGAAGAGGATTTTACGTATATTCCATTTGTGCTCTGGCCTTAGAATAAACTTGCATAAATCGAGTTTACTCGGGGTGGGTATGAACATGGAAGATGTGGTTATTCAGGTTAGTGATATGGGATGTAGCTTGGGTGAGATGCCATTTAAATATTTGGGAATTCTTGTGGGTGCAAACATGAGTCGCATTTGTAGTTGGGAGCCGGTTGTCGAGGTGTTCAAAAAAAGATTATCGAGATGGAAGGCTAGTATCTTATCGATGGGAGGAAGGGTTGTTCTTATTAAATCGGTGTTAGAAAGTCTTCCAACATATTATTTCTCGTTATACAAAGCTCCGGTGGGCGTGATTAGTAAACTTGAAGTTATTATTAAACACTTTCTTTGGGGTGGAAATGAGGAAAGACATAAGATGCATTGGGTTGCTTGGGAAACGGTGACGAAGACAAAACGTGATGGTGGGTTGGGTCTTAATAAATTACAAGAGAGTAACAGTGCTTTATTATTAAAATGGTTGTGGCGGTATCGGGTTGAATATGATGCTCTTTGGAGAAAAGTTATAGATGCGGTGCATGGTTCGGCTAGAAGGTGGGATACATTCCCTTCTAATAAACGGTTTTCCGGAACATGGAGCAAATTGGTTTCTTTTGGTACTCGTCTAAGGATACAAGGTAATTCTTTTGTTAACGTAATTCGGGGTATTGTGGGTAACGGTAGAAAGGTGAGATTTTGGATTGATCCTTGGTTAACTAATGAGCCGCTAAAGGATGTTTTTCCCGATTTGTTCCGCCTAGAGGAAAATAAATGGTGCTTTGTTGATGAAAGAATCGGTCCTCAGTCGCAAGGCAGAGGTATAACTTGTAGGTGGAAGAAGTATCCTAACTCGAGTGGTGAAGTCGAAGCTCTTATTGATTGTCACAGAATGGTTGCCGAGGTTAGTCTGGATGACAAAGAGGATCGATGGTTTTGGAATCAAGGGTCTAGTGTGGAGTTCTTCGTAAAGGAAGTTAGAAAATAGTTGAAAGGAGCCGATGTGCTCGACGATAATAGCCGTTTTAGGTGGTGCAAATGGATACCGAACAAGTGTAAATCTTCGTGTGGAGGGCGAGTATGGATAGGATTCCGACAAAAAATGCTCTTCGTCGAAGGAATATCGATGTTGGAGATGATATGTGTGTTTTTTTGTGGTGAAGTGGAGGAGTCCACGGTTCATCTGTTTTCGGCGTGTGCTTTGGTTGACGGAGTGTGGAATGCTATAGTTTCGTGGTGTAAGATTCCGCTTGTTTATGTGTTTTCGACTAATGATGTGCTTCAAATTGCTAAATACGCGGGGGGGTCAAAGATTAAGCAAGACATATTATATGGCGTTATTATATTGGCATGTTGGCGTATATGGAAAGCTAGAAATGAAAAGATATTTACAAGCAAAGAAACGAATGTGGCTCAAATAGTTTCGGATGTCAAGACGTTGGGATTTCTTTGGTTTAGAAGTAGATATAAAAGGGGGTCGGTAGAGTGGAAAGATTGGTGTAATTTTTTTTTCCCTTTGATGTAATTTTTAGTTTCACGGTTTTGTCTTGCTTGGAGAATTCCGCACCTTAAAAAAAAATCTGAGCAGGTGTATATTTAATGGCAGCGCACCTAAATTGTGAATGTTTAATTTTACATTAGTTATGTATTGTATTTATTATTTAAAATTAGTTATTAGAGTATATTATAATCATATTAATAATAGAATATATTCCATATACTTAATGTTATTTGATTATGTTATTTAATGTAACATGTATAACTATTGAATTTCTTACATGCCACTTTGAGAATGTAAACATACATGTATAAAACACACACAAGTTTACTTAATTTACAGGTGAAATAAACATATTAATCCAAACTCATCAATGCATACCCAAATATATATTATTTTTTATTTGTATAAAATAAAAACATTTATTGCTATTTATTGTACTCAAACAAGAAAACTTAAATATTATTTATGATTTATTATAATGTATTATGTATCTGTGAATTTTTTTATGAAATTACTTAAGTCAAGGACAAAATAAAGCTCACACATCAAGAAACAACTATAAAATTTTGGAATAATGGATGTTAATAATCTCAACTATTGTTCGTTGGCTGACAACAATCCTAACTTCAAAAATTGCTAATGGCAGTTCCATCTTTTCACATATTGGCCTTTAATGGACCTTGACTAACAGAAGCCTAACGCCGTTAGTCTCTAGTCGCCGGAAACACGTTTTTGGTCGGAAAAAGGTTCCTAAAAGTCCGATCTATGGTTACAAACAGGTTTGGAAAGAAAACTTTGAGTTTTCCGGCTAAAAAAGTTGAGTTTTCGGGCAAAAAAAAAGTTTTCCGGCGAAAAATGAGTTTTTCCGACGACCTTAATAATTGGGGCTTTTTACTAGAAAAGGTTCTTAAAGGTGCGTAATAAGGTTACAAAGACGTTTGAGACGAAAATGTTGAGTTTTCCGGCCAAAAAAGAGTTTCCGGCCAAAAACGTTTTTCTAGCGACCGGAGACTAACGACATTAGGGTTGTGTTAGTCAGGGTCCATTGAAGGCCAATATGTGAAAAGATGAGACTGTGAGTGGGAATTTTTAAAGTTGAAACCGTTGTCGGCCAACGGACAATAGTTGATATTATTAAAACCCATTATTCCTAAAAGTTTCAGTAATGGTTAGAATTAATAAAGGATTTGTCAATTTTCTTGAATTTTAATAGTTTTGTATATTTTTTGGGATTGTATGACATATTGATTAAGACAACTGATCATGAAAATCAAATAATATAAACAAAATTCTAGTATATAGGTAAACAAAGTAAGAGATAAGTTGAAATGAAAATCAATATTTTTGCCTTTGATCAAAAGATCAAAGAAAAATGATAAGATGATCACGATTTATGAAGGATCGCATCCTTTCATTCAAACATGATCTAAAAGTTTAAAACATGAAAGAATTATTTTTTTAATAATTATTGATTCTCATTTCACTCTATTCTAACTCTTTACGGATAAAAAACAATAGTTTACCTGAACTTGAACCGGATTCAAAACGAGATGTTGAAGCTGAACTTGCTTTTGATTTGTTGTTTTGAGCAAAGTTATTTTCTTGATGTGGTTCCATTTTCAAAGGGTGTGTTTTGATATGCCTAAAATGAATTAATAGTATAATTTTGAAAGCCTTCAATCATCTATATTGTGTTTGTAATCATTAATTAAAGAGTGAGGGTATTTGGACATCCTAAAATTAGGTGTACATCTCTTCTATACATGTCGTATATGGATTCAGTGCATTAAATGCGTTGGAAAAAGTATCTTTAAATACGACGTGTATAGGGCAATACACAATGTATAGGATTGTAGTAGTTGAAGCATTAAACCCTATACGACGCGTATACCCCTATACGCGTCATATATGTACGATGTACGGGGATTTTAAGGTATAATTATTGACATTGCAGGGAGTTCAGACTGAAAAGGTGCCCCTATACGACGCGTGTAGGGCTATACACGTCATATAGGTTTCTGGTTAGTGAAGCATTAAACCCTATACCCTATACGCGACGTATTGTTCTAGAAAATTTTTATTAAGCCAAGCATACGAGGACCATTTGATTCAAATGAAAATGCAAAAAACAAAACAGTCCGATCAAATCGTTCGTATGACGATGTTGTCTTGGGACATTAGTTATGTTTTAGGCGAAGATTTGAACCAGTCATACGTCTCCGAAAGCGTTTTCGGACCCGCGTTAAATGAGATGAGGTAGAGGAGGCTATGTCTGTGCTTCGTGGTGATGACGGGAGAGTGCGACCCGTGTTACCTGATAAGAACCACGTAAAAAATCTATTTAAGATGTGATGCCGTTTTGGTTACCCAATAAGTTGTTTTAGGAGTTCGTACATGAAGTTGAACCACCTTACGTGGCGCAAAGCTATCCGTATCACGCATACGGGACTTACCATTCGCATGTGAAAAAAATCACAGGAACGAGTACGAGGAAGGCTCTAAGGACTTCGAGGAAGGTGATAACGAAGTCGAGGAAGGCGCTAAGCACTTCGAGGAATGTGATAACGGCGAGGAAGGTGCTAACGACCAGAAAGAAACTGAAAAGGAATGACATCCCCGTCACTTATGTGTTATTTGATATATATAATGTTTACTAGATTTTGTGTGGTTTAAGATTGTGTAGTTGATTGTTAAGATGCATGTATTAGGGTTTCATTGTCATATTTTAGAGAGAGAAAGTGGGGCCATAAATACATTATAGAGAGATAAAGTTGATTTTGTATAAGGGTGTAAGGGGCACTCCTCTAAGTGGGGAGTGACCTCTCTTACCCACAGCCAATGAACACGCGCCACGTCAACTCCTCACTTAACTCCCCCCACACCCTCAATTTGATGGCGGCACTCCTCTCTTGGGGACTTGGTTTTATATAAATATTTTTATAAAAGTATCACAAGGAAAAAACAAAAAAAAAAGAAAAATTGAAAACTTGTGCGGTGAACACCCACCGCTCCCCACTCCCCGCTTACGCTCCCCGAGGGGTCGGCGGCGGTGTTCCCGCTCGGGGACTCGCCTCACCGAACCCCTCCCCGCAAAGCGCCCCGTTCACCTTAAGATGTATAATTGTATTAGGGTCTATAAATAGATTTTAGTAGCATGTATTAGGTGATACTTATCTAGGGTTAGGGTTTCATTGTCACATCCTAGAGAGAGAAACTAGGCTATAAATAGATTTTAGAAAGAGAAAGTGGGGTTGTCATGTAATATTTCTATTTTATTCAATCTACACATATATAACGTGATAAAAAAGATTAAACTCTAAATACGGAGAACATGTTGCATGAAAATAGGTACGTTTACTACACCCGGGTGAATCCCTCCACAAATGCGGTCAACGAGGTTTTCTTTGTTCATCGTTACTCATACAGTTTGTGGCGTGCATTCCCACATGTGCTGATGAGTGACGCTACCTACAAAATGAATGAGTATAAACTTCCATTTGTTCAAGTTGTGTGTGTGACATCGACACATAAGTAGTTTTGTGTCGTTCATGCGTTTGTTTCTAAAGAAAAATATGTAAACTTCTTATGGGTCCTACAGAGGCTCAAAGACTTGCTGCTAGACTGTATGGAGCCGTGTGTGATAGTAACAGATAGGGATCGAGCTTTGATGAATGTTTGCCATAAAGTATTTCCAAAAGCTTCCAAATTACTATGCAGGTGGCGTATCTCACAGAATATTCTAAAACACTGCAAGGCAAAACTAACAGATGAAGACAAAATATGTTGTTGCGTCAGTTTGCCATCGCCACCGGTATATACCAGAAGCCAGAGTTGGTCCAGGACGTGTATACCACCGCGATCACAGCTATGCCTGCTAGTCAGTTTCTTGCTTGGTGGCTCACCATTTCGGTAAGAAGGCCCGGGCCTCATGGGTCCCTGATCCACTTATTCATTATATACACCGTTGTATATACACCGTTGTATTGCCACGTCGATCTCTACTCGTGGCAAAAGAAACTAGTGGGTCACGAAGAATGACTTGTCTATCTATATTGTTTATTCACGGGGACACTGTGCTCCCTCCATCGCTGCCTGGTGGAGTATTTCGCCTCATATAGTAAAAGGCAGACATGTAGCCATTTCTATGTATGGGCGTTCATCTCGCGTATCGCCCAACATTGTGGCCGGTAGTTTGATTCCAACTCCGACTTGCCATTCCCGAAACCTTTCAATTATTTGATTTGAGGACGATGGCAGGAATGAAGGTAGCGGTGAACTTTCCTGATATTGGTTATAGATTTGTCGGTTTGGACGGTCGGATTTTTATACCTCAGGCATTTGTGTATCATCCACTGTGGGAGACTGCGGAGGTTGACATGCTTCATGTTGTTGAGCTAGACGTGTCGCAGCGCGACGAGCCTGAAGTAGAGGTCCAGCCTCAGGTTGACCTGACACATCCACCAGAGCTACCACAACATCCTTGGCACATTTATCATGCGGTGAGGTTTCCTCAGTCCACCCAACGTCTACTCGAGAGGCTTGTGGTGGGTCAGACGGATATTGTTGAGAGCTTGACACAACAGGGTTGGTGGACCGACCAGATGGTGGATTGTGGAGTAGGTGATGGCTAGCGAGGCTGAGAGGCGTACCCATGCGGGGTTGCCGGTTTGAGACCCGTTATAACAAAGTGTGTATTAGGAGTCCGGCTCGCAGGCCGGCACGTCCGACACACAGGCAGGCCCTAGCGACATGCAAGCCGGGACGCCCGCTACGCAGTTTTCTTTGATAGGTCATGGTGCCGATTTGGACGACAATGTTCACGACATGGCTATGTAGTATTTTCTGTTTTTTATTTAGTTGTATTTTTTGTTAATATTGTGCTGAATTATTTATTTAACGTTGTACGAACTAATGTTTATTTCTATTGGTATTTATGTTTAGTTGTTTGGTCGGTTGTTTTTATATAAACATTTGTATTCGACTTGAAAAAACAACATTTAAAAAAAATCTTAATTTTTTATAATAACATTTAATAGAAAACAACATTTTTTAAAAATATGAATTTTTACTAATAACATTTAATAAAAAAACAACATTTTTTAAAAATCTAAATTCTTTTTATAATAACATTTTATTAAAAGCAACATTTTTTAATATGATTTTTTATAATAACATTTAATGAAAAACAACCTCTATACGACACGTGTTGGCCTAGGGCTGTAAACGAACCGAACGTTCAGCGAACAGTTCGTGAACCGTTCGGCGGGAAGTTCGTTTATGTTCGTTCGTTTAATAAACGAACGAACATGAACAAGAAATTTCGTGCGATTAGTTAAATGAACGAACATGAACAGAAGTCTCGTTCGTTCGATTGTGTTCGTGAACGTTCGGTAAGGTGTTCGTGAACGTGTTTGTGAACATTCGTTGATTTGCATTCGTTTATGTTCGTATGTTTGTGTTTTAATTGAAGATCTTTATACTTTCTTATATTTTATTTGTACTTTTTATATTATTAAACTTTTACTTATTTTATTTCCCTAACAATTAAACTAGGAAACCCACTTTCACCTTATTTATGCATCATTTCCCTTTCATTTCTCATTATTTACATCCACGAATACGATCGACCTCCGTTGCACAATAAGGGATTCAAGTTCGAGTGCTACTCTTTGGGCCATCTATCTTTATCCTTCGTCGCGTTCGCCAAATTTATTTGTGTTCGTTTGTGTTCATGAACCGTTCGCGAACACGCTCATTTCCTTAATGAACGAACACTAACATAAAATATCGTTCGGTAAGTGTTCATGAACCGTTCGTGAACACATTTATTTCCTTAACGAACGAACACGAACAAGGCCTTGTTCGTGTTCGTTCGGTTCGTTTACAGCCCTACGTGTTGCCTTATATGCGTCATATAGAAATACTTTTCTCTGAAAACGTTGTCAAAAAAATATCTCTATACGACGCGTATTGCCCTATACGCGTCGTATAAAGGCAATACGCCTTTTTAGCATATAAAAGGCACAAGCAAAGGGGATGTTTGTTTAGACCATATTGAAAGGGTTTGGACCACAAAAGAAGATCTAGAAGTACACACACGCACAAATTCTTTGTCTCTGGTATCGATCTCGCTCTTGTGTTACTTTATATGCTCGGAGTAATAATGAAGGTTAGTGTTCGTATTCCATGTTTTGATGTTTAATTTTATTTTTTTATGTTTTTTGGTATATTTTGGTTGTTTTAACTTTTATGCTTTTGGTGGTGTTGGGGTGGTGGTTTTCGTTTCGCTGGTGTTGGGGTGGTTGGATTTGTTAATTATTCTTCGCAATATAATTCCAAATGTCGAGTCTAATGCTAGAATTATATGTTTCTTAACAGGATATCGAAAGTCGGTATTTTGACGGCGGTGGTAGCATACTAGTTATGGAGAACTGCATTGCGTTGATATATCAGATTCAAATACTAGCGTCAATATTTCAGATCCATGCACCGGGACATCGGGCTAAGATGATGTGTGTTCCGGAGTGGACTACATCATGCGCCGCTCCAGCTGATGCCACCTGATGTAGTCTACCCGACATACACAATTCCAAGATAGTCGTCTACTTGGTATGGTGTTGATGCATCTACCGACGGGTGTAAAGCCTGTCGGAACCTCGAATATCAACACACACAATTCCAAGAGGGTCGGTGTGTCTAGGTGCCTTTTGTTGTATCAACTAAAGAGCGTTAGACCTGTCAGTTTCATGTACTAGAATTTAAGAACAATTAGCAATTTAGGGTGTATGATTCAGGTTTTCTTAATATTACATATCGTATGAAAGTGTCATGTTTGGTGTTATTATACCAACCGATGTTGAATTACATTTTGTATTACGTTTCTTGTTGCATTATGGATTATAAATGATAAGTCGAACACAATTATAGACCCACACAATTTATCGAGATAGAACCATTATCAAAAAAACTGTTTTTATTAAAAAATAGAGTTAATTGCCAAAATCGTCCCTGAGGTTTGGGCACGTTTGCCATTTTCGTCTAAAATGACACTTTTGTACCAAATTGCCCCCAACGTTTATAACTTTTTTCCATTTTCATCCAAACCACTAACTTAGTTTATTTTTTCTGTTAAGTTGAGGATATTTGGATGAAGCTGGCAAATATAAAATCACAGGGACGATTTTGGCAATTTACTCAAACCCTTTTTAATTTCTTTTATTTAATTATTTTTGTTACATGTATAATAAAAAAAGAATATACATGAAACTTTTATAATAATACTTAATAAAAATATTTGACCTTACATAATAATAGTTATATATACAATTTATAACAACATTCTATAAAAAATATGAAGTTTTTTATTATATAAATTCATATGAAATTTTATAATTATACTTAATAAAAAATTTGACATTTTATAATAATAGTTATATATACAATTTATAACAACATTTTATAAAAAAAATATGAAATTTCTTATTATATATTTTTACAACAATTAACTTATAATAAAACCTATCCAAAAAACAACATTTTATAAAAATCTGAGTTTTTAAATAAAAAAATCATATACGTCACGTATAAGTCTATATAACGCGTATAGGTCCAATGTTTTCCATCAGACTTGTTCCCTTCTCAACCTGAAAAAAATACCCTCACCCTATACGACGCGTATAACCCTATATACATCATATAGGTATAAGTATGATGTACTTCCAATGATTGGTATGATGTACTTCCAATGATTGGCTGATAACCAATCATTAGCTTTATGTAAATGGGTCCTATATGCGCGTATAAGGCACCAGGGGATGTCCAAATAAATAGGGGGTGTCCAAAGAATCAATCCTTTAGTTAAGATTCCCATTTGGCGCAAAAAGGAGTGAGGCATTGGTGGACGATGACAAGAGACCCATGGAAATCTGGATTCGGTCCTTGAGTCAAGCGGGTTTTACTGGTAATTTCATCATCGTGCCTATGGGCGGACGAGTTACCAGGTTTTTTCCGGAATTGGTGATGGATGACTCGGGTTACTCTCGGAGTACTCCGTTTGTCCAGTGGGTACCCGAAAATACTCGGGATTTGATTTGTTGGCTGTTAAAAAAAAGTGTTTCACTGAAACATATATATTAAACATCAAACTAAGCTCCCTAAGTTTTAGCATTTTTGGCACATAATTTTTAGTGTTTCTAATTAGGGATGTTTATCGAATCGAATATCGAATTATTTGAATCGAATTATTCGAATAATTTTTATTTTTCCTTGAATTCGAATTCGATTAAAACCTATTCAATTCGATTCGAATTCGTATTCGAATAAAAAATCCAATTCGTATTCGATTAAAAATTCGAATTCGAATAAAGACGATTTGATTTAGATTCTTTTAAAATATGTAAAAAAAAACTATCAGATGAAACATAAATTTTAAAGCAGCCATATATCACATTAAAAAGTTCCAAATAAAGTACCATAAGTCTAAAATTCAAAACCAAAAGTCGGGAATAACCACTACACATTACAAATTAGTATTTATAGGGTTAAAATCTATTGACAGATTTGTTACTTAGGTTTTAGTTTTGGCCATGTAGTGGGTTTGGTAATGGGTAATTTTAACACTTGGAATAAATTTGAAAATAATTTATAGTATAGCCCAATAGAATTGCGCTAAAATAAGAACCACCTCGAGTTGTAAGAACCGTGAGAACTTTTTGATCCGGGCCGAGGTGGACCAAATTTTTTTTCATAAACGTAGATGCGTGTATTATAAACACATTTGTAAAAAAAATTCAAAAAAAAAATGTCGTGTGTGTAGTTTTGAGCACCACAAGTTTGTGTTTACGGTACCCGTAAATTTTCCGGTTAGATTTACGGTTGATATTCGCTAATTTACACATATTTTAGTCCCCCGTTTTACCCCTATTTTATGCGTTTTCGCCGTAAAACCGTCATTCGGATACTTAATTATCTACATCTTTGTTTACAGGCCTAAAACAGCATACCAGACAAGATGATAGCAAAAACGAGGACTTTCCGGACAAAACGACGAAGCTGTGAAGATTCTGTGAAGAAAACTGACCTGGGCCTTTGGAACGGTCATGCGACCTCATGCACGACCGTGCATATCCGATGATCCTTAATGACCCGGCAGTGAACGAGGTGTGCAACTCCGCGTGCAAGGCATTGAAGGCCAACCCGAAATGGCACGGTCGTGCCATATGCGGAACGGTCGTGCGGATCCGACAACCAAACAAGACATCGGAACTGAACGACCAAAGGACCAGGCGTGCAACTAGACTTCGGTGAAGAACGACCGTGCCAAGTGAAGAACGCCCGTGCGTGTCCGAAGACCAGTCAACGATCTGTGACGTCACGCAGTATGGTGGACCACCACCAATAATTGCTTAAAGTGCACGGTCATGCGATCGGAAGAACGACCGTGCAACATGGAAAAAGCATAAAAACAGAACAGAACCATTCTATTAGTAACTCTGGAATTTTGGAGAGCTCTGCATGCGATTTTGAGGCTCCGAAGGCTTCTGCTTTCACTTGGATTCAAGCCACATTGCCCGGTTTTGCTCGTTTACTATCCGGATTCTTAATCTTATGCTTGTTTATGGTTGGGTTTTCTAATCTTTCCATATTTTTGTTAATGTTTCAAGCATTTAGATTAATATTTATGTATTATTGTAGCCTTTGGGCAAAAACACAACAATCCCTTGCTTGATTATAACCATTAGTATGTTAATCTATTTTTGTCATGAAATTTGGAAGTGTTTTCTATGATTATCTTTGATGATTAGTTTGCAACCTTGTTATTGATATTGATTTCTTGATTATAAGTAATTGTGTTGGATGATTGGTGCTTGGTTAGGTAAGATAGTTGAAAAATGAAGCTTATTTAATCATGTATTAGTAAACTTTTAATTTGGTTAACTAGCTTAACTTGGTTAAAATGTGGGCACCATGATACTCTAACGGGTTAGTGGTTTAATAAAATGTAATTATTGTTAATCAAGAAAGCTTGCCCTCACAGAAGGACTCTAACGGGTTAGATGGTGTTGTTATGAATTCTTGCCATGATTTGTTAGCTTAGTTAGTAGTTTCGGCCAAAATTGCTATCTTGGTGAATTTATGCGTAAGATTTGTAAAATGAACTCGGTTGTGATTTAATCTAGTTTATGCTTGTCTCGGTGGTTGCATTGTGTTTATCGGTGTTGCTTTCCTTGATTAAGTGAGGTTAGAAAACTGCTAACGGATGACTAACTTATTTCTAGGAGATTTTCATAGACATTAATCAATTACACGTTAAAGAACAATTCTAGGTGGTTAAAGTGTGTTTATCGTTTTAACTTTCCGAATGATTGTCATGTTAGGATTCCCGAAAGGGATACTAATTGTCTCAAAATGGAAAATTGACCGAATGCTTCTAGTGCCAAAACTGACTTAGTTGACATGCTGTGGTTGTGTATTAAGCAAGGCTATTTATTTATAATCTACTATGTTTTATAAGTTTTTATTTATGCGTACTTTAGTTTAATTTAAAACCAATACAACTTATGTTTTTACCGGTAATTTAGTGACAAAGGTCTTGTATTATTTCTCGGCCCATGTCCGTGGATCGATACTTGGTTCTTACCGATACTTTACTACATATATGACGGGGTACACTTGCCCTTTCGTGTGTGTTTTGATGTAAAAGTAATAATCACTTTTATAAATTTAAAACCAATTCGTGTGTAATTTCATTGTAAAAAAATGTGTAGTCACGCACGTACCAAGTTTTTGGCGCCGCTGCCGGGGAGATGGCGAGTTTTAGGAGCGACCCGAGTCATTGTGTTATCGGTGTATATACTTGTTAATATTTGTGTATATTTTCCTGATTATTTATCTGTTTATTTATTTGTTAATATTTCTTGCTTTTCATTTAATTTATTCATTTTCAAGCTTATTTTAAACACTTGTGAATTTTTTTTATTCCATTTATTTGTTTGAATTCGGACTCATTATTCATTTATTCTTTGGGTTTGCGGCTCCGAAAAAAAAATCATTTTTATACTAGCCGACTCGATTATTTTACTCATTATGATTTTTATAAAACTCCGGGCCCATTCTTGAATTTTTATAAAATTTCCAGCCCATTTAAATAAAAATTTTGTTTCTTTTCAGCAAAAAAAAAAAAAAAAGAATTATTATAATAATATAATATTCATGTGTGTTGGTTTTTCGTTTGCGGTTGATGTCCTCAACCCCCGCAACCGCCGCTGTAGAGCCTTCCGACGAACCCGAGCGTGATCTGAAGAGACGTCTTCGCAAAAGATCCCGTGCGGTAGTAGCTGTGGACGAGCCGATGGTACCCGCTGAGGCCGAGGGCTCAGCCAACGCAGGGAACATCATCATGGTGGACGACGAGCGGCCGCTAACCAAGTCGAACCAACCCGGAGGTGCGGACCGACGATAGTAGTACCTAGTTTTGAACTCCACACCCCACATGCGTCTTAAGTGTGATGTTGAGAGTCTACGCTACTGACTCGAGGACCAAAAATGTAGCAAGAGCGTCTTTGTCACTTTAGGGGTAAAATTGTCTATATTTGTGTTTTTGTCGTCTTTACGTAATTTTGGTGTGTTTGGTAGTTTCCGTAGTCGTGTACAGTTTTTAATCACACCGAGCGAAGGTTCTATGTTAGACAAATGTTAAAACAGTTAGCGTGTTGCAAAAATGGCGAAAAACGGCCAAAAAGAGTGCTGAAACTGGTTTCTGCAGCAAACAGACACATCTGCAGATTTGGCATGGCCGTGCCATGGGTCGCACGCCCGTGCGATTTCGGGCTGGCCTGCACCTCGAGTCGCACCCCCGTGCATTACCGAGGTCAACGTGCAAGAATGGGTCAACATCAGATCCGCACGCCCGTGCGAAAATCCGCATGACCGTGCGCATGGTCAGGGGCATTTTGTCATTGTTCCATATAAAAGCCCTCATCTGCATCCACTTCTCACATTCGCGAAACCATACTGCACTCTCGTTCCTGGCCGATTTTTTCCCTAAAATCGCACCATTTTTCGCTCGGTTTCTCAGATCTTCTCGCACGGTTTGTTTTTTCTTGTCGATTACCTGTTTTTATCGCTTTCTAGGGTTAGATTCTCCGATTTCTTCAAGGCTTTTTAGGGTTCCCTTCATAAACAAATCGAAACCCTAACCCTTGCAAGAACTTCACAAATCATGAACACCCGGTTGATTTCCTAACCCCCTGTCACTAGAAACTTGAAAAATTTCAAAAAGATTTGACTGTTCTGATTCGGGGTTAAGAATCTGCAGAAAACGGGATCGCACGGTCGTTCTGTACATGGAATGGTCGTGTGTATGCGGGTCGTTCATGATTTTTAACTGTGGTGCCGGACTTGATAAAAACTCGACAAGCAAAATATTTTTTGAAAAAGGAAACCGGAAAGCGTGACAAACAAAGAAAGACTTGCATGATAGTTTTCACACTTTTACCCATTCCATCCGTTACGTGAGCATATTTGAGCCTGTTATTATATATTTGTTCATTTCGGATATAGGAGTGAGCCGGATGTTATGTGTAATATAGAACTTGTCACTAGTATGCTTGTTAAAACCATGAACTTGTGGATTTGTGTAAAATTGATAGAGGCACTTAGATTACCCCTTTGTTGTAAACCTTGTTCTTTGTGTTGTGCTCCCCGTTCACCTTATATTACCCTTTAGGATTAACCATGTCGAGCCTTCCTGTTTACCTTTGTTTACCCATATTATCGCCCACTTAGCCAAATTTAGCCTTTGTATGTTTTATACCCTTTTTAGTGTTGAAACTCGGACAAAATAATCGTTTAACTAGCGTTTGTTTCAGTTTATTGTATAGTTTTCTTATGAGAAAAAAAAAACAGAAAATAAAACACTCTAAAATAGGGTGAAGTTGATAAAATCGAGCAATTTTGAACACTTAAATGTTAAAATTTCGTTGATAAGCTCGATTGTGCAATAGTCGCCTTTTTTTAAGGCATTTGTATGTATAGTTGTATACGTTGTTGCTAGTTAAACGCTACTACCGAGTTTTAACCATTTTCGCCACTTTATATGTCTACTTCCATACCCTTCGCCCAACCCTAACGTTACAACCCGTAAAGACCTCTTGATTTACACTTATTTGCATGTTAGTTGGTAGAGACGAGATCTTATGACAAGCTTATGATATTGCATGTTTCATTGACGAGGCATTGAGTGTTTGCACATACACATTATATGTATGTTTCATAAATAAAACCGAGTGTGTGTGAACATTGTGAGTCGCGTGAAGATTAACATGTTGAGTCGATTAAATGTGAAGTCACGGCTTTTTGGTTGTCACTTTATAATTGCATATGCTTGTTGGGTTTGAGTCTTTTGATGTTGTCTTTCGACAAACCGGCTAACCGTTTATAGTAGTTTTCAATAAAATAGTGTGTAAATTATCGTTCTTGTTTGTTTCCGTCTTTTATTGCTTTTTAGTTCAGCTTGCTTGAGGACAAGCAAGGTTCAAGTGTGGGGAGATTTGATATTCGCTAATTTACACATATTTTAGTCCCCCGTTTTACCCCTATTTTATGCGTTTTCGGCCGTAAAACCGTCATTCGGATACTTAATTATCCACATCTTTGTTTACAGGCCTAAAACATCATACCGGACAAGATGATAGCAAAAACGAGGACTTTCCAGACAAAACGACGAAGCTGCGAAGATTCTGTGAAGAAAACTGACCTGGGCGTTTGGAACGGTCATGCGACCTCATGCACGACCGTGCATATCCGATGATCCTTAATGACCCGGCAGTGAACGAGGTGTGCAACTCCGCGTGCAAGGCATTGAAGGCCAACCCGAAATGGCACGGTCGTTGTAACGCCCCAAAATCCCTAATTTGACTATGGGCATGTGCTTAAATAGTATGACATGATGTTGGGTAACTAGGGAAACTTAACCTAGTTAAATGTAATGCTAACTTTTAAGTAAAAGTGTAACACCCCAAAATTTATAATAGATTAATTGATGTTAAAGAATCTAATTTAAATTGTGAAGTTCAATAATTATGATGTAAGTTTATAAAGAATGAAAAATGTGTGCAAACATGACAACAAGGTAACCTTAAGGGCTAAATGTGTAAGTGGTGATAAATATTAATTTCAAAATGAAAACCCAGTGATTCTGGGTGTGGACGTGCGACGCAAGAAGGGCAGGGAAGGAGAAACCTTTCTCCTTTAACCTAGCTCATAAAAACACTTCAATTGAGGGTGTTATCAAGCAAGAATCGGATGCATGAGTCCAAGAAATCTCTAATCTAAGCATATTGAACATAAGGTAAGTTGAAATTTATGGTTTGGTGATCTTATGTGAAGTGGGTTATGATCAATCCGTGAAATTATGTGAAATTAAGCATAAGAATATGTTAGGATCACTATATGGAACACGAATTATGTGAGTTTTAGATGTCATTTGATGATTTAGAATGAAACCCATGTGTAGAAGTACAAGAATGATTATGATGAACATGCAATTATTGATGTTATGATTATGTTGTTGCACAAGATGTTATGTGGTAAGTTTTGATAGTAAACATAATGTAATTTTGATGACAATGTGACCTTGTTCAAATAAAATGGTTCATGAGATGAATTTTGGGAGAAACATGCTTAAACTACTTGTACTATGAGCTTCGAAAATGTTATGCACACCAAGTGTATGATGAAATGCCTAAGTGAAGTTAGAAGATAAAATGTGTGTGCAAGAACTTGGTAAATGGGTATAAAATGTGTTAATGGTAAAAGTTGTCGATAAAGATGCGTGATGGAAGTGTGATTAATTGAACCCATATGAGTAACCTTGTTGAAATAGTGTTTTAGTGGAATTTTGCATTAGTAGTTTGTAACATATGATTTGAGGGTGTGATGCACACAATATGGATTGTTTGCTTTGTCTTAATGATGACTTATGATGGTGGATGTGAGGTATATGCAAATCCTAGAAAAAGGAGTAAAATTTGGAATGATGATTGTTATTGGTAATGAAGACATATAGGTGCTAGTATGAACGGAATGGAATGTGCACGTGTATATAATCGGATGATCTTGTAGGTTTACATGTCGTACAATATGAGTGTGGAATGTAAATGATGTTTATATTATGGTCTACCATATTAAAACGGAGTCATGTTCTTGATTTGAATGTAATTAGGATAGTTGACTTTTGGAAGTCAACTATGTATAAATGCCGTAAATGAGCTTTAGGACACAATTGAATAAGTGTATGTATGCTAATAATGATATGAATATGATGACATGTACGGATAGGAGGTATGTCATCATGGACACAAGCATGGAAGGACAACGGGTCAAGGTAAACACGGAAGCTAAGCATGGACTCGGACGCACAAGGTAAGTGATTCCGTAATCACTTCTTAGTTGTTTATGTAATGTTATATGCAAATTAATTACATATGATAATTGAGGTCAAATAGGAATGAATTGTATGATGTCAATGAAGTATTAAACGGATCTTAGTTTTGATCCGAGCAAGGTATGTGTGATTAAGAATTGTAGCTATGTAGTAGGATTGGTTACTTATGTAAGGAATTCCTTTGGTATTAAGGATAGAGCAAAGTTGACTAAAATTCCCTTGATAGGTATTTCGGGCAAACAACCTTAGAAGTTGTTTGTAAACGAGCTATTCGATTAGAGTAATGTCTTGGTCATGTATGGAAACAAAGTATAGGGTTTTGTATGCCATAGTCTACTTAATGCGCAAATACCCATAACGGGTCAAATAGTTAGAAAATGGTAATAAGTCGAATGCATGTAAGTTAAGAATTTCCTTAATCTGGAGGTAGGATTTTAAGTCCATATGATAGAATGTGAATTTACAAGCATGTAGGAAGAAACGGGAGGTTAAACGGGTAAACAGTTCAAAAGTTACGCAAGTTTTAGCGTTTTCGGACATCGAAACGGATCTGCAGCGAAATGGTGATTCTAGGGGCCGTCGCCGACACCCCTATGGCCGGCGCCGACGCCCCGTGCATTTTCATTATTTGTCCGACGCCTTAATGTACTGTCTACGCGATTTTGGCCGACGCAAGGAAGCGCACGGTCGTGCGCTTGGATGCATGGCCGTGCGATTACGAGCAAATCATTGCACTAGCTCGAGCACTGCCAGTGCCCCCGGCGACGTAGGATCCGCACGGTCGTGCGGTTGGGACGCATGGCCGTGCATCAGCTGCCAGTTCAGTAAAATGTGCAGAATTCCTCTAAAATAGTCCCGTAACCAAAAAGGAGTCCCGAATCGTATTCTAAACTTATTATAGAATGATTATGGGATGCGATGAGCGTGTATGCATTTAAATATGGAGCGAAATAAGTAGAAAGACATAGTTAAATATAAGTATGGATTTACCTACATGATTAGTAAAAGAGAATCCTTGAGAAAACGCGTCAAACGTGTTTAGAAACGTATGTATGCGAGTAGGTAAGTATGTACGTATGTATGTATGTATGAATGTATGTATGTATGTATGTATGTATGTAGGTATGTATGTATGTATGTATGTAGGTATGCACGTATGTAGGCACGCACGTATGTATGTAGGTACGCACGTATGTGAGTAGTTATGTGCGAACGTTTGCATATATATATATATATATATATATATATATATATATATATATGAAGGTATGTATGTAAGTATATATGCATGTATTCAATGAAATTGAGCATTGACGATAATAATAGCGTGCCTTGTGAACGAAGTGTAACGCAGGTACAACGAAGAAGTCTCACCACGGAATGTATAACCAGATAGAAAGCGGGAATATGACGAGATAATGAAATGAATAGTCAGTAAGGAGGAATCTTATTTATGCTTATAATGTGTACTAACGTTATGAATGTATGTGGTGAGCGTAGGTTGATCGGGTCACGGAAAATCATCAAGGAATGGAGATCGAGGATCGAGTCACGTGAAGGATTGTACGGGATTGTATGAGAGAGTAATTCAATACACACAAGTTGTGTTTTATTATGTAAATGAGTTAAATTGATGTATTCATTGTAAATGTGTCACCTCAAAATGAACCTCAAGTAAGTTAAGACGTTCATAATGAAAGAAATTTTATGGCATGTATTTTCCGCTGCGTCTTTTCAGTTAAAGCGTGTTAGGGCGTAACAGTCGTGCCATATGCGGAACGGTCGTGCGGATCTGACAACCAAACAAGACATCGGAACTGAACGACCAAAGGACCAGGCGTGCAACTAGACTTCGGTGAAGAACGACCGTGCCAAGTGAAGAACGCCCGTGCGTGTCCGAAGACCAGTCAACGATCTGTGACGTCACGCAGTATGGTGGACCACCACCAATAATTGCTTAAAGTGCACGGTCGTGCGATCGGAAGAACGACCGTGCAACATGGAAAAAGCATAAAAACAGAACAGAACCATTCTATTAGTAACTCTGGAATTTTGGAGAGCTCTGCAGGCGATTTTGAGGCTCCGAAGGCTTCTGCTTTCACTTGGATTCAAGCCACATTGCCCGGTTTTGCTCGTTTACTATCCGGATTCTTAATCTTATGCTTGTTTATGGTTGGGTTTTCTAATCTTTCCATATTTTTGTTAATGTTTCAAGCATTTAGATTAATATTTATGTATTTTTGTAGCCTTTGGGCAAAAACACAACAATCCCTTGCTTGATTATAACCATTAGTATGTTAATCTATGTTTGTAATGAAATTTGGAAGTGTTTTCTATGATTATCTTTGATTATTAGTTTGCAACCTTGTTATTGATATTGATTTCTTGATTATAAGTAATTGTGTTGGATGATTGGTGCTTGGTTAGGTAAGATAGTTGAAAAATGAAGCTTATTTAATCATGTATTAGTAAACTTTTAATTTGGTTAACTAGCTTAACTTGGTTAAAATGTGGGCACCATGATACTCTAACGGGTTAGTGGTTTAATAAAATGTAATTATTGTTAATCAAGAAAGCTTGCCCTCACGAAAGGACTCTAATGGGTTAGATGGTGTTGTTATGAATTCTTGCCATGATTTGTTAGCTTAGTTAGTAGTTTCGGCCAAAATTGCTATCTTGGTGAATTTATGCGTAAGATTTGTAAAATGAACTCGGTTGTGATTTAATCTAGTTTATGCTTGTCTCGGTGGTTGCATTGTGTTTATCGGTGTTGCTTTCCTTGATTAAGTGAGGTTAGAAAACTCCTAACGGATGACTACCTTATTTTTAGGAGATTTTCATAGACATTAATCAATTGCACGTTAAAGAACAATTTTAGGTGGTTAAAGTGTGTTTATCGTTTTAACTTTCCGAATGATTGTCATGTTAGGATTCCCGAAAGGGATACTAATTGTCTCAAAATGAAAAATTGACCGAATGCTTCTAGTGCCAAAACTGACTTAGTTGACATGCTGTGGTTGTGTATTAAGCAAGGCTATTTATTTATAATCAACTATGTTTTATAAGCTTTTATTTATGCTTACCTTAGTTTAATTTAAAACCAATACAACTTATGTTTTTACCGGTAATTTAGTGACAAAGGTCTAGTATTATTTCTCCGCCCATTTCCGTGGATCGATACTTGGTTCTTACCGATACTTTACTACATATATGACGGGGTACACTTGCCCTTTCGTGTGTGTTTTGATGTAAAAGTAATAATCACTTTTATAAATTTAAAACCAATTCGTGTGTAATTTCATTGTAAAAAAATGTGTAGTCGCGCACGTACCAAGTTTTTGGCGCTGCTGCCGGGGAGATGGCGAGTTTTAGGAGCGACCCGAGTCATTGTGTTATCGGTGTATATACTTGTTAATATTTATGTATATTTTCCTGATTATTTATCTGTTTATTTATTTGTTAATATTTCTTGCTTTTCATTTAATTTATTCATTTTCAAGCTTATTTTAAACACTTGTGAATTTTTTTTATTCCATTTATTTGTTTGAATTCGGACTCATTATTCATTTATTCTTTGGGTTTGCGGCTCCGAAAAAAAATCATTTTTATACTAGCCGACTCGATTATTTTACTCATTATGATTTTTATAAAACTCCGGGCCCATTCTTGAATTTTTATAAAATTTCCAGCCCATTTAAATAAAAATTTTGTTTCTTTTCCGCAAAAAAAAAAAAAAAAACAGAATTATTATAATAATATAATATTCATGTGTGTTGGTTTTTCGTTTGCGGTTGATGTCCTCAACCCCCGCAACTGCCGCTGTAGAGCCTTCCGACGAACCCGAGCGTGATCTGAAGAGACGTCTTCGCAAAAGATCCCGTGCGGTAGTAGCTGTGGACGAGCCGATGGTACCCGCTGAGGCCGAGGGCTCAGCCAACGCAGGGAACATCATCATGGTGGACGACGAGCGGCCGCTAACCAAGTCGAACCAACCCGGAGGTGCGGACCGACGATAGTAGCACCTAGTTTTGAAACCCCACATGCGTCTTAAGTGTGATGTTGAGAGTCTACGCTACTGACTCGAGGACCAAAAATGTAGCAAGAGCGTCTTTGTCACTTTAGGGGTAAAATTGTCTATATTTGTGTTTTTGTCGTCTTTACGTAATTTTGGGGTGTTTGGTAGTTTCCGTAGTCGTGTACAGTTTTTAATCATACCGAGTGAAGGTTCTATGTTAGAGAAATGTTAAAATAGTTAGCGTGTTGCAAAAATGGCGAAAAACGGCCAAAAAGAGTGCTGAAACTGGTTTCTGCAGCAAACAGACACATCTGCAGATTTGGCATGGCCGTGCCATGGGTCGCACGCCCGTGCGATTTCGGGCTGGCCTGCACCTCGAGTCGCACCCCCGTGCATTACCGAGGTCAACGTGCAAGAATGGGTCAACATCAGATCTGCACGCCCGTGCGAAAATCCGCATGACCGTGCGCATGGTCAGGGGCATTTTGTCATTGTTCCATATAAAAGCCCTCATCTGCATCCACTTCTCACATTCGCGAAACCATACTGCACTCTCGTTCCTGGCCGATTTTTTCCCCAAAATCGCACCATTTTTCGCTCGGTTTCTCAGATCTTCTCGCACGGTTTGTTTTTTCTTGTCGATTTCCTGTTTTTATCGCTTTCTAGGGTTAGATTCTCTGATTTCTTCAAGGCTTTTTAGGGTTCCCTTCATAAACAAATCGAAACCCTAACCCTTGCAAGAACTTCACAAATCATGAACACCCGGCTGATTTCCTAACCCCCTGTCACTAGAAACTTGAAAAATTTCGAAAAGATTTGACTGTTCTGATTCGGGGTTAAGAATCTGCAGAAAACGGGATCGCACGGTCGTTCTGTACATGGAATGGTCGTGTGTATGCGGGTCGTTCATGATTTTTAACTGTGGTACCGGAATGCACGGTGATGCGACCAGTCGCACGTCCGTGCAATCCCGTCATGTTCCGATAATCGTGACCGCACCACCACTGATCTCGGTGACGCATTACCATGTGTCCATTCGCACGCTCGTGCGAAACACCCAGATCAGTTTGACAGAATCTTCATAACTGTGTGTTTGGCTGAGCATGTAGAGATGCAGGAGCAGCACCAGCCGCACACACCACCGCACCACACACCGCCACACCAGCCGCAGCACCATGAGTACTACCAGCATCAGGATTGGCCTGAGTTTTATCAGCAGTTCCAGCAGATGCGTGTTACGCAGGAACAGCATGGTACGTACATCGACCAGATTAGGACCAGCCAGGACCATATCCGGGCTAGTCAGGATCAGCTTAGGGCCACACAGGATCAGCTGAGGCATAGCCAGGAGAGCTTATACCAGGGGGTGAGTGCCGGATTTTCATACCTATTCGGGGAGATGCACCATGCATATCCCGACTACTTTCAGCACCCTCCACAGTTCCCACCGTGGAACCCACCTGGTTATGGTGGTGCGGGCCCATCCTTCACGAGAGACGATGACGGTGATGACGAGTAGGAGTTGGTGGTGATGTTCGTTAGTGGTTTTTATAATTATTTTAGTACTTGTCATTTCGGGTGTTCTTTTTGCTTAGTATGTCGAACACCCTCGGATTGTATTGTATTTTAAAACACTTTACTTTATGTTGTGTCTTTATTTGGATTGGTAGTATAATTATGGTTTATTTGTGTTTATTCTGTTACTGTTCTGTTTTGCTGTACCATATGACATACTTGCAGATTGTGGCTATCAAGTCTTTGACCGGAGCATATGACAGACACAGCTTTGGAAGTCTCGATTCATCAGATATCATCTTGAGGGGAGTACTATTATCCTTTTTCTCTATATTTCGGGTTTCGCATTGGGGACAATGCGAAGTTCAAGTGTGGGGAGGGGGTTAACTTTGTTAACTTTGTTTGTCCTCATATATATATATATATATATATATATATATATATATATAGGGGGCTGCTAGAATGAGAACCACCCCGAGTTGTAAGAACCGCGAGAACTACACCCCACGGAGCGCCGTTCGCCATGATTTTTTTTTACAAGTTGATGTGTGTATTATAAACACAGCCGTAAAAAATCATGGCGAACGGCGCTCCGTGGGGTGTAGTTTTTTACACCACAAGTTTGGTGTTTTTTAATTTTTTTTCTTTTTTCTTTTTTTTTTCACCAAACTTGTGGTGTAAAAAACTACACCCCACGGAGCGCCGTTCGCCATGATTTTTTACGGCTGTGTTTATAATACACACATCTACTTGTAAAAAAAAAATCATGGCGAACGGCGCTCCGTGGGGTGTAGTTCTCGCGGTTCTTACAACTCGAGGTGGTTCTCATTCTAGCGGCTCCCTATATATATATATATATATATAAAATCAGAAAATCAGAAAAATCATTCAAAAATACCTGTATTTTGTATATATTTTAGTAAATAAACCGGTTGGTTGTGTTTTAGAAAGCTTCGGACTTGATAAAAACTAGACAAGCAAAATATTTTCTGAAAAAGGAAACCGGAAAGCGTGACAAACAAAGAAAGACTTGCATGATAGTTTTCACACTTTTACCCATTCCATCCGTTACGTGAGCATATTTGAGCCTATTATTATTATATATTTGTTCATTTCGGATATAGGAGTGAGCCGGATGTTATGTGTAATATAGAACTTGTCACTAGTATGCTTGTTAAAACCATGAACTTGTGGATTTGTGTAAAAGTGATAGAGGCACTTAGATTACCCCTTTGTTGTAAACCTTGTTCTTTGTGTTGTGCTCCCCGTTCACCTTATATTACCCTTTAGGATTAACCATGTCGAGCCTTCCCGTTTACCTTTGTTTACCCATATTATCGCCCACTTAGCCAAATTTAGCCTTTGTATGTTTTATACCCTTTTTAGTGTTGAAACTCGGACAAAATAATCGTTTAACTAGCGTTTGTTTCAGTTTATTGTATAGTTTTCTTATGAAAAAAAACAGAAAATAAAACACCCTAAAATAGGGTGAAGTTGATAAAATCGAGCAATTTTGAACACTTAAATGTTAAAATTTCGTTGATAAGCTCGATTGCGCAATAGTCGCATTTTTTAAGGCATTTGTATGTATAGTTGTATACGTTGTTGCTAGTTAAACGCTACTACCGAGTTTTAACCATTTTCGCCACTTTATATGTCTACTTCCATACCCTTCGCCCAAGCCTAACGTTACAACCCGTAAAGACCTCTTGATTTACACTTATTTGCATGTTAGTTGGTGGAGACGAGATCTTATGACAAGCTTATGATATTGCATGTTTCATTGACGAGGCATTGAGTGTTTGCACATACACATTATATGTATGTTTCATAAATAAAACCGAGTGTGTGTGAACATTGTGAGTCGCGTGAAGATTAACATGTTGAGTCGATTAAATGTGAAGTCACGGCTTTTTGGTTGTCACTTTATAATTGCATATGCTTGTTGGGTTTGAGTCTTTTGATGTTGTCTTTCGACAAACCGGCTAACCGTTTATAGTAGTTTTCAATAAAATAGTGTGTAAATTATCGTTCTTGTTTGTTTCCGTCTTTTATTGCTTTTTAGTTCAGCTTGCTTGAGGACAAGCAAGGTTCAAGTGTGGGGAGATTTGATATTCGCTAATTTACACATATTTTAGTCCCCCGTTTTACCCCTATTTTATGCGTTTTCGGCCGTAAAACCGTCATTCGGATACTTAATTATCTACATCTTTGTTTACAGGCCTAAAACAGCATACCAGACAAGATGATAGCAAAAACGAGGACTTTCCGGACAAAACGACGAAGCTGCGAAGATTCTGTGAAGAAAACTGACCTGGGCGTTTGGAACGGTCATGCGACCTCATGCACGACCGTGCATATCCGATGATCCTTAATGACCCGGCAGTGAACGAGGTGTGCAACTCCGCGTGCAAGGCATTGAAGGCCAACCCGAAATGGCACAGTCGTGCCATATGCGAAACGGTCGTGCGGATCCGACAACCAAACAAGACATCGGAACTGAACGACCAAAGGACCAGGCGTGCAACTAGACTTCGGTGAAGAACGACCGTGCCAAGTGAAGAACGCCCGTGCGTGTCCGAAGACCAGTCAACGATCTGTGACGTCACGCAGTATGGTGGACCACCACCAATAATTGCTTAAAGTGCACGGTCGTGCGATCGGAAGAACGACCGTGCAACATGGAAAAAGCATAAAAACAGAACAGAACCATTCTATTAGTAACTCTGGAATTTTGGAGAGCTCTGCAGGCGATTTTGAGGCTCCGAAGGCTTCTGCTTTCACTTGGATTCAAGCCACATTGCCCGGTTTTGCTCGTTTACTGTCCGGATTCTTAATCTTATGCTTGTTTATGGTTGGGTTTTCTAATCTTTCCATATTTTTGTTAATGTTTCAAGCATTTAGATTAATATTTATGTATTATTGTAGCCTTTGGGCAAAAACACAACAATCCCTTGCTTGATTATAACCATTAGTATGTTAATCTATGTTTGTAATGAAATTTGGAAGTGTTTTCTATGATTATCTTTGATGATTAGTTTGCAACCTTGTTATTGATATTGATTTCTTGATTATAAGTAATTGTGTTGGATGATTGGTGCTTGGTTAGGTAAGATAGTTGAAAAATGAAGCTTATTTAATCATGTATTAGTAAACTTTTAATTTGGTTAACTAGCTTAACTTGGTTAAAATGTGGGCACCATGATACTCTAACGGGTTAGTGGTTTAATAAAATGTAATTATTGTTAATCAAGAAAGCTTGCCCTCACGGAAGGACTCTAACGGGTTAGATGGTGTTGTTATGAATTCTTGCCATGATTTGTTAGCTTAGTTAGTAGTTTCGGCTAAAATTGCTATCTTGGTGAATTTATGCGTAAGATTTGTAAAATGAACTCGGTTGTGATTTAATCTAGTTTATGCTTGTCTCGGTGGTTGCATTGTGTTTATCGGTGTTGCTTTCCTTGATTAAGTGAGGTTAGAAAACTCCTAACGGATGACTAACTTATTTTTAGGAGATTTTCATAGACATTAATCAATTGCACGTTAAAGAACAATTTTAGGTGGTTAAAGTGTGTTTATCGTTTTAACTTTCCGAATGATTGTCATGTTAGGATTCCCGAAAGGGATACTAATTGTCTCAAAATGGAAAATTGACCGAATGCTTCTAGTGCCAAAACTGACTTAGTTGACATGCTGTGGTTGTGCATTAAGCAAGGCTATTTATTTATAATCTACTATGTTTTATAAGTTTTTATTTATGCTTACTTTAGTTTAATTTAAAACCAATACAACTTATGTTTTTACCGGTAATTTAGTGACAAAGGTCTAGTATTATTTCTCCGCCCATTTCCGTGGATCGATACTTGGTTCTTACCGATACTTTACTACATATATGACGGGGTACACTTGCCCTTTCGTGTGTGTTTTGATGTAAAAGTAATAATCACTTTTATAAATTTAAAACCAATTCGTGTGTAATTTCATTGTAAAAAAATGTGTAGTCGCGCACGTACCAATGGTACTCGTAAACACAAACTTGTGGTGCTCAAAACTACACACACGACATTTTTTTTCGAATTTTTCTTTTACAAATGTGTTTATTTTACATGCAACTACGTTTATGAAAAAATAATTTTGGTCCACCTCACCCCGCACGGTGTAGTTCTCATGGTTTTTACAACTGGAGGTGATTCTCATTTTAGCGGTCGCTTAGCCCAATAAAAGTTATATATGTATTATATACAAAAATAATAAATAAAAATGTATAATTTTTATTCGAATTTCGAATCGAATCGAATTTGAAATTATAAATTCGTATTCGATTTACTTGACTCGAATTCGAATTCTTATAATCAAAACGAATTCTTGATAATCTAATTTTAAATTTTTCGAATTCAAAACGAATTCTGAACACCCCTATTTCTAATGGATTCATTTTTATTAACCATCGTAGACTTTTGACATGTACTTTAATCACTATTTTCATCAACTTTATATAATTCGACAAGAATTTATATCGATAATAAAGTGAGATATATAGTTATTAGGTTCATCTTTTTGTCGACACCAACCAAACCATCTTTCAATTCTTGTAATATTTTAAGACCAGATTTTATCAATAAAGTAATAGATCTGTTTTATAAGTCAAATAACACATTCATGTTAATATATGGTATGATAAAATATTAAAGAACACACTTAGCTTTTTATTTATGTTATATTACCGTTTGCTACACAAATAAGACAGTACGTGAAAATCTTTTGGATTCTAATGTCTAGCTTTCATGCAACATTGACATTGGCGTTTGGCATTGTAGAGCCTATGAGGGGGAGAATATATGTAGCGAAGTATGCATGGGGGTGTTCTCAGGTAATTTATTTTTGAAAATATTTGAAGTTGATACAATATATAAATTATATTAAATAAGCTATAAAATTAATCTTTACCTTTTTTTAGTACTAATTTTTTAGTACTAATGTTGAAAAAAGTACGTTTATTTGTATACTTTTTATTTTCAGGATAAAAAGAGCTTAAATGTACAAAAAAAACAAATTAACGGCAAAAACCAGCATAAATACAAAAACAAAGGAAGTTGATACATCATACCGACCCTTCGAGCTTCACCCCAAGACCAAAAACAACAAATCAGAAGACAAGCACGAGGTCGTGCCACCAAGGCATGGGGTCGTGCCCCACTCCAGATTTCTTGAAGAAAAAGATAAACAGAAGCAGACAAGAGGCACGGGGCTGTGCCCCATGGACATGGGCCGTGGTCAACTCCTAGATTTGCAGAATCTTGGATAATACAACAAGTACATGGGCCACGGGACCGTGCCGTTGACACACGGGGCTGTGCAAGCATGCAGACTAACACAACTTATTAAATGAAGACAGAGAAGAAGGGGGCACGGGGCCGTGCCCTCCAGGCACGAGGCAATGTAAACTATGTGTTCCCAACTATAAATATGAGTGCTTGGTTCAATTGCAATCCATCGCATGACAAACCACTTCTCTCACACCTGCCATCACTCCACCACCACAATACCACCATCATCCACCACATTCATCCATCATCTATCTTTAGAGTGTGTAGTAGTCTCGAGATCCAAGATTGATCGTAAGAGCTTTGTCAAACAAAGGCCATGATTGGTTAGTCTCTTACATCATTTTGTGAAGACAAGTCATTTATGTATTACTTTTGATTTTCAAGCGTTGGTTAACTTTTTAATTGGGTTTGAATTAATGACTTTAGTATCTAGTTTTTTATATTGAAAGTTAACTTTATTCTATCATCTCTTCATGTTTTGTTGATTCACTCATTCGTGTATTTACGGTCTATATAAAGCGCGTTAACTGACTGAAAGAGGGTTAGAAGAATAGTTTGGGTAAAGTTCTTGCGTCGTTCAGTGTATAGATCCTGCGAGGACTTGATTCAAGCTTATTAGGACTTCCTTTGAGGTGGATAACATCAAATCGGGGGAAGTAAGAACGACTTGAATCCCTTATAAATAAACTACTATTAGAACTTTAACCCGGCCTTGCGGGACTGTATCCCTGCTGACTCAGACCAATATGGTCGAGGGTAGTGTTGCCTCCAAAAGAGGGACATGCCACATTTTGCATTAATAACTTACTTAATTATCTTTTAATATTCCGGCTTTGCGGGACTGTATCCTTGCTGACTCAGACCAATATGAGCGAGGGTAGTGTTGCCTCCAAAAGAGGGACTTGCCACTATAACTAAGATAATCTCTTACAAAAACCCAAAGTGTGGAAATTATCAAAGGATACGTAAAGATAAGTCGAAACTAAGTGATTTTATCTTGTCTATTTGTTTCTTCTATTACCTTAGTTTCTTTCACTATTTTACTATTAAAAATCTTTTCTCAAAATTTGGTTAGATTAGACGTTAACGATATTCCGGTATTAAAAACTCTTTTGTCCTTGGATGACCACGGTATTTTATCATCACTATACTATGTCAACGATAGGTGCATTTGCCCTAACGTATTATAGAGAATGATAGCGTTATATCGTGTTTTATAAATTTAAAACTTGATAAACGAGTGAAAAATGTTTAAAAATATATTAAAAATTATACACCCTCACCTCACGAAAGTCAATGATTGTCACAAACATAAATAAAGTTAAATATGACCTTGTGATAATGAAAAGGAGAGAGGATTCACGAATGAAATATTTTCACATTTAACGCATCCATATATATACTTTCTAGGGTTTCATCCTAAAGTTCATTTTCTAGCACTTAAACTATATTCAACATTTACACTCTTTTTAGTGTCATGCAAGACATACATTGTAAGACCACTTCATGACTTTACCAACAATTAGTGCATGGGTTATGCACGTTTCCACAGGTAGCAATATGTTTATGATATTTTCCAAGGCAATATATCCATACACACATACATGTAGTGTAGATGTGGTTGTTGTATAAGGTGGACAATGAAAAGGTAATATATTTGATCTAAAAACTTTAATAGAGCATTATGCATTAGCTTATGTTTGTGGACGAGCTAATGTTGTGAGTTAATAAGTAGTTTCGGATGTGTTATCTTCTATTTGACAGATCTTGAGTTAATGATTAACACAAACACAAATAGAAGTCAATGTGAGTTTGTGATTATGAAGAGAGTAGTCATGAACCAAATATTATCACATCTTCACATCTTTGTAAATAATTTTCTAGGGTTTTTTCAATACCTTTTCCTTAAATGCAGTGAACATCTCAATCTTTAGAGTCATCTGATACAATTACTAAAAATGAAATGATAATCTCATCTGATACAATAACTGAAAATGAAATGATTATAGATAAAGCAATACATGCTTAAGTTATGCTCATATAAGTTATAACACTAGTCATTCATTTCTTTTAAATTTCTTTGTAATGAATCTTATCCCTTTGTCTTTCTTAATCAATGGCGTACAAAGGTTAAACAAGTTTAAAGATGCTTCTTTACTTTTTATTTTTTTTAGTTTACATACCCCCTTTGCAACTAGAAATCAAGTTATGATAAAGTTAGATATCCTAACATGAACGTAAACCCATATACACGGTGTATAATGTAGATACCCTAGCCGAAAGATTAGATAATGCCATTTGATAAAATCAAACGCTAAATATTGTGAGAACCGTGAGAATAAATGAAAAAACCGCGAGAACTTTGTAAAAAAACAATTCAAATTCAAAATTTTTTTCTACACTTATCATTATTATTCGAATACAATGTTAGAAATTTAATTTACACGTTTAAATTTACGTGAATTCGTAAATAAAGAAAATTTACACATGTGTAAGTTTGTCATTTACACATGTGTAAATTTGTTATATTTACACATGTGTAAAAAATCTAAAAAGAGTGATTTTGACAGGAGAAATGAATTATTTGATGTTGTAAATTCTTTTTTGATGTTGTAAATTCTTTTTTGATGTTGTATCTTAATTACAATGAGATTTGTATTAAAAAAAATTGGTTTTGATTGATTTTTTCAATCGTTCTCACGGTTCTCGCAATATTTAGCGTTCTCAAAATAACCCTCCCATATATATATATATATATATATATATATATATATATATATATATATATATGTAGGGTCGGGATTTAGAGAAAACGGTAGAAAGTGTGAGAACGGTGAGAACGCTTATCGATCGTTCGATCAAAACAATTTATGAACTAGACTGGCGCGGTGGCGTTTTCGTAAATAACATCAATTTTATTACGTGGACGCGCTTCATTAAGGGTAAAAGGGTCTTTTGACTTCTCCACACAAAACGTCATCTCATGAAATAAAACGCCAAAAACAAAAATCACACAACATTCTGCTAAAAACGCCATTAGATATAAAACGCCAAACTTAATTATAGTAAAATCCCGCCTAAAAAAACCGCCAAAAAAATCCTATATATACAACATCTCAGACCTTCAACTAAAAACACACACAAAAACCCAAACGCCATATTTGATATATCCCATTCGCCTTAGAAACGCCAAAAAACCCGAACATCAAATATCTTCTAACCCAAAACGTTTTTTTGAAATTCAGTTTGGTTGTCAGTAAGATTTCGCTCAATGAAATAGACAAAATCCTTAAGTGAGGATATTGTCCATTTCATTGAGTAAAATCTTATTGACTTATCCTCAACTTCTATCCAATTTATAACGCCAAAACATACAAAAACATTATTGAGGTTTGTTGTCAATAAAGTTTAGCTGTATGGGGTGGACAACATTGTCAGTTATCTTTCTTAACCGAGGATTAACAATGTTGTCCATCTCCTACAGCAAAACATTATTGATTTTAGCATGATCAAAATTTGAGGTTTAAGGTGCTCTTATTTCGTGGCATTCTTTTTATCGGTAAAACGCCAAAAAAGTTAAAAAATCAAACATCGTTGATTGTAAAAATTCAAGATTGTTGGCTGAAGGGTCTAAACTCAATAACATTTTGCTGTATGAGATGGACAAATCTTCAAGAAAAAGATGCTAATGTCAGACTGTGTGCTTCCAAACAGCCACACAAAAAACTACTTGAAAAACAAAAAAACAAAATGAATCATACGAAAGTCGAACCAGCCAGTTAACATGATTCAAAAAAGAAGAAAGAGACTGGTGACAGTGAAGATTTAGAAGATCAATTGTTTATGTATTCTTTTTTTTTTATTTTCCTTTTCAGTTAACTGTTATATAATAAAAACGCCATATATAATAAAAACGCCAAAATAGCCAAAATGCATGTTTAAACGATATCATCCCGTTAAAAGCAAACTTGAAAATGTAACTAGAAACAGTAAATACAAATCAGTAATACTGAAGATAGGGAAAATTTATTATATTAGAATCTAAAACGCCAAACTTGAAAGATGGGACGTGTTACAGACTTCAGAGATAAAGCTTATCAAAAACAATAATTACAAAACAGTAACTGAAAAGATGAACACTTTATTATAATAATGCACCGCCTAATTTAGGCGCCAAAAATACATCCTATAAAATGATACGTCTCAGCAACTTCCATTTGATCAAACCAAAAAAACAAACGCCTATACTACTAAATACCACTCACTGTAAAACGCCAAAACATAAAAAAAAATCAAAGATGGCTAATATGCTTTCTTGGATATTCAGAATTGTTCTTCGTGAAGTTTCACTGAATGAATTGTTATCAGAGGGGAGTAACTCAGAAAGATTTTGCTGCATAAGATGGACAAAAATTCAAGAAAAAGATATTGATGCCAGTCATATGGCATTTTGTATTTTTTTGTTCTTGAAGAAAGTTTGGATGAGGAGAAGAGATCAATGACACTTAAGAGTGGGTTGATTATAAAGATGAAGATCCAGATAAAGAAAAAACGAAAAACCCACTCACACGTCATAGATCTATGTCCCCAAACATTCACAAAAAAAGCCAGTTCAACAGACGAGCAGTCAAAAAAAATCAAACCGATGGGTTTGCTAAGTTTTACATAAAACGCCATATATTTGGAGACAGTTCTTGTATTATTAAAGAAGAGAGAGACTGATGACAGTGAAGATTGTGAAAAGAGATCCGATTAGGATTTTTAATTTATTTTCTTCGCTTGTATTTTTTTTCCTGTGGTTGAAATATAATTTAACAATAGTAAAACGCCAAGATACCACAAACGCCAAAATGTTTATAAAAATAATAGAACAATGGGCCATCTTGTTTAAAACCCCTTGAAAAACGCCATTCAAATAGATTTCCTGCCCCCTGGGTTCCAATGGCATACGATTTTAATAAAAGCCATAAACGCCAAAATGTTGATACAATGAAACCATTAAAACACCATTAATTATTGAATATGGTTAACGCCAAAAATCTTAAAATCCAAAAATTAAAACAATATTGGGAAAAGCGGAACTGGAAAAGCAGAAGATGAAAGGACAAAAAAGCCCCTCCGCCCTTTTCTAAGCGGCGTGACACGTGTTGGGCCAGGAAGCGTTCTCACCTCTCTCACACTTTTGAGCGTTTTCTCCTGATCCCGTTTATATATATATATATATATATATATATATATATATATATATATATATATATATATATATATATAGAAAACTCGTAAGATAATGAGGGAGATAATGATAATACTTCTATTCATAAGAAAACTCGATAAAACTCTATCTAACAATTACTTAATCCTAATCCCTAAATCTTGAAATCTAAACCGTAAAGCCTAACGACTAAAAGCTAAAAACTAAATGTTAAAGTTCAACCCCCAAAAAAACTAATCACTAAATATGATACCTCTTCCCTAAATTCTTATTTGTAGAATGTGAAGGGAGGAATGTGGAATATATGTTGAACTTTGTATGATTGAAGCACCATATGGTAGTTAGGAGTATCATGAGGTGTATCATAACATCATATTGTACAGAAATCAGCAGACAATAGACATAAAAACAAGAATATATAGATAAGTATGCATGAATGATATTTTTAGGTAAAACCCTAGAATTTTCCTAAATGAGTTAGAATAATACCTAAATTAATCTAGACATATTAGTAAGTACTCAAGTAATGAATCAAAATGAATTCGATATATCCACATGTCTATGAGAATGAATCAAGAATCGGAGACATGCATGAAACAGATTGCATTAAAACTAAGGAAGGTTGTCAAAACAGCTTTCCCTTATAATCGAGTAAGATCTCCGTAAACTAACAGGAGAAGTAATAACTCCTCACAACAACAATCTGAAGTGCTATTTATAGCCCAATTATGCATACATAATTTGGGAAGAATTTCCAGGAACACCCTAAGGGCGTAAGGTGGAATTTAAAATAAATTTGTTATCCCATACGACACGATTGCCAAATCCCATACTTATTGCCACTAACGAAAATAAATGAGATGAAGAAATAGTTGGAGGATCTATTAGAAATAGGATTTATAGGACCAAGTTATTCGTTATGGGGAGCATTTAGACGACACTAAATGAAACCCTGAATGACAAAAAATAGAAAATGCCTTTATGATTATCGAAAACTAAAGAAAGCCAATAATTTGAACCAAGTTATTTTAGGAAACAGTTAACAAGTGATTAAAAATCTAGAAAAGTTGGAAAATGGTTAGAGATAGACAAAAGAGTTATAACAAAAGTGAAAGCTGATAAAATTTAATATTTGAAATAATATGTTAAAGGTATTATTTTGGAAATGGGTTATCCGATTTAGAAAGAAAGGAAAGTTAAGATCACTTCCCGTTAGACTATTTGAAATTTTCAAAGAATTAGACTGGTAGCTTACAACTACAATTACTAAGAGAGATAAGTGTACAATATATTTCATATGTCAAAACTAGAAATATTTTAGTGAGAAATCATTTGATGTACTTCCATAGGATGTAGAAGTTAATGAGCACACATATAAAAAGACAACTACGAAGGAATAGAAAGATAAGGATAATAATGACTTATTTACTAGGAATAAAATTAATGGTTAGGCTATATAAGTAAAAACAATAAGCAGTTTTTTTATATAAAGGATCCGACTGGAGACACAAGCGGATATGTTATGAGACCTTGCGAGAAATGATAGAATTCCCAGGGGAAGTAAGTTAACAATTATATTTGATAACATGTAATGATAGAAACTACAATTGCATGTGTAAAAAAATTCCATTTGTTGATGAATGATAAATGAATTTGCATATCTCTAGTCAGACATACTTAAATCATGCAAGATCATCACTTTTAAGGAAAAAAAAAATAAATAATGGAATTTTGATTCGACATAGTAATAAGATTTCCTTATCTTGATATATTTTACCTATATACCTTGTATTTATAACTAGAGGATGGCCCTGCCGCACCGCGGCGGGGTGTTTTGTTTTTGTTATGCTCGTCTGACCCGTTCTCCACCTATATTCAAAATATATATGAATGATTCGAAATATAATTCACTACAAGTAGCATTTAACATTCAATGCCGTTCTATCACCAATCCATATAAGTTTACAGTTCTTTACCCTTAATTATATATTATATATGTATGCTTGCGTATGACCTTGTTCTGATTATCATTTCACACGTAACCTCGTTTTACACATTAGTAATAAAGTAAATCCTACAGCACATTTCAGCACCATTCTTACAGCAACTTTTGACAAAATTTTACAGGAAGAAATGACATGTGTTTATCTATTAGTGTTGGATTGTGTTTTTCAACCAAGAATAATAAGTTTGAAATAAGCAGCTCAAATCTTTTATTAAAGATAGCTTATTCCCCCTAAAATACGTCGTTAAACATAAGTATTTTTCTTCATCCAGATTCCAGACACAAAGTGTTTCATTGCTTTTAAAAAAGAAGTAGATAACTTAGTTCATATAAGCATTCCCAAACACCATTAATAAGATGAGTTAAAGCACTAACACCAATTCAGATGGAAAACAAAGTGTGCAATGAATAAGTAAGTGATTGTTTTTAACCTCAACATGTACAAAACCATGTAATCAAAATCACAAATGGCCATCATCTAACGTAGCGAATCAAGATTGTTGCATTGCTCAAATTTTCAAATAGGCTGCTACATGTCATCCTTTAAACAAAACAAAAAAATACTCCATATTATTCCAAGAATACAAGAACTTTCTAAACTATTTTGACTATGCATGAACTGTTCGAATTTCGTAGTAACATTGACTATACAAGAAACGAACACCTAAACTATGTCTGCAATTGTTTTGTGTAATGACCATATCTCGACACCTTTTTGCTACTTACATGCATAAACATAAAAGCTCTCGCGGAAACACTAAGGATTGCAGTACACCATCCTCAAAACAGATCACACAGTAACAAAATTCATAATATATCACTATTACACACAAAAAACTCGACCTACCCATATATCTGTTAATCCAAGATTTGTTAAATACGTTAGAAAATGAAGAACCGTTAAGAAATAGCCACCGGTCCCTATATATTTGTTCATTTTCATTCATTCAATATATGAATTGAACAACTAAAAAAGTATAAATATGATATATTCTAGAAAATGGTCAAGCATTAACAAATAGCCATTTTTATTTGTTTCACGGTAGTTGAATATAAATATCATGTATTCTAGAAAACGGTGTAGCATTAACAAATAGCCATTTTCATTTGTTTTGACAGTAGTCGAACAGAAAATTAGGCCATAAAATTTTAATTTTTGGTTGTTCAAAAAAATAGGCCACAAAACATTACCCTACAAAACTCAAAATCCAACAAAAACCACAATAGTTGAGGAAATTGGACCACAAAATCAACAACCATGGCAGTGACACAAGGTAAATGGGTCAAGGTCAGGTTCTTCTTCAACATTACCCTCCGAAACTTTAAATCCAACATAAAATTCGGTTCGTTCAACACTTTTTCCAATGATTATTCCTAACGAACACTCAAACTTGACAAGTGTAACCTAAACGTATGTGAAATTGGAAACCTAGTTTGTTGAAGCCTTACCTGTAGGAGCGCCGACGAAAATCGTCGGTTTCTTGGATTGTGGTTGACGTATCGCCGATGTCAACAAACCTTAGCATTACAAAATCCCTGCACAATTTGGGTTGAATTTGAAAAAGAAAGCCTAGAACGAAGGAGATGGCATGGCAGTATTTTAGTCTTTTTCTTCCGTATACAAAGGAATGGCACAACTGTAATTATCATTCTATTTTCGTCCATTCAATGTACTGTTCCTAAGGAACTACCTTAATTGTTATATAAATTGCTGAAGCGTACATACTGGAGCCCTAATCTCAGGCGAAAATCATCAAGCGTACCTGCGATTGAGGTGAAGAACACAGAAATTGGAGCCCTAATTTGTTGAAGCGTACCTGTTGGAGCCCTAATCTGAGAAGAAAAGCGATAAACATACCTGCGATAGGGGTGAAGAACACTGATTGGATCCTAATTCTTGAAACCTAGCTGTAATCTTAGACAACGAAGAACAGGAACGATCTGCGATGGATGTATCATGCCCTAAATGTGGATGTCGTTTGAGAGGTGGATGGCACGTGTGGTTTGTCGCCGGAGCTGGATTAAGGGCATGGCGGGTCGGTGGCATGTATATGTTGTTGATCCTAAGAAGCTATTGTATACCGGTGGTGAGGACCGGCAAATATAGGTGGGAAAAACTGGAAACCGGAACTGTAGCTAAGATGCTACGCAAATTGTTATTATAGATAATAGAAATGTTAGCCAATTGTGGTATAGTATTAAGAATCGATTGTTTAATTCTTAAGTCAAATATATGTCATAGAATATACACCAAATAAAAGGATAGTTATCATACATGAAAGAACAATCATAGTGAAGTTATGATTTAAGCTAATAAATGCTTAAGGACTAATTGTCTAAATCACTAACTGACATAAGGTGTCATCAGATCTAGACATGAATAGTATAAGTGTATAGTTATGTTAAAGGCCTCAACGGTTTCTATAACTAGATGAATAAACAATAGATAGACAAGTTTGTCTTCGAAGAGAGCATACTCATTCAAAGAATAATGAAGGAAGAAATACTTGAAAATCAATAACTAGTTACCTAAACAAAAGATCTAGAAATCTTTTGTGAACAAATCTCGACGATGAGATTTAAATAAAGGTGAGTAGATGTAACGTCCTATTTTTATTAGTATAAATAAAATCTTAGGATTCAAATTCCAAAAATCGTTGAAAGGGTAAATATTAAGTAAAATGATTATTTGAAATATGAGTTATCTAGACAAGTAATTAGTATTATAAAAACCATTTTATGATATATATATATATATATATATATTAACACACACATATAAATCTCTTTTTTCTGAATATAAATAAAGTATTGGTTGTTTTGACACTTATATTCCAAATAATTTTAAAAATATGTGATAGGTGAAACGATCGTTTGAGTTGTGAGACATTTAACCGAGCGTCTTAAATTATCAAAATCGTTTAACGATTAAGATAAATAAACAAGTTATTAACATTAATATATATGTTATATATACATTGAGATGCAAGTTGTTTATATATGATTATAATATATATTTATATCTTTTATATATTTATATATAATAAATGTAAATAATGTGGGCCACAAGTCAGCGTGATATTGTATCTCAATTTGTTTTTGGCACACAAACTTTTGGGTCTTTGTTTTCATTAATGAATATCCATATTGCTACACCTGATCTGATTAACAAATGGATACACATATAGCGTGCTAATTATAACCGAGATCTTATCCATTGTCTCTTCATCTCTCAAACCCAAGATTCATTATCTTTTCCTTCACACTTTCTCAATCCCTACAGACATTTAGTTGTTCTAGAGTATTTTTTGGTGGACTTGAAACCCTAGAATCATTATTCTCTCTATCATAATCCCTCCATGCTGCCTTCTACGCCACCGCCTACAATCAGAAATCTGGAATCAAAATCCAAATCAACAGAGATCATCTACGGATCAATCGATTCATTGGTTTTGCGTATTCTAGAATATGGCAACTCCTCAGATATTAGGTGATTCAGCATGGATTCATACCGCAACTAATAAAGGATTTGAATGATTTTGATTGTTGGATTCAAATATATTAAGTGTATTATTCAACTTTTTTATTCATCCATCGTACTTTGAAACAGGGAATTCAAATTATTATTCCTTTTAAAAAAGACGGGGATTCAATCATATTAGGGTTATTTAGTTAGTTGATCTAACTATGTTTCGTGTTTCTTTAGTCCATCTGGTGAGTTTTAACTGCTCATTTTAACTTTTTCTAGCGAACGAATGTTATGATTAGTGATGTGCGTGAAGTGTGTTATATTTTTAATATATATTTTAAGCCCTTTTACACTTTTAGCCAAGTTTTAAATTTATAAAACACGATATTTACTAACACTAAACACACATATGGGCAAGTGCACCCATCGTGGACGTAGTATAGTGTTGGTAAGATACCGAGGTCGTCCAAGGACACAAAAGCTTTTAGTACCGGTTTATCCTCAACGTCTAATCAAATCAAAAAGTTAGAAAAGGTTTTTAAACTAAGAAAATAAAAGCTAACTAAATGCTGAAAAATAAAAATAAAATAAAAACAGATAGACAAGATGAATCACTTGGATCCGACTCGTGTATTAGTATAACTGTCACGGCCCCCGACCCACCCTGGACGGAGTCGGGGCCCGCGAGGCAGTTCCCGTGGTATTTAATTTATGCGGCAGCGGAAGTCTTTTTACAACAGGATCTTTTCACCGTAAAATGCTCGTTTAATATATTACACAAAGTTTAAGGGATAAATCCCATAATTTACAATAAGTTGATTTCACACAGAAATCTTTATTTTTCAAAACACGTTTTATTGGTTTATTTACACTGAGCCACTTCTCTGAGCTTGTTAGTGCTTTATTGCACTTTTCCTGGATCACACAGATCACCTGAAACATGTTTGAAAAAGGTTTTGTCAGCGGGGAAATACTGAGTGAATCATTCTGTTTTCTAAAACGACCCGTTAGTTATAATTTACAGTATTAAGAGCGATTACAATGTTTCTATCAACCAATTATCAAGAATGGGTATTTGTCACTCGATTCATTTCTGTGACTGTGGTCATACCACTATTGGGTCCCGTTGCCCTAATAGTGACGGTGTACTCACACAGAGTAATAATAACTCACATAGAGTAATATTCACTCACATAGAGTGATAATAACAGAAATGTGCACAATACCCCACATACCAGCTGTAATTTGGTGATTACAAAGACTTAATCCCTGTAATTATAACCTTGAAAATAATTTGAGTATTGTAAAACAGTTGATAAAAAGAGAATGACTCACATTGCAGATTAACGAGCAATAGATATAAGCCTACTGATTAGCCTTGCTTAAACCTAATTTAACACAATGCACACACACAGGTTAGTAACTAATACAGCAGTTACGTCAATTCACGAGATTAAACCCTCACAACGATTAATCAGTGCAATACTCGATAATTCAATCGGATTCACAACGAATAACAGAGCATAGTCCGAATTCGAACAGCACTCTAATATTCAAGTCGAAATCACGACGAATAATCAAAGTACAAGCTCAATTGAGCAGCACCCGGACTATCGTTGGATAGTTATAATCGATCGGACGTTGAATCGTAATAGCGATCGAGTTATTACCCTGATTGCGGCAGCGTTTCGATAACTGTGTATGTGTGTTGGACTGTTTCTGTGATAACTCGCTCTACGTAACTCGGATTTACGTCGTTCCAAAGACAGAATTCAAGTCCCAACCCCCTCTATTTATACCCGAAATTTGACACCGTCGCGTAGCGCGAGGGGTATCCCCTATAGGTGTCGCGCTACGCGAGTGGTAACCTATGTTCATAGGGTAGCTACGTGTGTAACTAGGCTTGCTGTGTTGACAGTTTTATCAAATTCGATTTTGATTGAAAGTTATGAAGATAATCGTTGGCTAGGGTTTATCCCCCCCCGAGTTTTAGGGGCCCTGTTCCTGATTCTGATTGTTCTGGAAATTTTAGGGTTAGTGCAGAATTACTTGGGTTTCTTAATTAGGGTTTCCTTAATAGCTAATTACCATCCTAATTATGGATTTTAGTGATAGTTGTTACATCCTCCCCACCTTAAGAAAAATCTCGTCCTCGAGATTTACTGGAATAGATGAGGGTACTTTCGCTTCATTTCCGATTCTAGTTCCCAAGTGTATTCTGGTCCTCTCTTGGATTCCCATTTGACTTTTACTAGCACTAGTCGTTTGTGCTTGAGAAACTTGACTTTTCTATCTTCGATCTGTAGTGGTTTCTCTATAAACTTCAACTTTTCGTTCACCTCTACATCTTGAAGAGGTACTACCAGGGATTCATCTGCTAAACATTTCTTGAGATTGGATACATGAATACATCATGTACTCCAGCCAATTCTTCTGGTAGTTGTAAACGATAAGCAACTGGTCCGATTCGTTGAATCACTGGGAATGGTCCAACGTATCTTGGACTTAGCTTTCCTTTCTTTCCGAATCGTACTACTCCTTTCCAAGGAGAGACTTTTAAAAGTACTTTATCTCCTACTTGAAATTCTAAAGGCTTACGACGATTGTCTGCATAGCTCTTTTGACGATCTCGAGCCATTTTCAATCTTTCCTTAATCTGAGTTATCTTGTCAGTAGTTTCTTGTACAATTTCAGGACCTGATAATTGACTTTCTCCGATTTCTGCCCAACATACTGGAGTTCTGCACTTGCGTCCGTATAGTGCTTTAAATGGTGCAGCTTCGATGCTTGAATGATAACTATTGTTATAGGAGAATTCAATTAATGGCAATTGGCTATCCCAATTACCACCAAAGTCAATTACACATGCTCGGAGCATGTCTTCTAGAGTTTGTATTGTCCTTTCACTCTGTCCGTCTGTTTGTGGATGATATGCAGTACTTAGATTTAGTCGAGTTCCCATTGCTTTCTGAAAACTTGTCCAGAAATGAGATGTAAAACGACTATCTCTATCCAATACAATGGAGAGTGGGACTCCATGTAGGGATACTACTTCGTCCACGTACAGTTGTGCTAACCTTTCCATGCTAAAGGTTTCTTTCATTGGTAAGAAATGAGCTGATTTGGTTAATCGGTCTACGATTACCCAAATCGCATCATTACCTCTTTTGGTTTTGGGTAACTTTGTAACAAAGTCCATTGTTATGAGTTCCCATTTCCATACAGGCATTTCTAATTGTTGTAGTAGTCCTGAAGGTTTCTGGTGTTCAGCCTTAACTTGTGAACAAGTTAAGCACTTGGATACGTATTCGGCTATATCCTTTTTCATTCCTATCCACCAGAAATTATTCCTTAAATCTTGGTACATCTTATTATTTCCTGGGTGCATGGTATACCTAGATTTATGAGCTTCTTCTAAGATCTTATTTCTTAATTCTCCTTGCTTAGGTACCCAAATTCGCTTCTTATGGAATTTCCAAATTCCATCATTTCCTTGTTCTAGTTCTTTTAAGTAACCTTTCATTCCTTCAGCATCATCTTGGATTGCTGTTTTCTGAACTTCTTTGATTTGTGCCATTAAATCTACTTGTAGATTTAACCTCAGAGCACGGACTCGTTTCTGTTTCTCATGGTACTTACGACTTAAGGCATCTGCAACTACATTTGCCTTTCCTTCGTGATATTGGATATCACAGTCGTAATCGCTTAGCATCTCCATCCATCTTCTTTGCCTCATGTTTAATTCTTTTTGCCCAAATATATATCTTAGACTCTTATGATCTGTTATAAACAGTAAACTTACTTCCATACAGATAATGTCTCCATATCTTAAGGGCAAAAATTATGGCTCCTAATTCTGGATCATGAGTCGTATAATTTTCTTCGTGCTTTTTCAATTGTCTAGAAGCATACGCAATTACCTTCTTGCGTTGCATTAACACACATCCGTATCCTAATTTTGAAGCATCACAATATACTTCAAAGTCTTATGTTCCTTCGGGTAAAGCTAAGATTGGTGTATTCGTCAACCTATGCTTTAAAATCTTAAAGGCTTCTTCTTGTCTAGGTCCCCATTCAAACTTAGCAGCTTTACAGGTTAACTTAGTTAATGGTATGGCTATCTTGGAAAAATCTTTGATAAATCGTCTATAGTATCCAGCTAAGCCTAGAAAACTTCTTATCTCCATAGCTGTTTGTGGAACTTTCCACTTCGTAATTGCGTCTATCTTAGCAGGATCTACATGGATACCTTCGTGATTTACCACATGACCTAAGAATTGTACTTCTTGCAGCCAAAATTCACATTTCGAGAATTTGGCATAAAGCCTTTCGTTTCTTAACAAAGTTAAGAGAACATGTAAATGCTCACAATGTTCTTTTTGGCTTTTGGAGTAAATAAATATATCGTCGATGAAAACGATTACAAATTTATCCAAGTATGGTTTACAGATTCGATTCATCATGTCCATGAATGCTGCTGGGGCATTCGTTAATCCAAAGGGCATGACTGTAAACTCATAATGACCATACCTAGTTCTGAAAGCAGTTTTAGGTATGTCTTCTTCTTGTACCTTCAACTGATGATATCCAGATCTTAAATCTATCTTAGAGAAATACCTAGCTCCTTGCAGTTGATCAAAAAGATCATCAATCCTAGGTAGTGGGTATCGATTCTTAATCGTAACCTTATTCAATTCTCTATAATCGATACACATTCTCATCGATCCATCTTTCTTTTTCACAAACAGTACTGGTGCACCCCAAGGGGATGAACTAGGTTGTATGAATCCTTTGCTTAATAATTCATCTAATTGCTTTTTCAATTCTAGCATTTCGGTAGGTGCTAATCTATAAGGTGCTTTGGCTATTGGTGCAGTACCTGGAATTAAATGAATTCTAAACTCTACTTCCCTATCAGGTGGTAATCCAGGTAATTCTTCTGGAAAAACGTCTGGGTATTCTGACACTACCGGGATGTCCTGAAGTTCCTTATCCTTAGTGTTAATGATTACTGAAATAATATACACCATTTCCTGTTTTCTTGAATAACTAGCCAATTTCATTACTGAGATAAATTTCAGTGGCTTTCGAGGTTTATCTCCAGTAATTAAAATTACTTCTCCTGTAGGTGTTTGAATTTCTACAGCATTTTTGTCACATAGGATTCGTGCATGGTTGGCTATTAACCAATCCATTCCTAATACTACATCGAATCCTGCTAAATTCATTGGTAACAAATTTGCAGAAAACTTATGGCCTAATAATTCTATTTTTCCTTCTTGCCAGATTTTATCTATTTTTACAGAATTTCCTTCTGCGGTTTCTACTGTGAAGTTTTGCCTAAGAGTGGTTAATGGTAACTTAAGATCTTGGCAAAATAAAGTATTTATAAAACTTTGGTTCGCACCAGAGTCAAATAATACTTTTGCAAATACGTTATGAACTAAGAACGTACCAGCTATCACATCTGGAATGAGTTCGGCCTCTTGAGTGGTTAGCTGGAATGCACGAGCATTTCTCTTGGTTGTTCCTTCAGCTGGTTTGGCTTGGTTAACTACAGGTTTAGCTAGCTTAGGACATTCATATTGAAAATGACCTCTTTCTCTGCAATTATAACAAACTTTTGTTTTTTTCCTGCAGTCTTCTTCCCTATGTCCTTTCATTTTGCAAAAATTGCAAACCATATTGCATTGTCCATAATGCTTCTTTTTGCAAATTTTGCAGAAAGGAAATGAGGAGGATTGCCCAGTTCCTCTTTTCTTGACATTACCCATACGAAATCCTTGGGTAATCTTTTGAGCTAATTCCTTCTTGCGATCTTCCTCTCTTGTGCGTACCAATTCATCTGTTAGGGTATTAGCTAATTCTACAGCATCGTCAATAGTACGAGGTCTCGCAGCTTTAACGATGTTTCGGATTTCACTAATTAAACCCCAGATGTAACGAGAAATAAGTACCGGTTCTGGCGAAGCCAGTGATGGTACTACCCTTGCATATTCAAAGAATGTCGAAGTATAGCCCCGACAATCTACGCCTAACATACGATGACTCAGGAACTTGTTTGCCATTTGTTCCTTCTCGTATTCGGGACAGAATTTTCTTTCTACCAAACTCTTAAATTCTTCCCAACCTATGGCATAGGCTATCCTTCTTCCTTTTGCCTGGAGGATCGTGTTCCACCATTCGAGTGCTCCTTCTTTGAACAGATTTGATGCATACATCACCTGATCCTCTTTGGCACATTTGCTTATTGCGATTACTGCTTCGGTTTTCTCTAACCAACGCAGTGTTGCAGTTGCCCCTTCGTTACCTGCAAATTCAGCGGGTTTGCAAGCAAGAAATTCTTTATAAGTGCAACCAGGCGTTGCAGCTTTCATTCTTTTAGGGAGTGGGGCCTGCTGCGGATCATGATCGTCATGACTACCGCCTCCATTTATGCTGTTACTGCCGTTATCTTCTGGAATACGTTTACTAGGAATTAATTGTGGTTCGGCAGGTTTCTGAACAGCAGCCACAATTTCTGGAATAGCATGAGCTATCCCTTGGGCGATAAAGTGCTCGATATCTTGTCGTGTTATATATTGATCTTCCTGTTCTTGCTCAGATTGATTTACTTCATTAATTGGTTCATTGTTAGCGTTTTCCATCTGCTAATTGGTAAAATTATTAGTGTCTAACTTATCAATGACAAAATTCACATAGATATACATAGATTATCACAACCTACGAATATAACCAAAATTGTCGATTTCTCGACTTTTACTTTGTTAGTATATTGTATATGCATCCATACACACCGTATTTTACAGAGTTTTATTGCCCATTTTACAGAATTTTAAGTTACTATCATACAATACGGCTTTCTGTGGTTTAACTGACGGTTCTAGTAACGATGCTCCCTCTCATCGTACTTCCAAGTTAGATGCTCCCCCATTACCCTGATCCTATTACCTGTACCTATCAGTTCTTCACCGAACTGACGGAGCTCAGCTAGGTTTTCATTACTCATGGGAGGATTTGGGAGTGGTTCTGGGTCAAATTGTGGAAGGAAGCTATAAGGACTGTTAACTATATTTTGGAATTGCCAGTCATTAGTCCACCATTCCTCCATTTGGCCTAATGGTCTGGTATGAACTAGTGGGTCTGGAATAGCTGGTCCTAGGTTTAGTGGGAATTGAACTGTAGCCGGGTAAGAGAAGAGATTATCGTTGATAGGCTCTAAAACATCACAATTCTCCAGTAGGCGATCTATTTCGTCCTGGAACGTGATTTCCTCAGACTGTTTAGAGCTTTCGCCAATCTCTATTCCCTTTTGTTTCAGATCTATTCCTATTTCCTTTTCGGGTGATTTCGAACCTTCTCCAGTTTCTATTTCCTTTCCCTTGTTCATGATCACAGGATTTTCTATTTTAGGGAGTCTCCTAGTGGCAGGTTTCCTACGGCGTACTTTCCTCCATCCTACGTATCTTCTCTTCTTTTTAGGTTTGGCTTTTTCCAGCGGTGGAGCTTTGAATTCCACAGGTTCTTCTATGTCAGCAATGTAACCAGTAAAGTCGTGAGAGACTTCGATAGGCACTGGATATAAGTTGAGATTCTGGAATGCTTCCGACATCTCATTCATGCTGCATAGTATATATGCAAAATGCAATGTTAAAACTTTGGAACAAAGTTTAACAAACAAACACTGAAGTTTTATTGCATATTACTTTTTGTACAGAAATAACGGGAATAAACACACTGGAATTTTATTTATTTACGGGATTGTGATTTTTCTTACTAGCCCCAACTTATTGGATATTTAGAGATTAGTATTTTCTGCTACAGTAGCTAGCATATAGAGATTTGCCCATTTCCCGTCTATTTTATCTTCCCAAGGTGTACTATTACCTAACTCTTGGACTTCTGGGTTAAACCTAACTCTCTTGGTTCGGGGTTTCTTTGTCTCCTGACTCTTTTTAAGTATCGAATCCCTTTTCTCTGGGGAAAGTGGATTCTCATAGTTTGCCTTGCGGACAAAGATTCCTTCTTCTAGGTTTACTGGGTTTCTAGAAGAAGATGCCACATCTAGTTTGTGGTAGATAGCAGACAGCTTTTGCTTACCCATACTGTAACTAAAAATAGCCAGTTAATAAAACATATAATCACCGAATAATAATTAGTAAAATTAAGCATTGTCCAAATACTTAATTTAGGCTTAATCAGTGGCTCGATCAGTGGCTCAATTTAATTATTAGCTCTGATACCACCTTCGCTGTCACGGCCCCCGACCCACCCTGGACGGAGTCGGGGCCCGCGAGACAGTTCCCGTGGTATTTAATTTATGCGGCAGCGGAAGTCTTTTTACAACAGGATCTTTTCACCGTAAAATGCTCGTTTAATATATTACACAAAGTTTAAGGGATAAATCCCATAATTTACAATAAGTTGATTTCACACAGAAATCTTTATTTTTCAAAACACGTTTTATTGGTTTATTTACACTGAGCCACTTCTCTGAGCTTGTTAGTGCTTTATTGCACTTTTCCTGGATCACACAGATCACCTGAAACATGTTTGAAAAAGGTTTTGTCAGCGGGGAAATACTGAGTGAATCATTCTGTTTTCTAAAACGACCCGTTAGTTATAATTTACAGTATTAAGAGCGATTACAATGTTTCTATCAACCAATTATCAAGAATGGGTATTTGTCACTCGATTCATTTCTGTGACTGTGGTCATACCACTATTGGGTCCCATTGCCCTAGTAGTGACGGTGTACTCACACAGAGTAATAATAACTCACATAGAGTAATATTCACTCACATAGAGTGATAATAACAGTAATGTGCACAATACCCCACATACCAGCTGTAATTTGGTGATTACAAAGACTTAATCCCTGTAATTATAACCTTGAAAATAATTTGAGTATTGTAAAACAGTTGATAAAAAGAGAATGACTCACATTGCAGATTAACGAGCAATAGATATAAGCCTACTGATTAGCCTTGCTTAAACCTAATTTAACACAATGCACACACACAGGTTAGTAACTAATACAGCAGTTACGTCAATTCACGAGATTAAACCCTCACAACGATTAATCAGTGCAATACTCGATAATTCAATCGGATTCACAACGAATAACAGAGCATAGTCCGAATTCGAACAGCACTCTAATATTCAAGTCGAAATCACGACGAATAATCAAAGTACAAGCTCAATTGAGCAGCACCCGGACTATCGTTGGATAGTTATAATCGATCGGACGTTGAATCGTAATAGCGATCGAGTTATTACCCTGATTGCGGCAGCGTTTCGATAATTGTGTGTGTGTGTTGGACTGTTTCTGTGATAACTCGCTCTACGTAACTCGGATTTACGTCGTTCCAAAGACAGAATTCAAGTCCCAACCCCCTCTATTTATACCCGAAATTTGACACCGTCGCGTAGCGCGAGGGGTACCCCCTATAGGTGTCGCGCTACGCGAGTGGTAACCTATGTTCATAGGGTAGCTACGTGTGTAACTAGGCTTGCTGTGTTGACAGTTTTATCAAATTCGATTTTGATTGAAAGTTATGAAGATAATCGTTGGCTAGGGTTTATCCCCCCTGAGTTTTAGGGGCCCTGTTCCTGATTCTGATTGTTCTGGAAATTTTAGGGTTAGTGCAGAATTACTTGGGTTTCTTAATTAGGGTTTCCTTAATAGCTAATTACCATCCTAATTATGGATTTTAGTGACAGTTGTTACAATAACCTTTGATTATTTTCGCACTTTTGCACTTGTTTAAGAGATTATCTTAGTTATTGTAGTAGGCCCCTCTTTTGAAGGCGACGTTACCCTCAACCCAGTAGTTTGAGTCAGCAAGGATACAATCCTAAAGGTTTGGATTATTGGAAGATAATGAATTAAGTTATTAATGCAAATTGTGGTAGGCCCCGCTTTTGGCGGTGACGTTACCCTCGGCTAAGTAGTCTGAGTCAGCAGGGATACAGTCCTAAATAGCCGGGTTATAGTATTAATAGTAGTTAACTTATGAGGGGGTCAAAGAGTTTGGATCCCCGCCATCCAATACCTATGGGCATTGAAGGAGATCCTACTAAATTTGACCCAGGTCCCTTGCAGGACCTCTAAACGCTGAACAAGGGCAAGACCCTTACCAAACCAATCCCTTAACCCCCGACCAGGTAGCCAACATACCTCCATATAGACCGTGGAGATATGAATGGTGAAAATCCTTTATTTTATATAGACAGTAAAATAATGCCAAGACACCACAGACAAACGATAAGGAAAGATCACCTTCAACATAAGCAACTAGTTATTAAAGTCATTAATACAAAACCAAATAAAAAGTGCAAAAGATTAAAAATTAAAAGTATTATACTAAACACTTGTCTTCACCAAGTGATGTAAGAGACTTAGGCAAACATGGCCTTGATTGTCAAGAACTCTTACGATCAATCTTGGATCCCGAGACGACTCACACACTCTACGATGGACAATGGATGATGGTGGTGGATGATGGTGTTATGGTGGTGGTGGGTGGTGGATGACGTGTGAGAGAGGTGGTGTGCCAAGGGATGAGTTGGAATGAAACCAAGCACTCCTATTTATAGGCTGAACAGAGGGCTAGGCACGGCCCCGTGTCCGCTGGACACGCCCCCGTGCCCGTCTGACACTCTCTCTCTTCATTAATTGTAATTCGCAATTACAATTAATGCGCCTGCTGTACTTACGCCACGCCCCCGTGCTCACTGGACACGGCCCCGTGGTGGGCAATAGAAGCTTCTACAGGTTTGTCTTTTCTGCTGCTTCTTGGGCACGGCCCCGTGCTGGCTGAGCACGGGGCGTGTTCAGGCTTCTGTTTTCTCTTTTTTTGCTTGGGAGGATGCCGTTGAGGGTTTGGGCAGTCTACTTTTGTTCCTTTCTTGTATTTATGTTAGAATTAGCTGTCTTTTTGGTTCTTTTGTGAATTTGAGCTCATTTAATCCTGAAAATACAAAAGGAAGACAAAAACACTCTTTTTCCAACATTAGTGCTTAAAAAGGGTTAGTTTTACGCCTCATTTGATGTAATTTATATGTTGCATTTTACACACATCAAATACCCCCACACTTGAACTTTTGCTTGTCCTCAAGCAAAACTCTTTAAATGTGGCTTACACTCCCAAATGGAATGGGTAGAAGAGAAGGTTTTTGGCTTGTCATAGAGTGTCGGGAATCCAAGATTTTTTTGAGTTTTATTTTTATCTATTTACAATCCTATTCGTTATGATTTATTTAGAACGTTTCATAAGATAAATTACTTATTTGGGCATAACATGCCTTTTTAAAATTTCATTTATATACAAGTTCACATACCTCACGGGAGAAATCACTCAACACTCTGCCGAAGGTGTATTTTTTAGTGAATCACTCGAGAGCGGCATGGAACTTACGCCTACCATAGGCTTGCCAAGCAATCAATCCTCCTCCTTTTTAACTTTATACCTTTGTAAATATCAAGAGGACTTTTTGGGTGAGGGGTTAGGCTTGGGCTAAAGGTGGGTGGTTGGGTTAGTGGTTAGTAAAAGGGCGAAAAGCGTAAAAAGCGTCGGTTTTCGTAAAACATTTTGTTTTTAGTGACTCTTTATTTTGAAGTATTTCTCCAAACAAGCTTTAGTTTGCATAGTTTTGTTTGTTTTTAACTTCATCATTTTTTTTAATGTCACACAAAAGAACGAGCTTGCGAAAAAAAAAAAAAAACCGAGCTTGTTACTAAAATAAAGGGTAAAAATAAAAAGGGTTTTTGGTGGGTAAAAAGGGTTTAGGGTAAAGAAACGAAAGGTTTAGGCTCAAAGGGGTTAACTAGGGGGATTTTGGGTAGGTGGTAAAAAAATGAAAAATAATAGTGTAGAAAGAAAAATGGTTAGTCCTAATGCCTCCATCATTTACTTACTTGGGTTTAAGTTGGTAAGGACCGGGAATGAATCGTCGTGGCAAGTTCTAGAGTTGTAAGAACCAAGCGGCTATTCACACAAGAAACGAAAAATGAGCATTTAGTCTAAGGATGTAAATTTGTATGCTCAATAAAGGCTCAAAACTCACTTTTGTGGGAATGGGTTTTTAATGTGATCAAGTATATATAATCAAATTTTAACTAGACTTGTTATGCCATTTCATAATTTTCTTATGTTGGTTCTTGTTATCACGACGCTCTCGGTTGTAAAATTTATAAAAATATAACCTTATTAATCTTAGGATTTCTAACTTAAACTTTAGACAAGTAAAAAATGAAAATTTTTGAAAAAATTTGGGGTGTTTAGCGGTTCCAATAGAGTTTTGTGTAAGGCTTGTTGTTAGGACTTGCAAAATTTCAAGGTGTTAGCTTCCCCCCCCCCACACTTAAATTACACATTGTCCTCAATGTGTCCCAAAAATAAAATTTTTTAGGTTGATTGGATGTGTAATGTGGTGTTAAAAAGCAAAGATTTATGTTACTGGCAGTCTGGACACGGCCCCGTGTCCGCTAGACACGACCCCGTGGTGAACTGCCAGTGATGAAAACTTACAGAACGTGAACACGGGGGCGTGTTGGTTAGACACGGCCCCGTGTCTGGCAAATAATTGCAGGTCAGTAACCAAACAGCAGGTCTGGGAGGTGAACACGGGGGCGTGTCGGCTGGACACGTCCCCGTGTGGGCAGTCTGTGAGCCTGAAAAACAGGTTTCGTCTCCCGGTTTCTCCATTTTGGGCCTGTAAGTGCTAAGGTTTAGCACTCCAACCCTTGATTTGTACCTGTTTCATCACTCAATACCACACCAAGCAACATAAACATCCTACATTACCAAAGTTAATTGTCTCCTAGCATAAAGTAAAAGAAAAAATAAAACGGAAATAAAAAGTAGTCAAGGAAAGTAAATTGTTCAACATTTGGCACGCAGGCCATAAATTGTTCGATAGAAAAGGGTACTTAAACCTGTGGGCTCACCATCAACCCGCTCCTTGTTCCTTCAAACCTCCTACTCCATGTCTTCATCGCTATCCTCACCTCCACCCCCATGCCCCGCCATATACTCCCGGATGCTACCGATATCATCTTGTATATCGTTGATGTTGCGCTCAATAGCTCCGACCCGGTGATATGTGTTGTTGGCGAGATTGTAGGTGTTCCTGGTACACATGAGGTTTTCCTGCAAAAGATCATGTAAACTTTGAAAGTTAGGAAAACCGCCTCCTTGTGAGGAGGATTGACCCGGATCGCCATGGGGTTGGTACTGGTATTGGGGATGTGGTGCATGAAGAACTAGTGCCTCCTGTGGGTTCCATGCATAGCCTTGTGTTCTTTGGAAGCTCACCGTCCCGTCTTCCGCCTCATAAAGCAAGTTCATGGCTCGGCAAATGTGGTAGTCAACTCGTCCCGACCATGGACTTCTTTCAAAGGACCTAGGAATGTTCGTGAAGTGCTTGAAAAGACGGTACACCCATCCCCCAAAGAAGATAGGTGTTGGAGCGCGAGCAAGGCGATTGAGATGCATGTTTCGTAACAGGAGATATGGAACATCGAGAGGCTTCCGGTTCTGGATGCAATGAAGGACAACCAAATCTTTCAACCCTACAACGCCACTACTGTCGTGGCGCTGGTTTAGCGAGTAGGTGAGGAGCCTGTGAATGTAGCGGTATAGTGGGTCCCTCAGTTTGGTACTCTTGGTGCTGCTAGGGTTACAGATTCCTTCACCGATTTGGGCCCATGCGGCTTGACGTTCGGTCTCATCCAAGTCTCGTAATCCCCCGGTGTTTTCCTCATTTCCCGATTCCTCTTCACTGTATAGTCCTATTATAGCTCCAAACTGTGCCATGGAGATCGAGTACTTTGTCCCGCCACACTGAAATGCGACCCCTTCATTGTCAAACGGGTCACACCTCGAATTGAAAGCGAAAGTACTGTAAAACTCCATTGTGCATTGATGCACCGACCGAAGCCGAGTGTTCAATGCAACTGCTAGTGGCCCTGTCACAATGTTGTTGAATCGGTCTATGTCACGGCCCCTGACCCGGTTTTACCTGTTTCCGGAGCCACGGGACAGAAACCCCGTGATATTTGTTTTATTGAGTTTTAGCAGCGGAAAATTTTGAACATCAGGATCGTTGTAAAGCTAAATTTTTCCCGATTATTTTTATTTCACAATTCGGGATAAAACCCCGATAATTTACAATACATAACTTTAGTGATAAATTCTTATTTTAAAACATCTTTATTCATTTTATATTGAGCCACTATTTTAAGCTTGAAATGCTCCTCAGCACTTTTCCTGATTTACAGCAGATCACCTGAAACATGTTTGAAAAAGATTTTGTCAGCGGGGAAATACTGAGTGAATCATTCATTTTACTGAAAATGACACATTTGTTATAATTCACAGTATTAAGAGTTTTTACATATGTTTATTATCAACCAACATTTCAAGAATAGGTATTTGTCACAGACCAGCTCTGTGACTGTGGTCATATCACCATTGGCTGGCCCAATGAGTGACGTATATCACTTTCTTTTAGGCTCGCCCACCTAATGTGATTAAAACAATAATAATACTGTGCACAATACCCCACATACCGGCTGTAATTTGGTGATTACATAAACTTAATCACTGTAATTATAACGTTGAAAAATTGGTTTGGAGTATTGTAAAACAATTGATAAAAAGAGAATGACTCACATTGCAGATTTAGTACTGACAGAATATGATTTTATCCCTGTTAACCTAATTTCACAATAATGCACACAAAACAGAGTTAGTGATCAATACAGCAGTTACGATAATTTCCCGAGATCAAATACTCGCAATGAATGACCAAGTGTAATACTTCAACTCATTTATCAAAATGACAAACGACAAAGTATAGTACTTCAACTCATTATCGAATTATCGACAACGACAAAGTACAATGCTTCAACTCATTTATCGGATTATCGACAAACGACAAAGCATAGCCCAATGTGGGCGGCACTTAGACATTCTTTGGGTATATTGATCCCGGAAACTGAATCGTAATAGCGATCGAGTAATTACCCTGTTCCGCGGCAGCAATTCGATATTAGTGTGTGTTTGGTAGTAATTTAAACATAACTCAACGTATATTATGAGTTTTTCCGTCGAATGAACATCTGAATTCAAGTCCCAACCCCTTCTATTTATACTGAAAATTGGACTCCCTCGCGTGTCGCGACAGGGAGACCTGGTCCTGTCGCGTGTCGCGACGGGTAACAATTTAGGGTAGGGTAGGTTCGTGTCCCAGTAGCTTGGATGAGTTGTTTAATCAACGAAATTTTCCTTCTCCAGCAAGTTAGAGGATAAACGTTACTAGGGTTTAACCCCCCCTGAGTTTTAGGGGCCCTGATCCTGATTCCGATTGTTATGAAAATTTTAGGGTTAGTGCAGAATTACTTGGGTGTCTCAACTAGGGTTTTCTTAATAGCTAATTACCATTCTAATTATTAATTTTAATGAGAGTTGTTACATCCTCCCTACCTTAGGAAAAATCTCGTCCTCGAGATTCACTGGAATAGATGAGGATACTTGCGCTTCATTTCTGACTCTAATTCCCAAGTGTATTCCGGTCCTCTCTTGGAATTCCATTTGACTTTTACCAACACAAGTCGCTTGTGTTTGAGGAATTTGACTTTCCGGTCTTTTATTTGTAAAGGTTTTTCTATGAATTTCAGTTTTTCATTTACCTCTATGTCTTGAAGAGGTACTACCAGAGATTCATCTGATAAACATTTCTTAAGGTTGGATACATGAAATACATCATGTACTCCAGCTAGTTCTTCTGGTAGTTGTAAGCGATAAGCAACTGGTCCGATTCGTTGAATCACTGGAAATGGTCCAACATATCGGGGACTCAGTTTCCCTTTCTTACCGAATCTTACAACACCTTTCCAAGGAGATACTTTTAAAAGTACCTTGTCTCCTATTTGGAATTCAAGCGGTTTGCGACGATTGTCTGCATAACTCTTCTGGCGATCTCTAGCTGTTTTCAGTCTTTCCTTGATCTGAGTTATCTTGTCAGTAGTTTCTTGTACAATCTCAGGACCTGATAATTGACTTTCTCCGATTTCTGCCCAACATACTGGAGTTCTGCACTTACGTCCGTACAGTGCTTCGAATGGTGCAGCTTCGATACTTGAATGATAACTATTGTTATTGGAGAATTCAATTAATGGTAAATGGTTATCCCAATTACCTCCAAAGTCAATTACACATGCTCGGAGCATGTCTTCCAGAGTTTGGATTGTCCTTTCACTTTGTCCATCAGTTTGTGGATGATACGCAGTACTGAGATTGAGTCGGGTTCCCATTGATTCTTGAAAACTTGTCCAAAATCGGGAAGTGAAACGACTATCTCTATCTGATACGATGGAGAGTGGGACTCCATGTAAGGATACTATTTCATCCACATACAACTTGGCTAATCTTTCCATGCTAAAGGTTTCTTTTATGGGTAGAAAATGAGCTGATTTGGTTAATCGGTCCACGATTACCCAAATTGCATCATTACCTTTTCTAGTTTTGGGTAACTTAGTAACAAAGTCCATTGTTATGAGTTCCCATTTCCATACAGACATTTCTAACTGTTGTAATAGACCTGAGGGTTTCTGGTGTTCCGCTTTAACTTGTAAACAAGTTAAACACTTAGATACATATTCAGCTATATCCTTTTTCATTCCTATCCACCAGAAGTTCTTTCTTAAATCTTGGTACATCTTATTGTTTCCTGGGTGTACAGTATACCTAGATTTATGAGCTTCCTCTAAAATTTTCGATCTTAAATCTCCTTGCTTAGGTACCCAAATTCTACTTTTGTGGAATTTCCAAATTCCATCATTTCCTTGTTCTAATTCTTTTAGATAACCTTTCATTCCTTCGGTATTGTCCTTGATTGCTGTTTTCTGGATTTCCTTCACTTGTTCTCTTAAATCTACTTGTAGATTTATTCTAAGAGCACGGGCTCGCTTTTGTTTTTCATGATATTTACGACTTAAGGCGTTAGCGACTACGTTTGCTTTTCCTTCGTGATATTGAATATCACAGTCGTAATCACTCAAGACTTCCATCCATCTTCTTTGCCTCATGTTTAATTCTTTTTACCTGAATATATACCTTAAACTCTTATGATCTGTATAGACAGTAAATTTACTTCCATACAGATAATGTCTCCAAATCTTAAGGGCAAAAATTATGTCTCCTAGTTCTAAATCATGAGTCGTATAGTTTTCTTCGTGCTTTTTCAATTGTCTAGAGGGATACGCAATTACCTTCTTGCGTTGCATCAACACACATCCGTATCCTAATTTTGAAGCATCACAGTATACTTCAAAATCTTCCGTTCCTTCTGGTAAGGCTAAGATTGGCACATTGGTTAATTTCTGCTTTAAGATTCTAAAGGCTTCTTCTTGCTTTGGCCCCCATTCAAACTTAGTGGCTTTACAGGTTAGCTTAGTTAATGGTACAGCTATCTTGGAGAAATCCTTAATAAACCGTCTATAATAACCGGCTAAACCTATAAAACTTCTAATTTCCATTGCAGTTTGTGGAACCTTCCAATTGGTAATTGCTTCGATTTTAGCAGGATCTACGTGAATACCTTCGTAATTCACCATGTGGCCTAAGAATTGTACTTCTTGTAACCAGAATTCACACTTTGAGAATTTAGCGTACAGCTTTTCTTTTCTTAACAAAGTTAAGAGTGCATGTAAATGCTGACAATGCTCGTCTTGACTTTTGGAATAAATAAGTATATCATCAATAAACACGATCACAAATTTATCCAAATATGGTTTACAGATTCTGTTCATCATGTCCATGAATGCAGCTGGGGCATTTGTTAATCCGAAGGGCATGACTGTAAACTCATAATGACCATACCTAGTTCTGAAAGCAGTTTTAGGTATGTCTTCTTCTTGAACTTTCAACTGATGATATCCGGATCTTAAATCTATCTTAGAGAAATACCTAGCTCCTTGTAATTGATCGAAAAGATCATCAATCCTAGGTAATGGGTACCGATTCTTAATTGTGACCTTATTTAACTCTCTATAATCAATACACATTCTCATTGATCCATCTTTCTTTTTCACAAACAACACTGGTGCACCCCAAGGGGATGAACTAGGTTGTATAAATCCCTTGCTTAGTAATTCATCTAATTGCTTTTTCAATTCTAGCATTTCGGTAGGAGCTAATCGATAGGGTGCCTTGGCTATCAGTGTAGTTCCTGGAATTAGATGAATCCTAAATTCTACCTCTCTGTCTGGTGGTAATCCAGGTAAATCTTCTGGAAATACATCTGGGTATTCTGAGACTACAGGAATTTCCTTGAGTTCTTTGCCTTTAGTACAAATGATTACGGAAATCATATATATACTATTCCTTGGTTCCGTTCATAATTAGCAACTTTCATTACTGATATGAACTTTAATGGCTTCCTAGGTTTATCTCCTGAAATCTTAATTACCTTTCCAGTAGGTGCTTGAATTTCTATAGAATTTCTATCACATATTATTTGAGCATGGTTGGCTATTAACCAATCCATTCCTAACACAACATCAAACTCAGCTAATTTCATAGGCAATAGGTTTGCAACAAACTTATGACCTGAAAGTTCTATTTCTACTTTTTGCAAAACCTGATTAATTTTGACTGAATTCCCATCTGCAGTTTCGACTGTAAAAATTTGTCTAACGGTAGTTATTGGTAACTTAAGAGCTTGACAAAATGAAGTATTTATAAAACTTTGGTTCGCACCAGAGTCAAATAATACTTTTGCATAGACGTTGTGGACTAAAAACGTACCGGCGATCACATCCGGAATGAGTTCTGCTTCTTGAGTAGTCAGCTGAAATGCTCTAACATTCTTCTTAGTAGTTCCTTCAGCTGCCTTGGGTTTGTTGTCTGCTGGGTTGATTAACTTAGGACACTCTGGTTTGATATGTCCAGCTTCTCCACAATTGTAACAAATTATGGATTTCTTTCTGCAGTTTTCTTCCCGATGTCCGGTTGTTTTGCAAAAATTGCAAATTCTATTACACTTTCCAAAATGTCTCTTTTTGCAAAATTTGCATAATGGCACATTTGAAGATTGCCCTGTTCCTCTTTTCTTGAAATTACTACTATTACCTACCCTAAATCCTTGGGCAATTTTCTGAGCCAATTCTTTCTTCCTATCTTCATCTCTTGTACGGATTAGTTCATCGGTAAAGGTATTAGCTAATTCCACTGCATCGTCAATAGTGCGAGGTCTCGCAGCCTTAACGATATTGCGAATTTCGCTAATTAATCCCCAAATATATCGAGAAATGAGTACTGGTTCTGGCGAAGCCAGGTTAGGTACCACTCTCGCATATTCGAAGAATGTCGAAGTATAACCACGACAATCTACTCCGGTCATTCGATGATTTAGGAATTTATTTGCCATTTGTTCCTTTTCATACTCAGGACAGAATTTTCTTTCGACAAGATTCTTAAATTCTTCCCAAGTCATAGCATAAGCCTCTCGTCTTCCTTTTGCTTGTAGCACTGTGTTCCACCATTCTAGTGCTCCTTCCTTAAATAGATTTGAGGCATACATGACTTGATCTTCGTCAGCACATTTACTTATTGCAATTACTGCTTCGGTTTTCTCTAACCATCGCAGTGTTGCAGTTGCTCCTTCGTTGCCTGCAAATTCTGCGGGTTTACAAGCAAGAAATTCTTTGAAAGTGCAACCAGGTGTTGCAGCCTTTCGTTTCTTAGGGCGCTGCGTGTGCTGAGATTTATTGTCATGATTTATATGATCATTGCCCCCGTTTATGCTATTACTGAAATTATCTTCGATAGTATGTTTGCTAGGTATGATATGTTGCGGATCGGTTGGATTTTTCATAGCAGCAACGAACATTGGAATTGCGTTGGCTATTCCTTGGGAAACCATATTTTCAATATCTTGTTTGGTCATATATTGATCTTCTGGGTGTTGCTCCGATTGATTAACTTCATTTACTGGTTCGTTATCGTTATTTGCCATCTGATGATAAGTTATTATGAATAATTAGCAATTAACAATTTATACAAATCATTAAACAAGTTATAACACATAAAGCCAAAATTATCGATTTCTCGATTGCATTTCATATCAGTATAGTATGCATCAATACACACCGATATTTTACAATGTTTTATTCGTTATGTTACAACTGGTTTCACTATTTACTTTTACTATTATACAAAGATAACTTTCCCATCCTCCTAGTTGTTATTCTAGAAACGTAATTCCCTCTCGTCATATTTCCAGGCAATCTGTCCCCCTATTTCCCTAATTCTATTCCCTGCATCCATCAACTCTTCACCGAAATGGCGAAGTTCAGCCAAATTCTCATTGCTCATTGGTGGATTGGGTAGGGGTTCTGGGTCGAACTGTGGAAGAAATGAGTAAGCGTTATTGACAATATTTTGAAATTGCCAATCGTTGGTCCACCATTCTTCCATTTCTACAGGTTGGTTATGGACTATTGGTTCAATGATGGTTGGTGCAAAATTCATAGGAATTGGGTTTTCGATAGGATAAGTAAAAATACCCGGACTGGCAGGTTGCATAGTCTCACATCTTTCTAGTAAAATATCTATCTGATCCTGAAAAGTAACTCTTTTGGTTTGATTAGAACTTTCTCCAACTTCTACCTGGGTTGGGTTAGAACCTTGCCCTATTTCTATTTCTATTTCCTGAGAATACTGATCGAACTGCTCCTCCATTTGCCTAACCTCATTATTAGCTTCAGTTTCTTGTTCTTGCGGATTAGGGTTTTCCTGGATTACAATCGCTTTTCCTTTGTCTAAAGGTTTACTAGTTTTAGGGGTTTTTGTAACTGACTTTTTCTTACGTATACGGCTTCCCCATACATAATTTTTCTTTGGCCTCCTTTTTGGTTTGGTCACTGGTGGAGTAGGGAGTTTTACAGGTTGGTCCACATCAGCAAGATATCCCGTGAATTCATAATTGAGGTTCTGAAAAGCTTCAGATATCTCGTTCATGCTGTGTAGCATATATGCAAAATGCCCAAAATATCAAGTTAAAACTTTGGAACAAAGTTTAACAAATAACATGGAAGTTTTATTGCACACTATTTGTACAAAATGCAGGAAAACACACTCAAATTGTATTTTACTAACTTTTATTTATTTACTTATTGGGAAGTACTGCTTGCTAGATTTAGGGCATCTAGAGATTTGCATGTTCAGCCACAGTGGCTAGCATATACAAATTTGCCCATTTTTCATCGAGTTTATCTTCCCAAGGTGATTTCTTAAGTAACTCCTGGGTTTCCTTTTTAATCTTCTTTTCTCGGATTTGCTCCTTACTTTTCTTAATAATCATACTCCTTTTTCTAGGAGATAATGGATATTCATAATTCGCTTTTTGCACAAATATTCCTTCTTCAGGAATTGTAGGGAGCTTTGAAAATTTAGTTTTGGACGAACTTCCTTCTTCGTAAATTGATCTATCTAGTTTAAGATAGATATCTTGCAGCTTTTGGTTTACCCATACTGTAACTAACAAATAATCAATTAAAAGCACATAATCACATAATAGTAATCAGGAAAATTAAGTATTGTTTAAATACTTAATTAGCTTAACTCAGTGGCTCTGATACCACCTTGTTTCTGTCACGGCCCCTGACCCGGTTTTACCTGTTTCCGGAGCCGCGGGATAGAAACCCCGTGATATTTGTTTTATTGAGTTTTAGCAGCGGAAAATTTTGAACATCAGGATCGTTGTAAAGCTAAATTTTTCCCGATTATTTTTATTTCACAATTCGGGATAAAACCCCGATAATTTACAATACATAAGTTTAGTGATAAATTCTTATTTTAAAACATCTTTATTCATTTTATATTGAGCCACTATTTTAAGCTTGAAATGCTCCTCAGCACTTTTCCTGATTTACAGCAGATCACCTGAAACATGTTTGAAAAAGATTTTGTCAGCGGGGAAATACTGAGTGAATCATTCATTTTACTGAAAATGACACATTTGTTATAATTCACAGTATTAAGAGTTTTTACATATGTTTATTATCAACCAACATTTCAAGAATAGGTATTTGTCACAGACCAGCTCTGTGACTGTGGTCATATCACCATTGGCTGGCCCAATGAGTGACGTATATCACTTTCTTTTAGGCTCGATGTAACACCTCGAATTTTTGTGTCCAATAATGTGTTAACACGTGTCATTTGTTTACACGTGGCATTGATATTGAATAAAGGACCAATTTTGACAAACCTTGAAAGTATATAAATTCGAGGGTTATAAATGTCAGCAAGGGTAAATATACTGTATAGTAACCCTAAATAATGCTTGAACCTTCAAACGAATAAATCATAAATCGTACGGAAGCGAAACGCGGAAGAAAGTGAGAGATTACGAACTACAGGGGTTAACTGTGTCAACATGTTTAATTATACCTCTGAGTGACCCTTTAACGTTCCCAAGGCTTCGTAACAGTATTATACGCTCACTAGAATATATCGTATAAATTCCGCGAAGTTCCGTCTTAAAACGAAAGAGTTATACTCTAATTCGTATGAGAAGGGTTAAAAGCGTCAATAATGAAAGTTAAGACTTTCTGAATAATTAATAAATAAATCGGGGACTTTATAATGCGGGTAAATAACACGAGGCCCCTATCGGTAAATAACCGAGGGCCAAACCGCAAAGTTACCCCTTCAAACCCGAAAGGTCAGGTAAATCATTACGAAAGATTTCGTTATTAATTACCAGGATTTCGCAATCATGTCAAAAGATTTAAAATTTCTGAAATCTTAACCTCTCGCGACCCGCGTGATGGTTATGGTTAAGTTGAGGCGGGCCGCGAGCCTCCTGTATTACGCGTCTGATATTCAAATCCTAGGCGACCCGCATTAAAATGGCATGGAACTCCCATGCGGGCCGCGTGGGACGCCCAGATGCAGAAACATTGTAACTACTTGACCTTTGGACCCTTTGAACGACCAACAACCAATTAATGGGGCATGGGCACTCTATGCTCGACCCATATCACTCAGGGGACATCTACCCATCATCATGACCAGTATAGGATGTTGTGTAGTGATCTAGAGAGCTTTCCTTGGCTATAAATAGCCACACTATGTGCATTACAATCACACAACACAAAAACACATTCATCTGATCATTCCAAGAGCTCTCTAGCATCTTTCTCTGCTCTATAAGCAAGAACACACCTCTGTAAGTCGTTCATACTCATTTGGTCCTGCATTTCCATAGTTATAGCTCAAAAACGCAACCGTCGTAACTAACGGTTGTCATTACAATAACTTGCAAATGGTTCAGTCTTATGACGGATCAAAAGTAGTTTTGAGTAGGTAATTATGTGGGTAATAAACCTCTAAAAAGGTTCCCCCTGATCACCACTCTAACTATGTCAAATATCGAGTCAAACGTGCGGTTAAAAAGTCAACAGAAAGCTATTTTAGCGATTTATGCATAATCTGTAATGTATATGTTATGAAACCTGTTTTGACACTTATAAAATATGATAATAAGTATATAAACTTGTTTGCGCTCGTTTGAATCGATCATTTGCTATATTGAACCGGTTCGGAGCCGAATGTCGCAAAAGTTTGACTTTTGCTTTGACTTCAGTTCTGACCCGTTTTAGTGAGGTATAAATATACCTTAGGACTCTCTTAGGACCAGGTCACATGTTGGTATAAACCTCTGTGATCGGTTCATGAGTTATCCGAGTCTTTTGCGCAATTCCGTCATTCGCCTAAAAGTTGACCGTAACGACCTTTTAAAATTAAAACGAGTATTTCGGACACGTGAACGGACCAAAACTTTGCTTATTAAATTATAAGCATGTCCTTAAAGTTTCACGTCAATCCGAGGTCTAGAATGAGAGTTATGCTAATTAGCGTAATTTAAATAAACTTTAGTAATTAACGGCGCAAATAGCATAACACTTATCTAAACCAAGATTTCGTCACCAAAACTTTTACCCACTGTATTAAAATAATATTTTGGGAATTTTAAAGATTTTTAATAATTTTTACCTCGCTCATAACCTGCGGTTATGGCTACGGTTCGGTAAATACCGAATATGCCCTTTTCGGCCAAAACATGAGTTCTACAAGGTCTTTTGACCCGATTCCAGTTGCTACTGGTTTTAAATAATAAATAAAGTATTTTAAGCTTTATAAGCTGTTCGGGAAACCCAGATTTCCTGTAGAACTCGAAAAGCCCTTTTTAAGTCTTTAAAATGACCGAAAAGCCCCTACGGGGCATAATACTAACTTAAACTCGTTACGGGCGTCACGGAAGGTATCCTACTGATACCACAACCCAATTAAGGCATATTGACTTAGGAAATAAGCGTACGACTCTCATAGTTAACCGTTTCGCCTATTGCGAGCACGGTTCGGTTTATGAAACTAGTTTTCATAATTTAGCCGATACGGGTCAAATAATATCATTTGAACCCCAAAATCCAGAGTGTGAACCATTAACCCATATAAAACAAGTCTCTGAACTTGTTGGGTCAGAATCACACTCCATTCTTGGTTTTCGCCTTTTCGCGCGATTAAACCATATCTATATATATCGGAACCAACCGGTCTAGGCTACGGCCATTATAACGACCCGTTAGGATTCTAAGAGGTTAATTAAAACCTTCGTTCCAGATTAGGAGCCCCAGTAAAAGCTATCGGTGATTTAATCCAAAATAAGGAAATATACTTGCAAAGGTAAATACTTTAACTTATTTCCCCTATATGGGCTTGGGTTACGGTATATTAATACCGCTTGATTGAGCATTATATAATTCCATCGCTTAGGTGGTTAATTGATTAAATATGATCGGCTCATTTAAACAGTTTTGTTGCTTATAAGCCTTTGGGGGGTTTAATGACCGTTGTCCCGGATATCCTTGGCATCATTTTACGAAATGGCCACGACCATCGACATCCCGGTGTAGGCGTACAGCCGGTATAAAGTGTCGACATTAAATTAAAAGACGTAGCCGTTGGTTTTTATACTACGGTTTTACGCAAACGTGGTGTGTCTATAAATCTTTAACCCGGCACGACCCGGGCTACTGAACGCATAAAAGAACATGTAAAACGTTCACAAGATTTTATTATAATTTTCCCAAGTTATAAAAGAGTTTGTGCCTTGTGCATTCAAATCAATTTTAATAAACATTTTCAAATGTGTCAGTTGAATGTATTTACCAGTGTAAACTGACGTATTTTCCCCAAAAAGATTAAGTGCAGGTACCTAAACGTAAATTGGCTGGTATTAGCTCCCTAGCGTCGTGATAAGTCTCGCGAGCTTGATTGCAGTATCTGATGGAACAAATACTTTATGTTTATTTACGATCCACTGTGGATATATTCAACCCCTGTAATACATTTGATATTGCAATCAGAGGTTGAGTTTATATATTTATCTTATGCTTCCGCTGTGCATTATATAATTGTGTGGTTTGACTATATTGTTGCCAACATCGTCACGGTAATCCCCCACCGGGCCCACCGGTGAGACACGTGGAAATCGGGGTGTGACAGGTTGGTATCAGAGCCAACATTGAGTGAATTAAACACTATCCTATTGTGTTTAATCTCAATGACACAATTGCACATACTTGAGTCTAGACAAGAACTTAGGACAAATTCGAATTATTACTCCTTTTTGTCTTTACTTTCATTTCGATTTTTAATAAGTTTTGGAGCAGGAAAATGCCACCTGTTATATTCCGAGGAAGAGGAAGGGGAAGAAGAGGCCGAGGAGAAATCGTGACACATCACGATAACGAAGCTGGACCATCTGGTACAAGACATCCTTCGATGACACGGAGCGAAGAGCCACAACGACGAAGAGATCTTTACGAACCCGCGAGGCATTCCACTTAGCACAGCTCGACGCCATCCTACCGGCACTCCTTTGGACCAAACTCAGAGAATGATCCCAATAACCCACAACCTTCCTTCATACCTCTACAACGTTCGGTATCACACCGAAATTACGACGACCCTACTCCATACTACATAGGTCAGTTTAATCCGGCTGACTACATACAGGAACCTTCAGGTTTTGTTCCACTAGGGCCACAAGACCACTTTTCTGAAGATCCCATGGAGGAAGATGAGGATCCTACTGAACCAACTCGTGGTACGCCCACGCATCCGATAGAAGTTTCTGATGGGTCATCCTTCCATGGAACGCCCTATCAAGGACCTGACAGTTTCCAAGCGTTGTTTGACCGACATGAGTGGTACTACACGCCACCTCAACAGACATCTCAACAACCGAGACATCCACAGGATTCCTCTGAGGATTCACGCTTTGAGGCAGTTACGCCACCACCTCCGCCACCGGCACAACCAGTAATACCTGATCCGCCGAGGCGTAGGAGGACAAATGCTCGTATGTCTACACGAGGAGGAGGGGGTATCCACTTCAGCACTCCTCGACATTCTAGTAGTAGCCACTACCCGCCGCTACAAGAAGAAGGACCTTCAAGTCCTATACAGGAGGCGAACTCCGCACCAGCTGCACAAAATTCGCCACCATTTGGGTATGACCAACCCATACCTGCTTACACGGGTCCAACGGCTTACAACCCGTTCGAACCGTCACAAGCACAATACAACTACGGCTATGAGCGCGACCCATATGTGGTGTCGGCTAGATATAATGCGCGCTACCCTGACGAAGCACATGGAAACATGGGACCACCTGATTACTCAGCTCATGGGTATCCAATACCTCCCAGACCTCCAGTTCCGCATCAAGCGCCACAACCACGTTTCTCTCCTCCTGAACAGGAAGAAATACTCCATCGACTAGATCGTGTGGAGAGAGAGTTCGAGGAAGAAAAGAAAAGCCACCGAGGATTCCTCAAGGGCTTGGCGAACCTACTAAAGGGCAAAAAGAAGAAACGTGACCATTAGCCCTTCATAGTTATACGAATGTAATTTCTATTTTGAAATAAGTCCCTGCGTGGACACTTATCGTATTTCAGTCCCTACGTGGACTTATCTTTAGTCCTTGCATGGACACCTATCTTGTATTAGTCCCTGCGTGGACTTGTCACTTATTTAAACTCCTATGGGGGTATGTACTATTTGAAAGACCCGTTTAGGGCAATATGTAATCGTATTTGAGATTTTTGGAATGTATGTTATGAGTTTTGTTTTAATATGTATAAAATAAATCAAAACCATTCCTTTTATATTGATCTGCCTAAATAAAGAATCTTGAAAGGTGAAACCTAGCTTGGTGTCTTTTAAGATCCCGCCAAGATGGTATGACCTAATCGAAAGGATTCTGATTCCCTGTTAACCTCTGTACGCATGTTAACAATCATGGCAGATGTGATTCGTTAAAATCACGCACGTCATTCTTATACAATGATCCTTTAAGGATTTCAAAACCCAATTAAATGATTTATAAATCGTGGGTTGAATCACCAATGAAGGTGATCAATATTATTAAAAACGTCCATTAGTGATGTGGTGCCTACGGGCCAGTATTATAAAAACATCCATTAGAGATGTAGTGCCTACGGGCCAGTATTATAAAAACATCCATTAGAGATGTAGTGCCTACGAGCCAGTATTATAAAAAAAACATCCATTAGTGATGTAGTGCCTACGGGCCAATATTATTAAAACATCCATTAGAGATGTAGTGCCTACGGGCCAGTATTATAAAAACATCCATTAGTGATGTAGTGCCTACGGGCCAGTATTATAAAAACATCCATTAGTGATGTAGTGCCTACGGGCCAGTACTATAAAACATCCATTTAGTGATGTAGTGCCTACGGGCCAACCATATCAAAACATCCATTAGAGATGTAGTGCCTACGGGCCAACTATATTTAAACATCCATTAGAGGTGTAGTGCCTATGGGCCATAATAATTGTCTTATAACGACAAAAGACAGTGGTGGTCTATGACTCCCTGCAGGAAGAGATAAAAGAACTACGGTTCAATTCTCTATGCCTTTGATTCTCTGAAATCTCGGTTAATATTATAAAACATCCTCGTGATTAGGCTTTATGCCGCCAATACTATTTATATAGCTGAAATAGGATATATTCAAATCCTAGCGTGTAATGGAATAAAAAGTTAACCAAATATGGTCTCTGTACCATGGTTGACAAATTGTCATAAAAGACAATTATATAATAATCTCCTAAATAGAATTTTGTTATCTTCTGTAACAGATTCAAGTTACAATGGCGGATCCCAATGGAAAGAACAGCCACACAAATGAAGATGACTACGACAATGCATCAGTGCATTTGACAGGCGCACAACTGAAGGCTCTGATTGACAATGCTGTTCAGGCAGCTATCGATCGTCAATATACTGAGTCCCAAGGCAGAACCGTGTCAAAACCACCCTCTAAACCAAAGACACACTCCAAACCACCCTCTGAACCCAAGAAAGATGACGACAAACACTCGTCCACTGAGCACAGCGTTCATCGCGATAGAGAATATACTGATGCATCCAGTGCTAAGGGTTGCACCTACAAATACTTTGTATCATGTAAGCCCCGGGAATTTACAGGGGAGAAAGGTGCGGTTGACTGTATCACCTGGCTAGACGAGATGGACACTATTGTGGACATCAGCGGGTGTGCAGCGAGGGATGTGGTGAAGTATGTGTCGCAGTCATTCAAGGGCGAGGCCCTGGCATGGTGGAGGGCGTTGGTGCAGGCATCTGGTAAGTCTGCTTTGTACAAAATGACATGGGAGGAATTTATTGCTCTCATTAAAGAAAACTACTGCCCTCAGCACGAGGTTGAGAAGATTGAGGCGGATTTTGTCTCACTAGTGATGACAAACCTGGATTGTCAAGCATATCTGACAAGCTTTAACACCATGTCACGCCTGGTGCCATATCTTGTGACACCAGAACCTCGAAGGATTGCCCGTTTCATTGGGGGCTTAGAGCCGGCGATCAAGGCCAGTGTGAAGGCCTCTAGGCCGACGACCTTCAGGTCAGTTACTGACCTCTCCTTGTCTCTTACACTTGATGCTGTCCGTCTGAGGACACTAAGGAACAAGGAGGCTGAAAAGCGAAAACGTGAGGATGATACCTCACGAAAGTCTGGGAAAAAGCACCGTGGAAACGGTGAGGGCAAGAGAGGGTCGGAGGCAAAGAAGGAGGGGCAAGCTGATGGAAGACCTCACTGCAAGGTCTGCAAGAAACCTCACTCCGGGAAGTGTAGGTTTGCGTCTGGTTCACAGTCGCAACAAAAGACTACATCCTGTGGGCTATGCAAGTCCAAGGATCATAAGACCGTGGAGTGCAAAAAGATAAAGGATGCAACCTGCTATGGTTGTAACGAAAAGGGGCATATCAAGAGTAATTGCCCAAAGTATGCCAAGAAGGCGGAAGAGACGAAGAAGTCGAATGCGAGAGTTTTTCGCATGGATGCAAAGGAAGCGGTTAAGGACGACAATGTGCTTACAGGTACTTTTCTCGTAAATAATATATTTGCAAGAGTACTATTCGATTCTGGCGCTGATAAATCCTTTGTAGACCAGAAATTTTGCCAATTACTAAATATGCCGATCAAAACCCTTGACGTGAAGTACGAAGTAGAGTTAGCAGACGGCACGATAGAAACCGTCTCTACTGTTCTAGAAGGATGTGAAATGTCCATTAGGAACCATTCTTTTCCTTTATCTCTACTTCCTTTCAAACTTGCGGGTTTTGACATTGTGCTAGGCATGGACTGGTTATCTCGTAACCAGGCCCAAATCATTTGCGGCAAGAGGCAGATAGTTTTAAAGACTCCGAGTGGTGAATCTCTTACCATTCGAGGGGATACGCACTACGGATTGCCCGAAGACGTATCTATGCTGAAAGCTTCAAGGTGTTTGAACAGAGGTTGTGTAATTTACATGGCTCAGGTGATAATTAAAGAACCGAAGCCGAAGATCGAGGATCTTCCCGTCATTTCTGAATACCCCGAGGTTTTTCCCGAAGAACTACCTGGTTTGCCACCAGATAGACAAGTGGAGTTCAGAATAGACATTATTCCTGGAGCAGCTCCGATAGCAAGAGCACCTTACAGGCTAGCTCCAACGGAAATGAAAGAACTGAGGACCCAGTTGGATGAACTGCTGGCGAAAGGTTTTATCAGACCTAGTTCATCTCCCTGGGGAGCTCCTGTCCTATTTGTAAAGAAGAAGGACGGATCGATGCGGCTGTGCATCGACTATAGAGAACTAAATAAAGTTACCATAAAGAATAGATATCCTTTACCAAGGATCGATGATCTATTCGATCAGCTGCAAGGAGCAAGCTACTTCTCCAAGATCGACTTGAGGTCGGGTTATCATCAACTAAGGGTCAGAGATGAAGATGTACATAAGACAGCATTTAGGACTAGCTATGGTCATTACGAGTTCCTAGTGATGCCTTTTGGGCTCACAAATGCACCGGCTGCGTTCATGGATCTCATGAATCGCGTTTGCAAGCCGTATTTGGACAAATTCGTCATAGTCTTCATCGACGATATCCTTATCTATTCCAAGAACCAAGCTGACCACGAGAAGCACCTCCGTTGCATTCTCGAATTACTACAACGTGAGAAACTCTACGCCAAATTCTCGAAATGTGAATTCTGGCTACGAGAGGTCCAATTTTTAGGTCACGTTGTGAGTGAGTGTGGTATCCAAGTGGATCCCGCTAAGGTAGAGGCGGTCATGAACTGGCAGGAGCCAAAGACGCCTACCGAAATCCGTAGCTTCCTGGGGTTAGCAGGATACTACCGGAGATTTATTGAAAATTTTTCGAGGATTGCTGCGCCCTTGACTTCCTTGACCAAGAAGAAAGAAAAGTATATTTGGGGCCCAAAGCAGCAAGAGTCCTTCGAAATACTGAAGCAAAAGCTAAGCAACGCACCTGTGCTGACATTGCCAGAGGGCACAGATGAATTTGTAGTTTACTGCGATGCGTCACACACAGGCATGGGGTGTGTGCTTATGCAGAAGGGCAAGGTGATTGCCTATGCTTCAAGGCAATTAAAGGTGCACGAGAAGAATTACACCACCCATGATTTGGAATTGGGTGCTGTTGTATTTGCACTGAAATTATGGAGGCACTACCTTTATGGTATTAAATTTGTGATTTATTCTGATCACAAAAGCCTCCAGCACCTGTTCAACCAGAAAGAGTTGAACATGCGACAGCGCCGTTGGATGGAAACCCTGAATGACTATGACTGCGAAATCAGGTACCATCCCGGCAAGGCGAATGTAGTCGCCGATGCCTTGAGCAGAAAGGAAAGGGTAAAACCCATTCGAATCAATGCCAAGAGCATTGAAGTCAAGAACAATCTAATTGAAAGGATATTAGCTGCACAGCGAGAGGCTGTGTTGGAAGCTAACTATCCAAATGAAAAGCTGGGAGTAACTGAGGAGCAGTTGACTCTTAGCAAGGATGGAACCTTGAGGCTGAACGGACGTATATGGGTTCCGATTCATGGAGGACTACGAGATGTTGTTCTCCAGGAAGCCCATAGTTCCAAATACTCAGTTCATCCTGGTGCTGATAAGATGTACCAAGACTTAAAGGCAAATTATTGGTGGATAGGCTTGAAGAAGTCTGTGGCCGCCCATGTAGCAAAGTGCTTAACTTGTGCTCAAGTCAAAGCCGAGCACCAAAAGCCGTCTGGCTTGCTACAACAGCCTGAACTTCCCGAGTGGAAGTGGGAATGCGTAACTATGGACTTCATAACCAAGTTACCCAAAACCAGGAAAGGAAACGATACGATATGGGTCATAGTCGATAGGCTGACTAAATCAGCTCATTTTCTACCCATCAAGGAGACGTATAGCTCCGATATGTTAGCCCAACTTTATGTTGATAAGATTGTAGCCTTACACGGCGTACCTGTGTCTATTATCTCCGACAGGGATACTAGATACACATCTCACTTCTGGAAAAGTTTCCAGCAATCTTTGGGCACGCGTTTAAACTTTAGTACGGCTTACCATCCATAGACGGACGGTCAAAGTGAGCGTACTATCCAAACACTAGAAGACATGCTTCGTGCATGGGCGATCGATTTAGGTGGTAACTGGGATAAGAACCTACCCCTGATCGAATTCTCCTACAATAATAGCTACCACACCAGCATAAAGGCTGCGCCTTTTGAGGCATTATATGGTAGGAAATGCAGATCGCCTGTTTGTTGGGCGGAAGTAGGGGAGGTCCAACTATCAGGACCAGAGATTGTTTTCCAGACAACGGACAAGATTGTCCAGATCCGGGAACGTCTCAAGGCTGCCCGCGATAGGCAGAAGAGCTACGCTGATCCAAAGCGTAAGGATTTTCACTTCGAAGTAGGTGAAAAAGTGTTGCTTAAGGTATCACCCTGGAAGGGGGTGATGCGTTTCGGCAAGAAAGGCAAGCTGAGTCCGAGATACATAGGGCCTTTTGAGGTCATTGAACGGGTCGGATCAGTTGCCTATAAGTTGAACTTGCCTGAAGAGCTCAATGGAATTCACAATGTGTTCCACATCTGCAATCTCAAAAAGTGCTTCGCCGAATCGTTGGTGATTCCACACACAGATGTGCATATAGATGAGAGCTTAAAATTTATAGAAAACCCTTTGTCGATTGAAGATCGACAGGTGAAGAAGCTTCGCAGAAAGCACGTACCGATTGTAAAAGTCAAATGGGATGCTCGTAGAGGTCCTGAATATACGTGGGAAGTCGAAGCTACAATGAAAGAAAAGTACCCCTATTTATTTGAGTAAATCTCGGGTCGAGATTTATTTTAAGGGGGTGAGGATGTAACACCTCGAATTTTTGTGTCCAATAATGTGTTAACACGTGTCATTTGTTTACACGTGGCATTGATATTGAATAAAGGACCAATTTTGACAAACCTTGAAAGTATATAAATTCGAGGGTTATAAATGTCAGCAAGGGTAAATATACTGTATAGTAACCCTAAATAATGCTTGAACCTTCAAACGAATAAATCATAAATCGTACGGAAGCGAAACGCGGAAGAAAGTGAGAGATTACGAACTACAGGGGTTAACTGTGTCAACATGTTTAATTATACCTCTGAGTGACCCTTTAACGTTCCCAAGGCTTCGTAACAGTATTATACGCTCACTAGAATATATCGTATAAATTCCGCGAAGTTCCGTCTTAAAACGAAAGAGTTATACTCTAATTCGTATGAGAAGGGTTAAAAGCGTCAATAATGAAAGTTAAGACTTTCTGAATAATTAATAAATAAATCGGGGACTTTATAATGCGGGTAAATAACACGAGGCCCCTATCGGTAAATAACCGAGGGCCAAACCGCAAAGTTACCCCTTCAAACCCGAAAGGTCAGGTAAATCATTACGAAAGATTTCGTTATTAATTACCAGGATTTCGCAATCATGACAAAAGATTTAAAATTTCTGAAATCTTAACCTCTCGCGACCCGCGTGATGGTTATGGTTAAGTTGAGGCGGGCCGCGAGCCTCCTGTATTACGCGTCTGATATTCAAATCCTAGGCGACCCGCATTAAAATGGCATGGAACTCCCATGCGGGCCGCGTGGGACGCCCAGATGCAGAAACATTGTAACTACTTGACCTTTGGACCCTTTGAACGACCAACAACCAATTAATGGGGCATGGGCACTCTATGCTCGACCCATATCACTCAGGGGACATCTACCCATCATCATGACCAGTATAGGATGTTGTGTAGTGATCTAGAGAGCTTTCCTTGGCTATAAATAGCCACACTATGTGCATTACAATCACACAACACAAAAACACATTCATCTGATCATTCCAAGAGCTCTCTAGCATCTTTCTCTGCTCTATAAGCAAGAACACACCTCTGTAAGTCGTTCATACTCATTTGGTCCTGCATTTCCATAGTTATAGCTCAAAAACGCAACCGTCGTAACTAACGGTTGTCATTACAATAACTTGCAAATGGTTCAGTCTTATGACGGATCAAAAGTAGTTTTGAGTAGGTAATTATGTGGGTAATAAACCTCTAAAAAGGTTCCCCCTGATCACCACTCTAACTATGTCAAATATCGAGTCAAACGTGCGGTTAAAAAGTCAACAGAAAGCTATTTTAGCGATTTATGCATAATCTGTAATGTATATCTTATGAAACCTGTTTTGACACTTATAAAATATGATAATAAGTATATAAACTTGTTTGCGCTCGTTTGAATCGATCATTTGCTATATTGAACCGGTTCGGAGCCGAATGTCGCAAAAGTTTGACTTTTGCTTTGACTTCAGTTCTGACCCGTTTTGGTGAGGTATAAATATACCTTAGGACTCTCTTAGGACCAGGTCACATGTTGGTAAAAACCTCTGTGATCGGTTCATGAGTTATCCGAGTCTTTTGCGCAATTCCGTCATTCGCCTAAAAGTTGACCGTAACGACCTTTTAAAATTAAAACGAGTATTTCGGACACGTGAACGGACCAAAACTTTGCTTATTAAATTATAAGCATGTCCTTAAAGTTTCACGTCAATCCGAGGTCTAGAATGAGAGTTATGCTAATTAGCGCAATTTAAATAAACTTTAGTAATTAACGACGCAAATAGCATAACACTTATCTAAACCAAGATTTCGTCACCAAAACTTTTACCCACTGTATTAAAATAATATTTTGGGAATTTTAAAGATTTTTAATAATTTTTACCTCGCTCATAACCTGTGGTTATGGCTACGGTTCGGTAAATACCGAATATGCCCTTTTCGGCCAAAACATGAGTTCTACAAGGTCTTTTGACCCGATTCCAGTTGCTACTGGTTTTAAATAATAAATAAAGTATTTTAAGCTTTATAAGCTGTTCGGGAAACCCAGATTTCCTGTAGAACTCGAAAAGCCCTTTTTAAGTCTTTAAAATGACCGAAAAGCCCCTACGGGGCATAATACTAACTTAAACTCGTTACGGGCGTCACGGAAGGTATCCTACTGATACCACAACCCAATTAAGGCATATTGACTTAGGAAATAAGCGTACGACTCTCATAGTTAACCGTTTCGCCTATTGCGCGCACGGTTCGGTTTATGAAACTAGTTTTCATAATTTAGCCGATACGGGTCAAATAATATCATTTGAACCCCAAAATCCAGAGTGTGAACCATTAACCCATATAAAACAAGTCTCTGAACTTGTTGGGTCAGAATCACACTCCATTCTCGGTTTTCGCATTTTCGCGCGATTAAACCATATCTATATATATCGGAACCAACCGGTCTAGGCTACGGCCATTATAACGACCCGTTAGGATTCTAAGAGGTTAATTAAAACCTTCGTTCCAGATTAGGAGCCCCAGTAAAAGCTATCGGTGATTTAATCCAAAATAAGGAAATATACTTGCAAAGGTAAATACTTTAACTTATTTCCCCTATATGGGCTTGGGTTACGGTATATTAATACCGCTTGATTGAGCATTATATAATTCCATCGCTTAGGTGGTTAATTGATTAAATATGATCGGCTCATTTAAACAGTTTTGTTGCTTATAAGCCTTTGGGGGGTTTAATGACCGTTGTCCCGGATATCCTTGGCATTATTTTACGAAATGGCCACGACCATCGACATCCCGGTGTAGGCGTACACCCGGTATAAAGTGTCGACATTAAATTAAAAGACGTAGCCGTTGTTTTTTATACTACGGTTTTACGCAAACGTGGTGTGTCTATAAATCTTTAACCCGGCACGACCCGGGCTACTGAACGCATAAAAGAACATGTAAAACGTTCACAAGATTTTATTATAATTTTCCCAAGTTATAAAAGAGTTTGTGCCTTGTGCATTCAAATCAATTTTAATAAACATTTTCAAATGTGTCAGTTGAATGTATTTACCAGTGTAAACTGACGTATTTTCCCCAAAAAGATTAAGTGCAGGTACCTAAACGTAAATTGGCTGGTATTAGCTCCCTAGCGTCGTGATAAGTCTCGCGAGCTTGATTGCAGTATCTGATGGAACAAATACTTTATGTTTATTTACGATCCACTGTGGATATATTCAACCCCTGTAATACATTTGATATTGCAATCAGAGGTTGAGTTTATATATTTATCTTATACTTCCGCTGTGCATTATATAATTGTGTGGTTTGACTATATTGTTGCCAACATCGTCACGGTAATCCCCCACCGGGCCCACCGGTGAGACACGTGGAAATCGGGGTGTGACACTCGACCACCTAATGTGATTAAAACAATAATAATACTGTGCACAATACTGTAACACCTCGAATTTTTGTGTCCAATGATATGTTAACACGTGTCATTTGATTACACATGGCATCTATAATAAATAAAGGACTAATTTTGACAAACCTTGAAAGTATATAAATTCGAGGGTTATAAATGTCAACAAGGGTAAATATACTGTATAGTAACCCTAAATAATGCTTGTACCTTCAAACGAATAAATCATAGATCGTACGGAAGCGAAACGCGGAAGAAAGTGAGAGATTACGAGCTACAGGGGTTAACTGTGTCAACATGTTTAATTATACCTCTGAGTGACCCTTTAACGTTCCCAAGGCTTCGTAACAGTATTATACGCTCACTAGAATATACTGTGCAAATTTCCGCAAAGTTCCGTCTTAAAACGAGAGAGTTATACTCAATTTCGTATGAGAAGGGTTAAAAGCGTCAACAATGAAAGTTAAGGCTTTCCGGATAATTAATAAACTAACCGGGGACTTAATAATGCGGGTAAATAACACGAGGCCCCTATCGGTAAATAACCGAGGGCCAAACCGCAAAGTTACCCCTTCAAAACCGAAAGGTCAGGCAAATCATTACGAAAGATTTCGTTATTAATTACCAGATTCTGATAATCATTTCAAAAGATTTAAAATTTCTGGAAACCAAGCCTCTCGCGACCCGCGTTAAGTAATAGCCTAAGTGTAGGCGGGCCGCGAGCCTCCTGCTTTACGCGCCTGTTATTTGAATCCCAGGCGACCCGCATTAAACAAGCATGGAACTCCCATGCGGGCCGCGTAAAACGCCCAGATGCAGAAAGTTGTAACTACTTGCCTTTTGGAGCCTTTGAACGATCAAAACACCAATGAATGAGGCATGGGCACCCTACACTTGACCCATATCACTTAGGGACACCTGCCCATGATCCATGATCAAATGTAGACTGAGTTGTGATGATCTTAGGTGCTTTCTTTGGCTATAAATAGCATACTTGTGAGCATATGTTCACCACACCTCAAACACACATCTCTGATCATTCTAAGAGCTCCCAAGCATCCATCTCTGCTCTATAAGCAAGAAACAACTTCTGTAAGTCGTTCACAATCAATATGGTCTTGCATTTCCATAGTTATAGCTTATAAACACAACCGTCGTAACTAACGGTTGTCATTACAATAACTTGCAAATGGTTCAGTCTTATGACGAATCAAAAGTGGTTTTGAGTTGGTATTTATGTGGGTAATAAACCTCTAAAAGGGTTCCCCCTGATCACCACTCTAACTATGACAAATATCGAGTCAAACGCGCACTTAAAAAGTCAACAGAAAGCTATTTTAGCGATTTATGCATAACCTGTAATGTACATACTAAGAAACCTGTTTTGACACTCATAAAATATGATATTAAGTATAAAAACTTGTTTGCGCTCGTTTGAATCGATCATTTGCTATATTGAACCGGTTCGGAGCCGAATGTCGCAAAAGTTTGACTTTTGCATTGACTTCAGTTCTGACCCGTTTTAGTGAGGTATAGACATACCTTAGGACTCTCTTAGGACCAGGTTACATGATGGTATAAACCTCTGTGATCGGTTCATGAGTTATCCGAGTCTTTTACGCATTTCCGTTAATCGCCTAAAAGTTGACCGTAACGCCATTTTGAAAATAAAACGAGTATTTCGGACACGTGAACGGACCAGAACCTTGCTTATTAAATTATAAGCATGTCCTTAAAGTTTCACGTCAATCCGAGGTCTAGAATGAGAGTTATGCTAAATGGCGCATTTAAAGTAAACTTTAGTAATTAACGGCGCAATTAGCATAACACCTATCTAAACCAAGATTTCGTCACCAAAACTTTTACCCACTGTATTAAAATAATATTTTGGGAATTTTAAAGATTTTTAGTAATTTTTACCTCGCTCATAACCTGCGGTTATGGCTACGGTTCGGTAAATACCGAATATGCCCTTTTCGGCCAAAACATGAGTTCTACAAGGTCTTTTGACCCGATTCCAGTTGCTACTGATTTTAAATAATAAATAAAATATTTTAAGCTTTATAAGCTGTTCGGGAAACTCAGATTTCCAGTAGAACTCGAAAAGCTCTTTTAAAAGTCTTTAAAATGACCAAAAAGCCCCTACGGGGCATAATATTAACTTAAACTCGTTACGGGCATCACGGAAGGTATCCTACTGATACCACAACCTCTTTAAGGCATATTGACTTAAGAAATAAGCGTACGACTCTCATGGTTAACCGTTTCGCCTATTGCGCGCACGGTTCGGCTTATGAAACTAGTTTTCATAAATTAGCCGATACGGGTCAAATTATATTATTTGGACCCCAAAATCCAGAGTGTGAACCATAAACCCATATAAAACAAGTCTCTGAACTTGTTGGGTCAGAATCGCACTCCATTCTCGGTTTTCGCCTTTTCACGCGATTAAACCGTATTCACATATCGGAACCAACCGGTCTAGGCTACGGCCATTATAACGACTCGTTAGGATTCTAAGAGGTTAATTAAAACCTTCGTTCCAGATTAGGAGCCCCAGAAAAAGCTATCGGTGATTTAATCCAAATTAAGGAAATATACTTGCAAAGGTAAATACTTTAACTTATTTCCCCTATATGGGCTTGGGTTACGGTATATTAATACCGCTTGATTGAGCATTATATTTTTCCATCGCTTAGGTGGTTAATTAAATAATATGATCGGCTCATTTAAACAGTTTTGTTTCTTAAAAGCCTTTGGGGGGTTTAATGACCGTTGTCCCGGATATCCTTGGCATCATTTTACGAAATGGCCACGACCATCGACATCCCGGTGTAGGCGTACATCCGGTATACATTGTCGACATTAAATTAAAAGACGTAGCCGTTGGTTTTTATACTACGGTTTTACGCAATGTGGTGTGTCTATAAATCTTTAACCCGGCACGACCCGGGCTACTGAACGCATAAAAGAACATGTAAAACGTTCACAAGATTTTAATAATTTTCCCAAGTTATAAAAGAGTTTGTGCCTTGTGCATTCAAATCAATTTTAATAAACATTTTCAAATGTGTCAGTTGAATGTATTTACCAGTGTAAACTGACGTATTTTCCCCAAAAAGATTAAGTGCAGGTACTATACGAAATGGGCTGGTATAGGCGTCCTAAGCATCGTACGTAGTCTCGCAAACTCGATGCTGCATCTGAATGAACAATGTTTATTATTTTGATCCGCTGTGGATATATTCAACTTCTGTAATACATTTGATATTACAACCAGAGGTTGAAGTTTATATATTTATCTTAAGCTTCCGCTGTGCATTTATATAATTGTGTGGTTTGACTATATTGTTGCCAACATCGTCACGGTAATCCCCCACTGGGCCCACCGGTGAAACACGTGGAAATTGGGGTGTGACAGGTTGGTATCAGAGCCAACATTGAGTGAATTAAACACTATCCTGTTGTGTTTAATCTCAATGACACAATTGCACATACTTGAGTCTAGACAAGAACTTAGGACAAATTCGAATTGTTATTCCAATTTTGTCTTTTCTTTTATTATTGGAATTTAAAGATTTATAAAGCAGGAAAATGCCACCTGTTATATTCCGAGGAAGAGGAAGGGGAAGAAGAGGCAGAGGAGAAGTCGTGACACATCACGATAACGAAGCTGGACCATCTGGTACAAGACATCCTTCGATGACACGGAGCGAAGAGCCACAACGACGAAGAGATCTTTACAAACCCGCGAGGCATTCCACCTCGCACAGCTCGACGCCATCCTACCGGCACTCCTTTGGGCCAAACTCAGAGAATGATCCCAACAACCCACAACCTTCCTTCATACCTCTACAACGTTCGGTATCGCACCGAAATTACGACGACCCTACTCCCTACTACATAGGTCAGTTTAATCCAGCTGACTACATACAGGAACCTTCAGGTTTTGTTCCACTAGGGCCACAAGATCATTTCTCCGAGGACCATATGGATGAAGATACTGATCCAACTGAACGTGCGCGTGGTACGCCCACGCATCCGATAGAAGTCTCTGATGGGTCATCCTTCCATGGCACACCCTATCAGGGACCCGACAGTTTCCAAGCGTTGTTTGACCGACATGAGTGGTACTACACGCCACCTCAACAGACATCACAACAACCACGACATCCACAGGATCCCTCTGAGGATTCACGCTTTGTGGCAGTTACGCCACCACCTCCGCCACCGGCGCAACCAGTAATACCTGATCCGCCAAGGCGTAGGAGGACAAATGCTCGTATGTCTACACGAGGAGGAGGGGGTATCCACTTTAGCACTCCTCGACATTCTAGTAGTAGCCACTATCCGCCACTACAAGAAGAAGGACCTTCAAGTCCTATACAGGAGGCGAACTCCGCACCAGCTGCACAAAATTCGCCACCATTTGGGTATGACCAACCCATACCTGCTTACACGGGTCCAACGGCTTACAACCCGTTCGAACCATCACAAGCACAATACAACTACGGCTATGAGCGCGACCCATATGTGGTGTCGGCAAGATATAATGCGCGCTACCCTGACGGAGCACATGAAAACATGGGACCACCGGACTACTCAGCTCATGGGTATCCAATACCTCCCAGACCTCCAGTTCCGCATCAAGCGCCACAACCACGTTTCTCTCCTCCTGAACAGGAAGAAATACTCCATCGACTAGATCGTGTGGAGAGAGAGTTCGAGGAAGAGAAGAAAAGCCACCGAGGATTTCTCAAGGGCTTGGCGAACCTACTAAAGGGCAAAAAGAAGAAACGTGACCACTAGCCCTTAATAGTTGTACTAATGTAATTTCTACTTTGAAATCAGTCCCTACGTGGACTTATCTTTTAAGTCCTTGCATGGACATTTATCTTATGTTAGTCCCTGCGTGGACTTGTCACTTATTTTATACCTTTAAGGAGGTAAGTACTATTTGAAAGACCCGTTTAGGGCAATATGTAATTGTATTTGAGATTATGGAATGTATGTTATGAGTTTTGTTTTAATATGTATAAAATAAATCAAAACCATTCCTTTTATATTGATCTGCCTAGATAAAGAATCTTAAAAGGTGAAACCTAGCTTGGTGTCTTTTAAGATCCAGTCAAGATGGTACGACCTAATTGAAAAGATTCTGATTCCCTGTTAACCTCTGTACGCATGTTAACAATCATGGCAGATGTGATTCGTTAAAATCACGCACGTCATTCTTATACAATAATCCTTTAAGGATTTCAAAACCCAACTAAATGATTTATAAATCGTGGGTTAAATCACCAATGAAGGTGATCAATCTTATTAAAACATCCATTAGTGATGTAGTGTCTACGGGCCAATATTATTAAAACATCCATTAGTGATGTAGTGCCTACGGGCCAGTATTATTAGAAACATCCATTAGTGATGTAGTGCCTACGGGCCAACCATATTAAAACATCCATTAGAGATGTAGTGCCTACGGGCCAACCATATTAAAACATCCATTAGAGGTGTAGTGCCTATGGGCCGTAATAATTGTCTTATAACGACAAAAGGCAGTGGTGGTCTATGACTCCCTGTCAGAAAGAGATAAAAGAACTACGATTCAAATCTCTATGCCTTTGATTCTCTGAAATCTCGGCTAAAATTATAAAACATCCTCGTGGTTAGGCTTTATGCCGCCAATACTATTTATATAGCTGAAATAGGATATATTCAAATCCTAATATTTAATGAAGTAATAAGTTAACCAAATATGGTCTCTGTACCATGGTTGAAAAATTGTCATAAAAGACAATTATATAATAATCTCCTGAATAAAATTTTGTTATCTTCTGCAACAGATTTAAGTTACAATGGCGGATCCCAATGGATAGAACAGCCACACAAATGAAGATGACTATGACAATGCGCCAGTGCATCTGACAGGCGCACAGCTAAAGGCTCTGATTGACAATGCTGTTCAGGCAGCTCTTGATCGTCAATATACTGAGTCTCAAGGCAGAACCATGTCAAAACCACCCTCTAAACCAAAGACACACTCCAAACCACCCTCTCAACCCAAGAAAGATGACGACAAACACTCGTCCACTGAGAACAGCGTTCATCGCGATAGAGAATATACTGATGCATCAAATGCTAAGGGTTGCACTTACAAGTATTTTGTATCTTGTAAGCCCCGGGAATTTACAGGGGAGAAAGGTGCTGTGGATTGTATCACCTGGCTAGATGAGATGGACACTATTTTGGACATCAGCGGGTGTGCAGCGAGGGATGTGGTGAAGTATGTGTCCCAGTCATTTAAGGGCGAGGCCCTGGCATGGTGGAGAGCGTTGGTGCAGGCATCTGGTAAGTCTGCTTTATACAAGATGACATGGGAGGAATTTATTGCTCTCATTAAGGAAAACTACTGCCCTCAGCATGAGGTTGAGAAGATCGAGGCTGACTTTGTGTCACTGGTGATGACGAACCTGGACTGCCAGGCATATTTGACGAGCTTCAATACGATGTCTCGCCTAGTCCCATACCTTGTGACACCAGAACCCCGAAGAATCGCCCGTTTCATTGGGGCCTTGGAGCCCGCGATAAAGGCGAGTGTAAAGGCCTCTCGGCCGACGACCTTCAGGTCAGTTACTGACCTCTCCTTGTCTCTCACCTTAGACGCTGTCCGTCTGAGGACACTAAGGAACAAGGAGGCTGAGAAGAGAAAACGTGAGGATGATACCTCACGAAGATCAGGGAAGAAGCACCGTGGAAACGGTGAAGGCAAAAGAGGGTCGGAGGCGAAGAAAGATGGGCAAGCTGGTGAAAGGCCCAACTGCAAAATCTGCAAGAAACCCCACTCTGGGAAATGTAGATTTGCATCGAATTCACAGTCACAATCAAAGACTCCTTCCTGTGGACTATGCAAGTCCAAGGATCATAAGACTGTGGAATGCAAAAAGATCAAAGATGCAACCTGCTATGGTTGCAACGAAAAGGGGCATATCAAGAGTAACTGCCCTAAGAACGCCAAGAAGGCGGAGGAGACAAAGAAGTCAAATGCGAGAGTCTTCCGCATGGATGCAAAGGAGGCAGTACAGAACGACAATGTGCTTACAGGTACTTTTCTCGTAAATAATATATTTGTAAGAGTACTATTCGATTCTGGCGCCGATAAATCCTTTGTAGACCAGAAATTTTGCCAACTACTAAATATGCCTATCAAAACCCTTGATGTGAAATACGAAGTAGAGTTAGCAGACGGCACGATAGAAACCGTCTCCACTATTCTAGAGGGATGTGAAATATCCATTAGGAACCATTCTTTTCCTCTATCTCTACTTCCCTTCAAACTAGCGGGTTTCGACATAGTTCTAGGCATGGACTGGTTATCCCGTAATTAGGCCCAAATCATTTGCGGCAAGAGGCATATAGTGCTAAAGACTCCGAGTGGTGAATCGCTTACCATTCGAGGAGATACGCAGTACGGGTTACCCGAGGACGTATCTATGCTCAAAGCTTCAAGGTGTTTGAACAGAGGCTGCGTAATTTACATGGCTCAGGTTATAATTGAAGAACCTAAGCCGAAGATAGAGGATCTTCCTGTCATTTCTGAATACCCCGAGGTTTTTCCCGAAGAACTACCTGGTTTGCCACCAGATAGACAAGTGGAGTTCAGAATAGACATCATTCCTGGAGCGGCTCCGATAGCAAGAGCACCTTACAGATTAGCTCCGACGGAAATGAAAGAACTGAGGACCCAGTTGGATGAACTGCTGGCGAAAGGTTTTATCAGACCTAGTTCATCTCCCTGGGGAGCTCCTGTCCTGTTTGTAAAGAAGAAGGACGGATCAATGCGGTTGTGCATTGATTATCGTGAGCTGAACAAAGTTACCATAAAGAATAGATATCCTTTACCACGGATCGATGATCTGTTCGATCAGCTGCAAGGAGCGAGCTACTTTTCGAAGATCGACTTAAGGTCGGGCTATCATCAGCTAAGGGTCAGAGATGAAGATGTACATAAGACAGCATTTAGGACTCGCTATGGTCATTACGAGTTCCTGGTGATGCCTTTTGGGCTCACAAATGCACCGGCTGCGTTCATGGATCTCATGAATCGCGTCTAAAAGCCGTATTTGGACAAATTTGTCATCGTCTTCATCGACGATATCCTTATATATTCCAAGAACCAAGCTGACCACGAGAAGCACCTCCGTTGCATTCTCGAATTACTACAGCGTGAGAAACTCTACGCCAAATTCTCGAAATGTGAATTCTGGTTACGAGAGGTTCAGTTTCTAGGACACGTTGTGAGTGAGCGTGGTATTCAAGTAGATCCCGCTAAGGTAGAGGCGGTCATGAACTGGCAAGAGCCAAAGACGCCTACCGAAATCCGTAGTTTCCTGGGGTTAGCAGGGTACTACAGGAGGTTTATTGAGAATTTTTCGAGGATTGCTGTGCCCTTGACTTCCCTGACCAAGAAGAAGGAAAAGTTTATTTGGGGCCCGAAGCAGCAAGAGTCCTTCGAAATACTGAAGCAAAAGCTAAGCGACGCACCTGTGCTGACATTACCGGAAGGTGCAGATGAATTCGTAATTTACTGCGATGCATCACACACAGGCATGGGGTGTGTACTTATGCAGAAGGGCAAGGTGATTGCCTATGCTTCAAGGCAATTAAAGGTGCACGAAAAGAATTACACCACCCATGATTTGGAGTTGGGTGCCGTTGTATTTGCACTAAAACTGTGGAGGCATTACCTTTATGGTATTAAATTTGTGATTTATTCTGATCACAAAAGCCTCCAGCACCTGTTCAACCAGAAGGAGTTGAACATGAGGCAGCGTCGTTGGATGGAAACCTTGAATGACTATGATTGCGAGATCAGGTACCATCCCGGCAAAGCGAATGTGGTCGCTGATTCCTTAAGCAGGAAAGAAAGGGTAAAACCTATTCGAATCAATGCCAAGATGTTGGATCGTCGTTGACCCTGAATGAGTCGATCAGAAGAGTCGTTTTCTAATTCAAAGGCGGAATCAGTGAATTAGATGCTCAAACTAAATATAATGCTTCACTTTATTGATTTGAGCAATGTTTACAACCTGGAAGCAAATCGGCAGCACTTCGTTACAAGTTCCGAACCGTTACAAATGAATTAACCAAGCACCTATATATAAAGTTCTGGAACCGCTAATACGTACATGTCACAAAAGCGGTCCAGGTGAGATAGTGTGGATCGCTTTTATGGACAATGTCCATATAAGCGGTCCAACATGCTATTTAACCACTTCTCGTTTCTCGAACCTCGTGCACTGGTTATTCTAACCTATCCTATCCTATTACATGATACAAGACGAAGTCAATAGACGTAGTGCACCAACAGACTCCCCCTCGGATATTGACGAAGTCTTCAGTGAACATTCTCTGTTATGCCACCTCTTCAGTCTTTATCATCTTTGCCAACTTGTTCAGATTGCAACCATATAAGAAGCCTTTAATCTTTCACTTTGATCATCTTTACAACTTCATCATCAGTAGGCTCCCCCTCTCGTCAAGCTTCCGTGCTTTTAGAGATCATCACCTTGCTTTTTAGCTACAACTTATCTTCAGACTCCCCCTTAGACTCGGCTCTTCGGGATCGTAATCTGAATCTTTCCTGTAATTCTCAAACATTCATAAGTAACAATATTTTCAAAATCATTAAACATGTTCTCTAATACACTCCCCCTGTCAACAAACTTAACAGATATGGCAATATAAAGAATCCAATTCTCTCACAAATTATCATTCAAGTTCAAATTAATGACCTTGAAGATATCATACATGTTTTTGACGATTTTACAAGAAATTTCAAGTTTCAAATTAATGAACTCGTTTTGTTTTCAGAAACACAATCAGCATACTTCGATTTTGAAACTTAGCAACTCAGACATCGGTTTATCAAAAATAACGCAGAAATCAAAATCTTTTTGTGTTTTCTGAAAATATAAAGCTGTAAAGAAATATATACAAACAAATTTACAAACAATATTTTTGTTCGAGTATGCATCAGAGGATCATATCAGTTTTTGACCAGTCACAAGTACCGTTAAGCTTTAAATCATACTCAGAATTAAACAATTCACTTAGATTGTCGATATACTGATCCATTTAAATTTTCATACAAATTTCAACTGATTCAGGATACGATTTAGATGTTTTAAGACTTAAACTCATTCATGTTTCCCACCTCTTGAATATACTCCCGTATCCAGAATCCCAATATTCAGTCTTACAGGTAAGAGTACTACAATGATGTCTGTACATAAATTAGGGTATGCGAGAACTAAGGGATCTCAGGTCAGAACTTCCGTTCAGCAAAGAGATATCAGCTTCGACTTTGCAGTGTGTTCCCTTTAGAGAATCTTTTAGCTACAACAACTGATTATCAATTTTATCGTCTAATCAGCTGAGGGCTTTATGCTATATTTCAAGCATTTTGGTGAAAGTATTAGCCAGGGACTAGGTCAGAACTACCGTTCAGCAGAAGTCCCGGAATAATACCCCAGACATCATAGAGTATAACCACCTAGTATATCAGAATACGAGACCTTTCAAACGAGACTTCAGGGGTTACCTATATATCCAAGTAGTGTTCCCCACGAAATAAGCAAGTTTGAATTTAGGTTTATATCCCGAAAAAGCTTACTAAATGTATAAAAACCTATCGACATATCATCAGTGAGACTGTTTAACGCTATTTAATCATTACAAATCTTTAGCATACTGTAACTGTCTACTGATGTACTATCATTTCCTCTTTTTACGCAAAACTCAAATTTTTGATTTTATCATGTTTTTGTATTTTTCAAATTTTTCTAATGTTTTTGTATTTTCTAACAATTTTTCTTCCCCTAAAATGCAAAACCATTAAAGAAATTTGACAAACCGATACTGATAGCTTTGTCTCGCCATCCATTTTCTGCATCTCATGCTCTGTTTCGCAGAAAATATAACGTACCCCCATGATTTACAACCCATTGATTTTGACCGTTACAAAACCATTCTTCAACTTGTGAGTAATCATGTTTGTTCCGCCGTGAGGGTTTCGGCATAGTCCATTAAACCTAAATCAAACAAATTTAAACTACAACTATCACAACCATCACAGTCTATCACAATCTATCAACCAACAACCAAGTAAGCAACCAACCAACAAACACCACACAAACAAATCTCAAGTTGTTCAAAAATTTACACACAATCAAACACATACTTTCCCCGTCTGACCAAACCGGGAATCTTCTTTATATGCTAACGCCAGGCACTTGTTGGATTTGACAGTCTTCACCACCCTTGAGTACCTGCACATTCAAACTTTATCAAATATACAAATAATTTCAATCAATAGAGATAGATGCCGATTCATGCTTCGCGTTAAAGGAAGCTCCGATAATTCCAACTATTTAATCAAACATGGTATCCACCCAGGCTTGATCAGCCTTAGGTGTAACCTTGACTCTTGCAATTTGAATTTTGAAATTTTCAGCCTTGAGTGGTGGAAAGTTTGCGTCATAATCAACTGGAATTGACTGTTCAAACTTTTTCACCCCAGAAGTTGAACCTTTCTCTTTTAAACAATCTTGGGTTTCCAAATTTGTTGTTGTTTCTTTAGATCCTTCCCAACATTTTCATTGTTTATCAATCCAACACTTTTCTTAACCATCCACACTTGACCTTCTGGAGTACCTCGTCTGTAAAGATTTGTTTCTTTTTGAACCTTTTGATTTTGAACAACACTTTTAGGTTTCCAGATTTGTTGAAGTTTTGTCATAACAACTAGTGGTCTCCAAATCTGTGTTGTTTTCAATTTGGATGTGTGAGAACTCCAAGTCTGTCTTGAATCAAACTTGTTCGGATTTGATTTCCATTTTTGATTTGAAGCAAACTTGTTTGTGTTATACATCCAAGTTTGTTTCGAATCAAATTTGGTTGACCTTGATTTCACATTCTCAAATTGGTGTTTTGTAGCATCAAGCTTCTTTTGAACAACATCCACAGGTTTTAGATTCTGACACTTGCGAGCACGATGTCCTAATTGATCACATTTGAAACATGTTTTCATTGACACATCTTTGACCTGTGGTTGTCGCTTTTTCTTTTGAACCTCAAACTCAGCATTAGATTGTTTCATTTTGTTTTCTTTTTCTTTTGATAAACTATCTCCCTTAACAAACCTCATTTTTTCTTGATAATTTGGTGTCACATTTTTCTTCCAATTTTGTTTCTTTTTATAACCCAACCCAGCCTTCATGTTCTTCTTGTTGCCACCCGGTTTGTTATAAAAAGTTTTGTGACCTTTACCAGCAAATTTTGAAATTTCAGATTTTTCAATTTCAACCATTTTGAAAACTTTATCAACCTTTTCTGAGATCACATTCTGAATCGGGAAGACAACATCCAAGAATAATTTGTCTGATCCAATCATGGTATAAACCAATCCCTTTGAATCATCATTCAAATTTTCTTCAGATTTGATGTTCTTTAGATAACCATCATGAAGATTTCCTTCATCTTCATCTTGTGATTCAGTTTTACTTGTTTCAATCGAGTTTTCTTGAAAAATGCTTTCAACAACCTTACCAACCACCTCTGAATCACTGATATCATCAGATTTGGTGTAAGTCACATCGATGTTGCCGGGTAACTGATCAACCATGTTGATAACTTTTTCCACTTCTTCGCCATCATAGAATGTATAATTATTCTCCAACGGTGGTGGAACTTGATGAAATTCAGACCCTTTTCCCTTTTTGTTCTTTTCAGACGCTTTCTCATCGGGTGTGATGTTGAAAATACGTTCCAGAATATATGACGATGAATGATAACTTTGCAATTTATTGACCAATTTTTCTTTGTCTGCCAATTCTTGTTTAAGCTTAGCAACATCATCAATATATTGGTTTACCCCCCTTTGTTTATCTTCATATATTGCTTCAAGAAATTTAGTGTTTCTTTGACAAGCACACAATCTATCATCTAGACTTTTGACTTTACTTTTTAACGTTTCATAAGCTTCTTTTACAGTTTCATATGACAATTTCGTAACATCATATTCTTTTTGCAACTCTTGAATTTTTATTTCTTTCGGAACACATTCGTTGCAAACAGCTGAACACATTTCTTTTAATTTCATGTTTTCTGTTTCAAGATCATCACATTTTAATTTCAATTTTTCATTTTCTTGTTTCAAAAACTTTTCATTTTCACTCATCTCATCACATTTTTCTTTGAAAATATTTTCTATTTTAGTGAATTCAATGTCCCTGTTGTTGAGTTTTTCATCTTTCTCAATACAAGCACTGCATGTTTCCATGCATTTCTTGCATTGTTGTTCAGCTTCATTATCAATTTTGACAGAAGTATCAGTTTGACTTATTACCTCAATGACTGGCACTGTCGTATCCTCAGTCTTCTGTATCTGAACTTCTTCAACCACTAGCTCTTTTTCTGCAGCACCTTCCTCGATTTTCTTTTCAACCTTCTTCACCTCATTCACCATCTCTTTGCTCTCAATCACAATTTCCTCGACAGTCTTCTTCTTTTTCTTCTCCAGACTTGCAAAAATGACTTTTCTAATTCCTTCTTCAACTTGCTGCTTGTATCTTGGATTCTCTCTAAGACCTTTACACCAGACATCCACAGTCGGAATAGCAGCAACCAATGCTTCGAGATCAACTGTCTTTGGATCAACAGTTGGGTTTCCTTCAGGATCAACATAGGATTGTTTATCTTTGCTCCACCTTCCAGCCCATGTGGCTTCTCTGTAAGCATTGTACACGTCATCCAATCTCATTCGAGCGTGTCTTTCTTCTCGTGTCAGCTGTACTTCTGCTACCATAGCTTTAGCTTCCAAGTTGACACCCTCATCATCATGCTGGCTCCAATCATACCCCTCATCATCATAGATTATACCACTAGGTGATTTTGCCTCTATCAACCCTGCTTTCAAATCAAGAGTTTGAACCATAGATTTATAATCATCATCTATACTATCAACATTTTGATCACAATATGACAAAGCAGCTCTCTTTTCTTTGGATGATGCTCCATCAATTTGCTTTCTGATTGGCTGATCCGTGTTCTTGTGATATATTGCCTTTTTGTAATAATCTTCACGAAACGGATTCATACTTTCATCAGCTCTGTTGTTTGGACATTCTCTTTTGAAGTGACCTTTTTCCTTACATTTGAAGCAAGTTACTTTGTTCTTGTCAAAACCCATCTTCGTTTCAGGTCCTTCCAAACATATTCTGCCAGTGATCTCCATGAATCGTTGAGCTCTTCGAATGACGCTTGCCATGCACCAACGAATATCCATGAGTTCCATTTCTTCTGGATCCACCTGATCGTAATCCTCTTTTGTCATGTTAGGATTTCCGATCTTTCCTGCAATTAGACCTTCGTAAGATACCAGAATGGAAGCTAAGAAACTCAGAGCAAATTCATTGTTTAGCAATGGAGAGTTCTTCCAATCAGAGTTGGGATTTGCAGTTGATGATCCAGATGCAGATGATGCATGATATCCTGGATCATAACTTGAAGAAGCATTCTTTGATGTGTCACTGGTCTTTTCTGCCGTAAAACCCGTTTTGATTCTTGGAGATTCATTGATTTTTGAAGACTCATTGTTCTGTAACAACCCTCTTCGATAATACAAACCAACATTTTGTTGATAATTGGAGCTTGACATCTTGTTTTGTTTTTGAATCAACAAATCATGCCCCTCAATCTTTTCTATTAATTGATCTAATGTCAGTTTCTCAAAATTAACATCATTTTTCAGCACAATCACATATGTCTTCCAATCATCTTCATGAGGTAACGCTTCAACCAACTTATCCACCATCTCTTCTCTTTCTTTTCTAATATCAAACCTCTCTAACTCAATCTTCAGATGACAAAAACGTTCGATCATTTGACGAACTGTTTCATTCTTCATACAGCTAAACATATCAAACTCCTTCTTCAGCAGAGATATTTTGTTCTTCTTGATATCTTTTCCTCCTTCAGCTTTCAACTTTAATGCTTCCCAAATCGACTTAGACGTCTCACCATACTGAAGCAGTGAAAATATATCCTCTCTGATAGATTGTTTAAGAAGTGTCTTCATTCTCAGTTCTGCTGAATGTTCTTTCTTGTCATCCGCTGTGAAATCTTTCAAATTAATCAACTCACGTCTATCATTTCTTGGTTTGTTGTATCCCAGCGTCAAGCAAATCCAGCTATCATATGCATATGCTTGAACCCAATTCTCAAATCTTTCATACCACCAGTGATAATCTTCAATATTCATGAGCTTTGGTGGTCTTTGATGATTCCCGTACACATTATCGTAACTCAAGCTTTCCGATATCACTTTTGTAGCATTCTTTGGAGTAATTGGTACATCTTCCGAAGTAAATGCGTTGTAAAATGTGTTGTAAAACTCTTCTCCAAACTCTGACATCTTTAATCACTTGAAAACAATGACCTGGAAGCAAACAAACAAACTCAATCAGTTTAAACAGTATCAAGTAACTTGGAATACACTAACACTCGATTGTCGTGAAATAATCTTGACACTCGGATGAAAATCGGACTGAACGAACAAGTGAAATCTATACTTGACAAATAAGCGAATCACGTTGACATAAAAGCGAACCCAGCAAATCAATCGAGCGAACCAACAATTTGACAGATGAGCGAACAACCAAATAAGCGAACCAGAACTATTTATAAGAGCGATCTAAGAAACTGTCATTCGAGCGATCCAGGATATGTCATATGAGCGATCCAGGATATGTCATACGAGCGGTCCAAGATATGTCATATGAGCGATCCATGAGATGATTGTTCGAGCGGTCCAGAAAATAATTTGGAGCGGTTCAGATTCAAAAACGGACAAATGAGTGGTCCAAAATTGTACTAATGAGCGGACTAGGATAAACTTTCGAGCGGTCCGAGTTGTCTTTGGAACGAACCAGAACCAAATGTGTACGAATAAGCGGTCCAAACTTTGACCTAAAAGCGGTTCATCATGACGTCATTTGGAGCGATCCACATTTCGAACATGTTTTGACCTGTTTTTAGTTTGAATTTTAGTCTGAAACTTTCTAGGGTTTATTATTGTCCAATAATACACGTCCTGTGAAAAATTCGTCCGAATTTAACCGTAGAAACTTGTCTAAATCGAAAAAGAAGGTGTAGAAGACAGAAAACGGATCAAGTTTGAGCTGAACTCTTCTTCCTGAGCTCTGATACCACTTGTTGGATCGTCGTTGACCCTGAATGAGTCGATTAGAAGAGTCGTTTTCTAATTCAAAGGCGGAATCAGTGAATTAGATGCTCAAACTAAATATAATGCTTCACTTTATTGATTTGAGCAATGTTTACAACCTGGAAGCAAATCGGCAGCACTTCGTTACAAGTTCCGAACCGTTACAAATGAATTAACCAAGCACCTATATATAAAGTTCTGGAACCGCTAATACGTACATGTCACAAAAGCGGTCCAGGTGAGATAGTGTGGATCGCTTTTATGGACAATGTCCATATAAGCGGTCCAACATGCTATTTAACCACTTCTCGTTTCTCGAACCTCGTGCACTGGTTATTCTAACCTATCCTATCCTATTACATGATACAAGACGAAGTCAATAGACGTAGTGCACCAACACAAGAGCATTGAAGTCAAGAACAATTTGATTGAGAAGATATTAGCTGCACAGCGAGAGGCTGTGTTAGAAGCTAATTATCCTAATGAAAAGTTAGGAGTAACTGAGGAGCAGTTGACTCTTAGCAAGGATGGAATCCTTAGACTGAACGGACGTATATGGGTTCCAATTTATGGAGGACTACGAGATGTTATCCTCCAGGAAGCCCATAGTTCCAAATACTCAGTCCATCCTGGTGCAGACAAAATGTACCAAGACTTAAAGGCAAATTATTGGTGGATAGGCTTGAAAAAGTCTGTAGCCGCCCATGTAGCAAAGTGCTTGACTTTTGCTCAAGTCAAAGCCGAGCACCAAAAGCCGTCTGGCTTGCTACAACAGCCTGAACTTCCCGAGTGGAAGTGGGAATGCGTAACTATGGACTTCATAACCAAGTTACCCAAAACCAGGAAAGGAAACGATACAATATGGGTCATAGTCGATAGGCTGACTAAATCAGCTCATTTTCTACCCATCAAGGAGACGTATAGCTCCGATATGTTAGCCCAACTTTATGTAGATAAGATTGTAGCCTTACACGGCATACCTGTGTCTATTATCTCCGACAGGGATACTAGATACACGTCTCATTTCTGGAAAAGTTTCCAGCAATCTTTGGGCACGCGTTTAAACTTTAGTACGGCTTACCACCCACAGACGGACGATCAAAGTGAGCGTACTATCCAAACGCTTGAAGACATGCTTCGTGCATGTGCGATCGATTTAGGTGGTAACTGGGATAAGAATCTACCCCTGATCGAATTCTCCTACAATAATAGCTACCACACCAGCATAAAGGCTGCGCCTTTTGAGGCATTATACGGTAGGAAATGTAGATCGCCTGTTTGTTGGGCGGAAGTAGGAGAGGTCCAATTATCAGGACCAGAGATAGTTTTCCAGACGACGGACAAGATTGTCCAGATCCGGGAACGTCTCAAGGCTGCCCGCGATAGGCAGAAGAGCTACGCTGATCCAAAGCGTAAGGATTTTCACTTCGAAGTGGGTGAAAAGGTATTACTTAAGGTGTCACCCTGGAAGGGGGTGATGCGTTTCGGCAAGAAGGGCAAGCTGAGTCCGAGATACATAGGACCTTTTGAGGTCATTGAACGTATCGGATCAGTTGCCTATAAGTTGGACTTGCCTGAAGAGCTCAATGGAATTCACAACGTGTTCCACATCTGCAATCTCAAAAAGTGCTTCGCCGATGAATCGTTGGTGATTCCACACACAGATGTGCATATAGATGAGAGCTTAAAATTCATAGAAAAACCTTTGTCGATTGAGGATCGACAGGTAAAGAAGCTTCGCAGAAAGCACGTACCAATTGTAAAGGTCAAATGGGATGCTCGTAGAGGTCCTGAATATACGTGGGAAGTCGAAGCTACAATGAAAGAAAAGTACCCCTATTTATTTGAGTAAATCTCGGGTCGAGATTTATTTTAAGGGGGTGAGGATGTAACACCTCGAATTTTTGTGTCCAATGATATGTTAACACGTGTCATTTGATTACACGTGGCATCTATAATAAATAAAGGACTAATTTTGACAAACCTTGAAAGTATATAAATTCGAGGGTTATAAATGTCAACAAGGGTAAATATACTGTATAGTAACCCTAAATAATGTTTGTACCTTCAAACGAATAAATCATAGATCGTACGGAAGCGAAACGCGGAAGAAAGTGAGAGATTACGAGCTACAGGGGTTAACTGTGTCAACATGTTTAATTATACCTCTGAGTGACCCTTTAACGTTCCCAAGGCTTCGTAACAGTATTATACGCTCACTAGAATATACTGTGCAAATTTCCGCAAAGTTCCGTCTTAAAACGAGAGAGTTATACTCAATTTCGTATGAGAAGGGTTAAAAGCGTCAACAATGAAAGTTAAGGCTTTCCGGATAATTAATAAACTAACCGGGGACTTAATAATGCGGGTAAATAACACGAGGCCCATATCGGTAAATAACCGAGGGCCAAACCGCAAAGTTACCCCTTCAAAACCGAAAGGTCAGGCAAATCATTACGAAAGATTTCGTTATTAATTACCAGATTCTGATAATCATTTCAAAAGATTTAAAATTTCTGGAAACCAAGCCTCTCGCGACCCGCGTTAAGTAATAGCCTAAGTGTAGGCGGGTCGCGAGCCTCCTGTTTTACGCGCCTGTTATTTGAATCCCAGGCGACCCGCATTAAACAAGCATGGAACTCCCATGCGGGCCGCGTAAAACGCCCAGATGCAGAAAGTTGTAACTACTTGCCTTTTGGAGCCTTTGAACGATCAAAACACCAATGAATGAGGCATGGGCACCCTACACTTGACCCATATCACTTAGGGACACCTGCCCATGATCCATGATCAAATGTAGACTGAGTTGTGATGATCTTAGGTGCTTTCTTTGGCTATAAATAGCATACTTGTGAGCATATGTTCACCACACCTCAAACACACATCTCTGATCATTCTAAGAGCTCCCAAGCATCCATCTCTGCTCTATAAGCAAGAAACAACTTCTGTAAGTCGTTCACAATCAATATGGTCTTGCATTTCCATAGTTATAGCTTATAAACACAACCGTCGTAACTAACGGTTGTCATTACAATAACTTGCAAATGGTTCAGTCTTATGACGAATCAAAAGTGGTTTTGAGTTGGTATTTATGTGGGTAATAAACCTCTAAAATGGTTCCCCTGATCACCACTCTAACTATGACAAATATCGAGTCAAACGCGCACTTAAAAAGTCAACAGAAAGCTATTTTAGCGATTTATGCATAACCTGTAATGTACATACTAAGAAACCTGTTTTGACACTCATAAAATATGATATTAAGTATAAAAACTTGTTTGCGCTCGTTTGAATCGATCATTTGCTATATTGAACCGGTTCGGAGCCGAATGTCACAAAAGTTTGACTTTTGCATTGACTTCAGTTCTGACCCGTTTTAGTGAGGTATAGACATACCTTAGGACTCTCTTAGGACCAGGTTACATGATGGTATAAACCTCTGTGATCGGTTCATGAGTTATCCGAGTCTTTTACGCATTTCCGTTAATCGCCTAAAAGTTGACCGTAACGCCATTTTGAAAATAAAACGAGTATTTCGGACACGTGAATGGACCAGAACCTTGCTTATTAAATTATAAGCATGTCCTTAAAGTTTTACGTCAATCCGAGGTCTAGAATGAGAGTTATGCTAAATGGCGCATTTAAAGTAAACTTTAGTAATTAACGGTGCAATTAGCATAACACCTATCTAAACCAAGATTTCGTCACCAAAACTTTTACCCACTGTATTAAAATTATATTTTGGGAATTTTAAAGATTTTTAATAATTTTTACCTCGCTCATAACCTGCGGTTATGGCTACGGTTCGGTAAATACCGAATATGCCCTTTTCGGCCAAAACATGAGTTCTACAAGGTCTTTTGACCCGATTCCAGTTGCTACTGATTTTAAATAATAAATAAAATATTTTAAGCTTTATAAGCTGTTCGGGAAACTCAGATTTCCAGTAGAACTCGAAAAGCTCTTTTAAAAGTCTTTAAAATGACCAAAAAGCCCCTACGGGGCATAATATTAACTTAAACTCGTTACGGGCATCACGGAAGGTATCCTACTGATACCACAACCTCTTTAAGGCATATTGACTTAAGAAATAAGCGTACGACTCTCATGGTTAACCGTTTCGCCTATTGCGCGCACGGTTCGGCTTATGAAACTAGTTTTCATAAATTAGCCGATACGGGTCAAATTATATTATTTGGACCCCAAAATCCAGAGTGTGAACCATAAACCCATACAAAACAAGTCTCTGAACTTGTTGGGTCAGAATCGCACTCCATTCTCGGTTTTCGCCTTTTCACGCGATTAAACCGTATTCACATATCAGAACCAACCGGTCTAGGCTACGGCCATTATAACGACTCGTTAGGATTCTAAGAGGTTAATTAAAACCTTCGTTCCAGATTAGGAGCCCCAGTAAAAGCTATCGGTGATTTAATCCAAATTAAGGAAATATACTTGCAAAGGTAAATACTTTAACTTATTTCCCCTATATGGGCTTGGGTTACGGTATATTAATACCGCTTGATTGAGCATTATATTTTTCCATCGCTTAGGTGGTTAATTAAATAATATGATCGGCTCATTTAAACAGTTTTGTTTCTTAAAAGCCTTTGGGGGGTTTAATGACCGTTGTCCCGGATATCCTTGGCATCATTTTACGAAATGGCCACGATCATCGACATCCCGGTGTAGGCGTACATCCGGTATACATTGTCGACATTAAATTAAAAGACGTAGCCGTTGGTTTTTATACTACGGTTTTACGCAATGTGGTGTGTCTATAAATCTTTAACCCGGCACGACCCGGGCTACTGAACGCATAAAAGAACATGTAAAACGTTCACAAGATTTTAATAATTTTCCCAAGTTATAAAAGAGTTTGTGCCTTGTGCATTCAAATCAAATTTAATAAACATTTTCAAATGTGTCAGTTGAATGTATTTACCAGTGTAAACTGACGTATTTTCCCCAAAAAGATTAAGTGCAGGTACTATACGAAATGGGCTGGTATAGGCGTCCTAAGCATCGTACATAGTCTCGCAAACTCGATGCTGCATCTGAATGAACAATGTTTATTATTTTGATCCGCTGTGGATATATTCAACTTCTGTAATACATTTGATATTACAACCAGAGGTTGAAGTTTATATATTTATCTTAAGCTTCCGCTGTGCATTTATATAATTGTGTGGTTTGACTATATTGTTGCCAACATCGTCACGGTAATCCCCCACCGGGCCCACCGGTGAAACACGTGGAAATCGGGGTGTGACAAATACCCCACATACTGGCTGTAATTTGGTGATTACATAAACTTAATCACTGTAATTATGACGTTGAAAAATTGGTTTGGAGTATTGTAAAACAATTGATAAAAAGAGAATGACTCACATTGCAGATTTAGTACTGACAGAATATGATTTTATCCCTGTTAACCTAATTTCACAATAATGCACACAAAACAGAGTTAGTGATCAATACAGCAGTTACGATAATTTCCCGAGATCAAATACTCGCAATGAATGACCAAGTGTAATACTTCAACTCATTTATCAAAATGACAAACGACAAAGTATAGTACTTCAACTCATTATCGAATTATCGACAACGACAAAGTACAATGCTTCAACTCATTTATCGGATTACCGACAAACGACAAAGCATAGCCCAATGTGGGCGGCACTTAGACATTCTTTGGGTATATTGATCCCGGAAACTGAATCGTAATAGCGATCGAGTAATTACCCTGTTCCGCGGCAGCAATTCGATATTAGTGTGTGTTTGGTAGTAATTTAAACATAACTCAACGTATATTATGAGTTTTTCCGTCGAATGAACATCTGAATTCAAGTCCCAACCCCTTCTATTTATACTGAAAATTGGACTCCCCCGCGTGTCGCGACAGGGAGACCTGGTCCTGTCGCGTGTCGCGACGGGTAACAATTTAGGGTAGGGTAGGTTCGTGTCCCAGTAGCTTGGATGAGTTGTTTAATCAACGAAATTTTACTTCTCCAGCAAGTTAGAGGATAAACGTTACTAGGGTTTAACCCCCCCTGAGTTTTAGGGGCCCTGATCCTGATTCCGATTGTTATGAAAATTTTAGGGTTAGTGCAGAATTACTTGGGTGTCTCAACTAGGGTTTTCTTAATAGCTAATTACCATTCTAATTATTAATTTTAATGAGAGTTGTTACAGTCTAGCTGGTTCACCATGGTTAACAAGTCCGTACATGCTCGCCTAGGGTACTCCTTGGGTCTTGTTTGGAGTATTTCATATCTCGCCCTAGCATCGAGTTCGCTTGCATTGAACCTCGTGAACTTTGACATCTGCAAGAATACACCAAAAGTCAGTACGAAACAAAGAAATTTTTAAAGAAACTGCAAACAGTGGGCTGGACACGGCCCCGTGTTCAGCGGACACGGCCCCGTGTCCAGGCGTCTGTAACCCAAAAACTTCATTTTTCGTCCCGGTTCCGAAAACCTGAAAATTTTTAGCCAAGTAGTTGCGGTTTCCCCCGAAAATGAAACCCTAAGTGTCGTTCTTCCCAAAACAAACCGTTTACCCTTCCAATTTCATCTTTTTCGGTTCAAAAACAAGGGTTTGAGGTTTTAGTAGGAAATCGAACGAATCTATCAACAATACATGTTTATTTACTTCCTACTACACTAATCTAAACTACTACTAACAGATTGCATCAAAAATTTGAAGTTTGATCCGGATGAACACGAAGAACCCTAGATTTTTCCCCTATTTTTGATGTTTTAACTACATGCAAGTAACTAATCTAACTACTAAAGATGATAGAATCATACCTTGATGTTGTTAAACGTGGTAGTGACGTCGAAAATCTGCGGAAAATCGCCTGGAACCAGAGCGTTTTCGGCAAAACGGGGCGTGTGGAATGAGGTAACTGTTATGAAAAGAGGGTTTTATTATAACAACCCTCGGTAAAACCGACATCCTCATAATAATTTTAACGCCCTAATATATCTTGAAATAGCCCAATGTGTCTTTATATGTACCCCGTATGTGAAAACCGAGCCCCAAAATATATTATATTATATAAAATAAATAAAAGTTAAGTTGAGGCGGGCCGCATGGACCTCACCTCAACCTAACGCGGGCCGCGCGAGTAGGAGAACCAGACATGGCCAAAACCTCAAGCCCAAGCGGGCCGCGTACATAGTTGGATAAGTAAAGGCGGGCCGCGAGTGTCCTGGTTTGTGGCACAACCCGGAAAAGCCACGTGTCCAACTCGTGTCGAAGCTATACGCTGACCGGACCAAGCTACGTGTTGACCGCCTGTTGACGCGGGCCGCGTAGACTTGGCCCAAACTCCACGCGGGCCGCGTGGGAGTCCAATTTCAGCAATATAAATAGGAGGCATCGGGCCTTCAGTCTGCTCGCTCAAATCTTTTCTTTCTTTCTTAAATTCTGAGTAGTGTACACTATACCCGGGTATTATACCCCCTAAAATAGCGAGGTTCTGCTACGATGTAAGTATTATAACCCCTGGAGACGTATTAGATACGCTGCCCGATTGATCTAGGGTTCCGTAACGGCTGTCGTGGTTCTGCCCGACGTAGTCGTTGGAATGCCGTCTCGGGAAGGGTATTACTAATGTTAAATTGGGTTATTATACTAACACACGTGCATTTGTGTAAATTATAGATATTCACCAGGAAATCATAAAGGAAAACCCTAAAATAGCAATGTGAGTAATCTCCTTTTTACCAACTGTTTTTACAAAACCTTAAATGTTTTACAATGCAATTTAGCAGTGATTGAGTCTTTGTAATTCTACAATTACTGCCGGTAAGTTGGGGTTTTGTATACAAAATTGGAGTAACGTTACCATTGGACGAAGAGTTAGCCAATGCGTAATATGACCCTCTAGTCAGACTTGACACTACTGAATGAGTAATTGGGTAGATATAAACATTGTAATCGCCCTCAATACTGTTTAAATTGAATTCATTAAATTGAGATTATTCACCAGTATTTTCCACTGACAAAATGTTTTTAAAACGCGTTTCAGGTAACAAAATGTGAAAGCCAAATAGAAGCCAGCTGGACAGCACTGAAGGCTTGGAAAAGTGGCAATAAAAGTTACCTAAATAAAAGAAAGCGTTTTATTTCAATAAAGTGGGATTTATCCCTGTAATTTAGTTTGTAATAAAAACTTGGGTTTTACCCATTTGTTTAATATTATAAAACGAGGTGGTTTACTCTGATTTAAATATTTCCTAACTACGGTCCTGATGAAAATTTCCGCTGCCAAATGAAATAATAACGTGATACCACCGCAACTGGCTCACGGCCGCCCGTTCCTGGGAAATAGGGATCGGGGGTTGTGACAGGAGGTGGTATCAGAGCTATGCCACTGATTCAGCCACAGAAGTGTTCTGCTGACATCAAAATTCAAAGTGTTAGGAAATAAATTATGGAAATACGTATATAATTGTATTTCTTGCTCTGTGTTATCTGACTATTTGTTAGTTTACAGTATGAGTGACCAAGGACCTTCTGACGCCTATCGTCAACTGTCTGGTTCGCCTAGGAGCGAAGGCACCTCCTCTTCTCAGCCTGCCCTCTCAGGGTATTCTGCTGACACAGAAGAAGGAATCTTTGTGTTTAAGGCTCAGTCTGAAGAGCCATTTCCTCAGAAAAAGAGGGGATGGTTCAGTAGGGGAGCGCACGAGCGTAGGAAAAGAATGAAAAAGTTGCAGGAACAGCGAGTGTTAGCCGCAGCAAAAAGAGAAACTGATGCTTATAATCAGGATATGCTCAATAGGGGTATCGCTAATATCCATATTTTAGCAACCACTGCTGCTAATCCAAACCTGGAACAAATGCTAGCACCCCAACCACAAAATCCTGATCAACCCATGGAAATAGAAAACCAGATAGAAATGCCTGATTTCAACCCGGAGGAAATACCTAGGGTACCTGCACCTGATCCTCTAGACCCAAACAACTACGACCCCTGGTGGGACGATGTTAGGGACTATGTGCAACAAAACCCAATTCAGGAAAATGTGCCGATGCCAAATTTAGGAGCTTACCCAGGATTAGATCCACAAGATCCCTACAATATTACTGATGCTTATGTTAGGGAAATCTTAGAAAACCCATACCCTTACCAGGCCCCATATCAGGCACCCGCACCACAAATTCCAAACCCAATCCTAGAACCTGCACCCCCAATGAGTGCAGAAAATGTTCAGGAACTTAGGACTTTTGGGGAGGAAATTTTAGAAAGCAGTGATCGTATGCGACAGGTGGGAGAACGCCTCGTATGGAAATACGATGAGCGTAATATGGATTTTTGGATGAATCCATATCAGTGAAGGTGATGGTAAAAATGGTAGTAATAATAATAATAAATATAATAATAATATAATAATATATTTGTGTATGTGTGAAAAAAAAAAAAAAAAAAAACTACGGATGCATACTAATAGTATTGTAGCTTTACATTTCAGTCGGTACTGTAATTTTAAATTTCTGTACTGTTGTGTATCGATGCATAGTATATAAAAAGAGTAAAAGTCGCAATGCTCGACGTTTTTGGTTAAACGTGCGTGTTATGTGATTGGTTATATATAAATATTATTTGTGATATTAATATCTGGTAAATGTCTAAAAATTCAGATGGCCGACGCGGGAAATCAAGAAAATCTGAATAACGATAACCAGAGTAACAATAACGTGGTTAACGAAATTATGAACAACGATAACAACGGAAACCAAATGGATAATAGTGCCATTCAGCATATTGTGGCACAGGGAATTATAGATGCAATGCCCTTTATTATTCAAACTGTTCAAGAAGCGAATAATAAAAGTAAGCATAGCAGTAAGCGACCAACTGAACCAGAACACAGCGTGAATAATGAACTTATACTTCAAGCGCCCATTCCCAAAAGAAGAAGAACCATGCCAACTGGTTGTTCTTACAAAGAATTCTGGTCCTGCAAACCAATAGAATTCTCGGGCAATGAAGGACCTATTGCAGCTTTACGCTGGATAGAGAAAACTGAGGCTGTTCTGAAAATAAGCAAGTGTGCTGAAGAAGATAAAATAATGTTTGCCTCAAATCTGTTTAAGAATGCAGCCCTAGAATGGTGGAACACTATTCTCCAAACTAGAGGAAGTGATAGGGTTTATAACATGGAGTGGGAGGAATTTAAGAACATGGTAGAAAGGAAATTCTGCCCTCCCAATGAAAAAGAACAAATAGCAAATAAGTTTCTAAATCTTAAGATGACTGGGGTAGACAGTAAAGGTTACACTACCACATTCTTTGAATATGCTAGGATAGTACCAAGCCTTGCATCACCTGAACCGGTATTAATTTCCCGTTACATCTGGGGATTAATTGGAGAAATTAGACATGTAGTCAAGGCAGCTAGACCTCAAACCATAGAAGAAGCTGTAGAACTAGCCAATACCTTGACAGATGAACTAATCCGTACTAGGGAAGAAGATCAGAGGAAAAATTTATCCCAACGGCTTACCCAAGAATTCCGTTCTAGGAATTTCAACCGTAAGAATGTAGGTTCTACATCTGCACCTTATTGCAAGTATTGCAAAAGGAAGCATTCTGGAAAATGCCCCATATACTGCAATTTCTGCAAATTCTCAGGTCACAAGGAAGAAGATTGCAGGAGGAAAGCTAATAGCAGGGTCTGCTTCAACTGTGGGGAACCAGGTCATATTAAGACAAACTGCCCAAAGTTAACTTCAGCTGCAAACAACAAGAATCCTAGAAATTCTAGAGCATTTGTTCTGACTGCAGACGAAGCCAAGATGATCCCAGACGTCATTGCTGGTACGTTTTTAGTTAATGATATTTTTGCTAAAGTATTATTTGACTCTGGTGCCAACCAAAGTTTTATTAATACTTCATTTTGCAAACTCCTAAATAAATCATTAACTAAACTACCACAAGAATGTCTAGTAGAAACCGCAAATGGAGAAACTGTTAGGATTTCTGAAATCTTGCAGGGGGCAAGAATAGAAATTTTTAATCAAAAATTTATGGCAAACCTTTACCCAATGAATCTGGCTGGATTTGATGTTGTGTTAGGAATGGATTGGTTAATAGCCAATAAAGCCAGTATTTTATGTGATCAAAAGACAATTCAATTAAAGTCACCCAGAGGTGAAAAGATTTCAATTAAAGGAGATAAACCCTTTAGATCCACAAAATTCATCTCTGTGATGAAAACTGCAAGTTGTATAAGAAAAGGATCTATAGTATATTTGATTTCTATAATCACTAACACTAAAGGAAAAGAATTAAAAGATATTCCAGTAGTATCCCAATTTTCAGATGTCTTTCCAGAAGAATTGCCAGGATTACCGCCAGACAGGGAAGTTGAATTTAGAATCCATCTGCTACCAGGAACAGCACCAATTGCCAAAGCACCTTACCGTTTAGCACCCGCTGAAATGCAAGAACTGAAGAAACAATTAGATGAATTGTTAGAAAAAGGATTTATACAGCCAAGTTCATCGCCATGGGGAGCACCGATATTATTTGTCAAAAAGAAGGACGGATCAATGCGTATGTGCATTGACTACCGTGAATTGAACAAAGTCACGATTAAGAATCGGTACCCATTACCAAGAATCGATGATTTGTTTGATCAACTTCAAGGAGCTCGATTTTTCTCTAAAATTGATTTAAGATCAGGATATCATCAATTAAAGGTACAGGAAGAGGATATTCCTAAAACCGCATTCAGAACAAGGTACGGTCATTATGAATTTACTGTCATGCCATTTGGTTTAACCAATGCCCCAGCCGCATTTATGGACATGATGAACCGAATATGTAAGCCATATTTGGATAAATTCATAATTGTCTTCATAGATGATATTCTAATTTACTCTAAAAGTAAAGAAGAGCATGCTAAGCACTTACACTTACTTTTAAGCTTGTTAAGAAAAGAAAAGCTTTATGCTAAGTTTTCGAAGTGTGAGTTTTGGTTAGAACAGGTACAATTTCTCGGACATTTAGTGAATCATGAAGGAATTCATGTAGACCCAGCAAAGATAGAGGCAATCACTAAATGGAAAACTCCTGAATCACCAACTGAGGTTAGAAGTTTCTTAGGATTGGCCGGTTATTATAGAAGATTTATTCGAGATTTTTCTAGGATAGCCATTCCTTTGACTAAGTTAACCTGTAAATCTGTTAAGTTTGAATGGGGACCAAAACAAGAAGAAGCCTTTAGAATTCTTAAGCAAAGATTAACCCATGCACCTATATTAGCATTACCAGAAGGAAATGAAGATTTTGTAATTTATTGTGATGCTTCTAAATTAGGTTATGGATGTGTATTGATGCAACGTCAAAAGGTTATAGCTTATGCCTCTAGACAACTTAAGAGTCATGAAGGAAATTATTCAACCCATGATTTGGAATTAGGAGCTATAATTTTTGCCCTTAAGATTTGGAGACATTATCTTTATGGCAGTAAGTTTACCATATTCACAGATCATAAAAGTTTAAGGTATGTCTTCGGGCAAAAAGAGTTGAATATGAGACAACGACGCTGGATGGAATTGCTTAGCGATTATGACTGTGATATCCAGTATCATGCAGGAAAAGCTAATGTGGTGGCTGACGCTTTAAGTCGAAAATATTATGAAAAGCCAAGAAGGGTACGTTCTCTTAAATTAAATCTGCAAGTAGATTTAAATGAACAAATTAGAAAAGCACAAGATTCAGTAATCAAGGAAGATACTGAAAAATTAAAAGGAATGATTAAGGAATTAGAACAAGGAACGGATGGAATTTGGAGATTCCATAAGAAGAGAGTCTGGATACCTAAATTAGGAAACTTACGTCACCGTATATTAGAAGAAGCCCATAAATCTAGATATACGATGCATCCAGGAAGTGATAAAATGTACCAGGATTTAAGGAAAAATTTCTGGTGGATAGGAATGAAAAAGGATGTAGCAGCATATGTTTCTAAATGTTTAACTTGCTCACAAGTTAAAGCTGAACATCAGAAACCCTCAGGTTTGTTACAACAATTAGAAATGCCAGTGTGGAAATGGGAATTGATAACAATGGATTTTGTTACCAAATTACCCAAAACAAGAAAAGGTAATGATACAATCTGGGTGATTGTAGATAGGTTAACCAAATCAGCTCATTTCTTACCAATGAAAGAAACCTTTAGTATGGAACAGTTAGCCAAATTATATGTAAATGAAATCGTTTCTTTACATGGCATTCCTTTATCAATTGTTTCTGATAGGGATAGTCGTTTTACTTCTCACTTTTGGTCAAGTTTTCAAAAAGCAATGGGAACCAGGCTAAACCTAAGCACCGCTTATCATCCTCAAACAGACGGACAAAGTGAAAGAACAATTCAGACGATGGAAGATATGCTTAGAGCTTGTGTAATTGACTTCGGAGGTAACTAGGACGAACACTTACCTTTGATAGAATTTTCTTATAATAACAGTTATCATACAAGTATCAATACTGCACCATTCGAAGCACTATATGGAAGAAAGTGCAGAACCCCAGTCTGTTGGGCGGAAATTGGAGAAAAGCAACTATCTGGACCCGAGATAGTACAAGAAACAACCGACAAAATTATTCAAGTTAAAGAACGATTGAAAGCCGCACGTGATCGTCAGAAGAGCTACGCTGACAATAGACGCAAACCGTTAGAATTTCAAGTAGGAGATAAAGTATTATTAAAAGTTTCACCCTGGAAAGGAGTGGTAAGATTCATTAAAAGAGGAAAGCTAAGTCCCAGGTATATTGGACCTTTTGAAATCATCAGAAGAATAGGACCTGTAGCCTATCAGCTACGACTGCCAGAGGAAATGGCAGGAATACATGATGTGTTTCATGTATCTAATCTTAAAAAATGTCTAGCTGACGAATCACTCGTAGTTCCTCTTAAGGATATAGAGGTTAATGAACAACTCAAGTTTGTAGAAAAGCCTCTACAGATTGAAGATAGAAAAATTAAGAACCTCAAGCATAAAAGACTAGTGTTGGTCAAAGTGAAGTGGGACTCCAAAAGAGGACCCGAGTACACGTGGGAACTTGAGTCAGAAATGAAAAAGAAATACCCACACTTGTTCCAGTAGATCTCGAGGACGAGCTCTAAAACAAGGTGGGGAGGATATAACAACCCTCGGTAAAACCGACATCCTCATAATAATTTTAACGCCCTAATATATCTTGAAATAGCCCAATGTGTCTTTATATGTACCCCGTATGTGAAAACCGAGCCCCAAAATATATTATATTATATAAAATAAATAAAAGTTAAGTTGAGGCGGGCCGCATGGACCTCACCTCAACCTAACGCGGGCCGCGCGAGTAGGAGAACCAGACATGGCCAAAACCTCAAGCCCAAGCGGGCCGCGTACATAGTTGGATAAGTAAAGGCGGGCCGCGAGTGTCCTGGTTTGTGGCACAACCCGGAAAAGCCACGTGTCCAACTCGTGTCGAAGCTATACGCTGACCGGACCAAGCTACGTGTTGACCGCCTGTTGACGCGGGCCGCGTAGACTTGGCCCAAACTCCACGCGGGCCGCGTGGGAGTCCAATTTCAGCAATATAAATAGGAGGCATCGGGCCTTCAGTCTGCTCGCTCAAATCTTTTCTTTCTTTCTTAAATTCTGAGTAGTGTACACTATACCCGGGTATTATACCCCCTAAAATAGCGAGGTTCTGCTACGATGTAAGTATTATAACCCCTGGAGACGTATTAGATACGCTGCCCGATTGATCTAGGGTTCCGTAACGGCTGTCGTGGTTCTGCCCGACGTAGTCGTTGGAATGCCGTCTCGGGAAGGGTATTACTAATGTTAAATTGGGTTATTATACTAACACACGTGCATTTGTGTAAATTATAGATATTCACCAGGAAATCATAAAGGAAAACCCTAAAATAGCAATGTGAGTAATCTCCTTTTTACCAACTGTTTTTACAAAACCTTAAATGTTTTACAATGCAATTTAGCAGTGATTGAGTCTTTGTAATTCTACAATTACTGCCGGTAAGTTGGGGTTTTGTATACAAAATTGGAGTAACGTTACCATTGGACGAAGAGTTAGCCAATGCGTAATATGACCCTCTAGTCAGACTTGACACTACTGAATGAGTAATTGGGTAGATATAAACATTGTAATCGCCCTCAATACTGTTTAAATTGAATTCATTAAATTGAGATTATTCACCAGTATTTTCCACTGACAAAATGTTTTTAAAACGCGTTTCAGGTAACAAAATGTGAAAGCCAAATAGAAGCCAGCTGGACAGCACTGAAGGCTTGGAAAAGTGGCAATAAAAGTTACCTAAATAAAAGAAAGCGTTTTATTTCAATAAAGTGGGATTTATCCCTGTAATTTAGTTTGTAATAAAAACTTGGGTTTTACCCATTTGTTTAATATTATAAAACGAGGTGGTTTACTCTGATTTAAATATTTCCTAACTACGGTCCTGATAAAAATTTCCGCTGCCAAATGAAATAATAACGTGATACCACCGCAACTGGCTCACGGCCGCCCGTTCCTGGGAAATAGGGATCGGGGGTTGTGACATTTATCCCGACAGTTGCCTCGACACGGCCCCGTGTCCAGCGGACACGGCCTCGTTGTTGGTGCACTACATCTGTTGATTACGTCTTAGATCGAGTCTTTCATTATAATGTATAGATTAGGGCGCGTTTTATGAGGTACGAGGAGGTCCACTTATTCGTACATAGTAGGTCCTCTTATTCGAACATAGTAGGTCCTATTATTCGTACAAAGTAGGTCCACTTATTCGTACATAGTAGGTCCACTTATTCGTCACGTCCATAAAAGAGGACCTACTCACCTATATATACCACAAAAGAGGACCTCATTTGTAACTCTTAGATTTCCATACCGAGGTGCTGCCGGTGTGAGAACTGAATGTAAACGCTGTCAAATTAATCAGAAAAGAGAATTAAGAAGATATCTAGCTGTTTCTACGTCAGGTACTTGTTTTCCGCACCTGTATCTGATCAAACTCCTCTGATTGACTCGTTCGGGTCAGAATCCGATCCTACAAGTGGTATCAGAGCTTCAGGAGGAGGAGTTCTACATAAATTTGCTGGATTTCATCACGTATTCTTACTTCTACACCTTCTTTCTTCGTCAGACCGAGATTTTACGGTCGGAATTCGCTCAAAATTTCACAGATTGTGCGTAACAGCGTATAGTCAAATCCCTGAAAGTTTGAGGCTGAAATTCAAAGTAAAAACGGGTCAAAACGTGTTCCAAAGTAGGTCCGCTTTTACGGTATCACTTAGGTTCGCTCAAAATATCACATTTGGTTCGCTTTTTCGTCATATTATTTATGAGATCCGCTCCAAAAATCACAGATCCGCTCCAAATTAACATGTTTGGTTCGCTTTTTCGAACAAATTGTGGTCCGCTTATTGATTCAGTTGTGGTCCGCTTATAGTGTTTGACAGGTTCGCTCATTGGTCAATTTTTGGGGTCCGCTCATAGTTGTTTCAGGGTGGTTCGCTTTTAAGTGACAATATTTCATATTTGGTTATCGGCCCTATCATATTTCGGATTAGTGGAAAGGAGGCCCAATCAGAATTTTTGTGCACCAAATGATAGTTGTCAGTCATTATTAACCGCCCACTATTTTTTTTGGCCCAATCAACAGCCGCCCATTTGTTGAATGTTGTTATTGTCTGCATGTGAACATTTAATTTGCCGCCCACTAAAAATGAAGGCCCATGTGAACTATATATAATATTAATGGCCCTATCATATTTTATATAAGTGACATATACGGCCCAATCAAAGAAGGTGTCATATGTAATAAATGTTGTTATCGGCCCATGTGATTACAATTGTTTGTCAGATCATTAATGAAGCCCATGTGTCTAAAAATTAATTGAGGAACAATCTGTCACAATCAATCATAAAAGGCGGCCAAAAATTGTCATTGGTAAATATTGCCGGCTGCCAATGATCCCCAGCCCAAGTGGTTGGGAGGAGGTCAGGAGTTTTCCCCCTTGGGGGTTTCTTCTGGAGGGGTGCAGGTTCGAGTCCACTCTGGTACCAATATTGGGTAATTCCAGTGCGGCTGGACCTTAGGGGGGGCCTGGGATTCGAACCCGCAGTGCGGGCGAATTTCTTAAGGGGAGTGAACCGTTAACCGTTCAAAAAAAAAAAAAAAAAAAAAAAAAAAAAAAAAAAATATTGCCGGCTCATTCCTTTGATTGGTCACTATATGTGTTTCCTTTCTTATATGTGTTTCATTAATGGTCCAATCACAAAATTTGATTGGAATTGTAGAAAATTTAATTGATAAGTGTCAATTAAAGGTGTCAGTTTGATAAACATTGTCGACCCACTAATTAGGGGTGTTCAAAAAACTCGTGGCTCGCAGCTCGCTCGAAACTCGTTCGAAAAAAGCTCGAAGAAAGCTCGGCTTGAAATTGGCTCGGTTGTAAACGAGCCAGCTCGGCTCGGCTCGATTTGTAAACGAGTCGAGCTCGAGCTTGGCCTAGCTCGGCTCGTGAGCTCATGAGCTGGCTCGATAAGGTTTACATCCTTCATTTTTTTTATCCCACATCGCTTAGAAAACAAAAACTAAAGGAGTATCTCCCCAATAAAAGAAGGTAAAGACAATGTACAAAATGAATTAACTATTTATACCTGCATAGTTAGCCATATGGTTAAATTAAATGGCAATTATAGGCCTTAGTCTATGAAGAAATTCATTTTTAAGGGTTTCTTAAGTATTAAATTTTGCGGTTCTTTGTTAGTTCGAGCTAGATCGAGCCGAGCCGAGCTAGCTCGAATTCTAATCGAGTCGAGCTCGAGCCTCAAATCTCAGCTCAATTTGAAATTCGAGCTCGAGCCGAGCCAGCTCGATTCGAGTTCGAGCCGAGCTCGAGCTGGGTCTAGCTCGGCTCGACTCGGCTCGTTTACAGCCCTACCACTAATTCAAAAAGGCTGCATAGGTTGATTGTTATTGGTTGAACGTGAAGCCCCATATAAAGCCCACTTACTGAACGACATTGTGAATCAATTGAAAGTTATTGATTATTGACGGCACCGCCCCACTAAACAAGCGGCCCAATCCCAATTGTTTGTTCCACCACCCCATAAAGTGTTAGGCCCAATCACATTTTTGTGCTCAGTTGGCATAGAATTCAAGTCAAGTCGATTGGAAGTCGGACAAGGTCGTTTGAAAGTCCATCAGTTCGTTCACAGTGAATCAGTTCGTTTGTTTTTGATTCGTGTCAAAGAAGTTCTCACAGTTTGTCAACATTCGGTCCGCACAGAATATTCACCAGTTCGAGTCATATCAGTTCGCAGAGTATCAGTTTGATTCAGTTGCTTTGATAAGTGTTTTAAACTGATTGTGTTTTGTTTGTTTGTTTCAGGTGTTTCACGAGGTGAATCATTTCATTCGAAAGGGGATCTAGTTTGAATTTGATATTTCATTTTAAGTGACTGTCTCGATAAACGTGTTTCCGAATCATGGACTTAAAATTCTTTAATATGACTAGTGAAACAGTTAATAGAATAAATGTATTAAAGAAAGAATTTGATTTGTTTTCAGGTTGTCCAGGAGAAAGTACAAAGAGTATCATTGAGAGGTATAGTCATCTTGTTCGCTTAATGTCTGAGAAGGGTATTCAGAAAAATCCAAATGAATGGGTTAAGAGATTAGCCAATTCCATACCTCAACAAGAATGGGGTACATATCTGTTGGATTTAAAAAGAAATGGAGAATACTCTAGGTTGTCAATTTGTCAATTCATTAAGAAGCTTGAAGAACAAATGGAGAACAATGATGTGAATAAGAAGAATCAAGAAGAAAAATCCATTTCACCCAATGAAAGTTCAGAAGAAGCAATTGTTGTTGATCAAATATCAACTAACTCTGGTTCTTCGGATAATAGTTCTGACAAATCAGTAGAGTTTGACCAATCACCAACTGATAATAGAAGTGTTAATGAGAAGATTATTGAAGCAGAAAAGGTGACTGAAGCTGAGAAAGTTGTTGAAGTTGAAAAAATCATAGAGATCGAAAAGATTGTTGAAGTCACAAAACCTTGTCTTACGTGTTTAGAGTCTTGTAAACAATGTATAGAAAAAGATGAGAGGTTTAATGAGTTAGAAAAGTTGAAAGAACAATTGTTATTTGATGTAAAGAACTTGAAAAAGTCATGTCACGGCCCCCGACCTGGTTTGACCCGTTTCGGGAGCCGCGGGACAAAAAATCCCGTGGTATTTATTTTTATAGCGGAAGTCTTAACAGGATCGTTTTAAATTTAGAAAATTTGCCCGAGTATTATTTATTTACATTTAGGATAAACCCCGTAAATATCAAAATTTCATTATTTTACAAACATGTTTATTTATTTTATTTGAGCCACCACTCCAAGCTTGATAGTGCTCCGTAGCACGTGTTCTTAATTCAGGAGGTCACCTGAAACATGTTGTAAAAAGGTTTTGTCAGCGGGGAAATACTGAGTGAATCATTCATTTTGATAAAAATGACACATAGTTATAAATTACAGCATAAGAGCGATTACTATGGCAGTATCTTAATTAATATCTGGTCTTGCCACCCGTGTGACGATGGTCATACCACTATTGGGTCCAGTCACCCAATTAGTGACGCTTTGTCACTGTTAGGTCTTATTAGCCTAACCCATGTTAGGGCTTATTGCCTAACCGTGAGAAATTAGTAATGTGCACAATACCCCACTAACCAGCGGTTAAGATAACCACGACTTAATCCCTGTAATTATAATACTTTGAAAATAATTTGAGGTATTGTAATACTTACTCACAAACTGTGAGAAAACAGTTTAAAAAGAAGAATGACTCACATTGCAGATTTAGCGGGCAAGGTATAAGCCTACTGATTTGCCTTGATTTAACCTAATTTAATAATAATGCACACACAATAGGTTAGTAACTAATTCAGCAGTTACGTCAATTCACGAGATCAAACCCTCACAATGATTAACAAGTGCAATACTTAATAATTCAATCGGATTCACAACGAATAACAAAGCATAGTCCGAATTCGAACAACACTCTAATATTCAAGTCGAAATCACGACGAATAATCAAAGTACAAGCTCAATTTGAGCAGCACTCGGACAATCGTTGGATAGTTATAATCGATCGGACGTTGAATCGTAATAGCGATCGAGTTATTACCCTGATTGCGGCAGCACTTCGTGATCGGTGTGTGTTTTGTGTGTACGATATTCGCTATAACTCGATGGTTACAGAGAATTTGGACGTCGATTTTGTACCAAAGTTCAAGTGCCAACGTCCCTTATTTATACCTGAAAATTGTCCTCCCTCGCGCCACGCGAAGAAGACATACATACCCGTCGCGTGGCGCGACGGGTCTATTTCTTAGCCTAGGTTGTTTCGTGTCCCTATTAGCCTTGGTGAGCAAGTTAAACGAATCAATTTCGTTTCTACAGCAATTTAGAAGATAAACATCACTAGGGTTTAACCCCCCCCTGAGTTTTAGGGGCCCTGATCCTGATTCCGATCGTTACGAAAATTTTAGGGTTTATGTGGAATCACTTGGGTTTCTCAATTAGGGTTTCCTTAATAATTAATTACCATCCTAATTATGGATTTTAGTGGCAGTTGTTACATCCTCCCCACCTTTAAGAAAAATCTCGTCCTCGAGATTTACTAAAATAGATGAGGGTATTTTCGCTTCATCTTTGATTCCAGTTCCTAAGTGTACTCTGGTCCTTTCCTGGATTCCTATTAGCACTAGTCGTTTGGGTTTTGAGAAACTTGATCTTTCTATCTTCAATTTGTAGTGGTTTCTCTACAGATTCAGCTTTTTATTGACCTCTACATCTTGAAGAGGTACTACCAGGGATTTGTCAGATAAACATTTCTTGAGGTTGGATACATGAACATATCATGTACTCCAGCTAATTCTTCTGGTAGTTGTAAACGATAAGCTACTGGTCCTAACCGTTGGATCACTGGGAATGGCTCTACGTATTTTTTGACTTAGCTTCTTTTCTTACCGAATTTATAAATTCCTTTCCAAGAAAATACTTTCAATAGCATTTTGTCTCCAACTCGAACTTCGACGGCTCTTGTTTGTTTTTTGTATAATTCTTCTAACCGTCTTCAGTCTTTTCTTCGTGATACTGAATATCACAGGTGTAGTTACTGAGGATTTCCTTATCCTCATGTTTAATCTTTGCTCCAATATATATCTTAAATTCTTATGACCCATATAGATAGTAAACTTACTTAGATAATGTTTCCTAATTTTAAGGGTAACTTGTTGTTGGGGCTGGATTTTACTATAAATGATCCTTATACGTGATCCTGACCAGTGATCCTTGTTTCTTTAGCAGATAGTGATCCTCAGCCAGACTTCAGGATCAGGATCATGGGACGATATGGTGATCCTTACACTAACGGTCACTTCCACTTGTTACAAAATTGTTTTGCAGGAACACCTAGCAGGATATGCCCTACACATCATGATCCAGGGACGCGTTTTCACAAATATGGCAAGAGCTAAATTGGAGATAGACGTTGTACCGGATATGGAAACTTAGCTTGATTAATGGGCAGCAATTTAGGCTAGATTATCTTTATTTCTAAAGGGGTAATGAGCTGATTAGTGGTCTATCTACCTAAAATAAGTTACCTACACATGTATAAATACCACTCTTCCTCATTCGGAAGAACACACACGACATACGACACAACTCTCGAACACTTAGACACTCAGTGATCCTTGTACTCAGCTCATTATCATCCGAAGTTGTAACTACATTTTTATTATATTGAAGTTGGTGATCGGTAGTTGCCATCACCCGAGGTTTTTTATGCCGGAGATCATACATTGATCAAGGGCTTTTTCCTCGTATAAATCATTGTGTCTTTGTATCTTTATCACAGAAGTGATCCTTTACTTTCATAGCTAACCAAGCATCATACCCCGTTTACATAAAGTTTGGTTACATTATCCTTGTGTGATTTTTGACCAAAACAGTTTGGCGCCCACAGTGGGGCAATTGGTGCTTCATTCATAAGAAAATCTTTTGTTCGAAATCGTTTCAAAGAATTACATGGCTTCATCATTGAAGAACACGTCCACGGCGATGTCTGCGGTCACCTCATCACAGATCACCTTGCCTCCTCCACCGGCAGGATCTCAGAAAAATACTGAGAAGAGATCAACTCCCACTTTCTCTAAACCTCTATCTGCTTCTGCTATGAATTCTTCTATTCCCAGTACTAGTGATGTATTTGCTTTAATTTTGCAGATGAAGGATCGTATGCAGCGGCAAGATGAAACCAACGAAAGGATCCTCAGGGAAATTGGAGATCTCAAAAGACAAAAGAAAGCGGCAGAGGATCATTCTCCACTGATGCCCAAATCCTTGAGCTTCGATACTCCAATAATCACTTCCCAGCCATCAGGGATCCCAGACGTACAGATCACAGGGGAGTCAAGAGGATCACGTTTCAACTCGGCAGCAATGACTCAGACATCAGATTCACATTTTCAGCCAATAGGATCCTATCCTCAATACACGGGATCCTTCATGAATCCGGGAGCCTATCCGGGGGCACAGCAGTTTCAAGGATCCTACTTTGTTCCAGGATCATTCCAGGGCCAAGGATCCTCCTTTGTTCCAGGATCATCCCAGGTTCAAGGATCCTCCTTCGTTCCAGGATCATCCCAGATACCAGGATCCTTACAGATGCCAGGATCCCTCAAAAGTTTGCAAACAGGAAGTCTAGATGTCCATCAAGGGGACTTCATTCCAATGCAGACCATTGCTTCCACTGGTCCCTCCGTTGTTCCAGAATCCCAGCAATATGGATTCCCTAACCTGAACCCAATGGGAGGTAACACTTTAAATAATTATCCTACTACTAACCTTGGATTTATGCAGGATACAGGTACCAATCATGTTATGGCCAGGGAACTACAGAAACTAAAGGACATGATCTCAAGTGTTCCAGGGGTAGTCAAGCCTATCCCAGAGATTGCAGATGGAAGCCACAAGGTATCTCGCTTTGCACCACCAATTTGTGATGCAGAGGTACCCAAAAGGTTCCATATCCCTACCATGAAGCTGTATGATGGCACGACGGATCCAGAGGAGCATATAGCACAATACAGGGAGAGGATGGAGATCAATCCTATCCCAGAAAAATTGAAGGAAGCATGCCTATGTAAAGGATTTGGATCTACTCTTACTGGATCAGCCCTTAAATGGCTGCTAAGTCTTCCCCCTTACTCTATTACTTCATTTGCCAATTTAGTTAATTTATTCAATAACCAATTCTCTTGTAGTAGAAAATTTGAAAAATTAACTAGTGATTTGTACAGGATAACTCAAAATAATAATGAATCATTAAGGGATTATATAACTAAATTTAGTAAAGAATCCTTGGATATTCCCAACTTGGATATGGCTACGGCTGTTGAAGCCTTCAAAATGGGACTTCTTAAGGATTCATTATTCTATGATGATCTTGTTATGACACCTTGCAGGAATTTAGATGAAGTAAGAACTCGAGCACTCAGGTTTATCCGGCTAGAGGATGACAAGAGGATCCGGGAGAGACAAGTAGGATCCTCAGAACAAGATAAGCAAGGATCCTCCTTCAAAAACAACAAGTTCAAATCCTACCATAGAAACGAGAACAAGAATGTGCATGCTGTCGACCAAGAAGAGGATGATGAAGAATATCCTCCAATCTCAGAATATTGTTTTTCCGTTGATAATCATGAACTAATCCTTGCAATGCAGAATCTAGGTGAAAAGGCTAGGTGGCCTAGGAAGAATGATAAACCATCCGGGACTAAAGACAAGTCCAAATGGTGTGCATACCATGAGGATTTCGGCCATCTGACTGAAGATTGCATAGCCTTAAGAAAGGAAATTGGATACCTGCTAAGCAAGGGGCATCTAAAAGAATTGCTGGGGAGAAAAAAGCAAAGGACCCAGGATCCTGAAAGGATCCCCGAAAAAGCCCCAGCACCTCCGGCAAATGCACAAGTGATCAACTTTATATCCGGAGGATCAGACATCTGTGGTACATCCTTCTCAGCGGCCAAAAGATATGCAAAAGAATCAAAAATGGACAATGGAGAAAGGCCTATTAGAACATCAAGTGTTTCAGAAGGGAAAACGATAACCTTTGATGAGGATGATCGCATTAACATCCAAGATCCTCATCATGATAGTTTAGTTATTACTCTCTTTATTTCTAACCATTTTGTCCGCAGGATCCTTATCGATGGAGGAAGTTCAGTCAACATTATCCAGCTTGATGTACTGAAGAAAATGGGTATCCCAGAATCAGACATCACACCAAGATCCTCCGTGCTTGTAGGATTTAGTGGAGAAACGAAGAAAACTTTGGGGGACATCAAACTCCCAATCTATGTGGAAGGATTACATAATTATCAGAAATTTTGTGTTATTGACTGTTTATCTTGTTGCAATGTTATCCTTGGCAGGCCTTGGATACATGATATGAAAGCAGTCCCATCCACCTACCACCAATGTGTGAAGCTCCCTAGCCCATGGGGGATAATCAAGATCGACAGTGACCAGCAAGAGGCTAAGGATTGCTATACCTCATCCATGAAGCCAACCTCGAAGCCAAGGGAGCAATAGCAATTACAGTATCCTCCGAGGAACGTCTTGGAGGCAAGAGAGCAGGATGTGGACGAAATCCTTCTGGATCCTAGTGATCCTGAGTCAAAGATCTATGTCGGGTCAGGGATCCTTGGCAAGATGAAAGAAGATCTAATATCCTTCCTCAAAAGACGAAAATCCACCTTTGCTTGGAAACATGAAGACATGACAGGTATATCTAAGGATATTATTACTCACAAACTTGGCATTGACAGGTCTATCAAACCAATCCATCAAAAAAGGAGGAAGTTTGCACCAGAAAGGAATGCCATCATCCAAGAAGAAGTAGAAAGGCTACTTCAAGCAGGTATGATAAGAGAGGTAAAGTATCCAAAATGGCTAGCCAATGTGGTTGTTGTTCAAAAGAAAAATGGAAAGTGGAGGGTATGTGTTGATTTCACTGATCTAAATAAGGCATGTCCCAAGGATCCTTTCCCATTACCCCACATTGACTCCATGGTGGATGCAACAGCGGGGCATGAACTGTTAACCTTTATGGATGCATCATCTGGATTCCAACAAATTCAGATGGAACCATCTGACCAAGAGGATACAGCCTTTATGACCCCAACCGGTTTATATTGTTATATTGCCATGCCCTTTGGACTAAGAAATGCAGGTGCTACATACCAAAGGCTGGTGAATATGATGTTCAAAGAACAGATTGGAAAGACTATGGAGGTGTACATAGATGATATGGTCGTCAAATCAAAGAAAGCTGAGGATCACCTAAGGAACTTGGAGGAAGCGTTCGATATCCTTGATAATTACAATATGAAACTTAATCCTTCCAAGTGCCATTTTGGTGTCAAAGCAGGAAAATTCTTAGGATATATGGTAACTCAGAGAGGAATTGAAGCAAGCCCAGAACAAATCAAAGCATTAATAAATATCAAATCTCCTGCCAATGCCAAGGATGTTCAAAGATTGACAGGCAGGATAGCAGCTCTGAACAGGTTCATATCGAAATCCTCAGAAAAATGTAAAGAATTCTACGATATCCTAAGGAAGAATAAGAAGTTCGAATGGACTGAGAAACATGAGAACGCTTTACAAGCCCTTAAAGGATATATGTCCTCAGCACCAGCATTAGCAAAACCGGAAAAAGGAGATGTATTATCCTTATACCTGGCGGTATCCTCAACCGCTGTAAGTGCTGTCCTTGTCAAGGATCATGAAGGTACACAATATCCTATCTACTATGTAAGTAAAAGTTTACTTGATGCCGAATCCAGGTACTCACACCTCGAAAAACTTATCCTTGCATTAATCATGGCATCCACTAAGTTAAGGCATTATTTTGAAACCCATACTATTGTTGTTAAAACTAATTTTCCAATTAAGAATGTCCTCAGGAAACCGGATATGTCAGGGAGAATGGCTAAGTGGGCAGTGAAGCTTAGTGCCCATGATATAAGATACGAACCGAGAACAGCCATTAAATCTCAAGCACTAGCAGATTTTGTGGCTGATTTCAGTAGTGATCTACAAAAGGAAGCAGAATTAGAGGTCCAGCAGCTGGATGAGACCAAGGATCCTTGGATCCTGCACACTGACGGATCCTCAAATATCAAAGGCACAGGGCTAGGGATCCTACTAAAATCGCCACAGGGGGACATAATACCCCACTCCATAGCTTGTGAGTTCCAGGCAACTAACAATGAGGCTGAGTATGAAGCCTTAATTGCTGGCTTACAAATTGCTAAGGATATGGGGGTAAAGTATCTTAAAGTATATGTAGATTCATTATTGATCACTAATCACTTTAATGGATCCTACGCTGTTAAAGGCGAGAAGCTAACCAAATATTTAGAGATAGTCAAAGAATTGGCACTCTCTTTTGTCTCTTTCAGCTTGACACAGGTACCAAGGGAGGAGAACACAGAAGCTGATGCATTGGCCAACCTAGGATCATCCTTGAAGATTCCAGAAGATATAAGTATCCCTATCATCCATATCCTGGCTCCTGCCATTGAAAAACAGGTGGCCATGGAAATAGAAGAGGATACTGCAATGATCCCTAGTGAAGAAGCCCAATCTCATTCAGGATCATGGATCTCACCGATCATGGGATACTTGCAACATGGGGAGATCCCGATGGGAGAAAATCCTAGAGCTTTCAGGATTAAGGTATCTCAATTCACAATTCTGAATAATGTATTATATAAGCGATCTCTTGCAGGACCATATTTGAGATGTATCGAGGATCCTGAAATTGAAGAGGTGTTGAAGGATTTCCATGAAGGAGATTGTGGAAACCATACTGGGGGCAGAGCTTTGTTCTCAAGGATCCTTAGAACAGGATACTACTGGCCAACCATGAGAAGGGATGCTGTAGAATATGCTAAAAAGTGTGATCCTTGCCAAAGACATAGCAATATCCTCCATCAACCAGCTGAATTCTTACACCCAATACCATCCTCTTGGCCGTTCATGAGATGGGGAATGGATATAGTTGGCAAGCTTCCTAAAGCACCTGGTGGAAAAGTATTTATGCTTGCCATGACTGACTATTTTTCCAAGTGGATAGAAGCTGAAGCCTTTGCTCAAGTCAGAGAGAAGGAAGTTATTTCCTTTATCAAAAGAAACATTATAACCAGATTTGGCATTCCCTCTGAAATTATATGTGATAATGGTTCTCAATTCATTGGAAGGAGAACCACTAACTTTTGTGACAGTTGGGGAATCAAGATGATAACATCAACACCAGTTCATCCACAAGCCAATGGTCAAGCAGAATCATCCAATAAGATCATCATCAACAATCTGAAGAAAAAGCTAGGATCCAAGAAAGGGAAATGGGCAGAAGAATTGCCTTATGTGCTATGGGCTGATAGGACAACTCCCAAAAACGCCACTGGTCAAACACCTTTCTCTTTAGTATTTGGGGCAGAAGCAGTGATCCCAACAGAAATGGTGATCCCAACTGCTAGAACAAGTGCTCGTGATCCTGAAGAAAATGCTGCAACTCTAGCTCAGGATTTGGATACTATTGAGGAAATCAGGGATCTAGCCAGAATAAGGATGGCAAGCTACCAACAAAGAATGGCTGGTGCCTACAACAAAAATGTCAGGATAAGGAAGTTCCAAGTTGGAGATATGGTATTAAGAAAAGCATTTCAAAATACTATTAATCCTGCTGACGGGAAGCTAGCACCAAAATGGGAAGGTCCCTACTTAATTGAAGCCGAAGCAGGAAAGGGGGCTTACAGGCTGCTAACCATGGAAGGGAACTTGTTGCCAAGAGCATGGAATGCTGTTCACTTAAAGAAATATTTCATGTGAACATGATCCTTCATGCATGTGATCCTTACATTGGAGTATCCTTGAAGGATCCCGGTGCCATCGATGATCCTCATTCTGGTAATATGCTTATCCTAAAACTATTGCATTTTCTTACTTTTTGCCTAAGGATAAGGATCATGTATCCTTCATCCTCTACTCACAAACCATTTGAGTTATGATAGTTCAGGTATCTTCAGCAAATCGTCAAAGATCTCCAAAAGCACCACAGATCCTTGGGTACAACCCCAGTTATCCTTGGGATTATCCCCAGTTTCCGCCAGCAGCGCACGATGATCCTGATATAGTTCATGTCTTTGGGATCAGTACCCATTTTCGGGGCTGGCGACCTCATCGTACTGGCTATACTTGGGATCCTACGTATAATGGTGGACGCACCATACATCCGTTCCTAAGGTTTCTAACGTTTTCACGTTAGCTAAGGTTTTGACATTTTCATGTCACTAAGTTTGGATAGTTGCCAGAAAGGGCCATACTCCAGTTTACATACGATCCTTTGGGCTTGTCCCCAGTTATCCTATGGGCTTGTCCCCAGTGATCCTCCGGGATCATTCTCAGTTATCCTATGGGCTTGTCCCCAGTGATCCTTTGGGATTGTCCCCAGTTACCCTTTGGGCTTGTCCCCAGTGATCCTTTGGGATTGTCCCCAGTTATCCTTTGGGCTTGTCCCTAGTTACTAACTTATCTTTTATATTGGCTTAGTCCCAAGTTATACTCCATTTTTCAGGTTTTCGAAGTTAAACAATTAAGGATCCTTAATCCTTATTGGTCATTAAGATTTTTACTTATGGTTATCCTGATTAAAGGTTAGGATCCTAACTTGGATCCTCAGGTATGATCCTTAACTACTTTTAATTTCATTATTCATTTGAATAACCTTTAGACCTTGACAACTGAACCTATGATCCTTAAAATAAACTATCTTGAAAACTTTCGATTATAGGATATTTGATCCAGGATCATATCCTAAATTTCTTAAACATAATTTGCTCAACTTTTCAAACAAACATGTGTCAAAACAATTGAAAATCAAAAAGGATAATAACACAAGATAAGCGACAAAAGTTTAAGATTTTATTTATTAAACAAAAGGATCTTTAACCCTTTCAAAAAGTTGTCAAAATTACCTACCCAAAGCATCTACCAGCAATACGTGGCCCGTCCGCTGGGGTAGGTAAAGGGTGTCCATGATAATAGGTTCAAAAGTATTGCAGGGAAATTAAAAGGCGGCAGGATCACAACGGCTAGTCCATATGTAACGGCTAGTAACCCGGAGTCGCCCGTTAGAGATAAGCTCAAAACAAAATATAACTCATCTATTTACAATTAACTCCTTATATTTTGGGGGCAATTGCTGGGGCTGGATTTTACTATAAATGATCCTTATACGTGATCCTGACCAGTGATCCTTGTTTCTTTAGCAGATAGTGATCCTCAGCCAGACTTCAGGATCAGGATCATGGGACGATATGGTGATCCTTACACTAACGGTCACTTCCACTTGTTACAAAATTGTTTTGCAGGAACACCTAGCAGGATATGCCCTACACATCATGATCCAGGGACGCGTTTTCACAAATATGGCAAGAGCTAAATTGGAGATAGACGTTGTACCGGATATGGAAACTTAGCTTGATTAATGGGCAGCAATTTAGGCTAGATTATCTTTATTTCTAAAGGGGTAATGAGCTGATTAGTGGTCTATCTACCTAAAATAAGTTACCTACACATGTATAAATACCACTCTTCCTCATTCGGAAGAACACACACGACATACGACACAACTCTCGAACACTTAGACACTCAGTGATCCTTGTACTCAGCTCATTATCATCCGAAGTTGTAACTACATTTTTATTATATTGAAGTTGGTGATCGGTAGTTGCCATCACCCGAGGTTTTTTATGCCGGAGATCATACATTGATCAAGGGCTTTTTCCTCGTATAAATCATTGTGTCTTTGTATCTTTATCACAGAAGTGATCCTTTACTTTCATAGCTAACCAAGCATCATACCCCGTTTACATAAAGTTTGGTTACATTATCCTTGTGTGATTTTTGACCAAAACACTTGTGGTTTCTAATTTTTTAAGCTTACAAGGGGTAAGGCTTTCTTCCTGCTTTTGCAATTGCCTTGATGCATACACAATTACCTTTTTGTGTTGCATTACTATACATCCAATTTCTAGTTTTGAAGCATCACCGTATACTTTTAAAATCTTCTGTTCCTTCTGGTAAGGCTAGGATTGGAATTTTTTGTTAATTTATGCTAGAGGCTTCTTTTTGTTTAAGTTCTTATTTAGGATTAACTGTTTTAGCTTAGTTAAGGATATATCTACCTAAGAGAATCCTTAATAAACTGCCTATAGTATCTGGCTAAATTTACAAGATTCCTAATTTCCATTTAAGAATTACGAAATCTTCCATTTTAGTGATTTGCTGCTATCTTAGCAGGATCTAAGTGAATATCTTCATGATTCATCATGTGACCTTACGTAGTTTATTTCCTGTAATCATAAATACTTCTCCGGCGGGTGCCTGGATTTTCTATAAAGTTCTTATTACGGAGAATTCGAGCAGGGTTGGTTACTACTCAGTCTATTTCTAACACACATCAAACTCGGCTAATTTCATAGGAATTAGATTGGCGAAAAATTCTATGACCTGAGAGTTCTATATTTTCCCTTTTTGCCTATTTTGACTGTAAAGATTTGCCTAAGTTTGATTAATGATAGGTTAAGAGTTTGACAGAATGAAGTATTTATAAAACCTTGGTTTGTACCAGAGTCAAATAATACTCGTACCAACTATGATGTCAGGAATTAGTTCAGCTTCTTGAGTAGTTAATTGAAAGGCTCTTGCGTTTTTCTTGGTAGTCCCTTCTGCAGGTTTCGTCTTTTCGTTTGCTGGATTGCCTAATTTCGGGCAGCTTGTTCTGAAGTGTCCGGGTTCTCCACAATTGTAGCAAGTGATTGCCTTCTTTTTCCTGCAATCCTCTTCTCGATGTCCTGGAATTTTGCAAAAATTGCAGCATCCTTTACATTTTCCAAAATGCTTTCCTTTGCAGATATCGCAAAATGGAATAGTGGAAAATCGCCCGTTTTCTCTTTTCTTAAAATTGTTACTATTACCTATATGAAATTCTTGGGAAATTTTCTGGGCTAAATCCTTCCTCCTATTTTCTTCCCGTGTGCGTACCAATCCGTCAGTTAGAGTGTTAGCTAATTCTACCGCATCGTCAATTGTGCGGGGTCTCGCAGCTTTGACAATGTCACGAATCTCACTAATCAAACCCCATATATAGCGAGAGATGAGTACCGGTTCCGGCGAAGCCAGAGTAGGTACAATTCTGGCATACTCAAAGAATTTTGAAGTATACCCTCGGCAATCTACGTCCACCATTCGGTGACTTAAAAACTTATTTGCCATTTGCTCTTTTTCATATTCGGGACAGAATTTCCTTTCTATTAATCGCTTAAATTCTTCCCACCCCATGGCATAGGCTACGTCACTTCCTTTGGCTTGTAACACTGTATTCCACCATTCTAATGCTTCTTCCTTGAAAAGGTGCGAAGCGTACATAACCTTATCTTCCTCAACACATTTACTTATTCTGATTACTGCCTCGGTTTTCTCCAACCAACGCAGTGCCGCAGTTGCCCCTTCATTGCCTGCGAACTCTACGGGTTTACAGGCAAGGAACTCCTTATAAGTGCAACCAGGCGTTGCAGTTTTCTTTTTCTTAGGGAGCGGAGCTTGTCCTAGTTCCTTATCACGATTAGCATGATCATTGCCTCCATTTACGCTATTACTGAAGTTATCTTCAGAAATACGTTTGCTAGGAATGATTTGCTGTGGTTCTATTGGATTTTTAACAGCAGTAACGATTGCTGGAATAGCGTTGGCTATCCCTTGAGCTATTATTGTTGGAATAGTGTTAGCTATCCCTTGAGCAACGATATTTTCTATATCCTGCCTAGTCATATATTGACCCCCTGACTGTTGCTCAGATTGATTACCTTCGTTAACTGGTTCGTTATTAGCATTTTCCATTGGGTAACTAATTTATGAATCAATAATTAGTATACAAGAAATAATCCAATGTTACATTTAATTGCACATAATCACGTAAACGAACCCAATTCTGTAAATTTTCTAAGATTTCCATTATATCATGCTTCTATATACAACCGTTTTATTTATTTATTTTACACATACTGATTTTACTTATTACTATTACATAATCGTAATTTCATAACTCCTTTATCCTTTCGTTAGATAATAGTCTAATAACGGTGTTTCCTTGGATTGTAATTCCAGGAGATTTGTTTCCCAATCTCTTGGATCCTATTCCCAACATTCATTAGTTCTTGACCCAAGTGGTGAAGTCTAGCTGTATTCTTGTTACTCTTTGGTGGATTTGGTAAAGGTTCTAGGTTGAACTGAGGAAAAAGCTTATAGGGATTGTTCTGTAACTGTATTTCATGAGTCAACCATTCGTTTATGTCGAAAGGTCGCGAGTGTACTGAAAGGTTTGGAATAGCTGGTTCTAAGTTCATAGATAGTTGTGTTTCATTAATAGTCTTGATAATACTATAGTCTGTTATTGTAAGATCTATTTCTTCTTGAGATGGTAACCCCTTAATTTGCCTAGAACTTTCTTCAATTTCCGGTTTCTTAGGCTCGAGAGGTAAAACATTAAATTCTATAGGTTCCTCCGTATCTGATATATACCTATTAAAATCTCTGGAAACTTCTACTCTTACTGGATAGAGATTTAAATTCTGAAGGGTATCAGACAAATTACTCATGCTGTTTGAAAATACACACAATTACTAGGTCAGTATTTGTAATAATTTTGATAGAAATACGGGTGTAATTATCCGAACAACTAGAATTTTAAAGCATCCTAGGTTAAAAATTTATTTATTTACTGGAATAAGGCTTCTAGACTTGTAAAGACACTAAAGTTTTAGTTTTCTATATAAAATTTGTTTCATGCTATATGCGATTAATCAGATAATGAAACACATAATCACAGAATAGTAATTAATAAAATTTAAGTATTTTCTAAATACTTAATAGGCTTAAATCAGTGGCTTGATCAGTGGCTCTAATACCACCTTTTTCTGTCACGGCCCCCGACCTGGTTTGACCCGTTTCGGGAGCCGCGGGACAGAAAATCCCGTGGTATTTATTTTTATAGCGGAAGTCTTAACAGGATCGTTTTAAATTTAGAAAATTTGCCCGAGTATTATTTATTTACATTTAGGATAAACCCCGTAAATATCAAAATTTCATTATTTTACAAACATGTTTATTTATTTTATTTGAGCCACCACTCCAAGCTTGATAGTGCTCCGTAGCACGTGTTCTTAATTCAGGAGGTCACCTGAAACATGTTGTAAAAAGGTTTTGTCAGCGGGGAAATACTGAGTGAATCATTCATTTTGATAAAAATGACACATAGTTATAAATTACAGCATAAGAGCGATTACTATGGCAGTATCTTAATTAATATCTGGTCTTGCCACCCGTGTGACGATGGTCATACCACTATTGGGTCCAGTCACCCAATTAGTGACGCTTTGTCACTGTTAGGTCTTATTAGCCTAACCCATGTTAGGGCTTATTGCCTAACCGTGAGAAATTAGTAATGTGCACAATACCCCACTAACCAGCGGTTAAGATAACCACGACTTAATCCCTGTAATTATAATACTTTGAAAATAATTTGAGGTATTGTAATACTTACTCACAAACTGTGAGAAAACAGTTTAAAAAGAAGAATGACTCACATTGCAGATTTAGCGGGCAAGGTATAAGCCTACTGATTTGCCTTGATTTAACCTAATTTAATAATAATGCACACACAATAGGTTAGTAACTAATTCAGCAGTTACGTCAATTCACGAGATCAAACCCTCACAATGATTAACAAGTGCAATACTTAATAATTCAATCGGATTCACAACGAATAACAAAGCATAGTCCGAATTCGAACAACACTCTAATATTCAAGTCGAAATCACGACGAATAATCAAAGTACAAGCTCAATTTGAGCAGCACTCGGACAATCGTTGGATAGTTATAATCGATCGGACGTTGAATCGTAATAGCGATCGAGTTATTACCCTGATTGCGGCAGCACTTCGTGATCGGTGTGTGTTTTGTGTGTACGATATTCGCTATAACTCGATGGTTACAGAGAATTTGGACGTCGATTTTGTACCAAAGTTCAAGTGCCAACGTCCCTTATTTATACCTGAAAATTGTCCTCCCTCGCGCCACGCGAAGAAGACATACATACCCGTCGCGTGGCGCGACGGGTCTATTTCTTAGCCTAGGTTGTTTCGTGTCCCTATTAGCCTTGGTGAGCAAGTTAAACGAATCAATTTCGTTTCTACAGCAATTTAGAAGATAAACATCACTAGGGTTTAACCCCCCCCTGAGTTTTAGGGGCCCTGATCCTGATTCCGATCGTTACGAAAATTTTAGGGTTTATGTGGAATCACTTGGGTTTCTCAATTAGGGTTTCCTTAATAATTAATTACCATCCTAATTATGGATTTTAGTGGCAGTTGTTACAAGTCATATGATGTATTGAATAGACATGTGAATGGTCTGGAGAAGACTAACTCAGAAAGAGAAAAAGCTTTGAAGATGCTAAATGCAACAATGATGACAAAGCAGAAAGAGATCAACATGTACATAGAAGAATGTGCAAAGTTGAAGAAAGAGTTGGAGAATGAAGCAGCTGAGAATGAAAGAATCAGAAGATTGCTGCAAAGTTACAAAGGTTGTGACTACATAATTGACAGAATTTATCCAACAGTTGAAGGTTTTGAGGCATTTAAAGATGAACAACCAAAGAAGAGAAAGGATACTGGTAAGAAACAGGGTGTTTGTTATAATAAGTGTCCGCCTCCGATTTGGGAAGGGTACTCGCCTAGAAAACCTAACGAGGAAGAACAAAAACAGGCGGTCAATATTAAGTTAGAATCCGAGATAACCGATGTTTTACCGGACAATATTGACGTCACGTTCACAGCGTCCGACACAGATCATGAGTCCGAACTGATAAAACGAGTGGTCGATCAGGTGTTGGATAAGGATGAGGAGTCAGAGTCAAAGTCTGAGTCCGAAAGTTCATGTCAGTCAGTCAGGAGTTTGAGTTCGTCCGAAAAGAGTTCAAAATCATCGGGAAAACGGGTTTACAGTAAAGAGTTTTTATTGTCAAAATCTAATTTGAATGATGAAACATTTGAAGTTGTGTATACTTTGAATGGTTCTGACAAATTATATTTTGATAAAGAGTTTCCAATAAGAGGTGTTAAACCAGAAATGATTAAAAAGGTTTTCAAACTAACAGAAATCAATATTTCTGAAATAAAAGATGAAAATCTTATTGTAAAACCTAAATTTTACACCTCAAGAGTTCAACAACGACTAAACAAGAAAAAAGGTTACAATTCTGGTTCGGGTTTTCAAAAGAAACCAAACCAAAATCGTAGCTACAAAAAGAAAGGACTTGGTTTTATTCCATCAGAAAACTATAAAAATGAAAAATTTTCTAAAACAACTACAAAATTTGTTTCAGGTCCGTCTGCTGAAGAGGAGAAGAAGTGCTCATTCTGGAAACAATCTAATCAAGAATTTCTTGTCGAGAAGAAAAAGAATGGAGCTTACGTGAAGAAAGAAACCAGAACCTGTTTCCGATGCAATGAAGTTGGTCACATTGCATGGAACTGTCCGAAAGCGACAAACACTAAACAGGGAGTTTCTGGAAAATTGAAAGAAGTTGTTGTTGATAAAACCGAACCACCAACTGAAAAGTTTAAAGTTTTCAAAAATTCTACATTTGAAGTTGGTGAATGTTCGAAGAGATTTTACAAGCGAAGTGTAAAACTTGACAACCAAAAATGGGTTGTTAAGAAATCTGAGGTAAAATCTGGTGATGAATCTGATTTCACAAAATCAGAGGAGCCACAGTTTGATGAGAGTGATGAAAACTCAGTTCCTTCAATGGATGACGAGAACTTTCCACCATTGAGGACTGAGAATTTTAAAAGAAAAGTTGGAAAGACTGAAGTCTCAAATCAGGATTATTCTGAAAAGGATAATTTTGATGTTGAGAAAGCTTTTAACGGGAAAGTTAAGAAGATTTTCGGAAAAATGGTTGATGGGAAGGTGAAAGGGGTAAAAGACTTCTATGCTACAAAGAAAGCAACTTACACCCCAACAAAATCCGAATTGAAATCACCCAAGGCTGGTCAGGCTTGGGTGGACATTTTCTTCGTTTGAAAAACCTGACCATGACGGAGATCCCAAGTTTGTAATCGTGGATCAGGAATCGGCATCATTCATGTATTTTGAGTTTGTATGAAAAATTCTTAAAATTGTTAAAACTTTACAGGTTGAATGACTACGCCGGAGCTTCCAGGTTGGTAAGTGCGAAGCAGGAATCGACATTTTGTATATACATACAAGTGGTATTGTATGGTTATTTTACAAGTGGTACATGTTGCTTGATTGCAAAACGGTAAATCAGGGACATTGATTTGTACTTGATTTACTACTTATGATAGCTCAAAGAACAATATGATGAACCATATCCCCGTACTTAACCAAGTGGTAAACTTACAAGTGATAAACACAAACTCATTTTCCGGAAAAATCATTTTGATTAAAACAAACTTAAGTGTTTTGAAATCTAAATGAGAAAATGGTTTGTGATAGGGGGAGTTCAGATTGTTTATGCCTAGTGAATGGCGAATTGAGGCGATTTGATATCGGTTGTCATGTTTCTGTATAGTTTGTTTTGAATTTTTTTGTTCATGTGGGTCAAGAGTCTAGCAGTTTTCAAATTTCCTTTGAAATGTGTTTGCATTTTAGGGGGAGTAGGAAAATTTCAGAAAATCCAAAAACATTAGAAAATTTGAAAAAGGCAAAAACATGATAAAATAAAAAATGAGTTTCGTTGAAAAAAGAGGAAATGATAGTACATCAGTGAGCTGTCATAACATGCTAAAGAATTGGAAAGATAATATGTGATAAACAATCTCACTGAGGATATGCCAGTAGGTTTTTACACGCTTAGTAAATTGTGACGAGATATAACCCTAAATATTCAAACTTGCTTATTCTGTGGGTTAACAAAACTGCTTGGATATATAGGTAACCCCTGAAATCTTGTTTGAAAGGTGCCTTATTCTGAGATACTAGGTCTTTATGCTCAGTGATATCTGGGGTATTATCCCGGGACTTCTGCTGTATGGAAGTACTGACCTAGTCCCCGGATAATGCTTTCCGCAAATGCTTGAAACATAGCATCGCCCTCAGCAAGCTGATGAAACAATAAAATTGATAGTCGTTGCTGTTAAATCAAAAGATCCTCTAAAGGGGACACACCAAAAGTCGAGCCGTCATCTCTCTGCTGAACGAAAGTTCTGACCTGAGCTCTCACGGTTTCGCAATTAACCCCTGAACAGATATCATCTGTGGTATACTCACCTGTAAGACTGAATATTGGGATCTGGATACGGGAGTATATTCAAGTAGTGGGACACACGGATAAGTTTAAGTTTTTAAGACATTGATATCGTATCTCGGATCAGTTGAAATTTGTGTGAAAATTTAAGTGGACAAACATACTGACAATCTAGGTGAATTGTTTAGAACTTAAAATGAAATGAAGCTTAACGGTGTTGGTGACTTGTCTCATAAACTGATATGATCCTCTTACACGAACTCACAAAAAATATTGTTTTGTAAATATTTCTTTACTTCATTACATTTTCTTTATTTCAAAATCCAAAAAGATTTTCAGTGTGTTTTAGCATAAACTTTTGAAAAAGTCAAAAAGATTTTCGACAACTGATATTGGAAAGCTGACTTTCAAAATTCTGAGTGCTAAACATGATGAGCAATATTTGAGGGGGAGTGTTTGTTTGGAATCAAATGTTTTCATAATTTAACCTTTCAGGTGGTTCATCAATATTATCACTGATAAAGTTTCAGTTTGGTTTGAGAAAGAGTTTGTTTTAGGCATACATCTTTATTCTAAAAATTGTAAAACTTATGTTTTGGGTGGAGAATTTGCAGAATAAGATGAGAAGCTAAGAGATGAAAAGACAGACAACGATCCTGAAGATGTTACTGAAGAACAAAGGAATACCAGTAAATCGAGAGGGGGAGTCTGAAGATAGAGAGAGTCTGAAGATAGAGAGAAAGAAAAGCCCAGAGACTGATCAAGACTGAAGATGTGAAGACACAACATTGTTGTGACTCGATAGTCGACTCCATCAACATCTGAGGGGGAGTCTGTTGGTGCACTACATCTGTTGATTACGTCTTAGATCGAGTCTTTCATTATAATTGTCACACCCCGGTTTCCATGTGTCTCACCGGTGGGCCCGGTGGGGGATTACCGTGACGATGTTGGCAACAATATAGACAAACCACACAATTATATAATGCACAGCGGAAGCTTAAGATAAATATATAAACTTCAACCTCTGGTTGTAATATCAAATGTATTACAGAAGTTGAATATATCCACAGCGGATCAAAAAGTAATAAATATTGTTCATTCAGATGCAGCATCGAGTTTGCGAGACTATGTATGATGCTTAGGACGCCTATACCAGCCCATTCCGTATAGTACCTGCACTTAATCTTTGTGGGGAAAATACGTCAGTTTACACTGGTAAATACATTCAACTGACACATTTGAAAATGTTTATTAAAATTGATTTGAATGCACAAGGCACAAACTCTTTTATAACTTGGGAAAATTATAATAAAATCTTGTGAACGTTTTACATGTTCTTTTATGCGTTCAGTAGCCCGGGTCGTGCCGGGTTAAAGATTTATAGACACACCACATTGCGTAAAACCGTAGTATAAAAACCAACGGCTACGTCTTTTAATTTAATGTCGACAATATATACCGGGTGTACGCCTACACCGGGATGTCGATGGTCGTGGCCATTTCGTAAAATGATGCCAAGGATATCCGGGACAACGGTCATTAAACCCCCCAAAGGCTTTTAAGCAACAAAACTGTTTAAATGAGCCGATCATATTATTTAATTAACCACCTAAGCGATGGAAGAATATAATGCTCAATCAAGCGGTATTAATATACCGTAACCCAAGCCCATATAGGGGAAATAAGTTAAAGTATTTACCTTTGCAAGTATATTTCCTTAATTTGGATTAAATCACCGATAGCTTTTACTGGGGCTCCTAATCTGGAACGAAGGTTTTAATTAACCTCTTAGAATCCTAACGAGTCGTTATAATGGCCGTAGCCTAGACCGGTTGGTTCCGATATATATAGATATGGTTTAATCGCGCGAAAAGGCGAAAACTGAGAATGGAGTGCGATTTTGACCCAACAAGTTCAGAGACTTGTTTTATATGGGTTTATGGTTCACACTCTGGATTTTGGGGTCCAAATAATATAATTTGACCCGTATCGGCTAATTTATGAAAACTAGTTTCATAAGCCGAACCGTGCGCGCAATAGGCGAAACGGTTAACCATGAGAGTCGTACGCTTATTTCCTAAGTCAATATGCCTTAAAGAGGTTGTGGTATCAGTAGGATACCTTCCGTGATGCCCGTAACGAGTTTAAGTTAATATTATGCCCCGTAGGGGCTTTTCGGTCATTTTAAAGACTTTTAAAGAGCTTTTCGAGTTCTACAGGAAATCTGAGTTTCCCGAACAACTTATAAAGCTTAAAATACTTTATTTAATATTTAAAATCAGTAGCAACTGAAATCGGGTCAAAAGACCTTGTAGAACTCATGTTTTGGCCGAAAAGGGCATATTCGGTATTTACCGAACCGTAGCCATAACCGCAGGTTATGAGCGAGGTAAAAATTATTAAAAATCTTTAAAATTCCCAAAATATTACTTTAATACAGTGGGTAAAAGTTTTGGTGACGAAATCTTGGTTTAGATAGGTGTTATGCTAATTGCGCCGTTAATTACTAAAGTTTACTTTAAATGCGCCATTTAGCATAACTCTTATTCTAGACCTCGGATTGACGTGAAACTTTAAGGACATGTTTATAATTTAATAAGCAAAGTTCTGGTCCGTTCACGTGTCCGAAATACTCGTTTTAATTTCAAAAGGCCGTTACGGTCAACTTTTAGGCGAATGACGGAAATGCGCAAAAGACTAGGATAACTCATGAACCGATCACAGAGGTTTATACCAACATGTGACCTGGTCCTAAGAGGGTCCTAAGGCATATCTATACCTCACTAAAACGGGTCAGAACTGAAGTCAAAGCAAAAGTCAAACTTTTGCGACATACGGCTCCGAACCGGTTCAATATAGGAAATGGTCGATTCAAACAAGCGCAAACAAGTTATATACTTATTATCATGTTTTATGATTATCAAAACAGGTTCCTTAGTATGTACATTACAGATTATGCATAAATCGCTAAAATAGCTTTCTGTTGACTTTTTAACCGCACGTTTGACTCGATATTTGACATAGTTAGAGTGGTGATCAGGGGGAACCCTTTTAGAGGTTTATTACCCACATAATTACCTACTCAAAACTACTTTTGATCCGTCATAAGACTGAACCATTTGCAAGTTATTGTAATGACAACCGTTAGTTACGACGGTTGTGTTTATAAGCTATATCTATGGAAATGTATGACCAAAATGGTTATGAACGACTTACAGAAGTTCTTTCTTGCTTATAGAGCAGAGATTGATGCTTGGGAGCTCCTTAGAATGATCAGAGATGTATGTTTGAGTTGTGTGAATGTTATGCACATAAGTTTGCTATTTATAGCCAAAGAAAGCACCTAAGATCATCACAACTCAGTCTACATTTGATCATGGATCATGGGCAGGTGTCCCTAAGTGATATGGGTCAAGTGTAGGGTGCCCATGCCTCATTCATTGGTGTTTGATCGTTCAAAGGCTCCAAAAGGCAAGTAGTTACAACTTTCTGCATCTGGGCCCTTTACGCGACCCGCATGGAAGTTCCATGCGTTTATAATGCGGGTCGCCTAATATTCAAATATCAGGCGCGTAAAACAGGAGGCTCGCGGCCCGCTTACACTTAACCATAACCATCACGCGGGTCGCGAGAGGTTATAAATTCAGAAATTTTAAATCTTTTGTCATGATTACGAAATCCTGGTAATTAATAACGAAATCTTTCGTAATGATTTACCTGACCTTTCGGGTTTGAAGGGGTAACTTTGCGGTTTGGCCCTCGGTTATTTACCGATAGGGGCCTCGTGTTATTTACCCGCATTATTAAGTCCCCGGTTGGTTTATTAATTATTCAGAAAGCCTTAACTTTCCTTGTTGACGCTTTTAACCCTTCTCATACGAATTCGAGTATGACTCTCTCGTTTTAAGACGGAATTTCGCGGAATTCATACAGTATATTATAGTGAGCGTATAATACTGTTACGAAGCCTTGGGAACGCTAAAGGGTCACTCAGAGGTATAATTAAACATGTTGACACAGTTAACCCCCTGTAGCTCGTAATCTCTCACTTTCTTCCGCGTTTCGCCTCCGTACGATCTATGATTTATTCGTTTGAAGGTACAAGCATTATTTAGGGTTACTATACAGTATATTTACCCTTGTTGACATTTATAACCCTCGAATTTATATACTTTCAAGGTTTGTCAAAATTAGTCCTTTATTTAATATCAATGCCACGTGTAAACAAATGACACGTGTTAACATATTATTGGACACAAAAATTCGAGGTGTTACAATAATGTATAGATTAGGGCGCGTTTTACGAGGTACGAGGAGGTCCACTTATTCGTACATAGTAGGTCCTCTTATTCGAACATAGTAGGTCCTCTTATTCGTACAAAGTAGGTCCACTAATTCGTACATAGTAGGTCCACTTATTCGTCACGTCCATAAAAGAGGACCTACTCACCTATATATACCACAAAAGAGGACCTCATTTGTAACTCTTAGATTTCCATACCGAGGTGCTGCCGGTGTGAGAACTGAATGTAAACGCTGTCAAATTAATCAGAAAAGAGAATTAAGAAGATATCTAGCTGTTTCTACGTCAGGTACTTGTTTTCCGCACCTGTATCTGATCAAACTCCTCTGATTGACTCGTTCGGGTCAGAATCCGATCCTACACTCGTGCCGAGCAAAAATTTAAAAATTTTCTTTTTTTTATATATTTTTTTTTGTGCTCGTGTGCATGCCCCTTTTTTTTCCGAAAATGGTTAGAAGACTTACCGGTTTTTGATGTACACTTGCCTGTTCGTAACATGTCGGGTATGATGTTTGATTTTATTCGTTAACCGTTTGAAGCGAGATCTCCTCTTCCTCAACCTCAATGGATCCTCGGTAGAGTTTTAGCCGTTGGCCATTGACTTTAAATGGTATCCCATTTCGAGCTTTAATTTCTACTGCACCGTGAGGAAAAACATGGGTGACGGAAAAAGGTCCTGACCACCTAGATTTTAGTTTACCAGGAAATAATCGAAGTCGTGAATTAAACAATAGAACTTGATCTCCTACCCGAAATTCATTAGACTTAATATATTTATCATGTAAATTTTTCATTCTTTCTTTATAAATTTCGGAGTTAGAATATGCATAGTTCCTTAGTTCGTCTAATTCATTCATTTGACAAAATCGATTTTTACCTGCAGTTTCTAAGTCTAAGTTTACATTTTTTATTGCCCAGTAGGCTCTGTGAGCTATTTCTACTGGCAAGTGACAACTTTTTTCCATAGACGAGCTTATATGGGGTTGTGCCTATAGTGGTTTTATAAGCAGTTCGAAAGGCCCATAAAGCGTCGTCTAATTTGTCAGCCCATTCCTTTTTATTTCGTCCTACGGTTTTTTCAAGTATTCGTTTTAAACCTCGATTAGTCACTTCGGCTTGCCCATTTGTTTGAGGGTGATACGTTGTTGAGACCCGGTGATAGACCCCATACCTTGTTAATATTTTTTCGAGTTGATGATTGCAAAAATGAGTACCTCTATCACTTATCAAAGCTTTTGGTGTTCCGAAACGAGAAAATAATTTTTTCAGAAATTTTACCACTATTCTTCCATCATTTGTTGGAAGAGCTTCGGCCTCTGCCCATTTAGACAAATAATCGACTGCCACAAGTATATATTTGTTTCCTTTTGACGGTGGGAAAGGTCCCATGAAATCGAGTCCCCACACATCAAAGATTTCACAAACGAGAATGCCATTTTGAGGCATTTCGTTTTTGGAAGAAATATTACCTGATCTTTGGCAAGCATCACATGTCTTTACAAGGTTTTGCGCATCCTTGTAAATGGTTGGCCAATAAAATCCTGAATCAAATACCTTTCGTGCGGTACTCGCGGCACCATGATGTCCTCCGTATGGACCTTCATGACACTGATGGAGAATTCTTCGTGCTTCATTACCATGGACACACCTTCGAATGAGCTGGTCGGCACACATTTTGAAAAGATAAGGGTCTTCCCAAAAGTAATGCTTTACATCAGCAAAGAATTTCTTTCTTTGATGATGCGGCCATCCTTTGGTGACTATACCGCTAGCTAGATAATTAGCATAGTCGGCATACCATGGTTCTTGTCTACTCTCCATCATCTCCAAGGACTCTGTGGGAAATTTTTCGTTGATTTGCTCGTCCCTGGTCGCTTCCAAAGCTGGGTCTTCTAGGCGTGAGAGATGATCTGCAGCAGTGTTTTCTGCTCCTCTTTTGTCCTTGATTTCGATGTCGAATTCTTGGAGGAGTAGAATCCATCTGATCAAACGAGGTTTTGCGTCTTGTTTCTTGAAGAGGTACCTGATAGCTGCATGGTCTGTATAGACTACAGTTTTAGAAAGAACAAGGTAAGAACGGAATTTATCAAAAGCAAACACCACTGCTAGTAATTCTTTTTCTGTAGTTGTATAATTTTCTTGTGCATCATTAAGTGTTTTACTAGCATAATAAATTGGGTGGAAATGTTTTTCTTTTCTTTGTCCCAAGACTGCTCCAACGGCAAAGTCACTTGCATCACACATGATCTCGAAAGGAAATTTCCAATCGGGCGCTATCATGATAGGTGCATTGACTAGCATTTCCTTGAGGGTTAGAAATGCTTGATTGCATTCCTTGTCAAAGATGAAAGGTGCATCTTTTTCAAGTAATTTTGTTAGAGGTCTTGAAATTTTCGAAAAGTCCTTGATAAATCTTCTATAGAATCCGGCATGCCCTAAGAAACTTCTGATTGCTCTTACGGAGGATGGTGGAGGTAATCGAGAAATAGTTTCTATTTTTGCTCGATCGACTTCCATTCCTTCGCTTGAGATTTTGTGACCGAGTACTATTCCCTCTGTTACCATGAAATGTCATTTTTCCCAGTTAAGGGCGAGGCATTGGTCATATGAGTCTCCAAAGATAGAAAAGTCGTCCTTGAAGACTTCCATTGTCTTTTCTATCATATCATGGAAAATGGCTACCATACAACGTTGGAATGTTGCAGGTGCATTACATAGACCGAATGGCATGCGTCGATATGCGAAAGTTCCGTAGGGGCATGTGAAAGTTGTTTTCTCTTGGTCTTCTGGTGCTATCGGTATTTGAAAGTAACCTGAAAAACCATCTAAGAAACAATAAAATTTATGACCGGATAGTCGTTCTAACATTTGATCAATGAAGGGCAAAGGAAAGTGGTCTTTCCTTGTTGCTTCATTTAATCGTCTATAGTCTATACAAACTCTCCATCCTGTGACGGTTCTTCTTGGTATTAATTCATTTTTCTCATTAGTTATTACCGTCATACCTCCTTTCTTTGGGACTACTTGGACGGGACTTACCCACGGACTATCGGAGATAGGGTAGATTAGTTCGGCGTTAAGTAGCTTGATGACTTCATTTTTAACCACTTCTTGAACATTGGGATTTACTCTTCGTTGTGGTTGAATTACTGTTTTGTAGTCATCATTCATTAAAATTTTGTGCGTGCACATGGAAGGACTTATTCCCTTAATATCTACAAGTTTCCAAGCGATCGCGTTTTTGTGTTTTTTAAGAAGATTAACTAATTTCTCTTTTTCTATGCTACTTAATTTAGAAGAAAATAATTACTGGTAAACTACCATCTTTGTCTAGAAAAGCATATTCCAAACCGTTAGGAAGTTCTTTGAGCTCAATGGGTGGGTCTTTAGAAGACACCTTATTTTGGGGCTCATCTAGATCAAGAACCTTAAAGGTTTGTTCTATGGCGATCTCTTCTTCAACAAAGTGGTCATCTTCTTTAAGTGTATCGGGTGGTTCAGCTTCATCTTCAATTAGGGGGTCATTATTGCCAAAAGGATATTTCATTGAACGCTCAAGATCTATGCTCCTTTTGAATGCCCCTAACTGAAGAGGTAGATTGTTGAATTTCCGGTTTTTCAAAGCTTTATGAGTTTGTACAAAAGGTTTTCCCAAGACTAAAGGAGCGTCATCGAGGATGACAAAGTCGGTTGGGATTACCATTTGATTTGTTTGAACCAAAACATCTTCAACTACACCGATTGATTTTATCACTTTTCGATCGGATAGAAAAATGGGTATTTGAAGTGGAGTAAAATCACTAATACTTAATTTTTCAAAAATGTAGTTGGGCATTATGTTAACACAAAGATCTTTATCAATGGTGATATTACTAATAAATGAATTTTGAAAGAAACATGGAACCGGTGTAATGTTAATTTCAAAAGGGTCTTCTTTTATTAGTGAAGTTTGATCATTAGTTAACTTAACACTTACTATCTCTTTGATTTTAGCACTAGTGTTTAACTCTTTTAAAAACTTTGCATGAGGGGTTACTAAACAATGATTTTCGAAAGTAGGTGACAAGAGGTTAATTTCTTCAAAATTAGACTCTTCTTGTATTTTGACATTATCGGACTCACCTTTTTCGTTGTTTAACTCATGTGTCGGTTTTTCACTTTCTTGTTCTTCCATTTTTACACTTTCAACTATCTCTACGTTATTATTACAATTTAATTCTTCTCTTGCGCGGGACTCCTCTTCCCTTGCGCGAGATTCTTTCATGTAACGTTCGATAGTTTTAATGTGTTCTAATATCCTATTGGTCACTTCGGTGAGAGAAAAAGAATTTGGATCCTCAAGGCTTGAATCCGGTTGTTCGATCCTTGGCTCCTCATAGTACTCATATGAAGTAGATGGTTCACACCATTGTTCTTCATTGTAAGCATATGATGGATAAGGGTCGAAACTTGGTTCTTCATAGTACTCATATGAGGTGGGTTGCTCACGCCATGGTTCCTCATAACAAGAATATGAAGGTGGTGGCTCATATCTTGAATCCTCAAAGTATGAGTATGAAGGTTCATACCTTGGTTCATCAAAATATGAGTATGAAGGAGGAGGTTCATACCTTTGGTCTTCATAGGATGTGTATGAAGTTGATGGCTCGTACCTAGGCTCCTCATAATGGTTGTATGAATTGGATGGTTGATATGAGTTATTATATTGAACCGAGCGTGTGTTACGACAATTAGTGCAATAATTACCCCTATAATCATCCTCATCATAGGTGTAGTTGTAGCCTCTTGAGTATTGATCCATAAGAATCACTCAACAGACCACAACTGATTCTCGGGACCAGAAAACAAAAATAAAGACGGAAATAGAGGCTGGACATGCCCCGTGTTGGGTGAACACGGCCCCGTGTTCAGGGTCTGTATCTGGGCGGTTTTATTAAAGTTACTGGTCACGTTGAGCACGGGGGCGTGTTCAGTGAGCACAGCCCCGTGTTCAGACTCTGTATCTGGGTATCTAACTAAAAATATGCAGCACGGGGGCGTGTTCAGTGAGCACGGCCCCGTGTTCAGGCTACTGTAAATGCAAACTAAACTAAAATGCAGAAAAATGTGCGCGTTTTGAAAAGGTTTTGAAAAACTGATTAGGCCGTCGATTTTAAGCTTTCTTAAAATCCTTGTGTCCCCGGCAACGGCGCCAAAAACTTGATGTGCGTGAAGTGTGTTATATTTTTAATATATATTTTAAGCCCTTTTACACTTTTAGCCAAGTTTTAAATTTATAAAACACGATATTTACTAACACTAAACACACATATGGGCAAGTGCACCCATCGTGGACGTAGTATAGTGTTGGTAAGATACCGAGGTCGTCCAAGGACACAAGAGCTTTTAGTACCGGTTTATCCTCAACGTCTAATCAAATCAAAAAGTTAGAAAAGGTTTTTAAACTAAGAAAATAAAAACTAACTAAATGCTGAAAAATAAAAATAAAATAAAAACAGATAGACAAGATGAATCACTTGGATCCGACTCGTGTATTAGTATAACCTTTGATTATTTTCGCACTTTTGCACTTGTTTAAGAGATTATCTTAGTTATTGTAGTAGGCCCCTCTTTTGAAGGCGACGTTACCCTCAACCCAGTAGTTTGAGTCAGCAAGGATACAATCCTAAAGGGTTGGATTATTGGAAGATAATGAATTAAGTTATTAATGCAAATTGTGGTAGGCCCCGCTTTTGGCGGTGACGTTACCCTCGGCTAAGTAGTCTGAGTTAGCAGGGATACAGTCCTAAATAGCCGGGTTATAGTATTAATAGTAGTTAACTTATGAGGGGGTCAAAGAGTTTGGATCCCCGCCATCCAATACCTATGGGCATTGAAGGAGATCCTACTAAATTTGACCCAGGTCCCTTGCAGGACCTCTAAACGCTGAACAAGGGCAAGACCCTTACCAAACCATTCCCTTAACCCCCGACCAGGTAGCCAACATACCTCCATATAGACCGTGGAGATATGAATGGTGAAAATCTTTTATTTTATATAGACAGTAAAATAATGCCAAGACACCATGGACAAACGATAAGGAAAGATCACCTTCAACATAAGCAACTAGTTATTAAAGTCATTAATACAAAACCAAATAAAAAGTGCAAAAGATTAAAAATAAAAAGTATTATACTAAACACTTGTCTTCACCAAGTGATGTAAGAGACTTAGGCAAACATGGCCTTGATTGTCAAGAACTCTTACGATCAATCTTGGATCCCGAGACGACTCACACACTCTACGATGGACAATGGATGATGGTGGTGGATGATGGTGTTATGGTGGTGGTGGGTGGTGGATGAAGTGTGAGAGAGGTGGTGTGCCAAGGGATGAGTTGGAATGAAACCAAGCACTCCTATTTATAGGCTGAACAGAGGCCTGGGCACGGCCCCGTGTCCGCTGGACACGCCCCCGTGCCCGTCTGACACTCTCTCTCTTCATTAATTGTAATTCGCAATTACAATTAATGCGCCTGCTGTACTTTCGCCACGCCCCCGTGCTCACTGGACACGGCCCCGTGGTGGGCAATAGAAGCTTCTACAGGTTTGTCTTTTCTGCTGCTTCTTGGGCACGGCCCCGTGCTGGCTGAGCACGGGGCGTGTTCAGGCTTCTGTTTTCTCTTTTTTGCTTGGGAGGATGCCGTTGAGGGTTCAGGCAGTCTACTTTTGTTCCTTTTCTTGTATTTATGTTAGAATTAGCTGTCTTTTTGCTTCTTTTGTGAATTTGAGCTCATTTAATCCTGAAAATACAAAAGGAAGACAAAAACACTCTTTTTCCAACATTAGTACTTTAAAAGGGTTAGTTTTATGCCTCATTTGATGTGATTTATATGTTGCATTTTACACACATCAATTAGGGTTACCAAGCCACCATGGTAATCAATCTCCATTTCGTTATTGTTTTAGAATCAATAATTCGACGTATTTGTAGTTTAGTTCCTTGAACACCATTATTGATATTCTATTTATTATGTTGTTCATGTTTAAGTAGGTATGTGGTTTTGTAGATGTTACAAATGGGAAAGCGCAAAGGTTGCAGTTGTTACCAAAAAAAGTCTTTTAACATGTTGTATATAAATAGAAATCATAATATACTCATAGATCAATGTTTCCTTTACAGGTTGAGGTGTCACTAAGTGTTAGCCTTTATGTTCATAGCATAACGGTGCACACGAATTCATTCCACATGGTTAGTAATCGACTAATTTGACTTTCCACTTGCATAAAGTGACGACTATTGATGTTTTGGTGCTTTCTTTTTGCAAAGAACTGATGAATTAGAGGATGCAAATGGGGTTTGTATTAATTCTCTTGAATCTCTTTGATATAGTTCTAAAATTTATGATCTTCATAGTTATGATTTTTAACCTGTTCTTATCATTGTTAGTTATGAAAACATGTTTAACTTCAAGGGAAACATGTTTCTGTTGTTCATCACATGTGTGGTGGGGTTCGGGCTGTGCTTCAAGGGAAGTGGACTTCATGTTGCAATTGTTGACTTTTTTCAAACAAGACTATTTTATTACTATAAATTTAATACAGTTTTATATATATTAGGCACTGACTTAAGGTTAAATAAAAGTCAATGGCTTCATAAAGTCAACAAGTTTAAAGTCTCGTTCAACCTATTTATGTTTTTGTTGTCAATTTGCTAATTTAGGTGGGGTGCTTTGGGAGTATATTTTGAGGGTTGTGTGTGGTGTATGTACCTAAGCCGTAGGGGAATGAGCTTCTTTTGTGTATTTGATGTGTCTGGGGAATTGTGGTGTACATTGTTTATGGCTTCGATACTTCGATTCATGTAGGGTGGTTCATTTGTGTAGTGTGGGTTTTCTTTCTCTGGGCGATTTGATTAATAAAAATGAGTCTAAGGTCTAATAATACATATCTATTTGTAAGACTCCAAACCCCAGTGTCTCATAGTTGGCTCATCATTGCATAAATAGTCTAAAACACTTGATTTTTTTTAAATAAACCAAGGAATACTCAGCGGAAATCGTCTAGTTAAATTACCCAAAAACACGGGAAACATGCAATTCGAAATACAAATTTAATGTCTAACATTTAGTTATTGAATAACGTCTTCAACTAGGAATGCCAAATTCAAATGCCGGGTAGCTTCATGCAACAACCAAGTGGCCATTCGTCCATACAACTAACCTCAAATCAATCTAATATGCACGCAAAAGTCAGCTAGGTTGAGTGAATACAAGTTTTTAATGTAAATAGATAAAAACTTCTAAAACATTTTCTTCATTGTCGTAAATAAATGTATGTATTTTGTCACATGCCAACCGATTGCGGAAACATCGGAATGAGACGAAAACAACATTGTAAGAGACATCACAACCACTAATTATGACAAGTATTTAAAAAGTAAATTTTCACTTCATTGCTAACGGTTCAAGTACATGATTTGGAAACAAAAGTACGACAAGGTAACATAACGACTATACTACTAAACATGAATTAGAGTTTGGTGTGTTTCTAGTCCTTCCTGCTAGATTCTTTTCAACGCTTCATGATCACAATCCCGCAATATATATTAAAGTACCATGTCAACACATAAAGCATTGGTGAGCATACAAGTTTGGCTACTAGCATAAGTATAAAAGTTTTTGACAAAATCCAGATGGCAATAACGTATACTAAGCCATAACATAACATGAACTAGCATGCATCACATACGTGTCAACCCCAAGATTCCACTAGCGTAATCTTATCATCGCAACGACAAGACCGTTTTGTATGTATAAACTTAATATGACCACAAGAATACGGGCGGTGTGCTACTCCTATAGCGCTATACATCTTAAGGGAGGCTTGTACGAAGTTAATGACAAGTATTGTGCAAGAATGGCTTTCTAGCATGCATGTATTTCTAGAGTATAAACGTATAAAGCATGTATATTGGATTCGATTGTATGAATAAAGTATTTGCGTTTATGTGTTTGTGTGCGTTTTAATATATATACTCACGGTTTGCGTAGAGATTCCATGAAAGTGAGTTGGATGAGTCTTGAGTTTATGGAACACCGAAGTTACCCTAAGAGGGAAACGAAGGTATGTGAGTTGTGGTTTTTGTTTAATGGATCGGATTTGGAAATTACAAGTTAACGTGTTATCAATTAAATTAAAGTATTATAAGAATGGTCATGCAAGGAGGAAGGATGAATTCCATCCATTAAATCTCATTATATGATTCACCAAAGCAAAAAAATCATCAACTTTGTTGATGATTTCGGTTGGTTATGAATTTGAAAATGATAAGAATGTAACCCTACTAAATCTACAAACAACCAAGTGAGCTAGCTAGATGCGTGCATCCCAAACATAGAAAGTGTTTGGGGACGTGATGTAGCCTTGTCCGTTTGATGGAAATTGTTTGAGACTTAGTGGTATGGAGATAATAGACCAAGAAGTGAGGTAGTTGAACAAGATTGGAGAGCCAAAGCTTCCATGGTTCACATTTTCACCAAAACACAAGTCTCACCATATTGAAGATAGTGAGCTTGGATGGTCTCAACACTTTTAGGTTGTCTAAAACCTTGTCAAAACAGAAAGTTTAGAGGGTGTTTGCACCTCTAAACTTATAGCAAGCAACCATACACAAGTTCCATAACCATAGGTTTGGTTAGAAGCAAGGTAGGTGCAAGATTGTGCAAGTTTAAGCATGTTTATAGAAGTTTAAGTAAAAGCTTCTCCAAAACAGAAAGTTTGGGCCTCAAAATGGTGATGTTACACCTTAGTTACCATGGTAAACTTGTGGAACAGGTGTTCCAAACTTTAAGAAGAAGAAGTAGTGAAGAAACTTGAAGAAAATTGAGATAGGAGCTCACTTTGGAACTTAGTAGAATTCTGCCCTAACTTGAGTTTCTAGTTGATTAGGGAGTCTTATGTGTGAGTTTAGAGAGTTGGAAAAGTAAAATGGAGGTGTGGGAGACTTGGTTATATAGTGGTTGTTTAGGGTTAGAGTTTTAATGGAGGAATAAAGTGATTGGGGGAGAATAGAGGGGAGAAAGGTGACCAACCCGCAACCAAGAAACAACTATCTGCGGATTAATCCCCCTCGCCACCCGCGGCGGGCAACCACGATGGGCTTTTTCTCCTGCCCAAGTTTGGTTTTTAGCATTTTGGCCCCTCAACTTTGGTTTGTTTGATATTTGAGTTACAAACTTGTGTTTTTTCATACTTTTCAACCATGGTAAGGGTTTCAAAGTTTGATGCAAGTGTGATGTATGTATAAGTGACGTTCCAAAAGTATAATAAGTCTCGGTTTCACTTATAAACACGTATCGATGTGTGTGTGTGTCTATATATATATATATAGGATTACAGAACACTAATTACTGCAAAAACAAAAAGAACAACTCTAAATCACTAAATTTTGTGATTTAAGGTTCATATTTTTCAAATTTTATGTTTCTTACATTCATATGTGTATTATATATACATAAAAAACCTTATATTTTTACCTACACATAGCCTACATACATGTTGGAAATTTAACATACAAATAACCTACACATGTGTAGGTTATATAAAAATTGAACATTTTTCAAATTTTGTTTTGAATTCTATTATAAGAAACAATAAATCTTACATTTGTAACATTTTCTTTTACTTTTTAGGTTTTTATGATTGTAAAAAATGAGTGATTAATTTTTTTATGCGTGTTCTCACAATATTTAGTGTTCTGCATAGAACATTCCTCTCTCTCTCTCTCTCTCTCTCTATATATATATATATACATATATAGGGTCGGGATTTAGAGAAAACAGTGGAAAGTGTGAGAACGGTGAGAACGCTTATGGATCGTCCGATCAAAATAATCTATGGACTAGATTGACGCGGTGGCGTTTTCGTAAATAACATCAATTTTATTACGTGGACGTGCTTCATTAAGGGTAAAAGCGTCTTTTGACTACTCTAAACAAAACGCCATCTCATGAAAATAAAACGCCAAACAAAAATCACACACCATTCTAACTAAAAACGCCATTCTATATAAAACGCCAAACTTAATTATAATAAAATCCCGCCTAAAAAACCGCCAAAAAAATCTTATATATACAACAACTCAGACCTTCAATTAAAAACACACACAAAAACCCCAAACGCCATATTTAATATATACCATTCGTCTAATAAACGCCAGAAAACCCAAACATCAAATATCTTGTTATCAATAAAGTTTAGCTGTATGGGGTGGATAACGTTGTTAGTTATCTTTCTTAACTGAGGATTAACAATGTTGTCCATCACCATACAGCAACACTTTATTGATTTTAGCATGATCAAATTTACAGTTTTAAGATGGTTTATTTAGGTGGTGTTTGTTTTTTCAGACCCAAAAGGTCTGCAGTTTGCGGACCACATCTGCAGGCATCTGCAGGAGAAGAGGTGGACCAAAGGTCTGCAGTCTGTAAGGAGAAGAGTGTTTGTTTTTTTTTACTTCTACAAAAACCACTTCATAACACACACACAGAACACTCCTCTCTCTCTCTCTCTCTCTGCCTTCATCTACCACCACCACCACAATCATCTGCCACCACCTCCTCCACCGTCCACCTGCCACCACCACAACCAACAACCACCGTCAAGCACCACTTCCCCCTGTCTCCTGCCGCGAAGCCAAGCACCACCGCAAACCCTAGCCCCCACTCCAAGAACCCACCCCCTAATTGTCACACCCCCAAAATCCACCTGCGGAGTATCACCGCTTGGGAGCGTGACCGACCAGGATCAAGCCACCAATCATATCGAACATGTAATTAATATCAAATATAATAAATGTAAACCAGTCATTCGATACGATAGGTGTTCAAAGCATAATCATAGTTTATAAATATAGCGGAAGCATAAGTACGAAACCCAAATGTGTAACACAAGTTCAATAAGTTTAGAAACATAATCCATGCTCCACAACGACCTGCTCCTCCCTGTGCAAGCTCCATAGTATCTAACGACCTGCAAGGCATGTGACAGAGGGTCAACAACTAGTTGAGCGAGTTCACAGTTAACAGTTCAATAATAGTATAGCGTGAGTAGTAGTATGTTCGTTCGTTATGTCATGTATCGTATTAGTTTCCATCGCGGCCTCCCAGGCAGGTATGCGAAGATATTAAGGGGATGTTCATCCCGTGCATTCTAGACTAGGTTTATCTGTATCGCGGCCTACCAGGCAGGTGTGCGAAGATTAGCAAATTCCAGTTCGCGGCCTTCCAAAGGCAGGTGTGCGAAGTCAGTCATAATATCGCGGCCAACCCTTGGCAGGTGTGCGAAGATCAGTTCAATAAGTGTTACTAGTCTAGTAGTAGTTCTAACAGTGGAGTAGGTACAATAGTTCGTCAAATCACATCACTACGTTCCCGTATAGATAAGTACCAGTAAATAATCAAATCCCATTCCCACCCTGGGAACCCCATGCCTTGGCTGTGTGAACTCACCTTGGTTTGCTCGGTATGTTATTGCTTCTAGAGTTTATCAGATGTCTAAGTCCGTTACACACGACCTATGATATGATGCACATGATACGATATAAGTGTTTGCATCTAATTAGGGTTTGCAAATCATTGACATTCAAACGGTTGTGTCTTGTGTGTTTATTGTGTACATGATGATATCACCCAGAATGTTCACGCATGCAGAATCAGACCGTTGCATACAATATCATACGATTATACGCATATAGAATCATACATTATGTAATCAGTTCATCGTATTCACATGCCATCTATGTCGCAGAGTGTGTTTAAGCAATCATCGTCAAGTAGCGCATAACAATTATTTCACGTTCATCCAATCATGCATCATGTGATAGAGTTCTTGGTCAATTCTAACCTAGTTACTCAATAACACCCTTTAAGGGTCATCAGGCTAAACAGATCCACATACGTAACATGGTTAACAAGCTTAGCATAGTCATCTTTCTTAACGGGAAAGAATAATTAATCATGTAAATCAATTAACAGAGCTAGCAAGCTATCATCGTTACATACTAAACAGGGTTGCATACCTTAACTGAGTTAATAGCTAGCAATATTATCCACTTAACAAAATTAACCAGGTTAATATCTTAACCAATGGGCCATGCTCCTTATGTAAAAGCTCGGACACCCAACCCCTAAGGAAACTCGGGCCGGGGTGCTCTTAAGACTCAGACAATCCATTTGTAAAAGAACTCGAACTACACTTGTCCATTCAACAAAGTCGGACATGAAAGCTTAATACAAACTCGGACATGAAAGCTTAATACAAACTCGGACCTTTATTGTCGGACCATGCTTGATTAATTGAAACTCGGCCCATCATGCCCTCAATAAACTCGGACCATAACACAGTTAAAGGTCGGGCATTCATGTTGACATACACAACCTCGGACAACATGCATAACAAGAACTTCGGACCTTTTGCTTCTTATTAAACTCGGATATCAGTTGTAAACTACAAACCTAATCATGTTATTATAATGCATATCTAATTTTTCACAGTCAACACTTTGATTATAATAATAGTCTAGGTCATACAAGCAATTCATGATTCAAAAGCTTTCATCAACAGCGGCCCAATGGAAGATTATTATTAAAACACTTTTGTCGGCCACTATACAAAAGATACACGTGGTTATTTGAGAAAGGCTAAAGCCTCATTGGACCTCCATACCCTAGCCGATAAAAGCCCCACATGGCCGACAATTTGTTAATCACACTTGAGATCATTGGACCAACAAAAAAACTATATTTTATGCACACTTATAAAAGATCATTAAATTGTTTGGCAACATGCACTAAAGACACGTATAGCCACCATACACACATCATTCCAAATAATTCCAAATAACCACATGATAACTCAAATCATGTTATCTGACAATATGATATTACCTTTTGATGTTTATTGGACCCCTAAACTAGCCAACCATTCATCCAATACCATATAACCATTTAACCAAAGTTGACAATGTTAATTTCATAGAACTGACAAAATACATGATATTATCGAGATGATAGCCGCCATCCATCAACCACCGCCAATCCCCATTGGACCGGCATAACACTTAACCGATTAAACCCCCTCCGCCCTTATCGTTTACAGCCGACACTTACCATTTTTAATTATACAAATAAACTGACAAGCCACATGCAAACATAATTGAAGGAATACAATGTAATTGGAATAAAAGCATAAAAGCCAACAACTAGAATATCAAATATCATAACAGAAGGTATGCGAACACAATTACCAAGTAACCGATGTGTAACACAAAATCAGACAAGGACTTGTAAATGAATCAAGAGAGAGATCTTGAACGTTCCTTGAGGGTTACGAGGTCACACGGCTGCCGCTAGTAGGGGAGGTGTCTAGGGTTTTAGTATCTTGATAACAGTTTCCCCTAATCTAATATATATATTTATACGCAACAAGTTTGGGCTGGGCTTTGGCGGTTTTTTTGGCGAATCAAGGCTCGGCGAAACACATATGTTTCGTCGAGTTGGTTAAATGGCAAATAAATTCTGTTTCGTCGCTTACGTGATTTAGTCTAAACGTTTTAATAATAATTCTAATATTATTTTCTACAACAGTAAGTAATCACATATATGTAAAATGACAATACGCTTCATTAAAACACAACGCGTACAATTTCAAGTCCACAAGTCAAAGAACTAATCAGTCAAAGTCAACGCGTATCTAATGTGAAAGTGGAAGTCAGAAACTCGAGTTGTCACATTATCCCCAACTTAAAAGAAATTTCGTCCCGAAATTTGGTACGCACTCACTGAGGAAGCTAGGTAAGCTGTATTGTTCACTGGTTTTCCTGGGGTGTCACATCATCCCCCCGTTGATTTGGAATTTCGTCCCGAAATTCCACAGTAGTAGCTTCAGTCTCAGTAGTGGATGCATTGGTTTCGAATAACTGGGGGTACTTTTCTTTCATTTGGTCTTCGCGTTCCCAGGTGTACTCTGGGCCACGTTGGGAGTTCCAACGAACTCGAACAAGAGGGATTCTCTTGTGTTTGAGGACCTTAACGTCCCGGTCCGTGATTTCAACTGGTTCCTCGACGAACTGCAACCGCTCGTCGATAGTGAGTTCCTTAAAAGGAACTATGAGAGTCTCATCTGACAGGCACTTCTTCAGATTCGACACGTGAAATACATTGTGAACTGCACCGAGTTCAGCTGGTAGGTTTAATCTGTAGGCTACTTTGCCTATTCTTTCAGTGATTTCGAACGGTCCAACATACCGTGGATTGAGTTTGCCTCGTTTACCAAATCGAACCACACCCTTCCAGGGTGAGACTTTGAGTAAAACCCGGTCCCCGACCTGAAATTCCAATGGTCTCTTACGCTTATCCGCGTAGGCTTTCTGACGGTCGCGTGCTGCCGCCATGCGTTGCCGTATCTGTGCAATCTTTTCTATGGCGTCCACTACAATCTCTGGACCCGTAATCTGACTATCCCCCACCTCTGCCCAACAGAGAGGTGACCGGCATTTACGTCCGTACAATGCCTCGAATGGAGCGGCCTGAATGCTGGTGTTCCATTTGTTGCCTTGAACCGCGTAAGGCTTCAGCTGTGACGTTTTCGGGTTTCAGAGCTTCCATCTGAGCAGCTCGTATCTGAGAAGGAAGACTAGACTGAATAGTAAGCTGTAGCGCTCGCACGCGCTTAGGTAAGGTGTCCTTTCGACTGAGGGCGTCAGCCACAACATTGGCCTTGCCTGGATGATACTTGATGGCGCATTCGTAGTCGTTCAGTAGTTCAACCCATCTTCGTTGACGCATGTTCAAATCCCTTTTGCTTAAGAATATGCTCGAGACTCCCGTGATCGGTGTAAATCGTGCACCTGGTACCGTACAGGTAGTGCCGCCATATCTTAAGCGCGAAAACAACAGCTCCCAGCTCTAAATCGTGCGTCGTGTAGTTCCGTTCATAAATCTTGAGTTGCCGCGAAGCGTAAGCAATATACCTTATCCTGTAGTTCCCATCCCTGTTCACCACATGGCCTAGGAAATGGACTTCACGAAGCCAGAAGTCGCATTTTGAAAACTTTGCGTACAGTTGCTCCTTTCGAAGGAGTTCCAAGATAAAACGTAAGTGCTGCTCGTGCTCCTCCTGACTCTCGGGGTAGAGCAGAATGTCATCGATGAAGACAACGACGAACTTGTCAAGATAGGGTTTGCACACCCTGTTCATAAGGTCCATAAATGCGGCAGATGCGCTCAATGATATCAAACCATCCATCATATCAAACATAAAGTATAGTAGTCAAAATAATTCGTAAAACCCAATACAATTGATGTTCAAACCAAACTTTGTTTGAGTAGCGGAAACATAATAATGAAAACCCAAAATAAGTTATAAGTTCAAATATCGTTCATTGCGTCTCCTCGTCCTAGCACGAAAGCTTGACCTCTTGCCTCGTTGCCGTTGTTGTTGTTGTTTCCCCTGTTGTTGTTGTTGTTCCCGTTGCCCTGGTTATTGTTGTGGTTCTGATTCTGGTTCAACTGAGGACAATCGCGTTTGTAATGACCTTCTGCCCCACACTGGAAACATCCCCGGTTTCCACGCTGTGGTTGCTGTTGCTGGTTCTGTGGAGCTGGCGGTGGGAGTTGCTGGTTCTGATTTGCTGGCCGAGAGCTTCTACAATCCTTTGCCTCATGACCCATCTTGAGGCATCTTTGACAACGTTCCCTGCGACATCTTCCGCTGTGGTGTCTGTTGCACTTATTACACAGTGGGTGAATTCCCCGATATCCACCCTGCCCCTGACTGCCAGATGATTGCTGACTCGAGTTCTGGTAGTCATTTGTCTTGCGCTGCTGAGACTGAACAGAGACCGATCCCTTGCTGGAATCCCCCTCCCATTTCCTCTTGTTGTCACTGGGAGTAGCAGAAGTGGTGACAGCAGCAGTGGTAGCTTTGACACGTTTTGGCAGTCTGTTTTGGTCCACTGCCTGATCTGTAATACGATGAGCAACGCGCTGAATAGCCTGGATATTATCAAGGTTAGCCGATGTAACATGGCTCTGGATCTCTGGCGCCAAACCCTTGAGATACAACTCAATACGTTTCACTGGAGGGTCCACCATAGTTGGGCATAGCACGGCCAGTTCATTCGACCGTTTGGTATAGGCTTCGATCTCTGACCCAACCATTTTCAAGTGATACAGTTCATCTTCCAGCTTGTGAATGTCTTCACGAGTGCAATATTCCCTTTTGATAAGTTCCTTAAAATCGTTCCAGGGTGTGGCGTTAGCAGCTGCCAACCCTAAGATCTGTACTTGCGCGTTCCACCAAGTCAACGCGATTCCTTCCAAAGTGCCAGTGGCGTACTTGACCCTGCGAGCCTCAGGGCATTCACACATTTCGAACACAGATTCTAGCTTCTCGAACCAATGGAGGAGTCCCACTGCCCCCTCGGTGCCACTGAATGAGCTTGGACGACAATCCATGAAGTTCTTGAACGTGCAGACAGGCTGCTGCGCGTGTTGACCTATTGTGTACGAGTAGGACAAAGTTAAATACGAGAGTTAATGTAGGATCTAAGGATCCTAGTGTGTGTCTATACTGCAGGGTATACTACCTGCTTGGGCAGCTGCAAGTGCCGCAACAACTTGAGCTTGAACGAGAGCCTCTAGCTGGGCTTGAGTCATGTTAATTCGTCCGGCCATTGATCTTCACATCAAAGGCAACATAAGTGAGAAAGGTTCGCGAATAGTGCGATGACAGAAGAGTGTAAGCACGTAAGTGTTCTCAAGCAATAACAAGTAGTGAGCAAAGTAACGTAAGCATACTACGAGCAAAGTTCTATGCAATTCTAGCATGTAGGCAATAAACATAAACCTTATTACCTAGGATGTTGAGTCTTGCACGTGGAGCGAAGCGTCGTTGTGGATCGTTGAGAGCACTGTTCTGGTTATAGTCTGGTTTTAATAAAAACGTTTTCCCATATAAAAACCAAGTTCTCTATAACCAATGGCTCTGATACCAATCTGTCACACCCCCAAAATCCACCTGCGGAGTATCACCGCTTGGGAGCGTGACCGACCAGGATCAAGCCACCAATCATATCGAACATGTAATTAATATCAAATATAATAAATGTAAACCAGTCATTCGATACGATAGGTGTTCAAAGCATAATCATAGTTTATAAATATAGCGGAAGCATAAGTACGAAACCCAAATGTGTAACATAAGTTCAATAAGTTTAGAAACATAATCCATGCTCCACAACGACCTGCTCCTCCCTGTGCAAGCTCCATAGTATCTAACGACCTGCAAGGCATGTGACAGAGGGTCAACAACTAGTTGAGCGAGTTCACAGTTAACAGTTCAATAATAGTATAGCGTGAGTAGTAGTATGTTCGTTCGTTATGTCATGTATCGTATTAGTTTCCATCGCGGCCTCCCAGGCAGGTATGCGAAGATATTAAGGGGATGTTCATCCCGTGCATTCTAGACTAGGTTTATCTGTATCGCGGCCTACCAGGCAGGTGTGCGAAGATTAGCAAATTCCAGTTCGCGGCCTTCCAAAGGCAGGTGTGCGAAGTCAGTCATAATATCGCGGCCAACCCTTGGCAGGTGTGCGAAGATCAGTTCAATAAGTGTTACTAGTCTAGTAGTAGTTCTAACAGTGGAGTAGGTACAATAGTTCGTCAAATCACATCACTACGTTCCCGTATAGATAAGTACCAGTAAATAATCAAATCCCATTCCCACCCTGGGAACCCCATGCCTTGGCTGTGTGAACTCACCTTGGTTTGCTCGGTATGTTATTGCTTCTATAGTTTATCAGATGTCTAAGTCCGTTACACACGACCTATGATATGATGCACATGATACGATATAAGTGTTTGCATCTAATTAGGGTTTGCAAATCATTGACATTCAAACGGTTGTGTCTTGTGTGTTTATTGTGTACATGATGATATCACCCAGAATGTTCACGCATGCAGAATCAGACCGTTGCATACAATATCATACGATTATACGCATATAGAATCATACATTATGTAATCAGTTCATCGTATTCACATGCCATCTATGTCGCAGAGTGTGTTTAAGCAATCATCGTCAAGTAGCGCATAACAATTATTTCACGTTCATCCAATCATGCATCATGTGATAGAGTTCTTGGTCAATTCTAACCTAGTTACTCAATAACACCCTTTAAGGGTCATCAGGCTAAACAGATCCACATACGTAACATGGTTAACAAGCTTAGCATAGTCATCTTTCTTAACGGGAAAGAATAATTAATCATGTAAATCAATTAACAGAGCTAGCAAGCTATCATCGTTACATACTAAACAGGGTTGCATACCTTAACTGAGTTAATAGCTAGCAATATTATCCACTTAACAAAATTAACCAGGTTAATATCTTAACCAATGGGCCATGCTCCTTATGTAAAAGCTCGGACACCCAACCCCTAAGGAAACTCGGGCCGGGGTGCTCTTAAGACTCAGACAATCCATTTGTAAAAGAACTCGAACTACACTTGTCCATTCAACAAAGTCGGACATGAAAGCTTAATACAAACTCGGACATGAAAGCTTAATACAAACTCGGACCTTTATTGTCGGACCATGCTTGATTAATTGAAACTCGGCCCATCATGCCCTCAATAAACTCGGACCATAACACAGTTAAAGGTCGGGCATTCATGTTGACATACACAACCTCGGACAACATGCATAACAAGAACTTCGGACCTTTTGCTTCTTATTAAACTCGGATATCAGTTGTAAACTACAAACCTAATCATGTTATTATAATGCATATCTAATTTTTCACAGTCAACACTTTGATTATAATAATAGTCTAGGTCATACAAGCAATTCATGATTCAAAAGCTTTCATCAACAGCGGCCCAATGGAAGATTATTATTAAAACACTTTTGTCGGCCACTATACAAAAGATACACGTGGTTATTTGAGAAAGGCTAAAGCCTCATTGGACCTCCATACCCTAGCCGATAAAAGCCCCACATGGCCGACAATTTGTTAATCACACTTGAGATCATTGGACCAACAAAAAAACTATATTTTATGCACACTTATAAAAGATCATTAAATTGTTTGGCAACATGCACTAAAGACACGTATAGCCACCATACACACATCATTCCAAATAATTCCAAATAACCACATGATAACTCAAATCATGTTATCTGACAATATGATATTACCTTTTGATGTTTATTGGACCCCTAAACTAGCCAACCATTCATCCAATACCATATAACCATTTAACCAAAGTTGACAATGTTAATTTCATAGAACTGACAAAATACATGATATTATCGAGATGATAGCCGCCATCCATCAACCACCGCCAATCCCCATTGGACCGGCATAACACTTAACCGATTAAACCCCCTCCGCCCTTATCGTTTACAGCCGACACTTACCATTTTTAATTATACAAATAAACTGACAAGCCACATGCAAACATAATTGAAGGAATACAATGTAATTGGAATAAAAGCATAAAAGCCAACAACTAGAATATCAAATATCATAACAGAAGGTATGCGAACACAATTACCAAGTAACCGATGTGTAACACAAAATCAGACAAGGACTTGTAAATGAATCAAGAGAGAGATCTTGAACGTTCCTTGAGGGTTACGAGGTCACACGGCTGCCGCTAGTAGGGGAGGTGTCTAGGGTTTTAGTATCTTGATAACAGTTTCCCCTAATCTAATATATATATTTATACGCAACAAGTTTGGGCTGGGCTTTGGCGGTTTTTTTGGCGAATCAAGGCTCGGCGAAACACATATGTTTCGTCGAGTTGGTTAAATGGCAAATAAATTCTGTTTCGTCGCTTACGTGATTTAGTCTAAACGTTTTAATAATAATTCTAATATTATTTTCTACAACAGTAAGTAATCACATATATGTAAAATGACAATACGCTTCATTAAAACACAACGCGTACAATTTCAAGTCCACAAGTCAAAGAACTAATCAGTCAAAGTCAACGCGTATCTAATGTGAAAGTGGAAGTCAGAAACTCGAGTTGTCACACTAATCTCCTTCTTTCACCTTGGTCCCCCACCGGAACAGAGTACAACCGGCCACCACCCTTTGGTGGTGGCATACGGCGTATGAAGAATGAGAGAGGGAGTAGAACACACGCGGCGACGACACAGTGGTTTGGTCCGACAAGTCTCACCGGTAAACCCCCGTCTCTTTCATCTTTTTTTTCTGAAAATTAATGTTGATGGTGACTCACTGTTGATGAAGATGATGATTCTGTGGCTGTTGATATGTTGAAGATGGTGGAGGTGGTTCGCGGGTTCGAGTTTTAGATCGGAAATTTTGGGAGTTTCGAGTATTGGTGGAGGTAGTGGCGGAGATATGGTGGCGGAGATATGGTGGCGGGGATGTGGTGGTGGAGGTGGTGGTGGAAATGTGGTGGTGGAGAGTGGTCTGTGTTTTGAAAGAGAGAAGAGGTGGGCTTATGTCTGCATGGGGAAGAGGTGGGAAAGAGGTAAAAGGTGAGAAGTGCTTCTGGAAAACAAACAAGCTGCAGGACCCAAAGGTCTGCGGATGTCTGCGCGACGCAGACATAAGTGGCCAGAAGCAACAAACAGCACCTTAGTGGCGTTCTTTTTCTCAGTAAAACGCCAAAAAAGATAACATTTTGGCTGAAATGGTGTAAACTCAATAACATTTTGCTGCATGAGATGGACAAATATTATAGAAAAAGAGACTGATTTCAAACTTTGTGTTTCCAAACGGCGACAAAAAAACTACTTCAAAAAACAAAAATAAAAAAAAATCATATGAATGTCGAAACAACCAATGAAGATGCTTCGAAAGAAGAAAGAGACTGGTGACAGTGAAGATTTGGAAGATCAATACTTATTTTGTTTAATTTTCTTTTTCTGTTGATTGTTGTATAATAACAACGCCATATCTAATAAAAACGCCAAAAAGCCAAATGCTTGTCAAAACGCCAACATGCCATAAAACGCCAAGAAAAATTACCAAACTATCATAAAATTACTTTGGACAAGTATTATAAAAAATCAAAAAAAATATAAAAAAATAAAATAAAATAAATAAAAAACAAAGTTGAAAATGTAACTAGAAACAGTAACTACAAATTAGTAATACTGAAGATAGATAAAATTTATTATATTAGAATCTAAAACGCCAAACTTGAAAGATGGGACGTGTTACAGACTTCAGAGATAAAGCTTGTTAAAAACAATAATTACAAACAGTAATTGAAAAGACGAATACTTTATTATAATAATGCACCGCCTAACTTAGGCGCCAAAAAAGACATCTATAAAATGATAGGTCTTAGCAACTTCCATTTAATCAAACCAAAGAAACAAACGCTAATACTACTAAATACCACTCACTGTAAAACGCCAAAAAATAAAAAAAAATCAAAGATGGCTAATATGCTTTCTTGGATATTCAGTATTGTTATTCGTGAAGTTTCACTGAATGAATTGTTAGCAGAGGCGAGTAACTCAGTAAGATTTTGCTGCATGAGATGGACAAAAATTCAAGAAAAAGATACTGTAACACCTCGTAAAATCATACCCAATAAAATAAAGACATGTGTCATGTAAGATAAACGTGTCAGGAAATCGGATCAAGTTAAAAGATGTATGGTAGGATTTAAAAGTGTCGACAAGTTAATAAATACCTCTGAGCGGCCTAATTATAAATCCTAAACCTTAATATATAAACATCTGATTTATATGAATTGCAAATCCGGTTATCCTTAGTAGTAATTAATTAAAACCTTAAGAAAATGAATGTTATGAGTGTTTATTACGAAATCATGTTCAAGACTCCCCCACAAGAATCCAAGATGGTAATTGTGCATGGCAAGGACATGCAAAGCCTGGTTCCATGGTCCCTACACTGAAAAGAAAGCATGAGATTCGGAAATTCAAAGATTGCATGGTCAAGCTTGAAAGTTGGCAAACTTTTGTCCTCTGACTAGCGGATACGGACCGTATAAGCTTAGGCTTACGGTCCGTAAGGGGGCGGAGCTGGGCGATGGTTCCTGAAAAGCAGTTATGGACCGCAAAGCCTAAGGCTTACGGTCCGTAAGACCTGTAACTGGGCAGAATTTTGGACAGATGCCTGTATAACCAGTTACACCGCCTTATAAGAGTGGTTTTTGAAAATCAGGGACCTTGCAACTGGTTTTTGGCATTATAGGGACACCTGGGAGGATCTCATAACAATTGTAGAGTTGTTTGGCATGATCCTATGAGATCAAAGTTTATATATATAGAGGTTCACTTGCAAACTTTTGAGCACATCATTTGAAACTTCATTCTGAGGATTTTTGGAGCTCTCTGGTCAGCAAACAAGCTTTCTTAGGATCCATAATCGTGCCTTGGTAATTGTCCTTAACCTCCCTTAATTCAGTTTTATTAATTTAATGGCCTAAAGTCAAACCCATCATAATTAAGGTTTGACTTAGTGATTAATAACTAATGGTCCAGTCAATACTCGAATTAAGAGTAGCTTTGAGTTGGTAATTATGTAGGTAATAAACCCTTAAAAGGGTAGTCTCTGATTCCCACTCTAACTAGGCTAATTGTCGGGTCAAAGTTAATCTTAAAAAGTCAACAGGAAGCTAATTTTCAAATAAACACCTAATTAGCAATGTAGAAGCCATACAACCTGTTTTATTATTCATATAACTTGGTAATTAATGTAAGAACATGGCTAAACATGTTCAACCCGACAATTTTCAGTTTAAGCTCGGTTTGGAACCGAAAGTCACAAAAGTTGACTATCACTTTGACTTTCAGTTCTGACCCATTAGAGCATAGTTAAGAAATACCTTAGAGCTTTATTAGGACCAGGTTTCATATAAGTATAACCCTCTGAGATTATACAACTTGGTTCATTAGTTATCCGATTCATTTGCATGTTTCCGTTATATGCTTAATTGTTGACCATTATGCCCTTTTGACCTTAAAATGATATTTTTTTTGAAAATGTAAAAGAATAGAGACCTTTATTACTGAATTATAAACATGTCCCTAAATTTTCACATCAGTTTGAGGTCTAGATTAGGAGTTATGCTCAATAGCGTAATTATTAAGCTTTCTATTTAATAAACGGCATAATTAGCATTTAGCCTATCTAAACCCAATTTTTGATACCAAACTTTTTACCTAATGATGTAAAATAATATTTTGAGATTTTTGAAGATTTTTATTTATTTTTAGGCTGAGCATAACATAGGGTTCTAACATTAATTCGGTAATTGCTGGTTTTGCCCTTTTGGCCTATAAAATGAGTTTTACAAAAACATTTTGACCCCAAATCTTTTGCTACTGATTTTATATGATAAATAAAGTATTTTAAGCCTTCTAGAATAATAAAAATATCAGCTTTTCTTATAAAACCAGGAAATAGCTTAAAATCGCCTTTTAACGTGTTTTAACGCATAGTATAAGTTAAAACTATTTTTAACATATAAGGTTTGGTACCTACTGATGTTCTAAGTAAATTTTCATAACTAAACAGTAGGAAAAAGTTTTAAACTCAGAATTCTAATTTTGACCTTTAAAGCCTAATGTGAAATTACCAAAATGCCCCTTCAGTGCATAGTTTGGTTATAAGTAATAAATTTCACATATATATAATACCTTTGTTGATGCAGATTTTGTGTCAGATGCTTGTCGAATAGATTAGTTATTATTTTACGCTGAATTTGTAATAGTTAGTGAAACGGTCTATCGAACGTGTATAGACCCGCTCGTTTGAAGTGGTCAAACGAGAGGGTTATTTGTTTGACCGTGTGTGTTTGCAAGACAAATTATGGTTGTATAATGTTTGGCGTCGAAGGATAAGGCATCGAAGGATTGTGTATCCTTCGGTGAGCTCGAAAGATATCCATCGAAGGATGAAGATGGACCTCGAAGGATATGTCATCCTTCGAGGTATATGTGTATCTTTCGAAGACTGTCTGATCGATAGATGATGTTTCGATCAGACTGTCTGATCCTTCGACCATGCAACCTGTGTTGAGTATAAATACCAACACTTGGTCATTTGCAACACAAGAGAGTTAGAGGAGGTTTGGTACCTCACCGGGAGAAATCACCACTTGATTTCTCCCTGGATGTATACTTCTTTGGTATTAGTTCGGTTATCATGTAATCGGGCCGACTTGTAATGTTTTACTACCGGATTAATACAAAGTTTGTTTGTTTATCATCTCTATCTTCTTCCATCTATGAACATAATAATGAAAATCACGGATTCGATCCCGAAACACGGACCTACAATTGGTATCAGAGCCATGGTGCCCGATTTAGTAAATCTAACAGTTTACTAAGTCACATGTGCTCTAGATCTGTGATTTTTGTGCGTTTTTGTTCAAGATGTAAAAATGGTGAAAATGAGAAAAACTCAGATCTGGACCCGAATATTCAGATCTGTGCTAAAACGAGTGTTGGGTTTTATGTTTTTCTCTAAGATACTCAGGTTTTCTTCATCAAAAATCGTGTACAAAGTGTTTTCGTCCATCTGCAGATTTACACAGTTGCTGTGTTCATAATGTTCTTATCATCTTCATATTTCGAAAGATTTCGAATGATCAGACAGAAATTCGAAGGATCATCTATCCTTTCGAAAGGTCATCTTGAGAATTTCGAAAGATCACCTCAATCCCTTGAAAGATCAGACTACAACTTCGAAAGGTCAACTCTATATTTCCACAACAACTTCGAAAGGTCATTCTGGTTTCTTCTCGAAGGGTCACCTTGATAAACTTCGAAAGATCAGATATTTTCTTTTCTTTTCGAAGGGTCATAAGAACAAATTTCGAAGGATCAGAATCGATAGATCATCATGTTGTTTCGAAAGATCAGATGTTTCTTTCGAAGGATCAGAATCGATAGATCATCATGTTGTGTCGAAAGATCAGATGTTTCGAAGAGAGAGAGAAAGAACGGTTGCTGTTGTTCACTGATACGAAGAATAGCGGCTGAACTTTTTTTTCTTGTGGGTTTTTGATTTGAGTTGGTGGCTGCTTGTTGTTTATCGAAGAAAGAGAAGAAAAGGAAGACAAAGTGAAGATGATATGTGGCGGCTGGTGATGCTTTTAAAAAATTAGGGTTGTTGACTTTGGAGAAGAGACAAGACAAATGTTGTCTGCTGAACAATGTTGTTGTCGGATAGGGGTTTGCATTGATAATTTTTTTTTCTTTCATGGGCTAAGATAACAGGACCCAATGGTTTCAAATCCTTTGACTTATTTTTAGGGCCCACCTGGTGATTGAAATAAATTCTCACAAGTTGCAAACATCAGCAGCATATTCCAACGATTTCATTTGGTGCCCATCAGTTTCCATAGTGGGCCACTAATTTGCGAGATTATTTTCTTTGTTGGGCCGTTTATAAATCAAGTGAATGGGATTTGGGCTTGCATCAAGTTTGTGAAATGGGGTGGTGACATAATTAAAATATATGAGTGATAATTGGGCCTCATTATTTTTTTTATTGTTGCCAATATCACTTGTGACAATTGGATTTCTATGATGGGCCAATAGAGTGATGGGCTAATCTAAAAGTCAAGTTGTTATGGATATTGGATTTTCATTAGTTTATTTGTTTGAGTAAACAAATTGCTAGTGGGAGTCGGTCGGGTGTTCGCGAAGATGATTTGAACCGCGCTTCTAAATGTCAACGTCAAAATTCGTACGAATTCGGGAGCGCGCGGGATGATGCGGCATGATGAAAACAAGAGATGATGAAAACTTGATTGTTGAAAAATGTGGGGTAGTCACGGTTACCGATGCAAATGGCAAAAATGGTGACGCGACTATTATGGGCCAAAAACAACACGGTATGTTCGCTTCCGCACGTCAAAATTTATGATTGTTATCGGTTATTCGGAAATGTTCGAAAGCATTTTGTTTATTGTCATATTCTCGCATTTGAAGACGAACGTATGAACCTAGAACGTCAATACCGGTCCTAACGAGTCCACAAATTCTTTGGGGGGATACAAGTCAGATCCTACGGGGTACTAGGGGACGCTCTTATTCAACTAGATTATGCAAAGAAGAAAGTCATGTTCGTGAATTTTCGGAACCGAGAACATTCAATGAAGATTGATGACAGTTCCGCTCAGTGGAGGGAATTGGTGAACATTTGACGACAGTTTCTTTGAAGTGGAAAGAATCTGTTAAGGTTTAGAGATTTTACCAAAGAAATGGGGGGATAAAAATTTTCATTTGTTGAATTTCTTCGGTAAATTTCTAAACGCAATCACAGGTGGTAGAGTTTGTGATTTTCTGGTGATACAAGCGGTTCGGAGTGGAATGTTTTGCACAGACACATATTTGAGGATTTTAATTAATTCTCCAGCCAGCGTGAAGGGTTTTGCACGGAAACATACAGGTATCTAAAGTCGACAGTAGTGTCAAAGCGCTGTTTACTGAAGACCTGGGGAATCTTTATGGAAGTTGATAGTTCAAGGCTGAAGACCTGCAGGATTCGGTTTTGGGTTTGATGTTTCTTTGGGATTTTACAGGGATCTGGGGGTAACTCAATTCGTTGAGTTTGCAAACGATGTACTTGGTCAAGCTGACTTCCTGGGTACTGATGCTGAAGATCCGTAGTGCATTACGTGGTCAACTTCACAAAGGCGAGACAATGAGATCTGGATGTAGTTCAACTAAGCGTGCCGTTTGGTTGAGCTTGCAAGGGATACACTTGGTCTAGCTGACTTTCCTGAGTGTTGATGCTGAAGATTAAAGTGCATTACTTGGTCGATTCCACAAAGACGGTTTACAGAAGACAGTTCACCAGAAATCTCTATCAATGTAGTATGCTTGAAGATCAAGACTTGATGCAGGTTTTTTTTAAAGAATGGAACCCTTATCAAATGCCGGTTGGAGTATTGGAAGATCAGCGGAAGATCGGTCAATTGAGTCTTTTGAGGAAATTGCACAACACCCAACACGGATACGCGTACTTTGAGGGGGAAATATTATACCAGGAGCATCAAGATACTACTTACCTGGATCATCGGTCAAGGGGGAATTTGTTAACACAGAGAAGATGAATACTTGACTGAAGATCGATTGCAGTTGCATGTTCAGCATTCGACAGCAACGGACAAGGGGGAATTTGTTGATGCAGATTTTGTGTCTGATGCTTGTCGAATAGATTAGTTATTATTTTACGCTGAATTTGTAATAGTTAGTGAAACGGTCTATCGAACGTGTATAGACCCGCTCGTTTGAAGTGGTCAAACGAGAGGGTTATTCGTTTGACCGTGTGTGTTTGCAAGACAAATTATGGTTGTATAATGTTTGGCGTCGAAGGATAAGGCATCGAAGGATTGTGTATCCTTTGATGAGCTCGAAAGATATCCATCGAAGGATGAAGATGGACCTCGAAGGATATGTCATCCTTCGAGGTGTATGTGTATCTTTCGAAGACTGTCTGATCGATAGATGATGTTTCGATCAGACTGTCTGATCCTTCGACCATGCAACCTGTGTTGAGTATAAATACCAACACTTGGTCATTTGCAACACAAGAGAGTTAGAGGAGGTTTGGTACCTCACCGGGGGAAATCACCACTTGATTTCTCCCTGGATGTATACTTCTTTGGTATTAGTTCGGTTATCATGTAATCGGGCCGACTTGTAATGTTTTACTACCGGATTAATACAAAGTTTGTTTGTTTATCATCTCTATCTTCTTCCATCTATGAACATAATAATGAAAATCACGGATTCGATCCCGAAACACGGACCTACAAATACCCTACTATTATGACTTATAAAAATAAGTATTTTTACTGATTATATCAGACCTGAAACTCAGTTTTACATTTAAACTCTTTTAAAGCTTTAAAATGACCAAAATACCCCTACGGGGCATAACTTGAGTTTAAATTCATTTTGGGCATAATGGAAGGTATTCTACTGATATCACAACATATTTAAGGCATGATAACTTAGGAAACCTGTTCATGACTCTTTTGGTTACCCGTTACGCACTTTTCACGTTCGGATCAGTTTATGTAACTAGTTTGCATAAATTAGCCAAAACGGGGCAAACCATATCTTTTTGTCTCAAAATCCAGAATGTGTTTAGTTTACCCATATTAAACAAGTATACAAGCTTGTCGGGTCTAAACCACATTCTAATCCGGTCTTTGCTTAATCATGCGTTTGAACCGTATCTTTCTTTTAAAACTAACCGGTCTAAGTATAGGCTTAATTAAAGACCCGTTAGGAATCTAATAGGTTATTAAAAACCTTCGTTCCAAATTAGGAGCCCGGTAAAAGCTACGTGCACTTGCTGTTTGTGAATATTACTTGCTCAGGTAAATACTCTTAACTTATATTCCCTATACGGGCTTGGGATACGGTATTATAATAATACCGCTTGGTCAGGTGTGTAGTCATTTAAATCGTATTGTGATTAATGTATTTACATAACCCGTTTTAATCTGTATTCTTTGGTGTATGGCCTTTGGGGGTTAAATGACCATGTCCCGGATATCCTTGGCATCATTCAAAGAAATGGCCACGACCTAAGCACGGGGTGTAGGCATACACCTGACAGTTGCATATGTAAAAACTGGTAATCCACTTAAAGGAAACAACCCTGTGGGCATTATACCTGTGGCGTGTCAGTTAATCTAAGCCAGCTCTTCTAACCGGTTCTAAGGGACGACAAATAAGTAAAACTGTATACAAGATTATTTTTAAATAATTATCCCAAGTTATAAAAGAACTTTTGTGCCACGTGCACCCAAATTAATTTTTAAACTCTTTTCAAAATGAGTCAGTTAATTGAATTTACCAGTGTAAACTGACGTATTTTCCAAAAAGGCTAAGTGCAGGTACTATACGAAATAGGCTGGCTACTCCAGGCATCAATAATCAAGTCTTGCAAGCTCTTGATGTTAAAGTTTGTTGAACAATTTCCTTTTTCTTTCGATCCACCTGTGGATCCGTTATAGTCCATTTGTGATACTTTGATATTACTATATATTCGGTTGTAATGTGATTCATTTCTTTTGCTTCCGCTGTGCATTGAAAATTGTGTTGTTTGACTATGATGATATCAACTACGTCACGATACTCCCCACCGGGCCCACTAGTAATATGTGGAAATATCGGGGTGTGACAGGTTGGTATCAGAGCCAACACTGAGTGAATTAAACACTAGCCTTTTGTGTTTAATCCCAGTTACACAATTGCTCATTCCTCGGTTTTCGAGTCTAGACAAGAACTTAGGACAAATCCTGATTTGCTTTATTTTTGCCCTTTATATATGTTAGGACCGGTTTGACTCCGAAACGATTGCGTATGACACGTTCGACGTGCGGAATCTGTGAACGTGAATGACCGAAACACACGAGAAGTACAATAAACGTGATTCTTTGATAGATCTGAAATGTTACAAGAACCGTGAATCACCTTGGACAAGCTTTCTCTCTCTACTTTCTCTCTCTAGAACTCTAGCTCTCCAAGCTCCAAAAATGGCAAAAGTATCTAACTAAAAGCCTAAGGCTTCTATTTATAGGCCAAAGGTGATAAGGAATCTTTCCTTATTTACAATAATGCCACCTTGCCTTTTAGTAACAAGATATTACATTGTAAACACAAAGTTCTTCTGTTTTAGCTACGAACTGAGATGACGGAGGCGATAGACATTAATGTACCAACAGACTCCCCCTTGGATATTGCCGTAGTCAATCTCAAATCTTCAGACTTGTAGCTTCTTTTCTTTTCTTTCTCTCTCTCTTTAGCTTGAAAATAATCCCGATGGATCTATCTTCAGCTTCAGCTCCCCCTTTCGGTGAACTCTTCAGGCTCCCCTTTTCGACAAGCTTCCATGCTTTGGGATCGACACCTGGCTTTCCAGTTACAAGCTCTTTCAGGAACGATACCTGGCTCCTTACACGCTTCCGTTAGTATTGAGCTCGTCTTCAGACTCCCCCTCAGACTCGGCTGTTGGGATCGTAGTCTGGAATAACATCTGCAACACTCATACGTTTATAAGTGACATTGTTTTGAAATTGTCCAGAAATCGTAATCTGGCTCTTTAAACTTTCTAAATCAAGATCCAGATTTTCAGATATAATAATATGAATATATCCAGGATTATTTAGACTCTCTCCCCCTATCAAACTACTTTAAAGATTTAACAGCGTTAAAGAATCCAAATCGAAAAAAACTGACTCTTTTAAGATTTTAACAATATGAGCTTCCAAATCTCTCACGATTAATCATCCAAGTCCAAATTAATGATCTTGGAGATATCACAAGCTGTTGTTGAATTTTGTTTTTAAATTTTAAAAACTTCAAGTTTCAAATTAATGAACTTGATTTATTTCCAGAAACATGATTAGCATACTTAGATCTTGAAACTTAGCACTCAAACATCGGTTGTCGAAAATAAAGCAGAAATCAAAATCTTTTTGTATTTTTCTGAAAGTATAAAGCAGTAAAGACATATGTACAAATATATTTACAGACAATATTTTTGTTTGAGTTCGTGTAAGAGGATCATATCAGTTTTTGAAACAAATCACTAGCACCGTTAAGCTTTAATCATTTTAAGTTCTAAACGATTCACCTCGATTAACGATATAGTTGTCCTCTTAAATTTTCACACAATTTTCAATCTATTCAGGATATGCTTTAGATGTTTTAGGAACTTTGCTCGATTTATGTGTCCCACCTCTTGAATATACTCCCGTATCCAGAATCTCAATATTCAGTCTTACAGGCAAGAGTACTACAATGATGTCTGTACATAAATTAGGGTTTAAATGCGAGAATTGAGGGATCTCAGGTCAGAACTTCCGTTCAGCAGAGAGATATCAATTTCGACTTTGCGGTGTGTCCCCTTTAGAGAATCTTTTAGCTACAACAGATGATTATCAATTTTATTGTCTAATCACTGAGGGCTAGAATGCTATGTTTTAAGCATTTATTGCAAAGCATTATCCAAGGACTAGGTCAGAACTACCGTTCAGCAGAAGTCCTGGAATAATACCCCAGACATCATAGAGTATAAATACCTAGTATATCAGAATACGAGACCTTTCAAACGAGATTTCAGGGGTTACCTATATATCCAAGTAGTGTTCCCCACAAATTTCGCAAGTTTGAAATTTTAGGTTTATATCCCGAATAAATCTACTAAATGTACGAAAACCTATCGTCACATCATTAGTGAGACCATTTATCACTTTTGACATTACATTTCTTTAGCGTGCTGTGATAGTCCACTGATGTACTATCATTTCCTCTTTTATCAACAAAAACTCAAATTTTTGAATTTTATCATGTTTTTGGCTTTTTCAAATTTTCTAATGTTTTTGGATTTTCTGATAATATTATCTTCTTACTCCCCCTAAAATTCAAAACCATTTAAAGAAAATTTGATAACCGATGAAAATAGCTGTGTCTCGCCATCCATTTTCTGTTTCTCATGCTCAGTATCATGTTGTCAAATTTTGTACCCCCATGATTTACAACACATTGATCTTTTACAGTTTGAAAACCGTTTTTCAATCTTGTGAAATTAATCATGTTTGTTCAGCCGTGAGGGTTTCGGCGTATTCAATCAGAACTTCCCCTGATAACAAACTATTTTCCCATTATGATTTCAAAACACTTAAGTTTGTTTTAATCAAAATGGTTTTTCCGGAAAATAAGCTTTGTTTAATTCAGACACGGGGTTTATTCATCACCTTGTTCTTTCAACTAATTTGAAAGTTAAATCAAGTACAACTTAATGTCCTTGATAAAACATTTCTCAAGAAAGATGCCGATTCCTACTCCTCAATTACCAACCTGGGAGTTCCGGCAATTTCAAATAACATATTTTTGAATTTTTGTATTTTTGACAAATTTAAAAACAACCATATTTTTGAATTTCAAATTTTTGACAAAATGAAAACATATTTTTGGTTTATAAATTTTTCAATTTTTAGAGTTTTTGAAAATATTGTTTATTTATGTACAGAAATCAAACAAACTCCCTGTTTAACCGTTGCAGGGATCAGCAGCCTCCGGTGCCAGGCTGCTTCGTTTCTCCTTTAGTTGACATTCAGTTTTCTTCAGAAACACCTGCACAATCAAATTTTATCAAATACGATCCAATAAAAAAAAAATTTTATTTAAAGAAGGATGCCGATTCATGCTTCGCGATAAAGGAAGCTCCGGTAAATCAAATTGTTTAATCAAACATTGTATCCACCCAAGCCTCATCAGCCTTGGGTGTAACCTTGACTCTAGCAATCTGAATTTTAAAGTTTTCAGCCTTAAGTGGTGGAAAATTTGCATCATAATCAATCGAAATTGACTCCTCAGCCTTTTTCACCTCATAAGTTGAACTTTCTGTTTCTGTTTTCGATTTCCAGATTTGTTTTTGTTTCTCATTTTTAACCAAATCAACATGTTTCTTAACACTCCATGTTTGACCTTTTGGAGTCCCACGTTTGTAAAAATGTGACTCTTTTTGAACATTTGGACTCTGAACAACATCTTTTGGTTTCCAAAATTGGTTTGGTTTTGTTGCATCAACAGTTGTTTTCCAACTTTGTGTTGTTCTAAGTTCGGGTGTCACTGGTTTCCAAGTTTGTTGTGAGTCAGCCTTTGACAATTTTGGCTTCCAAGTTTGCTTTGATTCAAACTTGGTTGACTTTTGATTCACAACTTCATATTTCTGTTTTTGAACATAAACAGACTTCTTTTTCATTTCAACATCAACAGGTTTCAGATTTGGACATTTGCGAGCAAGATGTCCTGTTTGATCACATTTAAAGCATGTTCTTTTTGAAACATCTTTGACCTGTTGTTGTTGCTTTTTCTGGGCCTGAAACTCTTCATTTGACTGTTGTCTAAATTTGAGTTCTTTCTCTTCTTCTGAACTTGTTCCGTGAACAAAGTTCATTTTTGCCTGAAAATTCGGAGTTTTATTTTTATTCCAATTTTGTTTCTTCTTATAACCCAACCCAGCCTTCATGTTTTTCTTCTTGTAACCAGGTTTGTTATAAAAAGTTTTGTGACCTTTACCCGTAAATTTTGGAATTTCAGATTTTTCAATCTCAACCATCTTGAAAACTTTGTCAATCTTTTCTGAAATCACATTCTGAATCGGGAATACAACTTCTAAGAATAATTTGTCTGATCCAATCATGGTATAAACCAATCCTTTTGAATCATCATTCAAATTTTTCTCAGATTTTGTGTTCTTCAGATATGCATCATGAAGATTTCCTTCATCTTCATCATGTGATTCAGATTTACCTGTATGAACCGACTCTTCGTTCAAGACGCTTTCAACAACTTTACCTACCACCTCTGAATCATGAGAATCATCAGATTTGGAATAGGTTATGTCAATGTTGTCTGGCAATTTGTCTACCATGTTGAAAGCTTTTTCGACCTTTTCCTCATCATAAAATGCAAACTTTTCCGGTGGTGGAACTTGATGAAACTCTGAGCCAATGCCTTTCTTGTTCTGCTCAGACTCACCATCACCCGGTTTTATATTGAAAATTCGTTCAAGCACATATGACGACACATGGTAACTTTTTAACTTGTTGTTTTCCTGTTCTAAATCAACAATCTGTTGCTTTAGCTTAGCAACATCCTCAATATAGGAATTAACAACATCTTGTTTTATAGCATACATTCGTTTAAGCTCTTTTGTTGTTTCAGACATATAATTCATTCTTGATTGAGCATATTTCATTTCGTTTTTCACTTTTTCATATGACTCTTTTATAATCTCATATGATAATTTCATTGAATCATATTCCTTTTTCATTTCTTGACAAGCAATTTCTTTTTGTTCGCAATCATTTGTTATTTTCAAAACGTTTTCTTTCAAAACTTCATTTTCTTTTTCCAATTTATTACATCTTTCAGAAAGTTTTTCATCATTTTCTTTAAAAACCTTTTCTTTTTCTAACATTTCTTTGCATTTATTTTTGAAAATGTTTTCGATTTTTGTGAATTCAAGTTCTTTTGTTCTGAATTGCACATCTTTTTCAGTACAAGCTCTGCACTGTTCCATGCATTTCTTGCACTGTTCAGCTGGTTTTAAGAATTCAGAATCAGAATGTACCTCAGTGTTTGACACTTTGGTGTTTTCAGCTTCCTCTGGCTGCTTCATCTCAGCATCATTCAGCTTTTGTTCAACACTGACTTCCTTACCAACATCACCAGCATCTGACTTGACGTCCTTCTTTTCTTCTTCGTCAATTTGCTGTTCTTCAACTTCTTTCACAACTTCAGCTTTCACAGCTTCTGTTTCAACTTCTTCAGCAACCTTTTTCAGATTAACCACCATCTCTTCAACACTCTTCTTTATTTTCTCTTCATCTCTTTTTCTCAAGCATGACAGCATAGCATATCGGATATCTTTCTCGTATTGTTTAACATATGCATCATCTTTCGTCACTCTTCTGTAATATTCAGCTCTCAACGGGACAGCAAGAAGAACATCATCAAAGATTATATCTTTCTTTGGAACAACTGGTTCTCCTTCTCTGTTGTAATAACACTCTCTCTTCTTGTCCCATCGTTTGTTGCTGACAGCATTTTCATATTCTTCCTGCATCTCATCCATTCTTCTGTAAACCACATCTCTTTCTTTATGTGTTTTCTCACTCAAGATCTCTTCTCGAGTTTTCTCTTTGTTCTCAATCTTTTCTTCATGGTTTTTAGCAGGTTCTTTTTCTTCTTTAATTTCAGCAACATTCGCAAACTTTCTTGGTGCTGTCGTAGCTTTCCCATGAGCTGTTTTGCGAACAATATCATTTCGATCTTCTTCTGGACAAATTTGAGACCAATCATATCCTTCATCAGGATATATGACAGGACAAGCTCTTGAAGTTGTTTTTGGTCTATCTTCAATCAACTTTGGCTCTTCTCTGCTTCGATGGTAGATCGCCTTTTGATAATAATCATCATTGAAAGGACGTTCATTTCTTTCAGCAACTTCTGCATTCTTACACTCTCTTTTGAAATGACCCTTTTGCTTGCATCTGAAACAGGTCACTTTTGACTTGTCAAAACCGAGCTTTGTTGATGGACCACCAAGAGATTGTTTCCCAGTAATTTCCATGTATCTTTGAGCTCTCCGAATGCAGCTTGCTAAACACCAACGAATATCAATAAGCTCCATCTCCTCTGGATCAATCTGGTCGTAGTCTTCTTTCGTCAGTTCAGAATTACCGATTTTTCCAGCTACCAGACCTTCATATGATTCCAGGACAGATGCAAGAAAGCTCATTTGCTGCTTCGCTGCATTAATACTCATTGCTGGAGAATTTTTCAGTTTAAGAGCAATGTTGCATAAAATTTCATCTGTGTCTTCTGAAGTTGTTTGTGAAGATGAATGATATCCAGAATGATGACTTGTTGACGTTGTTTGAGATTCATTCATCTTTTCACCAATGAATGCTGTCTTTGGTGAACCAACGCCTTTCTCTGAAAGTACACTACTTTTGTAATACAAGCCGACATTCTGTTGACGTGAAGACTCTGTCATCTTGCTTTGTTTCTGCAGCTCTAGATCATGACTCTCAATCTTTTCAAATAAAGTATCAAGAGAAATTGTATCATATGAATCATCATTTTTCAAAATAAACACAAACGTTTGCCACTGATCAACTCGTGGTAACGCTTCAATCACTTTATCGATGATTTCTTCTCTTGTTTTAGCAATTTCAAATCTTTCGAGTTCGATTTTTAGGTGACAGAATCTTTCTATCATTTGTCTCACCGATTCTCCTTTTAAACTATCAAAAAGATCAAATTCTTTTTTAATTAGCGCGATTTTGTTCTTTTTAATTTGTTTGCCACCCTCAGCTTTAATACGTAAAGCTTCCCAAACCGATTTGGATGTCCCGCTATGAGTTAATAATGCAAATATATCATTTCTAATTGCTGATTGTATCAATGCGATCATCCTTTGTTCGGCGGCAAATTCTGCTCTGTCGTCTTTGGAGAATTTTTTGAATTGTAGATCTTCACCTTTATCATCTTTTGGCTTTTCGTATCCGTATTCTAGACAAAACCAACTTTCATGCGCATACGCTTTTGCCCAATTAATGAATCTTTCTTTCCACCAAGTGTAATCTTCAATGCTTTCAAGCGTTGGTGGTTTAGAATGCGTTCCGTAGAAATTATCATGCTTGATGTTCTCATTGATTGCCTTCGTGATGGTTTTTGGTGTAACAGTTGTAACTTCGGACGATTCAGATGTGAATGCGTTGAAAAACGTGTTATAAAATTCTTCAGCCATGATGCTTTTTCTTTGAATTCCCTCGAATCACCTGAATGAATTTTGTAAACAACCGATTAGTTCAAAGATTTTTAACAAACTTGATTTTGGAAATTAATTGATTTGATATGATTTAAAAATTTATATGATCCAAATCAATTCTAAAAAATACTTTCTCAATTTTATTATTATCAACCGATAGGATGGGGTTTTGCTAGCCGATCGGATAAGAAATGGATTCTGTTCGAGTGGAACTTTGCTAGCCGATCGAACAGGGATAGGATGCTAGCCGATCGAACAGGGATAGGATGCTAGCCGATCGAACAGGGATAGGATGCTAGCCGATCGAACAGGGATAGGATGCTAGCCGATCGAACAGGAATGGATGCTAGCCGATCGAACAGAAATAGATGCTAGCCGATCGAACAGAAATAGATGCTAGCCGATCGAACAGGAGGTGTTGCTAGCCGATCGATCAGGAGTTGTTGCTAGCCGATCGAACAGGAATAGATGCTAGCCGATCGAACAGGAGGTGTTGCTAGCCGATCGATCAGGAGTTGTTGCTAGCCAATCGAACAGGAGGTGTTGCTGCTGTTCGATCGAACAGGAAGGTATTGCTGTTCGAGTGAGACTTTGCTAGCCGATCGAACAAGGTCAAATAGTCAACTGTTCGATTGGAGCACTTAATATGCTGTTCGATCCGAGAGTTGCTAGCCGATCGAACAGCTGTTCGATTGAAGTAAAAGCTGACCAAACGAGTGATAATTTCCTGTTCGAACGGTTAGCACTTTGCTAGCCGTTCGACTAGCCTAACCGAACGGTTGGCCTATTCGATCAAGTAAGACTTCTGCTGTTCGATCGAACAGAGTCTGACATCAACATGACGAACAGTTTCAGCTCAAACGAACACAAAATCAACGATTTCTCCCAAACGGCTTGGAATTTTGACCTGAAAATTTGTAGGATCATAGATCAGATATAGGCGCACAACATATCAAAATTTCATCCAATTTCAACCGTAAAAATACTGTTAATTTTGCGATTTTCAGATAAAAACGTGAAGAACAAGAAAGTATGAAGAAATTTGACAAATCTGAGTAAATTCGACTCTGAATCTGAAGGATTTCTGTGCGAATTCGTGCATTTGATCTGTGCAATCGAGCTCCTGCTCTGATACCACTTGTTAGGACCGGTTTGACTCCGAAACGATTGCGTATGACACGTTCGACGTGCGGAATCTGTGAACGTGAATGACCGAAACACACGAGACGTACAATAAACGTGATTCTTTGATAGATCTGAAATGTTACAAGAACCGTGAATCACCTTGGACAAGCTTTCTCTCTCTACTTTCTCTCTCTAGAACTCTAGCTCTCCAAGCTCCAAAAATGGCAAAAGTATCTAACTAAAAGCCTAAGGCTTCTATTTATAGGCCAAAGGTGATAAGGAATCTTTCCTTATTTACAATAATGCCACCTTGCCTTTTAGTAACAAGATATTACATTGTAAACACAAAGTTCTTCTGTTTTAGCTACGAACTGAGATGACGGAGGCGATAGACATTAATGTACCAACAATATATTTCTTTTGTTGTTATCGTTGTTTATGTTGGCAGGATCAATCATGCCACCAAGATTCAGGAGGGGAAGAGGAAAGGCACCAGTCACAGGCCACGACCATGAGGCCGGGCCATCACACAGACGAACCCCATCAATCACAATGAGTACCAGTCCTCAGGAGCATTGGAAGACGTATAAAGAGCCAGCGAGGCGATCCTTCTCGCTAAGTTCCTCACCATCCTATCACCATTCTTTCGGGCCTCAATATGAAAATGAGCCCCACAACCCACAGCCTTCTTTTATACCTCTCCAAAGATCCAACTCTCACCATTCCTTTGGCGTCCCGACACCTGTCTTCCAAAGCCGGTTCAACCCGACAAACTACATTGAAGAACCAGTGGGTTTTAACCCGCTAGGACCTGAAGACCACTTTTCGGGCGACCATGCGATGGACATGGACGAAGACACGGATCCCGCCGAGCCTCCAACCGGGACCCCTAACCACCCCATCGAGATCTCTGATGGGTAATCTTTCCATGGATCACCGTACCGTGGTCCAGACAGTTACCAGGCGAGGTTCGCCCAGTACGATTGGATGTTTACACCTTCTTACCACTCCTCGCCCCATCAGCAGCAGCAGGATCCCTCTGAGGATTCTCGCTTTGTGGCAGTCACTCCACCGCCACCACCACCAGTACAGCAGCCGCCTCCGGAGCCACCGAGGCAACGAAGATCAAACGCACGGATGTCCGTGCGAGGAGGAGTGCGTATCAGCACCCCTCAACCCTCAAGTGGCAGCCACTACCCACCACTCCAAGAAGACCCGCAGATGGGAGGGCCTTCAAACCCCATCTCCGAGGTAGACTCCGCGCCTGTCGCGCCACCACCGTTGGGTTTTGGTAACCCAATTCCTACATACGTCGGTTCAGCGGCGTATAATCCCTTTGAGCAGCCGGCCCACACCAACTACAATTATGCTGAGGTCGACCCATACCAGGCAGCATGGGACTACAATGCTCTCCACCCTGAGGGGCCCTATGGAGCTCCCTAGGGAGTTGGATACCCACCTTATGGGTACCAACAACCGCCACCTCCTCAACCTCTACATCAGCAGCCGTCACAGCCACAATTGATACCACCAGAGCGGCAACAAGAGGTTCTCGATAGGTTGGACCAAGTTGAGCGGGAAGTTCAATCAGAACGCAAGAACAACCAAGGCTTCTTCAAAGGTTTGGCAAGCCTAATCAAGAGGAAGACCAAGAGAAGGGATTTTTGAAGATCCTTGTTTATTTATTTATTTATGTTGTAAGCAAGTCCCTGCGTGGACAATTGTTTCTGTATTCAGCCCCTGCGCGGGCATGTCGTTCTGTTTCGCCCCTGTGCGGGCATGATATTTCATTTAGAAGTTCCGTTTAGGGCAAACCTGTAATTGTTTGAAAATTTTTAGTGGAATGGTTTAATTTAAACTTTCATTTTTATTTATATGCATAAACATAAAATATAAAAGAAATAAAAAATAACATTCCTTTTATAAGATCTATCATTATAATAAAATGACAAAATCTAAAAAGGACAAAACCTAGCCCATGTGTCGTCTTAAGACAGGGCCAAGATGGTAGTTCCCCAATTAGATTCAGATCTTTATTAACATCTCAATTTATGATTGTTCTGCGTTTAATATTAAAAAGAATCTTAAAGGTAAAACCTATCCTAAATGTCATTACAGACATGGCCAAGATGGTAAAAGCTATTCAAAAGATTCAAATTCTTGTTAACATATGAAGACATGTTAACATTCTTGGCAAAATGTGATTCGATAAAATCACATAAGTCAATTTTAAATTTGGGTATTCCAATTTTTTTCATTTATATAATCATCCATTAAGGATGAAGTGCTTAAGGGCCATAATTAATGTCCTTTGAGACTAAAGACAGTGGTGGTCCATAACTCCCTGTCAAGAAAAGGTAATGAACTTTGATTCAAACCTTAATGCCTCGATTCTATAAAATCCTGGTTTGTAAATTAAATTTGTCCATGTGACTTGGCCTTTTTGTACGATTATTTAATTATAATTAATGTCACGACCCCCGACCCCACCCTGGACGGAATCGGGAGCCGTGAGCAGCCCAGTGGTACCGGTGATTATTTTTTAAAAACATTGCAGCGGAAATTTCATCAGGACCGTGAGTTAGGAAAAATATCAGAGTTTAAAACACCGGATTTTATTTATTAAATAGATGGGATAAAACCCATGTTTTACAATGGTAGATTTAATATAAATAAATTTGATTATATAAAACAAGATTTCTTAATTTGATTTAATTAATAAAATAAGCCACTTCTTGAAGTCTTTCAGTGCCGTATCCAACTCTTACTCCAATCTACTGTAATTACCTGAAACGCGTTTTTTAAAAAGGTTTTGTCAGTGGGGAAATACTGAGTGAGTTCATTCAGGTTTTGTACAAAAACATATTTGTTATAATTCACAGCATTGAGAGTTTTTACATTTGCTTCTTTAAGATTGGCAAAGACTCAATCACTGCAATTACCACTTTGTTATAATTTACAGTATTAAGAGCGATTACAATGTTTCTGATATCAACCAACTACCCACAATATTTGTCACTCGACCCATTGGCCCTCCTGTTGTCCAATGGTGTCTTTGACTATGGTGATATCACCCCTTGGCTGCCCCAATGGTGAAGATTATCAAGTAATGTATACAAAACCCCACATACCGGCTGTAATTTGGTGATTACAAAGACTTAATCCCTGTAATTATAACTTTGAAAATAACTTGGAGTTTTGTAAAATAGTTGATAAAAAGAGAATGGCTCACATTATAAGCATGCAGTATTTGAATTAACAAGCTTCATGATTCAGATTCTTCTGAGAATTAGCATCTACTTTGATTGTAAGTGTAAGGGGTAGAGTTTATCCTATGGATAAGCCTGCTAACCTAATTTAAATAATAATGCACATGAAACTAGGTAATTAACTAATACAGCATTTACGATGAACTCACGAGATTAATACCCTCACAACAAATGACAAAGTGCGATACTTAAACATCCAGTGGATTCACAACGAATGACAGAGTATAGCCCGAGTTTGGACAGCACTCAAACATTCAAGTCGAAATCACGACGAATGACAAAGTATAACCCTAATGTGGGCAGCACTTAAACATCTGTTGGATAGTTTCAATCGATCGGACATTGAATCGTAGCAGCGATTGAGTTAATACCCGGTATCGTAGCAGAATTCGAGCTAGTGTGTGTTTGGTAGTAAACAGAAGATATCTTAGTGCACGAATTGAGTTTTAACGTCGAACTGAAGCCAGGAATCAAGTCCCACAGCCTACTATTTTTAGATGGAAAATCGACCCCCTCGCGTGGCGCGAGGGGTCCATGTGGTTGCGTGCGTGGCGCGACAGGTCACCTTTTATCATAGGGTTGCCACGCGTCTAAGTAGCCTTGCTGAGTTGGTGGTTCGATCAAATTCGTTATACACGTAAAACTGTAAGGATAATACTAATGGGGAAATACCCCCCCGAGTTTTAGGGGCCCTGATCCTGATTCCGATTGTTCTGGAAATTTTAGAGTTTATGTAGGATTACTTGGGTGTCTCAATTAGGGTTTCCTATCGGGCAAATAAAATAATAAATAGTAGTTTTGGTGAGAGTTGTTATGGTTTGGGATAAAAAGGAATAAAATGGTGAGAAAAAGAGAATGGACCTACTTTGTGACTTTTAGGGTTCAACTAGAAAATCTCTTGGTATAAATTTTGGGTATAACTTCTAAGTTATTAAAAATATATAATGCATTCGTGTTAAGTATAGTACCCCTAATTCAACCTTGTCCCGATAACATAAGCTCCAAGGCTTCACACCAAGTCTTCACTGACATAATATGCATGCTTAAGCCCCTTGAAATGAGTGCATGTACATCCCGAGACAGAATCCCAACGAACTTAGTCGGGCAGAGCCCTGACATGAGTTATGGGTTCCAGATCAATCGGAAAGGGTAGCGATAATCGAGAGTTACAATACTTCAAATGAGGCATGGCTTTATTATTATTATGGGATGAATTACTTAAAAATATATATATAGGAAAAGAAAGGGGGCGATCAAGAGACCAAAAGAAAAGCACTTTTAGAGGTTACTTCTATATTTATAATAAAGTTGTGGTAGCTTGAATATTAGACATGAAAACACGTATACCATTTAAATTTTGATGTGCTTTGCTTTTATCCTTCCACACGTATACCCTCCTTCTCAATTTAATGTTTTAAATTTCTATAGTTACACGTATCATGCATGCATATTTTAATATATACACATAGACGTGTATTTCCATTTCATAGGTTAGTTTGTAATTATTATTATATTATTTTATATATTAGAATTAATTTAACTGCTTCACTTATTTGGCGCGTATAACTTCTAAAATATGGCGTTCTAGAAAATAATATATATATGTTATTGGAACGAGAATATTTTTGTCTACATTTTGAACCAAGTTTCATTAAAAACGGAGTAGGTTCAAATGTAATGTATTTTTATAATTTAATTATTATACGGTCACTAGGCTCGTCTAGGTACTTCATATTTCTACCAGTCGACTTACCCGTAATATACCTGTCTAATAATATAAGTTTTTATATACCTTTATTTTTATTAGACAGGTCACCCATACATAGGCCAATTAATTGGTATAATATTTCAACCAACTATATAAAATAGTGTTTAAAACTATTTCGGTTGAATATTTATATTAAAAATAAACTAGTTAATAGTTACTAGTGGTTAATAAATTTAACCAAACTTATTATTCTTATATAAAAATAGGAATGTTACAATTAAGGATTACAATAACGATCATGAATACTTATATGTTTAACAAATTAACCAAAATGGTTATTAAAAACCATGGTTAATAGATCGTCAAGAACGATAATACTGTATAAGCTTCTAAATAAACCTTGTCCTTATTTGATTTTATGTAGCAATTAAGCTACATGGCTAGGTCAGAAGAAGTAAACAGTCATCCCGTGGAAAACCACGATAATGATAGGATCAATATAACCAGAGAAGAGCTCCGTACACTTATTGACACTGTTGTATCTAAAGCAGTAGACAGACAGTTCAGGGAGTCTAGTGGGACGCACAGTAGAACCTCATCAGTACCCCACTCTAAATCTATCCCTAAGACTCATTCAGAGGCTCACAGTAAACCACCCTCTACACAACCTAAGCCCAAGAAAGAGGATGTTCAACATTCCTCAAACCAACACAGTGTTCCATCCAAGAGGATATTATTTGATGATGAACCACGTACCAAGTCCTGTACCTATAAGTATTTTGTCTCTTGTAAACCCCGGGATTTCACTGGGGAGGAAGGGGCAATTGATTGTATGACCTGGTTGGATGAGATGGACACCGTGGTTGATATCAGCAGTTGTGCTGAAAGAGATGTGGTGAAGTATGTATCCCAATCATTCAAGGGAGAGGCACTAGCATGGTGGAAGTCTCTCATTCAAGCTGCTGGAAAGGTCCCACTGTATAATCTGTCATGGGATCAGTTTGTTGCTCTCATTAAAGAGAATTATTGCCCTCAGCACTAGATTTAAAGGATTGAATCGGACTTCTTATCATTAGTGATGAAGAATTTAGTTTGTCAAGCTTACCTCACCAGCTTCAATACCCTGTCTAGACTGGTTCTGTATTTGGTGACACCAGAACCCAAACGAATTGCTCGCTTCATTGGGGGTTTAGCCCCAGAGATCAAGGCCAGTGTTAAGGCATCGAGACCTGCAACTTTTAGGTCAGCAGCTGATCTATCTCTATCTCTCACTTTGGATGCGGTCAGGCTAAGATCGCTCAAGAACTCTGAAGAGAGTAAAAGGAAGCGTGAGGACGATAACTCACGAAGATCGGAGAAGAAGCATAAGGGTAATACTGACTTCAAGAAGAAGTCTGGGTCCAACAAAGGTAGCCAACAGGCAGAGGAGAAGCCAAAGTGCAAGACTTGCCGGAAACGCCACTTTGGAAAATGCAGGCTTGAATCCAAATCTCAGTCAAGACCGTCTGCATGTGGGCTATGCAAGTCCAAAGAGCACAAAACGGTGGATTGCAAGAAGATTAAGGATGCTACGTGCTACAACTGCAATGAAAAAGGGCACATTAAAACCAACTGCTCTAAATACGCCAAGAAGCCTGAAGAGGTCAAGAAGACCAATGCAAGGGTCTTCCGAATGGATGCACGAGAAGCCGTTTAGGACGATAATGTGATAGTAGGTACATTCCTTATAAATGATGTTTATGCAAGAGTGCTATTTGATTCGGGTGCGGATAAGTCATTCGTAGATGATAAGTTCTGTAAGTTATTGAATTTACCTGTTAAAACCCTAAGTGTGAAATTTTAGGTAGAATTAGCTGATGGTACCCTAGAGACAGCCTCAACTGTGTTAGATGGATGTGTTATATCCATTAGGAACCACTCCTTCCCGTTGACCTTACTTCCTTTGAAGTTAGCCGGTTTCGACATAGTTATAGGCATGGACTGGCTATCCCATAATCAAGCCCAGATCGTTTGCAACAAAAAGCAAGTGGTGATCAAGATTCCGTCTGGTGAGCCAGTTACCATTCAGGGAGATACCCAGTATGGACTGTCTGAACAAGTATCTATACTCAAGGCATCTAGATGTCTGAAGAAAGGTTGTGTCATTTATATGGCCCAGGTAACCATTGATGAGCAGAAGCCCAAGGTTGAAGACATCCCTGTCATTTCTGAGTACCCAGAAGTTTTCCCTGAAGAACTACCTGGTTTACCAACATATAGACAAGTAGAATTCAGAATCGACATCATCCCGGGAGCAGCGCCTGTCGCAAGAGCGCCTTATAGGTTGGCACCAACAGAGATGAAAGAGTTAAGGACACAACTAGATGATTTGTTAGCCAAGGGTTTTATTAGACCTAGTTCGTCTCCTTGGGGAGCGCCAATCTTGTTTGTCAAGAAGAAGGACATATCGATGCGTTTATGTATCGATTATCGCGAGCTTAACAAAGTCACTATCAAGAATAGATATCCATTGCCCATGATCGACGATCTGTTCGATCAATTGAAGGGGTAAGTTACTTCTCTAAGATCAATTTGAGGTCAGGCTATCATCAACTGAAGGTTAAAGATGAAGATGTGCACAAGACTGCATTTAGGACTCGCTATGGTCATTACGAGTTCTTAGTGATGCCTTTTGGGCTCACTAATGCACCTGCAGCATTCATGGATCTCATGAATCGCGTCTGCAAGCCCTACTTGGATAAATTTGTCATCGTCTTCATTGATGACATTCTCATTTATTCAAAGAGTCAAGCTGACCATGAGAAGCATCTCCGTTGCATTCTTAAGCTGCTTCAACAAGAGAAGCTCTATGCCAAGTTTTCGAAGTGTGAATTTTGGCTTCGTGAAGTCCAATTTCTTGGACATGTTGTTAGTGAGCGTGGTATCCAAGTGGATCCCGCTAAGATCGAAGCTATTATGAATTGGCAAAAGCCAAAGACGCCCACGGAGATTCGCAGCTTTCTAGGACTGGCAGGATACTACAGGCGATTTATTGAAAACTTCTCAAGAATTGCAGCACCCCTGACTTTACTAACTCGCAAGAATAGCAAGTTTGACTGGGGTCCAAAGCAGCAAGAATCTTTCGATATCCTTAAGCAGAAGTTGAGCAATGCTCCTGTATTAACGTTGCCTGATGGAATCGAAGAATTTGTGGTATATTGTGATGCATCACACACCGGTATGGGATGTGTGCTTATGCAAAAAGGCAAGGTCATTGCCTATGCTTCACGACAGTTAAAGGTGCACGAGAAAAATTACACCACCCATGACTTGGAGTTGGGTGCCGTTGTATTTGCCATAAAACTGTGGAGGCATTATTTGTATGGAACCAAGTGCGTGATCTATTCTGATCACAAGAGCCTTCAACATTTGTTTGATCAGAAGGACTTAAACATGAGGCAGCGACGATGGATGGAAACTTTGAATGATTATGATTGGAGAAACGATACCATCCAGGCAAGGCAAATGTGGTTGCCGATGCCTTAAGTAGAAAGGAAAGGGTGAAGCCCATAAGAATCAATGCCAAGAGCATTGAAATAAAGAATAGTTTGAATGAAAGGTTGTTAGCTGCGTAGAAAGAAGCTGTATTAGAAGCTAACTATCCTGAGGAAAAGCTAGGAGTAACTGCTGAGCAGTTATCTTATTACAAGGACGGAATCCTGAGATTAAATGGATGAATATGGGTTCCAGTTTATGGAGGACTTCGGGATGTTATCCTCCAGGAAACCCACAGTTCTAAATATTCCGTTCATCCTGGAGCTGATAAGATGTACCAGGATCCGAAGGCAAATTATTGGTGGATAGGCTTGAAGAAGTCTATAGCTACCTATGTAGCCAAATGTTTGACGTGCGCACAAGTTAAAGCTGGACATCAAAAGCCGTCAGGTTTGCTACAACAGCCTGAACTTACCACTTGGAAGTGGGAGATGGTGACAATGGATTTTATCACCAAGTTATCAAGAACAAAGAAAGGAAATGATACAATATGGGTTATAGTTAATAGACTGACTAAGTCAGCACATTTCCTACCCATTAAGGAGACTCGTAGCTCCGACATATTAGCCCAGTTGTACGTAGATAAGATTGTATCTCTTCATGGTGTACCAGTGTCTATTATCTCTGACAGAGATACTAGATACACATCTCCTTTTTGGAAAAGTTTCCAACAATCTTTGGGCACGCGCTTAAATTTTAGTACGGCTTACCATCCTCAGACGGATGGAAAAAGTGAGCGTACAATTCAAACTTTGGAAGACATGCTTCGTGCATGTGTGATTGACTTAGGTGGTAGTTGGGATAACCACCTGTCATTGATCGAGTTCTCCAATAACAATAGCTACCATACAAGCATTCAGGCTGCGCCTTTTGAGGCATTATATGGTAGGAAATGTAGAACGCCTATTTGTTAGGCAGAAGTAGGAGAAGCTCAGTTATCAGGACCTGATATAGTCCTTGAAACAACGGACAAGATTGTCCAGATTCGTGATCGCCTGAAAGCTGCCATGGATAGGCAGAAAAGTTATGCTGATAAAAGGCGAAAACCTCTAAAGTTTGAGGTTGGCGATAAAGTTTTGCTTAACGTATCACCCTGGAAGGGGGTGATGCGATTCGGTAAGAAAGGTAAGTTAAGCCCACGGTATATAGGACCATTTGAGATCATCGAATGTGTCGGAACAGTGGCTTATAAGTTGAACTTGCCTGAAGAGCTCAGTGGTATTCATAATGTATTCCACATCTGCAATCTGAAGAAATGTCTAGCGGATGAATCGCTAGTCATACCACATACAGATGTGCACATAGATGACAGCTTGAAGTTTATTGAAAAACCTATGTCGATCAAGGATCGACAGGTTAAGAAGCTTCGAAGGAAGCATGTGCCATTTGTAAAGGTAAAATGGGACGCCCGCAGAGGTCCCAAATATACGTGGGAGGTAGAGTCAACAATGAAAGAAAAATACCCTTATTTGTTTCAGTAAATCTCGAGGTCGAGATTTCTTTTAAGGGGGTGAGGATGTAACACCTCGTAAAATCATACCCAATAAAATAAAGACACGTGTCATGTAAGATAAACGTGTCAGGAAACCGGATCAAGTTAAAAGATGTATGGTAGGATTTAAAAGTGTCGACATGTTAATAAATACCTCTGAGCGGCCTAATTATAAATCCCAAACCTTAATATATAAACATCTGATTTATATGAATTGCAAACCCGGTTATCCTTAGTAGTAATTAATTAAAACCTTAAGAAAATGAATGTTATGAGTGTTTATTACAAAATCATGTTCAAGACTCTCCCAAAGGAAATCCAAGATGGAAATTGTGCATGGAAAGGACATGCAAAGCTTGGTTCCATGGTCCCTACACTGAAAAGAAAGCATGAGATTCGGAAAATTCAAAGATTGCATGGTCAAGCTTGAAAGTTGGCAAACTTTTGTCCTCTGACTAGCGGATACGGACCGTATAAGCTTAGGCTTACGGTCCATAAGGGGGCGGAGCTGGGCGATGGTTCCTGAAAAGCGGCTACGGACCGTAAAGCCTAAGGCTTACGGTCCGTAAGACCTATAACTGGGCAGAATTTTGGACAGATGCCTGTATAACCAGTTACACCGCCTTATAAGAGTGGTTTTCGAAAATCAGGGACCTTGCAACTGGTTTTTGGCATTATAGGGACACCTGGGAGGATCTCATAATAATTGTAGAGTTGTTTGGCATGATCCTATGAGATTAAAGTTTATATATATAGAGGTTCACTTGCAAACTTTTGAGCACATCGTTTGAAACTTCATTCTGAGGATTTCTGGAGCTCTCTGGTTAGCAAACAAGCTTTCTTAGGATCCATAATCGTGCTTAGGACCTTTGTAAGTGTCCTTAACCTCCCTTAATTAAGTTTTATTAGTTTAATGGCCTAAAGTCAAACCCATCGTAATTTAGGTTTGACTTAGTGATTAATCACTAACGGTCCAGTCAATACTCGAATTAAGAGTAGCTTTGAGTTGGTAATTATGTGGGTAATAAACCCTTAAAAGGGTACTCTCTGATTCCCACTCTAACTAGGTTAATTATCGGGTCAAGTTAATCTTAAAAAGTCAACAGGAAGCTAATTTTCAAATAAACACCTAATTAGCAATGTAGAAGCCATACAACCTGTTTTATTATTCATATAACTTGGTAATTAATGTAAGAACATGTCTAAACATGTTCAACCCGACAATTTTCAGTTTAAGCTAGGTTTGGAACCGAAAGTCACAAAAGATGACTATCACTTTGACTTTCAGTTCTGACCCATTAGAGCATAGTTAAGAAATACCTTAGAGCTTTATTAGGACCAGGTTTCATATAAGTATAACCCTCTGAGATTATACAACTTGGTTCATTAGTTATCCGATTCATTTGCATGTTTCCGTTATATGCTTAATTGTTGACCATTATGCCCTTTTGACCTTAAAATGATATTTTTTGAAAATGTAAAAGAATAGAGACCTTTATTACTTAATTATAAACATGTCCCTAAATTTTCACATCAGTTTGAGGTCTAGATTAGCAGTTATGCTCAATAACGTAATCAGAAAGCTTTTTATTTAATAAACGACATAATTAGCATATAGCCTATCTAAACCCAATTTTTGATACCAAACTTTTTACCTACTGATGTAAAATAATATTTTGATATTTTTGAAGATTTTTATTTATTTTTAGGCTGAGCATAACATAGGGTTCTAACATTAATTCGGTAATTGCCAGTTTTGCCCTTTTGGCCTATAAAATGAGTTTTACAAAACATTTTGACCCCAAACTTTTTGATACTGATTTTATATGATAAATAAAGTATTTTAAGCCTTCTGGAATAATAAAAATATCAGCTTTTCTTATAAAACCCGGAAATAGCTTAAAATCGCCTTTTTACGCGTTTTAACGCATAGTATAAGTTAAAACTATTTTTAACATATAAGGTTTGGTACATACTGATGTTCTAAGTAAATTTTCATAACTAAATAGTAGGCAAAAGTTTTAAACTCAAAATTCTAATTTTGACCTTTAAAGCCTAATGTGAAATTACCAAAATGCCCCTTTAGTGCATAGTTTGGTTATAAGTAATAAATTTCACATATATATAATACCCTACAGTTATAACTTATAAAAATAAGTATTTTTACTGAGTATATCAGACTTGAAACTCATTTTTATATTTAAACTCTTTTAAAGCTTTAAAATGACCAAAATACCCCTACGGGGCATAACTTGAGTTTAAATTCATTTTGGGCATAATGGAAGGTATTCTACTGATATCACAACATATTTAAGGCATGCTAACTTGGGAAACCTGTTCATGACTCTTTTGGTTATCCGTTACGCACTTTTCGCGTTCGGATCGGTTTATGTAACTAGTTTGCATAAATTAGCCAAAACGGGTATTATAATAATACCGCTTGGTCGGTTGTGTAATAGGTTATTAAAAACCTTCGTTCCAGATTAGGAGCCCAGTAAAAGCTACGTGCACTTGCTGTTTGTGAATATTACTTGCTCAGGTAAATACTTTTAACTTATTTTCCCTATACGGGCTTGGGATACGGTATTATAATAATACCGCTTGGTCGGGTGTGTCGTCATTTAAATCGTATTGTGATTAATGTATTTACATAACCCGTTTTAATCTGTATTCTTTGGTGTATGGCCTTTGGGGGTTAAATGACCATGTCCCGGATATCCTTGGCATCATTCAAAGAAATGGCCACGACCTAAGCACGGGGTGTAGGCATACACCTGACAGTTGCATATGTAAAAACTGGTAATCCACTTAAAGGAAACAACCCTGTGGGCATTATACCTGTGGCGTGTCAGTTAATCTAAGCCAGCTCTTCTAACCGGTTCTAAGGGACGACAAATAAGTAAAACTGTATACAAGATTATTTTTAAATAATTATCCCAAGTTATAAAAGAACTTTTGTGCCACGTGCACCCAAGTAAAACTGATGCCAGTCATATGGCATTTTGTATTTTTTGTTCTTGAAGAAGGCTAGGATGACGAGAAGAGATCAATGACACTGAAGAGTGGGATGATTATAAAGATGAAGATCAACATGAAGGAAAAGCGAAAAACCCACCCACACGTCATAGATCTATGTCCCCAAACATCCACAAAAAAAAGCCACTTCAACAGACGAGTAGGCAAAATAATCAAACCGATGGGTTTGTTAAGTTTTACATAAATCGACATATTTTTGGTGACAGTTCTTGTACTATTAAAGAAGAGAGAGACTGATGACAGTGAAGATTGTGAATAGAGATCCGATTAGGATGTTTAATTTATTTTCTTCGCTTGTATTTTTTTTCCTGTGGCTGAAATATAATCTAATAATTGTAAAACGCCAAGATACCACAAACACCAAAATGTATATAAAAAATAATAGAACAATGGGCCATCTTGTTTAAAACGGCTTGAAAAACGCCATTCAGATAGATTTCCTGACCCCCTGGGTTCCAATGGCATACTGTTTTGGTCAAAAATTACCGAAGCAATTAAGTGATCAAATTAGTTAAGTGAAGTAGTGTGCTAAGAGAATGTGTTCAAAAATATGTTAATCAAGTTGTTTGCAAAAACAGTTTCAGGATACGGCTTAGGATATTGAGTTGTATTTACGATCAAACAATGAGCAAAAAAGTAAAGGGTGACACGGGATGTACGAGGAAAGCCCTTGATCAATCTAGATCTCCGGCATAAAACCTCGGGAGTTGACAATTGCAGCTGCCTTGTTTTTCTTATTGCTTTAAACGTCAGGATACTTTGCAGGATATTGATCAGATCGCTAAGTGTTACAATGTTTGTTGTGAAAGTGAAAGTTGCGAGAGAGAAAAGTGTGAGAGAGCAGTGAGTGTTCTCGTTGTGTCCTATTCGACCCGATCTATCCATCTATTTATAGCTATGAAATACAAACAAAAACTCCTATAAATGGGGGATGCTCCCGAATATTCCATAGTGTACGTTGTGGACCAAGTAAAGCGGGTTCAACGTCCCTCTTCGAACAACTTAGAGCGAGTCTTCCGGAGAAAAGGTCCTCATGAACGTTACAAGCTTGAGCACGAGCTCCTGCACATAATCCGTTAGTGATCCTCAGGATACCATTCAGGATGTTACCAATATCCCGAATGTGTAACCCAGGGTATGAACACATATCATACAATCAAGATATAGCTTAAAATATTGACCAGGATATAGGCTCAGAATTTCACCCATAACAATTGTCCCCAAAAATGTTACCGTTAAGGATCCTGAGTCCTAACGGATACATTTTTCGCGATAACCAAGGTAATTAAGAGATAAGACCTGATGTGACCACTTGTAACCGTGCGGCCTATCTCTACTCATTACTCTCCTATATCTTCTCATGTTTATCCTCATTTAACCTTTACCGAAGAGAAAAAGGTAAATACTTCTCTCTCTCAATTCCATCTCCTTCTTTCATTCTGTTTAATATTCCGGCGATAATATGGCAAGACAGACAAGATCCAGTTCTGGTGACTCTGCTCCCTCGTTCATTCACCAAAATATTCTCCAAGATCCGGAGAAGGAAATATGCACTTTTGATAGTGCACATTTGTCAGCCCTTAAAACCTCCGGCATCTTCCCGGAAGGGACGGTGTTCTGGCCATTTGATCGGGAAATCCGATCAGATATGGTTTCTGACGAGTGGATATGCTTTAATGCTTTTCCTTTTACCTTAGGGTTACAATTTCCGTTTCCCGACTTCATCACCGAGTTCTTTGATACCACAAAAATCTGTTTTAGTCAAACAATGCCAATGCTATGGCGAGTCCTGCTTGTTCTTGACCAAATCAAGAACAACCATATTCCCGATCTTTCCATTCATGACCTCCCCTTAGCGTATCAGCTTAGATGCCACGGTTCCTGCTGATTCCTATCCTATTCTACCTCTGGCGACCCACTGATACTTCGTGCCACCAGGAATGAGGAGGAATGTGTCACACCCCCAAAATCCACATGCGGAGTACCACCGCCTGGGGGCGTGACTGACCAGGATCCAGCCACCAATTATACTGAGCAATTTAATGTATAACATAAGTAATATTCACCAACCACAGGGTTAGCAAATATCATAATCAGGGTTCAAAAGTTTTGAGTTCAAATAGTAGTTTAGGTAAGTAGCGGAAGCATAGACAAAATAGTTTAAAACAAAGTTCATAGTTCAAGTTTATTTAGAACCCAACACATGGGCTAGACGACCACTACACATCCCCAAGCTACAAGCTCCTGAGTCACTGGGTACCTGCAAAGCATGCAGTAGGGTATCAACATAATGTTGGCAAGTTCACGAGGTGTCAAGTTTTAGTTTTCGAAAAAAAAACATAAGCTGTTTAGATAAAGCATTTATAATCACGTTATGGGGAGCTACCCCATCTGTAAGCTCACTAAACTGTCGATACCGAAACTGTTGACGTAAAGTTGTTGTGCCCCGAGTCAATGTCTATCATCATTGACCAAGATGCAAGGTCTACTAGTTCACGCCCGATCCCCCCGGTCACGGTGTGAGGTTGTCAAACCTAATAGCGCTATCAACTAATAACCCGTTCGCCCCCGGCGATTAATCGGTACTGTAAGCAGGGACTTAATATGATAGAGTTTCGTTTAGTTTCGCTAGTTGTGATTTATAAAATAATATCCAAACGTATCTCCCCTGGAGATAGTGATATAAAAGTACCCATTCGTATTTTCCCCCGGAAATATTAGTTTGGAAGTATTCTTCCCGAAGATGTCGGTTTGTCCGTGTCCCTCCCTGGGACGCATGCTTTTAGTGTGTGAACTCACCTTGGGTTGCTCGGCAGACAGTTTACTTGGTCAAGTACGTTGGTCGCCACGTCCTAACATGGTTACCAGTATAGGTCAGGTTTGGGTACAGGAAAATCACGTATATTTTTGCACATAGCTAACACATAGCATACATATAGTTACATGTTGAGTTATTGGGCCTGCTCTACTATTGAAACAGTCAAACAGTAACAACTAACACATAGTCCAGTCAACAGTCAGCCCAAAACAAAAACACGTTGTGGCCCAATAACCAAGACAAACAGCCCGGTCTAAACAATGGGTCTCGACTCGAGATCATGCGGTCTCGAGTCGCAACCAAGGGGTCTCGAGTTGTGGAGGGCTGGTCTCGAGTCGCAACCTCCGTTCTCGAGTGGCGTTTAAAATGAGTGGCAGCCTTGGAGATCTCAAGTTCAGTCTCGAGTCGAGATCAGGAGATCTCGAGTCACAACCTCATAGGTCTCGAGTACATAAGATGTGCTGGTTGGTCTCGAGTTGCCATTTTTGATGGTCTCGAGTCGAGACCAAGGGTCTCGACTCCAACATCTGCAGATCATAAAACGGTTGTACAGTGTACTTCTCCAATATAATTTTGTTTTCATGATAATATGTACTATCCAACCAAAATGCATAAACATGTTTTCTTGTCTAAACTTCATTCAAAACGGATCAAAACACACAATTCAAATCTTCATATCATATTCAACACTCAAAACGGATCAAAACACACAATTCAAATCTTCATATCATATTCAACACATATTCATCTAGTTCATCATTAGGGTTTTCATCCTAAACAAACATGTTCATTTAAACCGATTTATACTAGCATAATACACCTAGTTTAATGTATTATCAATCATCATCATCCACACACATCAGAGAACATGATAGCACCATATTCATACATTTTTCTACTTATTCATATGTCAAGCTAGCATGATAATCAATAAATCACTCTATTCTTCCTAACCATAACATTATCTAGAAATCAAGCATCTACATCATTTAACCATTTTTAACTCACTACATCATACAAAATCATGCAAAGAGACCTCCAAACTAAGCATGTATCTCATTCATCAAGCACATATAATACCTAGTGCACAATGAAACACCTAGTACACATTAGAACACTAACCGGGTAGATACTCGAAGTGTGAGGGTATGAAGGGTCGATGAGTGAGCTTCCGAATGATGATCCCGAGCTTGAACCGAGAGTCCTTGTTGTCACCGGTTTGGTCCGAGAGAAAGGAGAGGAGGTTTGTGGTTCTAGGGTTTTAGTGAGGGAGAGAGTGTGTGTAGGATGATGTGTGAGAGTGTAAGGGAAAGGTGGATGATGAGTTTTTATACTTGGTTTGGGGGGTGCACCCTACAAGGGTTTCGAGTGAGGCTCAAAGGGGTTTGCGGCCCAACCGGCCCAACTATTTACTGTTCACTCGAGACCGAGTGGTCTCGAGTCGGGTCCTTGTGTTGTTGGGCTGGGTAGGTAGGTTGGCAGCCCATAGTGTGCAAGGGAGGGGTCTCGGCTCACTAATACATATTTACACATATATATACTACATATACATAACTTAGTGCAAGGATCACATAGAACATCAAGATAAAACACAACTTTCATTTAATAATATATACACACACATTGCCACTACAAGATATATGCTCGGGAAAACCCAGAGTGTCACAGAATGGAAGTCCAAGTTTTTCTTTGTAAAAAGAGACTCAATCCCTGGTGGAACGGAATATCCGGTGCAGTGGTTGAGAAAGGGTAGGATTTAGGGCTTTAGGATGATCCTGTCTTGTATCCTGCTTTATATCTTGTATTGATTTTTTTGTTTTCTTGTACACAGCTGACTTCAGGAAACTTGCACCCCCCTTAGCCGACTCACAAAAGAGAATCGACGCCATCAGACTTCTCCTAGAACCTGAAAGAAGTTTCAATCCATCCCCACCATCTCCAAGTCCACTTTCCAGTGCAAACATGTCTGGTAAGGATCCTGCTCGATATCCTGCATACATGTTTTTATTTGAAATATTTAGGAAAGAATTTTACTCCCTGTATGCAGATTCCAGCAAAGTTCCAATCCTCCTCGATCTTGACGAGCTTGACAGTTATCCTACCCCACCCATTGTCAAGAAAGAGGCTCCTGCTTCTACCAGCTCAAAACCGCTTCCGCCTCCCAAGCCCACTACGAGGGCTCGTGCTTCCACCGCAAAAAAAAAAAGAGGAAGGGCTCTGAAGTTAGTGCCCCAGGCTCCGAAGGGTTCTCCTATGATGAGCTCAGCTTTACCGACTCCTTGGAACCGATGACATCCTTCCTTAACAAGGTAATATCCTGGCACTATATCATGCACATATATCCTGATAGAATATCCTGACAGGTTATCCAGGTTAGTAAATATTGACTCATACCTGAATTTTGGCTTACAGGGCCTCCAGCATTTGCTCCACCTTTACAACGATGCCTGCGGTACTGCTGCACTCCACGAGGCTAGGATCAAACAGCTTGAAACTACTATCGCTGATCAGGGTGTTAATGCCGAAGCAAAGACTCAGCATTACGAGGACAAACTGAAGAAGGTCACCCAGGACGCTGAGGTCAAGCTGGCTACCGTCCAAATGGAGCATGAACAGGCCATGATCTCTTTTAGAGAAGGGATCAAAGCTTTTGCGGTTGTCTCTATGCTACAAGCCCGTATCAAGATGGCTAATGAGGCCAAGGAGACAGGCCTTGAGTGCCCAGCTTGGCCGGTTGAATCCTGGATAGCTAAACTGAAGGAGCTCGGAGGCAAGGCTATGCCATATCCTGCTGATGCTGGTGAATCCTCTAAGTCAGCAGCAGTGGCGGACAAGGCTGGAGAGGAAAAGGATGCTGGGACGGATGCTGGTCAGGATGCTGCGCAGGATGCTGGGGCTGAGAAGACGGAGAAGGCTGGTGAAGATGCCGCTGTGTGAGGGCATTCAAGTGGGCAATGATGGATATTGATGCCTACGCTAGAGCCCACTTTTTTTTAAATTCGAATCTTGGCTTGTAATCCCCAAAACAATTTACTTTTTCTGCACTTTACTTTTCCTGCATTTTGAACAATATAATGGCCAAAGGTGGAGGGATCCTGAGTTTTAGGACGAAGCCCTTGGTCATTAATGTTAGTATGCTTTACTTTTGGACAATATAACAGTTGGAGGTGGATGGGTCTCGGTTTGAGACAAAACTTTCAACTGTTAAGTAAATATGGTAAGGAACTAAGCGTGCTTTCAGTGGATGGACCTTGGTTTGAGGTGAAACCGAAAGCACAACTTTTGGTATGTTAATAATATGACTTTCTTTTGGTTTTATTTCTGCTGTTATACCTTTATTGTACGAATTTTATTCATGAAAACAATTTTTGTTTGAATACTCCTGGGAACACATTGTAGTAGTATCCTGGGAGATATCCTGCTCAGGATACTGACACATAACTCAAGTTACCCAAATAAAAAGGAGAGATCATACCAGAGATTCCCAAAGAGTCAATTCTAACCTTCAATTATAGGAATGTCCCCAGCGCATACTTATAAGTTTGAATCCATCCTTTAACTTGTATAATATATGTCCCCTGTGTTCAATATTTTTGGAGACTTAGGAATGCAAACACAAGTCATACTTTAGCTTTTACTGAATGAATCCTGAATATCTTGGGACAAACCCTTAATATCCTGGGATAAATCCTTAAGATTCTGGGGATAAACCCTGATATCCTGGGGATAAACCCTGATTTTCATGCGCTACAGGCGAGAGTGTACAAACTCCAAGACTTAGAAAGGTGAAAACCTTTAAACCTTAGAGAGTATGAAAATACCCTTTCATGAGAGAGGGTTATCAATCCTCATATACCTTTAGGATCCAGGATATAGCCAATAGTAACGAAATTGTCAGCCACTTTTACATGGACTGGTCCCGCTCCCTTGAACTATCCCTAGGTAACTTGCGCTCCAGGCGGGGTGTTTAAACCCAATTCAAGAGAAAGGTGAATACCTTTAAACCTGTGAAGGGACCAGGAACTCTTAAATGTGAGAGAGGGGGCCAATCCTCTAATCTTCCGGATTATCCTGAGTGTATATCCTAGAGGTACATCCTGAAGCATATTCTGCAAAACAACCTTAAACTAAGGTGGGTGTTATCCTGGCTAACACCCCTCCGATGCTTAAGTCATTATTGGATTCAAAAGAATAAATTCAAACATATTTAAAAGAGATAGAACTCATACTATCCTGAGTTAGAAATTAAATTCTAAACTCACTTGAAATAGAGCTTTAGGTGTATAGCATTCCAGGATCTTGGTAGCATGTCCCCTTCCATATTCTTGAGTCGATATGCTCCTTTTCCTGCTTCTGATTCAATCTCATAGGGTCCTTCCCACTTTGGAGCTAATTTTCCATCAGAAGGATTAGTAGTATTCTGAAAAGCTTTTCTTAACACCCAATCCCCAACTTGAAACCTCCTAGTCCTTATATTCTTGTTGTATGCTCTGGATATCCTCTGTTGATATGCTGCCATCCTTAGCTTTGCTGCATCTCTTGTTTCATCCACAGTATCTAATTATTGGCACATAGCTTCAGGATTCTGCTCAGGATCCCGGAGATTGGATCTTGCCGTAGGTATCACCATTTCTGTCAGGATCACCGCTTCTGCTTCAAATACTAAGGAGAAAGGGGTTTGGCCAGTTGCACTCTTTATCGTTGTTCTATCAGCCCACAAAACAAAGGGTAGTTCTTCTGCCTGTCTTCCTTTTTTAGCTCCTAGTCCCTTTTTCAGGTTGTTGACTATTATCTTGTTTGAGGATTCTGCTTGCCCATTTGCTTGAGGATGTACCGGGGTAGATGTGATCATTTTGATTCCCCAACTCTTGCAAAAGTCAGTAGTCCTCTTGCTTATGAACTGAGAACCATTGTCACAGATTATCTCGGCTGGTACTCCAAACCTGGTCAGGATATTTCTCTTTATGAAGGATACTACTTCTTGGTCTCTAACTTGGACAAATGCTTCAGCTTCAACCCATTTAGAAAAATAGTCAGTCATTGCTAGCATAAAAACTTTTCCTCCTGGAGCTTTTGGCAACTTTCCTACTGTTAGGGCTGGATTTTTATGACTTGTGATCCTTACATGTGATCCTAATCAGTGATCCTTGTTTCTGTGACAGATAGTGATCCTCAGAAGAGTTCCAGGGACAGAATCACGGACCATCCTAGGGATCCTCATACTAACGATTATTCTCTTTGGGTTTAATGTTATCTTGCAGGAATTTCGAGTAGGATACGCTCTTAGCAACGTAAACAAGGAACCTATCACGCTACTTTGGCATATGCATAATCAAAGATGGACGTTATGGACAATATGGAAACTCAGCACGATTTAATGGCGATAATTTAGGCTAAATTTACTTCTATTCTTGAAGGGGTAACGAGCTAATAGTTAGGTTATTTACCTAAACTACGACCACACACACTTGTATAAGTAGCACTCTTCCACATTCGGAAGACACAACACATTTCTCACACGCTTTAGCATACGATACTATAGTGATCCTTGTACCTAGCTCGTTACCATCCGAAGTTGTAAAAATATTGTTTGTTATATGGAAGCTTGGTGATCGGTAGTTGCCATCACCCGAGGTTTTTTATGCCAGAGATCATTCATTGATCAAGGGCTTTTTCCTCGTATAAATCCTTGTGTCACTTGCATATTTTACATTAAAGTGATCCTTTACTTTATTCATCAAACCAAGCATCATTCCCCGTTTACATAGAGTTTGGTTGCATTATCCTTGTGTGATTTTTGACCAAAACAGTTTGGCGCCCACCGTGGGGCAATTGGTGCTTCATTCATAAAAAAAAAATTTCTGTCGGTGATCTTTCCGGAAGTGTAGCATGGCTTCATCATTGAAGAATACTTACACAGCGATGTCTGCAGTCAATTCATCTAATGGCATTCCACCTTTGCCTCCACCACCAACCGGATCTCAGAAAATTGCTGAGAAGAGACCAACTCCTATCTTCTCTAAACCTTCATCTTCTTCTGCTCTAACTTCTTCTGCTCCCAGTACTAGTGATATATTTACTTTGATTTTGCAGATAAGGGATCGTATGCAGCAGCAGGATGAAACTAATGACAGGATCCTCAGAGAAATCGGAGATCTCAAAAGGCAAAAGAAAACGGCAGAGGATCATTCCCCACTGATGCCCAAATCTTTGAATTTTGATACTCCAATGATTACTTCTCAGCCATCAGAGGTCCCAGACATTCAACATATGGGTGGATCAAGAGGAGTGCATTTCGGCCCAGCAGCAATGACTCAGGCATCAGGATCATGTTTCCAACCGGCAGGATCCTACACTCAGCATATGGGATCCTTCATGAGCTTAGGATCCTCCTTTGTTCGAGGATCATCCCAGGTTCAAGGATCCTCCTTTGTTCCAGGATCATCCCAGGTTCAAGGATCCTCCTTTGTTCCAGGATCATCCCAGGTTCAAGGATCCTCCTTTGTTCCAGGATCATCCCAGGTTCAAGGATCCCCTCAGATACCAGGATCCTTGAAGAATTTGCAAACAGGAAGTCCAGATGTCCATCAAGGAGATTTTATTCCAATGCAAACCATTGCTTCCACTGGTCCCATCATCCCAGAATCCCTGCAACATGGATTCACATCCAATGTTCCTAATTTGAACCCGATGGGAGGTAACACTTTTAATAATTCTCTTACCACTAACCATGGATTCATGCAGGATACAGGTATCAATCATGCTATGGCCAGAGAACTACAAAAATTGAAGGATATGATATCAAGTGTTCCAGGGGTAGTCAAACCTATCCCGGAGATTGCAGATGGAAGCCATAAGGTATCTCGTTTTGCACCACCAATTTGTGATGCTGAGATACCCAAAAGATTCCATATCCCTACTATGAAGCTGTATGATGGTACAAGGGATCCTGAGGAACACATAGCACAATACAGGGAGAGGATGGAGATCAATCCAATTCCAGAAAAGTTAAAGGAAGCATGCCTATGCAAAGGATTTGGATCCACTCTTACTGGATCAGCTCTTAAATGGCTGCTAAGTCTTCCCCCTTACTCTATTACCTCATTTGCTAATCTAGTTAATTCATTCAATAATCAATTCTCTTGTAATAGAAAATTTGAAAGATTGACTAGTAATTTATACAGGGTAACTCAGGGTCATAATGAATCATTAAGGGATTATATAACCAAATTTAGTAAAGAATCCTTGGACATTCCCAACTTGGATATGGCCACAGCTGTTGAGGCCTTCAAAATGGGATTGCTTAGGGATTCATTGTTCTATGATGATCTTGTTATGACACCATGCAGGAACCTAGATGAAGTAAGAACTCGTGCACTCAGGTTCATCCGGCTAGAGGATGACAAAAGGATCCAGGAAAGACAAGTAGGATCCTCAAAACAAGAAAAGCAAGGATCCTCTTTCAAAAGCAGCAGATTCAAATCCTACAATAGAAATGACAACCAGAACGTGCATGCCGTTGACGAAGAAGAGGATGATGAGGATTATCCTCCAATTTCTGAATACTGTTTTTCCGTTGATAACCATGAACTAATCCTTGCAATGCAGAATCTAGGAGAAAAAGCCAGATGGCCTAGAAAGAATGACAAACCAGCCGGAACTAAAGACAAATCGAAGTGGTGTGCATACCACGAGGATTTTGGGCATTTAACCGAAGAATGCATCGCGTTAAGAAAGGAAATTGGATATCTGCTAAGCAAGGGGCATCTAAAAGAGTTGTTGGGAAGAAAAAAGCAAAGGACTCAGGATCCTGAAAGGATCCCTGAGAAAGCTCCAGCTCCTCCAGCAGATGCACAAGTGATCAACTTTATATCTAGAGGATCAGACATCTGTGGTACATCCTTCTCAGCAGCTAAAAGGCATGCAAAGGAAGCTAAAATGGATAACGGAGAAAGACCTATTCGAACATCGAGTGTCTCCGAAGGAAAAATCATAACCTTTGATGAGGATGATAGAATTAACATCCAGGATCCTCATCATGATGGTTTAGTTATTACTCTCTTTATTTCTAACCACTTTGTCCGCAGGATCCTTATTGACGGAGGAAGTTCAGTAAACATTATCCAGCTTGATGTTCTGAAGAAGATGGGTATTCCTGAATCCGACATCACTCCAAGATCCTCCGTACTCGTGGGATTCCGTGGGGAAACTAAGAAAACCCTGGGGGACATCAAACTCCCAATTTATGTGGAAGGATTACATAATTATCAAAAATTTTGTGTTATAGACTGTTTGTCTTGTTGTAATGTTATCCTTGGCAGGCCCTGGATACATGATATGAAGGCAGTCCCATCCACCTACCATCAATGTGTGAAGCTCCCTAGCCCATGGGGAATAATCAAGATCAATAGTGATCAACAGGAGGCTAAGGATTGTTACACCTCATCAATGAAACCAGCCTCGAAACCAAGGGAGCAATAGCAATTAAAGTATCCTCCAAGGGGTGTCTTGGAGGCAAGAGAGCAGGATGTGGACGAAATCCTCTTGGATCCCGATGATCCTTAATCAAAAGTCTACATCGGATCAGGGATCCTTGGCAAAATGAAAGAAGACATAGTATCCTTCCTCAAAAGAAGAAAATCTACCTTTGCATGGAAACATGAGGATATGACAGGTATATCTAAGGATATTATTACTCATAAACTTGGCATTGACAGGTCAGTTAAACCGATCCATCAAAAAAGGAGGAAGTTTGCACCAGAAAGAAATGCCATTATCCAGGAAGAGGTAGAAAGATTACTACGAGCAGGTATGATCAGAGAAGTTAAGTATCCAAAATGGCTGGCCAATGTGGTTGTTGTTCAAAAGAAAAATGGAAAGTGGAGGGTATGTGTCGATTTCACTGATTTGAATAAGGCATGTCCCAAGGATCCTTTCCCATTACCCCCCATTGACTCCATGGTGGATGCAACAGCGGGTCATGAACTGTTAACCTTTATGGATGCATCGTCTGGATTCCAACAAATTCAGATGGAACCATCTGACCAAGAGGATACGGCTTTTATGACCCCAACCGGTTTATATTGTTATATATGCCTTTTGGATTAAGAAATGCAGGCGCAACATATCAAAGGCTAGTGAATATGATGTTCAAAGATCAAATTGGACAAACTATGGAAGTGTACATAGACGATATGGTGGTGAAATCCAAAAAAGCTGAGGATCACCTAAGGGACTTGGAGGAAGCATTTGATATCCTTGATAATTATAACATGAAGCTTAATCCTTCAAAATGTCACTTTGGTGTTAAAGCAGGTAAATTCTTAGGATATATGGTAACCCAGAGGGGCATTGAAGCAAGCCCGGAACAAATCAAAGCATTGGTGAATATCAAATCCCCTGCCAACGCTAAGGATGTGCAAAGGCTAACAGGCAGGATAGCAGCTCTAAACAGATTCATATCCAAATCCTCAGAAAAGTGTAAAGAATTTTATGATATCCTAACAAAGAACAAGAAATTCGAATGGACTGAAAAGCATGAGAATGCTTTACAAGCCCTAAAAGAATACATGTCTTCAGCCCCAGCATTGATGAAGCCAGAAAAAGGAGACGTGTTATCCTTATACCTTACGGTATCCTCAAAAGCAGTAAGTGCAGTCCTTGTTAAGGATCATGAAGGTACACAATATCCTGTCTATTATGTAAGTAAGAGTTTACTTGATGCTGAATCCAGGTACTCACACCTTGAAAAACTTATCCTTGCACTGATTATGGCATCCACTAAACTAAGACATTATTTTGAAACCCATGTTATTGTTGTTAGAACTAATTTCCCAATTAAGAATGTCCTCAGGAAACCAGAGATGTTCGGAAGAATGGCTAAGTGGGCAGTAAAGCTTAGTGCCCATGATATAAGATATGAGCCCAGAACAGCCATCAAATCCCAAGCATTAGCAGACTTTGTGGCTGATTTCAGTAGTGATTTACAAAAGGAAGCCGAATTGGAAGTCCAGCAGCTAGATGAAACTAAGGATCCTTGGATACTACATACTGACGGATCCTCAAATGTCAAAGGCACGGGGCTTGGTATACTACTAAAATCGCCACAGGGGGACATAATACCCCATTCCATAGCTTGTGAGTTCCAAGCCACTAATAATGAGGCTGAATATGAAGCCTTAATCGCTGGTTTACAAATCGCTAAACATATGAGGATCAGGTATCTTGAGGTATACGTGGATTCATTGTTAATCACCAATCACTTCAATGGATCCTATGCTGTTAAAGGTGAAAAACTAACCAAGTATTTAGAGATAGTCAAAGAATTGGCACTCTCCTTTGTTTCTTTCAGTTTGACACAGGTACCAAGGGAGGAAAATACAGAAGCTGGTGCATTGGCCAATCTAGGATCATCTTTGAAGATCCCAGAGGATATAAGTATCCCCATCATCCATATCCTGGCTCCTGCTATTGAAAAACAGATGGCCATGGAAATAGAAGAGGATACTGCAATGATCCCTAGTGAGGATACTCAATCTTATTCAGGATCATGGATCTCACCAATCATGGGATACTTACAACATGGGGAGATTCCTATGGGAGAAAATCCTAGGGCCTTCAGAATTAAGGTATCTCAATTCACAATCTTGAATAATGTGCTGTATAAGCGATCTCTTGCAGGACCATATTTAAGATGTATCGAGGATCCTGAAGTTCAAGAAGTGTTAAAAGACTTCCATGAATGAGATTGTGGAAACCACACTGGGGGCAGGGCATTGTTCTCAAGGATCCTAAGGACAGGATACTACTGGCCAACTATGAAAAGGGATGCTGTGGAGTATGCTAAGAAGTGTGATCCTTGTCAAAGACACAACAATATCCTTCATCAGCCGGCTGAATTTCTACATCCTATTCCATCCTCTTGGCCATTTATGAGATGGGGGATGGATATAGTTGGCAAGCTCCCTAAGGCACCTGGTGGAAAAGTATTCATGCTTGCCATGACTGACTACTTCTCCAAGTGGATAGAGGCTGAAGCTTTTGCCCAAGTCAGAGAAAAGGAAGTTATATCCTTTATTAAGAGAAACATTATAACTAGATTTGGCATTCCTTCTGAAATTGTATGTGATAATGGTTCCCAATTTATTGGGAGCAGGACTACTAACTTTTGTGACAGTTTGGGGCAGAATCAGTGATCCCAACAGAAATGGTGGTTCCAACTGCTAGAACAAGTACCCGTGATCCTGAAAAGAATGATGCAAACCTGGCTCAAGACTTGGATACAATTGAAGAAATCAGGGATCTGGCTAGGATAAGGATGGCTAGCTACCAACAAAGAATGGCTGGTGCTTACAACAAAAATGTCAGGATAAGGAAATTCCAAGTTGGGGATATGGTATTGAGAAAAGCATTCCAAAATACCATCAATCCTGCTGATGGGAAATTGGCACCAAAGTGGGAAGGCCCTTACTTGATTGAAGCCGAAGCAGGAAAGGGGGCATATAGATTGCTAACCATGGAAAGAAATTTGTTACCAAGAGCCTGGAATGCTGTTCACTTAAAGAAATATTTCATGTGAAGCAGGATCCTTCTGGCATGAGTGATCCTTACATTGGAAGTATCCTTTAAGGATCCCTGAAGCATCAATGATCCTTACTCTGGTAATGTCCTAAGCTCGAACTCTTATTTACATATCTTCTTATTTAAGGATAAGGATCATGTATCCTTCATCCTTCTCTCACGAGATGTTGAGTTCTGATAAGTCCAGGTATCCCTAGCATAATGTCAACAATCTTCAGAAGCAACTCAGATCCTTGGGCTTGTCCCCAGTTATCCTTGGGCTTGTCCCCAGTTTTCACCTGTAGCGCACGATGATCCTGGTATAGTTCACGTCTTTGGGACCAGTACTCGCTTTAGGGGCTGATAACCTCATCGTACTGGCTATACCCAGGATCCTACGTATAATGGTAGACGTACCATACATCCGTTCCTAAGGTTTCTAACGTTTTCACGTTAGCTAAGGTTTTGGCATTTTCATGTCACTAAGTTTGGATAGTCGCCAGTAAGGGCCATACTCCAGTTTACATACGATCCTTGGGCTTGTCCCCAGTTATCCTTTGGGCTTGTCCCCAGTTATCCTTTGGGCTTGTCCCCAGTGATCCTTTGGGCTTGTCCCCAGTTATCCTTTGGGCTTGTCCCCAGTGATCCTTTGGGCTTGTCCCCAGTTATCCTTTGGGCTTGTCCCCAGTTACTAACTTATCTTTTATATTGGCTTAGTCCCAGGTTATGTTCTACTTTTCAGGTTTTCAAAGTTAAACAATTAAGGATCCTTAATCCTTATTGTCCATTAAAGTTTCACTTACGGTTATCCTGATTAAAGGATAGGATCCTAACTTGGATCCTCAGGTATGATCCTTAATTATTTCCAATTTCACTCATTATTTGTTTAAATAACCCTTAGACTTTGACAACTGAACCTATGATCCTTAAAATAAACTACTTTGAAAATTATCGATTATAGGATATTTGATCCAGGATCATATCCTAAATTTCTTAAACATAACTTGCCTAACTTTCCTTACTCAAACAAATATGTACTAAAACAACTGGAAATTAAAAGGATAACAACACGAGATAAGCCAAAAAGATTAGAGTTATTTTATTAACAAAGGTTCGAAACCCTTCAAAGTTGTCAAAATTGCCAACCCACGTTTCTACCAGCAAAACGTGGCCCGTCCACATGGGTTGGCGAAGGGTGTCTATTGTTTGTGCGGTCATAGCATGCAGGTAAATAAAAGGCGGCAGGATCACAATGGCTTCATCCCCCAAACAGAGGATCCCTCCACCATGTGTAATCCTACCTATTGTCTGAAGGATCCTGGATCCTCAACCCTAAACCTATTGTTCGAAGTTACAGACCATAATTGTTTAAAAACATCAACAAACACAAAAAAAAATTGGGCTCCGGCTATGTCTAGAAGTTTCCTTCATCGCCCAATCCTGCAGCTCAAGCCTTCGCTGCACCATCACCACCAGCTCCACTCGCCTCTCCACCCTGATCCTTGCCAACATCACCACCCTCAAGCATCGGGACCTCCTCAGCCTCTTCATCATCCTCCAACTCTGCCAGCCTCGCCTTCCAGCCCTCCACGTCCCATGTGCTTTTGTCGAAGGCAGGATCCTGAGCTTCCGCAGCCATCTGCAACTGGATCTTATACATGGTTATTGCAGCAGAAACCTTGGCTTCCTGGGTGATATCGTGCTTCTCATAATCAAAGTTGATCAGCATTTTGGCAGCATCATCCTTGGTAGCCCGGAGCTCCATCTCAAGATCAGCAATCTTGAGATCCTTCAGCACACCCATTTGTTGGAGGTCAGCGATTTGGCGGTCTTGATCCTCAACGTGGCCAACATAAGTCTCTATTTCAGCAAATTTCTGCAAGGAAGACAAGGCATAACATCAGAAACAAGTGATCCTCAAAACTGTCAGGATACACAAGCAGGGGCAGTGATCCTTACCTCGTTGAAGTAATCCAGAAACTGTTGGCGGAGCATGTAACACCCCCAAAATCCCACCTGCGGAAATCCCGCGAGGCATGTTACGCATCAGAGTTCGAGCCACCCATCACATTGAACCAATGGTAAATACTTAAATAAAACATAATATCAATTCCCAAAGTGTTGTGTAGCGGAAGCATGTAATCGTTTAGCAATCGTTTCATAATAATAATCAAAATCAATGTATCATTTATAAGTGAATCCAAGAGTCTCGATCCATGACCACTCCAGCACTCCCAGATAGCAAGTCCATGTTCCAAGGTTAACGACCTACAAGCATGCAAACAAGTGTGTCAGACTACGCTGGTGAGTTCAAGGTTTTGTTAACGTGTTTTGTTACCAGATGTATGTTAATGCGATTCAATGTTGCGTTACGATGTTGCTCATGCTAGTTACCCTAGGGAGTGTGCCCATATGTAACCGAGGAGTGTGCCTCTTAGCAACCCACTATGTTGTTCACGCTAGTTACCCTAGGGAGTACGCCCATATGTAACCGAGGAGTGTGCCTCTTAACAACCATAGTGATACCCAGATAATTAGTTCACGCCCGTCCTTACGGCCCGGTGTGAGGTCTCCCACCTAATAGCGCTATCAACTAATTACCCCCATTGCCCTCCAGGCAATCCGATGATAGATTCCATGTTCAATTAACCAAAACCGATTAAGTTGTTTACCCAAGGTTTCCCTTCCAAATGTTTACCAGTTGTCCCAAACCACCGGGACGCATGCATGAGAAAATGCAATGAACTCACCTGGGGTTGCTCGGTATGATACACGAAAAGGTTCAGTTAAGCTACAATGTGATCAACCACGTCCTAGCATGTTTATCATACAAGTCAGGTTTGTATACAAGTTTTGCACGTATGTTCTACACGTCTCGTAACAAGTTGTGTACAAGTATTGACCATTGTATTCACGTATAAGCATAGCAGTTCAACAGTAGCTTCACATAAACAAAGTCCAAATATGCGGCCCAATCAGATGGGCTCGTGACAGTGTGCAAGTCCAACAGTGTGTACGTGTATATGGTCTCGAGTCGAGACCAGAGATCTCGAGTCGAGACTAGGCGGTCTCGGGTTGTACTGGTTTCGGGGTCTCGAGTCGCAACAAGGTGGTCTCGAGTTGTCACGTTCTAGTCGAGACTACACGGTCTCGAGTCGCAACCGGACCCGCAACCGTGGTCTCGAGTTGTGCTGTTTTGTGCCGGTGTGTTTGTCTCGAGTCGAGACAAGGTGTGTAACTGGCTTCCTGATTTGTAGTCCATGATTTCCGTAACAAGTTGTAAACAGATTTGGCAGTTTCAAATCAAATCAATTAACAGTTTTGCTATAATCCGAACGAATCAAACAAGCATTTTTTTTAACATCAAATCTCATGAACCCTAACATGATCAAAACATAACAATATCTAAGCAACTCTTATAATTCAATCTGATTTCACACATGCAACCGGTTAACAAGCACTCGTTTCTAAAACAATAATATGCAAATCCGATTAGCATCTACACGGTTCCAAATCAATGACATGTAACCCGAATCATGGCAACATCCGATTAATATAAACATACATGTAAAACACCCATCCGATAACATTCCAAGATTATCATGCAAAACATACATGTATATCGCACATCATACAATCAAGTAACAAATAAGCACTAAAACACTAACCGGATTGAGAGGAGAACAAGGATTGAGAATGGTTGCGAACAAGCTTCGATGGAGGGGATTACTTGTCGTCGGTTTCTCGAGAGGAAGGAGGAGAGCTAGGGTTTCTTTGTGTGTGTGAAGTGTTTTGGTAACAATGGATGGTGGTTACAAACACCCTAATTGTTAAACAATCAAAGAGGGATGGGCCGAACCCCACTTGGGTTGCCCATTGGTTCCGGTTACAAGGAATACGGCCCAAATGGCCTTGTGCGTTCAAGTAGGTGTTGTGCGTTCGTGAGTCATGTGCGGTCGGGTCACTTGTATAAACACACATTCACATAAAAATAAACATAACATTCAATCAACATAGTTCACGTAAGCACGTAACGTTACACAAAGTAGGTTCAAATTACGAGTTGTCACAGTATCCCCAACTAAAAAGAAATTTCGTCCCGAAATTTGGTACGCACTCACTGAGAAAGCTAGGTAAGTTATAGCAGCTAGATAAGTTAAAGCTAGGTGAGTTATATTGTTTGCTGGTTTTCCTGGGGTGTCACATCCTCCCCAACTTGAATGGGAATTTCGTCCCGAAATTCACTAGTTGCATCAACATTAAGTTGTCACACCCCAATCTCCACGTGTCACCGGTGGGCCCGGTGTGGGGTATGGTGACGTAGTTGGCATCATCATAGACAAACAACACAATATAATAATGCACAGCGGAAGCAGAAATAGATTCATTTCAACTTTAACTAAAATGTAATATTAAATATCACGAGTAGTTGAAACGGATCCACTGGCGGATCAAATAAAATAAGATAATTGTTCAACAGTTTTATTGTCGTCCGAGCTTGCGAGACTATTGTGGACGCTCTAGGAAACAGCCAGCCTAGTACGTGTAGTACCTGCACTTAACCTTTTGGGAAAATACGTCAGTTTACACTGGTAAATACAAATTAACTGACTCATTTGAAAATGATTGAAAATTGATTTAAATGCACATGGCATAAAATATTTTTATAACTTGGGATAATTATGCAATATAATCTTGTGAACGAATTACATGTTACTCGTGCGTTTAGTAGCCCGGGATCTTGTCCGGGTTAAAGATTAATAGACACACCACAATATAGAGTTATACACTGACGGGTGTACGCCTACACCCCGTGCTCTGGTCGTGGCTATCTCGTAAGATAATGCCAAGGATATCCGGGACATGGTCATTAACCCCCCAAAGGCTTTAAGTAAAACAAGACTGTTTAAACGAGCCGATCAAAATTATTCAATTGAACACCCAAGGGTGCAAGATTTTGTACGCTCGATCAAGCGGTATTCTATATACCGTACCCCAAGCCCGTATAGGGAAAATAAGTTAAAAAGTATTTACCTTAGTAAGTATGAATCACAATTGGCAAGTGAAGATAGCTTTTACTGGGCCTCCTATTCTAGAACAAAGGTTTATAATAACCTATTAGATTCCTAACGGGTCTTTTATTTAAGCCTAAGCTTGACCGGTTAGTTTTAAGGACGATACGGTTCAAGCGCACGATTAAGCGAAGACCGGATAGAATGTGATTTAGACCCGACAAGTTTGAATACTTGTATAATATGGGTATACTAAATACATTCTGGATTTTGAGACAAAAATGATAACGTTTGACCCGTTTCGGTCAATTTATGCAAACTAGTTACATAAACCGAACCGAGCGCTAAAAGAGCGTTACGGGTAGCCAAAAGAGTCATATGCAAGTTCCCTGAGATAATATGCTTTAAATATGATATAATATCAGCAAGTTATGTTCCATTATGCCCCGAATGAATTTAAACTCAATTTATGCCTTATAAGGGCATTTTGGTCATTTAAAAGATTATAAAAGGGTTAAATTGGAAATCTGAGTTACAGGTCTGATTTATACAGTAAATATACTTATGTTGACATATTATAACAGTAGGGTATGACCCATATACAAAACTTATCATTTAAAATCAAACTATGCACCTTAGGGGTATTTTGGTAATTTCACAAGGGCTAAAAATGTCAAAACTGGAAATCTGAGTTCAAAAACTTATACTTACTGTTATTTTATAAAAATGTGCTAAATACATCAGTATGTATAATCCTTATATGTTTAATATGGATATAACGCATACTATGCGTTAAAAACGCTTAGAAATGCGATTTAGATCCGTTTCCGGGTTTTTAAAGGAAAGCTGAGATTTTTATATTTCCAGAATGCTCAAAATAATTTATTTAACAAATAAAATCAGTAGAAAAAGGTTTGGGGTCAAAAGGACTTATAAAACTCATTTTATGGCTTAAACGGTCAAAACCGGCATTAACCGAATCAACTTAGCGACCTATGATACGATCAGCCAAAAATTAAATAAAAATCTTCAAAAATCCCAAAATATTATATAACATCAGTGGGTAAAAAGTTTTATATCAAAAAGTGGCCTTAAATAGGTTATACGCTAAATGCGCCGTTTATTTAACATAAAGCCATAGTTTTACGATATCGGCCATAACTCAAAATCTGGACCTCCAACTGATATCAAATTTTCGGTGCAAGTTTATAATTAGTAATAAAGGTTTCTACTCTTTCACTTTTCCAAAAATCACGTTTTATATCAAAAAGGGCAAAATAGTCAACTTTAAGCATAAATCGGAAACATGCATATGAATCGGTTAAGCATAGACTCAAGTTGCAAAAATTCCAGAGAGTTAACCTTAAATAAAAATGGTCAAAAATAAACTCCAATACAGATCTCAAACATGCATGCACGGATCCGAATCGAGAGTCAAAGAAAAAGTCGTTTTGTAAGACTTTCGGTTCCAATCCGGGCTTATACTAAAGATTGTCAAGTTGATCATGGTAAAACATATTCTTACATTCATTATAAAGCTATTTTTGATGATCAAACTGATTGCATGTCATCTACATTACCATTTATGCTATATTTTGCAAAAACAAGTTCTGTTGACTTTTTAAGAACAACTTTGACTCGACAAATAGCATGCTTAGAGTGGGAATCAGAGAATACCCTTTTGAGGGTTTGTTTCCCACATAAATACCAACTTATAGGTACTTTCAATTTGAGAAATGACTGAGCCAATTTCGTTTAATCGAAAAGTCAAACTATATTCACTACGGATTGACTTTTGGCTAATAATCTATGCTAGAACGAATTAGAGGAAGTTATGGATGCTTACAAGAGTCCTAATGAAGCTTAGATAGCACTAGGAAGTAGCCTTGTCGATCAGAAAGCTCCTGGAAATGCCTTGTGAATTCTTGCAAGTTGTGGTGTTCTTGGTTACTACACAAGTGCCTCAAAAAATGAAGCTTTGATCAGATTAAATGGTGTTTCAGGTGTTGTAAGAAGTCTCCAGGTGTCCTCTCATGCATGCAATTCGATTGGTGTAAATGGGAGGTGATGCTAGCTGTTAAACACTCACAAAATCGGACCAAAAGCTACTGATTCGCGAAAACTGGAGCTGGCGCTGGGTCGCGGCCCGCGTAAGGCCTCAGGCGGGCGCCTGGGGTCTGCAGCTCCAAACTTTGATCATTTGTTGCAGTTTTGGTCCCTGTTCTTTACACGCGAGGTTTTTGCAGTATATCTTGACTCGTAAACCTTCAAATCTGATTTTTAAGAACCTTGGGACATTTACCAACATGGTAATGTCCTCGGTTAACTTTGCGCTCACCCGAAAAGTCATGAAATTCGACGTTGACGCTTTTAACCCCTCAAGTACGGTTTTGGCCATAACTTTCTCATACGATAACGAAACTTCATGAAATTTTTTACCACATATTCTAGTGAGTATATTCTAGCATTACAAAGTTTCGGGGCTGCCAAAAGATCACTCAGAGGTATAAATTCAACATGTTGACACTTTTAGTCCCTATAGTTTGTAATTCCTCACTTTCGTGCATTTTTCGCTTCGTATGATCCATGATCTATCCGTTTAGGGTTATAAACACCATGTAGGGTTATTATAGAGTCTATTTATCCATTGTTGACACTTTGGACCCTTACGTTCCATAGTTTTCACTTTTTATCAACTTTAGTCCCTCTAAAGTATATTTCACATATGCAAAGTCTATGACACGTGTCAATGCATTATTGGACGTAAATTTTTCGAGGTGTTACATCCTCACCCCCTTAAAAGAAATCTCGACCTCGAGATTTACTGGAACAAATGAGGGTATTTTTCCTTCATCGTGGATTCCACTTCCCACGTGTATTCGGGACCTCTACGGGCATCCCATTTGACCTTGACAATAGGTATATACTTCCTTCGAAGCTTCTTCACCTGTCGATCCTCGATCGACAATGGTTTTTCCACGAACTTCAAACTCTCATCTATGTGTATATCTGTATGCGGTATAACCAGTGATTCATCAGCGAAACACTTCTTCAAATTACAGATGTGGAACACATTATGAATAGCGCTAAGTTCTTCAGGCAAGTTTAACTTATAAGCAACTGACCCGACACGTTCAATAATCTCGAAAGGTCCTATATATCTCGGGCTTAGCTTGCCTTTCTTACCAAATCGCATCACCCCCTTCCAGGGTGATACCTTAAGCAACACTTTATCACCTACATCGAAGTGAAAATCTTTGCGCTTAGGATCCGCATAACTCTTCTGCCTATCCCTGGCAGCTTTCAAACGATCGCGAATCTGAACGATCTTGTCCGTCGTCTCAAAAACGATTTCTGGTCCTGATAGTTGGACATCTCCAACTTCTGCCCAACAGATGGGCGATCTACACTTCCTACCGTATAAGGCCTCAAAAGGCGCAGTTTTTATGCTGGAATGGTAGCTATTGTTGTAGGAGAATTCAATTAGTGGTAGGTTCTTATCCCAACTACCACCCAAATCGATCGCGCATGCACGCAACATGTCTTCCAAAGTTTGAATAGTACGCTCACTCTGACCATCGGTCTGAGGATGATATGTCGTACTAAAATTCAAACGAGTGCCCAATGATTGTTGGAAACTCTTCCGAAAATGCGACGTATATCTAGTATCTCTATCGGAGATAATAGATACAGGTATACCATGTAGCGCTACAATCTTATCAACGTATAATTGAGCTAACATATCGGAGCTATACGTCTCCTTGATGGGTAGAAAATGAGCTGACTTCGTCAGTTTATCTACTATGACCCATATAGTATCATTTCCTTTTCTCGTCTTTGGTAACTTGGTGATGAAATCCATTGTCACCATTTCCCATTTCCACTTGGGAATTTCAGGTTGTTGAAGCAAACCTGACGGCTTCTGATGCTCAGCCTTGACTTGAGCACAAGTCAAACATTTAGCTACATGCTCTGCTACGGACTTCTTCAAACCAATCCACCAGTAGTTTGCCTTTAAATCCTGGTACATCTTATCAGCTCCAGGATGAACGGAATATTTAGAGCTGTGGGCTTCCTGGAGGATAACATCCCGAAGTCCTCCATAAACTGGAACCCATATTCGTCCATTCAGTCTTAGCATTCCATCTTTGTCGTAGGATAACTGCTCCTCAGTTACTCCTAACTTCTCTTCAGGATAGTTGGCTTCCAACACAGCTTCCTTCTGTGCAGCCAACACCCTTTCGTTCAAGTTATTCCTTATTTCAATGCGCTTGGCATTGATTCTGATCGGTTTCACTCTTTCTTTTCTGCTTAAGGCGTCGGCAACTACATTTGCCTTGCCTGGATGGTATCTTATCTCACAGTCGTAATCATTTAAAGTTTCCATCCATCGCCTTTGTCGCATGTTCAATTCCTTCTGATTGAACAAGTGCTGAAGGCTCTTGTGATCCGAATAAATCACGCACTTGGTTCCGTACAAGTAGTGTCTCCACAGTTTCAATGCAAATACAACCGCACCCAATTCCAAATCGTGGGTGGTGTAGTTCTTCTCGTGCACCTTTAATTGTCGAGAAGCGTAGGCAATGACCTTGCCTCTCTGCATGAGTACACAACCCATACCAGTGTGCGACGCATCGCAATATACCACGAATTCTTCTATACCATCAGGCAATGTTAACACTGGCGCATTGCTCAACTTCTTCTTCAAAATGTCAAAGGATTCCTGCTGCTTAGGGCTCCAATCAAACTTAATCTTCTTACGAGTCAACGAAGTTAGGGGCGCAGCAATCCTTGAAAAGTTCTCGATGAATCGCCTATAGTATCCTGCTAATCCTAGGAAACTGCGAATCTCGCTAGGAGTCTTTGGCTCCTGCCAATTCATAACTGCTTCTACCTTTGCGGGATCTACTTGGATACCACGCTCACTTACCACATGTCCAAGGAATTGGACTTCTCGAAGCCAAAATTCACACTTCGAAAATTTGGCATAGAGTTTCTCGTGATGTAGAAGTTTGAGAATACCACGAAGGTGTTTCTCATGGTCAGCTTGGTTCTTTGAGTAGATAAGGATATCGTCAATAAAGACGATGACGAATTTATCCAAATAAGGCTTGCAGACGCGATTCATGAGATCCATGAATGCGGCTGGTGCGTTAGTGAGCCCAAAAGGCATCACTAGGAACTCGTAATGTCCATAACGAGTCCTAAACGCTGTCTTTTGCACATCTTCATCCTTGACCTTCAACTGGTGATAGCCTGACCTCAAGTCGATCTTTGAAAAGTAGCTTGCTCCTTGCAACTGATCGAACAAATCGTCGATCCTAGGTAAAGGATACCTATTCTTGATAGTGACCTTGTTAAGCTCACGGTAATCGATGCACAGACGCATCGATCCATCCTTCTTTTTAACGAACAAGATTGGCGCTCCCCAAGGAGACGAGCTAGGTCTAATAAAACCCTTAGCTAACAGATCATCCAATTGCGTCCTCAACTCCTTCATCTCCGTTGGTGCCAACCTATATGGCGCTCTCGCTACAGGCGCTGCACCCGGAATGATGTCTATTCGAAACTCCACTTGCCTATCCGGTGGTAAACCGGGGAGTTCTTCAGGGAATACTTCAGGGTATTCTGAGATGACAGGGATGTCTTCAATCTTTGGCTTTGGCTCATCAATAGTAACTTGTGCCATATAAATGACACAACCCTTCTGCAGGCATCTGGATGCTTTGAGCATGGACACTTGCTCCGGCAATCCATGCTGGGTATCTCCCTGGATAGTGAGTGACTCACCAGACGGAGTCTTAACTACCACTTGCTTTCTGTTGCACAGAATCTGGGCTTGGTTATGCGATAACCAATCCATGCCTATCACTATATCGAATCCAGCTAGCTTAAAGGGAAGCAAGGATAACGGGAAAGAATGATTCCTAATGGATATAACACACCCATCTAGGACAGTCGAGGCGGTTTCTATGGTTCCATCAGCTAATTCCACCTCATACTTCACACTTAAGGTTTTAACAGGTAGGTTTAATAACTTACAGAACTTATCATCTACAAATGACTTATCTGCTCCTGAATCAAATAGAACTCTAGCAAAAACACCATTTACAAGAAAAGTACCTGTAATGACGTTGTCATCCTGAACTGCTTCCTTAGCGTCCATTTTGAAGACTCTTGCATTGGTCTTCTTTCCCTCATCGGCTTTCTTAGCATTCTTTGGGCAATTAGGTCGGATGTGCCCTTTCTCATTGCAACCATAACAAGTTGCATCCTTTAGCTTCTTGCATTCCAAGGCTTTATGGTCCGTGGAGTTGCAGATTCCACATTGTTTTGCGTGAGACTGGGATTTTGATTCTAAACGACACTTCCCAAAATGGTGTTTCTTGCAGGTCTTGCATCGGGGCTTATCCCCTGATGGTTGCCAATCTCTCTTAGATCCCGACCCTTTCCTGTGGTCGTTGTTCCCTCGGTGTCTTTTCTCCGATCTCCGTGAGGTATCGTCCTCACGTTTCCTCTTGTTCTCCTCCGAGCTCTTAAGAGCTCTCAACCTGACTACATCCTGGGTGAGTGAGAGAGATAGATCAGCTACTGATCTGAACGTCGTAGGCCTCGATTCCTTAACGCTCGCCTTGATCTCTGGTGCCAAACCCCCAATAAAACGGGCGATCCTTCTCGGCTCTGGGGTTACCAGGTATGGCACTAGTCGAGATAGAGTGTTGAAAGTGGTAAGGTATGCCTGGCAGTCGAGGTTCTTCATCACTAGGGATACGAAATCTGATTCGATCCTTTCCACCTCATGTTGTGGGCAGAAGTTTTCTTTGATCAGGGCCACAAACTGATCCCATGACATACTGTAAAGGGTGGCCTTACCGGCAGCTTGCAAAAGAGATTTCCACCATGCCAGAGCGTCCCCCTTGAATGATTGGGACACGTATTTCACCACATCCCGATCAGCACACCCGCTGATATCTACAACCGTATCCATCTCATCTAACCAGGTCATACAGTCGACCGCTCCTTTCTCCCCAGTAAAATCCCTGGGTTTGCATGAGACGAAATATTTATACGTACAGGACTTGCTGTGCGTTTCATGCTTCTGCTTGATCTCCTGTTTCGGGATACTACTGTGGTTGGAGGAGTGATTATCCTCATCATTCTTCTTTGGCTCATCTTTCTTTGATACATCATTCTTAGAGGGCGGCTTGCTATGAGCCTCTGAATGATTCTTGGATTTGGAACGAGGTACAGTTCGGGTTCTACTTCGAGTCCCGCTCGATTCCCTGAATTGCCTATCAATGGCCCTGGCAACAGCAGTTTCTACCAGTGCTTGTAGCTCCGCACCAGTTACATGAATCTTAGTATTATCCGGGTTTTCCTCAGAGTGACTGTTTGTTTCTTCCGACTTGGCCATGTAGCTTTAGGAGCTACATAAAAGTAAGGACAAGGTCTATTTAGAAACCTAACAGTATTATCGTTCTTGACGATTTATTAACCATGGTAATAAAAGCCATATTAGTTAATTTATTTAATTTCATTCAGCACTTTTATTAGCAACTTTATCATAGAATGAAATATATATATATTGGCACAATAGGCCTAGTCACTTGGACAACTTCTAAATTTTAAATTTAGACTTTTTATAGGATTAGAACAAATAATCCTTTGCTTGGCAGGGAGTTTATAAACCACGGCTGCCCTTTTTTTTTTTGTATGACATTAGTCATAACCCGTAGGCATCAAGTCATAATCAGACATGTTTACAATATAATTTTGGACAATTTATTAAAAGGGTGACTTGTGTGATTTTACAGATCACGCTAGCCAAGAATGTTAACATGTTTACAGATGTTAACAGAGATTTGAATCTTTTTAACCAGGTTTTACCATATTGGCCAGGCCTTTTAATAAGACATTCAAGCTAGGTTTTACCTTCTTAAGATTCTTATTAAAATGGTAAATTAAAATAATGATTGATATTTTCATTTATTTGTATATTATGTTCATGCATATAGATAAAATGAAAAACTTAAATTAACCATCTTAAATAAAGTAGACTAGTACCAGTTTGCCCTAAACGGGACTTTTACTCAAATAACATGCCCACGCAGGAGCTAAGCAAATAAACAACAAACAAACCCACGCAGGGGTTAAACAGAAACAAACATACCCACGCAGGGGTAGAACAAGAAAGAGATATACCCACGCAGGGGTAGAATACAGGAATAAATGTCCTCGCAGGGACATGAGTAAATAAGCTAACAAACAAAGGATTCAATAATCCTTCTTGCCTTTCCCCTTGATCAAATCAACCATCTTCTTAAACATTCCGCGGTTATGTCGGCGATCTTCCCGCATTTCATGTCGCAATTCACGTCGCACATCGTTTATCCCCTGAAGGATTTCTTGAACTTGCGGTGGCGACATCATTGGCGCCGGCGGCGGTGGCTGATACTGCGGTGGTTGAGGAGGCTGCGGCTGCTGGTATCCATGCGATAAGTATCCAAAAGCTGATTGTCCCGTAGCCCAGGGACCTCCAAAAGCACTCTCCTGATTGAGAGGGTTGTAGCCCGAAGCTATCCAGTAGGGATCCCCTGTATAGTCATAACCTGGGGGAAAAGTCGGCTCAAAGGGATTAAATGCGGCCGCGCTAGCATAAGCGGGGATTGGGTTCCCAAAATCCTGAGGTGGTGGTGGCGCGATAGGCGCAGAAGTAACTTCTGAGACGGGATGCGAAGATTCTCCCATCTCTGGCTCCTCATGAAGGGGCGAGTATCGGCTGCTACCCGAATGTGGAGGGGTGCCGATGCGTATCCCTCCTCGGGTGGACATCCGGGCGTTCCTTCCCCTTCGCCTCTGAGGCGGAGGAGGCAAAACCGGAGGTGGTGGCGGCGGCGGAGTGACCACGTCGCGCCAGAAACCCTCTGAAGGATCCTGCTGCTGAGGCTGCTGCTGAAGCTGCTGCTGGGAGTGATGCTGGGAGTGCACGGGAGAGCTGTGGTAGGACTGGTGCATGGGAGAGTTATGGTAACTAGGGGTATAAACCCAGTCGTGCTGCTTGAATCTCTCCTCGAAACTGTCGGGACCATTGTAAGGTGATCCCAAAAACGGTGACCCATCAGAGATCTCGATGGGGTGGTTCGGTGTGCCGGACGGTGGCATGGAAGGATCGGTATCCTCATCGACCTCCATCTCATTGCCACCCGGGAAGTGGTCTTCAGGTCCAAGTGGGTTATGACCCACTGGTTCTTCCAAATAGGCATCAGGGTTGTACAGGCCCTGATAGACGGGTGCTGGGTAACCATAAGGCGACTGGTGTAGAGGAATGTAGGATCCGTGGGAGTTGTGGGGCTCATTTTCAGAATGAGGCCCAAAAGAGTGTGGTAGGGAAGGTGTGGTACTCAGTGATGTTGAGTGCCTGGCGGGTTCAGCGAACGATCTCCAAAGATCTTGGGCATCAGTGGTTTGGGGTCCTGAAGGGGTTCGCCTATGCGACGGTCCGGCTTCATGGTCATGAGAGGTTGCGAATGCTCCTCGTCCCCTTCCTCGTACACGTGGCGGCATCTTGAACCTGTCAAAAATCAAACAAGTGGCACAACAAAATATATATAAGACAAGGTTAGAAAATAAAAGAAATTTGAACATTTCCTAAGTTCTTTGTCTAGACTCGAAAATCGAGGAATGTGCAATTGTGTAACTGAGATTAAACACAGAAGGATAGTGTTTAATTCACTCAGAGTTGGCTCTGATACCAACCTGTCACACCCCAATCTCCACGTGTCACCAGTGGGCCCGGTGTGGGGTATGGTGACGTAGTTCGCATCATCATAGACAAACAACACAATATAATAATGCACAGCGGAAGCAGAAATAGATTCATTTCAACTTTAACTAAAATGTAATATTAAATATCACGAGTAGTTGAAACGGATCCACAGGCGGATCAAATAAAATAAGATAATTGTTCAACAGTTTTATTGTCGTCCGAGCTTGCGAGACTATTGTGGACGCTCTAGGAAACAGCCAGCCTAGTACGTGTAGTACCTGCACTTAACCTTTTGGGAAAATACGTCAGTTTACACTGGTAAATACAAATTAACTGACTCATTTGAAAATGATTGAAAATTGATTTAAATGCACATGGCATAAAAATATTTTTATAACTTGGGATAATTATGCAATATAATCTTGTGAACGAATTACATGTTACTCGTGCGTTTAGTAGCCCGGGATCTTGTCCGGGTTAAAGATTAATAGACACACCACAATATAGAGTTATACACTGACGGGTGTACGCCTACACCCCGTGCTCTGGTCGTGGCTATCTCGTAAGATAATGCCAAGGATATCCGGGACATGGTCATTAACCCCCCAAAGGCTTTAAGTAAAACAAGACTGTTTAAACGAGCCGATCAAAATTATTCAATTGAACACCCAAGGGTGCAAGATTTTGTACGCTCGATCAAGCGGTATTCTATATACCGTACCCCAAGCCCGTATAGGGAAAATAAGTTAAAAAGTATTTACCTTAGTAAGTATGAATCACAATTGGCAAGTGAAGATAGCTTTTACTGGGCCTCCTATTCTGGAACAAAGGTTTATAATAACCTATTAGATTCCTAACGGGTCTTTTATTTAAGCCTAAGCTTGACCGGTTAGTTTTAAGGACGATACGGTTCAAGCGCACGATTAAGCGAAGACCGGATAGAATGTGATTTAGACCCGACAAGTTTGAATACTTGTATAATATGGGTATACTAAATACATTCTGGATTTTGAGACAAAAATGATAACGTTTGACCCGTTTCGGTCAATTTATGCAAACTAGTTACATAAACCGAACCGAGCGCTAAAAGAGCGTTACGGGTAGCCAAAAGAGTCATATGCAAGTTCCCTGAGATAATATGCTTTAAATATGATATAATATCAGCAAGTTATGTTCCATTATGCCCCGAATGAATTTAAACTCAATTTATGCCTTATAAGGGCATTTTGGTCATTTAAAAGATTATAAAAGGGTTAAATTGGAAATCTGAGTTACAGGTCTGATTTATACAGTAAATATACTTAATTTGACATATTATAACAGTAGGGTATGACCCATATACAAAACTTATCATTTAAAATCAAACTATGCACCTTAGGGGTATTTTGGTAATTTCACAAGGGCTAAAAAAGTCAAAACTGGAAATCTGAGTTCAAAAACTTATACTTACTGTTATTTTATAAAAATGTGCTAAATACATCAGTAGGTATAATCCTTATATGTTTAATATGGATATAACGCATACTATGCGTTAAAAACGCTTAGAAATGCGATTTAGAGCCGTTTCCGGGTTTTTAAAGGAAAGCTGAGATTTTTATATTTCCAGAATGCTCAAAATAATTTATTTAACAAATAAAATCAGTAGAAAAAGGTTTGGGGTCAAAAGGACTTATAAAACTCATTTTATGGCTTAAACGGTCAAAACCGGCATTAACCGAATCAACTTAGCGACCTATGATACGATCAGCCAAAAATTAAATAAAAATCTTCAAAAATCCCAAAATATTATATAACATCAATGGGTAAAAAGTTTTATATCAAAAAGTGGCCTTAAATAGGTTATACGCTAAATGCGCCGTTTATTTAACATAAAGCTATAGTTTTATGATATCGGCCATAACTCAAAATCTGGACCTCCAACTGATATCAAATTTTCGGTGCAAGTTTATAAATTAGTAATAAAGGTTTCTACTCTTTCACTTTTCCAAAAATCACGTTTTATATCAAAAAGGGCAAAATAGTCAACTTTAAGCATAAATCGGAAACATGCATATGAATTGGTTAAGCATAGACTCAAGTTGCAAAAATTCCAGAGAGTTAACCTTAAATAAAAATGGTCAAAAATAAACTCCAATACAGATCTCAAACATGCATGCACGGATCCGAATCGAGAGTCAAAGAAAAAGTCGTTTTGTAAGACTTTCGGTTCCAATCCGGGCTTATACTAAAGATTGTCGAGTTGATCATGGTAAAACATATTCTTACATTCATTATAAAGCTATTTTTGATGATCAAACTGATTGCATGTCATCTACATTACCATTTATGCTATATTTTGCAAAAAACAAGTTCTGTTGACTTTTTAAGAACAACTTTGACTCGACAAATAGCATGCTTAGAGTGGGAATCAGAGAATACCCTTTTGAGGGTTTGTTTCCCACATAAATACCAACTTATAGGTACTTTCAATTTGAGAAATGACTGAGCCAATTTCGTTTAATCGAAAAGTCAAACTATATTCACTACGGATTGACTTTTGGCTAATAATCTATGCTAGAACGAATTAGAGGAAGTTATGGATGCTTACAAGAGTCCTAATGAAGCTTAGATAGCACTAGGAAGTAGCCTTGTCGATCAGAAAGCTCCTGGAAATGCCTTGTGAATTCTTGCAAGTTGTGGTGTTCTTGGTTACTACACAAGTGCCTCAAAAAATGAAGCTTTGATCAGATTAAATGGTGTTTCAGGTGTTGTAAGAAGTCTCCAGGTGTCCTCTCATGCATGCAATTCGATTGGTGTAAATGGGAGGTGATGCTAGCTGTTAAACACTCACAAAATCGGACCAAAAGCTACTGATTCGCGAAAACTGGAGCTGGCGCTGGGTCGCGGCCCGCGTAAGGCCTCAGGCGGGCGCCTGGGGTCTGCAGCTCCAAACTTTGATCATTTGTTGCAGTTTTGGTCCCTGTTCTTTACACGCGAGGTTTTTGCAGTATATCTTGACTCGTAAACCTTCAAATCTGATTTTTAAGAACCTTGGGACATTTACCAACATGGTAATGTCCTCGGTTAACTTTGCGCTCACCCGAAAAGTCATGAAATTCGACGTTGACGCTTTTAACCCCTCAAGTACGGTTTTGGCCATAACTTTCTCATACGATAATGAAACTTCATGAAATTTTTTACCACATATTCTAGTGAGTATATTCTAGCATTACAAAGTTTCGGGGCTGCCAAAAGATCACTCAGAGGTATAAATTCAACATGTTGACACTTTTAGTCCCTATAGTTTGTAATTCCTCACTTTCGTGCATTTTTCGCTTCGTATGATCCATGATCTATCCGTTTAGGGTTATAAACACCATGTAGGTTTATTATAGAGTCTATTTATCCATTGTTGACACTTTGGACCCTTACGTTCCATAGTTTTCACTTTTTGTCAACTTTAGTCCCTCTAAAGTATATTTTCACATATGCAAAGTCTATGACACGTGTCAATGCATTATTGGACGTAAATTTTTCGCGGTGTTACATAAGTTTGCTAGGTTTTGCCTGGTCTTTGGGGAACAAATGTGGATACTTAAGTTTCATCTGGTCCTCGCGTTCCCACGTGAACTCTGGACCACGTCTTGAGTTCCAACGAACTCTCACAATTGGTATACGGCTGTGTTTACGAACTTTAACTTCCCGATCCATAATCTCAATTGGTTCTTCGACAAACTGCAATTTGTCATCTATCTTCAGCTCTTGAAATGGTACAACTAGTGTTTCATCCGCCAAACACTTCTTTAACTGTGATACGTGAAACACATCATGGACATTACCCAACTCAGCCGGTAATTCCAACCTGTAGGCCACCTTTCCAATCCGTTCTAAAATTTTGAATGGTCCTACATAACGAGGGTTTAGTTTGCCGCGTTTCCCAAAACGCACCACACCCTTCCAGGGTGAAACCTTTAACATAACGCGGTCATTAACTTCAAATTCCAGCGGTTTACTACGCTTGTCAGCGTAGCTTTTCTGGCGATCGCGAGCTGCGGCCATACGGTTTTGGATCTGCACAATGCTTTCTGATGCCTCAAGCACAAACTCAGGGCCTGTGATCTGACTATCACCCACCTCAAGCCAGCAGAGAGGTGAACGACATTTCCGTCCGTACAATGCTTCAAATGGAGCTGCCTTAATACTTGTATGGTAGCTGTTGTTGTAGGAGAACTCTATCAATGGCAAATGTTTCTCCCACCCTTTCCCAAAATCAATCACACACGCCCGCAACATGTCTTCAAGTGTCTGGATGGTGCGCTCGCATTGACCATCCGTCTGCGGGTGATAAGCGGTACTCATGTCGAGTTGGGAACCGAACGATTTATGCATTGACTGCCATAACTCTGAAGTGAAACGCGGATCTCAGTCTGAAATGATAGAAGTTGGCACCCCATGCCTAGAAACCACCTCCTTAAGATATACTGCTGCCAGCTGAGAGAATTTGTCTGTTTCCTTGATTGCCAGGAAATGTGCTGACTTTGTGAGTCGATCCACGATTACCCATATAGTGTCGTTTCCAGCCTGAGTCCTTGGTAACCCTGTAACGAAATCCATGGCGATCTGTTCCCACTTCCATGTGGGTATTTCTGGCTGTGGAAGTAGACCCAAGGGCTTTTGATGTTCGGCTTTGACTTTAGCACAAGTCAAACATTTGCTGACGTAGGTTGCTATATGAGCCTTCATGCTGGGCCACCAGTAGGTAGTTTTCAAGTCGTGGTACATCTTATCTGATCCAGGATGTACAGAGTAGCGTGATTTATGTGCCTCTTCCATTACAAGTTCTCGTAAGTTGCCAAAGAATGGGACCCAAATGCGTCCAGTTACGTAGTAAGCACCGTCTCCCTTTCGTTCTAGTCGTTTCCTCGAGCCACGTAAAGCTTCAGCTCGAACGTTCTCTGGTTTCAACGCTTCTAACTGAGCGTCTCGTATCTGGGAAGGAAGGTTGGACTGGATCGTGAGTTGCAATGCTCGTACACGCCTAGGTGCATTATCCTTTCTGCTGAGGGCGTCAGCTACAACGTTCGCCTTGCCCGGATGATACTTGATGGCACATTCATAATCGTTCAATAATTCCACCCATCGTCGTTGTCGCATATTCAATTCTTTCTGGTCGAAGATGTGCTGAAGACTCCTATGGTCGGTGTAGATGGTGCATTTGGTACCGTACAGATAGTGCCTCCAAATCTTCAACGCAAATACCACCTCTCCTAACTCCAAGTCGTGTGTCGTGTAGTTCTTCTCGTGCACCTTCAGTTGACGAGAAGCATAAGCTATCACCTTCTCGCGTTGCATCAACACGCAACCGAGACCCTGAATCGAAGCATCACAATAAACCACAAAATCTTCGGTTCCCTCTGGTAACGACAAGATCGGTGCACTGCAAAGTTTCTGTTTTAACAACTGGAAGGCCTCTTCCTGCTTCGTTCCCCAGGAGTACGCCGTGTTCTTCTGTGTCAGCGAGGTGAGGGGTTGCGCGATTTTCGAGAAATCTTTAATGAACCTTCGATAATACCCTGCGAGACCAAGAAATTGTCGCACCTCAGACGGAGTCTTTGGTGCCGCCCAATTCTTAACTGCATCCACCTTCGCAGGATCCACATGTATCCCTTTCTCGTTAACAACGTGCCCAAGGAAATGCACTTCTCGAATCCAAAAGTCGCACTTAGAAAATTTCGCATACAGCTGTTCCCTTCTCAAAAGTTCCAAGATGAGACGTAGGTGGCGCTCGTGATCCTCCTTGTTCTTGGAATAGACTAAGATGTCGTCAATAAACACTATAACAAACTCGTCGAGATATGGCTTACATACGCGGTTCATGAGATCCATGAAAACCGCTGGTGCATTGGTCAATCCAAACGGCATGACCAAAAACTCATAATGTCCGTAGCGCGTTCGAAAAGCCGTCTTGGGAACATCCTCTTCCCTAACCCTTACCTGGTGATACCCCGATCTTAAGTCGATCTTGGAATAGAAACTTGACCCTTGCAGCTGGTCAAACAAGTCGTCGATGCGTGGTAACGGATAGCGGTTCTTAATGGTCACCTTGTTGAGCTCTCGATAGTCGATACACATACGGAATGACCCATCTTTCTTCTTTACAAAAAGTACTGGGGCTCCCCAAGGCGAAGAACTGGGTCGAATAAAGCCCCTGTCCAACAACTCTTGCAGTTGATTAGACAGTTCTTGCAACTCTCCAGGTGCTAACCGGTATGGAGCTCGAGCAATCGGAGCCGCCCCCGGCGCAAGATCAATCTGGAATTCTACTTGACGATGAGGAGGTAACCCTGGTAGCTCCTCTGGGAACACATCAACGAATTCTCGCACCACTGGTAGATCCTCGATCTTACTTTCTTCAGACTGAGCGTTGGTAACTAACGCTAACATTGCAGGATACCCCTTTTGTAGACACTTCTGCGCATGCATGGCCGAGATAATACCAACCATCGTCCCACTACGATGTCCTTGAACTAATAATGTCTCCCCATCAGGGAGAGGGATACGCACAATCTTCTCTTTACACAAAATTTCTGCTTGGTGCTTAGACAACCAATCCATGCCTACCACTATGTCAAAACTACCGAGCGTAACGGGAAGGAGGTCAATATCGAACACCTGACCCACGAGATCTAGTTTGCACCTGAAAAGGACATTCGAGGCTTCTATCGTTTTACCATCTGCTAGTTCTACTACTTGTTTAACTTCTAAAGGTGTTGGGGTTATCCCTAATCGTTGACTAAACTCTAGGGACACATAACTCCAATCGGCACCCGAATCAAATAATACAGAAGCAATACGATTGTTAACAGGAAACGTACCAGTTACAACGTTGCCGTCATTCCTGGCATCCCCTGCTCCAAGCTGGAACACGCTGCTGCGAGCACCATTTCCCCCATTGTTGCCGTTGTTGTTGTTGTTGTTCCCAGCATTGTTATTATTCGGGCGGTTGTTGTCGTTAGCGTTCTGGTTTAGCTGAGGGCAATCCCGCTTAAAGTGGCCCTCGTCACCACACTGATAGCACCCCTTCCTGAAACCCTGGGTCTGCTGGGGTGGTTGCCCCTGTTGTCTCTAGTTTTGCTGGTTCTGTTGCTGCTGGTGTTTGGGTTGTAAGGTCCTACAGTCCTTGGCCTCATGGCCCGACTTACCACACTTGTTACACATCCAACCACATGGCCCAAAATGATGATAACCACACTTGTTACACCGTGGCTTCCTCCCTGCATACGAACCCTGGCTGTGGCCACTTCCCTGGCCTTGATTGACAGAAGACGACTGGCTGATGCTGCGGTTGCTGTTGTTGTCTGGCCTTTTCTGAGTCTGACCAGCACTAGAGGCTTTATCGTAATCACTCCACTTCCGCTTGTTATCATTAACGGATACAGTGGCAGTGGGTGTAGCAGCAGTAGTGGCCGAAATACGCGGCGGCAACGAGTCACTCTCTACCTCTTGATCCACAATCTTGTGGGTCAATCGAACAATCTGTGTCAAATCGTTCAGATTTGCTGCAGTAACCAAGCTTTTCACACGTGGAGGCAGCCCTTTGATAAACAACTCAATTCTCCGTGGCATGGGCCGAGACAAGTTCGGGCACATATCCGCCAATTCATACGATCGTTTCACATAAGCTTCGACCTCAGATCCTACCATCTTCAAATCATAGTACTCGTTTTCCAGCTTTTGGATCTCATCTCGAGGACAATACTCCTCCCTGATCCGTTCCTTGAAGTCATCCCAAGTTATGGCATTCGCTGCCTCGAGGCCCAACAACTGAACTTGGGCGTTCCACCATGTTAGGGCACCATCTGCCAAGGTACCCGTAGCATATTTCACCATGTCCCCAGCGGAACAGTTACAGATAGCAAACACGGACTCTGCTTTCTCAAACCACCTCAGAAGCCCCACAGCCCCTTCAGTCCCGGTGAAGGCATGTGGCTTACAGTCCATAAACATTTTGAATGTACAAGCAGGTTGGTTGGGTTGGGGTTGCGCTTGCTGACCTAAATGACGGAAGGAAACACATTATAGGAGTGAAAAGACGTGTATGTGGTATAAGAGTAAAGAGTACTTGGTACGTTCCGTACCAGCTTGATAGGCTGCTAAGGCCTCAGCCACTCGGGTATTGATTAAGTCAGTCAACTCAGCCTGAGTCATGTTGATGTTGCCACGTCCGTGTCCTCGTCCACTCATGATTCTATAGTTGGAAATGAACTGATTTAGGAGTCGATCAAGGTGGAATTCATGTATCACACCTATTCACTACCAAGTTCGTATACAAAATAAGGCAGAACCCTTCTCACGCTCGATAAGCCTCACTGGGACTTGCATGCACCCCACGTTATTATTAAGTGTGCACCCATAATAATAAGGCGATTTGCATGTTCATCTCAGAGCCTCTTAGCTTGCGCTCGAAGCTTCCCCCGTTCAAACAACACAACAGATGGTATCACAGGTCTATGGTTCGCATGAATCGAAGAGTAGTGTCACACTATCAAGTCACTATGGTGTTTAATGTTTCATTTCATATATGTTGTGAGTATGTGACTGCTAAGCAAGTAATGTATAAAGTGAGAGAGAGACGAACCTTGCAATCTGGAGCTGAGTGTCATGATCGATTTTCGAAGGTGTTCGGTTATAGTCTGGTTTTACAAAACGTTTTAAAACCTAGTTCACTATAACCAGTGGCTCTGATACCAAACTGTAACACCCCCAAAATCCCACCTGCGGAAATCCCGCGAGGCATGTTACGCATCAGAGTTCGAGCCACCCATCACATTGAACCAATGGTAAATACTTAAATAAAACATAATATCAATTCCCAAAGTGTTGTGTAGCGGAAGCATGTAATCGTTTAGCAATCGTTTCATAATAATAATCAAAATCAATGTATCATTTATAAGTGAATCCAAGAGTCTCGATCCATGACCACTCCAGCACTCCCAGATAGCAAGTCCATGTTCCAAGGTTAACGACCTACAAGCATGCAAACAAGTGTGTCAGACTACGCTGGTGAGTTCAAGGTTTTGTTAACGTGTTTTGTTACCAGATGTATGTTAATGCGATTCAATGTTGCATTACGATGTTGCTCATGCTAGTTACCCTAGGGAGTGTGCCCATATGTAACCGAGGAGTGTGCCTCTTAGCAACCCACTATGTTGTTCACGCTAGTTACCCTAGGGAGTACGCCCATATGTAACCGAGGAGTGTGCCTCTTAACAACCATAGTGATACCCAGATAATTAGTTCACGCCCGTCCTTACGGCCCGGTGTGAGGTCTCCCACCTAATAGCGCTATCAACTAATTACCCCCATTGCCCTCCAGGCAATCCGATGATAGATTCCATGTTCAATTAACCAAAACCGATTAAGTTGTTTACCCAAGGTTTCCCTTCCAAATGTTTACCAGTTGTCCCAAACCACCGGGACGCATGCTTGAGAAAATGCAATGAACTCACCTGGGGTTGCTCGGTATGATACACGAAAAGGTTCAGTTAAGCTACAATGTGATCAACCACGTCCTAGCATGTTTATCATACAAGTCAGGTTTGTATACAAGTTTTGCACGTATGTTCTACACGTCTCGTAACAAGTTGTGTACAAGTATTGACCATTGTATTCACGTATAAGCATAGCAGTTCAACAGTAGCTTCACATAAACAAAGTCCAAATATGCGGCCCAATCAGATGGGCTCGTGACAGTGTGCAAGTCCAACAGTGTGTACGTGTATATGGTCTCGAGTCGAGACCAGAGATCTCGAGTCGAGACTAGGCGGTCTCGGGTTGTACTGGTTTCGGGGTCTCGAGTCGCAACAAGGTTGTCTCGAGTTGTCACGTTCTAGTCAAGACTACACGGTCTCGAGTCGCAACCGGACCCGCAACCGTGGTCTCGAGTTGTGCTGTTTTGTGCCGGTGTGTTTGTCTCGAGTCGAGACAAGGTGTGTAACTGGCTTCCTGATTTGTAGTCCATGATTTCCATAACAAGTTGTAAACAGATTTGGCAGTTTCAAATCAAATCAATTAACAGTTTTGCTATAATCCGAACGAATCAAACAAGCATTTTTTTAACATAAAATCTCATGAACCCTAACATGATCAAAACATAACAATATCTAAGCAACTCTTATAATTCAATCCGATTTCACACATGCAACCGGTTAACAAGCACTCGTTTCTAAAACAATAATATGCAAATCCGATTAGCATCTACACGGTTCCAAATCAATGACATGTAACCCGAATCATGGCAACATCCGATTAATATAAACATACATGTAAAACACCCATCCGATAACATTCCAAGATTATCATGCAAAACATACATGTATATCGCACATCATACAATCAAGTAACAAATAAGCACTAAAACACTAACCAGATTGAGAGGAGAACAAGGATTGAGAATGGTTGCGAACAAGCTTCGATGGAGGGGATTACTTGTCGTCGGTTTCTCGAGAGGAAGGAGGAGAGCTAGGGTTTCTTTGTGTGTGTGAAGTGTTTTGGTAACAATGGATGGTGGTTACAAACACCCTAATTGTTAAACAATCAAAGAGGGATGGGCCGAACCCCACTTGGGTTGCCCATTGGTTCCGGTTACAAGGAATACGGCCCAAATGGCCTTGTGCGTTCAAGTAGGTGTTGTGTGTTCGTGAGTCATGTGCGGTCGGGTCACTTGTATAAACACACATTCACATAAAAATAAACATAACATTCAATCAACATAGTTCACGTAAGCACGTAACGTTACACAAAGTAGGTTCAAATTACGAGTTGTCACAGAGCAGGGGCAGACCTTGGAGATCCTCGGCTTCAGAGGCCTTTCTCTTCTTTCCCTTTCCCATGATAGGTGCTTTAGGGGCCGACGCACTTGGGCTAGCAGGAGTCTTCTTCCTTGAGGATTTGACATTAGTAAGATCAGCAATACCGAACTTGGAAGCAGACTTAGAGGATTTTCCAGCACCTACACAACCAAAATAAGATAAGTATTCTAATTAAACCTGAAAATCCTACATAGAATTACTTTCTAAATGAGGATACTTACTTGACATTGTGACAGAGGCAGAGGATACTTCTTGGGAATCCTGGGTAGTAACCTGGAAAGTTCTTGTCTCCGGATCAAGCTTCTTGAAGGCCAAAAGTCTCTCTTTTGCAGCGGGTGTCAACTTCAGACGAGAGATGGAGATAGCTGCACAATAAACAAGAAAATATCAGTGATCCTCTTCCTAAGGAACAGGTCTTATGATGATCCTTCCAGGATCCTCTATCCTACCATGAGTAGCCCACTCTTTGGGCAGATCCTTCCCATCAGGGATGGTATCTCTCCTAACAAAAAAGAACCGTCGCTTCCAGTTCGTGTCGTTCTTGGTAACTTTGAAGACAGGGTGATCCTCCCCAGCTTTTCGCTTAAACAAATAGCGATGGGATCCGAAAGTGGTAAGATCATACATCTCAGCCAGTTCCGCCATACCAAGGTCTATCCCCTCTTGTTCAATGATCCTCTCAAGGGTGTATAACACCCTCCAGATCATGGGCATAGCCTGGATATAGCAGATGCCGGTAAGAGAGAAAAAGGATTGAGTGAACTGGGGGAAAGGATACGAATATCCTATCAAGAACGGAGTAACCGGGAAAGCTACCCAAGTATCAGAAATAAAATCACTCAAAGCAGTGGGGGTAAAAGACTTGAAGAGAGTATTCGCCGGAAAGCATTGACGGATTCTGTCGATCTGAGGATCGGTAAAACAGCACCTCTCGGTGGGAGAATCTTTGATGATCCCTTGACCCTTCAAGGGGCTGTTCTTCTTAGGATCTTATGCGGGGAGTTCCGGAGCAACATCTTTATAGAAGAATGGAAAGAAGAAGAAAAACAGAGCAAAAGAGAAGAAGATGAGAAGGAGAATACCTGGTTGATCTTCCGAATACGATTATAAAGGGAGTCGCTTTGAATTTAAATGCATTCGATCCTATCCCTATTTCTATTTATAATGATGATTCGTGCAGGGTTTTCACTTCCGTGACGTTAGATCGCAACGGATAGTTCCATTGTAACGGCTATATATCCGTTAAGTCAGTTAGAGATAAGACCGGCAAAATATAACTCGTTTATATTAGATAAATACTCCTTATATTTTGGGGGCAATTGTTAGGGCTGGATTTTTATGACTTGTGATCCTTACATGTGATCCTAATCAGTGATCCTTGTTTCTGTGACAGATAGTGATCCTCAGAAGAGTTCCAGGGACAGGATCACGGACCATCCTAGGGATCCTCATACTAACGATTATTCTCTTTGGGTTTAATGTTATCTTGCAGGAATTTCGAGTAGGATCCGCTCTTAGCAACGTAAACAAGGAACCTATCACGCTACTTTGGCATATGCATAATCAAAGATGGACGTTATGGACAATATGGAAACTCAGCACGATTTAAGGGCGATAATTTAGGCTAAATTTACTTCTATTCTTGAAGGGGTAACGAGCTAATAGTTAGGTTACTTACCTAAAATACGACCGCACACACTTGTATAAGTAGCACTCTTCCACATTCGGAAGACACAACACATTTCTCACATGCTTTAGCATACGATACTATAGTGATCCTTGTACCTAGCTCGTTACCATCCGAAGTTGTAAAAATATTGTTTGTTATATGGAAGCTTGGTGATCGGTAGTTGCCATCACCCGAGGTTTTTTATGCCGGAGATCATTCATTGATCAAGGGCTTTTTCCTCGTATAAATCCTTGTGTCACTTGCATATTTTACATTAAAATGATCCTTTACTTTATTCATCAAACCAAGCATCATTCCCCGTTTACATAGAGTTTGGTTGCATTATCCTTGTGTGATTTTTGACCAAAACACCTACTATGTCCATTCCCCACTTCATGAATGGCCAAGGGGAAGCTATAGGATATAATGGTTCAGCCGGTTGATGCAATATGTTGCTATGCCTCTGACACGCATCACATCTTCGAGCGTATTCTGCAGCATCTTTCTTCATTGTCGGCCAATAGTATCCTGTTCTCAACACTTTTGAGAATAAAGATCTGCCCCCAGTATGGTTACCACAATCCACTTCGTGTATATCCTCAAGCACTTCCATGGCCTCAGGATCCTTCAAGCATCTTAGGTATGGACCTGCAAGATATTTCTTATACAAAATATTATTTATAATGGTGAATCGTGATACCTTCATCCTAAATGCCTTAGGATTTTCGTCTTCAGGAATGTGTCCTTCCTTGAGATATCTTATGATTGGAGTCATCCACGATCCAGTATCCTTCTCAGGATCATGACCAGAATCCTGAATGCTTGTTACCTCTTTATCCTGAGCTTTGAAGGGATCCATAGCAGGATACAGGATATGAAGTATCGGTATTTGGGTTCCCTTCGTATCCTGACTGATGATTCTAAGTTTGCCAAGGCATTCGCTTCAGCATTATCCTCTCTTGGTACATGTTCAAGTGTAAAAACATCAAAATATCCTGCTAATTTTTGAGAATATCGAGGTATTCGATTAACTTCTCACCTTTAACTACATAGGATCCATTAAAATGATTAGTGATTAACAAGGAGTCAACATATACTTGCAAACTTTTAATATTCATGTTCTTAGCCAATTCTAATCCGGCAATCAAAGCCTCATATTCTGCTTCATTATTAGTGGCAGGAAATTCACATCTAATAGCCAGGGGTATTATGTCCCCCTGTGGCGATTTTAGTAGTATACCCAACCCTACTCCTCTAACATTAGAGGCACCATCAGTATATAATGTTCAGGATTCTGAAGATTCTCCTAGTTGTTGCACTTCTAAGTCTACTTCATTTTGAATATCACTACTGAAATCAGCCACAAAGTCAGCTAAAGCCTGGGATTTTATGGCATTTCTAGGTTCGTACACTAGATCATAGGCACTTAACTTCACTGACCATTTAGCCAATCTACCTGACATCTCGGGTTTCCTAAGCACATTTCTAACAGGATAATTGGTTTTAACATGAATCCTATGTGTCTCAAAGTAATGTCCAAGCTTTGTTGATGCCATAACTAGAGCCAATATTAACTTTTCTAAATGAGAATATCTAGTTTCAGTATGTAATAAACTTTTGCTAACATAATAAACAGGATACTGCTGACCTTCATGATCCTTTACAAGGACAGCACTTACTGCATTCCCTGATACTGCAAGATACAGGGATAATGGTTCACCATCCTCAGGTTTCATTAATAGAGGTGCTGTTGAGAGTTATTGCTTCAAATCCTGCAAGGCTGCTTCATGCTTCTCCCCCCATTCAAACTTTCTATTTTTCTCCAGGATATCATAAAACTCCTTGCATTTTTCCGAGGATCTTGAGATAAATCTATTTAATGCTGCTACTCGTCCTGTCAATCTTTGAACATCCTTCATGTTAGAAGGTGATTTGATATCCAGGATGACTCTGATCTGTTCTGGGCTTGCTTCTATCCCTCTTTTAGTCACCATATATCCTAGAAACTTTCCTGCCCCCACTCCAAAATGGCACTTAGCAGGATTCAGCTTCATGTTATACTGATCCAGGATATCAAATGCTGTTTCAATATCCTGGAGATGATCCACAGCCTTCTTAGATTTCACTACCATGTCATCGATGTACACCTCCATAGTGTCCCCCAGTTTGTCTTTGAACATCATGTTTACCAATCTTTGATATGTTGCACCTGCATTTTTCAAACCAAAAGGCATAGCAGTGTAACAATAAATACCTGTTGGTGTCATGAAGGCAGTATCCTCCTGGTCTGAAGGTTCCATCTGGATCTGCTGAAATCCTGAGGATGCATCCATGAAGGTTAACATTTCATGGTCGGCAGTAGCATCTACCATTGAGTCAATATGAGGAAGAGGGAATGGGTCTTTTGGACAAGCTTTGTTTAGGTCTGTGTAATCTACACAAACTCTCCATTTCCCGTTCTTCTTCTATACCACCACTACATTTGCTAGCCACCTTGGAAACTTGACCTCTCTGATCTTTACTTCAATAATCTGTCTACTTCTTCCTGAATAATTGCATTTCGTTTTGGAGCGAATTTTCTTCTTTTCTGTTGGACAGGCTTGAATGACCTGTCAATACCAAGCTTGTGTGTTATAACATCCTTGGAAATACCTGTCATATCCTCGTGCTTCCACGCGAATGTTGACATTATGCATTTCAGAAAATTAGTTAATTGGTCCTCAATATCCTGAGGGATGTTGGTTCCCACGAGCACCGAGATATCCGGATTATCCTGATCTAGGATAATTTTCTTTACATCCTGCTCCGAAGCCTCCGCAATATCCTGGGCCCGTGTCTTTAATTGCTATGCTGCATTAGGCTTGGTAGAGGATTTCATGGAGGATGAGTAGCACTCCTTCACCTCCTACTGGTCACTATCTACTTTGACAACTCCCCAGGGTGTAGGGATCTTGATGCACTGATGATAAGTTGACGGCACAGCTTTCATATCATGGATCCATGGCCTGCCCAATATGATATTATAGCAGGATAAGGAGTCCATCACACAGAAGCGCTGTATTAAATTGACCCCTTCAACATATACTGGTAATTTAATTTCTCCCACGGTATTCCTAGCTTCTCCACTGAAGCCGACGAGTACAGTGGATTTTGAAGTGATATCCATTGGAGATACGTTCATCCTTTTTAACGTCTCTAGTTGGATTATGTTGACAGAGCTTCCATTGTCCACCAATATCATGCGTACAAAATGGTTAGCCACATACAATGTTATTACCAGAGCATCATGGTGAGGATCCTGGACAGTATCCCTGTCATCACTATTAAAAGTGATCACTTTATCAGCTGTGAGGGTCGTCATCCTGGTTGGTCTTTCCCCCCTTTCGGCTTTAGCTTCCTTTGCATGTCTCTTGGCCGTAGAATATGAAGTCCCACAAATGTAGGATCCACCTGAAATAAAGTTAATTATCTTGGCATCCGCAGGAGGTGATGCTGCTCGTTCAGGATCCTTCTCAGTATCCTGTCCTTTGTTATTCTTTCTTCCCAGGAGATCCTTCAGATAACCTTTGCTCAGGAGATAGCTTATTTCCTTCCTCAGAGCAATGCAATCCTTTGTAATATGTCCAAAATCTTCATGGAAGGCACACCATTTGGACTTATCCTTCCAATCAGCCTTTTGTTGATTCTTCCGAGGCCACCTGGCTTTGTCTCCTAAACCCTACATAGCATACATTAGTTCAGGTATATCAACAGAAAAATAATATTCAGATAACTCAGGATACTCCTCAGGATCCTCGTCTTCAACAGCATTCACTTTCTTGTTATCGTTTCTACCATACGGCTTAGAGCGGTATGGTTTGTACGAGGATTCTGACTTCCTGTTAGTTGATTTATATGTTGAGGATGCATTCATCCTCTCTTGCATTTTCTTATCATCTTCTAGCCTGATATATCTCAAAGCCCTATTCTGTCACACCCCGATTTCCACGTGTCTCACCGGTGGGCCCGGTGGGGGATTACCGTGACGATGTTGGCAACAAAATAGTCAAACCACACAATTATATAATGCACAGCGGAAGCATAAGATAAATATATAAACTTCAACCTCTGATTGTAATATCAAAATGTTTTACAGGGGTTGAATATATCCACAGTGGATCGTAAATAAACATAAAGCATTGTTCCATCAGATACTGCAATCAAGCTTGCGAGACTTATCCCGACGCTAGGGAGCTAATACCAGCCAATTTACGTTTAGGTACCTGCACTTAATCTTTTTGGGAAAAATACGTCAGTTTACACTGGTAAATACATTCAACTGACACATTTGAAAATGTTTATTTAAAATTGATTTGAATGCACAAGGCACAAACTCTTTTATAACTTGGGAAAATTATAATAAAATCTTGTGAACGTTTTACATGTTCTTTTATGCGTTCAGTAGCCCGGGTCGTGCCGGGTTAAAGATTTATAGACACACCACGTTTGCGTAAAACCGTAGTATAAAAACCAACGGCTACGTCTTTTAATTTTTAATGTCGACACTTTATATCGGGTGTACGCCTACACCGGGATGTCGATGGTCGTGGCCATTTCGTAAAATGATGCCAAGGATATCCGGGACAACGGTCATTAAACCCCCCAAAGGCTTATAAGCAACAAAACTGTTTAAATGAGCCGATCATATTTAAGCAATTAACCACCTAAGCGATGGAATTATATAATGCTCAATCAAGCGGTATTAATATACCGTAACCCAAGCCCATATAGGGGAAATAAGTTAAAGTATTTACCTTTGCAAGTATATTTCCTTATTTTGGATTAAATCACCGATAGCTTTTACTGGGGCTCCTAATCTAGAACAAAGGTTTTAATTAACCTCTTAGAATCCTAACGGGTCGTTATAATGGCCGTAGCCTAGACCGGTTGGTTCCGATATATGTAGATATGGTTTAATCGCGCGAAAAGGTGAAAACCGAGAATGGAGTATGATTTGGACCCAACAAGTTCAAAGACTTGTTTTATATGGGTTTATAGTTCATACTCTGGATTTTGGGGTTCAAATAATATAATTTGACCCATACCGGCTATTGCACGAAAACTAGTTCCATGGGCCGTACCGTGTGCGCAAATAGGCGAAACGGTTAACCATAAGTGTCCTACGCTTATTTCCTAAGTCAATATGCCTTAAAAGTATTTTGGTATCAGTAGGATACCTTCCGTAATGCCCGTAACGAGTTTAAGTTAATATTATGCCCCGTAGGGGCTTTTCGGTCATTTTAAAGACTTTAAAAGGGCTTTTCGAGTTCTACAGGAAATCTGAGTTTCCCGAACAGCTTATAAAGCTTAAAATACTTTATTTATTGTTTAAAATCAGTAGCAACTGGAATCGGGTCAAAAGACCTTGTAGAACTCATGTTTTGGCCAAAAAGGGCATATTCGGTATTAACCGAACCGTAGCCATAACCGCAGGTTATGAGCAAGGTAAAAATTATTAAAAATCTTTAAAATTCCCAAAATATTATTTTAATACAGTGGGTAAAAGTTTTGGTGACGAAATCTTGGTTTAGATAAGTGTTATGCTAATTGCGCCCTTAATTACTAAAGTTTACTTTAGTTGCGCTTTTTAGCATAACTCTCATTCTAGACCTCGGATTGACGTGAAACTTTAAGGACATGCTTATAATTTAATAAGCAAGGTTTTGGTCCGTTCACGTGTCCGAAATACTCGTTTTAATTTTTAAAAGGCCGTTACGGTCAACTTTTAGGCGAATGACGGAAATACGTAAAAGACTCGGATAACTCATGAACCGACCACAGAGGTTTATACCAACATATGACCTGGTCCTAAGAGAGTCCTAAGGTATATTTATACCTTACTAAAACGGGTCAGAACTGAAGTCAAAGCAAAAGTCAAACTTTTGCGACTTTCGGCTCCGAACCGGTTCAATATAGTAAATGATCGATTCAAACGAGCGCAAACAGGTTTATATACTTATTATCATGTTTTATGATTGTCAAAACAGGTTCCATAACATATATATTACAGATTATGCATAAATCGCTAAAATAGCTTTCTGTTGACTTTTTAACCGCACGTTTGACTCGACATTTGACATAGTTAGAGTGGTGATTAGGGGGAACCTTTTTAGAGGTTTATTACCCACATAAATACCAACTCATAACCACTTTTGATTCGTCATAAGACTGAACCATTACTGATTTATTGTAAAGTCAAACCGTAGTTACGACGGTTTGGTTCTTAGCCATTTACTAAGGAAATGTGAAACCACAAAGGGTTAGATCACTTACAGAAGTTGTGTTCTTGCTTATGGAGCAGAGAAAGATGCTTGGAAGCTCCTTAGAATGACCAGAGGTGTATGTTTGAGTTGTGTGTATGTTATGTGCAAGAATGTGGCTATTTATAGCAAATGCTAAGCCTCTATGATCATTACAACCACCACAATAGTCCAGAGATGATGGGTAGGTGTCCCAGAGGTGTATGGGTCGAGTAGGGGGCACCCATGCCTCATTTATTGGAGGTTGATCGTTCACAATGCTCAAAAGTCAAGAAAACACCAATTTTCTGCATCTGGGCGTCCAATGCGGCCCGCATGGAGGTTCCATGCGTTTACAATGCGGGCCGCCTGGGATTAAAAGATCAGACGCGTAATTGAGGAGGCTCGCGGCCCGCCTCAACTTAACCCAATATGCAATGCGGGCCGCGTGGGGTTAAGATTTCAGAAATTTTAAATCTTTTGTCATGATTACAGAATCTGGTAATTAATAACGAAATCTTTCGTAATGATTTACCTGACCTTTCGGGTTTGAAGGGGTAACTTTGCGGTTTGGCCCTCGGGTATTTACCGATAGGGGCCTCGTGTTATTCACCCGCGCTATTAAGTCCCCGTTTATTTTATTAATTGTTCAGAAAGCCTTAACTTTCATTATTGACGCTTTCAACCCTTCTCATACGAATTTGAGTATAACTCTTTCGTTTTAAAACGGAACTTCGCGGAATTTATACAGTATATTCTAGTGAGCGTATAATACTGTTACGAAGTCTTGGGGACGTTAAAGGATCACTCAGAGGTATAATTAAACATGTTGACACAGTTAACCCCTGTAGTTCGTAATCTCTCACTTTCTTCCGCGTTTCGCTTCCGTACGTTTTATGATTTATTCGTTTGAAGGTACAAGCATTTATTTAGGGTTACTATACAGTATATTTACCCTTGTTGACATTTATAACCCTCGAATTTATATACTTTCAAGGTTTGTCAAAATTAGTCCTTTATTTATTATAGATGCCACGTGTAAACAAATGACACGTGTTAACACATCATTGGACACAAAAATTCGAGGTGTTACATCTTCCGAGCTTCATCTAAGTTCCTGCAAGGATTCATCACAAGATCTTGATAAAATTGGGAATCTTTTTGCAGTCCCATCTTGAATGCTTGGACTGCTGTAGCAACATCAAGGTGTGGGATATCCAAGGATTCCCTGCTGAATTTGTTCACATAATCCCTTAGGGATTCTTGAGGTCCTTGAGTTATCCTATAGAGATCACTTGTTAATTTTTCAAAACTCCTACTGCAAGAAAATTGACTATTAAATAAGTTCACTAAATGAGCAAATGATGTAATTGAGTGCGGAGGAACATTCAAGAGCCATTTCAAGGCTGATCCTGTTAAGGTAGAACCAAAGCCCTTGCACAAGCATGCTTCTTTAAGATTTGGAGGGGTAGGATTGATTTCCATCCTTTCCCTATACTGGGCAATATGCTCCTCAGGATCCGTGGTTCCATCATAAAGCTTCATGTTGGGAGTTTGAAATCTTTTTGGAATTTCAGCATCACAAATAGGATGCGCAAACCGGGATATCCTGTGGCAATCCTGGGACACTTCAGGAATTGGCTGAACCACCCCAGGCACACTGGATATCATATCTTTTAGCTTCTGAAGTTCCCTAGACAATGCTGATATCACACCTGCATCCTGCAAAGATCCAATACCATTAGTAGCAAGTGTATTATTATTATTGGATACACTACTGATCTGAGGATTCTGTCCATATCCTGAAGCATATCCTGAGCTTCTCTCAGTTGACATTCTAACTAAAGAGGGTATCTCAGGAGTGTGATTCTGGGGACGGCTAGGCACAATATTTCCCCGGTTATCTTCAGTATAAACCGCAGAACTGAAGTTCAAAGCCCTGGGTTGCAAGGGAGTGACAGTATCCTCAGTGGGCCTGCCTGAGCTAGAGTTTAAGAGTTGTATTTCTCTTAAAATCATTCGGTTGGTCTCCTGGTGCTGCCTCATCTGTTCCTGCATACTACCAAACAAGGTCAGAATTTCATCATTAGAAGCCAGAACAGGGGTCGATTCCTGAATACTCCGAGTAGGTATGATATCCTGAGGCTGCGAGGAGGCTCGCATCCTTGGAGGAGGCGGAGGGAGCACCGAACCAATTGTTGCAGAAGTTGTAGCAGACACAGTAGAAGAGCTCATGCTTGATCTCGAGGCCATTGCAAACAATGTAGCGAACAGTTTGGAAAATACAAAACCAAGTAGTGATCTTGCAAAAGTTTTTAGAAAAAATAGCACCACTTGCCCCACGGTGGGCGCCAAATTGTTTTGGTCAAAAATTACCAAAGCAATTAAGTGATCAAATTAGTTAAGTGAGGTAGTGTGCTAAGAGAATGTGTTCAAAAATATGTTAATCAAGTTGTTTGCAAAAACAGTTTCAGGATACGGCTCAAGATATTGAGCTGTATTTACGATTAAACAATGAGCAAAAAAGTAAAGGGTGACACGGGATGTACGAGGAAAGCCCTTGATCAATCTAGATCTCTGGCATAAAACCTCGGGAGCTGACAATCGCAGCTGCCTTGTTCTTCTTATTGCTTTAAACGTCAAGATACAGTGCAGGATATTGATCAGATCGCTAAGTGTTACAATGTTTGTTGTGAAAGTGAAAGTTGCGAGAGAGAAAAGTGTGAGAGAGTAGTGAGTGTTCTCGTTGTGTCCTATTCGATCCGATCTATCCATCTATTTATAGCTATGAAATACAAACAAAAACTCCTATAAATGGGGGATGCTCCCGAATATTCCATAGTGTACGTTGTGGACCAAGTAAAGCGGGTTCAACGTCCCTATTCGAACAACTTAGAGCGAGTCTTCCGGAGAAAAGGTCCTCATGAACGTTGCAAGCTTGAGCACGAGCTCCTGCACATAATCCGTTAGTGATCCTCAGGATACCATTCAGGATGTTACCAATATCCCAAATGTGTAACCAGGGTATGAACACATATCATACAATCAAGATATAGCTTAAAATATTGACCAGGATAGAGGCTCGGAATTTCACCCATAACACATACGATTTGAAAAACGCCATAAACGCCAAAATGTTAATACGATGAAACCATTAAACGCCATTAATTATTGAATTTGGTTAACACCAAAAATCTTAAACCCCAAAAATTAAAACAATATTGGGAAAAGCGGAACTGGAAAAGCAGAAGATGAAAGGACAAAAAAGCCCCCCCGCCCTTCTCTATGCCGCGTGACACGTGTTGGGTCAGGATGCGTTCTCACCGTTCTCACACTTTTGAGCGTTTTCTCCTGATCTCGTTTCTATATATATATATATATATATATATATATATACCTATATGCTTAAATCCTCGTACGTATATCTTCATACCTGCATACCTTATATATATTCCCATCATAGACTCGAGTTTGTGTGTGTGTATGTATATAGGGTTAGCGTAAAATGAAAAAATCATACGAGTTATTAGAACTTAGAGAACTCAACCTTACGAAATATTTATTTTTCAATTTTTTACCAATAATCCTAAAAAATCAACTTTTCCAAAAAGATGTAAGTTTTTATTTACAGCACCGTATATGATGTAAAAAAGTCGATGTCATGCTGATGTCATTAGCTTTTTACAACAGCTGTAAGGGGTTGAAAACACTACTTCAATTTTTTTCTTTTTTTACTGCCGTATTTTTAACATTTTAATGTAGGGGTGTGAAAAAAATGGGGACAAAACTCGCACGGGAAGACCGAATTATCTAAGTTCTCACAACTCATATAAGTTTTCCCTTGGTCCGAATCCTATGTGTGTGTGTATATATATACATATATTTATTTTAATATATATGTAAATGTATATAAATATATGTATATATTATTCTAATTAATGTTTGCCTTCATACAAATAGGTATATGAAACATATAACCTTACTTACCATTTCTTGCTTAAAAACCATACGAGTAAACATGAATTTTATACATATTCTTCATTTTTACCTGATCCACTCACTAGATTGTTTTGTTGTACCTTTCACAGGCTATCTCTCTCCGCATCACACGGTTCTTCCCTTTGATCGTTTCACGCGACCAAATTCCATCTTACTACTTCTCTTCAAAGTGTGGGCACATCAGAAGTGTCGGTTCATCATCTTCTTCTGTTTCGACTAAGAGTGTCTCATTTTCCTTGATTTTCTTGGTTGGGCATTCATAGGCATAGTGCCCAAGTTTCTCTGTAACACCCCGAAAACGGGTTTGGTAATCAAACCACGTTAATACTAAAAGACGGGTAAATTATCGTTAGTGGTAAAATTAACCCGGAAAATATTAGGATTTATATAACTAAACCTAATATTTAATAAAAAGGAAAAAGAATGCTTTTGAGAAAAATAAAGTTTATAGAAGCCCGAGTTAACGGGACTTAAAACAAACTGAGTCGTAAATTCCCCAAACCCACTAATTTAACTAGGAATGTTTAACCTAGTTAATAAGTAGAAATATTGTTAGAAATAAGTAGGTTGTAGCCTACTTAATAACTAACCAAACAAGAGGGGCCAAATTCGGATAAATGGAAAGTTAGGTTATAAAAACATAAGTTTAATCAAAACACACACTTAGTGTGTTTTGAGAATGTTCTGTTCGAACCCAGGAGGTTCCCCAGGAGCCAAAACCCTAATCTCATCAAAAATCATCAAATTGAAGGTCTAAACGAAGTCTAAATTCACAATTGAACGTGAATTAATGATCACCCAAGCTATGGGATCATAAGGTATGTCAAATTTTGATGATTTGTGAAGTTGTGAAATTTGATAAATCTCATAATCTGCGAATTAAGGATGAATTATAGAAGCTATGGTTGAATTATGATGTATAATTGCTTAGGAACAAAACCCTAAGAGAAAATTATACATATGATGCTATAAATTGAATGTTTATATGATTTACCACACTAGGATAAGTGGGTTTTAATCATATAATGAAAGTGATGATATAATTGTGTCTAGAATCATCATACATGATAGCAATAAGGAACTACTTGAACAAATTGTGTATTTGAGTATATAATCATACTTACTATGAAATGGTTTTGTATGATAAGATGAAAATCGATGATATATTCATGTTGAATGATGTATGATATCATTATGTGTTAAAAATAATTAAAGTTGTGTTAAATTGATGAAATTTGATTACATGAACTTGGTTAATAAAGTGGTTAAAAACGGTAGCATAAGAATGATGCTTACCGGATAATTGACCATTGATATGATCGAATGATAAATTTGACATAAGAATCGTAGGATGGAATAGTCGTAAATGATTATGACTAATCTAACCATCTTACAAATTTCGATGATAGTTTGACGCTTGACAAGCTAGGTGGAAGCTTGGGAATGAAGCGGGTCAAACGAATCAAGAAAGAAGAAAAAGCATAATCAGGATGCAAGGTAAGTAAAGCTTACACCTTTTATTTAATACCTATTGGTTTTATAGGTTATGGATAATATAAAGTCTTATTTGAATTGTGATGTTCCGACACGACATGTGCGGTTCGAAACAAAAGACAATGATAATAAACCATGTTTAATGGTTAAAAAGGACTAATATGATAAATTGGTCATACAATGGCTAATAGATAATGAGTTTCGAGTGGTTACCTTATAGGGTAAACTAACATAAATAATAAGGGTAAAACGGTAATTCGATCACAAGTTGACGATGACCGTTAGTTTTTGAAAGACACTTTATGGCGTAAGCCATAATGGGTTAAACGAGTTAAGAAATGGTTTATAAATAAAATGACCGTACGATATAAACCGGAGCGAGTCATGTAGACGAGATGATAATAAATACCATCTCGCAAAGATACACGGTTACTTAGACCAAACGGGTCAAAAGGTGAAAATATCACCCTTTGACAATATCGACTAATGGTTTGTCGAGTTGTTTGATTATAGGAAAAAAATATCGAATGGATATTTACATCGCTATTGCTTGGCGGCTATTAAGGCAAGGTATTGAAATGGGTCAATATATTGATCCGAGTCAGGTATGTGTAATAGGTTAACTACTCATTTAGAACGTAAGGTTCAATGAGAGTTAAATGAAGTCGAAAATAGACATTTGGTTACTTTAATAGGTAAACCGAAGGATTTAAATGATGGTCATTGTGTTTTGAAAACACAATGACTTTTCAAACCAAATCATAGTTACAAAGAGGGATTTTGGGTCAAACATGCTTTCAAAAGTCCTTCATCGTAAATGAAAGGCTAAAATGGACCAAAAAGCCCTTGTAAGCTAAATTGAGCAAACGACATTTAAAGGTTGTTTGGAAACGAGTTTTATGATTAAATAAATACTTAGACTAAGTATGAAAAGCGAAAGATGTAAATCTTTGGTCAATTGACTCTATAGGAGTCTTTGCTGTAAAATGATCCGAGGGGTAAAACTCGGAATTTATACATTACCACATTAAATCCGCCACGAATATAGTTGTGGAGGAAAATTAATTGATAAGAAATGTGGTAATATAATGCTAGAAATGAATGAAAGCGATTCATGTCAAAAATATGCTTACAATACCCTTAACGGGTCAAAATAAGCATATACGCATAAACGGGTTAAAAGATGAATAAAAACCCATGGTTATGATCTTGTATAATAGGAAATAGTTATAACATAAAGTTCATGAGAAAACTGATAGAAACAAATAGGTTTGTTTGATAAAATCATGAACGGGTCAAAACTTTGTAAAAAGGTAATAAGTCGAAAGCTTAAAAGTCTTAAATTTTGTTAATCTGGATGTCGGATTTAACTCCATGTGATGGAGAATCGAATTACGATCACGTAGGAAGAAACGTGACGTAAATCGGATAAAAAACGAGAGAGTTATGTACTTTTTCGTAAAAACTAACCTGGCTGGGATTGTTCAGTTTGAAAACAAGTCTTTCTGTCGAAACATGGTCGTCGCGCTGTGCAACAATGATGGCCGTTGGTGGTCGCGGCCCGCGACGGGGCTCGCGTCACGCGACACCATTTTCCTCTTCCGTCGCGGCACGCGACGGGTTGAAATGGCTGAAAATGTTGTTGTTTGTTCAATTTTATTGTATGAAACCATATAAACAAGTCTTAAACTTTCATAACTAATGGTTTTGACTGTTTTTGACGATAGGTAACTTACATGATAATACGGATGACGATCAAGTTGACGAGAAGAACCGAACACGATCGATATTCAAGCTTCCGCGATACATGTCGTCGCTACATTTTAAACGGCGATATTAATGTATGATGTTGAAATGTTTTTAACCATAAAATGTTTTAACAAACTCGTATTTTCAACTGTATTTGAAATCGATAATAGACATTTATAGTCAATGTTTATATGCTATTCGTATAAAATGGACTAAGGTATTACATTCTCACATCTGTAACAAGTGATTTTTGACTTATCTATCATAGTCGGTGTTTCTTGCTATCATCCCTTTGTGGTTTGTCGGTTCCTTCCGACTCATAAAAGGTATGTCCTTTACCCCTATGTTGATAATTGCCTCTCCCTCGGCCTCGTGACGGACGGAATCTCCACCGTCCATGATTTTCAACATATTATCCATGACCCGCATACAAAAGTTCTTCTAGATTTTTCACAAGGATTTTTTTTTCTTCAACTTTATCCTTTCTTTGTAAGTTTATAATCTACCAATAGCTTCGTTTAGAGTCATCGTGTGGGAGTATTGCTCGATTGATGTAACTATTTGAATAAATCTATCTGGCACGGCATTTAGAAGTTTACGTACCAGAGTGGATTGATTCAGCGTTGTTCCAAATTCACTTGCTTTTGTAACAATACTATTTATCCTTTCAGAGAACGAATCTATAGTATCGTCTTCTTTCATCTGCAACAACTCGAACTCTGACATGAGTATGTGCAAATGCGCCTTTTACACTTGGTCTACACCAACATGTCTTGTCTTGCAATTCGCCACTTGCAAAACCATATCTTCCAATATCGCCTGGAACAAATATGTAATCGCTGCTTTGTCTTTTTTCACATCTTGTTGTGTTGCTTCTGTGGATTTTACCATCTCCCAGAGTCCATTCGGTTCTAGTATGGTTTTGATGCGTATTGCCCATACCGTATAATTTGTAGGTTTTAAAATAGGACATTGGTAGTGAGTCAAAGATCCCACATCCTTGTGAATTACAATTTGTTGACCCGAACCGCTCGGTGTATCAAACATGTTTCCGAACGATTTTGACTTTCACAAAATTTGCAAACAAACAACCTTACTTTCTTGTTTCTTATAATTTCCTGACCACCAATACGAACCAACTGTACCAGTAAAATTCAATTCTCTTGAATTCAATAAACTTTCAAATCTTTAACCCACGAATAACAAATCGCGTAATACCAAATTCCTGACTATCTAATTCGCATTATAACCCCGAAATCAAAAAACCTAGATTTCGAACATAACCTGGTTCGACTCCTGAACCGAAAAATTGAAAACTTTCTAATTGAAATTAGAATAATGAAACCTGATCTCGAATGATCCACTGATTCCTTGCCTTACGATTCCTACGCCTAGAGCCTGATGCTCTAATACCAATTGTTGGCCCCAATTGATCGTTGATCTCTAGAACATGAATCGAACTTGAATATTTAAACTGGGAATTTTGAATACATGTGATTATTTTACAATTGAAATCTAAAGCCTTATTTATACTAATCCAATAGGTTCGAATGAACAGACGTGTCTCTTCGCGAAAGGCTGCGTCTCTTGATCTTGTGGATGAGATTGAAATTGAAGAGGTGCATGCCTTGCTGTTTTGCTTGATGTCGTCGATCGATAGGTATGTCTCTTGGAGACATATCGATTCCCTTTAGGGAGTTGGTTATCTACTTTTGAATTGCCGCATCTAGTCCCCGTACTTCATAACTTCCTTAAATGTAAACCTAAACTAACTATTAACTAATTACATAATAACCCTCGTACTTAGAATATGTAGTGATTAGTATAACCTAATTAAAACACTTTTAAAACTTGATTAATATTCTGTGACATTTTCCCTATATTCGTTAATATAACCATACATAGTCTCCCGTTATTTTATGGAAGATTAAATCCTATATTTTATTTATATTTATTTATTAAGGTATAAAAGAGCAAACCCACCAATTAAATTAAGCAATCGAGAATATATGTCTAGTCACCAACTCCCCATATGTATGGTCAATAGATCCACGTAATCATGGGTAAGATTTTATTAGTCTTCCACAATCAAAACATGTTCATGTGATGCCTCCTCATCTACGGTCCACATTCCACCACCACCAAATCACCTGAAGTTGACTCTCCCACTAACAACAGCCATAACATATCCACGTGGCAATACCAATAAGCCCTCTTCTTAATTCTTATAGTAATATATAACCCTTTCATCCCACACAAACTCAACTCAAACCTCAACCATTTTCCAACTATTTTTGTTCAATTTATGAACAACATTTTAATGGCGGATTCGGATAACGAATCCGTGCTGCTTCGGGAGCAAGATAGGTTTCTCCCGATAGCGAACGTGAGCCGGATCATGAAGAAAGCGGTTCCTGCCAACGGGAAGATATCAAAAGAGGCCAAGGAGACGGTGCAGGAGTGTGTGTCCGAGTTTGTTAGCTTCATCACGGGCGAAGCGTCGGATAAGTGTCAAAGAGAGAAGAGGAAGACGATCAACGGTGATGATTTGCTATGGGCAATGACGACTTTAGGGTTTGAGGATTATGTGGAGTCGTTGAAGGTTTATTTGCAAAAGTTTCGAGATATGGAAGGGGACAAGACTGCGGTTGTAGGGCGGATAGGGGAGGAGAAGGAGAATGAGAACCAGAACGAGAACGAGGGTAGTTTTTATGATCATAGTGGCGGTCGCCTTAACGGATCGTCAGGGTACTACCAGATGCAAGTGCCTCATAAATCAAGACTGGTTTATCACTATTGATATATGGTCCGGTAAATGGCTGTCGTGACCAAATAAGTGTAACCAAATTTTGAAATAATGATCTTTTAGTAGTTTAATGAAACAAAGTGCTTGTAGCTCAACGGTAACAAAGACTATAGTATAGGTTTATCTTACTCAAAGGATTGATGTTCAGTCTTACTTTTACGGTAGGCATTTGTGTAAATTTAGGGGTAGTTTTAACGAGTGTATGAGTTAATTTAAGTTTAAACAAATTGGCTTTCTAGTTTCTATAAAAATTATTCAATCATAAGTTAACATATTTCTATATAACGAAGAACTCATTTTTATTTTTTTTGCGAAAATTACGTTATCTGTCTACGAAATTCACGTTTTTTTAATAATTTTTTTATAATAATGACGCTGTAAAAATCGCTTTTGGGACATCCAAAAGAAATTTATGTGGTCAATTCGTATATGATTTATACAGAGAAACATGTAACCTTTTTAATAGGTCTATAAAAACATAATGAAATGCTAATCTTTTGTCAAATTTACAATTCTTAAATTTCCTAAAAATGAGAATGAATTTTATCTTTAACATCAAAACTAAATGCATCTATATTTGATATAATCTTAGATCCAAATCTGATATTATATGCATGCATTTTCTTTTTATGTGTAAAGTAATTAACGTACGGTCGAAGTAACATGTCATATTTTGTTTGGAGTTGAAAAAGGTGACCGACAAAGTTACAAAAGAGGTCAGTCATTATATTATTATATGTTATCTTTTATTCAAATTTCAACATTCCAATCAATTTATTCCATTTATTTTTAAGAATACGTCATCGTGATGCATATAAATTTCTAAACGCTTAGGAGACCCGGGGTGGGGAAAATCCCCGTGATGAAATTATACCACGCGTGGAAAATTACAAAACACCACCGTCACCTCAATTTTTCATGCTCCAATTTTTATAGCGCGTGCTATTTTTGACGTGTGATGGGTATTGGGTAATGAGAGAAATTGTTGGTTGTGTGGAAATTGTTGGGTGTGGTCAGTGGCGGACTCAGGAAATTTTTTCATGGGGGTGCGGAACATTTTTAAAAATTTTAGGCCCCTAGTTATATGAGTAAAAAAATCGGTTCGTATCGGGTCGGGTCGGGTCATGTAAAACAAACGAACATCAAACTAAATTTATATAATAATAAAAAACATGTAAACTTTGTTACAAACATAATTAAAACGTCGACGCCCTACGCGTTTTCATTTTTTGAAATCTATCCAAAACATCACTTAAAACTAAATTTTTAAACAATTCTTTCTCTATATAACATAAGTTCATCGCTCCATAACATAATGTTTCAATTTTAATTTTCAACTATTCAAGCCTAGAAATCATAACGATAGTTGTAATCACCCTAAAAATATATAAACAACATAATCACCCTAAAAATCATCTAAAAAACCATAAACAACGTCAAAACACACAAAATTTGAAACCTATTTAACAACTTTATTACCTTTTTTTTTTCCTATAATATCAACCAAAATCATCAAAATACAAAGAAACTTACCCATGTTCGGATTCCGGTTAGATTTAGTGTCAAACGACGGTGGTATGGTGGCTGATTACGGTGGTCACCGGCTGCTGGACTGTTGTCGCTGGGTGATGTTGTTCGTTGGCAGTGCATGGACGCAAGAGAGGGAGAGAGCGGGAAAGAATTTCTCAAGGTTTTGGGCTTTAATTATTTTATTATAGTTTGAAATATTGTTGGATTTGGTTAATGGGCTAAGACTTAGTGGGCTAGCTAGTTAGGAATTATAAGGGGGTAAATGTATGAGTATTTGGGTTTAGTTAGGTATTAAAAGTTATATAATTTAGGTAGTATTTTTTTTAAATAAGAGTTTACCAAAAAATTAAAATATAAATTGATAACACTTTTTACCTAAGGGGTGCGTTCAAGGGTGCGGTCGAAAAATCCAAGGGGTGCGGACGAAAAATTCCAAGGGGTGCGGACGGGATTTTCGACGGAATTTAACACTAATTTTTTTTTCCCGGGGGTGCGCCCGCCCACCTTGAAGTGGGCTTGGGTCCGCCCCTGGGTGTGGTGGTGAGTGATAGACATTTCCACTAAAAAAAAGGTTGTGAGTGATGGAATAATGGTTGATGACATGACAAAACTTGATTGAATGTTGTGAATGATGAAATTTATACAAGTGATTACCACCCCTACCCCCTTATACAACCTATTAGATTTTTTTAATGAGAATTTTTTTTAATACTTTCCTCTTTGAAACTAAGTTGTTTAAACATTTTGTATTTACTAATACACTACCATACCATTGTCCATTGGTATACAACTTATTAGATGATAATTAAAAATAATCAGAAAAAGATATTATTAAGCCATGTATGGAATATTTTTTAATTTTTGAATTTTATATTTTAAATACTATTAATAATTGTTATTAAGCTATATATATCACTTACTAAATTAGATAATATACTTGTTTTTTCTTTCAAATCAGATAATATACTTTTGACTTTTTGTTGAGATATACACACACATACTATTATACCAATTTAACTTACATTAATGAACATTATACCCTTATAAAGAAGCAACTTTTTGATGCATCACCACTTGTACATTTGGCTTTGGGTGGTTTACAAAAAAATTTGACTCTTTGTTGTGCAAATATATTTTGTACTTGGGTGTACAAGTAAGCTTCATCATCATCTAATACATGTGTCACCCTGGTTTTTTTCTTTCCCATCAAAACCAACACAACCACCCATCACCGCCCCCATAAACTTCTCTCTAGGAACAAGACCGACGACTCTCGACCCCCCTCTCCAGCCGGATTCCGGTGGTAACACGACAAAAATAGAGGTTCGGGAGTTTCAAGACCAGATCGGTACCCCAAATCCACATCATACAATCCAGAGAGAGAACCATCCGCCACCACTGCTCCACCACCGCTGTATCAGCTTCAACGCCATTGTGACAGCCACCGCCGGTTATATGGTTGTGCTTCATACACGTGTGTGGTGATCTGTATTTCCACCCCTTCATCTGCTACAAAGGAAGGGTGTTTCGGGTGGGTATTTCGGGTGGGTACTGTTTCGGGTGGAGGGATGTTTTCGGGTGGGTAGGGGTGTTTGGCAAAAATTCCAGAGGTCTTTTAGGCTTCCATCTGATGGTGATGAACCGATGTGATACTGGTTGTTGGATCATTTAGCAATATTAGTGTGCAATGCTGATTGTACTTTTTGTTTTACAAGTTGTACGTTAGTCTCCTTGGAAACCATTTGCTGGATCTGTGGTTTTGTTTGTGTGGTTAAACTTGATTCCTTATTTCATTCTATCACGACTCTTCTTAGATTTGGGTGTTGATGAAGCCGATCCGTCAAGCCGTCGGATGTTGGTGGTGAACCCGTTTTAAAAATGTTACATGTGAGTGTTCTTGACGGTGATGATGGTGGCCGCTACTTGGCATGGCAACTCCGGTTGCAGCCGTAGCGGCACTGAGCCGTGCGTTGTTGATGATGGCAATGATGACTTTTGAGTCTGAGCCTCTTTCTTTTCATTTTTTACTTCTTATTATTCGAGTTTAATGAAGGGGCCTGGTGTGGTGATTGGTGTTTTTTGGATGTATTGAAATGATAATCCGTCCATGTGAGTTATTACCTAAATGCAAATGAAAACCCCCATACATGGTTCTTGCTTTACTAATAATCACTGATTATTGTTCAATATCGGTTGTTAAGGGAAAAAATATGCATGTAAAAAAAGTTTTTAAGTAAAGGAAGTATAAGGGTAAACCGAAACACAATATTAGTAAAAAAATTAATAGGTTAAAACCGTGCCAAGTAGCACCAAATGAAAAATGCTCTTTTTTTTTGCTCAGGACAAAGATAAGGAAAACAAGAAAGAATTGAAGGAAAGCATATGCATACAATCACATCCAAACTACTTTACAACTCAGTTTTGGTGTCGTTTAGATCCGGCTTTTTTTCCGGTGCGATGAGATAACTACGAGTCGGAAGGTTGGAGAAGAAGACAAGGACGGATGCTCGCATGTAAGAACCCCGCCGCATTGCGGCGGGTACTAATTCCTAGTTATATTTTAAATACTATTAATAATTGTTATTAAGCTATATATATCACTTACTAAATTAGATAATATACTTGTTTTTTCTTTCAAATCAGATAATATACTTTTGACTTTTTGTTGAGATATACACTATTATACCAATTTAACTTACATTAATGAACAACCTTTTGAAAATTGGTCATTCGGGAAACGAAATGGATATCTATTTATATTAAATAGCATTGTAGCCTAGTGGCATCTTAAAGATGGGATAAGGGTTAGAAACTCATAAGGTTCTGAGTTCGATTCTCATAAAGGGCTTTTCTCATATTTATTAAGATTCCTCTTGAATTAGTATATAGGCATTGTAGTCTACTGGAGATGAATATGATCGGGTGATTTTACTGGTGGCACGATAATAGTCCAGTGGTCCGTCAGTGATCTAAATTTGCCGTTAAAAATGGATATCATGTTTGTATAAAAATTGCTTTACTATAATTATTAGTCTCTCAAGTTAATGAAGGTGAGCACAGTTATTATACTTAAGAAATGTGTTTGACACTTAAAGATAAGTATCGATGATGAGGGTTAGGTTCATTTGTAAACAATCCTCATTGATTATCAATACACAAGTGTAAATCAATTGTCAAGATTTGATCAGGATTTTGATGATGAAAATACACTAGTGTATTTTACTATTTGATTATGTAAATTCTTAGCCAGGATTTGTTCACTCAGTTTACAAATACACTAGTGTTCACTCTAGAACCCCACCTCTATGATGATTATATATAATTGTAGATTAGTGACGGAATATTTAGAGAATACATAAATCAACGAACTTGAGAAGAAGAACAAGTTTTGTATCTCTTTGATATTGTAATCTAAAACATTACATACTCATATATGTGTGTGTTGCATAAATTTATGTAAAACACTTAACACTCTAATATATATTAAGACAATTTAGAAGAGTCTCGCAGATGGATCAAAATGGTTGTACAGGCTCACTATTGTATATGTAGATTTATTCTGATTCTTGACCATATTTTGGTTTTTATGTTTCAAGGTGGGTTGTAAATAATGTTTTAAAACAACTTTTGGTTGTAACGGTTTAAAATCTACACATTTGTTCACCACAAAACTTGACGCCTTTCCATACACCTCGGTTACACTAGACGACATGCCCATCAGCAACACTATTATACATAATAATTACGGTTGTTAGACACGCGAGCACATAGCTAAATCCTGCGTTTACAAATATACACTCAAAGACTGTGAGGGGAGGTTCCAAAAGGATGTCCGGTATTAGTGTTACCCACTAAATGAGAGGGGCATTGGTTTTCTTTTTTTTCCCTACAATTTATGAAAATGAAAATTCATTATACATATATTTTAATTTTAAACTGCCTGTCAGTTGCCAAATCGTTCCATGTAACTAAAATCATATCCTAGTCAAAAATTAAAGGTGATGTGCACCTTTATTAAATTTTTGTGACCATCAAACTTCTCCGGTTCGGTCTAGAACTTTGCAACTATTTTGCAAACAAGCAATTCCACCGAAAATAATACTTTATGGTGATGATCCGTCTAGCTCTCGTATCAACTATAAGACAGAAATAGCCGATGAAAATCAGTATCAACTTGCCACAGTGGTCGCGTTCTTCACATCTCATTCCCCTTGTTTCCTAGATCCAACATAATCTGATTTTAATCTGGTTAACAATTTGTGCCACTAATGTTATTCGTTTCGCCCATGAGGGACCCAAAAAAATGTTTATGGCTGCCTAAATAGAGATTTAGTACTATTCGTGTTGAAATGTGGAATTCTCTTCTTAGAGCATTCACATCCAATCCACTAAAAATATACATACATTCCACTAAAAAACAACCCCTATATCAATATATTTCCACTAAAAACAAACACTTTTTCTCTCTCCTTTTCAATATATATTACATTTTCTCTCTCCTCCACTCACAACCACTTTCAATATATATTAAAAAAATATAGGGGGTGAACAGTGTCCCCCCCAAATATACAGATGAACAGTAACATTTTCTCTCTCCTCCACTCACAACCACTTTTTATACTTCTTATATTTTAAAAACCCCCCACACAGATTTTGGTGATTTGGATGAGAATGCTCTTATCCACAAGAGTTAAATGGTCATTTTAGCCCTTGTGGTTTGGACCATTTTGACAGTTTAGTTCAAATGTTTGAAACGTTGTTATTTTAGTCTAAATAGTTTCAAGTGTTGCCATTTTAGTCAACTGGATTAACTTCGTCCATTTTTTATGTTAGCTAGAAGGGTAATTCGGTCATTTTATATGGTCGAATTGTCCTTCTAGTTGACATAATTACATACAAAATGAGCGAAATGCTCTTCTAGTTAACAGAATAAAGGGATAAAGTTAACCCAATGGACTAAAATGACAATGTTTGAAACTATTTGGATTAAAATGACAACGTTTCAAACCTTTGAATTAAACTGGCAAAATAGCCAAACCATAGTAACTAAAATGACAATGTCTGAAACTATTTGGATTAAAATGGCAACGTTTCAAAACTTTGAATGAAACTGACAAAATAGCCAAACCATAGTAACTAAAATGACATTTAACTCTATCCACAACAATTCTGCTCAGAACACGTTGATGATATTAAGGTCCGGTATTCCTTATAAACCCATCATCTGTTCCGACAAGCGTTGTGAGATTTTACGAAGGTGTTACATTTTGTTTCATGGATACTTATTGACAAAGTACGGTTCAAGCTTTATTGGAAATAAGTAAGTGATGTAGATTTAGAATCACCTATACTTTTAGTGATTTTTTTAAGTTAGCGTCTTTATACCATTTGTTTTTATTTCGTGTCAATAGCGTTACTGACAGTTAAAGGGCATATTTGGGAAACAAATAATTAAAAAAAAAAAAAATTCAAAACCGTGCGTACAGAGAATCTCTTCACATAAAACTCCAATCACATTCACCTCCACCACCATCACACCCTCTCTCTTTTCAACCCATCATCATCTCTGCAACAAAAACAACCACCATGAAGATCCCTGAAAACCTCATCAAATTCAAATTTCAAATCCTCTTAGCCACCACTTTCTCCCTCATCATCCTCTCTCTCCTCTACATCGCCCCCAGCTTCCTCAACATCCTCGCATACTTCTGGCCCCTTCTACTTTCCACAGCTCTGTTCCTCGTCACTGTTGTTGTGTTCGGTCTTACTTCACCCCCCGGCGCTCAAGTTTCCGGCGAGAAAGCCGGTGAAGGTATCTTGGATTATGTCGCCGGTGAACCCGAACCGGTTGTTGTTCTACCAGAGGTTGGTGAAGGATGTAGTAACTCCGACTAAATGGTCTTTCTCTTTCTACTTTCATAGCATTGTCATTGTTGTTTAGATATAATAATAATTATAATGATATCAAGTTTTAGCCTAATGAATGAGTAATCATGATTTATGAGTATTGGTTTTATACTCTTATAGCATTGTTATTGTTTATGTTATCTAATTTGGGGTTATGAATTTAGATCGAGGTTTTAAAAATTAAATAGATCTTTGGGGTTAGGGTTTTAATGTTTTATATATCTCTAAGGGGCTGTATAATGCTTAACCGTTGAGAGGCAAATGTCTGACCCATTCAGATTAGAGGTCTTAACCATTCAAACATCTGCTCGTGACACAAACAGTCTAAACCATTAAGTGCTGAATCAGTAACAGGTTTGAACCATTAAGGGCCTCATTAAAAAGTAAACAAACAGCCCCTAATTTTTTTTGTACTAGTCATAATGTTAGACATGAAAGAGTTGAATGATTTATTAGTACAAGGTAAATATATATATATGTATATGTAACAACAAGAAGATCTGAAATGCATTATTACACTCCTTCAATAAGCCTGGCCTACCTATTTTGATTGAGCAAGAAAAATGTCAGATGGGGACAAAGTTCCTGACTCATCATAATCAAGACTCTTGAACTGGGCCATAATAAGGGAGATATCTTCTTGATTGATCTTGCCCATCTCTTTTAGCTTATAAATACAAAATTCTGCAGCCCTGGGTACATTAATGTTGATTAGTAACTAAACGGGTTTGATCAAAAAACACGTGTTTTGCTGAAAAAATCGAAAAAAGATTTGAAGTTGATTCAAATTAACGTACCCCACAACGCCATCGTCATCAAGATCAGCTGCTTCGAGGTCTGCCGCGGTTGTTCTTCTTGTAAGAACCCATTTGACAAGTGATCTTTGTCTGTTTTCTGTATATAGCTCAGCAAAAGCAAACAACAACTGGGCTAAACATATAGTGCTTGTTAATATCCAAAATATAGCGAATATACGCCCGGCTGGAGTGGAGAAGCTTTTGTCTCCGTAACCTAGAGTTGTGATAGTCGAACAAACGCAATAGAATGCGTCGACGAGCGCCATTTGCTCAACCGTGGTTAAAAAGATAGTCCCGGAAGCTATGAGAACCACCATTAAGATTGAGAATATGATGCACCGGTATCTCACTCTATTTGTTTCCATTTCTTTAAGCGTTTCCATCGAATTAGCCTCTCGACGCAGATGGATCGCTTTGATTAGTAACACTTCTTGATTTTCGACCAGACAGTCTGCGGCCCGACTCAGAAAGAATCCAACGAGAACCATACCCGAGAAAACGAAAGCACACGCGAGTAGTTTTGTTGCAGCACTATTCGGTATAAGATCTCCATACCCCACCGTCGTCATCGTTACAATACAGAAATAGATCGAGTCCAGAATGCCATACGTTTTCTCTCCAGAAATCTCGTTTCGAACGAGGTAAAAGCAAACTGTACTTATGCTTAAGTAGATTAACAAATAGGTGGCTACCCTTTGAAAATGTGGATTGACTTGATCAAAGATCGATTTCGGGGCTTCAAGAAACTGGTTGAGGTTGGATTCTTGAAGAACGGGTTCCTCCACCATGGGCGCGCTTCTGCATCGTCTTAGTTTTTTGCTTTTGGTTGACACCATACAGTCATCCTGAGGTTTGGGCTCCTGAACCTCATGTTGTTCGGTCAGTAACGGTTCTTTTCCGCCTTCACAAGCCATTTCACAGCTTCAAAACAAAAACTGCATAGTGTTTAAGACTTTTAGTCCATTTTTAGTTAAAATTCGACATTTTCAGCCGATCTGAAGCATTTCGGTTGATCGATAATAATAATTCTAAACAAAGATTAAAAATTGTAAACAAAACATCAACAAAATTACAAAAGTTCAGATCTATTTCAGATGCTAAAGATAAAACTGGAAATCTGAAACATCAACTGAAGATTCTTACTTACCTTTTTAGTAGATATGGATTCTATGATTGATCGGATGATCTGCCGAACGAGATTAACGTGTGAATATGAGTTTTGCCGGTGAATTATGTCCACTGGTTGGAATTATAGCAACCCTGCAACTAATCTGGTAAAATTGGAAGTATATGGTGTTCATACTTTAGATTGTGATTTTATTATTTAAAAATTATATATTTATTTATTATCTAAATATAAAAAGGGATGGGTCATTGAAAATTTGAACGTCCTTGATAAAAAAATAAAAAAGTCCAACTATTACACTTGGGCCGGTTTTTAAATATTTGGTGGAGGAGTACTTTTATTTTTGTTTAAAACTAGTAGATGCCCCGTCTGTGTTGTGGGGCAATGACCGAATAATTCTCAATCAATTAAAAAAAGACTACTATAATTTTGCTATGGAAAAAAAGATGATAAGACCGTAATTTTGGGCTCAGGGCAAAACTGTAATTTTTCAGGACTAATGAGCCAGTGTTAGGCAGCTATAGTTATGTGCCGCCCGCGTTGCGGGGCGCTAAACCGAGTATTTCTTAGGTTAATAACATGTACGCCTTTATAACGGTTAGTTATACATGCTACCTATAACACGATATCAAAAAAGATACATCAAGTTAACCAATTAAAGAAAAACAGTACCATAGTTATGATAAAAAAAAAATTAACTAAAACGATGACAAGCGTGTAATTTAGAGTTGGGGGTAAAACAATAATTTGTTAGGACCAATTAGCGAGTGCTAGGCAGCTGTTTGGCGTGAATAAAAACAAAATTAAGTCAACAAAGTAAAATAAAACACTACCATGATTTTGCCAAATAAAAAAAAACGATGGCAAGATTGCAATTTTTAGCGGAGGTAAAATCGTAATTTTAAAATGGAGGTAAAATAATATTTTGAACTAATGGCAAAACCAAATTTTTTTTTTTTTTATTTTGAAATGGGGGTAAAAGTGTAATATTTGAGCTGCGGGCAAAATCGTAATTTTTAGCTGGGGGCAAAATCGTAATTTTAAACTGAGAACCAAATCGTAATTTGACAGGACTCTAGCTGAGTGCAAAACCATAGTTTTATTTTGAACTGTGGGCAAAATTGTATTATTTAACTAAGGGCAAAATCATAAATTTAAGCACGGGACAAAAGCAAAATTTTATTTTGAATCGAGGGCGATATCGTAATTTTACACCCGGGATAAAATTATAATTTGGCATCTCCTATAAATAACTATTATATGAAAAAAAAGAAAAAAAAAACAAACAAAAGTCAAGTGGCCGCCAAAAGTGGCCAACCACTTAACAAAACTATTACCGCATGATGTCAGCAACTTGTAAATGTATATGTTGATAATAGTTTATTACAAGATGATGACATATATACATTTTTATTTTTTTGTTTTTATACGTTAGAATAAAATGTCTGGATAGTTATAGTGATATCAAGTTTTATTTTTGTTTAAAATAGTTTATCAAGTTTTTATATATTATTTTTTTTTGTTTTTATACGAGCCAAGCATGAGCAAAGGTTCGCTCGGCTCGGTTCGACTCGAATTATTATTTTTAATTAATATATATACACATACATATATAAATACGTATATAAACATATATATACACAAATATAAATTATACATATATACATACATACATATATACTTAATTATAGATTAAATCAATAGTTTTATATATACCACTTTATTAGATTTTGGTCAACTATATACAAATGTACAACTATATCTATACGTGCTAGCCAGATCACGCAAATAAAAAATTAATATCAAATCTAAAAGTTAAACCCTAAACTATAAACGTCAGTCTGCACATCGCCTCAATGTTTCATGTCGTTACCCTAAGTCGGTCGTCTCCTGATCTCAACGTCATTGTTCGTGCAGTATGATCCCCGCCTCGTCGGCCACGACATTGTTATTCATAAGAAAAATATTAAGCCGTGAAATGTGCCTGTTTTTAAAGAGATAAAAACTTGAGACCCAACATTGTCACTATCTCTCTCAGCAAATTTTAATCAGACGACATTGTTGTCCAAATCGCTCGAACTTCGCTTGAAGCTCGCTCGGAATATTTACTGCTGGAAAATGCTTGCTTGATTTGTGGCTCGGCTCGGCTCGTGAACAACCCTAGTTGAGATACATATGCATCATTCATCACACCATTTGTAACGAGCTTGTGATGAATCCATTTTTCCCTTTAAAGATCTCTTAAATCGGAACAAGCTTGAATTGCACTCAAGAATGTTACATCATTCATTTCTCAATCACCTAAACACATCTGGTCAAAAGTTTCATGGCCACATGTCTTTTATTATGATCTGAGAAAAATGCCCCTCATGTGAGGGGCATATGACTAGGTTTTAACCAAGTAAATGAATGAAGTTAGTGATGGGGGTCAAAAGGGTTAGAAAAAAAAAACGTTGGGGGTGTAAATGATAAAAGATTCGTTTTTGGCCTAAAAGGGTAAGAGTGATATAACCATAGGGACTAAAATCGTAATTTACTCTAATCAAAATTACTCTACAAATGATCTACGGTAATTTTGTAGAATGATCTTGTAGGGTAATTTTTTAGAGAATCATAATTACTCTACAAACGATCTTGTAGGGTAATTTTGATCTTGTAAGGTAATTTTGTTCTTGTATGGTAATTTTGATTTTGTAGGGTAATTTTGTAAAGTATCATAATTATTTTACAAATAATGTTGCAGGGTAGTTATGATATTTGTAGGGTAATTACAAGTAAAATAATTACAAAAATACTACTGCGCTTTTACTTTTCTATGTCTTTCATACATTTTATACGATTGATGTTTGGACGGGATCTTTACTCTACAAAATATAAAGATGTATTTACAACAAGAGGTCCGTGTAGCCAAATGATAAACGCGAGAATATGTCAAATGTGATATTTAAACGTGTTTTATATCAATCCGCATCGTTCTCGGTAGTGGTAGTCAAGATCGGCCGCTTCTAGGTCCGTAAGTACGCATTTAACCAGTGATCTTTGCCTGCTATCGATATATAGCTCAGCAAAAGCAAACAACAACTGGGCTAAACATACAATGCTCATTAATATCCAAAATATGGCGAATACACGCCCAACCGGAGTAGAGAAGCTCTTGTCTCCATAACCTAGCGTTGTGATTGTCGAACAAACACAATAAAAGGCGTCGACAATCTCCATCTTCTCAACCGTGGTTAAAAATATAGTCCCGAAAGCCATGAGAATCACCATCAAGATGGAAAATCTAATACACTTGTATTTCACTCGGTTAGTTTCCATTTCTGTAAGCGTCTCCATTGAATTAGCCTCTCGACGCAAATGGATCGCTTTGATAAGTAATATTTCCTGATTTACCACCAAAGCGTCTACAACACGACTTAGACAAAGTCCAACAAGGGCCATACCAAAGAACATGAAAGCGCAAGCGAGTAGTTTTGTTGCAATGCTATTTGGTAAAAGATCTCCATACCCAACCATTGTCATGGTTACAATACAAAAATAGATCGAATCAAGAATGCCATATGTTTTCACTCCTGAAATCCGGTTTCCAACTAGGAAAAACAAGACTGTACTTATGCCAAGGTAAATGAACAAGTAGGCGGCTACCCTTTTGTAATGAGGATTGAGTTGATCAACGATTGGTTTTGGACCTTCGAGAAATCGGTTGAAGTTGGATTCATGAAGAACAGATTCCACCATTGGCGCGCTTTTGCTTCGTCTTAGTTTTCTGCGTTTGGTTGAAACCATATGGTCATTCTGAGGCTTGGCTTCCTGAATATCATGTTGTTCTGATAGCAAAGGTTCCTTTCCACCATTATAAGCCATTGCAAAGCTTCAACAAATGAGAAATAGTTTATTAAATACAAATTATCTAAAATTTTAGCTGATAAAATAATAATCAAGTTTTATAATTATTTAGTTTAAGAGAAATAGTTTATTAAATACAAATTATCTAAAATTTTATTGTTTTGGATGTACCGCTATCTTTTTGGGTTACATGAGACTAACCACTGTAAATATATTTTTATGTTTTGTAACACATGTTTTTTTATCAACCTGAACCAAACCAATGCCTTAAAAAACGGTTATCGGTACCGGTATTCATTTTCATGCTTTTGGTTTCGATATGATTAGGTCCTCGATATTTTTAGATATTTCACTACCCGTACCGAAGGGTATTGACCTTTCTTTCGTAACATTGTGATTCACAACTTTATGTTTGTAACCAGTCACAACTTTATGTTTGTAACCTTATCTCAGATGCGAACTATGGGACTGAAAATCTGTAACATTAATTAAAAACTGTTACTGACCTTTTAAACGGATGTGGATTATTCGATTAAACAAAGAGCTGATCGGAGGATTCTTCGGGTATGATTTTCGCCTGTCGAATCTGGATACAGGTCGGAGCTCCAACCAAAAATGTAGCAGGCCTGCAGCAAATTTGTGATTTTATATAGGAGGTATACGGTGTTCAACTTCATATTATGATTTTATAATCTAACATTATACATTATCTAATATAAAAAGGGATGATTCATCAAAAAGATGACGACATATATGTTTTTTTTTCTTTTTGTATTTTTATATGTTACAAGTTATGTTTAGAAGAACAATCAAACGTAACATTTAATAACATATATATTATTTTTGTATATGCATCGACGGTGTAGATCGATTATCTAGATAGTTTCTAGAATCTACGACTACAAGGAGAATTCTTTACCATTTAGTGGCGGATCTAGAAAATCTTTATAGGGGCAACATTTTAAAATGTTTTAAGGGGTAACGAAATCGAAAAAAGGTCATTTTTTTTCCCCAAAATTTACACTACTGCCGGAGCGTCAAGGGGCAACGAGGATTACCCCTTGTTAGACTCTATATCCGCCCCTGGACAAGATCATTTTTTGGACAAGACATTACATTATCCCTCACCTAAACCTGTGACATTCTCTTCGCCCCATATTTGTGGTCATTCTTCAACTAGCACGAGTCTTCCTCAACTTGAACAAGTACCCGTTATAGCCTTGGTACGTCGCTTATTCATGCCGTTGGCCCAACAAGATCTCCTAAGCTAAAGTTCATGGTCAAATGAAGTAACAAATGCACTCAATGCCCTTTTGAACGCCCTTTGTGTAAGCTCTTCGTCCACTTGATAAGACCATAGAAAGCTCATGTCAAAGCAAGTTACTCATGCCCATGGTCTTGTATAAAAGTTGATAACATATATAAAGGTCACAAACATATATTAACACATCGTAACCCTAAAAGTTAATATAATTAATGAATAGTTTTACCTTTTTATACATACTCTATTGGTTTATACAACCCATCTGGATTCTTATGTTTTTTTTCAACTATTATTACAATTCGAATGGTTTGATTCACAGGCAAAGTTGCTTTGTTGTAAAAAAATCTTTTGCAAAATTTAAAATCCAATAATTAATTCTATATATGTCAACGGTGGAGTACCGGTCAATCCTTAAGTACCGTTTGATGATCCCCATGTTCCCGAATGATGAAACTTGCCCAGTCTGCCGTAAAGCATGCCTGGATAAATACGGGGAGCATGCGTTACACTGTAGAGAGTTGCCGGGGTTTAAGTATCGCCATGACTTTGTTCGAGACGCGTTAATGGATATTCACAGACGAGCAGGGATCTCGGCAAAGAAAGAGGCACCGGTTAATTTTTTTACAGACCCGTCGGAGGGGAGATCCACCCTACGCCCGGCTGACGTGCTAGTTTTTGGTTGGGAGGGCGGGAAACATGCTTGTTTCGATCTCACAGGTGTATCCCCCTTAGCCGGTTTCCGGGAAAATGGGTTTGTGGCGGGGCAAGCGGTACTGAAAGCAGAGTCAAAGAAGGTGGAAAAGCACGCGAAAGCTTGTGAGGATAATCAGCATGCCTTTGTCCCCCTAGCGTTTGACACCTTTGGCTCTTTGGCGCCAGAGGCAGTTCGTTTCTTGTCCAGAGTTCAGCGTGTGGTCCACAACAACTTTTCGACCTCTCAGGGGTGAGGCTTTGTTTTTAGTAGATTAGGGTTTTCTATTCAGAAAGGGATGGCGGCGCAGTTTGTTGCTCGTCTACCTGCTATCCTTATGTAATTTGCCCTGATGATTGGAAAGATTAATTAGATTAAAAAAAATCTCAAATAAAATAAAAATTCTATATATAGGATTCAAAATTTACAAATTAGGATTGCATTTCACTTTTTGAGAGCTTCAAAGAGAGTTTCGCTTTTTGAGAGCTTCAAAGAGAGTTAAGATGTTACGAATGACCATGGGTCGTGTTTAGTAATCACAGTTTCATGCACGTTTGCAAAATCATGTCTCGTATATACCTATAGGATATCTCTTACTTGTTACCTGTCGTGTTAACAAGCTTTCTCAAGGGTATCAATAGGGTTGTAAACGAACCGAACGTTCATCGAACAGTTCGTGAACCGTTCGGCGGGAAGTTCGTTTATGTTCGTTCGATAAGCTTAACGAACGAACACGAACAAAAAATTTTGTTCGATAAGCTTAACGAACGAACACGAACAAAGGTCTCTCGTTCGACTGCGTTCGTGAACGTTCGGTAATATGTTCGTTTATGTTCGTTTGTGTTCGTTCGTTTATGTCCGTTCGTGTTCGGTTTTTTATGTTTATTTTTCTAAAACTTTTTAATGTTTTATTAATTTTTTACTTTCCCCATATGTATTATTTCTCTCTCTCTCTCTGGCCCTCTCCCTTTTTTGATATCACGCTTCATTCAGCTTATCTCTAATCGATCGAACCCAATATTATCCATCCTTTCAATCTTTAAATGATTATATTTAACTACTTTCGTTGTGTACGATGTTTAAGATTAATGGTGCCTTTTTTAATTTTCAAAATTAAAGTTCATTTGTGTTCGTTTGCGTTCGTGGTTAGTGTTCACGAACTGTTCGCGAACAACCAAAATTCTTTAACGAACGAACACGAACACAAACTTCTGTTCGTCATGTGTTCGCGAACAGTTCACGAACATCCAAATTTCCTTAACGAACGAACACGAACATAGCCTTGTTCGTGTTCGTTCGGTTTATTTACAGCCCTAGATATCAAGAGTACCAGTTATGAACTTATGTACTTAAAAATTACCTATTGTAATTTCTATTATCCTAATTCTCGTCTTAAATTCTTCTTAAAAACCAACTTGAAAAGTCAAATGTTTGACTAAACTTCTAATAATTCGATATTTTTTATAGATTTGATTTCTAGTAATTTTAAAATACTGTGCACTATATTTTGTTTATGATTATATAATATATTACTACTTTCAAATATCATTTCAAGCACACTAATTATTAATCTATAATTTATCTTAGCTACATTGTGGATAGTAGATACATCAATTGATGACAAAAAAAACATGAACAGAAACTCAAAATATTTGGAATGAATAATAAGCAAATATATTGATAATGTCAATCTCATACGCGATTATAGAATTATGCTTCATACAAGTCCTACTATTCAATTACTTATTACTTGTCAGATACCGATTACTCATTCTCTGTCAAATAACATGTATACCTTTTATTTTGTTAAGGGCATGTGTAGTCATAAAGCCCTCAAAGGGGCGTTATGCGCCATGTGGCATGTCACGTCAGCAAGGGGCTTTATGGGGCTTTATGCAATTTGAGGCCGTAGTCATAAAGCCACTGTGTAATCATTACTCAATTAATTTAATTTTCAATTTTTTAAATAAAAAACAAATCCCAAACCCTTTTTGATCATTAAATAAAAACAAATCCTCCCCTCTGTTGAGCTCACGACCAAACCCCAAACCCTTTTTGATCATTTACCAACATAAAAAGGCACTCCAAAAAGAAAACCCTACAACACACACACACAGAGCCAGACACCCCCTTGCCTCCCTCGTTCTCTTCTCTGATTCAAGTCCGGTGACGGAGATCGGAACTCCGACCGGCTGGCTGCCACCACCTTTCTCTCCGACAAGCACCCGCACCCCCTTTCTCCTCTTTCTTCTCCGGGCGTACACACACATCCCCCCCTTCCCTTCTTCATTCATGGCGCCGCGAAATACTTAACGCCTTTTCTTTTTTTTTGTTCATAGCGCCGGGGGGGGGGGGGGGGCGGTGTGGGCGGCGCCATAGCGGCGCTATGGCCCTTGGCCGCGCCCCACTACGCAAGACCTAAAGATTACACGTTAGGTTTCTCTGCAACATTTTTTACTATTTTAATTTTTATATTGGTAATAGATTTTTTTTAAATCTAACAACTGGTCTCACAACCGAATACCCAACTGTCTTTAGGTCTAGGTTAATTTATCATTCTTATATGAGGGTGAAGAGGCATTCCTTTCATCTACCCTAGCTCCCTCCGATCCCCCATTGTCATATTATTTTTACTCTAAACTACCCTAACACCACAAAAATCAGTGTCAACACTCCTTTTAACTACCTTAAAACTTTTTTATTTTAAAAAATAATAAAAATACATTTAAAAATAACTAAACTTTCATTCAAATAAATAAAAGTACCCAGCTTTTAGAAAACACTTAAATTAAAATTAAAAAATTCATAATTAAAAAATTTACTTAAACTAAGTATTTCCATTAGGGATGGGTTTTTATAATTTTTCAAGCCTCAACGTGATCAAATTCTTTGGGCCCGTATTGTACTCACAAAGGGTCAACTTAATCGCTTCCTCCTCGTTTTGCACCACTTCCTTGTTCATCGCCTCGTTGAAGAGTGGGTCAAAGTTGATACCTTGCCTTTGAACTATCCACCACCTCGAATAAATCTTGTATACCTTGCATTTTGTGACACCCCTATTTTGATGAAATAGTCCAAGGACTTCAAGCCACATCTCACATGAGTCACGAGTCCTGTTATTGGTGAGACTCAACTAAGTCTTCGCCAATATTATTTCCTCTTGTTCGGTCCTTTCCGTCATGTCATAGAAACGAGATTGTGTAGTGTTTGTGAAATTTGATTGTAAAAGTAAAGTGTGGTAAAATGTAAAAACGGTTTATAGTGTGAAAACGATTTGTATTTATAGTTGATTATTTAATTATTTAAATGTATTAGTCTAATGACCGCTAAGCGGTCAAAAAAGGTTCAAACCACACGACTTCCTCAACCCTCAAACATAGCCCGCCTAGTAGAGGTGCACAAAACGGGTTAATTTCAATAATGGGTTCGGTTAACCGGTTATACCGATTAATTTGACTATTTGACTTTAATCGATTAATGCTTTAACCGGTTATTTTTTAACTAGTCTAGTTAATTAATTTAACCGGTTATTTTTGGTTTATAACCGGGTTTTTTCCCTTTTTTTGAATTTTTCGGGTTTTTTGTTCCTTGGGTTTTTTGTTCCAGTTAACCGATCTACCGGTTAAAAAACGGTTAATAACCAGTTACTATATTAAATATTTATAATCAGTTACTAACCTACAGTTAAAAATAACCACTAACCGGTTATTCCTTAGGCGGTTATTAACCGGTTACGGTTTCAATTAATAACCGGTTACAGTTTCAGTTAATAACCTGTTACAGTTAACTAACCGGTTATTTTGTGCACCTCTACCGCCTAGGCTACCCGAGGGAGTGACGACGATTTACCCGTTTAGAATACCAAAATACCAACCTCCACAGCCTAAGGCTGGAGAGTGTGGTATAAAGCCCCTAGGGGCTTTATCACGCCACATCAGATCAACCTAGGCGCCACATCATATGGGGGCTTTAAAGCTCCTCCTTTTAACTTGCATGCAATGGTTTAAAGCCACCTATTAAACAAAATTAAAAAAAAAAATATTGGTTGAAAAGAGATGGGTCCCATATGACCATATGCACACACCTTTAACGCTCGTTAACATGCTGGTGGAAGGTCCACAACAGCCACAGCCCCCCCCCCCCCCAATTTGCGGGATGGTCTATGGCGCCCCGGGTGCTAAAAAAAGGTGAGGTGACGGGGTGGCGTTAAGCACACCCCTGGCCTAAGTAGGTGATTTACGTAAAAGTGGTTTATAAGCCAGGAGTATAAGTGATTGGTAAGATCCTTCCCTGAGCTTGTTTTATTCCCACTCCTTTGCATGCAAGAGGGATGGTGCAAAATTTGGTTAGAATGATTTTATGAATTGTATTATTGTAAAAAATTTATATTTGATGCTATCCGATTTTCTAACTTTTAGAGTAAGTATTGAACACCCATAATCGGTTCCCTCCTTTGCTACCGTCGTTGCTGCTACTGTCATAGCTGTCTCTGTTGGAATTTACCAGAATTTTATCTTCAAACCTGTCTTCTTATGCTCATGATTTATCATTTATCAATCCTTATTAGTTGCCTGATTTTGATTGTTGTTTCGAATTTCTTCTAAGTAGTATTGTTTGCAATGAGCATCGTGTAATCGTGTATGTGTGTCCACCAACTGTTCGATGAAATGCCAATGAGGCCAAATTCCTCTTCACTTCCGTTGCATTATTATTATTGTTGTTTCTGATTGTTTTTAGATTGACTTCGCTGCTACATATACCGATTACACCATATTCAGCAAGAATAAAATGGAGAGAAAACATTCAAATTCACGATCCAGCCACTTGCTACAGAAGATAAGAGGTAATATACATCCAAACTGATCAATCGTTTTACATTTTGTAATTTTATGATGCTTTTGATTCCAGTTCTTGCAACCTGTACAATCGAGATGTAATCCGACATGCATTGCAGGTTTTACGCGTTCAATTGTCGAAGATCTCTCCCACGGTCGTGCTCCGGTGATTTACATCAATCGTTTCCGCAATTACTGCACTGATATTTCTGAAAACTGGTTAGTTATGATCTTATGAAATAACAGAAGATAGCAGCATGCTTTAATTTCTAAATTTTCACGTTGCTGTTGGTTAAACAGCTATTGCAGCCGTGATTCTGTTAAGGGAGTGGAGATTCTCACACTGCAACGGGAATGCCATGCGCGTAGGTTGGGTGAGTATGTTTTCATTAAATCTCCATTAATTGAACAAATTGTGCAGTCAAATGGCTAGAGAAGATTATGGAGTGTTGATCCTATGGAATAGCTTTCATTTTTATCTCGTTCGTTGACATCATTAATATTTATTTTTTATTTTCAGACGTATTATTGCGAGTACTACTTATAGTTCAACAACTTCTACAAGAGAATAGGCACGGGTCAAAGAGAGACATTTATTACATGCATCCTTCAGTGTTTCGAGGTGAATACAAAGCTACTTCACTTCACATTATGTCACCATTTATCCATTTCTTAATCTAGTTCTTTTTGTTTATATCTTATAACAGAACAATCGGTTGTAGACCGCGCCATCAATGACATCTGCATACTTCTTCAGTGCAGTCGTCACAACCTAAATGTTGTATGTAATGCCATCATCTTTTTATTTCTGTAATTCTATCGCTTGTACAGTATATATATATATATATATATATATATATATATATATATATATATATATATATGTAAAAGTCTCCATCAATGACGTTTTTCTTTTTTATTTCTTCATACTTCTAATTTCATGATATGTTCCGTCCTTTGCAGGTGTCTGTCTCAAAAGGGTAGGTTGAATTTACATTATAACTTATTGAGTAAAATGCCATTTTTGTACCTGAGGTTTGGCCAGTCTTGCAACTTTCGTCCAAAGGCTTGTTTTTCCACATCTGGATCCAAAAGGTTTGAAATCATGCCATTTTCATCCGGCTCGTTAACTCCATCCATTTTTCAGGGGTATTTCCGTCTTTTTTGTTAACTTGAAGGGCAATTCAGTCTTTTTCAGGGGTATTCGGTCTTTTTACATAAAGTGAAAAAGACCGAATTGCCCTTTAAGCTAGCAAAAAAGACGGAAATACCCCTGACTTAACGAAGAAAAATGGATGGAGTTAACGAGCCGGATGAAAATGGCAAAATTTCAAACCTTTTGGATCCAGATGCAGAAAAACAAACCTTTGGACGAAAAATCGCAAAACTGACCAAACCTCAGGGACGAAAATGGCATTTTACTCTAACTTATTCATCATTTAGTTTATTATTTTTGGTATTGTTATTTCAGATTAGTGATGGGATGGTTGAGATTCTCAGAAGCTGACACGATATTCAACTGCATAAACCACCCTGACACCGTAAGAACGAAAACGTCATCTTTTATGAGTTATTAGTTTAACCGAAATCGGCAGTTGATATCTGGTTTTCTGTCAGGCACACTCTATTCCAGTATTTGTAGAAGAAGTGAAAGGTGCTCATATACGTAACAATATTTCTATATATCAACATGGATATATGCTCTTATGAGATGATTATAATATTGATTATGTGAACAGATATTATCAGTGTTGCAGACTACATACTAGTTGTGGAGAAGGAATCAGGTGAGGCCTTTTTTTAACAAGACTTGTGGGCCCAGCCTTCCTTGCTATTTGTAACTGATAAAACTGTTATGTTATGCAGTATTTCAACGACTAGCAAATGATTGTTATTGCAAGAATAATCGTTGCATTGTCATCACAGTAAGCGTGAATTCAGTTAAAAATATTTGCAAAAATCGATTATTAACTATATCTAATTACAGGGCAGAGGTTATCCAGATATTCCAACAAGGCGGTAAACATTCAGTTTCCCTTTTTTAAAAAGAGTACAAGGCCATTTTCGTCTCAAGTTTTGGCCAGTTTCGCGACTTTCGTCCAAAGATTTGTTTTTCCGCATCTGGATCCAAAAGGTTTGAAATCTTGCCATTTTCATCCAGCTCGTCAACTCCATCCATTTTTCTAAATTAAGTCAGGGGTATTTTAGTCTTTTTTGTTAACCTAGAGGGCAATTCATTCTCTTGAGTACTTGTACATTATGCTAAATGCTTGTACATAAATTGAAAGAGACCAAATTGCCCTTTAACAAAAAAGACGGAAATACCCCTGACTTAACGGAGAAAAATGGATGGAGTTAACGAGCTGGATGAAAATGGCAAGATTTCAAACCTTTTGGATCCAAATGCGGAAAAACAAACCTTTGGATGAAAGTTGCAAAACTGGCCAAACCTCAGGGACAAAAATGGCATTTCACTCAAAAAAAAAAAAAAAAAAAAAAATTAAGCAACTTCAATCTTGATGTTGTGTGTACGTTTGTTAATTTTTTAAACAGATTCTTACGGTTACTAATCGAACGACTGCACTTGCCGACATACTGTTTGGTTGACTGTGATCCATATGGCTTTGACATTTTGACCACATACCGATTCGGCTCAATGGTAATTCATTCTTTGGTTATGCCCGTAAAATTAACACGTTATTAAGCTAATTGCAGTTTCAAGCATGGTAACAATTATATATAATTAAATATTTCTCTTTTAAAGCAAATGGCATATGATGCAAAAATAATGAAGCTTCCGGAGATAAAATGGCTTGGTGTATTACCTTCAGATGCTGAAACATTTAACGTTCCACAACAGTGTCTCCTTCCTATGACAACCGAAGGTGTGATTACGCATCCCCAAAAAACTTCCGTCTAAATTGATAAACCGAGCTCTCTTTTTGTGTTATTTGTTTAATTTCATCGGTTTTTTATTAGATAAGATCAAAACGGAGGCGATTTTAAATCGATGCTATTTACAGAGAGAAGTACCACAGTGGAGGTTTATATCTAATAATGCTCCTCTTTTTAGTTTTAAATTTTTGTTATTACTCTTTATTTACTGATAATTTTCCTTTTTAAATTTAATCTTTTTGCGATAAGGTTGGAACTACAGCTACTGCTGCAAAGTGGAGTGAAGTTTGAGACTGAAGCATTGTCGGTGCACTCGCTTGACTTTTTGTCGAAACAATATCTACCGTCTAAGATTCAAGGTGAAATACAACTCCATAGGTACTAGTATAACTGTTTAAATATATCAAATAAAATTTAGAATATTGGAAACATCATTTTTTTAGAAAAATATTGTTACACACAGTTAGAAGGAGTTTTTTTTTTTTTTTTTTTTACAAAATGCACGGTATTATTCCATTTTGAAGTTGGATTTCATGATATTATTTAGTTTCTATTCTGGGAGTTGATAACACTTTCCTTGTTGGTTATAAAAATGTGATCTTATTTAATTTCGAAAATGATTTACTTAAATCCTTTCCTAAGAACAAAAAGAAATGAACAGTTTCTGCTACTTCAGTAACATGATCATCAAGATTTTCGAATATTAACAGAAAACTACAATAACAGATTTCCAAAATTAAAAGATATTGTCTGCATATTTATCCTGCGGCTTCTCTTTTATTTTCTTTGTTTCATCTGTCTGGACCATCAGTTTTTTCTCCATGGATCCTTGTGCAGACATGGTAAAACCTTTTGATTTATCTGTGTATGTTTGTGTGTGTGTGTATATATATATATATATTATACACCATATGAAGAAGTCTAATTCTTTTAATTTTGTATTTAAAGGAATGCTCCTTGAGAGTCCACTCCAATTGCGGGTGCTGTGTGATGAAGACGTATGACATCTTGCGTTCGATCTGCGGTAAGCTTTTCTTTTATATCGCATTTGTTTATCTCTGATGATAATACATACACATACATATATATTATTGGTTAATGAATTGATTCAAATGGTAGGAGTTTATTCGGTCGAATTGGACGCTGAGAAAAACTTGTTTAAAATATCCGGAGAAGTTAATCCAAACATACTATTAAAGGCGGTATTGAGTACAGGCGAGCATGCTGAGCTTGTTACGGTTAAAATGAAGCACCCACAACTAAGACAAAGAACCTACAATTATGGTTCATATGGTCCCGCAAACGGTTATCATCTGCCTTATTATAGAGATGCCGGTTATAGCAATAGGTCACTGGCTAACTATCCTTATTATGAAACTAATGGTCATAATTACTACCCTTATAGCCTGCCACGTGACCCGCCCCTAATTGACTACCCGTCTTCTTACAATAACTATTACACCACCACCAGTGACTACCAATATCCACCGCCACGGGCCACCTATGTGCCGTCATACCCACCGCAAGAATATGACCAGTATGATAATTTTGATAGCATCAGCCCTTGCACTATCGTGTGACATGTTTGTTTTCGGTGTAATGAAACTTCAACATGAGTTGGTTTCTTGTTTTGTTTGTAGTTTGGTTTTTAGGGGTTTCTAAAACTTGAGTTGATTGTAAATGGATTGATGATGACGTTTGTTGATTTTTGGTGGAATATTAAGTCTGATTGGTTATAGGAAAAAAAAAAGAATGAGAATGAGATGCCACAACCCAATAATGGGTGGGAAGAATCTGCTTTAGAGAAGTGTAAGTGATGGCTATCAGATTTAGAGCCACATATTACTCTTTTCCATTAAATGTGTTGCTTTAAATCTTAACCTGACATGCAGTAACGGATCTAGAAAATAATTATAGAGGCAACGTTTCAAAAAAGATATCTATAGAGGTAGCAAAATCAAAAAAACGTTAAATTTTATCTTTTTTTAACACTATCGTCGGAGCGTCATGACAAATCCTGATTGCTCTTGTAAAAGATCTGCTATATAACGAATACATTTATTTTGCAAATGATTAATATCGTCAAGTGTACCCATTTCAAATTATATTAAAATCAAACAATTATACGGCTACCACTACATCTCGTGGTAACAAAAATGTATTGTGATGGGGTTAATCAAGGTTTAGTTTCCGGTTCACAAATTAAATGAAGTTAAGCAAGTTAGGTCATAAACATATTGTAATTTGATTATACTATGTTAGGTGTTTTAAATAAGCTTATTGATGTTTAGGGTTGTAAACGAACTGAACGTTCAGCGAACAGTTTGTGAACCGTTCGGCGGGAAGTTCATTTACGTTCGTTTGTTTAATAAATGAATAAACATGAACAAGAAATTTTGTTCGATTGGTTAAATGAACGAACACGAACAGAGGCCCATTGTGTTTGTGAACGTTCGATAATGTGTTCATGAACATTTGTTCATATTCGTTTGTTTATATTGTGCATAAAGATTTTTGTACATTTATTTATCATATCTAAACATTTCATATTTTTTAATCTATTACCCTAATAATTAAATAGGAAACCTCATTCCCACTCTGTTCTGTACCGTTCCTCTTTCCTTCCTCATTATTTACATCTAGGGCTGCAAACGAACCAAACGTTCGGCGAACCGTTCGTGAACCGTTCGGCGGTAAGTTCGTTTGTGTTCGTTCGTTTACTAAACAAACGAACACGAACAAGAAATTTCGTTCGTTTAGTTAAATGAACAAACATGAACAGAGGTCGTGTTCGTTTGTGTATGTTCGTGAACGTTCGTTAACGTGTTCGTTTGTGTTCGATACTTCACTAGTGTTTTTAGTTTTTATATTTAATTAAATACTTCAAAATTCCAACAAATTAAATATCTAATAAATATCTAATAAATATCTAATAAGTGTCGGTGTATTACATATTCTGTTCATGAACGATTGTTTGTGTTTGTTTGTTTCCATTTGTGTTCATGAAGATTAGTTTGTTCTCATTTGTGTTCGTCAATGTTCGTTACCTAAAATTAACAAACAAACACAAACGAACACGAAAAAGTTCATTTCCTTAACAAACGAACACGAACATAAAATCTCGTTCGATAAGTGTTCGTGAACGGTTCGCGAACACATATATTTCTTAACAAACGAACACAAACAAGGTCTTGTTCGTGTTCGTTTGGTTCGTTTGCAGCCCTATTTACATCGATGAATATATCGACATCCGTTCCACTATAAGGAGTTCAAGTTCTAGCATTGCTCCCTTGGCTATCCTTTTTTATCCTTTATCGTCTTCACCGATTTTATTTGTGTTCGTGAAACGTTCATGAACACACTCATTTCCTTAATGAACGAACACGAACCAAAAATCTTGTTTGCTAAGTGTTCATGACCAGTTCGTGAACACATTATTTTCTTAACGAACGAACATGAACAAGGCCTTGTTCATGGTCGTTCAGTTCGTACATATCACCACACATTTAATGCATGTCAACACATCGGTTTTCAAAACAACGTGGCTTTATAATTTGAATTATGTATTTGTTATATAAGAATCTTTTTTTAAGGATGTTATTCTTTAAAAAAATTTTGAACGGTAAATATTACATACTAATAATTCTTAAATATGTTATTCTTTAAAAATTTGGCTAGGTTTGAACCTGTGACATCCCCTGGGGCGGATCTAGAGTGATAGAAGGGGTAACCTCCGTTGCCCCTTGACACTCCGACACTAGTGTAAATTTTGGAAAAATCTGACGTTTTTTCGATTTCGTTACCCCTTTTTATTGAAACGTTACCCCTATGCGGATTTTCTAGATCCGCCACTGGACATCCCCTTTAAAAAGCAAGTGTCTCTATCAAGTGTTTGGATTGTGTTAAACATGTCATGTCATAAACATGTATTTGGGTTTAAGAGTCACATAAACATGTGGGGTTATGTCAAACGCAGCTTATTTAACACACCATGATGTATTTTACCAACTATACACATACCCATCAAATTAAACCCGAGCCTGAATTTGATCCTCATGTTTATTGGTTTATATGATAATTGTGCCGTTATCTAAACATGAGTATCGAATTTGGGTCAAGATTCCCTATCTTTATTTATTCTCCTTTTGTGGGTTGCATCCGATACCTTCATAGATTCCGAAAGCTTTACTTGGTATTTGTACCCTTTTCCATTCCTTTATGGTGATAAATATCTTGTCATTATTTTGAACTTAATTCATTTAATAATAATATAAATATATATCAAACAATATCACGCCAAACTTTTAATTTTAACTCAACAAAGGGTTCTTTTGTAATTGTCTTATCATGTCACACCCAAAGCTCAAAACTTTTGAGACCCCTATATAATAAACACCAACATCCCTTCATTCTATACATAACATTCTATCCCTTCTTTCATATTTCATCACTCATTTTCTAATTAATAAAAGGTGTGTGTTTTTGGAGCAAAGAATCATACCAATGAAACGATGGAGCAAATTCAGAAGAAAAGAATAACAAGAAAGGGTGTCACACAATTACCTTTGGTGTTATCGGTTTCCTTGTTTTCATGCTTGTTTGCCTACTACTACTATTACGATTACTATTGTTCTGTCTTGTCAAGTTATGTTGATATGGTGTATCCTATTGAGTTACTTTTGACACAACGTGTGGACAAGACGTACGTGTTTCTTATATGCAACGGGATATTAGTGGTGTTAGTCAAAACGTCCGGTTCCTTAATCTCTCAATCAAGCTTTGACCTTAAGGAACACATCTACATCAAGAACATCCATGACGCGTTAGAAACACAATATGAGGACGATCTGGTGGAGGATGAAGAATTGGTGATTAGGGTGGATGGAATTGAAGAAGATGTAAAATTTGTAATAGAGAATGATGGAGAGACCATAGAAGAATTAAACAAGAAATTTGATGAGTTTATAAGGAAGAGGAAGGAAGAAATTAGGAGCAATGGTGAACAACTTCCAATGCTTAGTTATAATTGATATCTAGTTGTCATATGTATCTCATATGTATGTGCCTCTTCATATTTTTAACTCTACATCTTGCTCTTGCTCTAACATATTACATACACACATACATACATTTGTATGCATAAATACATGCATATATGCATACAGAGTAGGGTTCCTGTGCAAATTGTGTTTTTCCTACAAAGTGTAGGAAGCGATATAGGCCATCCGATGGGTGTGTTTAATGGTTGAGATTAAGTAAGTGACATTTTTGTAATATTTTTGTGTCAATAATTAATTGTCATAATATGTTAGGGTAGTCTGGTCATTTTACATGTTTTGTATCAATCAAATAACTATCATAATAACATAAACCCCTACAATCTCGCGATTTTCCCTCTCTCTCTAAAACCAATTATAGAAAACCCTCTTTCATACAAAAAAATAGCTAGAATCATGGATCAAGATAACAAATTCGGATTGAAATATAAGCACGATTGAGGCCATGTTTATCATTCCATTCGCAATTCGTCATCTTCTTCTAAAGCACATTCAATTCATATTTCATCTGGGTTGTCACATTGTGTTTTATCGCTAAAACACGCTACTATGAAACACATCCAGTATCCAACTTCAAGTGTAGTAAAACACAATACTATAATAAAACACAATGTGAAGAAACTGATAAAACACAGCGTCAAGACAGTGTTATTTACATTGATATTGTTTTAAGGATTGATGTGTTAAAGGTACATTGTGATTAAATCATGCATATACATGTATCCAATATGTTTTGTTGAAGACAGTGTTGTTTTTTAAAGTTTGATCATAGTACTGTGTTTTACTACACTTGATGTTGGATACTAGATGTGTTCATAGTAGTGTGTTTTAGTGATAAAACACAATGTGACGAACAAAGTGACTATCTTGATAAATGTGTTGTTTTTTACATTGATATTGTTTTAAGAATTGATGTGTTAAAGCTACATTGTTATTAGATCCTACATATACATGTATTCCGTATGCTTTGTTGAAGACAATGTGTTTTTTTTTTAGTTTGATCATAGTATTGTGTTTTACGACACTTGAAGTTGGATATTGGATGTGTTCATAGTAGTGTGTTTTAGTGATAAAACACAATGTGACGAACCTGATGGAATACGAATTGAATGTGCTTTAACAGAAGATGATGAATTGCAAATGGAATGATAAACATGGTATCAGTCGTAATATAACCATTAGTTCGAAATCAATGAGATATTTGGTTTACTTAAATTTTTCATATGTTAATTTAGAATATAATAAATCCCAAAAATAAAATAAATATCAAATTACAGTCTTGCCATTTTCATTAAAATAAGTAATTGCCACATGTCATTAGGATGTGGCTTCCTACACTTTGTAGGAAAAATTGGCTTTGTAGCCAACTCCTACCCTCTGAATACATACAATGATTAATATGTTGGATATTAGGCCATGTGATGTACTCTAACATCTAGAGTTTTAACAATGACATGGCATGTTAACTAACATTGCAAACCACTCCCTCCTTGTGATAAAGTGCATTAAATGAGTTATGTGTTAACATGTTAACCTAATGTTAAAAGATTAAATTGATTATTATTTTCTTTTTTAGACAAAACCCAATGTTAAAGTGCATTAAATGAGTTATATGTTAACATGTTAAACCATTTCCTTAGAGTGAGACAAAGTGAAATGAGGAAAAAAAGTTGATGTGTCACTTAGGTGGAGTTAAGTTAGGTTAAAGTATACCCAAAGGCCTTAGATGTCCGACTCACAATTATTTTTATGTTACTAAGGGCATGTGTAGTCATAAAGCCCTTTTAGGGGCGTTATGTGACATGTGGCATGCCACGTCACCCCGGGGCTTTATGGGACGTTATGCAATTTGAGGCCGTAGTCATAAAGCCCCTGTGTAATCATTACTCATTTTTTAATTTTTATTTTTTTAATTCATTTGTAACTTTTTTAAAAATAAAATTCATTTAATTAAATAAAAAAAGTACAATAAAATTAAAAAAAAACATTAAACTAGAAAAAAAACATTAAACTAGCATAAAAAAAAATTACACAATCAAAGATTATATTTTTTTTCAATCCGCTCCTTTTGTGCCAACGCCATTTTCAAAGCTTTTCCCGTTAAGTGGTCATGCGGTTTGGAGTAGAAGTCAAAGTCGTGAGCCCATTGTCGATCCCGCATAATCTCCGTGACTTTTTCGTTCTCCTCCAAACGTTTGTTACCGAGTTCGTGTATGTCTTGAAGCCGCTTGTTTATCTCCGAAAATGCGTGACTCATATCCGTTCCCATAGACATCGACGACGACTCGGGTTTTTTCGCCCGGCTTTTTCTTTCGGGCGGTCGTGGTAGCTCCTCCACCGGCTCGTCATCCGGAATTTCCTCGTTCAAGCCGATGTTTCGAGCGTCGGAGGTTGGCGTTTCGGGTTCACCCGACTCGTTTGTTTTGGACCTCTTTGATGGTCGTGTATTTCCCGAACGACCACTTGGAGTAGATACGACGGCCCATTTGGGGCTATGGCGAAGGATTTGCCAACACTTCATGTACGGGAAATGGCCATTAGCGTTCGTATACTCGACCAATGCCTCTTGCGTAATGTCTTCATCGCTACTTCCACTTTTCCATCCGGAATACAAGCGTTGGTACACGGTTTGAAAGTTTGTGCACTTCTTGTTTATATCGGTCCACTTCCCCGATATAGAGTCCGGTAGGCGGTATTCCTCTCCTCTACCCATGAGCTCGAAAAAGAGTTCTCTTATTCGGTTCCAAAATACGGTTTTACTTTGATTGTTTGCTACAAACAAAACAATATAAAATGTTAGTTCAAAATTTAAAAAATAAAAACCGAAAATAATAAAAAACAGAAAAAAATAAAAAACAGAAAATAATTAAAAAACAGAAAATAATAAAAAAACAGAAAATAAATAACAGAAACTAAAAACAGAAAATTAAAAACAAAAACCTGAAAATAAAAAACAAAAAACTGAAAATAATAAAAAAACAGAAAATAATAAAAAACAGAAAAGAAAATATAAAACAGAAAATAAAAAACAAAAAACTGAAAATAAAAAAAACACAAAATAAATAAAAAACAGAAAATAAAAAACCGAAAATAAAAAACCGAAAATAAAAAAAAAAACAGAAAAAAATTTAAAAACAGAAAAAAATAAACATACCTATGACCGGGTCCTCCGAAACATCGATGAAAGCGCGGGTTAACGCATACTCCTCTTCGGGCTCCCACGTTATCACATTTTTTTTCGCTCGGGTGTTGGTTTCCACTTTCTTTTTATGTGCCCGTTTTGCTTTTCCTTTTCCTTTTTGCGTCTCCGGTTGCGTATCCGGTACCTCGGGTTGCGTCTCCGGAACAACATCGGGTTCGTGTAGTGGGGAGCCGAAAGCTTGAGCCGACCCAAACGCTTGAGACGACCCCATCCCATCCGTGTTTTGACTTGGGTTCCACCCGTAGAGATTAGGGTCCCATGATAGCGGTTGGTTCAAAAGATTCATGAACCCGGGACTTTGTTGATTGTAATCGAGAAAACCGGAGCCGAAAGGGTTGGGTCTAGTGGGAACCGGTGCCACGGGACGAGTAGGATTGCCACTTTGGTTTGGGTCCGCACTAGATCGGGGAGGAATGAAGCCCCGGTTGAATGGATTCATTATATAAAATATTAAGAATTGTAAAAAAATTTGGGAGAGATGAGAATGTTTGAATGTGTATGGTAAAAAAATAAAGAGATGAGAATGATTTTAAAGGAAAGTTGAAAAAGAAATTGAAATTTTTTTTTATTGAATTTGACCGTTTGTAACGGTCATAATTTAAAAAGTTCTCCTCCTCGCGCCGCGATAATTTTCACGCCTTTATTTTTTTTTTGGTCATGGCGCCCAGGGGGGCGGTGTGGGCGGCGCCATAGCGGCGCTATGGCCCATGCTCGCGCCCCACTACGTTTAACCTAAGGAGGTACAATCCAGAGAGTTACACCTTGGACAACGAATCAGGAATAATATTTATGAGATAAATCTTATAGTTTGTTCACAAGTGCGCGTTTGGTTCAAACGTTTAGTAAATTAATTATTTTATAAATGAGTAATTAATAAATAAAAGGTTAAAGAACATTATTTATTAGATAAATAATATTAATATTTTATTCATGAGATAAACAATAGTGGAGAAGATAATTCTATTTTTTGTAAGATAAAAAAGATAATATAATATATTTATGAGATAAATATAAGGAGGTATTTGTGGGATAAGACTTAGAGCATTCACATTCAATCCATCATATTGTGTGAGTGAGATTGTTATAATATAAAAAATATAAAAACTGGTTGTGAGTAGAGGAGAGAGAAAATGTTACTGTTTATCTGTATATTTGGGGGGACACTGTTCACCCCCTATAATATTTTAATATATTTTAAAAGTGGTTGTGAGTGGAGGAGAGAGAAAAAGGTAATGATATAGGTATAAAAAATATTATTTAATTGAAAAGGAGAGAGAAAATGTAGTGTTTTTTAGTGTAATATAGGGTTAAAATTTGATGAAATGGATGTGAATGCTCTTAGAGATCATGAGGTCCTGGTGGATTCTTACGATAGGGTTTTTCTCATAGTGAGTTTCCTCCTAAATTTGTGTATAGGTATTATAGCCTAGTGGAGGTGGATATGGTCGGATGGTTCCGCTGATGGTACAATAATACTCTAGTAATCCATCAGTGATCCAAATTTGTGTTTCAAAAAAATGTATTAGGATACAATACATAAGTGTTGGGGTTTTGAGTTGAATTCAAAATAGTTATCACACCCAAGAGTTAAGGTTACACAATTAGCTCACAAAAGAAACCAAGCCACCACACATCTCTACCACCATTCGCCTCGACGACCACCTCAACGCCCCTGTGAATTCGTTGGGGTTAGCGTTGGGTTCTATATTTTTTGTGAATTTGTTTTTTTAGTTAAATGTCATTTTAGTCCCTGTGGTTTGGGTCATTTTGCCAGTTTAGTCCAAAGGTTTTATTTTTCGCATGTGGGCCCAAAAAGGTTTCACTGTTGCCATTTAGTCCATTGGGTTAACTTCAACCATTTTTTCTGTTAACGTGAAGGACAATTCGGTCATTTTATATGTAATTTTGTTAACTAGAAGGGCAATTCAGCCATATATAATGACCGAATTTCCTTTCTAGTTAACAGAAAAAATGGATCAAGTTAACCCAGTAGACTAAAATGGTAATGGTGAAACATTTTTGGACCCACAGACGAAAAATAAAACCTTTGGACTAAACTGTAAAAATGACCCAAACCATAGGGACTAAAATGACATTTAACTAGTTTTTTTTTTTAATAAGAGTAAACTGTACTGATAGTCCTTATTGTTTGGATTAAATTGCAAATTTGGTCCCAAATCTCAAACTTTTACGCATATGGTTCTGATGATGTTTGTTTTCATAGACTAGTTAAATGACCCAAGCAGAGACTAAAATGACATTTAACTAATTTTTTTAACTAGAATCATCACCCGCCGTAATACGGCGGGGATTCTTTAGTTATATATTATATTAGATGAAAGTCAAATGTTTCTTACATTATCGCGAACCAATGTGTAAAACATAGAAAAGAATAACTATGTTGATCTCTGACCCGCGCGTTGTGACAGACTTATCAAATGGGGAAAATAGACGTGCTACGACAGGCATTTCAAACGGGAAAAATAAGTATGTGTACTAACCTGATTATGGATCGATAAGAAGGGTGTTAGAGATGAGAAGAAAGCTCCAATCGTGGGGGAGGGCTGCCGTCGACTCCAAGGGGAAAGAAGGAGAGTGCTAGGGTTTTGCCAAATTATGTTTTGAAAATAATAAAAATCGTTCCCCACTTTGTATACATGTTTGTGCGCGAGTTGTAGGGGGCGACCTACTTGGGCTCCGTTTCGGGCTCAATGGAGCTGGCCGTGGACCACCCAACTCGGAAGAGAACTCATGCGCGACTCGATGAGGTGTGCGACAGGATTTATGGAGCCATCACTTAGCATAATCTAACTTACGTTAAACCAATAAATAAAATTCCTATATGATTATAACATGTAGTGAAACATGAGATGTAGTTATACAAGCTAGAGGTCAGGGAACCGACTAATGCAAATCTTGAAGGTCCGGGTTGTCATATAAACAGTCAAAAAAGGTTCAAACCACGCGACTTCCTCAACCCTCAAACATAGCCCGCCTAGTAGAGGTGCACAAACCGGTTAATTTCAATAATCGGTTCAGTTAACCGGTTATATTGATTAATTTGACTTTTTGACTTTAATCGATTAATGCTTTAACCAGTTATTTTTTAACTGGTTTGTTTAATTACTTTAACCGGTTATTTTCGGTTTATAACTGGGTTTTTCCCCTTTTTATTAAATTTTCGTGTTTTTTTTCGGTTAACCGGTTAAAAAAACGGTTAATAACCAGTTACTATACTAAATATTTATAATCGGTTACTAACCTACAGTTAAAAATATCCACTAACCGGTTATTCCTCAGACGGTTATTAATCGGTTACGGTTTCAGTTAATAACCGGTTACAGTTAACAGACCGGTTATTTTGTGCACCTCTACCGCCTAGGCTACCTGAGGGAGTGGCGATTTACCAGTTTATGATCCCAACCTCCACAGCCTACCCGCTTGACGCCCCCTCCTTACCTTCAGTAGGTGATTTACGTAAAAGTGGCTTATAAGCCAGGAGTATAAGTGATTGGTAAGATTCTTCCCCTGAGCTTGTTTTATTCCCACTCCTTTGCATGCAAGAGGAATGGTGCAAAATTTGGTTAGAATAATTTTTTATGATTGTATTATTGTAAAAAAAATTATATTTGATGCTATCCAATTTTGTGGGTGTTTGGGATTACTTCTCAAAATAACTTATTAACTTATATAAGTTATAAGTGAAAAGTTAGAAATTCTGACTTCACAAAAATATCTTCTAACCTTTCGAAATAAGCTAACCCAAACACTTTAAAAAAACATCTTATTATCTTTTAAGCTACTCTAAAATAAGCTTAACCGAAACACCCTCTTTCTAAATTTTAGAGTAACTTTAAATATAAGTATTGAACAGCCATAATCGGTTCCCTCCTTTGCCACCGTCGTTGCTGCTACTGTCATCGTTCTAGGTCACAAAATCAGGTCATATATTTTTATCTTCTCATAGCTGTCTGTCTGTTGGAATTTACCAGAATTTTATCTTCAAACCTGTCTTCTTATGCTCATGATTTATTATTTATATAATCTGTAAATGAACATCGTGTTTGTGTGTCCACCAAGTGTTCGATGAAATGCCAATGAAGCCAAATTCCTCTTCACTTCAGTTGCATTATTATTATTGTTGTTTCTGATTGTTTTTAGATTGACTTCGCTGCTACATATACCGATTACACCATATTCAGCAAGAGTAAAATGGAGAGAAAACATTCAAATTCACGGTCCAACCACTTGCTACAGAAGATAAGAGGTAATATACATCCAAACTGATCAATCGTTTTACATTTTGTAATTTTATGATGATTTTGATTCCTGTTTTTGTAACCTGTACACGCAAGATGTAATATGACATGCATTTGCAGGTTTCACGCGTTCAATTGTCGAAGATCTCTCCCACGGTCGTGCTTTGGTGATTTACATCAATCGTTTCCGCAATTACTGCACTGATATTTCTGAAAACTGGTTAGTTATGATCTTATGAAATAACAGAAGATTCAAATGGTTCAGAAGATTAGATCTAAAGATAGCAGCATGCTTTAAATTCTAAATTTTCACGTTGCTGTTGCTTAAACAGCTATTGCAGCCGTGATTCTGTTAAGGGAGTGGAGATTCTCACACTGCAACGGGAATGCCATGCGCGTAGGTTGGGTGAGTATGCTTTCATTAAATCTCCATTAATTGAACAAATTGTGCAGTAGAATGACTAGAGAAGATTATGGAGTGTTGATCCTATGGAATAGCTTTCGTTTTTATCTCATTCGTTGACATCGTTTATATTTATTTTTATTTTCAGACATTTTATTGCGAGTACTACTTATAGTTCAACAACTTTTACAAGAGAATAGGCACGGGTCAAAGAGAGACATTTATTACATGCATCCTTCAGTGTTTCAAGGTGAATACAAAGCTACTTTACTTCACATTATGTCACCGTTTATCCATTTCTTAATCTAGTTCTTTTTGTTTGTATCTTATAACAGAACAATCGGTTGTAGACCGCGCCATCAATGACATCTGCATACTTCTTCAGTGCAGTCGTCACAACCTAAATGTTGTATGTAACGCCATCATCTTTTTGTTTCTGTATTTCTATCATTTGTACAGTATATATATGTAAAAGTCTCCATCAATGACGTTTTTCTTTTTTATTTCTTCATACTTTTAATTTCATGATATGTTCCGTCCTTTGCAGGTGTCTGTCTCAAAAGGGTAGGTTGAATTTACATTATAACTTATTGAGTAAAATGCCATTTTCGTACCTGAGGTTTGGCCAGTCTTGCAACTTTCGTCCAAAGGCTTGTTTTTCCACATCTGGATCCAAAAGGTTTGAAATCTTGCCATTTTCATCTGGCTCGTTAACTCCATCCATTTTTCTTCGTTAAGTAAGGGGTATTTTCGTCTTTTTTGTTAACTTAAAGGGCAATTCAGTCTTTTTCAGGGGTATTCGGTCTTTTTACATAAAGTGAAAAAGACCAAATTGCCCTTTAAGTAAGCAAAAAAGACGGAAATACCCCTGACTTAACGAAGAAAAATGGATGGAGTTAACGAGCCGGATGAAAATGGCAAAATTTCAAACCTTTTGGATCCAGATACACAAAAACAAACCTTTGGACGAAAATCGCAAAACTGACCAAACCTCAGGGACGAAAATGGCATTTTACTCTAACTTATTAATCATTTAGTTTATTATTTTTGGTATTGTTATTTCAGATTAGTGATGGGATGGTTGAGATTCTCAGAAGCTGACACGATATTCAACTGCATAAACCACCCTGATACCGTAAGAACGAAAATGTCATCTTTTATGAGTTATTAGTCTAACCGAAATCGACAGTTGATATCTGGTTTTCTGTCAGGCGCACTCTATTCCAGTATTTGTAGAAGAAGTGAAAGGTGCTCAAATACGTAACAATATTTCTATATATCAACATGGATATATGTTATATGCTCTTATGAGATGATTATGTGAACAGATATTATCAGTGTTGCAGACTACATACTAGTTGTGGAGAAGGAATCAGGTGAGGCCTTTTTTTAACAAGACTTGTGGGCCCAGCCTTCCTTGCTATTTGTAACTGATAAAACTGTTACGTTATGCAGTATTTCAACGACTAGCAAATGATTGTTATTGCAAGAATAATCGTTGCATTGTCATCACAGTAAGCGTGAATTCAGTTAAAAATATTTGCAAAAATCGGTTATTAACTATATCTAATTACAGGGCAGAGGTTATCCAGATATTCCAACAAGGCGGTATTCAGTTTCCCTTTCTTTAAAAAGAGTACAAGGCCATTTTCTTCCCTAAGTTTTGGCCAGTTTTGCGACTTTCGTCCAAAGGTTTGTTTTTCCGCATCTGGATCCAAAAGGTTTGAATCTTGCCATTTTCATCCAGCTCGTCAACTCCATCCATTTTTCTCAATTAAGTCAGGGGTATTTTTGTCTTTTTTGTTAACCTAGAGGGCAATTCATTCTCTTGAGTACTTGTACATTATGCTAAATGCTTGTACATAAATTGAAAGAGACCAAATTGCCCTTTAACAAAAAAGATGGAAATACCCCTGACTTAACGGAGAAAAATGGATGGAGTTAACTAGCTGGATGAAAATGGCAAGATTTCAAACCTTTTGGATCCAAATGCGGAAAAACAAACCTTTGGACGAAAGTCGCAAAACTGGCCAAACCTCAGGGACAAAAATGGCATTTTACTCAAAAAAAAAATAAAAAAATTAAGCAACTTCAATCTTTGATGTTGTGTGTACGTTTGTTAATTTTTTAAACAGATTCTTACGGTTACTAATCGAACGACTGCACTTGCCAACCTACTGTTTGGTTGACTGTGATCCATATGGCTTTGACATTTTGACCACATACCGATTCGGCTCAATGGTAATTCATTCTTTGGTTATGCCCGTAAAATTAACACGTTATTAAGCTAATTGCAGTTTCAAGCATGGTAACAATTATATATAATTAAATATTTCTCTTTTAAAGCAAATGGCATATGATGCAAAAATAATGAAGCTTCCGGAGATAAAATGGCTTGGAGTATTACCTTCAGATGCTGAAACATTTAACGTTCCACAACAGTGTCTCCTTCCTATGACAACCGAAGGTGAGATTACGCATTCCCAAAAAACTTCCGTCTAAATTGATAAACCGAGCTCTCTTTTTGTGTTATTTGTTTAATTTCATTGGTTTTTTTATTAGATAAGATCAAAACGGAGGCGATTTTAAATCGATGCTATTTACAGAGAGAAGTACCACAGTGGAGGTTTAAATTTTTTAAATCTAATAATGCTTCTCTTTTCAGTTTTAAATTTTTGTTATTACTCTTTATTTACTGATAATTTTCCTTTTTAAATTTAATCTTTTTGCGATAAGGTTGGAACTACAGTTACTGCTGCAAAGTGGAGTGAAGTTTGAGACTGAAGCATTGTCGGTGCACTCGCTTGACTTTTTGTCTAAACAATATCTACCGTCTAAGATTCAAGGTGAAATACAACTCCATAGGTACTAGTATAACTGTTTAAATATATCAAATAAAATTTAGAATATTGGAAACATCATTTTTTTAGAAAAATATTGTTACACACAGTTAGAAGGAGTTTTTTTTTTACAATTTTGAAGTTGGATTTCATGATATTATTTAGTTTCTATTCTGGGAGTTGATAACACTTTCCTTGTTGGTTATAAAAATGTGATCTTATTTAATTTCGAAAATGATTTACTTAAATCCTTTCCTAAGAACAAAAAGAAATGAACAGTTTCTGCTACTTCAGTAACATGATCATCAAGATTTTCGAATATTAACAGAAAACTACAATAACAGATTTCCAAAATTAAAAGATATTGTCTGCATATTTATCCTGCGGCTTCTCTTTTATTTTCTTTGTTTCATCTGTCTGGACCATCAGTTTTTTCTCCATGGATCCTTGTGCAGACATGGTAAAACCTTTTGATTTATCTGTGTATGTTTGTGTGTGTGTGTATATATATATATATATTATACACCATATGAAGAAGTCTAATTCTTTTAATTTTGTATTTAAAGGAATGCTCCTTGAGAGTCCACTCCAATTGCGGGTGCTGTGTGATGAAGACGTATGACATCTTGCGTTCGATCTGCGGTAAGCTTTTCTTTTATATCGCATTTGTTTATCTCTGATGATAATACATACACATACATATATATTATTGGTTAATGAATTGATTCAAATGGTAGGAGTTTATTCGGTCGAATTGGACGCTGAGAAAAACTTGTTTAAAATATCCGGAGAAGTTAATCCAAACATACTATTAAAGGCGGTATTGAGTACAGGCGAGCATGCTGAGCTTGTTACGGTTAAAATGAAGCACCCACAACTAAGACAAAGAACCTACAATTATGGTTCATACGGTCCAACAAACGGTTATCATCTGCCTTATTATAGAGATGCCGGTTATAGCAATAGGTCACTGGCTAACTATCCTTATTATGAAACTAATGGTCATAATTACTACCCTTATAGCCTGCCACGTGACCCGCCCCTAATTGACTACCCGTCTTCTTACAATAACTATTACACCACCACCAGTGACTACCAATATCCACCGCCACGGGCCACCTATGTGCCGTCATACCCACCGCAAGAATATGACCAGTATGATAATTTTGATAGCATCAGCCCTTGCACTATCGTGTGACATGTTTGTTTTCGGTGTAATGAAACTTCAACATGAGTTGGTTTCTTGTTTTGTTTGTAGTTTGGTTTTTAGGGGTTTCTAAAACTTGAGTTGATTGTAAATGGATTGATGATGACGTTTGTTGATTTTTGGTGGAATATTAAGTCTGATTGGTTATAGGAAAAAAAAAAGAATGAGAATGAGATGCCACAACCCAATAATGGGTGGGAAGAATCTGCTTTAGAGAAGTGTAAGTGATGGCTATCAGATTTAGAGCCACATATTACTCTTTTCCATTAAATGTGTTGCTTTAAATCTTAACCTGACATGCAGTAACGGATCTAGAAAATAATTATAGAGGCAACGTTTCAAAAAAGATATCTATAGAGGTAGCAAAATCAAAAAAACGTTAAATTTTATCTTTTTTTAACACTATCGTCGGAGCGTCATGACAAATCCTGATTGCTCTTGTAAAAGATCTGCTATATAACGAATACATTTATTTTGCAAATGATTAATATCGTCAAGTGTACCCATTTCAAATTATATTAAAATCAAACAATTATACGGCTACCACTACATCTCGTGGTAACAAAAATGTATTGTGATGGGGTTAATCAAGGTTTAGTTTCCGGTTCACAAATTAAATGAAGTTAAGCAAGTTAGGTCATAAACATATTGTAATTTGATTATACTATGTTAGGTGTTTTAAATAAGCTTATTGATGTTTAGGGTTGTAAACGAACTGAACGTTCAGCGAACAGTTTGTGAACCGTTCGGCGGGAAGTTCATTTACGTTCGTTTGTTTAATAAATGAATAAACATGAACAAGAAATTTTGTTCGATTGGTTAAATGAACGAACACGAACAGAGGCCCATTGTGTTTGTGAACGTTCGATAATGTGTTCATGAACATTTGTTCATATTCGTTTGTTTATATTGTGCATAAAGATTTTTGTACATTTATTTATCATATCTAAACATTTCATATTTTTTAATCTATTACCCTAATAATTAAATAGGAAACCTCATTCCCACTCTGTTCTGTACCGTTCCTCTTTCCTTCCTCATTATTTACATCTAGGGCTGCAAACGAACCAAACGTTCGGCGAACCGTTCGTGAACCGTTCGGCGGTAAGTTCGTTTGTGTTCGTTCGTTTACTAAACAAACGAACACGAACAAGAAATTTCGTTCGTTTAGTTAAATGAACAAACATGAACAGAGGTCGTGTTCGTTTGTGTATGTTCGTGAACGTTCGTTAACGTGTTCGTTTGTGTTCGATACTTCACTAGTGTTTTTAGTTTTTATATTTAATTAAATACTTCAAAATTCCAACAAATTAAATATCTAATAAATATCTAATAAATATCTAATAAGTGTCGGTGTATTACATATTCTGTTCATGAACGATTGTTTGTGTTTGTTTGTTTCCATTTGTGTTCATGAAGATTAGTTTGTTCTCATTTGTGTTCGTCAATGTTCGTTACCTAAAATTAACAAACAAACACAAACGAACACGAAAAAGTTCATTTCCTTAACAAACGAACACGAACATAAAATCTCGTTCGATAAGTGTTCGTGAACGGTTCGCGAACACATATATTTCTTAACAAACGAACACAAACAAGGTCTTGTTCGTGTTCGTTTGGTTCGTTTGCAGCCCTATTTACATCGATGAATATATCGACATCCGTTCCACTATAAGGAGTTCAAGTTCTAGCATTGCTCCCTTGGCTATCCTTTTTTATCCTTTATCGTCTTCACCGATTTTATTTGTGTTCGTGAAACGTTCATGAACACACTCATTTCCTTAATGAACGAACACGAACCAAAAATCTTGTTTGCTAAGTGTTCATGACCAGTTCGTGAACACATTATTTTCTTAACGAACGAACATGAACAAGGCCTTGTTCATGGTCGTTCAGTTCGTACATATCACCACACATTTAATGCATGTCAACACATCGGTTTTCAAAACAACGTGGCTTTATAATTTGAATTATGTATTTGTTATATAAGAATCTTTTTTTAAGGATGTTATTCTTTAAAAAAATTTTGAACGGTAAATATTACATACTAATAATTCTTAAATATGTTATTCTTTAAAAATTTGGCTAGGTTTGAACCTGTGACATCCCCTGGGGCGGATCTAGAGTGATAGAAGGGGTAACCTCCGTTGCCCCTTGACACTCCGACACTAGTGTAAATTTTGGAAAAATCTGACGTTTTTTCGATTTCGTTACCCCTTTTTATTGAAACGTTACCCCTATGCGGATTTTCTAGATCCGCCACTGGACATCCCCTTTAAAAAGCAAGTGTCTCTATCAAGTGTTTGGATTGTGTTAAACATGTCATGTCATAAACATGTATTTGGGTTTAAGAGTCACATAAACATGTGGGGTTATGTCAAACGCAGCTTATTTAACACACCATGATGTATTTTACCAACTATACACATACCCATCAAATTAAACCCGAGCCTGAATTTGATCCTCATGTTTATTGGTTTATATGATAATTGTGCCGTTATCTAAACATGAGTATCGAATTTGGGTCAAGATTCCCTATCTTTATTTATTCTCCTTTTGTGGGTTGCATCCGATACCTTCATAGATTCCGAAAGCTTTACTTGGTATTTGTACCCTTTTCCATTCCTTTATGGTGATAAATATCTTGTCATTATTTTGAACTTAATTCATTTAATAATAATATAAATATATATCAAACAATATCACGCCAAACTTTTAATTTTAACTCAACAAAGGGTTCTTTTGTAATTGTCTTATCATGTCACACCCAAAGCTCAAAACTTTTGAGACCCCTATATAATAAACACCAACATCCCTTCATTCTATACATAACATTCTATCCCTTCTTTCATATTTCATCACTCATTTTCTAATTAATAAAAGGTGTGTGTTTTTGGAGCAAAGAATCATACCAATGAAACGATGGAGCAAATTCAGAAGAAAAGAATAACAAGAAAGGGTGTCACACAATTACCTTTGGTGTTATCGGTTTCCTTGTTTTCATGCTTGTTTGCCTACTACTACTATTACGATTACTATTGTTCTGTCTTGTCAAGTTATGTTGATATGGTGTATCCTATTGAGTTACTTTTGACACAACGTGTGGACAAGACGTACGTGTTTCTTATATGCAACGGGATATTAGTGGTGTTAGTCAAAACGTCCGGTTCCTTAATCTCTCAATCAAGCTTTGACCTTAAGGAACACATCTACATCAAGAACATCCATGACGCGTTAGAAACACAATATGAGGACGATCTGGTGGAGGATGAAGAATTGGTGATTAGGGTGGATGGAATTGAAGAAGATGTAAAATTTGTAATAGAGAATGATGGAGAGACCATAGAAGAATTAAACAAGAAATTTGATGAGTTTATAAGGAAGAGGAAGGAAGAAATTAGGAGCAATGGTGAACAACTTCCAATGCTTAGTTATAATTGATATCTAGTTGTCATATGTATCTCATATGTATGTGCCTCTTCATATTTTTAACTCTACATCTTGCTCTTGCTCTAACATATTACATACACACATACATACATTTGTATGCATAAATACATGCATATATGCATACAGAGTAGGGTTCCTGTGCAAATTGTGTTTTTCCTACAAAGTGTAGGAAGCGATATAGGCCATCCGATGGGTGTGTTTAATGGTTGAGATTAAGTAAGTGACATTTTTGTAATATTTTTGTGTCAATAATTAATTGTCATAATATGTTAGGGTAGTCTGGTCATTTTACATGTTTTGTATCAATCAAATAACTATCATAATAACATAAACCCCTACAATCTCGCGATTTTCCCTCTCTCTCTAAAACCAATTATAGAAAACCCTCTTTCATACAAAAAAATAGCTAGAATCATGGATCAAGATAACAAATTCGGATTGAAATATAAGCACGATTGAGGCCATGTTTATCATTCCATTCGCAATTCGTCATCTTCTTCTAAAGCACATTCAATTCATATTTCATCTGGGTTGTCACATTGTGTTTTATCGCTAAAACACGCTACTATGAAACACATCCAGTATCCAACTTCAAGTGTAGTAAAACACAATACTATAATAAAACACAATGTGAAGAAACTGATAAAACACAGCGTCAAGACAGTGTTATTTACATTGATATTGTTTTAAGGATTGATGTGTTAAAGGTACATTGTGATTAAATCATGCATATACATGTATCCAATATGTTTTGTTGAAGACAGTGTTGTTTTTTAAAGTTTGATCATAGTACTGTGTTTTACTACACTTGATGTTGGATACTAGATGTGTTCATAGTAGTGTGTTTTAGTGATAAAACACAATGTGACGAACAAAGTGACTATCTTGATAAATGTGTTGTTTTTTACATTGATATTGTTTTAAGAATTGATGTGTTAAAGCTACATTGTTATTAGATCCTACATATACATGTATTCCGTATGCTTTGTTGAAGACAATGTGTTTTTTTTTTAGTTTGATCATAGTATTGTGTTTTACGACACTTGAAGTTGGATATTGGATGTGTTCATAGTAGTGTGTTTTAGTGATAAAACACAATGTGACGAACCTGATGGAATACGAATTGAATGTGCTTTAACAGAAGATGATGAATTGCAAATGGAATGATAAACATGGTATCAGTCGTAATATAACCATTAGTTCGAAATCAATGAGATATTTGGTTTACTTAAATTTTTCATATGTTAATTTAGAATATAATAAATCCCAAAAATAAAATAAATATCAAATTACAGTCTTGCCATTTTCATTAAAATAAGTAATTGCCACATGTCATTAGGATGTGGCTTCCTACACTTTGTAGGAAAAATTGGCTTTGTAGCCAACTCCTACCCTCTGAATACATACAATGATTAATATGTTGGATATTAGGCCATGTGATGTACTCTAACATCTAGAGTTTTAACAATGACATGGCATGTTAACTAACATTGCAAACCACTCCCTCCTTGTGATAAAGTGCATTAAATGAGTTATGTGTTAACATGTTAACCTAATGTTAAAAGATTAAATTGATTATTATTTTCTTTTTTAGACAAAACCCAATGTTAAAGTGCATTAAATGAGTTATATGTTAACATGTTAAACCATTTCCTTAGAGTGAGACAAAGTGAAATGAGGAAAAAAAGTTGATGTGTCACTTAGGTGGAGTTAAGTTAGGTTAAAGTATACCCAAAGGCCTTAGATGTCCGACTCACAATTATTTTTATGTTACTAAGGGCATGTGTAGTCATAAAGCCCTTTTAGGGGCGTTATGTGACATGTGGCATGCCACGTCACCCCGGGGCTTTATGGGACGTTATGCAATTTGAGGCCGTAGTCATAAAGCCCCTGTGTAATCATTACTCATTTTTTAATTTTTATTTTTTTAATTCATTTGTAACTTTTTTAAAAATAAAATTCATTTAATTAAATAAAAAAAGTACAATAAAATTAAAAAAAAAACATTAAACTAGAAAAAAAACATTAAACTAGCATAAAAAAAAATTACACAATCAAAGATTATATTTTTTTTCAATCCGCTCCTTTTGTGCCAACGCCATTTTCAAAGCTTTTCCCGTTAAGTGGTCATGCGGTTTGGAGTAGAAGTCAAAGTCGTGAGCCCATTGTCGATCCCGCATAATCTCCGTGACTTTTTCGTTCTCCTCCAAACGTTTGTTACCGAGTTCGTGTATGTCTTGAAGCCGCTTGTTTATCTCCGAAAATGCGTGACTCATATCCGTTCCCATAGACATCGACGACGACTCGGGTTTTTTCGCCCGGCTTTTTCTTTCGGGCGGTCGTGGTAGCTCCTCCACCGGCTCGTCATCCGGAATTTCCTCGTTCAAGCCGATGTTTCGAGCGTCGGAGGTTGGCGTTTCGGGTTCACCCGACTCGTTTGTTTTGGACCTCTTTGATGGTCGTGTATTTCCCGAACGACCACTTGGAGTAGATACGACGGCCCATTTGGGGCTATGGCGAAGGATTTGCCAACACTTCATGTACGGGAAATGGCCATTAGCGTTCGTATACTCGACCAATGCCTCTTGCGTAATGTCTTCATCGCTACTTCCACTTTTCCATCCGGAATACAAGCGTTGGTACACGGTTTGAAAGTTTGTGCACTTCTTGTTTATATCGGTCCACTTCCCCGATATAGAGTCCGGTAGGCGGTATTCCTCTCCTCTACCCATGAGCTCGAAAAAGAGTTCTCTTATTCGGTTCCAAAATACGGTTTTACTTTGATTGTTTGCTACAAACAAAACAATATAAAATGTTAGTTCAAAATTTAAAAAATAAAAACCGAAAATAATAAAAAACAGAAAAAAATAAAAAACAGAAAATAATTAAAAAACAGAAAATAATAAAAAAACAGAAAATAAATAACAGAAACTAAAAAACAGAAAATTAAAAACAAAAACCTGAAAATAAAAAACAAAAAACTGAAAATAATAAAAAAACAGAAAATAATAAAAAACAGAAAAGAAAATATAAAACAGAAAATAAAAAACAAAAAACTGAAAATAAAAAAAACACAAAATAAATAAAAAACAGAAAATAAAAAACCGAAAATAAAAAACCGAAAATAAAAAAAAAAACAGAAAAAAAATTTAAAAACAGAAAAAAATAAACATACCTATGACCGGGTCCTCCGAAACATCGATGAAAGCGCGGGTTAACGCATACTCCTCTTCGGGCTCCCACGTTATCACATTTTTTTTCGCTCGGGTGTTGGTTTCCACTTTCTTTTTATGTGCCCGTTTTGCTTTTCCTTTTCCTTTTTGCGTCTCCGGTTGCGTATCCGGTACCTCGGGTTGCGTCTCCGGAACAACATCGGGTTCGTGTAGTGGGGAGCCGAAAGCTTGAGCCGACCCAAACGCTTGAGACGACCCCATCCCATCCGTGTTTTGACTTGGGTTCCACCCGTAGAGATTAGGGTCCCATGATAGCGGTTGGTTCAAAAGATTCATGAACCCGGGACTTTGTTGATTGTAATCGAGAAAACCGGAGCCGAAAGGGTTGGGTCTAGTGGGAACCGGTGCCACGGGACGAGTAGGATTGCCACTTTGGTTTGGGTCCGCACTAGATCGGGGAGGAATGAAGCCCCGGTTGAATGGATTCATTATATAAAATATTAAGAATTGTAAAAAAATTTGGGAGAGATGAGAATGTTTGAATGTGTATGGTAAAAAAATAAAGAGATGAGAATGATTTTAAAGGAAAGTTGAAAAAGAAATTGAAATTTTTTTTTATTGAATTTGACCGTTTGTAACGGTCATAATTTAAAAAGTTCTCCTCCTCGCGCCGCGATAATTTTCACGCCTTTATTTTTTTTTTGGTCATGGCGCCCAGGGGGCGGTGTGGGCGGCGCCATAGCGGCGCTATGGCCCATGCTCGCGCCCCACTACGTTTAACCTAAGGAGGTACAATCCAGAGAGTTACACCTTGGACAACGAATCAGGAATAATATTTATGAGATAAATCTTATAGTTTGTTCACAAGTGCGCGTTTGGTTCAAACGTTTAGTAAATTAATTATTTTATAAATGAGTAATTAATAAATAAAAGGTTAAAGAACATTATTTATTAGATAAATAATATTAATATTTTATTCATGAGATAAACAATAGTGGAGAAGATAATTCTATTTTTTGTAAGATAAAAAAGATAATATAATATATTTATGAGATAAATATAAGGAGGTATTTGTGGGATAAGACTTAGAGCATTCACATTCAATCCATCATATTGTGTGAGTGAGATTGTTATAATATAAAAAATATAAAAACTGGTTGTGAGTAGAGGAGAGAGAAAATGTTACTGTTTATCTGTATATTTGGGGGGACACTGTTCACCCCCTATAATATTTTAATATATTTTAAAAGTGGTTGTGAGTGGAGGAGAGAGAAAAAGGTAATGATATAGGTATAAAAAATATTATTTAATTGAAAAGGAGAGAGAAAATGTAGTGTTTTTTAGTGTAATATAGGGTTAAAATTTGATGAAATGGATGTGAATGCTCTTAGAGATCATGAGGTCCTGGTGGATTCTTACGATAGGGTTTTTCTCATAGTGAGTTTCCTCCTAAATTTGTGTATAGGTATTATAGCCTAGTGGAGGTGGATATGGTCGGATGGTTCCGCTGATGGTACAATAATACTCTAGTAATCCATCAGTGATCCAAATTTGTGTTTCAAAAAAATGTATTAGGATACAATACATAAGTGTTGGGGTTTTGAGTTGAATTCAAAATAGTTATCACACCCAAGAGTTAAGGTTACACAATTAGCTCACAAAAGAAACCAAGCCACCACACATCTCTACCACCATTCGCCTCGACGACCACCTCAACGCCCCTGTGAATTCGTTGGGGTTAGCGTTGGGTTCTATATTTTTTGTGAATTTGTTTTTTTAGTTAAATGTCATTTTAGTCCCTGTGGTTTGGGTCATTTTGCCAGTTTAGTCCAAAGGTTTTATTTTTCGCATGTGGGCCCAAAAAGGTTTCACTGTTGCCATTTAGTCCATTGGGTTAACTTCAACCATTTTTTCTGTTAACGTGAAGGACAATTCGGTCATTTTATATGTAATTTTGTTAACTAGAAGGGCAATTCAGCCATATATAATGACCGAATTTCCTTTCTAGTTAACAGAAAAAATGGATCAAGTTAACCCAGTAGACTAAAATGGTAATGGTGAAACATTTTTGGACCCACAGACGAAAAATAAAACCTTTGGACTAAACTGTAAAAATGACCCAAACCATAGGGACTAAAATGACATTTAACTAGTTTTTTTTTTTAATAAGAGTAAACTGTACTGATAGTCCTTATTGTTTGGATTAAATTGCAAATTTGGTCCCAAATCTCAAACTTTTACGCATATGGTTCTGATGATGTTTGTTTTCATAGACTAGTTAAATGACCCAAGCAGAGACTAAAATGACATTTAACTAATTTTTTTAACTAGAATCATCACCCGCCGTAATACGGCGGGGATTCTTTAGTTATATATTATATTAGATGAAAGTCAAATGTTTCTTACATTATCGCGAACCAATGTGTAAAACATAGAAAAGAATAACTATGTTGATCTCTGACCCGCGCGTTGTGACAGACTTATCAAATGGGGAAAATAGACGTGCTACGACAGGCATTTCAAACGGGAAAAATAAGTATGTGTACTAACCTGATTATGGATCGATAAGAAGGGTGTTAGAGATGAGAAGAAAGCTCCAATCGTGGGGGAGGGCTGCCGTCGACTCCAAGGGGAAAGAAGGAGAGTGCTAGGGTTTTGCCAAATTATGTTTTGAAAATAATAAAAATCGTTCCCCACTTTGTATACATGTTTGTGCGCGAGTTGTAGGGGGCGACCTACTTGGGCTCCGTTTCGGGCTCAATGGAGCTGGCCGTGGACCACCCAACTCGGAAGAGAACTCATGCGCGACTCGATGAGGTGTGCGACAGGATTTATGGAGCCATCACTTAGCATAATCTAACTTACGTTAAACCAATAAATAAAATTCCTATATGATTATAACATGTAGTGAAACATGAGATGTAGTTATACAAGCTAGAGGTCAGGGAACCGACTAATGCAAATCTTGAAGGTCCGGGTTGTCATATAAACAGTCAAAAAAGGTTCAAACCACGCGACTTCCTCAACCCTCAAACATAGCCCGCCTAGTAGAGGTGCACAAACCGGTTAATTTCAATAATCGGTTCAGTTAACCGGTTATATTGATTAATTTGACTTTTTGACTTTAATCGATTAATGCTTTAACCAGTTATTTTTTAACTGGTTTGTTTAATTACTTTAACCGGTTATTTTCGGTTTATAACTGGGTTTTTCCCCTTTTTATTAAATTTTCGTGTTTTTTTTCGGTTAACCGGTTAAAAAAACGGTTAATAACCAGTTACTATACTAAATATTTATAATCGGTTACTAACCTACAGTTAAAAATATCCACTAACCGGTTATTCCTCAGACGGTTATTAATCGGTTACGGTTTCAGTTAATAACCGGTTACAGTTAACAGACCGGTTATTTTGTGCACCTCTACCGCCTAGGCTACCTGAGGGAGTGGCGATTTACCAGTTTATGATCCCAACCTCCACAGCCTACCCGCTTGACGCCCCCTCCTTACCTTCAGTAGGTGATTTACGTAAAAGTGGCTTATAAGCCAGGAGTATAAGTGATTGGTAAGATTCTTCCCCTGAGCTTGTTTTATTCCCACTCCTTTGCATGCAAGAGGAATGGTGCAAAATTTGGTTAGAATAATTTTTTATGATTGTATTATTGTAAAAAAAATTATATTTGATGCTATCCAATTTTGTGGGTGTTTGGGATTACTTCTCAAAATAACTTATTAACTTATATAAGTTATAAGTGAAAAGTTAGAAATTCTGACTTCACAAAAATATCTTCTAACCTTTCGAAATAAGCTAACCCAAACACTTTAAAAAAACATCTTATTATCTTTTAAGCTACTCTAAAATAAGCTTAACCGAAACACCCTCTTTCTAAATTTTAGAGTAACTTTAAATATAAGTATTGAACAGCCATAATCGGTTCCCTCCTTTGCCACCGTCGTTGCTGCTACTGTCATCGTTCTAGGTCACAAAATCAGGTCATATATTTTTATCTTCTCATAGCTGTCTGTCTGTTGGAATTTACCAGAATTTTATCTTCAAACCTGTCTTCTTATGCTCATGATTTATTATTTATATAATCTGTAAATGAACATCGTGTTTGTGTGTCCACCAAGTGTTCGATGAAATGCCAATGAAGCCAAATTCCTCTTCACTTCAGTTGCATTATTATTATTGTTGTTTCTGATTGTTTTTAGATTGACTTCGCTGCTACATATACCGATTACACCATATTCAGCAAGAGTAAAATGGAGAGAAAACATTCAAATTCACGGTCCAACCACTTGCTACAGAAGATAAGAGGTAATATACATCCAAACTGATCAATCGTTTTACATTTTGTAATTTTATGATGATTTTGATTCCTGTTTTTGTAACCTGTACACGCAAGATGTAATATGACATGCATTTGCAGGTTTCACGCGTTCAATTGTCGAAGATCTCTCCCACGGTCGTGCTTTGGTGATTTACATCAATCGTTTCCGCAATTACTGCACTGATATTTCTGAAAACTGGTTAGTTATGATCTTATGAAATAACAGAAGATTCAAATGGTTCAGAAGATTAGATCTAAAGATAGCAGCATGCTTTAAATTCTAAATTTTCACGTTGCTGTTGCTTAAACAGCTATTGCAGCCGTGATTCTGTTAAGGGAGTGGAGATTCTCACACTGCAACGGGAATGCCATGCGCGTAGGTTGGGTGAGTATGCTTTCATTAAATCTCCATTAATTGAACAAATTGTGCAGTAGAATGACTAGAGAAGATTATGGAGTGTTGATCCTATGGAATAGCTTTCGTTTTTATCTCATTCGTTGACATCGTTTATATTTATTTTTATTTTCAGACATTTTATTGCGAGTACTACTTATAGTTCAACAACTTTTACAAGAGAATAGGCACGGGTCAAAGAGAGACATTTATTACATGCATCCTTCAGTGTTTCAAGGTGAATACAAAGCTACTTTACTTCACATTATGTCACCGTTTATCCATTTCTTAATCTAGTTCTTTTTGTTTGTATCTTATAACAGAACAATCGGTTGTAGACCGCGCCATCAATGACATCTGCATACTTCTTCAGTGCAGTCGTCACAACCTAAATGTTGTATGTAACGCCATCATCTTTTTGTTTCTGTATTTCTATCATTTGTACAGTATATATATGTAAAAGTCTCCATCAATGACGTTTTTCTTTTTTATTTCTTCATACTTTTAATTTCATGATATGTTCCGTCCTTTGCAGGTGTCTGTCTCAAAAGGGTAGGTTGAATTTACATTATAACTTATTGAGTAAAATGCCATTTTCGTACCTGAGGTTTGGCCAGTCTTGCAACTTTCGTCCAAAGGCTTGTTTTTCCACATCTGGATCCAAAAGGTTTGAAATCTTGCCATTTTCATCTGGCTCGTTAACTCCATCCATTTTTCTTCGTTAAGTAAGGGGTATTTTCGTCTTTTTTGTTAACTTAAAGGGCAATTCAGTCTTTTTCAGGGGTATTCGGTCTTTTTACATAAAGTGAAAAAGACCAAATTGCCCTTTAAGTAAGCAAAAAAGACGGAAATACCCCTGACTTAACGAAGAAAAATGGATGGAGTTAACGAGCCGGATGAAAATGGCAAAATTTCAAACCTTTTGGATCCAGATACACAAAAACAAACCTTTGGACGAAAATCGCAAAACTGACCAAACCTCAGGGACGAAAATGGCATTTTACTCTAACTTATTAATCATTTAGTTTATTATTTTTGGTATTGTTATTTCAGATTAGTGATGGGATGGTTGAGATTCTCAGAAGCTGACACGATATTCAACTGCATAAACCACCCTGATACCGTAAGAACGAAAATGTCATCTTTTATGAGTTATTAGTCTAACCGAAATCGACAGTTGATATCTGGTTTTCTGTCAGGCGCACTCTATTCCAGTATTTGTAGAAGAAGTGAAAGGTGCTCAAATACGTAACAATATTTCTATATATCAACATGGATATATGTTATATGCTCTTATGAGATGATTATGTGAACAGATATTATCAGTGTTGCAGACTACATACTAGTTGTGGAGAAGGAATCAGGTGAGGCCTTTTTTTAACAAGACTTGTGGGCCCAGCCTTCCTTGCTATTTGTAACTGATAAAACTGTTACGTTATGCAGTATTTCAACGACTAGCAAATGATTGTTATTGCAAGAATAATCGTTGCATTGTCATCACAGTAAGCGTGAATTCAGTTAAAAATATTTGCAAAAATCGGTTATTAACTATATCTAATTACAGGGCAGAGGTTATCCAGATATTCCAACAAGGCGGTATTCAGTTTCCCTTTCTTTAAAAAGAGTACAAGGCCATTTTCTTCCCTAAGTTTTGGCCAGTTTTGCGACTTTCGTCCAAAGGTTTGTTTTTCCGCATCTGGATCCAAAAGGTTTGAATCTTGCCATTTTCATCCAGCTCGTCAACTCCATCCATTTTTCTCAATTAAGTCAGGGGTATTTTTGTCTTTTTTGTTAACCTAGAGGGCAATTCATTCTCTTGAGTACTTGTACATTATGCTAAATGCTTGTACATAAATTGAAAGAGACCAAATTGCCCTTTAACAAAAAAGATGGAAATACCCCTGACTTAACGGAGAAAAATGGATGGAGTTAACTAGCTGGATGAAAATGGCAAGATTTCAAACCTTTTGGATCCAAATGCGGAAAAACAAACCTTTGGACGAAAGTCGCAAAACTGGCCAAACCTCAGGGACAAAAATGGCATTTTACTCAAAAAAAAAATAAAAAAATTAAGCAACTTCAATCTTTGATGTTGTGTGTACGTTTGTTAATTTTTTAAACAGATTCTTACGGTTACTAATCGAACGACTGCACTTGCCAACCTACTGTTTGGTTGACTGTGATCCATATGGCTTTGACATTTTGACCACATACCGATTCGGCTCAATGGTAATTCATTCTTTGGTTATGCCCGTAAAATTAACACGTTATTAAGCTAATTGCAGTTTCAAGCATGGTAACAATTATATATAATTAAATATTTCTCTTTTAAAGCAAATGGCATATGATGCAAAAATAATGAAGCTTCCGGAGATAAAATGGCTTGGAGTATTACCTTCAGATGCTGAAACATTTAACGTTCCACAACAGTGTCTCCTTCCTATGACAACCGAAGGTGAGATTACGCATTCCCAAAAAACTTCCGTCTAAATTGATAAACCGAGCTCTCTTTTTGTGTTATTTGTTTAATTTCATTGGTTTTTTTATTAGATAAGATCAAAACGGAGGCGATTTTAAATCGATGCTATTTACAGAGAGAAGTACCACAGTGGAGGTTTAAATTTTTTAAATCTAATAATGCTTCTCTTTTCAGTTTTAAATTTTTGTTATTACTCTTTATTTACTGATAATTTTCCTTTTTAAATTTAATCTTTTTGCGATAAGGTTGGAACTACAGTTACTGCTGCAAAGTGGAGTGAAGTTTGAGACTGAAGCATTGTCGGTGCACTCGCTTGACTTTTTGTCTAAACAATATCTACCGTCTAAGATTCAAGGTGAAATACAACTCCATAGGTACTAGTATAACTGTTTAAATATATCAAATAAAATTTAGAATATTGGAAACATCATTTTTTTAGAAAAATATTGTTACACACAGTTAGAAGGAGTTTTTTTTTTACAATTTTGAAGTTGGATTTCATGATATTATTTAGTTTCTATTCTGGGAGTTGATAACACTTTCCTTGTTGGTTATAAAAATGTGATCTTATTTAATTTCGAAAATGATTTACTTAAATCCTTTCCTAAGAACAAAAAGAAATGAACAGTTTCTGCTACTTCAGTAACATGATCATCAAGATTTTCGAATATTAACAGAAAACTACAATAACAGATTTCCAAAATTAAAAGATATTGTCTGCATATTTATCCTGCGGCTTCTCTTTTATTTTCTTTGTTTCATCTGTCTGGACCATCAGTTTTTTCTCCATGGATCCTTGTGCAGACATGGTAAAACCTTTTGATTTATCTGTGTATGTTTGTGTGTGTGTGTATATATATATATATATTATACACCATATGAAGAAGTCTAATTCTTTTAATTTTGTATTTAAAGGAATGCTCCTTGAGAGTCCACTCCAATTGCGGGTGCTGTGTGATGAAGACGTATGACATCTTGCGTTCGATCTGCGGTAAGCTTTTCTTTTATATCGCATTTGTTTATCTCTGATGATAATACATACACATACATATATATTATTGGTTAATGAATTGATTCAAATGGTAGGAGTTTATTCGGTCGAATTGGACGCTGAGAAAAACTTGTTTAAAATATCCGGAGAAGTTAATCCAAACATACTATTAAAGGCGGTATTGAGTACAGGCGAGCATGCTGAGCTTGTTACGGTTAAAATGAAGCACCCACAACTAAGACAAAGAACCTACAATTATGGTTCATACGGTCCAACAAACGGTTATCATCTGCCTTATTATAGAGATGCCGGTTATAGCAATAGGTCACTGGCTAACTATCCTTATTATGAAACTAATGGTCATAATTACTACCCTTATAGCCTGCCACGTGACCCGCCCCTAATTGACTACCCGTCTTCTTACAATAACTATTACACCACCACCAGTGACTACCAATATCCACCGCCACGGGCCACCTATGTGCCGTCATACCCACCGCAAGAATATGACCAGTATGATAATTTTGATAGCATCAGCCCTTGCACTATCGTGTGACATGTTTGTTTTCGGTTTAATGAAACTTCAACATGAGTTGGTTTCTTGTTTTGTTTGTAGTTTGGTTTTTGGGGGTTTCTAAAACTTGAGTTGATTATAAATGGATTGATGATGACGTTCGTTGATTTTTGGTGGAATATTAAGTCTGATTGGTTATAGAAAAAAAAAAGAATGAGAATGAGATGCCACAACCCAATAATGGGTGGGAAGAATCTGCTTTAGAGAAGTGTAAGTGATGGCTATCAGATTTAGAGCCACATATTACTCTTTTCCATTAAATGTGTTACTTTAAATCTTAACCTTAACCTGAGATGCAGTGGAGATTTAGAAAATAATTATAGAGACAACGTTTCAAAAAAATATCTATAGGGGTAGTAAAATCGAAAAAAAAAACGTCAAATTTTATCCTTTTCTACACTATTGCCGGAGCGTTAAGGGGTAGCAGTAGCAACGTCCCTGCTGACATGTAAATACGACTTCAACCTTACACCATGGCCAATCTATTATTTTCTCGAGTCATAGTTTCTAAACAAACCAAGACAAATCCTGATTGCTCTTGTAAAAGATATGCTACATAACGAATACATTTATTTTGCAAATGATTAATATCGTTAAGTGTGCCCATTTCAAATTATATTCAAATCAAACAATTATGCGGCAACCACATCTCGCGGTAACAAAAATGTATTATGATGGGGTTTATCAAGGTTTAGTCTCCGATTCACAAATTAAATGAAGTTCGGCAAGTTGGGTCATAAACAGATTGTAAGTTGATTATACTATGTTAGGTGTTTTAAATAGGCTTATTGATGTTTAATTAAGGGAGTTAACATTCTCACATCCCTCCCCTCTAGGCCTCTATCTCTCTATAGTGATGTGGGAATAGTGAGAACCTTAATTAATCCGATTAAATCGGTTAACAAATAACATATCCCACACATTTAATGCATGTCAACACATCGGTTATCAAAACAACATGGCTTTATAATTTGAAGTATGTTATGTATTTGTTATATAAGAATCTTTTTTAAGGATGTTATTCTTTAATTTTTTTTTAATGGTAAATGTTACATACTAATAATTCTTAAATACTCCACTTGTCTAGGCTTGAACCCGCAACATCCCCTTTAAAAAGCAAGTGTCTCTACCAAGTGTTTGGGTTGTGTTAAACATGTCGTGTCGTGTAAAACATTTATTAAATATGTCTGTGTTAGTGTCTGGCACATTTAGTTAAACATGTATTTGGGTTTAACAGTCACATAAACATGTCGGGTTATGTCAAAAGCAGCTTATTTAACACACCATGATGTATTTTACCAACTATACAGTCTGCCACACATACCCATCAAATTAAACCCGAGCCTGAATTTGATCCTCATGTTTATTAGGGGGTTGGGGGGCGCTACGTGGTGTACAACCCATCACGCGTTGTTTAGCGTGGAACACCACCGTCACCATTGCCTAAAACGCGTGAACCTCGTAACTCGTGGTAGCCACAACGCGTTGAAGATTTCTTCCTACTTCCTTCTTCTTCACATTTGGTGAGTGATGGGCACCCCCACTAAAATCCATCACTAGTGATGGAACCAAGTTCGATGACGTGATGGAAAATGATTAGGTGTGGTGAATGATGGAAAGTGAAGCGCCCCGACCTCCTTTAGTTTATATGATTATATGATAATTGTGCCGTTATCTAAACATGAGTGTCGAATTTGGGTCAAGATTCCCTATCTTTATTTATTCTCCTTTTGTGGGTTGCATCCGATACCTTCATAGATTCCGAAAGCTTTACTTGGTATTTGTACCCTTTTCCATTCCTTTATGGTGATAAATATCTTGTCGTTATTTTGAACTTAATTCATTTATTTAATAATAATATAAATATATATCAAACAACATCACGCCAAACTTTTAATTTTAACTCAACAAAGGGTTCTTTTGTAATTAAGTATCTTATCATGTCACACCCAAAGCTCAAAACTTTTGAGACCCCTATATAAGAAACACCCACATCCCTTCATTCTATACATAACATTCTATCCCTTCTTTCATATTTCATCACTCATTTTCTATTTAATAAAAGGTGTGTGTTTGGAGCAAAGAATCATACCAATGAAACGATGGAGCAAATTCAGAAGAAAAGAATAACAAGAAAGGGTGTCACACAATTACCTTTGGTGTTATCGGTTTCCTTGTTTTCATGCTTGTTTGCCTACTACTACTATTACGATTACTATTGTTCTGTCTTGACAAGTTATGTTGATCTGGTGTATCCTATTGAGTTACTTTTGACACAGCGTGTGGACAAGACGTACGTGTTTCTTATATGCAACGGGATATTAGTGGTGTTAGTCAAAACGTCCGGTTCCTTAATCTCTCAATCAAGCTTTGACCTTAAGGAACACATCTACATCAAGAACATCCATGACGCGTTAGAAACACAATATGAGGACAATCTGGTGGAGGATGAAGAATTGGTGATTAAGGTGGATGGAATTGAAGAAGATGTAAAATTTGTAATAGAGAATGATGGAGAGACCATAGAAGAATTAAACAAGAAATTTGATGAGTTTATAAGGAAGAGGAAGGAAGAAATTAGGAGCAATGGTGAACAACTTCCAATGCTTAGTTATAATTGATATCTAGTTGTCATATGTATCTCATATGTATGTGCCTCTTCATATTTTTAACTCTACATCTTGCTCTTGCTCTAACATATTACATACACACATACATACATTTACATGCATAAATACATGCATATATGCATACAGATAGGGTTACTGTGCAAATTGTGTTTTTCCTACAAAGTGTAGGAAGCGATATAGGCCATCCGATAGGTGTGTTTAATGGTTGAGATCAAGTCATTGACATTTTTGTAATATTTATGTGTCAGTAATTAATTGTCATAATATGTTAGGGGTAGTCTGATTAGTTTACATGTTTTGTATCAATCAAATAACTATCATAATAACACAAACCCCTACAATCTCGCGATTTTCCATCTCCCTCTAAAACCAATTATAGAAAACCCTCTTTCATACAAAAAATAGCTAGAATCATGGATCAAGATAACAAATTCGGATTGAAATATAAGCACGATTGATGCCATGTTTATCATTCCATTCCCAATTCATCATCTTCTTCTAAAGCACATTCAATTCATATTTCATCTGGTTTGTCACATTGTGTTTTATCACTAAAACACACTACTATGAAACACATCCAGTATCCAACTTCAAGTGTAGTAAAACACAATACTATAATAAAACACAATGTGAAGAAACTAGAAACTGATAAAACACAGCGTCAAGACAGTGTTATTTACATTGATATTGTTTTAAGGATTGATGTGTTAAAGGTACATTGTGATTAAATCATGCATATACATGTATCCAATATGTTTTGTTGAAGACAGTGTTGTTTTTTAAAGTTTGATCATAGTACTGTTTTTTACTACACTTGATGTTGGATACTAGATGTGTTCATAGTAGTGTGTTTTAGTGATAAAACACAACGTGACAAACAAAGTGACTATCTTGATAAATGTGTTATTTTTTACATTGATATTGTTTTAAGAATTGATGTGTTAAAGCTACAATGTTATTAGATCCTGCATATACAGGTATTCCGTATGCTTTGTGGAAGACAATGTGTTTTTTTAGTTTGATCATAGTATTGTGTTTTACAACACTTGAAGTTGGATACTAGATGTGTTCATAGTAGTGTGTTTTAGTGATAAAACACAATGTGACGAACCTGATGGAATACGAATTGAATGTGCTTTAACAGAAGATGATGAATTGCAAATGGAATGATAAACATGGTATCAGTCGTAATATAACCGTCATTTCGAAATCAATGAAATATTTGGTTTACTTAAATTTCTCATATGTTAGTTTAGAATATAATAAATCCCAAAAATAAAATAAATATCAAATTACAGTCTTGCCATTTTCATTAAAATAAGTAATTGCCACATGTCATTAGGATGTGGCTTCCTACACTTTGTAGGAAAAATTGGCTTTGTAGCCAACTCCTACTCTCTAAATACATACAATGATTAATATGTTGGATATTAGATGTCCGACTCACGTTTATTTTTATGTTACTAAGGAGGTACAATCCAGAGAGTTACACATTGGACAACGAATCAGGAATAATATTTATGAGATAAATCTTATAGTTTGTTCAGAAGTGCGCGTTTTGCAATTGTAGCGTGGTTCAAACGTTTACTGAATTAATTATTTTATAAATGATTAATTAAAGCATTTAGTTGTTTATTTAGTTAATTGTTAATTAAATAAAAGGTTAAAGAACATTATTTATTAGATAAATAATATTAATATTTTATTTATTAGATAAACAATAGTGTAGAAGATAATTCTATTATTTATAAGATAAAAAAGATAATATATAATATATTTATGAGATAAATATAAGGAGGTATTGGTGGGATAAGACTTAGAGATCATGAGGTCCTGGTAGATTTCCACGATAGGGTTTTTCCATATTGAGTTTCCTCCTAAATTTGTGTATAGGTATTATAGCCTAGTGGAGATGGATATGATCGGATGGTTGGTTTCGCTGATGGCACAATGATACTCAAGTGGTCCATCAGTGATCCAAATTTATCGTTCAAAAAAATGTATTAGGATACAAGTTGGGGTTTTGAGTTAAATTAAAAATAGTTATCACACCCAAGAGTTAAGGTTACACCATTAGCTCACAAAAGCAACCAAGCCACCACACATCTCTACCACCGTTCGCCTCGGCGACCACCTCAACGCGGCGCTAGGCGGTGAGTTACTGACTAATTTTGAGCTAGTCGGTCCAATTAGTCGGGTATGGTCAAAATCGGTCTTAGGCGGTCAAAATCAGTAAAAATCGGTCCCACGCGGTCAAAATTGGACTAATCAGTCCATGTTTTTTTGACTCAAAAAACCCAATTTTTGAAACCTGGCCCATGGTTTAAAGCCCAAATTTTAGTTGTAAACCTATTTTAACATTTAAGTTTAGGTATTTTAACATTTAACCCCCTCTATCTTTCACTAGTTTACATATCGTTCCTAAACTTTTAAATTTATTAATAAAAAGTATAAAGTTATCTATATATATATATATATATATATATATTTGTAAAATTATACTTAAAAAGTCCAATCCGATTAATCCCGATTAATCCCTAGGCGGTACCTCATCGCCCGATGATGTGTGTAAAATGCAACATATAAAACACATCAATTAAGGCATAAAACTAACCCTTTTTAAGTACTAATGTTGGAAAAAGAGTGTTTTTGTCTTCCTTTTGTATTTTCAGGATGAAATGAGCTCAAAATCACAAAAGAAGCAAAAAGACCACTAATTCTACCATAAATACAAGAAAGGAACAAAAGTAAACTGCCCGGACCCCCAACGGCACCTCCCAAGACAAAGAGAAGAGAACAGAGTCTGAACACGCCCCGTGTCCAGTGAACACGGGGGCGTGCCCAGGAAGCAGCAGAAAAGACAAACCAGTAGAAGCTTCCATTGCTCACCATGGGGCCGTGCCCAGCGGGCACGGGGGCGTGTTGAAAGTACAGCAGGCGCATTAATTGTAATTCGCAATTACAATTAATGAAGAGAGAGAATGTCAGACGGGCACGGGGCCGTGTCCAGCGGACACGGGGCCGTGTCCAGCGTTCTGTTCAGCCTATAAATAGAGGAGCTTGGTTTCATTCTCTCTCATCCCTTGGCACACCACCTCTCTCACACTTCATCCACCACCCATCACCACCATAACACCATCATCCACCACCATCATCCATTGTCCATCGTAGAGTGTGTGAGTCGTCTCGGGATCCAAGATTGATCGTAAGAGTTCTTGACAATCAAGGCCATGTTTGCCTAAGTCTCTTACATCACTTGGTGAAGACAAGTGTTTAGTATAATACTTTTTATTTTTAATCTTTTGCACTTTTTATTTGGTTTTGTATTAATGACTTTAATAACTAGTTACTTATGTTGAAGGTGATCTTTCCTTATCGTTTGTCCGTGGTGTCTTGGCGTTATTTTACTGTCTATATAAAATAAAAGATTTTCACCATTCATATCTCCACGGTCTATATGGAGGTATGTTGGCTACCTGGTCGGGGGTTAAGGGAACGGTTTGGTAAGGGTCTTGCCCTTGTTCAGCGTTTAGAGGTCCTGCTTGGGACCTGGGTCAAATTTAGTAGGATCTCCTTCAATGCCCATAGGTATTGGATGGCGGGGATCCAAACTCTTTGACCCCCTCATAAGCTAACTACTATTAATACTATAACCCGGCTATTTAGGACTGTATCCCTGCTGACTCAGACTACTTAGCCGAGGGTAACGTCACCGCCAAAAGCGGGGCCTACCATAATTTGCATTAATAACTTAATTCATTATCTTTCAATAATCCGACCCTTTAGGATTGTATCCTTGCTGACTCAAACTACTGGGTTGAGGGTAACGTCGCCTTCAAAAGAGGGGCCTACTACAATAACTAAGATAATCTCTTAAACAAGTGCAAAAGTGCGAAAATAATCAAAGGTTATACTAATACACGTGTCGGATCCAAGTGATTCATCTTGTCTATCTGTTTTTATTTTATTTTCTTTTTCAGCATTTAGTTAGTTTTTATTTTTCTTAGTTTAAAACATTTTTCTAACTTTTTGATTTGATTAGACGTTGAGGATAAACCGGTATTAAAAGCTCTTGTGTCCTTGGACGACCTCGGTATCTTACCAACACTATACTACGTCCACGATGGGTGCACTTGCCCATATGTGTGTTTAGTGTTAGTGAATATCGTGTTTTATAAATTTAAAACTTGGCTAAAAGTGTAAAAAGGGTTTAAATAAACATCTAAAAATATATACACACCGACACACATCAAGTTTTTGGCGCCGTTGCCGGGGACACAAGGATTTTAAGAAAGTTAGGAATCAACGGCCTAATCATCTTTTTATTTTTCTTTAATTTTTAGGATTTTTTTTTAGATTTTTCAGCTTCTGCAGAGCTCAGCACGGGGCCGTGCCCGCTGAACACGCCCCGTGCCCAATCATTGGAACTGGCAATCCTGTTTTATATCAGACAGTAGGCTGAACACGGGGCCGTGTCCACTCAACACGCCCCCGTGCCCAAGATTCAGTTGCTGAAAACAGAACCGTTTGATCCCGGCGGTTGGTAACTTCTGATACAAACATGAGTAATAGTGATTCTTTTTACTTTCGGCACTCTTATGGTTTGTGGTGTCAAATATGTGGAGGCGAACACGAGGAATTAAAATGTTTCTTCCTCACTTATAGGCCACACTATATAGACCCACCAATTCCTTGTAACCTTAAGAGGGGCGAAAGTAAAAATAAACACTATTTCTCCCTCGAATGCGCCCAACCGGATATTCTAGGAGATATGCTCCTTGACGAGCTATTTCAACTAGAAGAACTACTTCTAAATTGGTCAAAAGAACTTAGGAAGGATTTCTTAGATCCATCCCAAGATGATGACCATGAAGAAATGTTGGAACCGCATTCTGACAACCTCGTTGCTCCCAAAAATACCTTTCTTCCTAGACAAGACATGGACGATAGTCGTCCCTGTGCCGATTGTGCCGTGAAGGACTCCCCATCGACCTCGTTCGGTGCATACATAGACCTGAGCGATTCGGCATACACCTTCTTTAACGAGAGCCCGGGAAAGGGTTGGACTTGTCCACCTAGAATGAAAATAGGAATTACCCTCACCGACAACCTCTTGCGTTCTCGCCTTAGTATAGGACAATTAAGGTATCTTAGGCATTTTGGGGTTGTTCCAACAAGTCAGGAGCCACCCGATAAAAAAAAAAAAAAAAAAATTAGCTCCTTAAAGACAAAACTTCATAAATCAGCTTTCCGACACGGGGCCGTGCTCGGCCAACACGCCCCCGTGTCCATCAAAAGATTCCCTTCTGATCATGACATCAGAATACGGACAAACTGTGTCAGAATTTTCTCTGCACACGGGGCCGTGTCCAGCGGACACGGGGCCGTGTTCAGCGGGCTGTCATTTTCTATAAATGCAGCCAAAAATCCTGCACATTTGGACCAACTTGGGGGCAGGGATTTGAAGGAATCTTCTCTCAAACAATCCTAGGTAAGTCTAAAAGAAGTTTCCAACAACCCATCTTGTCCTTTCCTCTTCTAGACATTTCCTTCTTCTTCATCTTTCTTCAAAAAAAAAAAACCACCATGAGAAATTTGAATTTTCAATCTTTATGGTAGGAAACAAGGAATTTTGGTCATGGAATCTTGGTAAAAACATGTTATGTAACATTGTTTATAGTTATTTACTGACAAAAAGCTTGCATAAACTCAGAAAATAACTTAGAAGACCAAAATTCCTTGCTCCAAAAATTCTGCAGAAAGATGAACACGGGGCCGTGCTCATTGAGCACGGGGCCGTGTCCAGAAGCTGTTTAGTCTTATAAACTATTTTTGGTTTATTTTTCGTAGAATGGCGAGTGAAAACAGCGAAACATCATCCGTTCATTCCTCAAACAGCCGAAGGGGAAGGAGGCCCTCCGTTGAAGCCACACTTGTGCACTACGTGATAGCACTAAGAGAGGCTCTCGACGAAATGACGTCCGTAGAGGAGGTCCTCATTGACCGTATCAACGATCTTACAATGGGATTGGAAAGCAGCTTCCAAGAGATTAACCTTTTGCACCAAAGGTTAAACATTTTGGTGGCACCTCCTATGGAACCAGTCCTTCCACAACAAGACTGGAACTTAGCACTCGGTATTAACAACCCTACCGGGTGGGGAGACATCCCCGCGGAACCTCCTATGGAAATCCCACAAGAAGTCCCGGCGGAAGTTGAAACTCCTCAAACAAATGCAAACGAGCCTTCCTTCCTCCTTCCAAGGGAGGTAGAGGAGTGGCTCGCCGACATATGAGGAGAAATGCATCCGAAAGGTGGAGCTCTACAAAGCCTTATCTAACCAAGATCAGTAGATTCTTGGAAATTTTGCTAAAATTAAAATAAAACATAGGGCTAGAACTCCATAAGCTTACTATCTATGTAACTTTTTATGTATTATCTCTCTATTAGCAATGTTATGATGGTTTTTATGATTTATGGACTCGTGGTGGTAATGGATGAAAAAGGGAACGAGAAAAAATGGAACCATGCAGAAGAACAGAACAAACCGACAAAAATCTCCACAACAGAAGGCTCCACACGGACCGTGCCCAACCAACACGGCCCCGTGCTGAGCCCCCTGCAGGAAATCACCCAGTTCAGGTAACTGGACACGGGCCGTGTTCAGCGGACACGCCCCCGTGCCCAGGCTTCTGTTTCACTTCTATAATTTTTGTTACTGGCACTTGACCACGGGGCCGTGCCCGGTCAACACGGGGCCGTGTCCAGAGTGCCAGTAACACAAATCTTTGTTTTTAAACACACTTTTACATATTCTAATCAACCAAAAACTTTATTTTTGGACACATTGAGGACAATGTGTAATTTAAGTGTGGGGGGATGCTAAAACCTTGGAATTTTGCAAAATCCTAAAACAAGCCTTACACAAAACTCTATTGGAACCGCTAAACACCCCAAATTTTTTCAAAAACTTTTTCATTTTTTATTTTATTTACTTGTCTTAGTTTAAGTTGGGAATAACAAGTTATAAAAGGGTTATATTTTTACAAACTTACAACCGATAGCGTCGTGATAAAAAGAACTAACATAAGAAAATTATGAAACGGTATAACAAGTCTAGCTAAAATTCGATTATATATGCTTGGTCACATTAAAAACCCATTCCCACAAAAAGTGAGTTTTGAGCCTTTATTGAGCATAAAAATACACATATTTAGATTAAATGTTCATTTTTCGTTTCTTGTGTGAATAGCCGCTCGGTCTTTACAAATCTAGAACTTGCCACGACGATAAATTTCCGGTCCTTACCAACTTAAACCCAAGTAAGTAAATGATGGAGGCATTAGGACTAACTATTTTTCTTTCAAAACCATTATTTTTCATTTTTTTTTACCTACCCAAAATCCCCCTAGAAAACCCCCTTTGAGCCTAAACCTTTCATTTCATTACCCCCAAAACAAAAAATTTTTTTTTTTTACCCACCAAAAACCTTTTTCATTTTTTTTTTCACCTTTATTTTAGTAACAAACTCGGTTTTTCATAAACATACCCTTTACATGACAAAAAAAAAAAAATGATGAAGTCAAAAACAAACATAAGCTACAAAGAGCTTGTTTGGAGAAATACTTCAAAAATAAATGTCACCAAAAATAAGGTATTTCACGAAAACCGACACTTGTTACGATTTTCGCTTTTTTTTTTACTAACCACTAACCAACCACCCACCTTTAAACCCAAGCCTTCACCCCAAAAGACCTCTTGATATTTACAAAGGTAAAAAGTTAAAAAGGAGGAGGATTGATCGCTTGGCAAGCATATGGAGAATGTAAATCCGTGCCGCTCTCGAGCGATTCACTTAAATATACACCTTCGGCCGAGTGATTGAGTGATCTCCCGTGAGGTATGTGAACTTGTATATAAATGGAATTTTAATAAGGCATGCTATGCCCAAATAAGTAGTTTATCTTATGAAAAGTTCAAAATAAACCATGACGAATAAGATTGTAAATAAAATAAAAATAGAACCTATACAAACCTTGGATTCCCGACACTCTAGGACAAGTTAAAAAAAAACTTCTCTTCTACCTATTCCATTTGGGAGTGTAAGCCACATTAAAAGAGTTTTGCTTGAGGACAAGCAAAAGTTCAAGTGTGGGGGTATTTGATGTGTGTAAAATGCAACATATAAAACACATCAATTAAGGCATAAAACTAACCCTTTTTAAGTACTAATGTTGGAAAAAGAGTGTTTTTGTCTTCCTTTTGTATTTTCAGGATGAAATGAGCTCAAAATCACAAAAGAAGCAAAAAGACCACTAATTCTACCATAAATACAAGAAAAGGAACAAAAGTAAACTGCCCGGACCCCCAACGGCACCTCCCAAGACAAAGAGAAGAGAACAGAGTCTGAACACGCCCCGTGTCCAGTGAACACGGGGGCGTGCCCAGGAAGCAGCAGAAAAGACAAACCAGTAGAAGCTTCCATTGCTCACCACGGGGCCGTGCCCAGCGGGCACGGGGGCGTGTTGAAAGTACAGCAGGCGCATTAATTGTAATTCGCAATTACAATTAATGAAGAGAGAGAATGTCAGACGGGCACGGGGCCGTGTCCAGCGGACACGGGGCCGTGTCCAGCGTTCTGTTCAGCCTATAAATAGAGGAGCTTGGTTTCATTCTCTCTCATCCCTTGGCACACCACCTCTCTCACACTTCATCCACCACCCATCACCACCATAACACCATCATCCACCACCATCATCCATTGTCCATCGTAGAGTGTGTGAGTCGTCTCGGGATCCAAGATTGATCGTAAGAGTTCTTGACAATCAAGGCCATGTTTGCCTAAGTCTCTTACATCACTTGGTGAAGACAAGTGTTTAGTATAATACTTTTTATTTTTAATCTTTTGCACTTTTTATTTGGTTTTGTATTAATGACTTTAATAACTAGTTACTTATGTTGAAGGTGATCTTTCCTTATCGTTTGTCCGTGGTGTCTTGGCGTTATTTTACTGTCTATATAAAATAAAAGATTTTCACCATTCATATCTCCACGGTCTATATGGAGGTATGTTGGCTACCTGGTCGGGGGTTAAGGGAACGGTTTGGTAAGGGTCTTGCCCTTGTTCAGCGTTTAGAGGTCCTGCTTGGGACCTGGGTCAAATTTAGTAGGATCTCCTTCAATGCCCATAGGTATTGGATGGCGGGGATCCAAACTCTTTGACCCCCTCATAAGCTAACTACTATTAATACTATAACCCGGCTATTTAGGACTGTATCCCTGCTGACTCAGACTACTTAGCCGAGGGTAACGTCACCGCCAAAAGCGGGGCCTACCATAATTTGCATTAATAACTTAATTCATTATCTTTCAATAATCCGACCCTTTAGGATTGTATCCTTGCTGACTCAAACTACTGGGTTGAGGGTAACGTCGCCTTCAAAAGAGGGGCCTACTACAATAACTAAGATAATCTCTTAAACAAGTGCAAAAGTGCGAAAATAATCAAAGGTTATACTAATACACGTGTCGGATCCAAGTGATTCATCTTGTCTATCTGTTTTTATTTTATTTTCTTTTTCAGCATTTAGTTAGTTTTTATTTTTCTTAGTTTAAAACATTTTTCTAACTTTTTGATTTGATTAGACGTTGAGGATAAACCGGTATTAAAAGCTCTTGTGTCCTTGGACGACCTCGGTATCTTACCAACACTATACTACGTCCACGATGGGTGCACTTGCCCATATGTGTGTTTAGTGTTAGTGAATATCGTGTTTTATAAATTTAAAACTTGGCTAAAAGTGTAAAAAGGGTTTAAATAAACATCTAAAAATATATACACACCGACACACATCACCCGACTAGCGCCTAGCGCCTTCTACAACATTGTTTGTGAATTCGTTTTTTAGTTCAATGTCATTTTAGTCCCTGTGGTTTGGGCCATTTTGCCAGTTTATTCAAAAGGTTTCATTTTTCGCATGTGTGTCCAAAAAGGTTTCACTGTTGCAATTTAGTCCACTGGGTTAACTTCAACCATTTTTTCTGTTAACGAGAAGGAAAATTCGGTCATTTTATATGTAATTTTGTTAACTAGAAGGGCAATTCAGCCATATATAATGACCGAATTTCCCTTCTAGTTAACAGAAAAAATGGATCAAGTTAACCTAGTAGACTAAAATGGTAATGGTGAAACATTTTTGGACCCACAGGCGAAAAATGAAACCTTTGGAGTAAACTGGAAAAATGACCCAAGCCACAGGGACTAAAATTGTCACACCCCCAAAATACCACATGCGGTAACCCCGCTAGGCGTGTGACGTACCAGGATTTAGCCACCAATCACATTGAACTAATATCAAGTTATTAGACAAAGTTTCCATTTATAATGATAAAACATTCATAAACATAATCCAAGTTTAACATGTTCAGCGGAAGCAAATAGTAAAACATTGTTTTAAATGTTACAAAACCAATTGTATGTGAAATCAGTAAGCAAGTCATGCATATCCAAGCAGTGCGACCCATGACCACTCCAGCCATCCAGATAGCAAGTTCCTTGTCCATAGTACCTAACGACCTGCGAGCATGCAACAAGTGTATCAGACAACGCTGGTGAGTTCATAGTTTTACGAAAACGTTAATTGCCAAGTGATTAGTTCAATTCATTGTTAATAATGTTGATAATAACTCGAGTACCGTACAAGATGGCTTCCAGATTGTTTTGCCCTTCCCCAATGCCCCCCATCTAAGCATTGGTCATGATTAAGGTCATTAGTTCACGTCCGGTCCTCTCAGGTACGGTGTGAGGTTGCCAAGCCTAATAGCGCTATCAACTAATACCCCGTTACCTCTCAGGTAACTATTCGGTAGAAGATGGGACTTAAAGTGATAGGAAATGAGTGTATTATCTAACATCCCAGTTTTTACCCAAAAGACTTATTCCTCTCAGGAATACCCATTTGATTGTCCCACCCACCGGGACGCATGCTCAAGAGGAATGAACTCACCTTAGATTTGCTCGGTATGTTAAGTTACCCATCCAAGTTGGTCAACCCAAACCCTACCGTGTTTACCAATCAAAATCAGTTTCACAATCAATCAAGTCACGTATTTTACACAATTTGCATCTATCACAAAGATCACCATACACACATAGCAAATATCCGGTTCCTATACAAGCCCACATCCCATGTGAATGTCACATAACAACACCTAACAACACATAACAGGAGAGTGTTCTACTTACACAAGTCAAGTCAGATTTCTCATTCTTGATCAGCATGATTATCATGCAACAACAGTATTTCATAAACTTAAGCATCCATCATCACATACATTTCAAACTGTTACTGTTACCGTTCATTTGCACAGCGAAGAGTCCTCACGGCGAAGAACCATTCTTCGCCGAAAATGATCATGGCGAAGTCTTATTTTTTCGTCGGGAGTGAATGTGACGAAGGACTATTCTTCGTCGATAGTGGGTTTGGCGAAGAACCTTAAGGGTTCGTCAGGACATGGTCGACGAAGAACTAATCTTCGCCGCACCCTTATCAGTTACAATTTCCTTCTGTGATTCCCTAACATTCTCGTAATATCAGTTATCATATTTTGGCATGTTTCATCAGATCAAACAGCAGTTATTTTACATAATCAAACCAACCCTAATTGTCGCCGTTTATGTTAAACACAAATCCCAATCATGGTCATTGATTTGAAATCATGCCTAGTCTTTATTAATTAACATGTCCCTAATCACCATTTAGTTTTTGACAGTAAATCACAATACAAACGGTATTCAACTCAAATCGAATCACACTTGTATAACATCAACCATTCATTTTTGCATCATGTATTCACAGATCATCAAAACCCTTTTCATAAGTTTAACACCACATCAACCCTAGTTCTTAGCATGCAAAGATATGATTTAACACAACAACCTGTAACTATACAATCACACAAAACCAGGGAATCGAATAAAACAATGGTAACGATAAACTAACCGAGATGGACAAGACGAAAAACCACGAAAAGCTTCAAGAAAGGAGTATGGCAGCCGTCACGTATGCAAGGGAGGAGAGGGAACTAAGGGTTTGATGTTTACGTTTAACAGGTTATGAAGAGTTATACAAATAAAATAACAACAGACCATTCTGGGCCTCGAACAACCTGGGCCGAAGGCCCTTTTTGGCGAAGTATCTCCCTCGACGAAGATCATTCTTCGTCGTGAAGTGTTTGGGGCGAAGAACCCTATTCTTCGTCGACCTCCTAAGTTTCATGCACAATCAAGCATATCAATACTATATTCATTCACATACAAGGCACATGATACAACGTAAAACGAACTGTGAAAACAAGATTGTGAAACAAGTGGTGCGTAGAGGAAGGACCTTGAAATCTCGGGTTGTCACAAAAATGACATTTAACTAGTTTTTTTTAATAAGAGTAAACTGTACTGATAATCCTTATTGTTTGGATTAAATTGCAAATTTGGTCTCAAATCTCAAATTTTTTACGTATATGGTTCTGATGATGTTTGCTTTCATATACTAGTTAAATGACCTAAACAACAGATACTAAAATGACATTTAACTATTTTTTTTTTAATAAGAGTAAATTGTATTGATAGTCCTTATTCGTTATGTGTTGTTTATTCGTTATGTGTTGTTAACGTTAAGTGACAATGACAATTTAATCCTATTTAAAATTACACTTTAGTACCACAAATTTATAACCATTTATATTTTTATACACATGGACCACTCATATAGTTTACTCAAAGTTATAAAAAAATAAAAAAAAATATATATATAACCATCATCAAGTTAAATCACTGTTGAAACATACGGTCATCCACTACCATGTATTTCTCATGTAGACATAATATGACGATATGAAATTTGCTTAATGTGTCATATTATTGGCTATTTTCTTTAAATTTAAATAAGAAGGAATATAGGAATTATTTATTATTTTACTTAAAAACGTATATATATAAGAAGAAACCAACTTATGAAAATATTAGACTAAAGTACACAAATTGCTCTCTATTTATACATTAAATTGCACTCTTTGTCTTTTTTCTTTAAAAATCAGTCAAAATGTTTTTTATTTTGTAAATTTTGCATGGTATTTGTCCTTTAAGCTAACTAGTGTTAACTTTTTATTTAACTTTAAGGTAAAAAAGATCATTTTGCCCAAAAGACTTAATCTGAAGTTTATTTATAAAGGATATAACCTGTAATTTATTTAAGTTTTTTTATTCTACTTTATTTTTTTTATTCTTTTCACTTTATTAAATTTATCACTATTGTTTTAACATGTTTTTATAAAAATATATGTTTTTATAATTTATTTATTTTCATTTCTTTGATTAAATTATTTAGTTTTTTTTATTTTACAAATAATATAATTTTTTTATACAATATGTTACATAACCTATTGGTTTTATCATGTTATTTTTCTCACTTTTACAATTATTATATGTTATACGAATGGAATTTACACCACAATACCAAGAAAAATAAGCATGCTGATCACGCGTTACGAGAGGTAGGTTTAAACTGTGATTTTTCTATAAAATTTTAAAATTTTGTGACGTCATTTTTAAAGCTACCGGTTATTCTAGACGCGTTATAAAATGTCTGACATATTCTCATCTCAAAATACAATATTGCGGTATGTTTTTTATCTTTGTATAAACCTACCGGCGTGCTTATTTTTCTCCATATTTTTTTGTAATTTCCGTTCAAATAACATATAATAATTTTAAAAGTGATAACTCAATCATACCAACGGTCTATGTAAAAACATAATATAAAAATTACATTATTTGTAAAATAAAAAACGTAAATAATTTAATCAAACAAATGAAAATAAATAAATTATAAAAACATATATGTTTTATAAAAAAATGTTAATTGATGAATTAAGAAAATTTTAAACCAAATGATAAAAAAAGTGATAAATTTAATAAAATAAAAAGAAAGAAAACAAAGAAAATAAAATAAAATAAAAGAACTTAATTAAAAACAGGTTATATTCTTTATAAATAAACTTCAGATTATGTCCTTTGGGCAAATTGGTAATTTTACCTTAAAGTCAGTTGAAAAATTCACAATAGTTAGATTAAAGGACAAAGAGTGTGCAAAATTTACAAAATAAAGGACATTTTATGTGATTTTTAAAGACAAAGGATAAAAAGTATAATTTAGTTTATAAATAAAGGACAATTTGTGTAATTTACTCAAAATATTATCAAGTATAAATTATATAAAGTAAATAAATTTTATATAAATCACACAGTGTTATCCAACCTAAGTAAAATGGTGTTTAAAAGGCTATTATCCCTACCGTTGGAGCATTCAGTCATTCACATTGCTATCTATTGAGAAGTCCGAAAACACAAATTAACCATTGATGGACCAAATAGTGTTAGAGATGTGGTCTGACCAAGAAGCTTGTAGCAAGGACCTGGGTAGGGCTGTAAACGAACCGAACGAACACGAACGAGGCCTTGTTCGTGTTCATTCGTTAAGGAAATAAATGTGTTCACGAACGGTTCATGAACACTTACCGAACTAGATTTTATGTTCGTGTTCGTTCGTTAAGGAAATGAGCGTGTTCACGAACGATTCACGAACACAAGCGAACACAAATAAATTTGGCGAATGCGATGAAGGATAAAGGTGGATGGCCCAAAGAGTAGCACTAGAACTTGAATCCCTTATTGTGGAACGGAGGTAGATCATATTCGTCGATGTAAATAATGAGAAAAGAAAGGGAAATGGTCCATAAACAAGGTGAAAGAGGGTTTCCTAGTTTAATTGTTAGGGTAATAATATAAATAAAAGTTTAATAGTATAAAAAGTATAGATAAAATATATGAAAATATAAAAATCTTTAATTAAAACACGAACATAAACGAACGTAAATGAACAAATGTTCACGAACACCTTACCGAATGTTCACGAACACAATTGAACGAACGAGACCTTTGTTCATGTTCGTTCATTTAACTAATCGAACGGAATTTCTTGTTCATGTTCGTTCGTTTATTAAACGAACGAACATAAATGAACTTCCCGCCGAACAGTTCACAAACTGTTCGCTGAACGTTCGGTTTGTTTACAGCCCTAGACCTGGGTCAACGGAAGGGAGGTGGGGCCAGATACGAACATTGTCATTTTTTTATTATTTTTTATAAAACTGGAGTTTGAGATAGAGTTTTGCAGATATTTGTTGAAAATGATATCTTTTGAAGGAGATTTGAAATCTAATGTTACATGTTGTGATGAAGGTTTACAGAGTTTTGCATCGTGAATGCCTTTAGTTTGCAAAAAAAATTCTCCACTGAAGAGGTATGGTCCTAAACCCTTGCCTACACGGCAAGGACCACACCACTTTTCCATCCTACAAGGCGTACACATCAGCAAGCGAATCCAAAAGCTTCTGGAATATGGCAACATGGCACCAAAGATGCTCCCTCCGACAAATAGGACAAACATGTCACCATTCATCAAGCGCCATGCAGGCCTGTAACAAATCAAGGAGCAGGACTGACATCAGCAGTACGACGTTTCCAACATGAGCAAATGCAGGCGCGCCACGTGTACCACTACCCTGATCACAACAGAGGAGACCAAGAGGATATTCCCCTTGGTCGGACAGCTGGCGCCCTGTAACAGCTAGCAACGCTGCTCCTCCCCCTTCCATCGCCTGGCTATAAATAAGACCCTTCATCATTCAGGTTGAATCATCTTACCCTCCATACTCTCACACTCAACACACACTGTTTATTCTCCTCAGAACAGTACTTATTCTCATGCCGGAGCCTGGTTAAGAGGGAAACCCCCATATTCTCCTCTTAACGAGACTAACGGTGTTGCTGTTTTGCAGGATCGTAGCCATTTCACGAGTAGAGAAGGAGACTGAACCCACAGAAGAGACAATCCCACAGATTAACATCAGTGTTAACCTGTGTTTCATCATTGGCGCCCACCGCATTATTGCAAAACCACCCTCATCTCTTTTCTCTTCGAAAAACTCTTTGAAATGGCAGAAACAAACCCTTCCCACCAGGTGGATGGAGAAGTTTCTTCTTTTGAGCTCATTTCGGACATCGCACACGTCCAAAGGGGCCAAAGGAACGAAATCATCCAAGAAGGACAAGCGAATAACGATTTTCCTAGTATCTTTGGAAGTGCATCCAGGATTGTTAGTCAAACCACAATTGGACCCACTTTCCAACCACCACCTAGGATCATCACCCAAACTACAAATGGAGCCACTTTCCAACCTCCATATGGGGTAGCCCAATAAACACCCCCACAAGTGCAAACACCAAGCCATGGAGCTGGCCCCTCAGCTCCATCGGAACAGGCACAACTGAACTTCTCTGCACTTCTAGGGCTACCCGAAGGAAAAACTCTGGCTTCTTGGTATGCCGAACAGATGGCGTCTATAAATCTGGTTTACACACAACTTAGTGCACAACAAGCTTTGCTTCAAGCACAAGCCAACCAGTCCGCATTCGTTACTCCACCGCAAAGGTCTCTGAGTACGCACACAACTCAGCAGACCAATGCATGGAACTTGCGTCCAGAAAAAGGACCTGTGCCAAACATCAGAAAACCAAGTGCGCATGACACACGCGACACTTATGGTGAAACATAAAGCAATTACGTACAACATTCCCACCAACAAAGAAGGCCGATACAAAGCCGTTTGGGCGCGCGCAACATGAACGCTGAATGGGACGATGAAGAAGACGACCCGACATACAAAGGGGAAAGCACAGTATTCAGCAGATTACACCCAGAACATGAGGCATACAAACCTCCCAAGCGCGCAGGATACAACCCAAAAGCAGAGCACGATTACACCTTGAGCTATCGCCCGGACGACATAGCTGAAAATTCAAAATTCATCAAAGAAACTGCCACAGCCGCTATAGACAGAACAAATGTGATGATCTAGTCAAGCGAGTAAAAGGAAGGGACGGAGGACCCAAAGATTGGGAAACCTTCATTGAAGCAGCAAAGACCATCACGCAAACGGACAAACAGTTGACCGATGATGACCACCGTCAACGCGGGTATAACCATAACGACCGGCATAACAAAAAGGGCAGAGGCCGACCATGGAAAACATCCGGTCATAGAGAAGAAGCCTAGCAAAAGAGGACGCACGCCATACAATCAATCAGATAGCCCATCGAAAAGAAGTAAAAAGAGAAAACAGAGAAAAATAGTGGACACCCCTAACAAAGAACCCTTCCGAGGTCTTGTCCACCGAGAACCACCAGTTTAAACCACCCCTACAAATGCGAAACAAGAGGGGTCAAGACCCAAATCTCTTCTGTGAATTTCACAAAGACACAGGACACTTAACTGACGACTGTTTCAGCTTAAAGCAAGAAATAGAAAGGGTCTTGAGAGATGGAAAGCTCACCCATCTGATAAAAGGTGGAAAGCGCGACTACCGCCAGATTCAAAGAAGAGAAGAAGGGCCAGATAACAAAAAACTCCGGAAATTAGAAACCCACATGGTTCAAGGGGGTCCACGAAGGCCAAGAAAAAATTATAACAAGCGCACACAAGATGACTCATGGCGCGAGAGACAAGTTGTTTTCCCTGTTGTAAGAGGAGGTCCAAGAGAAAGAAGACCCATAGTCATATCTGGTGTAATCGGTCACTACCAAACCGACTACATTTTCATCGATCCAGGGAGCACCGCGGACATCATATACGAACAATGTTTTAATCAATTCGACCAAGAGGACAAGGCACGCTTGGAACCAGTTGACTACCCACTAACTGGTTTCTGCAATGAAGCCGTCTATCCCTTCGGCCAAATATCATTCCCGGTGCTACTCTCAGACGGATGAAATTCAAGAACAGAAGAAGTCACGTTCATGGTATTGCCCGCACATTCAAGACACGATATCCTCCTGGGAATAGAGTCTCAAGGGGAAACAGGGATAGCAATAATATACGCAAGCAAAGAAGTCTTAGAAACAGATGAAGTCCGACCAGCAAAGGCAAGCAAACCAGCACCACGCGCGGAAGCAGAAAAATGGGTATTAAACAGCGCATACCCAGAACAAACAGTTAGCCTGGGCCTTGCAATGTCCGATCTCACGCGCGCGGCGCTAAAAAAGTTGTTGTTTGAAAACATGGATGTGTTCGCCTGGAAACCAGCTGACATGGTGGGTATTCCACGGCACATAGCAGAACACCGATTAAACGTCTCAGAAAATGCAAAACCAGTGGTACATGCCAAACGCCACTTGGGAGACATAAAACACGATGCTATGCAAGAGCAAGTCATGGAACTGTTGAAGGCCGGTATCATCAGAGAAGTCCGATACCAAACCTGGGTGGCGAGCCCCGTAATGGTACAGAAACCGAACCGTAGTTGGAGAATGTGCGTAGACTACAAGGATCTAAACAAGGCATGCCCACGCGACTATTACGCCTTACCAGATATCAATGAAAAGATTGATTCGCTAGCAACATTCAGATGGAAGTGCTTCCTTGACTGTTACAAGGGGTACCACCAGGTTCAGATGGTTGTCCAAGATGAAGATAAAACCGCATTTCGCATGCCAACAGGGCTATACTACTACGCCAAAATGCCTTTTGGCCTAAAAAATGCAGGGGCGACCTATCAGCGATTGATGAATGAAACGTTCAGATCGGCAAATACATCGAAGTGTATATGGATGACTTGGTCATCATGAGCAAAGAAGAAAGCATGATGCTGGTGAACATTCAGAAGACGTTCGATACACATCGCGGTGTAAGTATCAAGCTAAACCCAACGAAATGTTCTTTCGGCATGGAAGAAGGAAAGTTCCTGGGTTTCATTGTCACAAAAGATGGTTTTAAAGTAAACCCAGAGAAGGTGCAAGCAATCGAGAGAATGCCTTCACCATCAACTATCAAAAAAATGCAGAAGTTGGCAGGACGGTTGGCAGCACTCAACCGCTTCCTAGCCAATCACGCAGCTAAATCTTTCCCGTTTATCAAAACACTCCGTAACTGCATGAAGAAAAGCCAGTTTCAATGGACTCCGGAAGCCGAGAGCGCATTCTGCGAGATGAAAGATTGCCTCATCAGATTGCCAACATTGACTGCACCAGTCAAAGGAGAACCCTTGGTATTGTATTTGTCCGCATCCGACAGAGCAGTCAGAGCAGTTTTACTCGTTGATCGACAAGGTGTCCAAACACCGGTCTACTATGTGTCCCGTACTCTGACTGACCCAGAGACTCGATATGCCATAATGGAAAAACTCGTGCTAGCACTAATCCATGCATCAAGACGGCTGCGCAGATACTTCGCCAACCACGTCATCCACGTATTAACAAATTACAACATCGGCAACATCCTCGCAAGGCCAGAAATTTCTGGAAGATTAGCAAAGTGGGCAATAGAACTGGGAGGCCATAATGTGGTTTTCAAGCCAAGACCAGTAATCAAGGGCCAGGTGCTGGCTGATTTCTTGACAGAAGTGCCTGATGACAAAGATCGGGAGTGTAAGGCAATGGAGAAAGCTGAAAGGCAACAAACAGAAGAGCCATGGCTACTATACACAGACGCGCGTCTAATGAAGACGGTGCAGGCGCAGGGCTTAGGCTAGTAAGCCCTGACAAACATGAATTCACGTACGCCATAAAACTAGACTTCAAAAGCACGAATAATGAAGCCGAATACGAAGCCTTCCTCGCCGGTTTGAGATTGGCAATCAAGATGGGAGTAAGACACATTGAGGCGCATGTGGACTCAATGTTAGTGGCCGAACAAATCAATGGGCAGTATGATGCCAAAGGAGAAATGATGGCGCTCTACTTAAACCAAGTAAAAACATTGCTGCAACACTTCTACTCTTACAAAGTGCACCACATCAACAGGAGCGAGAATAAACCAGCAGACGCGCTGAGTAAACTCGCCTCCACAAGTTTCCAGCACCTAGCCAAGGATGTGCGCATAGAAGTTTTGAGCAACCCGTCGGTACCACTAAGAGAAGTAAGCGTCATTCAGATGGGAACAACGTCATGGATGACTTCGATAATCATGTACATTCAATCTGGGACACTACCGGAAAACAAAGCTGAGGCAAGAAAAGTCCAGTACAAAGCCGAACACTACCAGATGGTTGATGGAATTCTGTACTGAAAATCATACCTCGGGCCATTATTGAGATGTGTTGACCCAGAAGACGCGAGCTACTTGATCAGAGAAGTACATGAGGGAATCTGCAGCATACATGTCGGACCAAGAATGGTGGTAGCAAAAGTGATGAATGCCAGGTACTACTGGCCCGGAATGCACCTAGATGCGGTGGAGATTTTGAGAAAATGCAGCGGCTGCCAGAGATAGCACCGAAAACGATGCGCCCCAAAAACGAACTGGTCCCAGTAACAACGGCATGGCCTTTTCAGCAGTGGGGGATAGATATGGTTGGCCCCTTCCCAGAATCCCCAGGCGCAGTCAAATTCATAATAATCGCAGTTGACTACTTCACAAAATGGGTCGAAGCAAAAGCACTTGCGTCAACCACATCCACCGTCGTTAGAAGGTTCATATGGGAGCAGATCATATGTCGCTTCGGGCTACCACTAAGAATTGTCACCGATAATGGGACGAATTTTGCTGCAGAAGATCTTCAACGATGGTTCAAAGAGTTACACATTGAACATACCTTCTCCTCGGTTGCGCACCCGCAGGGGAATGGTCAAGTGGAAGCCGTTAACAAGAGCATCGTCAACGGTATCAAAGCACGATTGGGAGAAAAAAGAAGAGGCTGGGTTGACGAATTACCCAGCATATTATGGGCTCACAGGACTGTCACACCCCGATATTTCCACATTTCACCGGTGGGCCCAGTGGGGGATTATCGTGACGTAGTTGGTGACATTACAGTCAAGCAACACAATATTTAAATGCACAGCGGAAGCAAAAGATAGATATATTTCAACCGAATATAATTGTAATATCAAGTATCACAAACAGTTGAAAATAATCCACAGGGGGGATCAAAATAAATTGGAAACATTGTTCAACAGTTTTGACATCCAAGCTTGCGAGACTTATTGTGGACGCTAGGAGAAATCCAGCCTAGTTCGCGTAGTACCTGCACTTAACCTTTTTGGGAAAATACGTCAGTTTACACTGGTAAATACATTCAACCGACTCAGTTTGAAAAGTTTAATAAAATTGATTTGAATGCACGTGGCACAAACTTTTATAACTTGGGATAATTATTTGAATATAATACTTGTAAACGAATTACATGTTTCTTATGCGTTTAGCAGCCCGATCCGTAGACCGGGTTAAAGATCAATAGACATACCACATTATTTATTCATTTATGCACTGACGGGTGTACGCCTACACCCCGTGCTCAGGTCGTGGCCATCTCGTAAGATGATACCAAGGATATCCGGGACATGGTCATTAACCCCCCAAAGGCTTTAAGCAAACAAAACATTTCAAAACAAAGTATATCAATGATTCAATCTCTATTCGATTAAAGATTCAATGCTGGACCAAGCGGTATTTTATATACCGTACCCCAAGCCCGTATAAGGGAAATTAAGTTAAAGTATTTACCTTTGCAAGTATCAATCACAATTAGCAAGTGCGTGTGGCTTTTACCGGGTCTCCTATTCTGGAACGAAGGTTTATAATAACCTATTAGAATCCTAACGGGTCTTTAATTTAGCCTAAGCTTAGACCGGTTAGTTTTAACGGAAGATACGGTTCGAACCCACAATTAGGCGAAGAACGGAATAGAATGTGTTTTAGTCCCGGCAAGTTTAAAGACTTGTGTAATATGGGTAAACTAAACACCTTCTGGATTTTGAGATAAAAACGATAAGGTTTGACCCGTTTCGGCTAATTTATGTAAACTAGTTACATAAACAGAACCGAACGCGCAGAAGGCGTAACGGGTAACCATGAGAGTCACTTACAGATTTCCTAAGTTAATATGCCCTAAATATGTTGTGATATCAGTAGGATACCTTCCATTATGCCCAAAACGAGTTTAATCTTAATATAAGCCCCGTAGGGGTATTTTGGTCATTTTAAAGATTATAAAAGAGATTATTTATAATTCTGATGTTAGGGTCTGAAGTAATCAGTAAAAACCACTTAATTTAACAGGTTATATCAGTAGGTAATAAGCCTTTATGTGACAAAATGGTTTTAAAGTTATACTAGGCGTTTAATACGCGTAAAAAGCCATTTTAAGCGATTTCCGGGTTAAACAGGAAATCTGAGTTTTCCGATCAGGTTACATAGTTCAAAATACTTTATTTATTATATAAAATCAGTAACAATTGGATTTGGGTCAAAATACTATGTAGAACTCATTTTATGCCTGAAAAGGGTATAATCGGTATTTACCGAATCAATGCCATAACCTTAGGTTATGAGCAGGTTAAAAATAATTAAAAATCTTTAAAAATCCCAAAATATTATATTACATCAGTGTGAAAAAGGTTTGGTGTCGAAATTGGGTTTTGGATAGGCTTTATGCTAAGTGCGCCGTTTAATTAACAAAAGTTCCTTAATTGCGCTATTTAGCATAACTCCTATTCTGGACCTCGAACCGTTATGAAATTTTAGGGACATGTTTCTAAATCAGTAACAAAGATTTTTGCTCTCTCACATTCCCAAAATTCTCGTTTTATGATCAAAAGGGCATTATGGTCAACTTTTAAGCATTTAACGGAAATGTGCAAACGACTCGGACAATCAACGAACCAGTCACAGAGGGTTATACTATCATGTAACCTGGTCCTAAGGAAGTCTTAAGGCATTTCTAAACTCTACTAAAACGGGTCAGAACTGAACTCAAAGCAAAAGTCAAACTTTTACGACTTCGGTTCTGAACCGAGTCTAAACAGAAAATTGTCGGATCAAACAAGCTTAGACCAGTTCTTATACTTATTACCAAGTTATATAAGTGATAAAATAGGTTACATGCCTTCTACATTGTTAATTATGTGTTAATTCAAAAATTAGCATTCTGTTGACTTTTTCTAAGCAACTTTGACCCGACATTTGATCTAGTTAGAGTGGGAAACAGAGGGTGCCCTTTTCAAGGGTTTAAAGCCCACATGATTACCAACTTATAACTACCTTTGATTCGACTAATCATTGGACCATTAATGATTAATCGTTAAGTCAACCGTTAATTACGACGGTTTGACTTTTAAGCTAAAACTAAGTAAAAACTCAACTAAGAAAGGTTAAGCATACTTACTGAAGTCCTATGCACGATTAGGAAGGCTTAGGGTCTGCTCTTAAGCTCCAGGAAGCTCCAGAAATGCAGAAGAAATGAGCGAACACAATGTTGCAACTCAATGGCCTTTTATAGTGTTCTTGGTTGCTCAAGATCATGACAACTAAGTCTACCATTGTTCCCAGATCATTTACAAGTGCCCCTAAGGCCTAGGAACTGTTTAGGGGTCGCCCATGCTGGAAGATAATTGATCTAAGTCTGTTAAAAGGCTGAACAGTGCTGTTGCCTATATTTTCTGTATCTGGGAGCCTGTCGCGGCCCGCGTAAGAGTCTGTTATGTCTTACGCGGCCCGCCTAAGACCTGCTGTAGGATTTCAAATCTTTCTATTACAGACGTGGCCCACTTAAGCCTTTGTTAAATCTTACACGGCCCGCCTGAGACCTGCTGTAAGATTTCAAATCTTTTCAATTATTACAGGCTTGGCTCTTGGCTCTTCGAAGGGGGTAACTTGCATTATGAGCCCTTCTTATTTACGCATAAGGGCCTCGAGACTTTTACCCATCTGGTTAAATCCTTGCTCACCTTGTTATTACCCGAAAGGTCAAAACTTTTAACGTTTACGCTTTAACCCCTCTTAAACGAATTTGATCATAATTTTCTCATATTATAACGAAACTTTATGAAATTTTTATCGTGCATTCTAGTGAGCATAATTTACCATTACAAAGCTTTGGGTTTGCCAAAAGGTCATTCAGAGGTATAACTTAAACATGTTGACACATTTAGCCCCTGTAGTTTGTAACTTCTTACTTTCTTTCATATTTAGCTCCGTATGATCCATGATTCATTCGTTTGAAGGTATGAGCATCATGTAGGGTTACTGTAAAGTATATTTATCCCTTGTTAACATTTTGAACCCTTCTATTCACATACTTTCCATGTTTGTCAACTTTAGTCCCTCTAGAGTATTCCTTCTCACGTTCAAGCTTATGACACGTGTCAATACATTATAGGACGTAAATTTTCGAGGTGTTACATCCTCACCCCCTTAAAAGAAATCTCGACCTCGAGATTTATTGGAACAAATGAGGGTACTTTTCTTTCATCGTGGACTCTACCTCCCACGTATACTCGGGACCTCTACGGGCATCCCATTTAACCTTTACAATCGATACATGCTTCCTTCGAAGCTTCTTAACCTGTCGATCCTCGATCGACACAGGTTTTTCAACAAACTTCAAGCTCTCTTCTATGTGCACATCTGTGTGTGGTATGACTAGTGATTCATCAGTGAAACACTTCTTCAGATTACAGATGTGAAATACATTGTGAATACCACTGAGCTCTTCAGGTAAGTTTAACTTATAGGCAACTGATCCGACACGTTCGATGATCTCGAAGGGTCCTATGTATTTCGGGCTTAACTTGCCTTTCTTACCAAATCGCATCACTCCCTTCCAGGGTGATACTTTAAGCAGTACCTTGTCACCTACCTCGAAGTTAAAAGGTTTACGCTTCAACTCTGCGTAGCTTTTCTGCCGATCTCGGGCAGCTTTCAGACGGTCACGAATCTGGACAATCTTTTCCGTCGTTTCAAAGACTATTTCTAGTCCTGACAGTTGGACATCTCCAACTTCCGCCCAACAAACGGGCGTCCTACATTTCCTACCGTACAAGGCCTCAAAAGGCGCAGCTTTAATGCTGGTATGATAGCTATTGTTGTCCGAGAACTCGACTAATGGCAGGTGGTTATCCCAAGTACCACCTAAGTCGATTACACATGCACGAAGCATGTCTTTCAAAGTTTGGATTGTACGCTCACTCTGTCCGTCCGTCTGAGGATGGTAAGCTGTACTGAAATTTAAGTGCGTGCCCAAAGATTGTTGGAAACTTTTCCAAAAATGTGACGTGTATCTAGTATCTCTGTCAGAGATAATAGACACAGGCACGCCATGTAGAGATACAATCTTATCTACGTACAATTGGGCTAACATGTCAGAGCTGTAGGTCTCCTTAATGGGTAGGAAATGTGCTGACTTAGTCAGTCTGTCTACGATCACCCATATAGTATCATTTCCTTTCCTTGTTTTTGGCAACTTGGTGATGAAATCCATCATTACCATTTCCCATTTCCATTTGGGAAGTTCAGGCTGTTGCAGCAACCTGACGGCTTCTGATGTTCAGCTTTGACTTGCGCACATGTCAAACATTTAGCTACATAGGTGGCTATAGACTTTTTCAAGCCTATCCACCAAAAGTTTGCCTTCAAATCCTGGTACATCTTGTCAGCTCCAGGATGAACGGAGTATTTGGAACTGTGGGCTTCCTGGAGAATAACCTCTCGAAGTCCTCCATAAACTGGAACCCATATTTGTCCATTTAACCTTAAAATTCCGTCCTTGCCATAGGATAACTGTTCTTCAGTTACTCCTAGTTTTTCATTAGGATAGTTTGCTTCTAGTACAGCTTCCTTCTGTGCAGCTAGCAACCTTTCATTCAAACTATTCTTTATCTCGATGCTCTTGGCATTAATTCTTATAGGCTTCAGCCTTTCCTTCTGACTCAAGGCATCGGCGACTACATTCGCCTTGCCAGGATGGTATCTTATCTCACAATCATAATCATTCAAAGTTTCCATCCATCGTCGCTGCCTCATGTTCAAATCCTTTTGGTTGAACAGATGCTGGAGGCTCTTGTGATCAGAATAGATCACACACTTGATGCCATATAAGTAGTGCCTCCATAGTTTCAGTGCGAATACAACGGCACCCAACTCCAAGTCATGGGTGGTGTAATTCTTTTCGTGCACCTTTAACTGACGTGAAGCATAGGCAATAACCTTGCCTTTCTGCATAAGCACACATCCCATCCCGGTGTGTGATGCATCACAATATACCACAAACTCTTCTATTCCATCAGGCAATGTCAACACAGGTGCATTGCTTAGCTTCTGCTTAAGGATATCAAAGGCTTCTTGTTGCTTCGGTCCCAGTCGAACTTAATTTTCTTCCTAGTCAGGGAAGTTAGGGGTGCAGCAATCCTTGAAATTTTTTTGATAAAACGCCTGTAATATCCTGCTAATCCCAAGAAGCTACGAATTTCTGTGGGCGTCTTCGGCTCTTGCCAATTCATGACAGCTTCCACCTTAGCGGGATCCACTTGGATACCACGCTCACTAACCACATGTCCAAGGAATTGGACTTCTCGAAGCCAGAATTCACATTTCGAAAATTTGGCATAAAGTTTTTCCTGCTGAAGTAGTGAAAGAATACATCGAAGATGCTTCTCATGATAAACTTGATTCTTTGAATAAATCAGAATGTCGTCTATGAAGACGATAACAAATTTGTCCAAGTATGGTTTGCAGACACGGTTCATGAGATCCATGAATGCCGCTGGTGCATTAGTGAGCCCAAAAGGCATCACTAGGAACTCGTAATGACCTAACGAGTTCTAAATGCAGTCTTGTGTACGTCTTCATCTCTAACCTTTAGTTGGTGATAGCCTGACCTTAAGTCAATCTTGGAGAAGTAACTTGCCCCTTGAAGTTGGTCGAACAAATCGTCGATCCTGGGTAATGGATACCTATTCTTGATAATGACCTTGTTAAGTTCACGGTAATCGATGCACAGACGCATCGATCCATCCTTCTTCTTGACAAATAAGATTGGTGCTCCCCAAGGAGACGAACTAGGTCTGATGAAACCTTTGGCTAGCAATTCATCCAGTTGTGTTCGCAATTCTTTCATCTCTGTTGGTGCCAACCTATAAGGTGCTCTAGCAACAGGTGCTGCTCCAGGGATGATGCCAATTCTGAATTCTACTTGCCTATCTGGTGGTAAACCAGGTAGTTCTTCAGGAAAAACTTCAGGATATTCAGAAATAACGGGGATATCTTCAATCTTGGGTTTCGGCTCATCAATAGTCACTTGTGCCGTGTAAATGACACAACCCTTTTTCAAACACCTAGAGGCCTTGAGCATAGTCACTTGCTCAGGCAATCCATACTGGGTATCTCCCTGAATAGTAAGTGATTCACCAGACGGAGTCTTGATCACCACTTGCTTCTTATTACAAACAATCTGGGCCTAGTTATGAGATAACCAGTCCATACCCAAAACTATGTCGAAACCGGCTAACTTCAAAGGAAGTAGGGACAAAGGAAAAGAGTGGTTCTTAATGGATATGAAACATCCATCTAATATGGTTGAGGCGGTTTCTAAGGTGCCATCTGCTAACTCCACCTCATACTACACACTTAAGGTTTTGACAGGTAAATTCAGCAATTTGCAAAACTTATTATCTACAAATGATTTATCAGCTCCTGAGTCAAATAGCACTCTCGCATAAGCATCATTTATAAGGAAGGTACCTGTGATCACATTATCATCCTGCACAGCTTCCTTCGCATCCATTCTGAAGACCCTAGCATTGGGCTTCTTTCCTTCATCAGCTTTCTTTGCATATTTTGGGCAATTTGTCTTAATGTGCCCCTTTTCGTTGCAACTGTAGCATGTTGTGTCTTTTAGCTTCTTGCACTCTAGGGTTTTATGTTCCGTGGATTTGCAAATCCCACAAGGTCTCGACTGAGATTGGGATTTTGAATCAAGTCTGCACCTCCCAAAGTGGTACTTCTGACAAGTCTTACACTTGGGCTTATCTCCCGATTGATGCTCATCCTTCTTTAACTAGACCCCTTCCTGTGGTCATTGTTCCCTCTGTGCTTCTTATTTGACCGACGTGAGTTGTCATCATCATGCTTCCTCTTCTCGGTATCCGTGTTCCTCAGCGATCTCTGCCTGACCGCGTCCAGTGTGAGGGACAAAGATATATCAGCTACAGACCTGAAAGTAGCTGTCCGAGAGGCTTTTACACTTGCCTTTATCTCTGGGGCTAAACCCCCGATGAAACGAGCTATCCTTTTGGGTTCCGGGGTCACCAGATAGGGAACCAACCTTGACATTGTATTAAAGCACGTAAGGTAAGCTTGGCAATCTAGATTCTTCATGATAATGACAGAAAATCTGACTCAATCTTCTCTACCTCATGCTGAGGGCAGTAGTTCTCTCGGATGAGGGCAACAAATTGTTCCCATGACATACTGTACAGTGGAGCCTTCCCAGTAGCCTGAATCAATGATCTCTACCAGGCTAAGGCCTCACCTTTGAACGATTGAGACACATACTTTACCACATCCTTTTCAGCGCACCCGCTGATATCAACCACTGTGTCCATCTCATCCAACCAAGTCATGCAGTCAATTGCTCCTTTCTCCCCAGTGAAATCCCGGGGTTTGCATGAAACAAAGTATTTGTAGGAACAACCCTTATCACGGGGTCCTTGATTTAGCACAATACCTTGAGATGGGACACTATGATGGTTTGAAGAGTGACGATCGTCATCATCTTTCTTTGGTTCTTCCTTCTTGGAGGGAGGCTTGCTATGCGCCCCAGAATGAGTCTTGGGCTTGGAATGCGGTGCTGATAGGGTCCTACTCCGAGTACCGCTCGATTCGCTATACTGCCTATCCAAGGCTTTTGCAACAACATTATCAATTAAAACTTGCAGTTCAGCACTCGCTGTATTAATCCGAGCATCATTCTGGTTCTCCATTGGGTGACTATTTATTTCATCCGAATCAGCCATTGTATCTTGAACTGTCACATAAGATAATGACAAAAATTTATTTGGAAGTTTATTTGTTACTCACATTTATTTAGGATTTTAATATAATTTATCCTAATTGTAAACAGTGTTATTAGTGGCACAGAATCCTAGTCACAGGGACGTTTTTAAATTATAAGCCATGATTTCAGAGAATCAAAGCATTAAGGTTTGAACATAGTTCTTTACCTTTTCTTGACAGGGAGTCATAGACTACTACTGTCTCTTGTCTTATATGACAATGAGTATGGCCCGTAGGCACTACATCATTAATGGATGCTTGATATGTGATCATCTTAATTGATGATTTAACCCATGATTTATAGATCATTAAGTTAGGTTTAGGAATCCCTCGAAGGATTCTTTCATAAGAATGACGCGTGTGATTTTTAACAAATCACGTCTGCTAGGAGTGTTAACATATTTACAGAGGTTAACAGGGATCTGAATCTTTTAAGCAGGTTTTACCATCTTGGCCAAGTCTTATAAAGACATGTAGGCTAGGTTATACCCTTGAGATTCTTATTTAATATTTGGTAGGCAGATTATATTAAAAAGGAATGATTTTGAATTATTTATTTCATATATTTATTCATATAATGACAAAAATGAAATTTATAAACTTAGCATTCCAATACATATTTAAAAGGATTACACATTGCCCTAAACGGGACTTTTAATAGATGGATTACCTACGCAGAGGTTAAACTAGAAATCAAGTCCACGCAGGGACCAAAAAACAAGTCCACGCAGGGACTAAATACACATATAAATGTCCACGCAGGGACTTGATTGAAATAGGAAATACAATAATACATATAGAGATTAATGATCTCGCTTTTTCTTTCCTTTTAACAGGTTTGCCAGGCCCTTGAGGAATCCACGGTTGTTCTTACGTTCTTCTTCAAAATCTCGTTCCACCCTAATTAAACGGTGGAGGATTTCTTCCTGCTCCGGTGCGGAAAAACGTGGCGGCTGCGATAGGTGCTGAGCCGGAGGTCTAGCAGGTACTGGATACCCATGAGTTGAGTATCCCATTCCCCAAGGAGTTCCATAAGGTCCTTCGGGATGAAGGGCGTGGTAGTTTGCCGCCATTTCTAGGTATGGGTCGGTATCAATATAGTTGTTGTGAGTGTGAGCTGGCAGCTCAAACGGGTTGTATGTTGTGGAACCGGCGTATGTAGGTATCAGGTTATCATAACCAAATGGTGGCGGAGGTGGTGCAACTGGTGCAGAATTCACCTCTGCAGCTGGGTTCGAAGGTCCACCCATCTGTGGGTCTTCATGCAGTGGCGGATAATGACTGCCACTGGAGTGTCGAGGGGTGCTAAATGAAAATCCCCTTCGCGAGTGGACATCCACGCGCCTGTTCTCCTACGCCTTGGAGGATCTGGAGGTGCTTGATGAACTGGCAGTGGTGGAGGCGGTGGCGTGACTGCCACGGAACGCGAATCCTCAGAGGGATCCTGCTGTTGCTGTTGTTGCTGCTCATGAGGCGATAAATGGTGAGAGGGTGTAAAGTACCACTCACACTGGTTGAATCTTGCTTGGTAACTGTCTGGACCCTGATAGGGTGTTCCATGGAAGGATGATCCATCAGAGATCTCGATGGGATGATTGGGGGTACCTCTTGCAGGCTCGACGGGATCCGTGTCCTCGTCCATGTCCATTGCATTGTCTTCTGAGAAATGGTCCTTCGGTCCAAGAGGGTTAAAACCCATTGGTTCTTGGATAAAGTTTGCCGGGTTAAACCGGCCCTGAAAGACAGGAGTAGGGTCGCCAAAGGAAAGGTGCGAAACGGAACGCTGGAGAGGTATGAATGAAGGTTGAGGGTTATCGGGCTCGTTTTCTGAGTGCGGCCCAAAAGAGTGATGATAAGAAGGTGTTGAACTGTGTGAGATAGACCGTCTAGCGGGCTCAAAAAGGTTCCTCCTGTTTCTCTGAGGATCGGCACTCATTGTGCTGGAAGGAGCTCGCATGTGAGAAGGCCCGGCCTCGTGATCGTTGTGGGTAGTGATTGGCCCTTTGTCTCTTCCTCCTCTTCTGATTCTCGGTGGCGTATTTCCTGATTAAACAATTGAAATCAACAACAAACAATAAAGGATAAACTAAAGCAACAATTCGAATTCGTCCTAAGTTCTGGTCTAGACTCGAGTATGTGCAATTGTGTCATTGAGATTAAACACGTAAGGATAGTGTTTAATTCACTCAACGTTGGCTCTGATACCAACCTGTCACACCCCGATATTTCCACATTTCACCGGTGGGCCCAGTGGGGGATTATCGTGACGTAGTTGGTGACATTACAGGCAAGCAACACAATATTTAAACGCACAGCGGAAGCAAAAGATAGATATATTTCAACCAAATATAATTGTAATATCAAGTATCACAAACAGTTGAAAATAATCCACAGGGGGGATCAAAATAAATAGGAAACATTGTTCAACAGTTTTGACATCCAAGCTTGCGAGACTTATTGTGGACGCTAGGAGAAATCCAGCCTAGTTCGCGTAGTACCTGCACTTAACCTTTTTGGGAAAATACGTCAGTTTACACTGGTAAATACATTCAACCGACTCAGTTTGAAAAGTTTAATAAAATTGATTTGAATGCACGTGGCACAAACTTTTATAACTTGGGATAATTATTTGAATATAATACTTGTAAACGAATTACATGTTTCTTATACGTTCAGTAGCCCGATCTGTAGACCGGGTTAAAGATCAATAGACACACCACATTATTTATTCATTTATGCACTGACGGGTGTACGCCTACACCCCGTGCTCAGGTCGTGGCCATCTCGTAAGATGATGCCAAGGATATCCGGGACATGGTCATTAACCCCCCAAAGGCTTTAAGCAAACAAAACATTTCAAAACAAAGCATATCAATGATTCAATCTCTATTCGATTAAAGATTCAATGCTGGACCAAGCGGTATTTTATATACCGTACCCCAAGCCCGTATAAGGGAAATTAAGTTAAAGTATTTACCTTTGCAAGTATCAATCACAATTAGCAAGTGCGTGTAGCTTTTACCGGGTCTCCTATTCTGGAATGAAGGTTTATAATAACCTATTAGAATCCTAACGGGTCTTTAATTTAGCCTAAGCTTAGACCGGTTAGTTTTAACGAAAGATACGGTTCGAACGCACAATTAGGCGAAGAACGGAATAGAATGTGTTTTAGTCCCGACAAGTTTAAAGACTTGTGTAATATGGCTAAACTAAACACCTTCTGGATTTTGAGATAAAAACGATAAGGTTTGACCCGTTTCGGCTAATTTATGTAAACTAGTTACATAAACCGAACCGAACGCGCAGAAGGCGTAACGGGTAACCATGAGAGTCACTTACAGATTTCCTAAGTTAATATGCCCTAAATATGTTGTGATATCAGTAGGATATCTTCCATTATGCCTAAAACGAGTTTAATCTTAATATAAGCCACGTAGGGGTATTTTGGTCATTTTAAAGATTATAAAAGAGATTATTTATAATTCTGATGTTCGGGTCTGAAGTAATCAGTAAAACCACTTAATTTAACAGGTTATATCAGTAGGTAATAAGCCTTTATGTGACAAAATGGTTTTAAAGCTATACTAGGCGTTTAATACGCGTAAAAAGCCATTTTAAGAGATTTCCGGGTTAAACAGGAAATCTGAGTTTTCCGATCAGGTTACATAGTTCAAAATACTTTATTTATTATATAAAATCAGTAGCAATTGGATTTGTGTCAAAATACTATGTAGAACTCATTTTATGCCTGAAAAGGGTATAATCGGTATTTACCGAATCAATGCCATAACCTTAGGTTATGAGCAGGTTAAAAATAATTAAAAATCTTTAAAAATCCCAAAATATTATATTACATCAGTGTGAAAAAGGTTTGGTGTCGAAATTGGGTTTTGGAAAGGCTTTATGCTACGTGCGCCGTTTAATTAACAAAAGTTCCTTAATTGCGCTATTTAGCATAACTCCTATTCTGGACCTTGAACCGTTATGAAATTTTAGGGACATGTTTCTAAATCAGTAACAAAGATTTTTGCTTTCTCACATTCCCAAAATTCTCGTTTTATGATCAAAAGGGCATTATGGTCAACTTTTAAGCATTTAACGGAAATGTGCAAACGACTCGAACAATCAACGAACCAGTCACAGAGGGTTATACTATCATGTAATCTGGTCCTAAGGAAGTCCTAAGGCATTTCTAAACTCTACTAAAACGGGTCAGAACTGAAGTCAAAGCAAAAGTCAAAGTTTTGCGACTTTCGGTTCCGAACCGGGTCTAAACAGAAAATTGTCGGATCAAACAAGCTTAGACCAGTTCTTATACTTATTACCAAGTTATATAAGTGATAAAATAGGTTACATGCCTTCTACATTGTTAATTATGTGTTAATTCAAAAATTAGCATTCTGTTGACTTTTTCTAAGCAACTTTGACCCGACATTTGATCTAGTTAGAGTGGGAAACAGAGGGTGCCCTTTTCAAGGGTTTAAAGCCCACATGATTACCAACTTATAACTACCTTTGATTCGACTAATCACTGGACCATTAATGATTAATCGTTAAGTCAACCGTTAATTACGACGATTTGACTTTTAAGCTAAAACTAAGTAAAAACTCAACTAAGAAAGGTTAAGCATACTTACTGAAGTCCTATGCACGATTAGGAAGGCTTAGGGTCTGCTCTTAAGCTCCAGGAAGCTCCAGAAATGCAGAAGAAATGCTCTTGGCTCTTCGAAGGGGTAACTTGCATTATGAGCCCTTCTTATTTACGCATAAGGGCCTCGAGACTTTTACCCATCTTGTTAAATCCTTGCTCACCTTGTTATTACCCGAAAGGTCAAAACTTTTAACGTTTACGCTTTAACCCCTCTCAAACGAATTTGATCATAATTTTCTCATATTATAACGAAACTTTTATGAAATTTTTATCGTGCATTCTAGTGAGCATAATTTACCGTTACAAACCTTTGGGTTTGCCGAAAGGTCATTCAGAGGTCTAACTTAAACATGTTGACACATTTAGCCCCTGTAGTTTGTAACTTCTTACTTTCTTTCATATTTAGCTCCGTATGATCCATGATTCATTCGTTTGAAGGTATGAGCATCATGTAGGGTTACTGTAAAGTATATTTATCCCTTGTTGACATTTTGAACCCTTCTATTCACATACTTTACATGTTTGTCAACTTTAGTCCCTCTAGAGTATTCCTTCTCACGTTCAAGCTTATGACACGTGTCAATACATTATAGGACATAAATTTTCGAGGTGTTACAAGGACGATGCCAAAAACAAGCAACGGAGAGATACCGTTTAGCTTAGTTTATGGGTCCGAGGCGGTAATACCAGCAGAGATCGGATTGCCGTCACCAAGAATGCTTTCCATGAATGCAGTCAACAACGAAGAAGAAAGGAGGCTAGACGTGAACCTCCTAGAAGAAAGGAGAGAGATGGCGGCAATCAACGAAGCAAAGTACAAAACAAAGCTGGAGAAGTATTACAACTCCAAAGTCCGAATCTGCACCTTCAACCCAGGAGACTACATCCTGAGAGACAATGAGGCATCCAATGCCGAAAAGCCCGGAAAATTAGCTCCCAAGTGGGAAGGTCCATATGTTGTAGATGCAGTACTCGGAAAAGGAGCATATAAGCTGCGCACCCTAGACAACAAAGAGGTCCCACGAACTTGGAACGCGCAACAATTAAGAAAGTGCTATATGTAAACAATCGAAGTTTCTTATGTAATCGCAACGTCCGAATTGCCAACACAATCAATAGTAATACAAGAAGTGTTTGGCTATCTCTATATCATGTGAATTTTTTGTCACAACTGCATATATTACTTTGGGCATACACGAAAACATCGATGGTTCGACCATAGGAAATGTTGTAGACCTCCAAGGCTCGTCACAACCAAGTGCACAGCCGGGTCAAAAACACAACCAAAGCCTAGAAAACGCCAAACCAAAACTTCGTGCCCACATAAACGCGAATACATCGATAACATGGTAAATAAGCATTGTAAGACCCCCAAAGCTGAACACAGCCGGGTCCACATAATAACCTGTAACTCGATCACTTCGTATTCACGACCCAACCTACGCATATAAACGACAGAAGAAACGTTGTAACTAACACAACACAACCTGTCAGCGCCATTATTCATTCGTGATACCTAATCAAAGTAATTACACATGCACATATTTTGACGATAACAAAATTCACATGCAAAAAACCAAAGGTGAATATTAACATAAAAGATGCCATGCATAGCTAAATGTTCACAGGCAAACACAAGTAACTTGTGCACAAAAATAAAGTTGAAATTGTTCATAAGATTGTCAGTCGGTTACAAGGCCATACATGGCACGCAGGCCGGAATTCTTCATTCTGGATGACTAGTACCAGCGCCTCCAGCCGCGCGACCTTCATCCCCAAGAGCCTTCTTCAATAAGGCAACACCATCAGGTTTCCGAGCCAACTTCTGGGCAGCCTTAACAACAGCAAACTCCAAAGACGCAAACTCCTGGCGTTTCGCGGCATACTTACCACCACAATCCTCTTTGTATAGCTCGAAATGATAGTCTTTCTCATTGTTGACAGCTGTAGCCCTACCCTCACTATAACCATCCTTCTGACCAATATTGAATCCCGCTTGACCCAACTCAAACATATAGTTGGCAAGCTCAGGAGAGTTCACTATACGATCAGCAATCTGTGAGAGACACGCAGCAAAATGAGAAAAGTAATATACACAAACCAGAAGCAAATATAAAACAAAGGAAGTTACCAAGGGCACCGCGCGCGGCAATAGCCATTTACAGTTAGCCGAAATTTCCTCAGCAAGGAGCTCAGCAGCTTTACACTCAACAACCTTCTTTTCACCAAATTCCTCCAGCTTAGCTATACGCTGAACATACTCTTCTTCCTTTTTCCCAAACGCAACGCGCGCTTGCTCAGCTTCCTCGCTAATCTTCTTCTTTTCCCCAGATAGGCGGACAATAGCATCGCGCTGGGATTGCATTTCTGCGTTCGTACGTTCGCAAGCAACCTTCTAATCCTTTTGCTTTTGGATATTAACCTGCTTCTCCTGCGCAGGTTTCTGCTCAGCATCTGCAACCCTCCACAATAAACCTTTCTTGTCAGCGTTAAATTTTTCCTTCTCTTCAGCAAACGCCCTCTTCTCATTTTCAAACTCCAGCACGAACATGATCATCCAATAAGTCAAACCGATTGCGTTTTTTCTTAAACATCCTCTCAGCAGGGGGGAGAGACAAAGAGAAGAAATCATGGCAGTTATCAAGATCATTCATCCGGGAACCCTGAGTTAGATTCCAGCAAGGGGCATGTGGCAAATCATCACAGGCTGGGTTATGAGTATCCCAGGAATCAGCACGAACGTTCTCAAACTGTGGACTCCGGGCCACACCTGAAGTAGCACCACCGCCACCACCTAGCGGGCACTTGGTATAAACGGTCTGATGCGGGGTGGCCTCGCTGGACTCCACTTCGGTATCAACACCTTTGCCTTTACCATCTCCACCATCACCACCCGCGCCATCACCACCACCCTCACCTACATGCTCAACATTTACATCATCTTGTTTTTTCTTCTCACCCGGATCATCACGAGGAGAAGACAACCCGATTGTCCTAGATGGGGGAGAAGCAGGAGGAGTAATCTGAGAAATATCAAACCTCCGAGCAGCTTTAACCGGCTTCACACCCGCTGCAATACAGACAAAACAATCAGAAAAAAGGCAAAGAAAAGACAACCCAAGCAAACAAACAAAAATTTTATACCTCCAGAACCAGAAGCTTCATAAATTTTCTCCAACAAGTTGCCATGAGTAGCAGTAAAAACCCCAAGATCAATCTCAGACTCAGAAGGAGCAGAGGGAGTGTCCTTCTGGAGTCTGGCCTTTTTAGACGCAAGCATAGCAGAAGCCTGCTTGTCAAGCTTCCTTTTCTTTTCTTCAAGAGCCTTTTTCCTCATCATCTCCGTCAAAGTAGCACGGTCATCAGGATCAGACCCATGATGTTTCTCACCGGCCCCAAAACCAGACAATGTATCAGAAACGACAACGTAATCTAAGACAGGAAGGGTAGAGGGTCGCTTACGAGGAGTCTCAGTGGTTTTTCCCTCAACCTTCTTCTCCTCCCCTTCTGGGTTGCCAGCCTTTGTCTTCTTCCTCGTTTCCAACTGAGCAGTAGCCTCAACTGGAATTTCTACATCATCATCAACAGGTTCATTAACAGGCTCATTAACAGCCCCTTGCACCGGACCTGCACGCGCGTAACGAGAAGTTAGACCTTCAAGAGATCTGCCAGAACTTCCACTCGAGAGAACAACAATTTCCTCTCGGGTGGGATCAATAGCGTCATCTTCATCAGCTTCACCTAGAACAACGTTGGCGTAAGCAGCAAAACTCTCGTTCGTAGGATGCAAAAAACGAGGGCAAATCTGATCCAACCATGTTGGTTTCCCATCTTCCTGGATTGCTTCAACCATGGCACCAGCGGCCTTCGGATCCAAAACATTTAACAAGCTGTACCCAACTGCGAAAAACAAGGAAATAAGGAAGAACACACATAAAAAGAAATAGTAATAATGCACTATAAAACATTACATACGTTTGCCTTGGTAACCATAAACAGGAACACCCAGAGGGTTCTTCGGAAACCACCGCAAACTCATACGAGCGCCAACCAAAGCCATTTCCTCCACCTGAGAAATGGCAGTAGCTTTGTGCGTTACCTTCTTGTACCACTCCTGCTTGGCAAAATCCACCAAAACGTCTATCTTGGGGATCCCTTCACTCACTAACCGGTAATGCATATTATAACAACCTTCGGTAAAACCGACACCTATCATACTAGTTCCGACACCCTAATATATTTTTAAATATATCAATATGTCATTATATGTACCCCGTATGTGAAAACCGAGCCCCGAAAATAGATTATACTATATAAAATAAATAAAAACAAAAATTGTTAAGCTGAGGCGGGCCGCGTAGGGCCTCACCTCAAGTTCATGCGGGCCGCGCGAATAGGAAAACCTGATATCGTCAAAACCATAAGCCCAAGCGGGCCGCGTAGATGTTTGGTTTAGTTGATGCGGGCCGCGAGTGCCCAGAATTGTGGCACAGCCCGGTGCGGCCACGTGTCCAACGCGTGTCGAACCTAGTATGTGATCGGACCAAGCTACGCATTGACCAGAGGTCAACGCGGGCCGCGTAGACCCGGCCCAAACCCCACGTGGGCCGCGAGGAAGTCCAATTACAGCCCTATAAAAGGAGGCAACGGGCCTTCAGTCCGTTTCGCTCAAATTTCTTTCTGTCTCTCTAACTTTTAAATAGTGGGCATTATACCCGAGTCCAATACCCCCTAAATTAGCGAGGTTCTGCTCTTTGTAAGTATTATAACCCCTGGATACGTATTAGGTACTCTGCCCGATTGATCTAGGGTTCCGTAACGGCTGTCGTGGTTCTGCCCGACGTAGTCGTTGGAATGCCGTCTCGGGGAGGGTATTACTAATGTTAAAATGGGTTATTATACTAACACACGTGCATTTGTGTAAATTATAGATATTCACCAGGAAATCGTAAAGGAAAACCCTAAAATAGCAATGTGAGTAATCTCCTTTTTGTAAACAGTTTTTACAAAACCTTAACCTTTTTACAATGCAATTTAGCAGTGATTGAGTCTTTGTAATTCTACAATTACTGCCGGTATGTTGGGGTTTTGTATACAAAATGTGAGTAACGTTACCATTGGACGAAGAGTTAGCCAATGGGTAATATGACCCTCAGTCAGACTTGACACTACTGAATGAGTAATTGGGTAGATATAAACATTGTAATCGCCCTCAATACTGTTTAAGTTAAATTAATAATTCTTGATTAAACTGAGATTCATTCACCAGTATTTTCTACTGACAAAACCTTTTTAAAACGCGTTTCAGGTAACAAAATGTGAAAGCCAAACTAGAAGCCAGCTGGACAGCACTGAAGGCTTGGAAAAGTGGCTATAAAAGTTACCTAAATAAAAGAAAGCGTTTATTTCAATAAAGTGGGATTTATCCCTGTAATTCAGTGTGTAATAAAAACTTGGGTTTCACCCATGTGTTTGATATTATAAAATAAGGTGGTTTACTCTGATTTAAACATTTCCTAACTACGGTCCTGATGAAATTTCCGCTGCCAAATAAATTAATAACGTGATACCACCGCAACTGGCTCACGGCCGCCCGTTCCCGGGAAAAAGGGATCGGGGGTTGTGACAGGAGGTGGTATCAGAGCTATGCCACTGATTCAGCCACAGAAGTGTTCTGCTGACATCAAAATTCAAAGTGTTAGGAAATAAACTATGGAAATACATGTATAATTGTATTTCTTGCTATGTGTTATCTGACTATTTGTTAGTTTACAGTATGAGTGACCAAGGACCTTCTGACGCCTATCGTCAACTGTCTGGTTCGCCTAGGAGCGAAGGCACCTCCTCTTCTCAGCCTGCCCTCTCAGGGTATTCTGCTGACACAGAAGAAGGGATCTTTGTGTTTAAGGCTCAGTCTGAAGAGCCATTTCCTCAGAAAAAGAGGGGATGGTTCAGTAGGGGAGCGCACGAGCGTAGGAAAAGAATGAAAAAGTTGCAGGAACAGCGAGTGTTAGCCGCAGCAAAAAGAGAAACTGATGCTTATAATCAGGATATGCTCAATAGGGGTATCGCTAATATCCATATTTTAGCAACCACTGCTGCCGACCCAAACCTGGAACAAATGCTAGCACCACAACCACAAAATCCTGACCAACCCATGGAAGTAGAAGACCAGATAGAAATGCTTGATTACAACCCGGAGGAGATACCTAGGGTACCTGCACCTGATCCTCTAGACCCAAACAATTACGACCCCTGGTGGGACGATGTTAGGGACTACGTGCAACAAAACCCAATACAGGAAAATGTGCCAATGCCCAACTTAGGAGCTTACCCAGGGTTAGATCCTCAAGATCCCTACAATAATAACGATGCATACATTAGGGAAATCTTAGAAAACCCATACCCTTACCAGGCCCCGTACCAGGAACCCGCACCACAGATTCCAAACCCAGTCCTAGAACCTGCACCCCCAATGAGTGCAGATAATGTCCAAGAACTTAGGACTTTTGGGGAGGAAATTTTAGAAAGCAGTGAGAGAATGCGACAGGTGGGAGAGCGTCTTGTCTGGAAGTACGACGAGCGCAATATGGATTTCTGGATGAATCCATATCAGTAAATGTGATGACAGGACGGTAGTAATAATAATATAATATAATAATATATGTGTGTATGTGTTAGAAAAAAAAAAACTACGGATGCATACTATTAGTATTGTAGCTTTACATTTCAGTCGGTACTGTAATTTTTATTTCTGTACTGGTGTGTATTGATGCATACTATATAAAAAGAGTAAAAGTCGCAATGCTCGACGTTTTTGGTTAAAAAGTGCGTGTCATGTGATTGGCTATATACAAATATTATTTGTAATATTAATATTTGGTAAATGTCTAAAATTCAGATGGCCGACGCGGGAAATCAAGCGAATCTGAATAACGATAACCAGAGTAACATTAACGTGGTTAATGAGAATCCGGACAATAATAACAACGGAAACCAAATGAATAATAGTGCCGTTCAGCATATTGTGGCACAGGGAATTATAGATGCGATGCCATTTATTATTCAAACAGTTCAAGAAGCGAATAATAAAATGAACCCGAAAACAGCGTGAACAATGGACCCATACTTCAAGCGCCCGTTCCCAAAAGAAGAAGAACCATGCCACATGGTTGTTCTTACAAAGAATTCTGGTCCTGCAAACCAATAGAATTCTCGGACAATGAAGGACCCATTGCAGCTTTACGCTGGATAGAGAAAACTGAGGCAGTTCTGAAAATAAGCAAGTGTGCTGAAGAAGATAAAATAATGTTTGCTTCAAATCTGTTTAAAAATGCAGCCTTAGAATGGTGGAACACTATCCTCCAATCCAGAGGAAGTGATAGGGTTTATAATATGGAATGGGAAGAATTCAAGAATATGGTAGAAAGGAAATTCTGCCCTCCCAATGAAAAAGAACAGATAGCAAATAAGTTCCTAAATCTTAGAATGACCGGGGTAGACAGTAAAGGTTACACTACCACATTCTTTGAATATGCTAGGATTGTACCAACCCTTGCATCACCTGAACCAGTGTTAATCTCCCGATATATCTGGGGATTAATTGGAGAAATTAGGCATGTAGTCAAGGCAGCTAGACCTCAAACCATAGAAGAAGCTGTAGAACTAGCCAATACCTTGACAGACGAACTAATCCGTACTAGGGAAGAAGATCAGAGGAAAAACTTATCCCAAAGACTTACCCAAGAATTCCGTTCTAAGAATTTCAACCGTAGAAATGTAGGTTCTACATCTGCACCTTATTGCAAGTATTGCAAAAGGAAGCATTCTGGAAAATGCTCCATATACTGCAATTTCTGCAAAATCTCAGGTCACAAGGAAGAAGATTGCAGGAAGAAAGCCAATAGCAGGGTATGCTTCAACTGTGGGGAACCAGGTCATATCAAGACAAACTGCCCAAAATTGACCCCAACTGCAAATAACAAGAACCCTAGAAATGCTAGAGCATTTGTTTTGACTGCAGACGAAGCCAAGATGATCCCAGACGTCATTGCTGGTACGTTTTTAGTTAATGATATTTTTGCTAAAGTATTATTTGACTCTGGTGCAAACCAAAGTTTTATTAATACTTCGTTTTGCAAACTCCTAAATCAATCATTAACTAAACTACCACAAGAATGTCTAGTGGAAACCGCAAATGGAGAAACTGTTAAGATTTCTGAAATCTTGCAGGGAGCAAGAATAGAAATTTTTAATCAAAAATTTATTGCAAACCTATCCCAATGAATCTGGCTGGATTTGATGTTGTGTTAGGAATGGATTGGTTAATAGCCAATAAAGCCAGTATTTTATGTGATCAAAAGACAATTCAGTTAAAATCACCAAGAGGTGAAAAGATCTCAATTAAAGGAGATAAACCTTTTAGATCCACTAAATTCATCTCTGTGATGAAAACTACAAGTTGCATAAGAAAAGGATCTATAGTGTATTTGATTTCAATAATCACTAACCCTAAAGGAAAAGAATTAAAAGACATTCCAGTAGTATCCCAATTTTCAGATATTTTTCCAGAAGAATTGCCAGGATTACCACCAGACAGGGAAGTCGAATTCAGAATCCATCTGCTACCAGGAACAGCACCAATTGCTAAAGCACCTTACCGTTTAGCACCCGCTGAAATGCAAGAACTGAAGAAACAATTAGACGAATTATTGGAAAAAGGATTTATACAGCCAAGTTCATCACCATGGGGAGCACCAATATTATTTGTCAAAAAGAAGGACGGATCGATGCGTATGTGCATTGACTACCGTGAATTGAACAAAGTCACGATTAAGAATCGGTACCCATTACCGAGGATCGATGATTTATTTGATCAACTTCAAGGAGCTCGATTTTTCTCTAAAATCGATTTAAGATCAGGATATCATCAATTAAAGGTACAGGAAGAGGATATTCCTAAAACCGCATTCAGAACAAGGTATGGTCACTATGAATTTACTGTCATGCCATTTGGTTTAACCAATGCCCCAGCCGCATTTATGGACATGATGAACCGAATATGTAAGCCATATTTGGATAAATTCATAATTGTCTTCATAGATGATATTCTCATTTACTCTAAAAGTAAAGAAGAGCATGCAAAGCACTTGCACTTACTTTTAAGTTTGTTAAGAAAAGAAAAGCTTTATGCTAAGTTTTCAAAATGCGAGTTTTGGTTAGAACAGGTGCAATTTCTCGAACATTTAGTGAATCATGAAGGAATTCATGTAGATCCAACAAAGATCGAAGCAATTACTAAATGGAAAACCCCTGAGTCACCAACTGAGGTTAGAAGTTTCTTAGGATTGGCCGGTTATTATAGAAGATTTATTCGAGATTTTTCTAGAATAGCTATTCCTTTAACTAAGTTAACCTGTAAATCTGTTAAGTTTGAATGGGGACCAAAACAAGAAGAAGCCTTTAGAATCCTTAAGCAAAGATTAACCCATACACCCATACTAGCATTACCAGAAGGAACTGAAGACTTTGTAGTCTTTTGTGACGCTTCTAAGTTAGGTTATGGATGCGTATTAATGCAACATCAAAAGGTTATAGCTTATGCATCTAGACAACTTAAGAGTCATGAAGGAAATTATTCAACCCATGATTTGGAATTAGGAGCCATAATTTTTGCCCTTAAGATTTGGAGACATTATCTTTATGGTAGTAAGTTTACCATATTCACTGATCATAAAAGTTTAAGATATGTTTTCGGGCAAAAAGAGTTGAATATGAGACAAAGACGTTGGATGGAATTGCTTAGTGATTATGACTGCGATATTCAGTATCATGCAGGAAAAGCCAATGTGGTGGCTGACGCTTTAAGTCGAAAATATTATGAAAAGCCAAAAAGGGTACGTTCTCTTAAATTAAATCTGCAAGTAGATTTAAACGAACAGATTAGAAAAGCACAAGAATCAGTAATCAAGGAAGATACTGAAAAATTAAAGGGAATGATTAAGGAATTAGAACAAGGAACGGATGGAATTTGGAGATTCCATAAAAAGAGAACCTGGATACCTAAGTTAGGAAACTTACGTCACCGTATATTAGAAGAAGCTCATAAATCTAAATACACGATGCATCCAGGAAGTAATAAAATGTACCAGGATTTAAGAAAAAATTTCTGGTGGATAGGAATGAAAAAGGATATAGCAGCTTATGTTTCTAAATGTTTAACTTGCTCACAAGTTAAAGCTGAACACCAGAAACCCTCAGGTTTGTTACAACAATTAGAAATACCAGTTTGGAAATGGGAATTGATAACAATGGATTTTGTTACCAAATTGCCTAAAACAAGGAAAGGAAATGATACAATCTGGGTGATTGTAGATAGGTTAACCAAGTCAGCTCATTTCTTACCAATGAAGGAAACCTTTAGTATGGAACAATTAGCTAAATTCTATGTAAATGAAATCGTTTCTTTACATGGCATTCCTTTATCAATTGTTTCTGATAGAGATAGCCGTTTTACTTCTCATTTTTGGTCAAGTTTTCAAAAAGCAATGGGAACCAAGCTAAACCTAAGCACCGCTTATCATCCTCAAACGGACGGACAAAGCGAAAGAACAATTCAGACGATGGAGGACATGCTTAGAGCTTGTGTAATTGATTTCGGAGGTAATTGGGATGAACACTTACCTTTGATAGAATTTTCTTATAATAACAGTTATCACACAAGTATCAATGCTGCACCATTCGAAGCACTTTATGGACGAAAGTGCAGAACCCCAGTCTGTTGGGCAGAAATTGGAGAAAAGCAACTATCTGGACCCGAGATAGTACAAGAAACAACCGATAAAATTATTCAAGTCAAGGAACGACTGAAAGCAACACGTGATCGACAGAAGAGTTATGCTAATAACAGACGCATACCCTTAGAATTTCAAGAAGGAGATAAAGTATTATTGAAAGTTTCACCCTGGAAAGGAGTGGTAAGATTCATCAAAAGAGGAAAGCTAAGTCCCATGTATATTGGACCTCTTGAAATTATCAGAAGAATAGGACCTGTAGCTTATCAGCTACGACTGCCAGAGGAAATGGCAGGAATACATGATGTGTTTCATGTATCCAATCTTAAAAAGTGTTTAGCTGACGAATCACTCATAGTACCTCTCAAAGATATAGAGATAAATGAGCAACTCAAGTTTGTGGAGAGGCCTCTACAAATTGAAGATAGGAAAATTAAGAATCTCAAACATAAAAGACTAGTTCTGGTCAAAGTGAAATGGGATTCCAAAAGAGGACCCGAGTACACGTGGGAACTTGAATCGGAAATGAAAAAGAAAATATCCACACTTGTTCCAGTAGATCTCGAGGACGAGCTCTAAAACAAGGTGGGGAGAATATAACAACCTTCGGTAAAACCGACACCTATCATACTAATTCCGACACCCTAATATATTTTTAAATATATCAATATGTCATTATATGTACCCCGTATGTGAAAACCGAGCCCCGAAAATAGATTATACTATATAAAATAAATAAAAACAAAAATTGTTAAGCTGAGGCGGGCCGCGTAGGGCCTCACCTCAAGTTCATGCGGGCCGCGCGAATAGGAAAACCTGATATCGTCAAAACCATAAGCCCAAGCGGGCCGCGTAGATGTTTGGTTTAGTTGATGCGGGCCGCGAGTGCCCAGAATTGTGGCACAGCCCGGTGCGGCCACGTGTCCAACGCGTGTCGAACCTAGTATGTGATCGGACCAAGCTACGCATTGACCAGAGGTCAACGCGGGCCGCGTAGACCCGGCCCAAACCCCACGTGGGCCGCGAGGAAGTCCAATTACAGCCCTATAAAAGGAGGCAACGGGCCTTCAGTCCGTTTCGCTCAAATTTCTTTCTGTCTCTCTAACTTTTAAATAGTGGGCATTATACCCGAGTCCAATACCCCCTAAATTAGCGAGGTTCTGCTCTTTGTAAGTATTATAACCCCTGGATACGTATTAGGTACTCTGCCCGATTGATCTAGGGTTCCGTAACGGCTGTCGTGGTTCTGCCCGACGTAGTCGTTGGAATGCCGTCTCGGGGAGGGTATTACTAATGTTAAAATGGGTTATTATACTAACACACGTGCATTTGTGTAAATTATAGATATTCACCAGGAAATCGTAAAGGAAAACCCTAAAATAGCAATGTGAGTAATCTCCTTTTTGTAAACAGTTTTTACAAAACCTTAACCTTTTTACAATGCAATTTAGCAGTGATTGAGTCTTTGTAATTCTACAATTACTGCCGGTATGTTGGGGTTTTGTATACAAAATGTGAGTAACGTTACCATTGGACGAAGAGTTAGCCAATGGGTAATATGACCCTCAGTCAGACTTGACACTACTGAATGAGTAATTGGGTAGATATAAACATTGTAATCGCCCTCAATACTGTTTAAGTTAAATTAATAATTCTTGATTAAACTGAGATTCATTCACCAGTATTTTCTACTGACAAAACCTTTTTAAAACGCGTTTCAGGTAACAAAATGTGAAAGCCAAACTAGAAGCCAGCTGGACAGCACTGAAGGCTTGGAAAAGTGGCTATAAAAGTTACCTAAATAAAAGAAAGCGTTTATTTCAATAAAGTGGGATTTATCCCTGTAATTCAGTGTGTAATAAAAACTTGGGTTTCACCCATGTGTTTGATATTATAAAATAAGGTGGTTTACTCTGATTTAAACATTTCCTAACTACGGTCCTGATGAAATTTCCGCTGCCAAATAAATTAATAACGTGATACCACCGCAACTGGCTCACGGCCGCCCGTTCCCGGGAAAAAGGGATCGGGGGTTGTGACAGGAGGTGGTATCAGAGCTATGCCACTGATTCAGCCACAGAAGTGTTCTGCTGACATCAAAATTCAAAGTGTTAGGAAATAAACTATGGAAATACATGTATAATTGTATTTCTTGCTATGTGTTATCTGACTATTTGTTAGTTTACAGTATGAGTGACCAAGGACCTTCTGACGCCTATCGTCAACTGTCTGGTTCGCCTAGGAGCGAAGGCACCTCCTCTTCTCAGCCTGCCCTCTCAGGGTATTCTGCTGACACAGAAGAAGGGATCTTTGTGTTTAAGGCTCAGTCTGAAGAGCCATTTCCTCAGAAAAAGAGGGGATGGTTCAGTAGGGGAGCGCACGAGCGTAGGAAAAGAATGAAAAAGTTGCAGGAACAGCGAGTGTTAGCCGCAGCAAAAAGAGAAACTGATGCTTATAATCAGGATATGCTCAATAGGGGTATCGCTAATATCCATATTTTAGCAACCACTGCTGCCGACCCAAACCTGGAACAAATGCTAGCACCACAACCACAAAATCCTGACCAACCCATGGAAGTAGAAGACCAGATAGAAATGCTTGATTACAACCCGGAGGAGATACCTAGGGTACCTGCACCTGATCCTCTAGACCCAAACAATTACGACCCCTGGTGGGACGATGTTAGGGACTACGTGCAACAAAACCCAATACAGGAAAATGTGCCAATGCCCAACTTAGGAGCTTACCCAGGGTTAGATCCTCAAGATCCCTACAATAATAACGATGCATACATTAGGGAAATCTTAGAAAACCCATACCCTTACCAGGCCCCGTACCAGGAACCCGCACCACAGATTCCAAACCCAGTCCTAGAACCTGCACCCCCAATGAGTGCAGATAATGTCCAAGAACTTAGGACTTTTGGGGAGGAAATTTTAGAAAGCAGTGAGAGAATGCGACAGGTGGGAGAGCGTCTTGTCTGGAAGTACGACGAGCGCAATATGGATTTCTGGATGAATCCATATCAGTAAATGTGATGACAGGACGGTAGTAATAATAATATAATATAATAATATATGTGTGTATGTGTTAGAAAAAAAAAAACTACGGATGCATACTATTAGTATTGTAGCTTTACATTTCAGTCGGTACTGTAATTTTTATTTCTGTACTGGTGTGTATTGATGCATACTATATAAAAAGAGTAAAAGTCGCAATGCTCGACGTTTTTGGTTAAAAAGTGCGTGTCATGTGATTGGCTATATACAAATATTATTTGTAATATTAATATTTGGTAAATGTCTAAAATTCAGATGGCCGACGCGGGAAATCAAGCGAATCTGAATAACGATAACCAGAGTAACATTAACGTGGTTAATGAGAATCCGGACAATAATAACAACGGAAACCAAATGAATAATAGTGCCGTTCAGCATATTGTGGCACAGGGAATTATAGATGCGATGCCATTTATTATTCAAACAGTTCAAGAAGCGAATAATAAAATGAACCCGAAAACAGCGTGAACAATGGACCCATACTTCAAGCGCCCGTTCCCAAAAGAAGAAGAACCATGCCACATGGTTGTTCTTACAAAGAATTCTGGTCCTGCAAACCAATAGAATTCTCGGACAATGAAGGACCCATTGCAGCTTTACGCTGGATAGAGAAAACTGAGGCAGTTCTGAAAATAAGCAAGTGTGCTGAAGAAGATAAAATAATGTTTGCTTCAAATCTGTTTAAAAATGCAGCCTTAGAATGGTGGAACACTATCCTCCAATCCAGAGGAAGTGATAGGGTTTATAATATGGAATGGGAAGAATTCAAGAATATGGTAGAAAGGAAATTCTGCCCTCCCAATGAAAAAGAACAGATAGCAAATAAGTTCCTAAATCTTAGAATGACCGGGGTAGACAGTAAAGGTTACACTACCACATTCTTTGAATATGCTAGGATTGTACCAACCCTTGCATCACCTGAACCAGTGTTAATCTCCCGATATATCTGGGGATTAATTGGAGAAATTAGGCATGTAGTCAAGGCAGCTAGACCTCAAACCATAGAAGAAGCTGTAGAACTAGCCAATACCTTGACAGACGAACTAATCCGTACTAGGGAAGAAGATCAGAGGAAAAACTTATCCCAAAGACTTACCCAAGAATTCCGTTCTAAGAATTTCAACCGTAGAAATGTAGGTTCTACATCTGCACCTTATTGCAAGTATTGCAAAAGGAAGCATTCTGGAAAATGCTCCATATACTGCAATTTCTGCAAAATCTCAGGTCACAAGGAAGAAGATTGCAGGAAGAAAGCCAATAGCAGGGTATGCTTCAACTGTGGGGAACCAGGTCATATCAAGACAAACTGCCCAAAATTGACCCCAACTGCAAATAACAAGAACCCTAGAAATGCTAGAGCATTTGTTTTGACTGCAGACGAAGCCAAGATGATCCCAGACGTCATTGCTGGTACGTTTTTAGTTAATGATATTTTTGCTAAAGTATTATTTGACTCTGGTGCAAACCAAAGTTTTATTAATACTTCGTTTTGCAAACTCCTAAATCAATCATTAACTAAACTACCACAAGAATGTCTAGTGGAAACCGCAAATGGAGAAACTGTTAAGATTTCTGAAATCTTGCAGGGAGCAAGAATAGAAATTTTTAATCAAAAATTTATTGCAAACCTATCCCAATGAATCTGGCTGGATTTGATGTTGTGTTAGGAATGGATTGGTTAATAGCCAATAAAGCCAGTATTTTATGTGATCAAAAGACAATTCAGTTAAAATCACCAAGAGGTGAAAAGATCTCAATTAAAGGAGATAAACCTTTTAGATCCACTAAATTCATCTCTGTGATGAAAACTACAAGTTGCATAAGAAAAGGATCTATAGTGTATTTGATTTCAATAATCACTAACCCTAAAGGAAAAGAATTAAAAGACATTCCAGTAGTATCCCAATTTTCAGATATTTTTCCAGAAGAATTGCCAGGATTACCACCAGACAGGGAAGTCGAATTCAGAATCCATCTGCTACCAGGAACAGCACCAATTGCTAAAGCACCTTACCGTTTAGCACCCGCTGAAATGCAAGAACTGAAGAAACAATTAGACGAATTATTGGAAAAAGGATTTATACAGCCAAGTTCATCACCATGGGGAGCACCAATATTATTTGTCAAAAAGAAGGACGGATCGATGCGTATGTGCATTGACTACCGTGAATTGAACAAAGTCACGATTAAGAATCGGTACCCATTACCGAGGATCGATGATTTATTTGATCAACTTCAAGGAGCTCGATTTTTCTCTAAAATCGATTTAAGATCAGGATATCATCAATTAAAGGTACAGGAAGAGGATATTCCTAAAACCGCATTCAGAACAAGGTATGGTCACTATGAATTTACTGTCATGCCATTTGGTTTAACCAATGCCCCAGCCGCATTTATGGACATGATGAACCGAATATGTAAGCCATATTTGGATAAATTCATAATTGTCTTCATAGATGATATTCTCATTTACTCTAAAAGTAAAGAAGAGCATGCAAAGCACTTGCACTTACTTTTAAGTTTGTTAAGAAAAGAAAAGCTTTATGCTAAGTTTTCAAAATGCGAGTTTTGGTTAGAACAGGTGCAATTTCTCGAACATTTAGTGAATCATGAAGGAATTCATGTAGATCCAACAAAGATCGAAGCAATTACTAAATGGAAAACCCCTGAGTCACCAACTGAGGTTAGAAGTTTCTTAGGATTGGCCGGTTATTATAGAAGATTTATTCGAGATTTTTCTAGAATAGCTATTCCTTTAACTAAGTTAACCTGTAAATCTGTTAAGTTTGAATGGGGACCAAAACAAGAAGAAGCCTTTAGAATCCTTAAGCAAAGATTAACCCATACACCCATACTAGCATTACCAGAAGGAACTGAAGACTTTGTAGTCTTTTGTGACGCTTCTAAGTTAGGTTATGGATGCGTATTAATGCAACATCAAAAGGTTATAGCTTATGCATCTAGACAACTTAAGAGTCATGAAGGAAATTATTCAACCCATGATTTGGAATTAGGAGCCATAATTTTTGCCCTTAAGATTTGGAGACATTATCTTTATGGTAGTAAGTTTACCATATTCACTGATCATAAAAGTTTAAGATATGTTTTCGGGCAAAAAGAGTTGAATATGAGACAAAGACGTTGGATGGAATTGCTTAGTGATTATGACTGCGATATTCAGTATCATGCAGGAAAAGCCAATGTGGTGGCTGACGCTTTAAGTCGAAAATATTATGAAAAGCCAAAAAGGGTACGTTCTCTTAAATTAAATCTGCAAGTAGATTTAAACGAACAGATTAGAAAAGCACAAGAATCAGTAATCAAGGAAGATACTGAAAAATTAAAGGGAATGATTAAGGAATTAGAACAAGGAACGGATGGAATTTGGAGATTCCATAAAAAGAGAACCTGGATACCTAAGTTAGGAAACTTACGTCACCGTATATTAGAAGAAGCTCATAAATCTAAATACACGATGCATCCAGGAAGTAATAAAATGTACCAGGATTTAAGAAAAAATTTCTGGTGGATAGGAATGAAAAAGGATATAGCAGCTTATGTTTCTAAATGTTTAACTTGCTCACAAGTTAAAGCTGAACACCAGAAACCCTCAGGTTTGTTACAACAATTAGAAATACCAGTTTGGAAATGGGAATTGATAACAATGGATTTTGTTACCAAATTGCCTAAAACAAGGAAAGGAAATGATACAATCTGGGTGATTGTAGATAGGTTAACCAAGTCAGCTCATTTCTTACCAATGAAGGAAACCTTTAGTATGGAACAATTAGCTAAATTCTATGTAAATGAAATCGTTTCTTTACATGGCATTCCTTTATCAATTGTTTCTGATAGAGATAGCCGTTTTACTTCTCATTTTTGGTCAAGTTTTCAAAAAGCAATGGGAACCAAGCTAAACCTAAGCACCGCTTATCATCCTCAAACGGACGGACAAAGCGAAAGAACAATTCAGACGATGGAGGACATGCTTAGAGCTTGTGTAATTGATTTCGGAGGTAATTGGGATGAACACTTACCTTTGATAGAATTTTCTTATAATAACAGTTATCACACAAGTATCAATGCTGCACCATTCGAAGCACTTTATGGACGAAAGTGCAGAACCCCAGTCTGTTGGGCAGAAATTGGAGAAAAGCAACTATCTGGACCCGAGATAGTACAAGAAACAACCGATAAAATTATTCAAGTCAAGGAACGACTGAAAGCAACACGTGATCGACAGAAGAGTTATGCTAATAACAGACGCATACCCTTAGAATTTCAAGAAGGAGATAAAGTATTATTGAAAGTTTCACCCTGGAAAGGAGTGGTAAGATTCATCAAAAGAGGAAAGCTAAGTCCCATGTATATTGGACCTCTTGAAATTATCAGAAGAATAGGACCTGTAGCTTATCAGCTACGACTGCCAGAGGAAATGGCAGGAATACATGATGTGTTTCATGTATCCAATCTTAAAAAGTGTTTAGCTGACGAATCACTCATAGTACCTCTCAAAGATATAGAGATAAATGAGCAACTCAAGTTTGTGGAGAGGCCTCTACAAATTGAAGATAGGAAAATTAAGAATCTCAAACATAAAAGACTAGTTCTGGTCAAAGTGAAATGGGATTCCAAAAGAGGACCCGAGTACACGTGGGAACTTGAATCGGAAATGAAAAAGAAAATATCCACACTTGTTCCAGTAGATCTCGAGGACGAGCTCTAAAACAAGGTGGGGAGAATATAACAACCTTCGGTAAAACCGACACCTATCATACTAATTCCGACACCCTAATATATTTTTAAATATATCAATATGTCATTATATGTACCCCGTATGTGAAAACCGAGCCCCGAAAATAGATTATACTATATAAAATAAATAAAAACAAAAATTGTTAAGCTGAGGCGGGCCGCGTAGGGCCTCACCTCAAGTTCATGCGGGCCGCGCGAATAGGAAAACCTGATATCGTCAAAACCATAAGCCCAAGCGGGCCGCGTAGATGTTTGGTTTAGTTGATGCGGGCCGCGAGTGCCCAGAATTGTGGCACAGCCCGGTGCGGCCACGTGTCCAACGCGTGTCGAACCTAGTATGTGATCGGACCAAGCTACGCATTGACCAGAGGTCAACGCGGGCCGCGTAGACCTGGCCCAAACCCCACGCGGGCCGCGAGGAAGTCCAATTACAGCCCTATAAAAGGAGGCAACGGGCCTTCAGTCCGTTTCGCTCAAATTTCTTTCTGTCTCTCTAACTTTTAAATAGTGGGCATTATACCCGAGTCCAATACCCCCTAAATTAGCGAGGTTCTGCTCTGTTGTAAGTATTATAACCCCTGGATACGTATTAGGTACTCTGCCCGATTGATCTAGGGTTCCGTAACGGCTGTCGTGGTTCTGCCCGACGTAGTCGTTGGAATGCCGTCTCGGGGAGGGTATTACTAATGTTAAAATGGGTTATTATACTAACACACGTGCATTTGTGTAAATTATAGATATTCACCAGGAAATCATAAAGGAAAACCCTAAAATAGCAATGTGAGTAATCTCCTTTTTGTAAACAGTTTTTACAAAACCTTAACCTTTTTACAATGCAATTTAGCAGTGATTGAGTCTTTGTAATTCTACAATTACTGCCGGTATGTTGGGGTTTTGTATACAAAATGTGAGTAACGTTACCATTGGACGAAGAGTTAGCCAATGGGTAATATGACCCTCAGTCAGACTTGACACTACTGAATGAGTAATTGGGTAGATATAAACATTGTAATCGCCCTCAATACTGTTTAAGTTAAATTAATAATTCTTGATTAAACTGAGATTCATTCACCAGTATTTTCCACTGACAAAACCTTTTTAAAACGCGTTTCAGGTAACAAAATGTGAAAGCCAAACTAGAAGCCAGCTGGACAGCACTGAAGGCTTGGAAAAGTGGCTATAAAAGTTACCTAAATAAAAGAAAGCGTTTATTTCAATAAAGTGGGATTTATCCCTGTAATTCAGTGTGTAATAAAAACTTGGGTTTCACCCATGTGTTTGATATTATAAAATAAGGTGGTTTACTCTGATTTAAACATTTCCTAACTACGGTCCTGATGAAATTTCCGCTGCCAAATAAATTAATAACGTGATACCACCGCAACTGGCTCACGGCCGCCCGTTCCCGGGAAAAAGGGATCGGGGGTTGTGACACATATCCACAGGGATAACACCTCGATGGATGTAGAAAAACTTTTGCTTCCAGTCATGCAAAGTTTTCAGAGGAATAGAACAACAGGGGGTAACACCCGTCCAGGAGTTAAAAGAATAGAAACCGCTGGTGTAAGTAACAGCGTAGAAAACGTTAAACATTGCAAAATTCGGCTCAACACGGTTAGCTCTGCAAACAAATTCAAAATGGGTAACACGGGGAAGCCCAATAGCGTTGATTTGGGAGATATGGAGCCCATAATTCCTTAACACCTCAGCAGTAAACTTGGTCATCGGAAGTCTGAAGTTACCCTCCCGGAAAAAAGCGGCATACAAGGTGATATAACCGGGAGGTGCGTCCATGGCGGTAGAACCAGGAGTCGGAAACTGGGCACCCCATTCTGGAAGGAAACCCATCTCCCTAACCAAGTTATGGAACTCTTCTTCTTTCCACCCTATCGTAGCTTGATCGGGACCTGGAGGGTTCTTGCCTTTATTCCTTTTCTTCTTCAATGAAGGATTCGCTCCGGACATGTTGAAAGAAAATCAGAAAGATAATATGAATATACTCAAGAAAAGGAAGAAACAAGACGGAGGATCAAGAGAGAAAACAAGAGTTCAAATTTTGAAAAGTGAAGGAAGTCAAGGAAATCGCCTTATATTTATACCCATCGCATTTAATGCGAGGGTAGTGGGCCGTTAGAAATTCAGAACGTCATCTAATAAGAATAAGACACGTCAGCAGGGAGAGAAACCGCCACCTCTTTTTTCGGGAACGTGGGCGGCACAGACCTGACAACGAGCAAAAAAGTAACTGACACCACTGAAAAGGCGCATGTTCACCTCCGATAAGACAGGGACATCAGACAGTCACATCAGTTGTCTTTATCCCAAGCCAGGAAACTTCCGTCAGAAGGAAACCAGCACGCCATGCGCCGTGCGCACAGTTGGCTCAACCTTGCAAAGGTTGCAAGTATGCCATGCGCCATGCGTCCAGTTGGCTCAACTTTGCAAAGGTTGCCAGTACGCTGTGCGCCATGCGTCCAATTGGCTCAACTTCACAAAGGTTGCCAGCACGCTGTGCGCCATGCGTCCAATTGGCTCAACTTTGCAAAGGTTGCCGGCACGCCGTGCGCCATGCGTCCAATTGGCTCAACTTTGCAAAGGTTGCCAGCACGCTGTGCGCCATGCGTCCAATTGGCTCAACTTTGCAAAGTCATCAACAATCCATGCGCCGTGCGTCCAATCGGCTCAACTTCGCAAAGTTACCAACACGCCACGCAAGGACAACAACAAGCATCAAACAAAAACCACTTACTGAAAAAGTCCAGAATCCCTCCTAGACGATCAACTTAACTAGAAGGCACACTGGACTGGGGGGACTTGAAGAGGTATGGTCCCAAACCCTTGCCTACACGGCAAGGACCACACCACTTTTCCATCCTACAAGGCGTACACATCAGCAAGCGAATCCAGAAGCTTCTAGAAGCTTCTGGAATATGGCAACATGGCACCAAAGATGCTCCCTCCGACAAATAGGACAAACGTGTCACCATTCATCAAGCGCCATGCAGGCCTGTAACAAATCAGGGAGCAGGACTGACATCAGCAGTACGACGTTTCCAACATGAGCAAATGCAGGCGCGCCACGTGTACCACTACCCTGATCACAACAGAGGAGACCAAGAGGATATTCCCCTTGGTCGGACAGCTGGCGCCCTGTAACAGCTGGCATCGCTGCTCCTCCCTCTTCTATCGCCCTGCTATAAATAGGACCCTTCATCATTCAGGTTGAATCATCTTACCCTCCATACTCTCACACTCAACACACACTGTTTATTCTCCTCAGAGCAGTACTTATTCTCACGCCGGAGCCTGGTTAAGAGAGAAATCCCCATATTCCCCTCTTAACGAGACTAATGGTGTTGCTGTTTTGCAGGATCGTAGCCATTTCACGAGTAGAGAAGGAGAGTGAACCCACAGAAGAGACAATCCCACAGATTAACCTCAGTGTTAACCTGTGTTTCATCATCCACACATTTTTACTTTTTTTTAGTTTTGATTGATCCATGTTAATCTGCTTAGTCACTGCCACTGGAAATGGTCCATATAAAATCCTGTAGTTTGAATTTTAACAAAACCCTATACTAACAATTAATATTTTTGTTATAAACGGTGAATATTATCACATTACCTTTTAAATTCATACAAGAATATCAATCGTGTTTGATTGGAGGGATGATGGGTTTCGAGTTCAAGGATTGAATTGTTCAACACGAATACCACTAGTATTTTTAAACTCACGGGTCCTATTTATTTATTAAGAAAACCGAAATTAAAGTTTCGCTTTTTACACCGAATTAGAGTGAGTGAAGATAGAGACAAAAGAGTTTACGTAACTTTCAAATATGAATTAAATTGAACGATGACAAACAAAGAAGAAAAAAACGAAAATTGAGGTGATTGTACTACACATTTACATTTCCAATATTGCCCCAATCGACCGGTAGTACATCTTCCAATACTATCATTAGGTTAGACGTTAGAGTATGTGTTATGGTATGATTAATTTTTATTTTTATGTGAAAAAGTGACTATGGTTATGGTATAATTACGAAGATAAAAGTTATCAGTTTTTTTTACTTTTGTGTGTAATGGTTTGCTTAGTTTTTACTATTCACCATTTATTAAAATAATATTTAATATAAATAAATAAATAAGAATGGTTTTGATTAGTTGAGAGCCTTGGCGCCACTATCCCTTCTTTCTTCACCGACGTTATCCCCCCCCCCCGGCGGCTGATCACGCCTGCTTAGGCAAGTGTGCAACGCCTCTAACGCTAAAAAAAAATACTTGCCACCTCTCAGGGGTGTGAAGGCATAACACACGGCCTTACACAATGTGTCATTTAGGGAGTTTGAGGAGTGTTTTCAAGCATTAATATGTGGTGTCTTTTAATTGGCCATTAAAAAACTTTAATAGGCCCTTTTTTAAGGCTAAAACTTAGTCTACACTTTTTAGATGTCAGCTAAATTGCGTAGACTAAATTTTAGTCTGCGCTTTACCGTCTTACCACACACCCGGTGCTTATTTGTCTTCACTTGGTTTTCTTAACATACCTATTTTTTGCAAAAGCTAAAATTCTATGCTTAATTTTTCCTTAAATAAAAACCATGGTTGTAGGCCAGGTTCGTAACACCATTTATGTTTATGTTCTCGTTACAACATGGCCATCATTGTCTCATAATCTTAATTGAAAATCATTTGAAATGCTAGCAAAGTTTATGTGGTTCTAAATCTTAAACACTTCAAGTATTTTTGTTCATTAACCAACATGTTTCGTAACATTTTCTTCATCTCCATCATCCTCTTGCTTGTTCTCTCCGCCTCTGCTCACGGTGGTGGTGATCACGACGACGTCACTGCAGCCGAAAAACCCAACCTCCGGGAAAAATCTTTAATTCTCGTGAAGATTTTGTGTTTTGTATTAATATTTGTTGGGACTTTTGTAGGAGGTGTGTCTCCATATTTCTTGAAATGGAATGAGGAGTTCTTGGTGTTGGGCACACAGTTCGCAGGCGGCGTGTTTCTTGGAACGGCGATGATGCATTTTCTTAGTGATTCCAATGAAACGTTTGAAGATTTGACAAGTGTTGAATACCCTTTTGCGTTTATGTTGGCTTGTGGCGGATATTTGCTTACTATGCTTGCTGATAGTGTCATTTCTTATGTTTATGGAAGACACAGCAATTTCTATATTGAACATCAAGGTTGGTTCCTTTACATCTAATGACCATACTATACTATAGTAGTTATTTGCTTTTATAGTAAGTTAGTGTAACAAGTAAATATCATGCTTTCTAAACTAGTAACCCATACTACTTCAAGAAGTAACAATTATTTATTTATTTATTTATTTTTTGTATTAATAGGTTTAGGAAAGAAACTCTCACTTAGGAATGTTATAGTACTTACTTGTATTTCTAGGCAGTTCACTTGGGCGGCAAGTGAACTCCATAGAATTTGGTGAAAACTCTATGGAGTTTGCTTGTCACCCAAGTGAACTTGACGAGTTCGACAAGTTCGCTTGCACCCAATGGAACTTAAAGAGTTCGTTTATATTAGTAGGTGGTTTAGGAACGAGACTGATAACTGTAGGTGTTTTTTTTTTTTGGAACTTCTTGTACTTTTAGGCAGTTCGCCATCTTTGTAAGCGAACTCAGGAAGGTGGCAAGCGAACTCCATAGAGTTTGATGAAAAACCAACAAAGTTTGGTGAAAAACTCTATAGAGTTAGCTTGCCATCCAAGTGAACTTGGTGAGTTCGCTTATATGGGAGACGAACTGCCTGTTCAGAAAAACGGCTAGAAGTATAAGTCCGGTTCTTAAACAACCACTTCCAAAAAAATAATTCAAGAAGCAATAACAACTTAGGTTAATGGTTCCAGGGCGCAAGAGAAATGGAAAAGACGAAACAGGCCATTCAAAGACTGGAATGTCATCAGTGTCTTCACTAGTGGACAGCATGTTGCTAATAGTGGCATTGTGTTTCCATTCCGTGTTTGAAGGAATAGAAATCGGAATCGCAGATTCCAAAGCAGATGCTTGGAAAGCCCTATGGACCATATCTATTCACAAGATCTTTGCAGCGATCGCGATGGTGATTGCTCTTCTAAGGATGATTCCAGACCGCGTTTATATCATGTGCAGCGTATGTTTTTGCTTTTGGAATTTCAAGCCCCATTGGGGTGGGAATCGGAATCATAATAGATGACACGAGAGAGGGTCGAGTTGCAGATTGGATATTTGCAATATCAATGGGTATAGCTTGTGGGGTGTTTATATACGTATCGATTAACCATCTGTTACGAGGTTATCAGGCACAGAAACCTGCGGCTGTCGACACTCCCCACCATAGGTTGTTAGCTGTAATGTTGGGGATGGGTGTGATTGCTGTTGTCATGATCTGGGATAATTGATTTTGATCATTGCTACTATGTTTAAAAAAGGAAAGATAGTTGCATAAAGATGTTCAAAGCAATGTATTGATCCTAATGAAACACGAAACAAAATAACGAAGTTTTGTATTCTCATATTTTTATTAAATCGGTCATGTTTGGGTTGGCATGTTTAACCTGTTTAATAAAACATTTGAACACATCAAATCCTTGTGCTCAAACATGTTGATCGGTGAAGGGGTATGGTCCCAGATCTCGCGTCAGCATCGACCGCGAGTGACCATTACCCTTATCAAAACCCCCACTAGCTAACAACCTACTTGTGCCCAGGCGAGAACGCGTCGGCACAAGGGTTGAATCCAATCTATCTAGTAACGAAGGAGGACTTACATGGAATATGAGAACGGTAGAGTGATGCGACAGAGCATCACATCTGGTGTACGAAAACGGAAGTATCACAGCGATGCGGCATCGCACCGCATCCAGTGAACACTTCTATCAATACAAGAAAGCCTTACCTTAGGCATAAAAGAAGATGAACGTAACGGTGCGGCTGACACCGCGCCATATGGGCATTTTCGTCACGACAAGGGATGCAGGCAAATAGTCTCCGCGGACGACGATGCGGCTAGCACCGCATCTCGCGTATTCCTTGATCACAAGTAGGAGACGCGGTAACTTCAGATGTTACCGCACGTAGCGATGCGGCTTGCACCGCATCCTATGCACTCAAACAAGTGGGACTGACACCACAGTGCAAGTGGCACCAATGGCAGTTACCTGTCAGAGCTACGTAAGCAATGGACTGACGTGGCGTAACCTCCACAACCGACAAGCCTGACACACCTGCAAAGGTGCAGCACGTCGTCAGTCCATCCATCATCATCCTCCTTCACTCCTCGGCTATAAATACCAACCCCAAACCAGGTTTGAGGTATCTCTTCACAACTCTCTCACTACTACTACTATCTTACTTTGCTTCCCAAGCAAACTACTGATTCTCACGCCGGAGAGTGGTAACAAGGAGCACCCCCCACCCCATCCTCCTTGTTACGAGTCACGGCTTGTTTCCTTGTGTAGGAGATCAACCACCGGTGATCCAGCCAGCGATCCTCGAGAGGAAGGGATTAACCCTTCTTGACGAGACCAGTGTGTTAACCCTGCCCGGTTAACCATTGTTTCATCATTGGCGCCCACCGCTACTCTTAGCATTTTCTAAACCATCCTTTTCCCTCTCTCACGATCATGACTGATCACCAAAACAACCATGCGGATAACCAAAATCCCCCAATCCCACCTCCGGTAGGGGTCAATGCCTCGACCTCCCAACCCGGACACATCGGCACGTCCACACAAAGGAGTCCCTCCTTTATGTTTGGACATGACTTATCACAGTTCCCATCTGTGATCCCACCAGGCATGACCGTTCATACCTGGTACGAACAGCAGGCAGCCATGCTGACCGCAGCATACAACCGCGCTTGTACTGAAGTGAATATACGAGCTGGGCTTCCCCCAGCACCGCACACCCCTGTTGAGCGTATTTTACAATACGACGGCAGGATACATTCACGCCCGGCTTCAAGAAGCCGACGTGAAGAACGGGGATCGTCTTACTGTTCGGTCCACACCCTCAACGAGGATGATTCCTCATACGGGTCCCATACCAGAGGACCAGTGCATACGCGCCTTGACCCCATTGCGAGGACAGGAGGCGGTCAACCTCCCGATGCGGCTCAGGCATTCAGAGCCGATTGGGCTCGCAACCATACACCGAAGGGTACGGTCATACCGACCCTGACGACCATAGCTACCGCGGTGATTCACATGACACCAGTAGCAGACCGGGAGGACGCAACTATGTTCCTCTCAGTCACCCCCGCAACACATACCTTAGGGCGGCAAAGCGCCCTGCGAACGAGCCATACAGGCCAAAGGCAGCGGCCGAAAATTCCAAGTTCGGCACGCGGATTGCCAACGCCCATGTCACCACGACAAAGTTCCCATTCAACATTGGGAAATACAGTGGTTCGACCGACCCGGACGACCACATGAACATCTTCATGGGTGCGGGCATCAACGGCCAGTGGGATGAACCCACTTGGTGTAATTTTTTCCCCCAGACCCTTACGGGCCTGGCCAGGGCATGGTTCGATTCTTTGCCAGTGGGATCACTGGATTCATTCGAGGACTTGCGTACCAAGTTCCTCGCCCATTTTAGCCAGCAGCGACACCACGAACGTGACTCGTTGGACGTCATTAACATCTGGCGAAGAGACGACGAATCGCTCGAAGCATTCGTCGTCCGATACAATAAAGAGTGCCTGGAGATAGGTGACGTGGCAGACCAGATGGCACGAAACCACTTCATCCGGGCCATCAAAGACAGAGAGATGATCATGACCATCTCTGGCAAAGAGGGTTTGCCCAAAAAATGGGAAGATGTCATGACCGCGGTCAAGACATACGCCCAGACACAGCGGTCACTTGAACCGCATGTGACGAAGGCAAAGCCCCAAACCGAAACATCCCACCAAGGGTCCAAGCGTAACAATAAACGCAACCGGGACGTTGGAAATCGCGATATTTCCAAACCGTATTTCCCGCGAACCAACACGTTCGACCCAAAGAACTACAACCCCGCCCGAGACAGTCGGGCGTCAAAAAAAGATTCTCGGGACCGCAACTGGATCGAGATCACCATGTCGCCAAGTGAGGTCCTCCTTGCGGACCCACAGTTCTTACGACCGGCCCAACCAATGAAGTCCAAGAAAAATCAGGATCTCACACTCTACTGTGAGTACCACAAGGACTCGGGCCACACCACCAACAACTGCATCAGTCTCCGACTGGAGATTGAGCGCGCCTTAAAGTAGGGGAAACTGCAACACCTTTTGCCAGGTGGACAAAAATCCACCAAGCGCATTACCCCCCATGGCGAAGGTACCTCCTCCGGGAAGAGAACCATGCACGTGGCTTCCACCCACATGATCCACGGAGGCAAGGGCAGGCCGCGCAAAGCGGCGAGAAGGCCGGAATGTGACTGGAAAGACGAGCAAGTCGTCTTTCCAAAAGTCCGAGGCGGACCGCGCGATAGGCGCGCCGTCGTCATTTCAGGCCAACTGGCACACTACTGCACCGAGCGTCTATTCATAGACCCGGGCAGTACATCTGATATAATCTACGAACAATGCTTCAACCAGTTCGACCAGGAGGACAAAGATCGGTTGCAAGCAGTAGATTACCCGTTAACCGGGTTCGCAGGGGAAACTGTCTTTCCCCTGGGCCAGATTACTTTTCCTGTGCGCCTTTCCAGCGGAAACCGCACAAGGACAAAAGAGGTAAACTTCATGGTTTTACCTCACACCTCCAGATATGACGTACTCCTCGGGAGAGAATCCCAAGGAGATTTCAATATGATCACGTCCGTCCCCCACTCTGCGGTTGGTTTCCCAACCGAATCGGGGGTCGCGATAATCTATGCCCGCAGGGACGTCATGATGTCGGACGAAGTACGTCCGACCAAGGTCGCAAGGCCAACTCCCAACGACCAACCAGAAAAATGGGTTCTCAACGCGAGATACCCAGAACAAAAGGTCACATTGGGTCACGCCTTATCCCCGACCACCAAAGCGCAACTGAAGCAGCTTCTCTTCAGGAACCAAGACATCTTCGCGTGGACACCCGCAGACATGACCGGGGTCCCGCGTGATATTGCGCAACATCACTTGAATACCTTGCCAGGTATTAAGCCAGTGATCCAAGGCCAACGCCACCTTGGGTCAGCTAAAAATCAGGCGATCCAAGAGCAGATCGAAGAACTGCTCTCCGCAGGCATCCTGCGGGAAGTCAAATACCAGACGTGGTTGTCCAACCCAGTCATGGTAGAAAAACCGTCCGGGGGCTGGCGCATGTGCGTCGATTACAAAGACCTTAACAAAGCCTGCCCCAAGGATTGTTACGCGCTTCCAGAAATCGACAAAAAAGTCGATAATCTCGCACCATTCAGGTGGAAGTGTTTCCTCGATTGCTACAAAGGGTACCATCAAGTACAAATGGCAATCGAGGATGAAGACAAAACGGCATTCCGGACTCCCACCGGAAATTACTGCTACACAAAAATGCCGTTTGGGTTGCGCAACGCGGGTTCAACCTACCAAAAGTTGATGAACGACACTTTCCGCGGCCAAATAAGCAAAAGTGTCAAAATCTACATGGACGACCTGGTCGTCATGAGCATGGAAGAGGATACCATGCTCACAGATATTGAAAGAACATTCCAAACTCTGTGCAGCGTTAACATAAAGCTCAATCCAGGAAAATGCTCGTTTGGAATGGAAGAAGGCAAATTCCTTGGGTTCATCGTCACTAAAGATGGATTCAAGGTAAACCCGGAGAAAGTCCAGGCGATCGAGCGCATGCCATCGCCTTCATCGATGAAGGATATGCAACGGCTAGCCGGCAGGCTAGCGGCACTTAACAGATTCTTAGCCAACCACGCAGCTAAGTCTTATCCGTTCATCAAGACCCTGCGGAGCTGTTCAAAGAAAGAACAATTCCAGTGGACCGCAGAGGCTGAACAGGCTTTTCGGGAAATGAAGGAGTGTTTGATACAACTCCCAACTCTAACCGCACCACGCAAAGATGAGCCACTCATATTATACCTATCCGCCGCGGATAACGCGGTGGGTGCGGTATTAATAGTGGAGCGAAAGGGGGTTCAAACACCCATCTATTACATCAGCAAGATGCTCAACGACCCAGAGACGAGATACTCAATAATGGAGAAATTGGTGCTAGCATTAGTGCACGCTTCAAGACGGTTGCGACGCTACTTCGTAAACCACGTCATCACAGTGCTAACCAATTACAGGATCGGCCCGATCCTATCCAAACCCGACATCTCTGAGAGATTAGCAAAATGGGCAATCGAGCTGGGCGCGCACACGATACACTATAAACCGCGCCCCGCGATTAAAGGCTAGATCTTAGCTGATTTCGCCGCCGAAGTACCGGTGAATCGCATCCAAGAATGCGAAGAAGCACAAACTCTTGCACCAACGCCATCCTCATCCGAGACTTGGGCACTATTCACAGATGGTGCCTCCAACGACGAAGGTGCGGGTGCAGGTCTGCGACTCGTCAGCCCTGACGGCCAAGAGCTTACATATGCAATCCGCCTCGAATTCAAAAGCACAAACAACGAGGCAGAATATGAGGCCCTGTTAGCGGGGCTACGTTTAGCAGTCAAAATCGGCGTGCAACATCTGGAAGCACACGTCGACTCTTTGTTAGTTGCAGGCCAAGTACGCGGCGACTATGCCGCAAAAGGGGATATCATGATCCTCTACCTCGAGCAAGCCCTGCAACTAAAATCCAAATTCGCTTCGTTCAATATTCGCCATATTAATCGAAGCGAAAACAAGTCCGCAGATGCACTATCAAAACTTGCATCTACCAGCTTCCAACACTTGGCAAAGGAGATACGAATCGAAATCCTGCAAAATCCTTCGGTACCCCTGCGCCAAGTCAACGTCATTCAATACGGTTCAACATCATGGATGACACCTATTATCGCATATCTACAGTCAGGTGTGACTCCCGAAAGCAAATCAGAAGCGCGCAAGCTACAATACAAAGCGTGCCATTATCAAATGGGAGACGGTATCTTGTACCGCAAATCATACCTCGGGCCACTACTACGATGCGTCAACCCCCAAGATGCCACATACCTCATCCGAGAGATACACGAGGGCATATGTGGCATACATGCTGAACCACGCATGGTAGTGGCCAAAATCATGAATGTCGGGTATTACTGGCCCGACATGCACCTGGACGCCGTCAAAGAGTTGCGCAAGTGCATTGACTGTCAACGTCATGCTCCAAAAACCTTGCGGCCAAAGAACAACTTAGTCCCCGTCACAACTGCATGGCCCTTTCAGAAATGGGCAATTGACGTGGTGGGACCATTCCCTGACGCTCCGGGTGCGGTTAAATTTATCATAGTAGCGGTTGATTACTTCACAAAATGGGTGGAAGCAAAACCGCTCGCCTCAACCACTGCTATGATAACAAGAAAGTTCATTTGGGAACACATCATCTGCCGTTTCGGATTACCAATGTGCATTGTCACCGATAACGGCACCAACTTCGCTGCCGACGAATTCCAAAAATGGCTAAAAGAACTACATATTGAGCACATATTCTCATCAGTCGCACACCCGCAAGGGAACGGCCAAGTTGAGAGTATCAATAAAAGCCTAGTCGAAGGGATCAAGGCGCGGTTGGGAACGGCCAGGCGTGGCTGGATCGATGAACTCCCAAGTATCTTATGGGCTCACCGAACAAGCCCAAAAACAAGCAACGGGGAAACACCTTTCAGCCTAGTCTACGGTTCAGAAGCGGTGATCCCCGCGTAAGTAGGTCTCCCATCTCCTAGAATGTTGGCTATTGAAAAACTAGACAACAACATGGAACGCAGGATCGATTTGGACCTCTTGGAAGAAAGGCGCGAAAACGCTGCCATCAATGAGGCCAAATATAAATCCAAACATGAAAAGTACTACAACACGCGCGTCCGCGTTTGTACTTTCAACCCAGGAGACTACGTCCTACGCGACAATGAGGCATCTAATGCCGAGCGCCCAGGCAAACTCGCCCCCAAGTGGGAAGGACCCTACCTCATCAAAGAGGTCTTAGGGAAAGGCGCGTACAAATTACAAACGCTAGAAGGCGAACCTATCGCACGAACATGGAATGCTCAACAGCTTCGACGCTGTTATATGTAAGCCATGTTCTTACATTTCTCTATGTAACCTATCGGGCCGCAGGCCATTTGCAAATAAATAAATAAGCAATTTTGTACATTATTGTTTGTTACTACTATTACAAATGCGTGTTCCACTTTGCGGTATCCCAAAAACAGATTGGCAAAATCTTCATTCGCGATACCTATACAAAGTGGTACCCACACACAAATATTGTAATAGGCCAGCAGAAGGCAAAAAGACTTGCACATTTATCCGGCCGGATAAACAAGTTTTTAATAATACTTAACACAATTCCTGAGCCCAAAAAGGCAAACAATGGAATTGACGCGTACCCATACGACAAAAGTATGGAGTACACTCGACCCCATTCACAAATGGGTAGAGTCCCGGATATATAAGCTTTTACAAAGCTTCCACAATTCCTGAGCCCAAAAAGGCAAACAATGGAATTGACGCGGACTCATACGACAAAGTATGGAGTACACTTGACCCCATTCACAAATGGGTAGAGTTCCGGATATATAAGCTTTCACAAAGCTTACACAATTCTAAAAACCCTAACGCGGTAAATACCAGAATTGACGCGTACTCATACAACAAAAGTATGGAGTATACTTGACCCCGTTCATAAATGGGTAAAGTTACGCATACATACGTTCAGACATGCAAGAATTAAAAACACTTGTACAAACTGAACAAAGAAACTTTGTATTCAAAAAATTCAAGCACCCACATGATGCTTAATGAATTTACATAAAGTTCCTATTCTATACAAGAGGAACACAAAAAGGAGGCACACTAGCCAACCTAAACCCTATTTTGTACCGCTGGTTCCCGCATCTCCTCCGGCACCACCAGCGGGTTCTTCCTCTTCCGCATCCGGATAAAGCATCCGCAAGCGGTCAACATAGTCCGCAGCCTCCAAACAATCGTCCAGTTCCCCTACACAGGCAAGGGGCGTATCATAAAAGGAGGCTTCGGCCGCTTTAAGAAGCGACTCGGTGTCCACACCATGGAACCCGGATCGCTTATCAGTATAACCGCCTGCGGATAATACATTGATATGCCCAATGCAGCGGTTATAACCAGCTTTAAAGCCAGCATCGCGCGCACGTTCCTTAAACAGGTCCAAACCAGATGCGGTCTCAGGGGCATTCATGATAGCCTCAACAATCTGCAATAAAAGAATCATAAGTCTTGGATACTAATCCAAGCAAATGTAAAGGCAACGGATACTTACACGCGCGATACTGTGAGTCCGCAACCACTCACGGTCAGCCTCCAACTGGTCAACAGAGGACACCAAGGCATCCTTGGCCTCAATAGCGGCATCAGCCCGCTCCTCCGCAACCGACACACGGGCAGTAAGGTCTGTAACCGCGACCTCCCGGGCCTGAACCTCAGCCTGTCAAAAAACAGTAAACAGTTTACACGATAAACATTTACGAAACAAGGAAGAAAGTAACAAAGTTAAAGAAACATACCTGCAGGCTGGTAACAACTTTGTCCAAACGAATGCGCTCCGCATCCGCCTCTTCAAGAGCCTTAGAAGCACGGCTCTCCCTCTCTTCAGCCTCCTCAAGGGCTTTCGCGGCACGAGCCCCGGCTTCTTTGGCCTCTTCAAGCGCCTTCAGGGCGTCGGCCTTCGCCTGCAGCGCTTTAACAGAAATGGCCTCAGCCGCAGCTTTCTCCTGGCTCAAGGTAACGTTCGCCGCCTTGGCATTCGTCAACTCCTGCCGAGCATGAAACAGAATGTCATTTTGCTTAGCCCAAGATTCATTCCACTTCTTGCGCTCATTGGACATTTTTTCATTCCAACTCTTGCGCTCATCAGCAAGAAGCTTAGCAAGGGTACGCACCTGTTTCAGCTGGGCAGTGGCAGCCCATTCAGAAGTCTGCTTCTGCTTCTCAAAAGCAGCCTTGTCCTTCTCGAGCTGCTCCGCGCCCGTACGAGCAGCCTGGACCAACTTTTCCGCTTCCGCCCGCATACGAGCGGCCTCCTCCTCACGGCGACCCAACACCTTGTAGTCTTCCAAGATGGCATTCGCCACAATAGAAGACCCTACTAACATTGTTGAGAGCTGGTTTATGCGCAGCTCACGGGGTGCAGCACGGGCTCGCTCAACTTCAAAAGGGGTGCCTAGACCACCCAGAATCTCCTTGCATGCCGCAGGGTCATTAGAAATATCATCCCCCTGCATAACAGTCCAGGGGAGTCGGTGATATACAGCACTTCGACCCTGGGTATAAGTGCGATAATAATACTCCAACTCAGACTCCCCAGGCTGAATTGGAGGCCCATCATAACCCGCACCACCGGCATCAGCACCGGTAACCTTCACACCAGCAGAAGAGCTCTGCGGCCCAGTATCAGCCTTCTGCGCCTCTGCATCAGACTTTTCTTTCCCAGCATCAGAAAACCGCAGATCCAAATTATCCCCGTCAGGGGGAGTGATAAGGTTGTTGGACGAATCCACGGTATCAAAAATCTGGGTTGCCACTTCCTCTGCGGTACCCTCTGTCCGCAACGTCGACTCCGACACCACCTTGGCAGGGGGTGTCGATGGCACTTCAGTTGCACCCGCATCCGTGGCACGTGGGGGTGACCCTGGAGCATCAAAGATAGAGACATCTTCATCTTGAAGCTCTACAAAAAACAAAGTCAAATAGCTATCAAAACAAGTTACACATAACAGTTAAGACAAGCTAGCCTACACTTACCAACGACAACCGCAGGTTTTTTCTGCGTCGGAGCAGACCTTTTGGTTACCAGTCTCCGACGTTTGGTTTCAACACCACCAGCAGCTTTCTGCTCTGGCCTTCTCTTCTCACCAATAACAGGGGGACCCGCAGCTGTCCCTCCCGCGGCCGTCTCTTCTGCCTGCTTCTTCGCAGCACCAGAACGCGACCCCGCAGCTGTACCCAAACCCTCAAGGGTATCAGATACTATCACATAATCCATGTATCGACGCAAAGAAGAGTGAGAGATACCTGCCGCCTGCGGCACCAGATGAGGCACAACAGTGACCTCCTTTATCTTCTTTTGGCGAAAGCGCACACCCTTCACAGTTTGCCTCTTTGGCACACCTTTCGCTTCGGGGTCCCCTAAGGCCCCAAGATCACCTGCATGGAATCAATCCAAAGGGTGAGTCAATAAACCAACATTATCATCACAAGTGAAAAAGCTTCCAAATTATACCTTTGCCTGGCGGCAACTCAACTGCCAGTGCGGCCTCAGTAGGCACCCGGAAGTTACTACAGATGATAGCATTATGATCCTCCTCACCATCCGCACAAACTACGGTCTCAACCGTACCAAGGAAATCCGGGTCAAACATCCTCCATGCGGGAGCATCCTCTGATAACAAACATAAAGTCAGTACCGCAAAAAAGAATAGGGAACTTAAACACATGAAGAGTACGTACCACCGCTTTTCTCCCCCACCACGGGTCTCGAGTTCTTGTTCCTCCTCGTCAACATCATACGCAACAACCACAGTTGCGTGTTGGTCAGCTTCACAGACTCAATAGTCTGAAGCTGCGGAAACCACTGCACTGATTTCATGCTGGGCATGGCAATGGTCTCCCCTATGATCATCTCGGTCACGTTCCGAAACGCCATGTCTGCAACAATGGCAGCGGCCTTGACGTAGAAGAATTTCTTCTTCCACATCGTCATCCCCTTGGGAGGAGTCATCAGCTTGGGGCTACCGTCTCGTTGACGGAAAGAAAAGAAACCCAATGACACAGTCATCTGATAAAACCGTCGGAAATCTCCGACGGTAGGCTCTATACCAAGAGCACGGAAGGTGAACTCAAAATTACGAATCCGAATCATACCAAACGGACTCACTTGAGAAATGTGGACCTTGTACCACTCCAAGACATCCACAACAAACACCGTCAACGGTAGCCGGAGATTACAGTCACCAAAAAAGTCGGCCCACATGGTCACATAACCGGCCGGAGCGTCGGCACCAGTATCACCCTCCGATGAATACTGAGCCCCATACTCAGGGGGCATTTGGACATCAAGCATAAGACGATCAAAGCTTTTTCTGGTCCACTTTAACGCCGGTAATCCACCACCGGCAGCCCCCTCTTCTTCTTCTTCAGCCACTACCGGCTGTTCAGGGTTTTCACCCTCCACATTGTGTGGACTAGATGGTTCAGCCATCAAGAATATCAAAGAAACAGAAGATGGTGAACAGAAAAACTAGAAACCTCACCGGAATTTCAGAAAAAATCGTCGGAGAAGACAGATAGCAAGTTCTCTCTTAAACGGCAAATTTTTGAAATTTCGATCAAGTGAGGGGAAACCACGAACGGTTTCCCCTTATATACCCATCGCAATTAATGAGGAGGGAGAAAACAAATCGTCACGTTCAAAAAGAGCGAATCGTATGACACCACGTGTCGAGCGCCGTTTTCGCTGACGGTTATCATGCGCGCGTGGCCGCCCACGCGCCTGACAAAAGAGACGTTTACACTCTTTGCTACAGTGCATTTAATGCCTCGGGCAGTGCAAACGTCCTTTCATTTCAGCACATGCCAGGAAGATCTCACCAACTTCCACCAACTCACACGTGAGATCAGCCACGTATGTAACAAAAAGCGACTACATTATCCAATTATAAGCGGCATGCGGTTTCTCTGGTATACCGCACCGTAACCCATACCGCATGTCGTTTTTTAACATACCCCTAAAAATAGGTAAAAATATATATCTCTACACTATAAGGGGGTATAATACCTATCCGCACTACCCACGAGCACACGTGGAATATGCGGACATGACACACACGAGCCCGTTCAGGTGTGTCAGATGCTCAGAACCAGCGTAGTCCGTTGGACTGAACCGCATCTCAGACACAGGGGAACCGCATTACCTTCATTCTCTTCAAGCTTCAAATCCCTCCTGTCCGGTTCACAACCGCAGAGGGTACATGAACACCTTCTTTAACAAAAGGAAGGAAGGGAATGTACGCGAACGCACATCAGCAACCCTGTCTCCTGAACCTTCAAGAGCTACATCCGAGCAACACACCCGCTTCGAGCAAATGTGGTAATGCAAAACCACAGACACTCACGAGGAGCTACGGACATAACCATAGCTTCCGCAGAGTGGTTGCTACGGAAGAGCCAAGCTCACTCCACATCACCGAGCAATGCTACTGCAAGGCAAACTCGGTATTGGAGCGGGAAGGTAAGTGGCTCCAAAACGAACGCAGATAAGCGCTCTAAACGAGCCCTCGTCGAACAACAAGCGTCCGAACAGCGGTAACAAGTCTGCTTATGACTTTGTTTGCCCGCCTATGGGCCGGATAGAATAAACAATGGTGGGCATACCCTTGCCTATGACCATGTTTATCTACCCATAGTACAAATATACATTGTTCGACCAAACATGGCCAACAATGACGCAACGAGGTAACCGCAAAGGACGTGCGGTTACTAGAGAGCTATGACGACGAACACGAAAACCCAACAAAAAAGGGATCGTCATCTCATGACTAGATGCTGAACATAGAGCTTGAGCAAAGCACTTACAAGCATCAACTACTTTTGATCCCAGTCTCAAAGATTGGTCCAAAAGTTTCTTTTCTTCTTCATGCACCAAATTCAACAATTGGTATGAAGAAAAGACCACCTTTAAAGGATGGGAAACCTCTGCATACCTTCAAACCACCATCTCAGAGGTTGGTTCGAAGTTTGTGCAGCATTACTAAAAAGTCTCCAAGAGACCTTCGGCACAACAACAGGTGGCAAGCCACCTAGTGCCATAAATCGGCTGAGAATTTCGCGTCCGACGAGATTCCTTCACCGATACGGAAGAGGCGTCAGATGACCCTTCCAGACCTCCAGCTTGATTTACATACAGAAAAGACCACACATGGTCTAGGATCTTCTCCAGACTCCAAACTACCTTCCAAACACCATAGTCCAGTACTCCTCCCACATACAACTTGTATGTGGCAGCAACACTAGACTGGGGGGACTTGAAGGGGTATGGTCCCAGATCTCGCGTCAGCATCGACCGCGAGTGACCATTACCCTTATCAAAACCCCCACTAGCTAACAACCTACTTGTGCCCAGGCGAGAACGCGTCGGCACAAGGGTTGAATCCAATCTATCTAGTAACGAAGGAGGACTTACATGGAATATGAGAACGGTAGAGTGATGCGACAGAGCATCACATCTGGTGTACGAAAACTGAAGTATTCACAGCGATGCGGCATCGCACCGCATCCAGTGAACACTTCTATCAATACAAGAAAGCCTTACCTTAGGCATAAAAGAAGATGAACGTAACGGTGCGGCTGACACCGCGCCATATGGGCATTTTCGTCACGACAAGGGATGCAGGCAAATAGTCTCCGCGGACGACGATGCGGCTAGCACCGCATCTCGCGTATTCCTTGATCACAAGTAGGAGACGCGGTAACTTCAGATGTTACCGCACGTAGCGATGCGGCTTGCACCGCATCCTATGCACTCAAACAAGTGGGACTGACACCACAGTGCAAGTGGCACCAATGGCAGTTACCTGTCAGAGCTACGTAAGCAATGGACTGACGTGGCGTAACCTCCACAACCGACAAGCCTGACACACCTGCAAAGGTGCAGCACGTCGTCAGTCCATCCATCATCATCCTCCTTCACTCCTCGGCTATAAATACCAACCCCAAACCAGGTTTGAGGTATCTCTTCACAACTCTCTCACTACTACAACTATCTTACTTTGCTTCCCAAGCAAACTACTGATTCTCCCGCCGGAGAGTGGTAACAAGGAGCACCCCCCACCCCATCCTCCTTGTTACGAGTCACGGCTTGTTTCCTTGTGCAGGAGATCAACCACCGGTGATCCAGCCAGCGATCCTCGAGAGGAAGGGATTAACCCTTCTTGACGAGACCAGTGTGTTAACCCTGCCCGGTTAACCATTGTTTCATCAATCGGTCAATCCTTTTACAACTCGTTTAACCCATATGTTACAACCCGTTTTAACACGTTTACAAATTAAATACAACCCGTTTACAAGCTGCCAACATGTTTGACTTGTTTAGGTAACTGTGTTAATTAACTAATTGTGTTCTTGTTATACGATTTTTAGTGTGTCCGGGTTAGGTTAGCGTCTTTAGTACCAATATATATGGGTCACGTGAGGATACATCGATTTAACCAGTTAGGTCCAAAACATGTTAACCACCAACCGGACACAAGTATCACCCTTGATTGAATTGTTGTATAAACATTACTATTAAGAGAACTTTGATATTTTGAAATTAATGAAGCTAGATATAATTGATCAACTACTAATAGGGTAGACAGTGAATGATCTCTTAGATCTGTCAAAGATTTAATGGAATGAAATAGTAGTAACAGTATGTGTTGATATGACATTTTCATTTAATTCACAAAAAATAGAGACAATACAGATAACCGTTATCATCAACCACACTCCTCTTTAGACCATATGTAATGGGGCTTTATAAGGACATGAAAGATTGGCATTATAGGGGCATGAAGAGTGAAGGGCATTTCTATAATAATGCCCAAAGAGAAGAAAAATAATGGAAAGTAATAAATGAAATGGGCATTAACCATTACACCTTTTTTAAAAGGGCATTATGATGATGATGTGGTGAAAAATGCCCCTTAGTGGGCATTAACCATTACCTATGGTCTTAGGCCATCCGTAGTCATAAAGCCCTTTGTGGGGCGTTATGCGACACATGTCGTGCCACGTCACACAGGGGCGTTATATCACTAGAGCTCGTAGTCATAAAGCCCCTACCCATCAATACCTAATTATTAATTTTCGTTTTTATTAATTAATTATAAAAACCTTGCTTTATTTTGATTGGTCCAAACTTTGAAAACAACCCCATCACCGGCGTTATATATATGGCGCCACTCAACTTTTTTTGTCTCATAAAACCCCTCGTAGTGGTGTTTGGGGCTTTATAGGGGCTTTATGAGGGCATATGCTCCCAATCCCGCCCCACTACACATGCTCTTAGGCCAAGTGTAATGGGCGTTTTTTGCCCCCAATCCCGCCCCCAAGGGCGTGTTTTGTGGTTTTTGGTTTCCAGGCATTTTTAAAAGCACGCCCAAGCCCCATTTGATGAGCCAATCACATCTAACTATTTTTTTGTTTAGCCAATCAATTTTTTTCATGGTTTTTTTTTTTATTTTTTTAATTCTTTACACCCCTTTTAACTTAATGCCCATATCCCTACTACACTCATTTTAGAAAAACGCCTCATTGCTGACTGGCCTGCCACATGGCGCAAAACGCCCAAGGGTGGGACATTATGCACCCCAATGACTACGCATGGTCTTAGAAAGTATGTGATGGTGAGGACGATGGTGACAGTGGCGGATCCAGCCCTGTTTTGTGGGTTGGGTTCATATGAACCCATTTGGTTTGCAAAAAAAAAAATAAAAAAAATTAGTGAAAACCTTGTATGATTTAAAATAAAATAGTGAGAATACATCAAAACGAACCCACCGAAAAAATTTCCTGAATCCGCCACTGGATGGTGATTTGCTTGTAATCAAGTTAAATGGCTTTGAGGTTGAAAACGGGACTTAATAAAATAAAAGTTGGGTTCCTAACCTGGCCAGATACCACATTCAAAACCGGTTTGACCCAACACGGTTGCAGCGCGGCTCAACCCGCCAATTTGTATACTGGTTACGTATCTGGTCATTCCGAACCGATTTGGAGTTAGAAAAACCGGGTTGACCAATTTTTACCGTTGGAACACAACTAGACGTTGGAGCTAGCTGTCTTTGGTTTGAACCTCTCAAATGAGCCTGGGTTTTTTCAAATTTTTATCTTTAATTTGGTGTATTTTTATAAAAAAATATTAACGTATGAAAAAATTATATTTGTTGGAAAATTGTGATGGAAAAGAAAAAAAAACTAAATATGATGACACGTGTCATCTCTCTATTGGCTGAAAAGTATGAGTATGTGTCAGACGCCAAAGTTGGGGATTGCGTCTACCCCTGACACATTCAATGTTCATTTTCGTAAAGTGGGGTTGATCAAAGGTTATTTTGATGATTTTCCCTAAAATAAATAATTAAGAGACTTATACAGAGGTGTCCACGTGGACCAATGGGAAGCCGTCAAATACAACTATTGAAACGAAGCATTGTTCATGTATCTATCACCTTTGTGTTCAATATGGTCATTGTGTCAAAACTTATAGGGTAAGGTGCTAATTGAATCCAAACAAGAACCATATAGTTATTCGTATCAAAGACATCAACCATAATCCAACACAAACATGACTTGTGCAACCTGTTTATTTATTTAAACAGGTGAAATGAGTTGGAGTGTCGTAATCTTGTGATAATGTTAAACAAGTTTGTCGTCCATAGCAGGTTACAATAGAGTCATAAAAGGGTTGAACTTGTAATTATGTAACTTCTTATCTTTCGAATCCTTGTTTTAAATGGGTAGGCATGTCATGAACCTGTTTATTTTTGTACAATCCTACCACAAACAGATTATTCAACATATCACGATATCAACTCGAACATGAAATGTGTATTGAACATATTAGACATGAAAACCTAAAGCATAATAATTTTAGTCTGGTCCGAGTATCACATGTTAAAACCTAGAAGGGTGTATAGGCGTTCTTTTAATCAATCACTTTTGATTACACTATATTTGTTTAGGAAATTGTTTCTGTAATCAACTTGTGCAATTAAGAATTTGAAATTTGAAATGAGAGAGTAGAGATATCATCATATAAACAAAAGGGATATTGGATATAAATAACCCTAACTTCCACCAATTGGCCGATAACACTCTCAACTTTCGATTTGTACCACATCACTCCCAACTTTCAACTTATTATCTTCTGACACTCCCTAACTAATTGAACCCTAACCCAGTTAGTTGATGTCAAATGCCACGTCATAAAAAAAAATGTCATGTCAGTTGCCACATCATCAAAAAATGTCACATCAGCCGTCAGCAAAAGGGTCACATCAGCAAAAACTAACTGGGTTAGGTTTCAGTTAGTTAAGGAGTGCTAGAAGAAAATAAGTTGAAAGTTGAGAGTGCTGGTGTTCAAATCGAAAGTTGAAAGTGTTATTGACTATTGGTGAAAGTTAGTGTTATTTAAATCCAATATCCCCAAACAAAATGATATGTAGTGATTGGGTGAATTTAAAAGAAATCTACATTGCGTCAACTCTTTTGGTCTTCATCCCAGAGTTAATCTTTACTAACATCCATCTAATGTGAACGATGTACCAAGTGTCATTCTAGAGTGGAGGTGAAAGAAAATATGACTTGTAGGCTTCCACTATAAAAGCTAACTTACTTTTATTTGGTAATCGTTATCAAAGTTGGGCCTTAGAAGTGTTCCTCTTGGACGTTACTTATCATTATTATGTGTTCCACTATTTATGATGGAAATAAGGCAGGTTTGGAATATGTAGTCACTTGATTGATGATGTCTTGCTTAATTGTGCTAGCAAAACTCAAATGCTTCCTAATATATCGGATGACCATATTGTTAGTGTATATCGTGCCCCTTAAGTAGAAGATCGGATAGAATGTGGTTTATAACCAAATGAGTGAGGGATCTCGTATAATATGGTTTATTAAACCTTACATTCTGATTGGAAAGTGTCTAAAGGTGTTTTGATCCGTTACGACTTGTTAAAATGGTTTATGCCATCTTAACGAGTCGTGTGCGTAAATACGGGTCCAGATGGAATGAGTCCTATGACGAGTCCGATATGTCAAAACAAGTTTATTTTTAGAGTAAACTGACATTTTGGTCCCTAAGGTTTAGTCACTTTTGCCACTTTAGTCCAAAACTCAAACCTTTTACATCTGGGTCCCTGTGGTTTCAGTTTTATTGTCATTTTAGTCCAAAAGTAAGGTCATGTGTAGTCATAAAGCCCTTTTGTGGGCGTTATGCGACACGTGTCGTGCCACATCACACAAGGGCTTTATGTCACTAGAGCCCGTAGTCATAAAGCCCCTACCTCATCATAACCAAAGTGTAAAATGCAGGGACCAAAGTGTAAAATGCAGGGACCAAAGTGTTTTAATGCAGGGACCAAAGTGTAAAATGCAGGGACCAAAGTGGAAAATGGAAACAACAAAACGCCGTGAAAAAAGTAGCGCCCTCCCCCCATTTTCATCTCATAAAGCCCCCCGTAATGGTGTTCAAGGGCTTTATGGGGCTTTATGAGGTGAGATGGAGCCCCACTACACAAGGCCTAAAATAAGATCAGATTTCTTAAAAAAAAACTTGTCTTTTTGTCCTTTTCTTCAATTTTAGTAAAGGGTATTTTGGTCATTACAAGTTTTATTATAATAAATTTTTAATTAAAATATAAAATAAAATTATATCTCATCTTCTCCTCCAAAATAAACCCTTTTATTATCTCATCTTCTTCCCCAATTATATCTCTGATATAACCACCTCCCCAAACTCTCTCTTTCTTTCTCTCACACATCAACCATCATTCCCCACCACCGTGCACCACCACTGCCATCGCCATTCACCACCACATCCATCCACCGTACCACCACCAGCTCCATCTCATTCCACCAATAACCGTCGCTTTCTCCTTCATCCTAGCCCTAACCTTCTTCTTCTGCAAGTGCACTACACGCAAACGCATCGTCCCCTCATCTAAACCACCTCACAACTTCCCCTACTCCGCCCTACGCGCCGCCACCGCCTCCTTCTCCGGCTCCAACCGTCTCGGCCAAGGCGGCTTCGGCTCCGTCTACCGCGGAACCCTAACTAACAACCAAAACGTCGCCGTTAAGGTAATGGACACCGGTTCTCTCCATGGTCCGGAAAGAGTACGGGTTCGACAAGGATGATGTGCTTAAATCTCCATAAACAACACCTAAACTTCGGTAAGCCAATGTCAAAAATTGTCCTCCATGCCTGTTTCTAAACATAAAAGATAAGATTTTCAAATGGGTATTTTTAATTTGTATTTTGGCAAATTACAACATACCCATCTCACCTTTTGATGATTCTGATGAAACCCAGATTCCAGATCCATTATAAGTTGCTTCAGATTAATAAAATTTCTTACTTTAACTGATGACTCATTGAAGAAAAGTAATAAAATTGTTTAATGAGAGAAAGTGGTAAGATGGCAGTTGAAGTATGACGAAAACAAGTACAAAATTGGAGCCTAAAAACTGTATTATTAGAATAATTGGGTGTGACTTTGAGCAGTGATTGAGGTGGAGATAGATGGTGGCGGTGGTGGAGATTGATGGTGGTGGAGGTGATGATGGATGGTGGTTGTTATGCAGAGGAAAGAAAGTCAGAAGAAGTGTATGTGATGGGACCCACAAAAAATCTTTGTTTTAATAGGTTAAATGAAAATCAGTTGGACAAAAATGCCCTTGCACAAAAAGACAAAATAGACAGGTTGCAATAGGAAAAAAGAGGGTTTTTGAATTTTGGACTAAAATGGCAATAAAAGTGAAACTACAGGGACCAGATTTAAAAAGTTTGAGATTTGGACTAAAATGGCAAAAGTGCCCAAACCACAGGGACCAAAATGGCAGTTTACTCTTATTTATATTATATTGTCACACCCCCAAAATCCACTCGCGGAGTATCACCGCTTGGAGGCGTGTCTGAGCAGGATCAAGCCACCAATCATATTGAACGATATAATAAAGTAAATAAAAGTCCAAACCAAACAATATAATTTGTGTCCAAAACAATTCAACCAAACTTAAGTTATCAGCGGAAGCATTAAGTTCAAAACCAAAATAAAGTATAAAAGTTCGTAAGTTTAACATGGAACTCAACAGTCCATGTCCCACAACGACTCCTGCTCCCCTGCAAGCTCCAGCTAAACATCTAACGACCTGCAAGGCATGTAACAACGAGTCAACAACAAAGTTGAGCGAGTTCACAGCTAGTTGTTTAGTTTTACCAATTTGTTTTGAAATCATAAGTTGTTTCGTAACCCACGAGTTAACCAGTTCTTTTGTTTCCCAAATCGTAACCATAATCAGTGGGGGGCTTCCCCTGTGAACCACTAGACCATACCATATCGACTACTAACGAAATATAAGTTGTGCCCTACATCAGTGTCTATCATCACTGACAGTTTGCCATAGTCCATTAGTACACGCCCGTTCGAACGACACGGTGTGAGGTTTGTTAAACCTAATAGCGCTATTAACTAATGACCCGCTCGCCATCGGCCTCGGCGATTAAGTCGATATAAAGAGGAGGGACTTCATGATAGAGTTTTGTCTAGTAAGTTTAAGGTTGTTGTCCTACCCAAGGAGGACGAACGTACGTAGTTCTACCCAAGGAGAATACGTAGGAATTATAGTGGCATCCTACCAAAGGAGGATGGCCGTACATATCCTACCCAAGGAGGATATGTAGGTTTCGTTTTAGTTCCTTTAACCCATTCCCAACCCTTGGGAATCGCATGCCTTGTAGAAAGTGTGAACTCACCTTGGTTTGCTCGGTAAGATTAATTACTCGCTCAAATCAGTCAAAGCCTAGTATATGCACGTACACATAATCAGTCGACATTCACGAAGTTCATGCATAGACACAATCATAATTATAGCACATAGCAGTTGTACAAGTTCATGCAAGTCATACATCACATGTTTGTTTCATGGCAACACATAACTAACCTAGTTTACCCTTATCAGACTTAACTGAGTTCACTGTGCAGTTTACCCACTTGACGAAACCCCTACGTTTCGTCGTGCAACCCTTCGGCGAAACTCCCGTGTTTCGTCGTAAACCCCATCGACGAAACTCTCTGGATTCGTCGACATGTGTTTTGTCGACAAGCAACTGTTACGTCGCGTAACAGTTTCAAACATAGAAAACCCTAATTCTCAACAACAGCCGTTACACACTAACATAGAACAACCAGTTATCATACGGCGCAGCAATCATTGATCATCATATATGCAGCCTGTACTCTATGCATAATAGTTTGCTAAACATACATACAATCTACACAATCATTACATATATATACGATTGATAATCATTTAGATCTGTTGGTTCTATATTACAAAGAATCATCATATGGTTATGATCTAAATAGTATGATCAGATTCTACACTAACATTCCTTAACGTGCACAACAAATGTAAGATTCATGAAACCCTAATCAACGCAATATATGGTCATGATTTCTATAACAAAAGCCTATGTTCACAGAACGTTTCATCAATAAAAACATATATATAAACATGTATCAATCAGTTAAAGAATCATGAAATCAATTAAACGAAAGTGTTGCTAACCGAGATAGAATGAATAATGGATTGATCGCCAGAGAGGGCTTGGAGAACACAAAGCTGCCGTCACACAGAAGAGGGGGCTCTAGGGTTTTCAATTCTGCTAAAAAGTGTGATGAGTGAATCCGTTTCACGCAAATATACCCACATTCACGTGCTGGGCCCTTAATGGGCTTCGGCGTAACAGTGGGCCGGCGAAACACTCTGTTTCGTCGGAGTGTAGATGGCAAAACTCTCCTTGTTTCGTCGTGTAGGTTATGACGAAACTCCTTGTTTCGTCAAATGAGGTGTGGCGAAACTCTAATTGTTTCGTCGGGTATAGTTCCTAATCCTCAACCAGTTTACAAGTTCATGTAACCAAACACTTTAATCACATTAAATAGATAACATATCAAACAAACATCTCAACATATAATTCAACGTGTACAATTACAAGGCAAACAATTCGTGTAAGTAAACAACTAAACAATTAACGTGCAATTAACGCGAAGATGGAATCTTGGAAACTCGAGTTGTCACATTATCCCCAACTTGAAAGAAATTTCATCCCGAAATTTAGCATGCGGTTACTGAGGAAGCTAGTTAAGTTGTGTGGTTTACTGGTTTTCCCGGGGTGTCACATATATGATCATTTCTTATACTTAGAACATGGACCATATAGTTTAAAAAACATTTTATGCCAATAAGGCATTTTTGACCTTTTTAAAGTATCATAGTTGACTCGTCATTTGACTCACCAAACGATATGACCATAAGGTATAAACTCAGAGGGTTATTCCCTATATTACTATGGTCATATAATTGGGCTTGGTTGGATCCTAAAGTTGACCAAACGGGTCAGATTCGAAAATCAAAGCAGAAGTCAAACTACTTGACTTTCGACTAGGAAATGAGCGCTAAACTAGAAATGACGAGTTAGACATGTTAAGACATGTCTAATAATGCTATATAAATTGATTAGGTGTCAAAACTTTAAGTTTTACTACTTAAAAACTCATTCGTCATAAAATGTATTTTCTACGTCTTTGACTTTTATTTCGTAAAAGTTTGACTCGTTATTTCGCCTACAAAACATGATGATCAGAGGGTGTAATCGCAAAGGATGAACACCTTCATTATTACGATCATGTAGCAAGGTTCATTTTGAACTTTAACTTGACCGAAACGGTTAGAATTGAAAGTCAAAGCAAAAGTCAATTTGTTTGACTTTTTGCTCATAACTAGCGAAATAAATGAAATAGACTAGGAGAAACACTTACTTGTGTTTGGATGAAGGATTGGAACTAAGAAAAGGAAGCCTCAATGTAGAAGCAAGCTCCAAGAATGATAAGAGGAAGAAACTTCACACTTGACTTTGAAGTGTTTTGAAGTGGTGTGAAGAAAATGGATGAATCAAAGAGGTATTTATAGTGTTTTAGGATCACGGAGGTGTTGCCAAGTGTCTTAGGGAGTTGCTTAGTGTCCTAACATGTGTTAACACCAGATTGAATGTGGCAAGAATTAGAAATGTGACATTTTCTGCAGACATCAAATACCTAAACCAATATTATTGATAAACCCTAACAAGATATGAACGTTCCAAAACAATGATTACAATCAACTAATAACTAACAACTCTCAATAGCTCACCAGATTATCAACATGGTAATCTAAACATGAATAACAGATCAAATCACTATCTAACACATAGATTCAAGATGAATCTGTGTAAAACTATAGAGAAAACCTTAATTGCCTTTACAAATTGAGAGGGAGAAAGTTATGACTGAATGAATACAACTAGAGTCTTCTCCTACTTATATATGCAGTACAAAATACGTATATGCGATACTTGACTAATACGCGGATGTAGACTTCGTTTATACGCAGGACCTTAGCCGGCCCAGTCAATAAGCCTCCTTTACTTTGGCCCAGCTACATTCCATCTGCTCTCGAGCCCATTAAGCAATAGATCCATCTACACTGCTACAAGCCTACAACTTTGGCTCATTCATTCTCTTATTTATTTTGTACCCCACATAATATCAAATAACGGTAGAGGATCCTGTACATTAATCCAGAAGTGTGAGAAGTGTATTATAACATTATATATAACACTATATAACACCATATAAACACTGTATAACACTATATAACACTATATAACATCATATAACACTATGTAACCCTATATAACATTATATAACAAATATAACACTATATTTTGTATGATAGCATGTCTATGATAGATGTATAGTGTTATATTTGTTATATAATGTTATATAGTGTTACATAGTGTTATATGGTGTTATATGGTGTTACATAGTGTTATACAGTGTTTATATGGTGTTATATAGTTTTATATATAGTGTTATAATACACTTCTCACACTTCTGGATTAATGTACACTATCCCTACCCATCAAATAACAACATATTAGAAACCAAATACAAATTAATTTCATAAATTATAAGTATATAACTGTATGTGTAACTAGGGCTGTAAACGAACCGAACGAACACGAACAAGGCTATGTCTGTGTTCGTTCGTTAAGAAAATTTGGATGTTCGTGAACTATTCGCGAACACATGACGAACAGAAGTTTGTGTTCGTGTCCGTTCGTTAAGTAATTTTGGTTGTTCGTGAACACTAACCACGAACGCAAACGAACACAAATGAACGTTAATTTTGAAAATTAAAAAAGGCACTGTTAATCTTAAACATTGTACACAACGAAAGTAGTTAAATATAACCACTAAACGATTATCAAGAATTCAAGACACAAAAGTAGCACCATATGACAAAGCAAGTTTATCTTAAGACATAATCATCCACAATACATATCCCAATAAATGGTTGATGCCGTTTAAAGATTGAAGGGATGGATGATATTGGGTTCAATCGATTGGAGATAGGCTGAATGAAGGAGCGTGATATCAAAGAGGGAGAGGGCCAGAGGGGTGTTGAACATTCAAAGGTCGTACTTACTGGTTAGGATTTCAACTTTCAATATCTTTATATTTAGATAAGGCCACATGGGTTATTAGTTTTTACTAATTTTTTAATATAATTAGTGTACTGAAGTGTAGGAATTAGGCGGGAAAGTAAAAAAAAAGGTAGGAAAGGTAAACAAAAAGAGAGGGAAATAATACTTATGGGGAAAGTAAAAAATTAATAAAACATTAAAAACTTTGAGAAAAATAAACATAAAAAAACGAACACGAACGGACATAAACGAACGAACACGAACGGACATAAACGAACGTTCACGAACGCAGTCGAACGAACGAGACCTTTGTTCGTGTTCGTTAAGCTTATCGAACGAAATTTTTTGTTCATGTTCGTTCGTTAAGCTTATCGAACGAACATAAACGAACTTCCCGCCGAACGGTTCACAAACTGTTCGCTGAACGTTCAGTTCGTTTACAGCCCTATGTGTAACATATAACAAGTTACACAATTCATATAAGTCATTGAGATGTAGAATGTCATATATTTATTTTAACAGTTTGAAGTACAAGCTCGAGTCTAAACTCTTGTAGTGTTAGTTTTTCTTCTTTCTTTTTAACACCCATATATGGGTTTATCCCTAAACTGAGAAGTGATTTTAATGAATTTGCTCCCAAACTTGATAGAGTTGGTTTTTTTAGGGTTATTGGATTTTATCACCCCCAACTATTGGCCTTTGGCCGTTGCCACCTGCAACTAACACTTTGACACCTGGCACCCTCAAGTTGACTTTTTGTTTGCAATGGCACCACCCAGTTAAATCTGCACTAACTGGGTTTGTTTTTAGTCCGACGTGGCACAAACTTGATGAGATGGACATGATTATGTGGCGGCTGACGTGTCAAGCACTTCATCTCCTTCCTTTATAACACAGATTATTGACTCACTTTGGATGATAAACCCTAAAAGCATACAATTCCTTCACAAATTCCCCAAATTAAACATGAATCTTCATCTTCTAGCAACAATCATCTCAATCCTCTTCATCACAACCCAACCACGTACCAACCTTCTGCAATTTACCCAACTGTTTACCATCAACCAGCCCTGATTTTATTACCCACGCCAACTTTTCGCTACTCTATAAAAAACAAGCAGAAATGTCCAAACGTACTCAATAATCTCAAAAGCCTTCATCAAAATCAGTTGCAAATTTCTTGATTACTTCTTAACAAAAATGGCCGACAATCACCCCATTTTGTCTGCTACTGATAATGTTATCTCCACAGAAACTGAAGCAACAAACCGACTAAAAAGAATTACTCAACATTTCGGTAAATACTCACATATTCTTATCAAATGGGGACGCCATTGTCATCAAATGGGCACAAATGTGATGAGTTGGACATGATTACGTGGCACACATATTATCTCAACAGCATACGATCCAATATTCATCTTCGCCGGTGCCGCAACCGCCTCGGAATCGTTCGCCGACGAGGTTATGGAGACTTCCGGCGGTGGAATATCGGTAGGAGGAGGAGTACGGCTGATGATGCTAGAGAGTGAGTCGTAGTTGACGCAACGCATGATTGGCAACAATCACACAGAGAAGGGGAGAGAGAGATCGTGAGAGAGAGAGAGATGTCGTACTTGCTACCGCACTTGCACTCCGGCTGGGCCGTCGATCAAGCAATCCTCGCCGAGGAGGAGCGTCTCGTCGTCATCCGATTCATGATTAGGACGAAACTTATATGCAGGTATTAAAACCCTAACCCTAATTTCTTATTCTCAATTCTTTTACATCCATACCCTTCTGCTTGCTTCTAATCGTTATCAGGTTTACCAGGGTTTTGTTTGTTGTGGTGTTGAAGGATAAATTTTGATTCACATAGAAATTGATTCTAGTATACACTTGTAATTCTTATCTGTTTGTTTGTTGTGTGAGGATCAGCGATGGCGGAGAGGAGGTGTGGTGGAGGAGGGAGGAGAGAGAGAGAGAGAGAGTAGAGCAAGATTAACGGAGGTTTATGAGCTTGTGTGTAAGAGAGAGACAGAGAAATAAGGGGGAAGATGAGGTGGAGGTGTGGAGGGAGAGAGAGTGACACATCATCCGCCACGTAATCATGTCCAACTCATCACATTTGTGCCACGTTGGATAAAAAACAAACCCAGTTAGTGAAGATTTAACTAGGTGGTGCCAGCACAAACAAAAAGTCAAGTTGGGGGTGTCGGGTGTCAAAGTGTTAGTTGCGGGTGGCAACGGCCAAAGGCCAATAGTTGGGGGTGATAAAATCCAATAACCCTTTTTTTAACACCCTAACTTGGGTTTATCCCCTAAATTGAGAGGTGATTTTAATGAATTTGGTTTTTCTTTTTTCAAAAAATCTTATATCTAATCTAAATCTAATAAAAAAACTCCAATAAATGCCACATGACATTTTCTTATTTAAAGTTTCAACTAATGCCATATGGCATTTTCTTATACAAATCATTAATAATATTATATTATTTAATAAATATCTAATTCTAATTAATGATTATTATTAATAATATTATGCTATTCAAAAAAATTTTTTCTGAAATTTTCCTTTCAAAAAAAAAAAAATTTAAGATTGATAATTAAAAAAAAAACTTAAAGTTTTTATTAAAATAATACTTCAACTTTTCTTTTAACGACGGTTATCTGTAATTTTAAAACCTATGATTTTAATATTTTTAAAATGAATAATTATGCTTAAGTTTTTTCATATGATCTATTCATATTCAACATATTAGTTGTGGTTTTCGATTTATTCTTGTGTTTTACAATAATTTATGCTTAAGGTGAATACTATAAACTACTCAATTCAATCACATTTTTGTAATAAGATTTTTGTCTCTCTTTTAATGGTAAGTGTTTGAATCTTATTTATCATTATTTTCAGGTTGTAACGGGCTCATGTCAAAACGAGTGATTTTTTATGGGTCAAAATGATATGAGTCGTGTTAGGCCAACGTTTCAACAACTTTTGTGCATTCTATTTTTATATATATAGACATTTTGTAATGTTTGTTGTATTGTTAATGACTAACGAAAACATATTATCAAAAGTATGACATATGATTTCTTTTTAATAAAACGATAGCATTCAAATACTTTGGACACATTTGGTCATTGCAATTTTTTGTTTTTTTTAATGAAACATGTTACTCAGTTGAATCTTTCCAATAAAATACAACTCTAATTAACCGTTTCCACTATCATATATAAAATGTAATTTCAGTTCTATGATGTATTTAGAGATTTATAATATATACATATATACACACAACCCGTGTAATCTATCTCTTATACTAAAGCAAAATAGTGTTTGACTATTTGACTTTGATGTGGCTATTCTCTTTGGCCAGAGAATTGGGAATTTGGGCGGCATTTTCCTCTCCTCTCAATTCTCAATCAATTCCTTCCACTACTAGAAAATGAAGCTATGGTAACCCCTAAAAAATGTTGTATTAAGCCTTGAAAAAGTTGCATTAGGCCTAATGCAACTTTTTATTGGAGGCTACATTAGAAGCAGTTACATTAGAGATAATGCAACTTTTTAGGGCCTAATGCAACTTTTTTCTTAAGTGTTGCTTTTTGTACACAAATGCAACTTTTTTTCTATGCAACTTTTATAACACTCAAATGCAACTTTTTTTTATATTTTAGTTACAAAAATGTAACATTTTTTCCACTCAAATGCAACCTTTTATACACGTAAATGCAACCTTCAATATGGTTTAGTTACAAAAATGTAACCCTGTTTTAGAGTTAATGCAACTATTATTTTCTTTTTATTAGAAAAAATGCAACCTTTTTTACACTAAATGCAACTTCTTTTTACGAATTTTAGTTACACCAAATACAACTTTTTATACCTAAATGCAACTTTGTACTATAAATTTTATTACTATTATTCGATATACATTGAATCGCAATTACGCTAGAACAAATAATGACAAATATCATTGATAGTGAAATAGTGTACTTTAACATACTTGTTCAAACTTAAATAACAATGTTGTCAACACAAAGTTTCAATACAATAATAAAAAGAAATGGAAACATTCTACTCATCTCAATCTCCAACAGGCAGTCGTTTCATAACTTTTTGCATCATAGCTTCCAAGTCTTGTTGTTGGCTGTCAATGTCTTTTTGCATAGCTTCCAGCTCAGCGTTTTTTCTTTCGAGATCCTCTTCAATCTCTTTACGCATTTCCAGCAACAGGTTTTTCTCAACTTCAACGTTTGCTTTAAATGATTCCATCAGCCCTTCCGGAATCATGTATGATGTGCAAGCACCATCTTCCTTTTTCACTAATGTATTTGTAACGCCTCTACCATAAAGTCGGCGGTATCCATATTTTCTTTATTCATTACAACCAAAAAATGATCTACCGTAGCATTGGCATCCTCTGTAGGCTTGTAGTTCTTCATTTGTTCCTTCAATATTATAAAAAAAATATGGTCAAAATAATTTTTTATACTTGAAATCATGTTATGGGTGAATCTTATAATATGCATGTAAATGATACAAAATACAAACACTCCAGTGCTTTCACAAAGTGGTATAAACATTACATCGAGTAATATTAGAATATAAACATAAAACTAAAGACTAAAATATGTTAAAAATATGTTACAGATATACAAATTATTAAACAAGTAATATATACAAGAGCTTAAACTAAAGAAAAAGAATTCTAGACTATGGGATTGTTGTTTTCATCGAAATCATATTAATCTTATGTATACTAACACACATGAAACATTGAGGATTATATACAGTTAACAAGGAACGTTGATATATACATAAGATTAAAAGTAGAAAAGACTTACAATTTTTCTTCCCGTGTCATCATATGTATCAACATATACACCACAAGAAGTACCAGGATGTTAAAAATCAACAAGTTGGTAATTATAAACCAAAAATAACTTTATTACATGGTAATGGTAAGTATAATATTGAAAGTTATGTTTGCCCGGACTCTATTTCTTTTACTCTTAGCAATTATTCAGCTTCTATGACAAAAAAGAGTTACCTGGAACTCAATGTGCCTTGGATTTAGAATGCATTTCCCCAAATATACACCATCATTTCCAAATGCAGCTGCAGCCTCACTCTTAGCTTGCTATATTGAAAAAAATAATAATAAACTATTGAGAAACAAAATAGAGAGCATTTTTGAACTTGAATTTGATAATTGAAATAAAAGTACAAGTAACATTAATTAAAGTTGGTTGCCTCATTCTTAGCTGGCTATATCTCGATAAGGTGATCATAGAGCCCTCCTAATTCCCAACAGTATCTTACGACTGATAGCAGCAGAGAGGACATTAGGTATTAACAAGTACCTATTGAGGAAAAGCCGAAAAAGTGACAACTTATTATACCATGAATCAAACAGACAATTAGATTTCCAACAAACTTTGAAACAAAATAAAATATCGAAGTTCATACAATTTTATGTGATGAAGATAGGTAAACTTACGACTGATTACTAGGAGCTTCCCCTATACAAACTGATTCATCAGCCAGTTTGACATGAAGTGCATCCTTATCTATAGTATGCTACAAGATATGCCATTCGTAGCAACTTGGTTCTTGAGATCAATGTATGATTTCTCAGTGTCCCGATATGCCAAGTTTTTTTCTTCTTTTGGCAATAAGAAAGCCTTTTCTAGAGTTTCCCATGGCCAGGCAGTTATTGCACCACCCTCGGATCCAGGCCATAGGTCACCTGGTTGAAGATTAGAATTATATGAATATCCTAGTTACTTAGAATACATCATAGAGTACCAGAAAATATAAGCAATTTGATTACATGTTGGACAAATATTTGAATCATGGTATAGTTATTATATCTCTCTTAAACACAACAAGAAGAAAGTTGCAGAAATGAGTTGCTTGTACAAGGAAAATTAGCTTGTTAAAGGTCCAATTAGCTTTTGTTACAGCACTAAGATAACTTCCAAAAAAAAGCTATTATGTTAAGATTGAACTAGCTGGTATGAGAAAAAAGACAAAATATCAACAATTAGCAAAACAATATGTCCTTCTATAAGCACTTTGATATTCAAATAGACTCAAAAACAATGAGACGTGTAACGTCTTTTACTTAGTTATTAGGGGCATAGTCGTCAATGACGGCTATGGCACTCGCTATAGCGCGCTACGTATCATATAGGTCATGTGTCGTTATATAGCACCATTTTTATTTTATTTTTTATTTTTTTCTTTTTTTCTCATCTCCACTGCTCGATACCTCAGGTCTGGTCTTATAACATGTACTTTTCTGTATCTTTCTCATCTCCACTTCTCGATAACATATATTTTTGTGTTTCTCTACTTTAGCACTAAACATGAAATAACGGGCGCTCTTTCGTTGCCATCACTACGTGGCTATTGACAACAATGATTACAGGTAAGCTGTAATCTTCGATAAATTTATTATCCGAAAATCTTTGTAAGCAATCATGCTTTGCACCTGTTGTTCGTTAAGCGCATTCTTGGCATGGATCCATGTGACAGAAGGCAGTCGTCAAGGGCTGAATAGGTCTAATTACTTGTAATCCCAACAATGGGTAAACGGATTGTCATACAATACAACTTCTTATGTGAGAATTTGTAAGTATGTATGGCTGCAAGTCACAAGTGTTCATTACGGGCAATTCAGTTATACCAAAATGTCTCGATAGAAAAGGAAAATAAACAAGTTCACAAACATGTTTGACAAAAAAACAAAATCATGCGCCTTAAGTATAACCTCAATATTGATAACCCTCTGTATTCGGGCACTAGTTTCTCCAAACTTCAATAGGGTAATCTCACATAAGGACATACAGGACATACCTAGACCCTGGCTCCCTACAAATTACAACATTCTAACCTTATAATTCTGAATCAATTACACCAAATGAGAGAGAGAGAGAGAGAGAGAGAGAGAGAGAGAGAAAAGAGAATAGATACCTGTTGAATGTGGATTTATGAGTCGATCACCATATGTTAGGGTTGAAAACCAACTTTGTTCGTCAGCCACCTGCTCATAGGGGAGGAGGTTTCATTGTCATAACTTTGGTGGGAGATGAAAATGAAGGGAAAAGGGGCTTATGCGGATTTAGGGTAAGAAAAGAGGGAAGTTTTGGAAGGGTGAGAGGGAAAACGAAAATGAAATTGGGAAGGAGGGAAAACGAAAATGTATAGATGGTTTTTGGGTTGTTCACACTAAAATCGCCTAAAATATAATGTGTCTCTCAAACATGTATGTTTTTAGGCGGTGTGCAATTGTTTTACGCGGGTTATCATCTAAAAAAATATGAAACATTATTTTGGGCGGCTCCATGGTATAGACCGTCTAAATTTATTTTATTAACCGCTCAAAATTTTAACTTTTGTAGTAAGGAGTGTTAAATTTTGTCAACCAAATGACAGTTCAATTGGCATTGGTGGAGAAGTGAATATTTGGATTTGAGGCTTTTGTTTCAAGTTCGAATTTGATCCCAATCGGTTTTTACTGCAGTGAGTCTTCGACGATGGATTTTCCATCGAACTGAAGCTAGTGGCCTTGGACTACCCAGTTCTGTCTGCATTCATGGGCATATGGAGTCACCTTTTGTCATTGGGTTACCTCGGGTAGCCGGGCTTTTATTCCACTGGCTTTGGTTATGAAAGATTGCGGGCAAATAAATAATTACATTAAGATACAACACTGCATGTATGTTTGGACGCATCATTTTAAAATAATAGTGGCGTTTAGTTTTAACAATACAACTTTTAAAGCAGTATAGTTGCATTTTAATTTTAACAATGCAACCTTTTTAATTAAGAGTTGCATGTACATTTTCTTAGGGTAACTTTTTTAATAAAAGTTGCAAATTTCAATAAAATTTGCAACCTTTCAAGAAAAAGGTTGCACTTTTTAGTTAAATTTGCAACTTTTTAGTAAAGAAGTTGCATTATATCTTCTAATGCAACATTTCTGTTCAACGAAGTTGCATTAGAGTCAGATGCAATTCATTTGAAAAAAGTTGCTTACAAATAGTTGCACTAGGCCTATTTTCTAGTAGTGTTCATTCTTCTTTCAAAAGCTTCTTGAATTATATATGGAAAGTTGAATAATTCATTAATATGGAAGCGTTTCCATTCTTAATCTATTAAAGATAGATTGGTTTCTTTTCTTCATTCTATCTAAAAGTGGTTTGTTATTCATCTGTTTCTGAGTCATGGTTTCTTTCAATCGGCGTTACAGACTTATAATCATCGATCGTTTCTTTCAATCGGTGTTTCAAACTCTTTGATCGTACCATATACAGTTGATTTCAACAGGTATGTTTATCAGAAACACTAATTTTAGGGTTTCTGATGTAAAATTGTTCATCAGACACACTAATTTTTTGTTGAAGAAAATACAAATTGTATTTTTTTTGTTGATTCAAGCATAAATACGGATTCCTCAGGAGCGGGTTGGATTAGTCCCGTGAGTTCATCTCTCTTGCTTCTTATTTGATTGCAAAAACTAGGGTTAGGATTTTGATTTTTGTTGATTTAAGCACCTACCAATTTTTTTTTGTTCAATTTGTGTGGTTTCAGGAGACAAGAACGATTGGATATTTTTGTACGATTATGGATTATCTGTAGGAAAGGGAAATTCTGATTGGATATTTTTGTTCAATTTGATAATTTATTTGTTAATTTCTAATTCAAGATACACAAAATATGAGATTATATGTTTATTTTTTAATTTTTGTATTTGATGTGATGTCTTCTAGGTGTTTGATGAAATGCTACATATGATCAAGTGGAGCAGTTGTTAAAATTCTCTTTGTTTTATGATTCTTATGTTTTCCAATTGCCTTTTTTTCTACTAATATAATTATATAACATGTACACTTGCAGACAGTTCGTGCATATGCAGAATGCATCAGCAACAGAGTATGTCTTTCTAACGCGTCTCGCCTGGCTATTAAGGTAACCACCATATCCATTATTCATGATACCAGTTAATTTTTGTATTTGGTAAATGTTGTGAGTCACACATGATTGGTTATAACTAGATACATGATGTTTGATACTTTGATGTAATGCCTCACTGATCCGCTAACAAGTGTGACTGAGTTTTGTTATTCTTCATAAGAAATTTGTCAACTGGTAATGATCCAAAGGTACAGTTGTAGTCGAGTTTATAAATGATAATTATATATTGTGGATTTTTGTGCGTTATGATGTTTGTTTGGTGATTTTTGTTTTCTTCTTTCCACTGTAGCTGGTGGTTTAGGTATCAATCTTGCACACCAGATATTGTCATCATTTTTGAATCAGATTGGAATCCTCAGAATGATCTGCAGGTTTGGGAGTGTATGATATCTATCTCCATTTATAGTCACTACATACTAATTTCATGACTTTTGTTAGGCAATGTGTAGAGCTCACAGAATTGGACAACAAGAAGTCGTTATAACATATTATAAAGTAGTATAGATTATGTATGATTATGAAGGCTTCAAACTTTGCATTGACATTTGAAAAGTTCTTATTTTGTTGGTTTACCGTCATTTTCTAATTTACTAATGCTATATTATTACAGCAAGCTACTATTGCAATTGTCATGGATGTAGATGCCACCTTGGGGAAGAAAAAAGTTGCAGAGCAGATGGGTTTTTCATGGTCTACATTGACCTTTTGAATGAGGACCTTCATGAACATCAGGTTTGGTTTGGTTAGGTTTGATTCTTATTTCAATTTTTTTTCGTCTATTACAAGGTTTATTTCGTTCGAGTGTAAGAAAACCCTTATAATATTGCTATTGGGTTGTGTTTTATGTATTTTGAATTAACTTGATAGTTTAATTATGTTTAGTTTTGTTTGTTAGTTCTTTAATTTTAGTATGAAGAGTCTGCCCACCAGGTCTTCAGTTATGTTAAAGTTGGCATTTTGAAGCTTATTTGATCTATTGTTTTTACTTATTTCTGACTTGAAAAGGTAGTGGGGCTTGATAGTTTGATTACGTTCTGTTTCTTTGTAAGTTCTTCAATTATAGCTTGAGGAGTTTGCCCATCAAGAGCACCAGGTGTGTGTCAAAAGTCATCAGTTATGTTAAAGTTGACATTTTAGGCTTATTTGTTCTAATTTTTACTGATTCTGACTAAAAAGGGATTTGGATATTTTTTGTTGCTTCTTAAACTTTAGTACATAGAGTTTGCCCACCAGATGTTTTAAAAGACATTAATTATGTTTAAATTTTCATTTTAAAGTTTTTTTGGTCTAATTTTTTTACTAATTTTTCAATGCAGTGCATTCTGATTGCTTTGAACCTGCTTCTTAACCAGTTATTTTTAAACTCGATCCTCTCGGATTGTTATTGATGTTCTCGATCATATATATCCGTAATGTTTGTCGTTTATTTCTTCTGAAGTAATTTATCGTGTTTGAGATTTTGCATGATTTTAATTTATCATTCATTCATACATATGTTCATCATTTAGGTTTTAAAAAATTAAACCCTATTTGGTGATTTTAATAAGATATGGAAACATAATTTTGGTGTTTTATTGGTGATCTTATTTTTTTATTGATTTCAATTATTGTTTAGGTAAATATCTCAGTAACTTTTTGAGCTTTTATTTCAATTTGCTTTCTATTCGTTGATCGAATGAATCATTCCTTTAATATAATTCCATGAATCCAAATGAAATGATTTTATTATACCTTTGAATGGAATAAACATTTACATTGTATTTTATTATATGAACCTAATTGATCCTTTGGTATACAAGGTTCATTGAAATTAACCTGGTCACAAGCATGTTTGCTTGGTAAACAACGCCCGACGTTCGATGCAATGATTCCGCTCTAATTAGTGCAGGTTGTAACAACTGTCACTAAAATCCATAATTAGGATAGCTATTAAGAAAACCCTAATTGAGAAACCCAAGTAATTCTGCACTAACCCTAAAATTTCCAGAACAATCAGAATCAGGATCAGGGCCCCTAAAACTCAGGGGGGGATAAACCCTAGCCAACGATTATCTTCATAACTCTCTATCAAAATCGAATTTTATGAAACTGTCAACACAGCAAGCCTAGTTACACACGTAGCTACCCTATGAACATAGGTTACCACTCGCGTAGCGCGACGCCCATGGGGGGTACCCCTCGCGCTACGCGACGGTGTCAAATTTCATGTATAAATAGAGGAGTCTGGGACTTGAATTCTGTCTTTGAAACGACGTAAAAACTCGCTGTGTACGTCAAGTTATAGCAGAAACAATACAACAAACACACACGGGTCTCGAATTGCTGCCGCAATCAGGATAATAACTCGATCGCTATTACGATTCAACGTCCGATCGATTATAACTATCCAACGATAGTCCAGATGCTGCTCAATTGAGCTTGTACTTTGATTATTCGTCGTGATTTCGACTTGAATATTAGAGTGCTGTTCGAATTCGGACTATGCTCTGTTATTCGTTGTGAATCCGATTGAATTATCGAGTATTGCACTGATTAATCGTTGTGAAGGTTTAATCTCGTGAATTGACGTAAATGCTGTATTAGTTACTAACCTGTGTGTGTGCATTATGTTAAATTAGGTTTAATCAAGGCTAATCAGTAGGCTTATACCTTGCCCGTTAAATCTGCAATGTGAGTCATTCCTCTTTTATAAACTCTTTTCTCACAGTTTGTGAGTCATTCTTCTTTTTAAATTGTTTTCTCACCGTTTGTGAGTAAGTATTACAATACCTCAAATTATTTTCAAAGTATTATAATTACAGGGATTAAGTCGTGGTTATCTTAACCGCTGGTTAGTGGGGTATTGTGCACATTACTAATTTCTCACAGTTAGGCAATAAGCCCTAACACAGGTTAGGCTAATAAGACCTAACAGTGACAAAACGTCACTAATTGGGTGACTGGACCCAATACTGGTATGACCATCGTCACACGGGTGGCAAGACCAGATATTAATTAAGATACTGCCATAGTAATCGCTCTTATGCTGTAATTTATAACTATGTGTCATTTTATCAAAATGAATGATTCACTAGTATTTCCCGCGGACAAAACCCTTTTTAAAACACGTTTCAGGTAATTACAGTATATTGGAGTAAGAATTGGATCCAGCACTGAAGGACTTCAAGAAGTGGCTTATTTTATTAATTAAATCAAATTAAGAAATATCATTTTTATTAAAAGCTACCTTTGTAAAACATGGAATTTATTCCATCTATTTAAATAAAATCCGGTGTTTCTAAACTCTGATATTTTTCCTAACTCACGGTCCTGATGAAATTTCCGCTGCAATGTTTTCCAAAAATAATCACCGGTACCACTGGACTGCTCACGGCACCCGATTCCGTCCAGGGTGGGTCGGGGGTCGTGACAGAAGGTGGTATCAGAGCCACTGCTTTAAGCCTATAAGTGTTGTGATAATAATACTTAAGCTTAAATAAAAAGAGTTAGGAGATTTCTATTAAATGGTAGCACAGCTGATAGCAGTTAGACTTGAACATAAGAAAAGATGCCTTAGTATAAGCTAAGTCACTGGTTTACACAATTAGGTGTTATGATAATACCTAAGTGAAATGGAGAATTAGAAACTTAATATTATCTGATAGCACTCCGGATGGTATTTAGACTTGAACTTAATAATTTTGCCTTAAAATAAACTTTAAGGTAAATTACTTATATAAGTATAATGGATACTGGTATGACGGTTAGCAGGCAATAGCACTTAATTGCTATTTATTCTTGCTTACTGATATTATTTGGTCTAGAATAAGATATGTTATGGGAATACAAATTTTTCTTGATTCTGGATAAAAGCCCTAATGAAAGAGGCACTTTTTGAAAAGATACTATTTATGGGAAATAGAAAATTTTCTCCGGCAAAACTGGGTCTAGAGTAGCAGACTCTCCAGCTTGTCCGGACATATTGAGATTACCGCTCCGGCGCGAACCGGATAAGACGGGGTAAAGGATATGTCAAATCAGTGACAAGATTTCCCTAAATAGTATCATGACCAAATACCTGAGTGGTTCTTGGAAATATGAATCTGTTAAATACATTGGCCTGATAAATGGTATGTTTATTTCAGCATGTGAAATATGTGATTATATAGATAGGTATATCTATAAGGAAATTCCAAAAACATAAGAATTGACAAATTGAAATAAAACACAAGCATCCGTGTCTAGAATTCTTTATCAGGAATCTCTTTTCCAATATCAAACATTATTTTGTTTGATCATTTACCTCGTAACTCATACAATGAGAACCCTTTAAAGATGGGATATCATCGAAAGTATAAAAATTTACAATACACAAGTAAGAAACATATAAAGTTGTGCTAATGCACAAGAAAACACATGAAACTTAAATATACGTCCACAGACGTTGAAATATATCACACACGACTTTCCAAGGCAAGACCTTTGAAAAGTATAAATTAAGCACGATGACACCAACACTAATTCTGTCAGTAGAAAACTACTAATCAAAAAGAAGCACTTTGCCACGTGATCCTATAAACGATCTACATTTCGCTGAGGTACGTTGGAACAAGATTTCACAATCATTGGTGCACAGTCTAAACTAAGTCATAATTATTATCACTGAAAAAGGAGTCACATACCTTTGCAAATTCCCTATTCCATTTCAGTTCATTCGACATTCCTTGATAATGGCACTTAACAACGGTTATCACACAAAATTCCAGATAAAAGTTCTTATATTCCCTTCATAGCAATTCCGACTTCTGCCTATAATAAGTTGACTTTCGTGTTCTTGTAATGGTCATCATACCATAAAGAATTCTTTCATAATAGCAAATAGTGATCTATCTCGTTTCTTGGTAAATCCATACACTATTTGTTGTGCATGTGGTTCATATGAGTTATAAGACCCTAGGAAGGCTTCATTCCAAATTATTGTTTTATCCAACCTCAAATATCATTTCATTATACTTGATCTTTGCATTACCGCGTTTTGCAAAATGATTACTCTTTGATAATTGATCGATAAATTTTTCCTTTGAAAAACTCGGTTTCCTTTTAATGGTATACATGGTTTTGTTGTAACCATGTCAGAACTTTCTTGAACTCATTTTGTTTACACCAAAGTTCAATTGTTTAAACTTGCTCGCATTTTCGTATTCAATTCAAAATCCCATATGATGGATTGAAGCCATCATATTCAAAATAGTCCCAACAAGCACTTCAATTCTCTTGAACCATAGCATGCTTGTTTAGTCTTCGAATTCATCAAATCATTTCTTTGATTACGATCACCTGGTGGTGACATTCTTCACAAAATTTAAAAATTGCGCTAATCTCGTTTAAATTATTTATTTTTGGTGAATATTTGTAATAAAATATTAATAATAGTAGGTATTAATAGTATTTTTAGGTATTAAGGTTATTATCAAGACAGGTATTGGATAGCGTAGCCTTAGTTAGGCATGGACTGATCACCTATGCTTAAACAAGACAGCACTAACCAATATCCAACAATGATAATAACTATTTAATATATATAAATTAAGTCATCATACTTATTTAGTAAATTTCAATTATATATATATAAATATTTTATATTATATATATAGATATATATATACTTTGTACTGTAAAGAGAAGATATATTTTCATAGAACAATTAAAGGGACGAATAAAATTATCTAAATAATTGTCTAAGTATTCATGAACAAGACATATTATAAATAAATGTTCATCTTATAGAAATATTCTTTTATAAAATATATATATTAAAATATCAAATGTTATTTACACAAACCAATATTTAAGTATGCTTGATATTAAAATAAACATTTATTATCTTACTTTTATGATTTAAAATACCTCATTATAAAATCTTATAGTTAAACACACTTGATTTTAAAAAAAAAATGGTAATCGTAAGTTCTAGAATATTGGGTAAACCTATATCATTATTTTGTCACAATTTACCACGGGTTTTGATATTTTAAACCTATCTATATTTATTTATTATTCTACTTTATGATAACATAAAGGGAAAAGGTATTTAATAAATCAAAATATCACCTATCCTTAAATAAAACATTTTGATTAAAATCATCTGAATACAATTATGTATTAAGACAAAAATACACTTGTCTTCTCATGTATTCTTACAAATCACCCATCTCAGCACATTGATTTTCTCATATCATAATTCAATATTTGACGAATCATTTTCATGTTTCCATTTCATTTTGAACCTGTCAATCTTAAGTCTTCCTTAGGTACCAATCAAAGTAAGTTTTCTTCTGACAAAGAAATTTTATTAATTCCAAAAAAATTCTTCACATTCATTCTAAAAATCTATACATCATATATCTTCTGGCTTAAACATAATCACCTTGGAAACTATATCATTTCATCGGAATGTCTCATCTTTTGAAATATCCAGATTCGCTTCCTTGAAACTCTCAATTTCGAAAACAGTGAATTTATTCGGTCATCATTATTAAATTCTTTCAATCATTACAAACACTTTGTAGCGTCTGAATAGATTTGTAGCATGTGCTAAACCCTATTCATACGCCATTCATTTGATTTGTCATATTCTTGGTACAATTATGTACTCAGATTATGATACACTAAACTTTATTGTCCAGTACCATTTAAGTAAACGATATTGATTTTCGGATAATCATTAACAAATCATTTTCCATACTTCCATTCACAAATAGATATTTATCAATTCAGAACCTTCCTTAATTGATCAAAGAAAATTCATTTCGGATATTGAATCCAATTGTTCCTATAAGTCATTTTTATTTTTCAAAATTCATACCCTCAAAATATCCTTTGATTCCATTCCACGATACATTGTTTCTCTTAATTAGAAGAAGAAACATAACCCAAGAAAATATCATAATCCAAATCTCGAGGACGAGATTTTTATTAAGGTGGGGAGGATGTAACAACTGTCTCTAAAATCCATAATTAGGATGGTAATTAGCTATTAAGAAAACCCTAATTGAGAAACCCAAGTAATTCTGCACTAACCCTAAAATTTCCAGAACAATCAGAATCAGGATCAGGGCCCCTAAAACTCAGGGGGGGATAAACCCTAGCCAACGATTATCTTCATAACTCTCTATCAAAATCGAATTTTATGAAACTGTCAACACAGCAAGCCTAGTTACACACGTAGCTACCCTATGAACATAGGTTACCACTCGCGTAGCGCGACGCCCATGGGGGGTACCCCTCGCGCTACGCGACGGTGTCAAATTTCATGTATAAATAGAGGAGTCTGGGACTTGAATTCTGTCTTTGAAACGACGTAAAAACTCGCTGTGTACGTCAAGTTATAGCAGAAACAATACAACAAACACACACGGGTCTCGAATTGCTGCCGCAATCAGGATAATAACTCGATCGCTATTACGATTCAACGTCCGATCGATTATAACTATCCAACGATAGTCCAGATGCTGCTCAATTGAGCTTGTACTTTGATTATTCGTCGTGATTTCGACTTGAATATTAGAGTGCTGTTCGAATTCGGACTATGCTCTGTTATTCGTTGTGAATCCGATTGAATTATCGAGTATTGCACTGATTAATCGTTGTGAAGGTTTAATCTCGTGAATTGACGTAATTGCTGTATTAGTTACTAACCTGTGTGTGTGCATTATGTTAAATTAGGTTTAATCAAGGCTAATCAGTAGGCTTATACCTTGCCCGTTAAATCTGCAATGTGAGTCATTCCTCTTTTATAAACTCTTTTCTCACAGTTTGTGAGTCATTCTTCTTTTTAAATTGTTTTCTCACCGTTTGTGAGTAAGTATTACAATACCTCAAATTATTTTCAAAGTATTATAATTACAGGGATTAAGTCGTGGTTATCTTAACCGCTGGTTAGTGGGGTATTGTGCACATTACTAATTTCTCACAGTTAGGCAATAAGCCCTAACACAGGTTAGGCTAATAAGACCTAACAGTGACAAAACGTCACTAATTGGGTGACTGGACCCAATACTGGTATGACCATCGTCACACGGGTGGCAAGACCAGATATTAATTAAGATACTGCCATAGTAATCGCTCTTATGCTGTAATTTATAACTATGTGTCATTTTATCAAAATGAATGATTCACTCAGTATTTCCCGCTGACAAAACCCTTTTTAAAACACGTTTCAGGTAATTACAGTATATTGGAGTAAGAATTGGATCCAGCACTGAAGGACTTCAAGAAGTGGCTTATTTTATTAATTAAATCAAATTAAGAAATATCATTTTTATTAAAAGCTACCTTTGTAAAACATGGAATTTATTCCATCTATTTAAATAAAATCCGGTTTTTCTAAACTCTGATATTTTTCCTAACTCACGGTCCTGATGAAATTTCCGCTGCAATGTTTTCCAAAAATAATCACCGGTACCACTGGACTGCTCACGGCACCCGATTCCGTCCAGGGTGGGTCGGGGGTCGTGACACAGGTACCTTATCTATTTCGATGACTGAAACAACCATTGAATCTTGGTTTATTAAGATAAACAAAAACTCAATCCATTATGTGTCCTCAATTTTTTTTGCTGTTTAAGAACAAAAAAAAATATGGATTGCATTACTATTGTAATATGAAACCTATTGCAATGTTTTTTTGGCTAAATTTGTTGCATATAGGAATTGTTTTAGTAACATAAACATCATGGTAAAGTTCATAGTTTATGATAATAAGTTTTCCTATTTATATTATATGAGTTTGGAGGATAAAAACAAATTAGTTTTGAAAAAAAATGAAAACAACGCATATATTTGAATTGACAGTTTCACTATTGTTAAGATATGGAAAGTATTGTGGGATATTATAAAGTGGATGCCCAATAGAGAAGCCTTGTGATGAACTTGATGCAAGTTGTATGAAGCATGATGTCTTGCATTTCAGCAAACAATAGTGAGTATCATCACTCTTTTTATGGTTTTATATAATGATTTTAAATAACCATTACTGAATTTAAGATGAAATTGGCCATTTGAAAGAAAAAAAGTATCCGCTAAGTGCTGGTTAAATTGTAAATATCCTTAGAACTTTATGCAAAAGTTTTCATTATTATTGGTAGAATCAGTGTCTTAAAAAATTCTAACATTTTGATTTTTTTAGTAGACTTAAAACTAATTTATATGTAATTATTGGGATGATGGCTATTAAACTAGCAAAAATAATGACATTAAGGCTTTTGTTATGGTCCCTTGAAAGACAACGATGTTAAAGGTTTGTTTCTCCTAGATGTGGTCAAATGGGCGAATTGTATACTTGGTCTGAGCTGTTCTGCCCGTTGACCCATTTTGATATAGTCTTTTTTTTTTTCAAATATATCATTTGGTTTGACTCGCTAGAGATTAAACATAACCTTTGTCAACCCATTCATAATTATATAGGTTGAAAATGTCACTTTTTAACTTTAACTTTTGTTTCAGAAATTAAGGTTCCAACTGCCATATTAGAAGGCAAGCTTGACCAGTTACACTCACAAGAAGAAGTCAAACATGGAACCTTAATTAGAAAATCAAGAAGTAAGTCCCATGATTTATGGTAAAAGATAGGAAGGGTTATATTTTTCTCTGTTTAGGGTTAGGGTTTTAAAGTTCAGTGAATAAAATAGTTTTTGACAAAAGCTAGATTGAGAGCTTTGTGAAGATATTCAAAGGTGTTGGTCATGGATGGGCTTCAAGATATAGCGAGGATAATGAATCTGTTGAGAGGAGTCCTGAGGTGGCCAAGCATGTGATTTTTTAAGTGGGTCGAGTGGTTATTTTTCTTATCTCACTTATGAAGGTGTAACATGATATACTTGAAGCCAAGAACCTTACACTCTCATTCATCATTGTAAAGCATTGTGCTTTGGAGTAGAATGACGAGTTAGCTTCTGAAGTTGGAGACTTTACTTGATGATAGCGTGGGGAAAAATGTCGAGTTGGAATTTGAAAGGAGTGGCACGTCTTTGACCGTTCAGTTGGTGGTGAGTGACCGACCTTTACATCCAGGTTATATGCTTTACATTTATCATGTGTTCTTTGTTTCAGGCTGAAGACTTACACTCAATAACTCTTTCGGAGTTAGGAGTGGCACGTCTTTGTGATGTACATTTTAGAAGTGAGATTTTTAACCTGTTTACCTACAAAAGTGTTGACTTAAGTTACGTTGTATGTCTAATTAGTTTAACGGTTTCATGTAAAACCTTTATCCGAATAGGAAACCATTTGAAAGTCTCTATAAGAGTACACCTAGCTGAGTAGCCGTAGAATAATCATTTTTGTTACTTGAACGATTTAATAAACTTATCTCTATTTTTTTATTGCCAGCAAACTTGATCAGATATTAATGGTAGCTTGTCAATTCATAGGCAAGTGCTAAGTGATATGGTGGGTTTACTTTATGAAATTTATATTTTTCAATTTGTTGTTATGATCCTTGTGTTGGGCGTTTTTTGGCAGCGAAGCCGCCAATGAAGGCGGATGACCATACATGACAGAACTATATCAGGTTTGGTCCGACTCTCTAGCCGCGTTTATTTTTATTTGATTATACGTCAAGCCGATCTCTTTGAAGAGCGGTGGTTAATCAATTGCATTGACAAATTATATTTTTGGTTGCATTAAAACATTAATAGTAAAGTTTCGACTCAGTTTTTTTAATCTTCCTTTTGATCTTTTCCTTATTTAGCCTTAGGAGGACATGCTAAAGAATGCAAATAATCAAGAAACAACCATCCTCCATAATCTGAAGGTAGATTATACTTTGGGAGATTTCGAGGTAAATCAAAATATTCATTTTGTTGAATATTTCCAAGTTTTGTATTTAGTTATAACAAAGTTATGCCATAATGCAATACAATACTAACAAAAAAAAAAATGAAAGATATCCTCTAAGTGGATCTTTTACAGTGGTTATTTGCTATGTTTTAATTTTCTTGCTTTTGGTCAATTAAAGATGCTAACATTAGTTAGCATTAATTCTCGGACCCTTTGTGATCTTTTACAATGATTATTTGCTATAATTTAATTTTCTTGCTTTTTGTCAATTAAAGATGCTAACATGAGTTAGCATTACACGTTTTGTAGGTAATTTTATGGAGCTACACATATTGGTGGTTGTTTAGGGGAGTTAACGGGCTCTCATATTCATCGCTTTTCATGGAGGTAAGTTGATTTCTTATATCATTTCATATCATTTTTGTTGAGCTGGGTAAAAGGTTAAGATGGGCTGAGCCAGGTTGGTGACCTGTTCAGTACAGTTGACCCGTTATAATATATATTTGCATTAAAGGCATCATGCAAGCTGGTTGGATGATCGTCTTTTTTCAAATAATTTGACCCGTTTTAATTAGTTTTCCAGTTGAGGATAACCATAATGTAGTAAATGTAGAAAGCATATTGTTATCATTCTAAAGTTTGTATTGGTGCTTTAATATTTGGTGCAGAAGGTATATATCCGGCAACACTTAGACGTGAAGCCCAACTTTGGAAATGTCTAGAACAAAAATGATGATTTATATGGGCTTCAATGCCGATAGATATTATATGTTTATGCATTTTCGATTTTCCTATAGCTTTCTACTTTGATTCATGATTTATTTTGTAAATGAAATCACTTAAAGTTTCAACCAGTTTTTTAGTTTTTGGCATGAAATTTGTGGACTTGGGATTAAACTCACATTGAATGTTTATTTGCTGATAGGTATTTCTGGGTTTGGTGGTAAATGCAGGTTATTGGACTTGGGTTTCACTTGAATGATGGCTAGAAGCTTGAAGTTTGTTGCTGATCAGTATGAAAGCCGATAGAGTTTTGAAGATTGATGTTTTTTGTTTGAACTGTATTTAGTCTTGATTTTGGTTGTTTTCGTTTATTTATTATTTTTTTTTTGGATTTTGAATAGGTTTTATGTTTGTAATACTTGGGTTGTGTGTGGTCGCGAGTAGAGTTAGAAGTAGTAATTGTTATTTGTTAGAGTGGTTGAGGTAGGGGTTTGTTAAAACCCGTTCTGTAAGGCCTTAAGCGTTTTTGAGGTTGGTGTTCTTGGGGTATGTCTCGGAAGACCCAATGCTCTTTAGGTGTAACTATTATTTTTTAATTTTATTAATAAAGTTTTGACGGGTTGCCGTCCCCGTTTAGAAAAACAAAAGATTGAATTAATTACTTTAGTTGCATGTCTAATTTGAGGTTTTCTTTGTAAATAGGCTTCCTTGATTTTTTTATGGTATGGGATGAGTCGGGTTGGGTTGACACGCAAACACAACTCCGATCATCGGATATTTCAACTAGATACAATGTTGGGGCCTTTTTGTTTCTACTCTTAGGGGACTCATTGCTTACGTAATGTGGAAGGCCTTCAACACTAATTCGAGGTTGGATCATTATTTATTTTATATCTATGGAAAAATTATGTTTACGATCAATATACATAACTTTAGGATGTCAAAGAGAAACACTCAGTTACTCTCTTATAGCTCAATATCATCAGGATGTAATAAAGTATTTATGTATTAAAGTATAATTTTTTTTGTTGTTTAGCCACCCGTGTATTACACGGGAACCTAGACTAGTACGCTATAAAGTAATAATATGAAGAGTTGTGCCTTCTGGGTTTGATGAAAAGGAAAGATGGACTTATTCGTGTGAACCCATCTTCAACTGGACACGTCTCTTTCTATGAACTTGCTAAACGTAACGTTTCAGTCTTTCAGATACCCCCACGACCCCACCATCATATGGCTCATATTAAATACATACACTTGAAAATAAAAACAAAAAAAAAGTTATTATTCATTTCCAAATAACTTGGAATTTATGTTAAATACTTGAAGTACCGATTAATGGAAGCCAGGTGAGATAAAAGACTAAAGAGCTTTTAGTCTAGTGCTATAAAGATGCGAAGAAAATATGACCCTCTCACAAGATTAAGGGTTCAAGTCGCATAACAAATAAATTTGTAGATTTATGAAAAGGATTAGTAGTTCTGTGAGTTATCCCATAATAAAAGTTAATTCGACTAGTTGTTAGGTTTAAAAAAAATAATAATTTAGATGTGATTTAGTGTAACAATGTTGACTCATCCTAACGTTTTAGTGTTTTTCCTTTCATGAAAAAAAAAAAAAATAGATCATGTTTGAAAATAACAGACTATGGATTACAACTTCACAAGTGTTTGATAATTTTATTTATTAAGATGTACGAAATACATGAAAATTTATATAGTTTAATTTTCTAAAAAAAGAAAAATATCTTAAGTAGTTGGTTATTAATAAGGTTATAGAAGTCTTTCCAAAGTCTTTTCTATTGTATGTGGTTATGGTGGATTTGCGTATCCCCACCAAAACGCCACTTCAAGTTGACTTTGACTCTGGCTTTATGTCTTTCTTTTCTATAGCATTAAACATTACTAAAATAATAATTATTATAGTTATTTATAAACAAAAATATTATTATATTTCTAAAAGGATAGAAAAAACTAAACTGTCTAAACTCTGGAGTATTATCGTGCCAATATCTGATCATATCTATCTCCACTAGTCAATAATGCGTATACATCAATTTAGGAGAAAACCCACTGTCTAAACTCGGGAGTGTTTGTTTGAGTGTGAAACAAGCTTATAACGGAGTTAATATTCACATAACTCTCTTTTTTATCTTTCTATATATATACATATACATATATATATATATATAGGTAAAGAGTAAAATACAAATGCGCTTATCGTACGATACGTACGCGATCATCCCAGCCGTTCGATCAGGTGCAGATCTGGTGCGAATTCAATACATATCGCATGTGAAAAAATGGTTAGCATGGGGTAGTGTGAAACATGGCATGGGGTGTGTAGATGGACAAAATCGCATGTGGAAGATTTGAATATCGCATGTGAAAAAATGGCATGGGGTGTGTAGAATCGCATGTGGAAAATTGAATATCGCATGTGAAAAAATGGCTAGCATGGGGTAATGTGAAAAATAGCATGGGGTGTGTAGAATCGCATGTGGAAAATTGAATATCGCATGTGAAAAAATGGCATGTGGTAATGTGAAAAATGGCATGGGGTGTGTAGAATCGCATGTGGAAAATTGAATGTCGCATGTGAAAAAAATGGCATGGGGTAATGTGGAAAATGGCATGGGGTGTGTAGAATCGCATGTGGAAAATTGAATATCGCATGTGAAAAAATAGCTAGCATGGGGTAATGTGAAAAATAGCATGAGGTGTGTAGAATCGCATGTGGAAAAAGTGAATATCGCATGTGAAAAATCTGTGTGTGTGTTACTGTTCATCTTCTTCGATTGTTGGTCGATCATTGTCAGTTTTCTTCCGTTTGACCCTTACAACTCCCAAATTAGTAGTTCTTATTAACGAAGGGAGGTTGGGGAAGAAGATTTTCAGGTTTTTGAATTTGATTTAGGGTTTGATTTTGAACTATCATCGGTCAATTACAGAGATTTATGACCTCGCAATGACGTTTAGCCTTCCTGGTATGATTTAGATATATTAAAATGATTAATTTAATCATTTAAATTAGTTTCGCTCGCGTTTGATCGATTGAAGATCGTACGGCTGAGGGCATCGCGTACATAATGTATGATAAGAGGTATTGTACGTTAACCGGCCTCTATATATATATATAGGTAGAGGATCCTGTAAAAAGTGCTCAAAGCGTAAGAAGTGTGAGAAGTGTATTATAACACTATATATAATACTATATAACACCATATAAACACCGTATAACAATATTTAACACCATATAATACAATATAACACTATGTAACACTATATATCATTATATAACAAATATAACACTATAGGTTGTCTGATAGCATGTCTATGATAGATGTATAGTGTTATATTTATTATATAATGTAATATAGTGTTACATAGTGTTATATGGTATTATATGGTGTTACATATTGTTATACGGTGTTTATATGGTGTTATATAGTATTATATATAGTGTTATAATACACTTCTTACACTTCTCACACTTTAGGCCCTTTTTACACTATCCTTACCCTATATATATATATATATATATATATATATATATATATATATATATATATATATATAGGGAGGGGCTCATGCAAGAACCACCCTTATTGTGAGAACCTTGAGAACCAATGTGAACACAACCTAAAATAGCTAAAAAAAACCTAAAAAAACCTAACCCCCCCTCCCCCCCCCCCCAAAAAAAAAAAACCTAAACCCCCCCCCTCCCCCCCATAGGGATGGCAAAAAAGCCCAAGCCCGACGGGTATACCCGAAACCCGAAGCATACGGGCCGGGTATACCCGAAGCCCGACGGGTATAGGCCGGGTATGGGATAAAAATATAAAAAAATTCGGGTATGGGTACGGGTATGGGATTTAGCGATACCCGTCCGATACCCGGCCCGTTTACCCAAATAATACCCGAAAGCATATTATTCTAAATTTAATTTTCCATTTATATAAACTTTAATACATACACTTATTCATATTATTTTGCTTTGTTGTTTGTCTTCAAGACTTTAACATACAAACACAAAATTTCATGTTTAGTTATGTAGATTAAAAATGTGTGTTAGTTTTGGAATTTTCTAAATACATTTCAAGTTGTTAGGGAGATTACATGGGTTCTGATTAATGCTACTATTTTTCATGTTTGGTGTTCAATTAAATGCAAATTATATAAACTGACATTATGTGCTCCAGAGTAGTAGTAAATTAATTAGTTAATTATGTAGATATATGTTTGAAATATGCATTTGAATATGATATATTTGTATGTTATTGGTCATATTTTCCTTTGTTATAGTTATTAAAGTAGTAAATTATATAAACATTAGAGTAAAAAATACACATGAGAGTTTCAATGATACTTTTAACAAATTAATGGGTATACCCGTTACCCGCGGGTATACTCGATACCCGATGGGTAAATACCCGACAAGTACCCGACGGGTAACGGGCCGGGTACGGGCCAAAGAATCACAACCGGGTACGGACTTGGGATTACTAATACCCGGCCCAAACCCGGCCCATTGTCATTCCTACCCCAAGCTAAATGCTAAAAAAAACCTAAAAAAACCTAACCCCACCCCCCCCCCCCACCCAAAAAAAACCTAAACCCCCCTCCCCCACCCCCAAAAACCTAAACCCCCCACCCCCCCCCCCCCCCAAAGCTAAAATGCTAAAAACTAAACCCCCAAAAAACCTAAAAAAATCTAAAAAAATAAAAAAAAATCAAAAAATGTTTTTTTGAATTTTTTAATATTTTTTATGTTAAAATCGCTACTTTTAGAAGCCAAAAAAAAATTTTTTTTTAAATATTTAAAATTTTTTTTTTTTGGCTTAGAAAAGTAGCGATTTTTTTTATAAAAAATATTAAAAAATTCAAAAAAAAAATTTGTATGATTTTTATGCATTTTTGGTGTGTTCACATTGGTTCTCGCGGTTCTCACAATAAGAGGTGGTTCTCGTATGATCTTCTCCCTATATATATATATATATATATATATATATATATATATATATATATATATATATATATATATAATGAGAGATAGAGTGAAAAGAAGCGTAAGAGTAAAAGCCTTATTGATAACTTAATATGTTTAGACTGCGGGGAGTGGAGCGTTGGTTGGGGCGGGGAAACCCTTCAACGCTCCACTTCGGGTTGGTGTTGGTTGGGGCGGTGCCCCTTTGGCGTGGGTATTCAGCCTGGCGTGGGGCAAGGGAGCAGGGTGACTTGGTTGGCTTTGGTTGGTTGATTCAATATGGCTGGCTTTGGTTGGCTACTTTAATTAAAAAAAAAAATTCACATGGCTGGTCACGCCAAGCTAAGCCACGGCACACCAAACCTCTCATTTTTCTCCATAAGTTTGTGGATCTCACCCTCACCACGTGTCGAGCAATGCCCCCAGCCCAAGCGCCTCCACTCCCCGCAGTCTTAGGGGTTGTTTGTTTGTTTTTTTTTTGGGGGGTAAAGAGTTGTTTGTTTGTTTACCTCTTGATGAGGGCTTTTAATGGTTCAGAATTCTTACTGGTTCAGCACTTAATGATTCAGACTGTTTGTTTCGTGAGCAGATGTCTGAATAGTTCAGACATTTGACTCTGAATTGTTAAGTATTATACAGAGTCTGAATGGTTAAGACCTCTAATATTAATTTGTCAGACATTTGCCTCTGAAGGGTTAAGCATTATACTGGCTCTTAATGATTTAGACCTCTTACTGGTTCATCATTTAACTATTCAGAACTTACCAAACAGCCCCTTACGCTTAGGTGATGTTTGTTTTTTGGCCAGAAACACTTCTGGCCACTTATGTCTGCTTCGCGCAGACATGCACAGACCTTTGGGTCTTGCAGCTTGTTTGTTTTCCAGAAGCACTTCTCACCTTTTACCTCTTCCCCACGCAGACATAAGTCCACCTCTTCTCTCTTTCAAAACACATCTCTCCACCACCACCTCCTGCATCCCCGCCACCGCCACCACCTCCACCCCCACATCTCCACCACATCTCCACAGATCTAGAGAACAAAGAAATCTGGCCTGAACTTAAAACCGAATCTGGAACCTCATACCTGAACCCGAGACCCGAAATCCGAATCTGATACGCAACTGAACCACCACCCGAAAACCAAATCTGGAACCTCTAGCCGCCGTCGGCCACCATCGCCGCCCCCTTTTATTCTCTGAAAACGGTTCACCACCGTTAACCGAGCCACCAGCCGTGGTCAACCTTCGTCATAAGCATCTTCATCGAACATTCGTCATCCATCAACACCATCGTCATCTCGTCGGAGAAGACTCAGCACCACCACCGTCATCGGAAAACGAGAGGGGGGGGGTCCACCGAGGAGACACATCGACCGGAGAAGATGCTCTGTGGTCTACCAGACTTGGAAACGTGAGGATGGTGGTTGTTGGTTGCGGTGGTGGCAGGTGGACGGTGGAGGAGGTGGTGGCAGATGGTTGTGGTGGTGGTAGATGAAGGCACAGAGAGAGAGAGGTGTGTCTGTGTGTGGTGTGTTGTGAAGTTTTTGTAGAACTAAAAAAACAAACCCTCTTCTCCTTGCAACTGCAAACCTTTGGTCCACCTCTTCTCCTGCAGACGCCTGTAGATATGGTCCGCAGACTGCAAACCTTTTGCATCTGAAAAAACAAACACCACCTTAGTGATTGATTATTGATTCGAAACTAAGATGTGTACATTTTCACATTGACTTGGAAGCTGAAGAAAAACTCAGAACAAACAGATCTGGACAAATATGTAACAATTGTACTACACATTTACATTCCAATATTGCCCCCATCGTCCGGCTGTACATCAAACCCATATTCACTATATAAACCAATAAAATCTTGTCTGATTCCTCCGTTTCACTCAAATCCAACATGTTTCGCAACCTCTTCTTCACCTCTCTCCTCCTCGTACTCATCCTCTCCGCCGCCGCTCACGGCGGAGACGACAACGACGACGACGCTGATGCCGCCGCCGACACCCCAAAACCCGACCTCCGGTCAAGATCTTTAATCCTCGTAAAGATTTGGTGTTTAATAATAATATTTTTTGCCACTTTCATAGGCGGTGTGTCTCCGTACTTCTTGAAATGGAACGAGGGGTTGTTGGTGTTGGGCACACAGTTCGCCGGCGGCGTGTTTCTTGGAACGGCGATGATGCATTTTCTTAGTGATGCCAATGAAACGTTTGAAGATTTGACAAGTGTTGAATACCCTTTTGCGTTTATGTTGGCTTGTGGTGGTTATTTGCTTACTATGTTTGCTGATAATGTCATTTCTTATGTTTATGGGAAACAGAGTGGTGACGATGTTGAAGATCAAGGTTTGTTTTTTCACTTTTTGAATTTTTTGATAATTGAATTGGTTAATTTATAAGAATGTTTAAGATATTTTTTTTTGTGTTTTACTGATCAATTAGTTATATTTAGTTATAACTTATAGTTGATTAGTTGGTAGGAGTTTTTTTTTAATTTTAACAGTTAGTATTAGGAGTGTTTATAAACGGTTGTAAGTTGTAACCGACTAGACCGAAGAAAGTCAACTGATTTGATCAGTTTGAAATATATACCTAGTTCACCGGTTCGGTTTTAATGGTGTATGTTCAGTTTACGGTTTGAAACTTCAAACCGACGGGTTAACATTTATAATTGATTTTTTTAATCATTTAGGAATACAAAGTTGTATGTATATATATACATATGTTGAATTTATAAACGATTTTAATCATTTTTTGTAGTTTAATACAAAATTATGCTTGTCTCCCTTGATTGTGATTTCCTACCCAACTAATCTGGCTGGTTTTGTTTGTCTCTGTTCAAAACCGTAGTTAGCAGTTAAACCCGAAGTTTCGTAAAAACTAATGAACCGGATCATCAACATCCCTAAAAATAAGTACCAAATTCGACTAAATAGTTAAATAATTGTTTCTATTGCGTTATCACCTCAAAAAATTATTTTGTAGCTATTTGTTTTACAAGTTGCAATAATAAGTAATCATTATTATATTTATATTATCCGATCTGCAAACATGAATCTTGATTTAAAAGACATCCACGCACTGAAAAAAAAAAAGGATCAAATGAGGAAATTCTTTGGGTCCACCACTAACCATATATCAACATTAGTTGCTAAAATATCTTGCTTTCTAAGCAATGATTCTTGTTTTTCAAGAAACAACATATTTGATGCAAAAAGGAGTGAGACATTGGTGGGCGGTGATAGGAGACCTAAGGAAACCTGGGTTTGATCTTTGAGTTAAACGGGTTTTATCGGTAATTTCACCATCGTGCCTACGGGCGGGTGGGTTACCGGGTTTTCCCTGAAATTGGTGGTGGGCGACTAGGGTCAGTGGCGGAGGTTACTTGGTGCCCGGGGGTGCACCCGCCCACCCTAATATTTCGGGTAGAAGTGTATAGGTTCCAATTTTTTGTCCGGAAATTTTAAAAATTATATAAGATCGCCTCTCACCAATTATTTTTCCTAATTATGTATACAATATATAAATTAAAGTAAAGTTTATTACCACTTTATATATCCTAAATATTTATACAATATATAAATTAAAATAAAGTTTATTACCACTTTGTATATAAGTGATGGGAAGTTTTGTAAATATATTTTAACTCTTATTTGTTTAACCCTAGATTACCCACCACACGATAAACTTAATCACAAGTTTTTATGTGTTAGAACGGATCCTTTGAATGAATGAAATTTTTTTGTTTTATTTGGAACTATTATTATTTGACCTGACCCGAATCGATAGCAGACCCGACCCGAAACATAACGATAGGAAAAAAAATATTAGGTCCTATCACTTTACGCCCCCTTGAAATTTTTGGTCAAGCTCCGCCACTGACTAGGGTTACTCTCAGAGTACTCCGTTTGTCTAGTGGATGCTCCGAGAGTGCTCGGGATTGATTTGTTGGCCGTTAAAAAAAACATATGTGAACAATACATGGGTTGTTGATGACAGGGGAAACCAGGAATGGAAAAGACGGAATTACCCATCCAAAAATCGGAATATCATCAGTATCTTCACTAGGAGACAGCGTTTTGCTAATAGTAGCATTATGTTTCCATTCGGTGTTTGAAGGAATAGCAATCGGAATCGCGGATTCTAAAGCTGATGCTTGGAAAGCCTTATGGACCATATCACTTCACAAGATCTTTGCAGCCATTGCAATGGGCATTGCCCTTCTAAGAATGATTCCAGACCGGCCTTTGTTGTCATGTGCATCTTACGCTTTTGCATTCGGGATTTCAAGTCCCGTTGGGGTGGCAATCGGAATAGTAATCGATGCAACTACTCAAGGCCGGGTTGCAGACTGGATATTTGCAATATCAATGGGGATAGCGTGTGGTGTGTTTATATACGTGTCGATTAATCATTTGTTACGAGGTTATCAGGCGCAAAAGCCTGCGGCTGTAGACACTCCACATTATAAGTTCTTAGCTGTAACTTTGGGGCTTGGTGTGATTGCTGTTGTTATGATCTGGGATACATGATTTGAGCCTTGGTGTTTTGTTTGTTTGTGTTTTTTTTTTGGACATAAGGGTGGACAAGTTTAAGAATACAGGTCTATTGTAAAGAAGCATAGTTTTGACAAGATCTATAAAAACATATATTGGTTGTTAGTTTTGACAAGATCTATAAAAACATATATTTGTTGTTTTTTGTTAGTGTAAACTGCCAAAATGATCCCTAAGGTTTGGTCACTTTTGCCACTTTAATCCAAAACTCAAACCTTTTGAATATGGGTCCCTATGGTTTCAATTTTGCTGCCATGTTCATTCAAAAGCAAAATCTGGTCAGATTTTCAGTTAACATTCAACTTTTTTTGAACATGTTTTGATCATTCTCAATATGGTGTTGGTCACTGGCAAAGGTTTTGATCATTTTCAACATGTTTTGGTGATTGAAAAATCTGGATGTTAACTGAAAAATCTGACCAGATTTTGCTTTTGGATGAAAATGACAACAAAATTGAAACCACAGGGACCCAGATTCAAAAAGTTTAAGTATTGGACTAAAGTGACAAAAGTAACCAAACTTAACTTAAGGACTATTTTGGCAGTTTACCCTTTTTGTTAATAACAAAAGTTGAACAAGCCGGCAAACATAACCACTAATATATTTTTTTTCTTTTCCTAAACATGGATTATTATTTGAAAAAAAAAAACTTATAATTTGCAATGGGTCTATCGACCCCAAAAAAAAAAACTCGATGTGTAACAATTCGTGAGTTTGATCCATTGCTGATGCTCTTAATACAAAAAGGTATTTTCTTGATCAAACGACTCTTTAAGAGGAATTTATTTTAAATTACTACTATATTACTAATATTATTATTTAACTAAAAAATATACATGTTAAGAGCCTTAGAAGAATCTTTACGCCAACATGTGACCAGTGTGAGTTTTAAGTTTAAGGTTTTATTTTTATAGGTTTTAAAATGGATGTTTACAGATGGATAGAGGGAGATGGATATTTTGGAATTACAGGCAAATGAATTAAAATATCACAAGAATACAAAGAGCAGACAAAAACTATACAACTTATATATAAAAAAAAATACAAGTAAAAGGTTTAAAAAAAGCAAATAGTCTATTAAATTACTATTTTTTTATTTGAACGGCTAGTAGACCAACTGGTTGGGCTTTCGCACCAACTTTGTGGTACAAGACTATATTAAATTAGAGTAAAATGCACGGATAGTTCATGTGGTTTGGTGAAATTTCACCTTTAGTCCCTAACTTTTCAGAATTACAATCTTAGTTCCTGTGGTTTGACAAGTTGTTACTCGGATAGTCCCTAAGGCGGATGAAGGGTACTCGGGTAGTCCCTGTGGTTTGACAAGTTGTTACTCGGATAGTCCTTGTGGTTTGACAAGTTGTTACTCAGATAGTCCTTGTCATTTCACACCCACTTAACCAAAAAAACTAACCTCCATCCGCTTTAAGGACTATCCGAGTAACAACTTGTCAAACCACAAGGACTAAGAGTGTAATTTTGAAAAGTTGGAGATTAAAGGTGAAATTTCACCAAACCACAGGGACTATACGTGCATTTTACTCATTAAATTACTATGTAAACTTTTTGTAATGAAATCAAACGATATATATTATATAAAAATAACAAGACTAGCCAGGAGCTAGAAATATATATAGAAGACTAAGAACAAACATCAAAATTGCATCACTTCTTCCAATCTAACAATTTGAGTCTAACTCTATTTGCAATCCAAAAATAAGTGTTCAATTTGATTTCCTCCATGATCTCATCATGACTCCATTGAATATTGCTTAAAATTTTAAAATTCTGAGGGTGTTTGGGATTCCTTTTCAATTTCTCCTTCTCAAAAGTCTTTCTCAAATTCAATAAGTAAGAAATCCTGACTTCTCAAAATCTCCTTTTTGAAGACATAATCTACTCTAAAAGTCTTTTTTTATGGTGTTTGGGATTCCTTTTACTTCAAAAGTCCTTCTCAGATGGTGTTTGGGATTCCTTTCCTTCACAAAAGTCCTTCTCAAATGGTGTTTGGGATTCCTTTCCTTCTCAAAAGTCCTTCTTAGCTCCAAAAGTCACTTTTAAAAGGAATCCCAAACACTCCCTCTATCTTTTTCTCTTTTGCCTAGAATCGTGTGTAGAATCACCAATCAAATTAACACAACTTCAATTACACATGAAAATTGTATGTTTTTGTAGACTTCTGACTTGAACCCTGTATATATACATATCGACACATAAATGATCGATGCCATGAACCATAGTGTGAACCCTTGGTGGTGTCGATTCCTAATCACCCCCTAATCTTTTTTACCTGAGTTTAAGTCTTCATCTTCAACTTGTTGACCACCTTCTTCCACGTGTGTCATACTATCTTTTTGAATTTCCCCAGTATGCATCGCTCCACATAGATCTTCCAATTGATTAAATTGCATCACCATCGTATCACATCACTTGAATCCATCTCGCATAGATTTTGGATAATCTGAATTACTTAGATTTTTCTTGCGTTTGTGTCACACAACAATTCCTTTTTTTTGCGTTTATTCATATTCTTTACAATTGTTTGTATGGTTATGTGAGAATCATGGTAAATTTGTTAGAATTTATCGTCCCAACCACAATTGTTGAAAGATGTTTTTTGCAATGAAGTTTGTGAAGTCTGATTTGCGTAATTGGATTGGTGTTGAGAATTTAAGCAATAGTTATATTTGTTATATTGAAATAGACATGCTTAGAAATGTCAAGCTAGATGACGTAATGGCCAGATTTCCGAAAATGAATACTCGTAAAGAGTGAATTTAGATTTTTTAGATTTTAAATTTTCATTGTGTTTTTAATGACTTTTGACATACTTTTATTGATTACACAAAATTTATTTTGATTACTTTCTTTTTATATGACCCTATTTGGTCTGACCCGAACTGAACCAGAATTTTTTTTTTATATAATGATAGTCAAATGACCCCTATAAATTTCCACATTCTATGAAAAATTTCCTGGGTTTGACAATAACTATTAGGACAATACCTTGGGGTATCTGATCTATGTGGGTGTTTGGGTTAGCTTATTTTGGAGTTACTTTTAACTTATTGACTTATAAAAAGTTAACAAGTCATTTTGGTAGTGTTTTGATAAGGTTGAGAAGGAGTTTTATAGCTTGAAAAGGAGAAAATTATAAGTTAGAATTTCTGACTTCTGATTTATAAAAAGTTAATAAGATATAAATTAAAAGGAACCCCAAACACCCCCTACATAGTCTTTGTACAAGATAAAACAACTGATATGACAAAAAGGATGGTGGAGAGATAATAGATTCCTAAAAAAACCAAGAACATCTTCGTTAATGGTATGAAATTCCTCAAATATGATGCAACAAAGTTATTGACTGAAATTATAAGTTGATTAATAGTTAAGGGACTATATCTGTAACATACTGCCTTTTTTTTCTTTGCAACTTCGAACTTGGAAGGGGGAGATGACAAGACGCAATGGCCAATGTTGTCAATAACTTATTGATATCGGGAATTTCTTGGTGGGGTTGAATTTCGAAATCCCGCCAAGTTAACCCCATTATTTGAATTCGTTTTCGATTCTCAACTTCATTCGTAAAAGATTTGGGATTTAGGGTTTGATCGAAGATGAACGTTGGCGATCTTCACAAGGTCTGGGAAATCAGAACATTGAAGAAGAAAGTTGGAGGAGATGAAGCCAGGAAATTCCTTGAGAAAATCGCCAAACAGGTCCAACCCATCATGCGCAAGCATAAATGGAGGGTCAAAGTTCTATCCGAAATGTGGTACAACAACACTCTAAAACCCTAATTTTCTTTTGCATTTCACAGATATGGGTTTTGATGTATGTTTTTGCAGTCCGAAAAACCCTCGTCTTTTGGGTTTGAATGTGGGACATGGTCTTCATGTGAAGTTGAGGCTTCGGAGACCGAATACGGATTGGGATTTTTACCCTTTTGATGAAGTTCTTGATACAATGTTGCATGAGTTGTGTCATAATGCTATTGGTCCTCATAATGTTAGTTTTTACAAGCTCTGGGATGATCTCAGGAAGGTATTAAACATAAGTTTCCACTTTGATGATGTTTTTAGTTCCCTTTACATGTTAGTTTTAGGGTGTTGCTATACGCCATACAGGCCGCATGACAGGGCAAAAATGGTCATATGGGTCTGTCATTTCTTTGCCGGTCAAAACATCACACGGGCCTCATGATTTAGCTGTCGTATACCATCATACCACCCATATGACCATATTTTTCCAACTCATACGGCCCATATGGACTCTTGTATGACACGTCAGTGGAATAGTATGTCAGTAGTGTTTGAATGGTATGTCATTGGTGTTTTCTCCAATGTTATACTACAGCCCAAACGGACCATATAGCTCGCATGATATGTCAGTGGTGTTTGAATGGTATGTGTATGTCATTGGTGTTTGTTTAGTTGTTCTGTAGCTTTAACTAAAGTTATGATCTTTTTGTCATCTTATGAAGTGATGATGCTGAATTTGGTTTCATTGATGTATCTTAATCATGTTTCTGTTTCCCTTTGTGTTCTTGGGATGTAGGAATGTGAGGAGTTGATGAGCAAAGGGATTTCCGGGTCAGGTGACGGGTTTGATCTTCCAGGTAGACGCTTAGGTGGCAGTTCTCGTCAACCTCCTCTTTCGTCTCTCCGCCAGACTGCACTTGCAGCTGCACAAAATAGGGCTCGCCAGGGATCTCTTTTACCACCGGGACCTAATCGGCTTGGTGGCGATAAGTCTATTATGTCTGCCCTAACTCCTGTACAAGCAGCAGCAATGGCTGCCGAAAGGAGGTTTCGAGATGACATATGGTGTGGTCTAGAAGAGATAGTAGACGAAGATGAAACAGGCAATGGTGGTAGCGGTGGTGGCCCACAGGATAAAACGGTTCAAGATATAAAAACTTTGGTTATGAATGCAAAAGCTCAGAAAAGGGTTCATCGATCAGATAATGCTCATTTAGAGTCGCATATTGTTGACTTGACAGATGTTGCATCGGTATCCAATTCAGCAGTTGCTAATGACACGTCAGCTAACAAAAAAAGTCGCCAAACGGGAAGTTTTATTGATTTAACAAGTGATGCTTCCACTAGTGGATCTTCAAGTGATCAAAAAACAGGATGCAACGTTGAGTTGAATGGGTGGGAGTGTATGATGTGCACGTTGTTGAATCCGGTAAGTATGCAATACTGTGAAGTGTAAATTATTATAGTTTAATAAGTTATTGGGTTAAATCAGGCAAGAAAGTTGTATATATTTTAATTAAGATGATTTGATTATGTCAGCCTTTAGCTCCAATCTGCGAGCTCTGTGGGACCCACAAACCGAAAGAAAAGGAAGACAAGTATAAGGCATGGTCGTGTAAATTTTGTACGCTTGAAAACGATGTGAAGATGGAGAAATGTGGAGCGTGTGGACAGTGGAGATATTCTTATGGTCAACCCATAGCAACCCCATCCCCAAATGTTGGTACTTGAGAACGTCATGAACTTGAAGAACTGCTTTAACAGAGTACTCTTTTCGGTTTGGATTTGATTTGACGGTTTTTACAGGGGATTTTGGTTATTCAAAGTGATTCTGTTGCATATATTATTGGTATATAAACCTGCTGGTTGATGTGATTGTTTTCCTTCTAGTTTGTTGAAAAACAGTCATTTTTGGGAATTTAAAGTTTCAAAGTTTGTGCTTGACAACACTATATTTATCTTCTTGATGTGCCTGCAAGCATATATCTTAATCTATTATGTTTAATAACCGCAAAGAATAGAGCAAGTTACTTGGGTATGTAAATAAAAGTAATCCGATTCTATGGTGACAGAAGCTGTTCTATAGGTTCCGAGTTCAGAACCATCTTTGTATCTGTCAAATGTCGTTCACCTTCGAACTGTTTCTAAACGGTTTTTTCTTTGCGTCGTCAGCTCACTTCAGATTAACTAAAAGTTTACAAAATAAACATAATCTAATGGCTTTAACGTAATGACCCGAACAATGTGAATGAGTTAATAAATCTACAAATTATAATAAATCTACTTGTGTGGGTATGTAATAGCTGAATAAATTTAGTATTGTTATATTGAGTAAATAGATTGTACAGTTGCGGGGATAGCTCAGTTGGGAGAGCGTCAGACTGAAGATCTGAAGGTCACGTGTTCGATCCACGTTCACCGCATAATTTTTTTATTTTCTTGCAATTCGCACCGAAGGACAAATAATATCCGGTATTTTCATCGATCAATTCATATTTGCTTGCGAACCCGAGTCATCAATATTAGTCTAGCCCCAGTTATGTTTTCAGTTACAATCTTTCCAATTTAATTTTTATTTTATGCTTTATTATATTAAAATAATATTGTATACATGTATTTTTTTAATTTTTACTCAATCTCCCAATTCAATCCAAACTTCTTTTTTTATCTATTAATCTCATATCTCAATTCAATCCAGACTTTTTTTTTATCTATTAATCTTAGAGTTAATTACATGGTTAGCCTTTGCAGCTTATATAAAGTAACAATGTAAGGTATAAATGGTTTAAAGTCTCACTCTAAGGTATCAGTTTTTAATTTTGTAACAATCTAAGGTACTAAAATTAATATATGTTAATTTTTTTAGTTGGTTCAAGAACATTTATGTCTTTTACATCTAAAGGGCTAGTTATATAACTATATGGTTAACACGGGATTGTTTATGTAATCTACACAAAAATAAATATATATTCTTATATTGTGATTGAATGTAACTAAAGAGCAATATAATAAAACAAACACGATAAATAGAACTGATTTAACATGCCCAAAGGTTCATGATGAATAACCAAAGACCAGTTCAAAACAGTTACATCCTCCTACTAGACAGATAGCGACAATGGTTGGTCGTAATCAGTTGTAACCGTAAATCACTGAAGGGGTATGGTCCTAAAAAGCCGCGCAAACCGTCTACCAAGTCGCGCGCGGAACCATACTCCTAATTTAACAAGCAGTTCAATTTCAGACTCGCGTGGATTCCTTCACCAAAGACTGACCTCGCGCGACGTCGAAACATGAAAGAACACCGACTTCAACACTTAGCATTCTGAATTAGAGCCTTGAACCACCCATACCCTGCGCGGGCTGGTTACGTGTTCAACAAGGGTCACGCAGGACTATGGCGCAAGGCCACTTCAGAAGACATAAAGGTACAAGTGGCAGAAGAAAGGGGCCAATCCGCGTCCTCCAGACTCTGCTCAATCGTGCTACATGATCGTCTGACGTGCAGGAGACAGAGAGTACACAAGGACGCCTACGTGGCACCAATCACAGGGCAGAGACACCTGCCCCACGATCTCCACTTACCTGCTGATGGCAGAGGGACAACAAGGCCGACAACAGTGACACGTGGCTCCACTCATGGTGCGCCAGCATCGGAGAACTTCTAGAAGCCACTAACGGTCGACGCCAGTGAGACAAAGAGCATATCCTCTAAGTTGTCGCCTTACGACCCAAAGCCCATCAGCCCATCTCCTCTTACACCTCTCCGGCTATAAATAGGACCCTTCATTCACAGGTTAAACCATTCTATTCCCTCTACTCTCACCCTCTACACACTTTAATCTCCTCAAAACAGTTACTTATTCTCACGTCGGAGTCTGGTTAAGAGGGAAACCCCCATATTCCCCTCTTAACGAGCTAACGGTGTTCTGTTTTGCAGGATTAGCGGATCATTAAGAATCTCAGAAAATGATAAGAAGATTAACCCTTATGGTAGAAACATAAACCAAACTAATCAACTCTAAAATTAGTTCCGTGTTTCTTCATTGGCGCCCACCGGTTTTTTACAAATCGCTTTCATCTTCTTTTTCTGAGTTGTTTTTCCTTCGATCATGGCTGGTCAAGGAATCGTTCCTGATTTTGGTTTTGGAACAAAATCTAATGCAGTGTTGGGGGAGGACAACCAAAACGTCCAAGCCCAACATGTAGAAGAAATCGGTGAAATCGAAGTAACCAACACTGGGGGACCCCGAGCGAGCATCACTCGCATCACTCAGACGGTAACCCCAGGAAACAATGGTGCTGGACCTTCAAATCCGGCTCCACCTCAGAACATTTCGGCGCTATTAGGGCTACCTGAAGGCGAAACTCCAGCCTCTTGGTACGCCAAGCAAATTGCCACCATCAATGCTGCGTATCAATCTTTGAGCGCACAGCAAGCAGTTTTACAAGCAGAACCTTCCTTGGTTACACCTCAGGGTCAGAGTCAGGGGGCGCGCCAGATACCCCCACAACAAAACCTCCAAGGAAGAAGTAACAGACCTCCCCTCACGAGAAGGCCAAGCCTGCATGAGACGCACGACACGCGGGGAGAGACAAAAAGCTATTATGACTATCCGTCAAATGTCTAAAGAGGCCCAGTTCAGACCCGGCTTGGGCCACACAACTTGAACAATAAATGGGATGACACAGACCCTAACGACCCTACTTGTCAAGATGACGTAGTGTCTTCAGTCTTCAATCGCTTACAGAGGAACCATGAATATTACAAGCCAAGGCAGCACGTCGGATACAACGAAGAGGCAGAGCGACACTTCCGCCTCGCCTATCAGCTAGCTGAAGCTGCAGAACATTCAAAGTTCATCCCAAAGATTGCTCTAGCGCCGCTATCAAGAGAAAAATTGCCTCCAACAGTTGGAAAGTTTAATGGGCCGACTGATCCTGATGATCACGTTAGAGTATTTACAAGCGTTGGTTGCATGGGAGGATGGAATATGCCTATGTGGTGCCATTTGTTTATCCAAACTTTCATAGGGGCTGCTCGCGCCTGGTTTGACAGCCTCCCACCAGGAAAGATCAAGTCGTGGGTTGATTTCAGAACACAGTTTGTAAACCACTCCAGTCAGCAAAGACGTTACCAGCGCGACACAGCTGAAGTAACGGACATTTGGCGAAGAGAGAACGAAGGTTTAGAAGATTTCATCACTCGCTTTAATAAGGAGTGTTTGGAAATCGGTGGTGTAAGCGAACAACTATTGCGCACTCACTTAAAGAAAGTCATTCGCTGTGATAGCCTCATCAGGACTATCACGGGAAAAAATGGAATGCCCAAGGAATGGGATAAGCTCATGGAAGCTGTGAAGATAGTCGCACAAACTGAAGAGTTATTGGCCGGTCACAAGAACTCTTACACTGAAGACATATTTTCCAATGGAAGCTCGCGCGAAAACAACAGGCGCAACAAGGGCAAAAACCCTGGATGGAAAACCAGCCATTCCAGCGGTTATGACGAACGACCTCGATACAGACAAGACGCGCGAGACACTATTGATCGCATTGGTTATCGGAAGGCAATCAGGAATGAGAATCGAGAAAAACACTGGACTCCGCTCATAAAGACACCAAAAGAGGTGCTCATGACGGAGAACCATGATTTTAAGGCTCCCAGGCCTATGACGAACAAGAAGGGGCAGGACCCCAACCTGTACTGTGACTTCCACAAGGATACAGGTCATCTGACAGATGACTGTATCAGCTTACGGTAAGAAATCGAAAAAGCATTGAAAAGTGGAAAGCTAAGCCATCTGGTAAAGAACGTGCGCAAAGAGACACGTCAGATTCAGCGCAACGATGATGGAATAGAGAAAAAGGTTAGACGCTTGGAAACACACATGGGCAACGGACCAAGATATAGCGCAAGAGATAAAGGCAAACGACCTTTCGAACCGGCATGGCAAGAGCAACAGGTCATCTTCCCGGCAGTACGTGGGGGTCCACGAGCCACGCGCCCCGTCGTCATTACCGGTATTATTGGGCATTACGAAACAGAATACGTATTCATCGATCCGGGAAGTAAAGCGGATATCATCTATAAGCAATGCTTTAATTAGTTTGACAATGAAGATAAAGCGAGACTTGAGCCAGTCGACTACCTTCTGTCAGGGTTCTGCAACCAAATGGTCTTCCTACTAGGCCAAATCAGCTTCCCCGTTACGCTGTCTGACGGAAAGCATTCAAGAACCACAATTGTCAACTTCATCGTGATGCCTGTCAAATCAAGGCATGATGTTTTGATTGGGAGAGAAACCTAAGGAGAGCTGAACATGGTAACCTCCACACCCCACTCAGCCATCGGGTTCCCAACTGAGACGAGTGTGGCGATTATATATGCAAAGAAAGAAGTAATGTCAGCAGAGGATGCGCGCCCAACCAAAGCGGTGAAAGTTTCAACATTTGAACCAGAAAAGTGGGTTTTAAACCGCAAATACCCAGAGCAAACGGTGACGATAGGCCACGCAATCTCACCAAACATCAGAACACACCTCAAACAACTTTAGTTTAGAAATATGGACATTTTCACCTGGACTCCAGCATATATGACCGGTGTCCCGCGCGACGTTACCGAACACTGTCTGAACACTTATCGCTCCGTTGAACCAAAAGTGCAAAGAAGGCGCAGCTTAGGGGCGAATAAGACTAAAGCAATGAATGAGCAAGTGTGCGAGCTGTTAAAAGCAGGAATCTTAAGAGAAGTACGTTACCAGAGTTAGGTCGCGAACCCTGTCATGGTCTAAAAGTCAAATGGAGGATGGCGAATGTGTGTCGATTACACCGATCTCAACAAGGCATGCCCGAAAGATTGTTATTCATTACCAGAGATCGACAAAAAGATAGACTCTCTCGTACCATACAGATGTAAATGTTTTCTGGACTGTTACAAAGGTTATCACCAAGTCCAGATGAAGCTAGAGGACGAAGACAAGACAGCTTTTCGAACCGGCCTTGGAATTTTCTACTACACAAAGATGCCTTTCGGCCTCAAGAACGCTAGCGCAACATACCAGCGTTTGATGGATAAAATCTTTGCTGAAGATATTGGGAAGCATATCGAGGTGTACATCGATGATCTAGTAATTAAAAGTCCCGAGGAGGACCAAATGTTAAAAGATATTGAGAAAACATTCAACTCATTGAGAAGCGTGAATATGAAACTGAATCCAACCAAATGTTCCTTTGGTATGGAGGAAGGCAAATTCTTGGGCTTCGTGGTCACAAATGGCGGCTTTAGAGTTAACCCAGAAAAAGTTCAAACCATAGAGCGAATGCCGTCACCTCGAACAATCAAAGAAATGCATCGATTGGCTGGCCGTCTAGCCGCGCTTAATCGATTTCTATCAAACCATGCGGCAAAGTCATACCCTTTTATCAGCACTCTGCGCAACTGCGTAAAAAAGCAAGAATTCAAATGGACGCCTGAGGCAGAAACCGCATTTCAGCAGATGAAAGAATGTTTGATAAAGCTCCCTACTCTGACCGCGCCGTTTGAAAAGGAACCACTCATCTTGTACTTGTCCTCTTCGGACAAGGCAGTTGGGTCGGTATTGTTGGTGGAGAGAGATGGAGTTCAGACTCGAATATATTACGTCAGTAGGGTGCTTACCGATCCAGAAACGAGATATTCAACAATGGAAAAGTTGGTACTTGCGCTACTACACGCCTCTAGAAGGCTGCGCAGATACTTTACAGGGCACGTGATCACAGTACTCACCAACTTTCACATCGGCACAATATTGCAAAAACCAGAGACGTCTGGGCGGTTAGTAAATGGGCGATCGAGCTGGGGGCCACAACATTTTGTACAGGCCGCGCCCAGTCATCAAGGGTCAAGTTCTAACGGATTTCGTCACAGAAGTCCCAGTGGATAAAATCAAGGATTGTGAGATTGTTGAGACTCCCGTGAAAGACACGTCCAATGAGTTATGGTTGCTGTATACTGATGGGGCCTCAAACGAAGATGGCGCAGGAGCTGGATTGCGTCTTGTAAGCCCTGAGAAGCATGAATTTACATACGCCATCAAGTTAGATTTCAAGAATACCAACAACGAGGCGGAATACGAAGCATTCTTGGCAGGCTTGCGCCTCGCCATAAAAATGGGAGCTCAAAATCTGCGAGCGCGTGTTGATTCACTCTTGATCGCCAGCCAAATCAACGGACTATACGATGCAAAGGGCGAAATTATGGCTTTGTACTTAGATCAAGCAAAAGAGTTGCTTCAACAATTCAAGTCCTACAAGGTAGTGCATATTAATCGCTCAGAGAACAAACCAGCAGATGCCTTGAGCAAGCTCACGTCAACTTCTTTTCAGCATCTCGCCAAAGGTGTAAGAATCGAAGTACTAAAAAACCCGTCGGTTCTGCTGCGTCAAGTGAATGTGACAGAGATAGGGCAACCATCTTGGATGAACCATATAATCCAGTATTTGCAAGAAGGAATACTCCCTGAGAACAAAGCAGAGGCAAGGAAGATTCAGCACAAAGCCTTGCATTACGAGATGAATGGTGGTATCTTGTACCGAAAATCCTTCTTGGGGCCACTATTGCGCTACGTGGACCCCCAAGATGCGAATTACTTGATTAGCGAGATTCACGAAGGAATCTGCGGCATCCATGCAGGCCCACGCATGGTTGTTGCGAAGATTATAAACGCTGGATACTACTGGCCAGGGATGCACGTCGATGCTCTAAAGGAGCTGCGCAAATGCGACCTATCACACCCTGGCTTTGTGGAAGCGTGGGTTATTTGGTGTGACTTCTTAATACCATAGCAACAACCATAACAATGCTATATGATAAAAACATGAGATATTCACCCATAAATAAAGTTAGGAAAAATACCATATTATACTTGTCTTAAAACAACAATCGCCAAAATAAGTTACAACCCATGACTTGATTTAACAAGTTCGTAAAAACTTAGCAAAAGACTCTAAACGATACTAGGTTTAGAGATATGTAACCCGTCCAGGAAGAGGTTACACCTTCTAAACCCTGGATGACTTCTTTATTCAAACGCAGCTTGAAAATACGTTCATACCGTGCCAGATCCATTAGTTTCCTGAAATACATGTAGTTTGAAAACATCAACAAAAGTTAAGCGAGTTCATGTGTATGTGAGTCTGTATAAGCCGTTAGAATGTGTCTGTATAAATGTATGTTCTTGGTATGTAGCAATAAGGAAAAAGAGATCAATTAATGTGTAGCTAATACATTAATAAGTGAAATAACATAGGAAGCACTCAAACCTGTAACGCGTATTTCGTACCGGTCCTTCCGGCGGAACGACATAGTCACCACATGCAGCCACACGCTGGCCCATGTGTGGGGCTCGCAACACCCGATAGATCTATCACTCATGCCTCTCGGTCCTTATACAAGGATTAATGGTCTTACGATAATAGCCTATCCATTCACGTGATCTAGCAGTAAATTCCTTAGCTAATCAAACCATGTTTAAAGCGTTTGTAAACAGTATGTAACATGTATTTCACCCCCGAAGTTGTAAAACTGAAAACAGTTAAAAGAAAAGGGGGACATGAACTCACAGATTGCGTCTTCGTACTCGTAACCCAAATCTCGGCGGCAAACACGGCTACCTACAATGGTCTAATGCCGATTAGACGAACGGGTAGTGCCTTGTCTTAGTATGTATGATTTTGAGTTACGATTCTGATATTATTCCAAGTTATAATAGTTGTATTTAGTTCTGGAATAATAGTTAGACAACTATTTTAGAGTTATGCTTCTCAAGTATTGTATATGCGTATTTCCTTCCCAAGGATGGGGGTATTTATACATGTATGCTTTATAATTCGGAAAATATACTTTAAGTCCCACTTATCTAAAATATTCTATCTCCAAAATATACATATTTTTCCCAAAAATATTATATTTTACTTCAAAAAATTTCCAAAATATATATATATTTCCCAAAAATATTATATTTTATTCCATACAATTTCCCAAGATAATACTTTTTCAAAATACACCATTAAGAGTATTTTCCGAAAACACGCGCGTTACATTTTAGAGTTCGCGTTGTAAAAACAACACCAATGTAACTTAAATATTTATTTGTGAGGGCGTTGGTTTTATTTTGGAGTCGTATATTCATGACATTCCAAGTAATATTATTTTTACCCTAAAAATAATATATCTCTAGTTCACAAAATAATCATGTAAGCACACAAGCGTTTTATTATGAAATATATATTCTCAATATATATTTAACAGGTTTCATTTACAAAAATCCACCTCCGACACTTGGTTATTTTGTAACAAAAATCATGACGAAATTTATATTTTAGAAAACAAGTTAAAAATATATTTATAACACTTGTCACCGAAAATATTTCTAAGCGTTATATTTCTAGAAAAATTTCGCCAGAGTTTCCTCTGTAACTGGAGATGTCCACGCTTATAAGCGTATCATTTTCTTTTGTAAAATCATGTTAGCTCGTTCTCAAACAACCATCCCGACATTTAGACATGCCAAATACTACTTATATCGTTACAGTTTTAATATACAAAACTGGGCTATTTTCGGGTATTTTAATAAAATAGTTATCTTATTCTATAAATTCCCAATTTTTTACAAAATAACTTATACGATTAAAATATTATTGTGTAAAAATATCGGGGTCCAAATCGTCACCAATATTTTATAGAAAATCATTTTCCGGACTGCATTCAGATTTACCGTTTTCTGACTGCAGTTCACGGAATATTTTATTTAAAATTCATCGAGAGTCCGATTTACGAAATTCTAGTTGGAGGATCACGGCGACAACAATGACCATCTGCAGTATAAATTTTATGATCTAGCTCTTCAAGAATTCAAGTTATGACTGAAAATATGACTCTCATTTACTGCTGTAAAAATGCAGCTTTAGCTGCTGTTACAAATCGACGCTTTAAAAATAGTAAACGAAGTCCAAAAATTATGATTCTGGTGCCATTAGAACCATATTTCATAGTACATAAACCCAGACTTCAGAAAATACATTTTTCGTTAAGTTATGACCTGTTTACAGCCAGTTAAAGTCGGCTGAAAGTGTAAATCAGCATGCTTTTTGACGGTTAAAGGTTACTAAAGCGCACACATACGATTACCATTCATTATAATACTATTAACATCAGACCCTAAGTCATTTACAGCAGATTTTTGTTCATTTATTTCAGATTTACCAAGTATTATCACCTCTTATCTTGTGATCTTTATGTAAAGCTTCATGTTTGAGATTTAAGTGTAAGATCTTTTAGTGTTCATAGATTTTCATCATACTTTAACTATTAACCACCTCCATAAGATGTAAAATGAATGGATCTAAGAGACTTACCACTAGCTCAAGGCTAGGAGAGTTACAGTGAAGAAAAGTGGTGGTTAAAAGAAAACGAGCGAGGTCCTTGAGCTTTCGAACACACCAAGCTTGTTTATGAAGCTCCTTGCACCTTTGTGTATGTAGAAAATGGTTGAACAAGACTTTGAGGTGGTGGTGGTGTGGTGGAGAGGGGGCGGCCGATCTTCAAAGAGAGGGAGAAAGAGTGAAATTTCTTTGAAGTGTTTATGGAAATGAAATGCTTAACCCTTAAGCTTATTTATGGACCACCTTTTCCCATTAACCCTTAGGTAAAATGTTGTCAAGATATTAGACAACTTTAAATAAAATATTCAAGAATTGTAAGGGTGTGTCCCCTTGGGGGACCGATCGGTTGGGGGGGGGGGGTTATATTGGTTAGATTTCAATTGATTAGTTAGTGTCTAGTTAAGTTTAGTTAGGAATTAGAATTAGTTACTAGTGTGTTATGTAATATAACGGGTGTTAGGGTGTTCGGGGACCCTAACTAGTTCAGAAAAGTGTAAATAATATCATTGACATTATTTTTATGTTCCGAGTAAAGTCCGGTTGTTCGGTTGGATACTGATCCGTTAAAGTGCTAAATAAGCACTTAAAGTGTCTTTAATATTATTTTTAGTGACACAATAAATTCCCGACACTTTGGAAAGTGTCTAGTATTATTTTCCCATGTTTTTGCACTTTACTAGTTTAGTTAAATGCTGAATTTTGTAATAGAGTGCATAATTTTGTAATTTGAGCATGTTTTTGGCACATCCGGTCACTATAAATATTACCTAGTGACGCAGTTCTACAATCCTCACCTCCCTACACCCCCTACCAGTGTTGTAGTCTATTCCCGGCTCATAATGGCCTCAGAGACAGTATCTGTCTAGTGCTGATAATATCAGCATGTTTACTGGTTATCCGTTCATTGTGCTATATGCTTTTGTGCATCAAGGTTGTCACTATAGTTTTGTGTGTAATAAATGGAGTGACAGTAAATAAGTATGATGCAGGAACATGTATGTATCAGAAATCAAGTAGTGTTTTAACCACAATTTAAGCAAGAACAGTAATTAAGCATTAGTTAAATATTAATTAACTTGTACGGATACCTGCTTTGGTGAGGGTTGTCACATTCTTCCCCCGTTAGAAAAATTTCGTCCTCGTAATTTGTACTACCTTAACTCTGTATGGTTACGTCACACGTGTATGTATATGAATAATATCAAGGTAGATAATCTTCAATCCGAATCAAACCTTACTCACATTTGGTGAGTCCAAGAATATATATCAACCCGAATCCCAGGGTTAAAAGGTGTGTGCTCATAGTAGTTGATGTCATGGGTACGAGACGTACCTGATGTATAGCCCAGTGTAATCCAGCTAGCAGGGGATCCACAAAAGAGGAGTTTGACTAATAAGATCCTCATACGGTCGATTGCAATATGCAAGCGAGTTTTCACAAAACATAGCACCCGCTATATGAATCCAAAATCAACAACTCAATGAAATAGTAAAATGATCTGTCAACTCCCGAGTAGACAAATGGTAAGATTCAATGTGTTGAACATTTTGAATGGCGAGAATACGCCGAGTGAATACAAGTGAATCTGGTGTGTCCTTGCCTTGATTCGTAGTTGCATCAGAAATGTTTAAATGACAAGTCAACAAAAGTTGATGTAGTTTTGCGTGAAACGGTTGACCATGATTAGCACAAGCTACAAGTTTGTAATGACACCACAAGGTGTCGCAATGGCATAATTCCATAATAGTGGTGATTGAACAAGTTCACCGTGTTTAAGATTAGATGAAAGTGTACCGAAACAATCTGAAGATTGGATTTACGCGGTGTCATAGAACTTGCAATTAAATATGGAACATCAAAGTACCATTGTTTTTGACCGAAGATGAAAAGTAATAAGTATCGCAAGGCATTTGATTGATTATAAAAGAATCGTTAGGAGGTACATTGCGGTATGGAATAAGTCTTTGTACCTTTGTTTTAACACGCGACTGTGTTGAGACCGAATTAATCGGGATAAACAAAACGGATTTAGAGCGAGTCAATAAACAATTAAATCCGGGTATGAGGTGCGTAACCAAATTAGTGCAAGCTTCGATTATGTGAAAGTATCACTGCAAGGTATCGAAATCAATCAATGATTTAGTGGAGTCATAGGCCAACCGAATCTACTATGACTCGAAATGAAAAGATCTTTGCGAAAATATTCGAATATGATGTTCTCAATACATCATATGAGGTCTGAAACTGGACATGCGAAGTGGGTAAGTCCAAGAAATCGAACTTAACCTCAGTGTAGCCCGACAATAAACATATGTATCAACATAGGAAATATTGGCATGGTAACAAAATAAACCATGAATGTAATTTGTAATGAAAGAAGTTTCAAGAGAGTGTGTTGACTTGATAGCCAAAGAGCCATTAATTTCAATAACGTAGGTTACTCGAATCACAAACCAGTAATTAGATTTAGCAACGTAATATTTGAACTTTAATGAAGCGTTTATTTGAAATGAAACCGCATGCGTAGCAAAAGGTGCGTGGGTTATACATAAGTTTTCAAGTGATGAAGCGATGTGTTTCTACCAAAAGGGAGAAGTAACCAAGTATACGAAGCAAACGTGTGTTCGCTCTCAGCGAATGAAATCAGCGTGGTGCAACTACTTTGAGGGGAGTAGAGATGCAAATATCTACTCGTTAGAAGTAAAAGTGAAGACTTCCACGGAAGCAAATTTAAGTACTTTCAGTTTTGTTAACTGAAGTGACAAGTTTGTCAAGTTGATGACGTTTGATTGAGTTGACAGATATGGTTTCTAAGTAAAACCCTCACTAGTTTGGTCCTGGGTTCCCAAAGGTCCTAGATATAAGTTTTCTAGATTCTCTGGATTTCGTATCCCGTGTAGATCCGGTTTGTACCTTGTGTAGGAAACATCGTTTTGTCTACGTCTAAGATCAAGCCATTGTGCCACAATTTCGCCCTGGTATACTTTCTTCTTGGAGTCACAGCTAATCACACTCAATCATCGGTCAGTTGTGAAATAATAGTTGAATCCTCACAGTAAGTTAATAATTCGTTACTTCTTAGCATGAGTTATCCACCCCAATTGGTTAGGTCGTTCGCTCCTGGTAATTTGATGTCAGTTCGGAAGGTATCGTCCTCCCTATTGACGAGTAGAATTAGGATTACCCAAAAGGGAATCTTGGTCTGTTATCTTCCTTCTCTAGCAACGACTGAGGTTACACTGGCAATCCTTGCATCTCCGATGGTGTATGTCGCTAAAGTGCATCAACAGCAGACACTGCGTCTGGAATTAAATCGATGCGAAATTCAACTTGTCGTTGAGGAGATAATTCTGGCTAGTCTTCGAGGAAGACTTCAGGATATTCTCTGATCACGGGGGTATCTTCGAGTTTTAGTTCTTCGGCTCCCTTGTCCCCGACATGAGCCGGAGAACAACACATCCTTCCCACAACAACTTTCGTGCCTTCAAACAATTCGTGATCTGTGGAGGTGTTCCTGCTTCGTGAGTTCCGATCATTTCTTCGTTCGTCATTTGGATGCGAACATCAATCTTTGTTCGATCGCTTGGCAACTAACCCATCCCAGTTACCCCGTCGCAGCTTCCCAACTCAATTGGCAGTAGATCTAGCGTAAACCTACGCTTTCCAAGTTCTATCTTGCCAATTCCACCTACTTCGTTGGCTTCCACTAGCTTCCCGTTAGCTAGTACTATCGTGTGCGGATTATCTAACTTACTTGCTACTAAACCAAGTATACTCTCACTTTAGAGATACGAAGCTAAAATTTACAGCAGTATCAAGTAGCGCAAATGCATAGCATTGAGTAATATGGGACGTACCGATATCCATGCTTGGATTCCTAGCGTGCTTCCCTAGCTCCGGTGTTAGACATCTTTCCTATGATTTTGTTTAATCTCCCTTGGGTAATCTTTCCTATAGTGCCTCATATCCCCGCAGTTATAACATCCCTTATCTTTCCCCTTTCCTTTCTTCCCACGCTTCGTCTCACGCCAACACGTTTCCCGGTTGTGTCCCACTTTGCCACAGTTGTCAAACTTCCCATTTTTACATCGCCCGGTATGATGACGTCGGCACCTGTCGCATTTAGGTAGTTTACCCATGTACTCTTTTCTCTTTTTGGCCTTGTTGTTGCTACTCGTCTGGGTACCCTGTTTGAAATTTGCTAACTTTCTCTTGTTATCCCCAGATGACTCTACATGAGTCTCCTTTTTCTCCTCAGAGGTTGAAAATTTGTTCATCCTGATTGCCTCTTCAGTCAAGGCCACACTTATATTGATGGCCTCAGCGATCGTTGCAGGTTTAGATGTCGTCACCATGCTCATAATTTGAGGTGCCAATCCCCAAATGAAACGCTCAATCTTCTTAAACTCTGGATCTACCATGTATGGAACAATACGTGACAGAACTTGGAACTTCTCCACGTACTCAGCTATTTTTGGACCTTCCATTTTCAAGTTCCAGAACTCAGTTTCCACCTTCTGGCTTTCTGTTCTCGAACACTACTTTTTATGCATTAGCTCTTTCAGTTCGTCCCATGATAAGGCATACGCCACAGCCTCGCCCATCGTCTGAACCTGGAGTTTCCACCATGACAGAGCCCCATCTCGGAACAGCCCGGAGATGTACGTGACCTGATCCTCTGGGGCGCATTTGCTTGCACGCAAATCAGAATCTGTCTTCTCAACCCAGCGCACGAAGGCTATGGCACCCCCAGTGCCGTCGAAATGTAGGGGCTGGCAGCCCAAGAACCGCTTGTAGGTGTAGCCTGCGATATAAGCAACATTATTCGCGTAAGGTATTAGCAAAGCACTCGTGGAAATGTCCAAACGTTTTGTAATGTGTCTTAAAGGACTAAACATTACCGTTGGGTGGTTTATTTCCGGAGGTACCTCCGCTGCGCTCGGAGCGAAGGGCCTCGTACTGTGCGATGAACTGTAAGAGGCGTTCTTGAAATTCCGCCTCTGTCGTCGGCAGAGGGTTGTTAGTATCGGTGTTCCCTCGAGTCGACATCTTCCTCGAAGAAAGTCGGTTAGGTCGGGTCTTAGTAAGGACATGAGCACACAAGTCACTATTTAACGAATAAGACCTCAGAGGTATATTACATTTACGTAAATACGCAGTTGTTTAACAATTAATCACATATCATCACAGTTATAGCACAACTTGCAAATAGGAACGTAGCAAGTGAACATGTGGTATTATAGTTATAGCACAAATATGTTGATCATCAACGTGCCTAGTGAGAGCATAGCGACGATATTTTTCGTCAGTCATTAGTCATAAGTATTGTCGCGTGTTTAAAGATGATCGGGCTTTCATTATCCTCCGGCCACAATCACTGTGTCTTACAAAATGTATCACAACAGAAGGGACATAGGGCCACCCTACCCTTGTCCAACAAGTATATTAGTGCATCAAAATTACGTAGTCAGAAGTGGTCCCCAAAAGTCTCCGCAATCCCGGCTTATCATTAGTGTCCTTACCCAAGCGTAATGCCATTCGCATAATCCAGAAACCAACTATACTGGTGATTAAGGTGGAGGGGGAAAGAAAAGTAAACTGTTAACATGCGTGAGTCCCTCCTCGAGCTTGTGTATACGCTGAAGTAATTATCTGCTCTGTCGCTCAATAGTAAGGAAATGAGCATCAGAATCCTAGGGACAGTGAAATAGCAAAGGTCAAGAGCACAAAAGGAATCTTGAGGTATGTGGTGGATCAAAGCATGCTGGTGATAGACAGGGTGGAGGACATGGTGTTTTACATAAACTTTTCAGACAATATGTTGTCTTGTGATGTAGACACTCAAATTATGTTTTCGGTTATGTAATGTTTTGCATTTGAAGTTGCCAATTGTGGCGTCAGCTCAAGCTCCAACATTCTGCGACTCCTATCCTTAAACTGTAGTTGATGTTACAGGAGCAACTCATCTCGCGTGGGGCCTTCATAATGTAAGGGTCTAACTTCAGCACAGTGTACAATAGGAATCATCGAGATGGCTCGTCCGGCGTTGTAGAGGTGAATTTAGCAAATGGTGCGACCTGTGCAGTTGGGAAAATGCTGTTGCAGCAGATGAATCGTTATGCGGGTGCTGACCTGAAGTACCTTCCCGGGGTGCGGTTATATTCTGAAAGGAAGCTATAGGCACCCTGGCGCAATGGATGTAGGTCGCCATAGAGGAAAGGAGCAACGTCGGCGGTTGCGGGTGTAAAAACAAACATTTCAACAAATGAGGAGATTGGCCAATGCAGGTAAATATAAGGGGTGCAACGTCCGACAGACCAAAATGAAATAGGATCGTGATCACGTAAAGGTGTAGGTTCAGCAGGCGCAACATCAAGCTGACCCATAAGGTGTAGAAGCTAGCTCAAGAGCAGGCTCTGAGTCGTGTAACGGTGTGGTGTCTCGAGCATGTGATAGAGCAGCAGCCATGTCATCGTCGTCTTGTGTCAGTAGCAGAATGCTGCAATCCAGCTGTTTGTCAAGTTGCAGGTATCACAGACTCAAAGGAGTCTGAATGCATACTAGAATCGGAGGATGGCTTGTTAACAGGGGTCTTAAGAAGTGAGGTTGGTAACAGTGTTCTCGTCTAATTTTCCATCATCATGGGCGTCGGCAGGTGGACCATCGATAAGCATGCCAACGTAGTCATATAATGGTTGTCGAGTAGCCAACCTTCAGTAGTCATGTCCGCAGGAGGCGCATCATCGAGGATTAGGACCATGGTGTGTCCATCATCGGGATGACCAATGATTGGAGTGGTCATGGATTGAAACAAGAGTGACAGAAAGATTCTTGTCAGAGAACCATTAGCAAGATGAAGTATCACCAAAGTCTGGTAGCACGGACTGTTGGGAGTCGTCCTCGTCCTTAGCACATCAGGATCAGTCTTAGTATCTGACGTAATTGTCTCTGGTGCCGTTGTAGTCTCACTATCTGTGGCGGTGGTCGTAGGGTTATCAATGTCTGATAACTCGTGACATGTGTGCCGGTGCGTAGCATGTATATCCATAGTAGTTATTAACAATTAGTATATGCGAACAAATACCACATATGTATGTACATCAATCTTAAATCAAGTAAGCAGGTAAGTCTTAATTAATGTAAGCAAGTAATCATCCTAGTCCCACTAGACTATCCTCCCAGCCTCCCAGACTGAACTTCCTAGTCTCCCAGACTATCCTCCCAGCCTCTCAGACTGATCCTCCTAGTCTCTCAGACTATCCTCCCAGCCTCTCAGACTGATCCTTCTAGTCTCTTAGACTATCCTCCCAGCCTCTCAGACTGATCCTTCCAGTCTCTCAGACTATCCTCCCAACCTCTCAGACTAATCCTTCTAGTCTCTCAGACTATCCTCTCAGTCCCACTAGATTACTCTCTCAGTCTCTCAGAGTGATCCTCCTAGTCCCACTAGATTACTCTCTCAGTCTCTCAGACTGATCCTCCTAGTCCCACTAGATTACTCTCTCCGTCTCTCAGACTGATCCTCCTAGTCCCACTAGACTAACTTCCAAGCCTCCCAGACTGAACTTATAAATTTAAATTGGGAAATGTGTATTTGTGCCTTTTTGTTTTAAAAAGGTTTGTTCCCTAGATCTGGACGTATAGTTTATGCAATGTAAAAGTGTTTGAAAACGTTTTCGTGAGAGCCCTGATGATCATAGTCTAGACTCGAGAAAGAATCCTAGTTCGCTATAATCGAGGCTCTGATACCAAGCTGTCACACCCTGGCTTTGCGGAAGCATGCGTTATTTGGTGTGACTTCTTAATACCATAGCAACAACCATAACAATGCTATATGATAAAAACATGAGATATTCACCCATAAATAAAGTTAGGAAAAATACCATATTATACTTGTCTTAAAACAACAATCGCCAAAATAAGTTACAACCCATGACTTGATTTAATAAGTTCGTAAAAACTTAGCAAAAGACTCTAAACGATACTAGGTTTAGAGATATGTAACCCGTCCAGGAAGAGGTTACACCTTCTAAACCCTGGATGACTTCTTTATTCAAACGCAGGCTTGCTTGCGCCTCGACATAAAAATGGGAGCTCAAAATCTGCGAGCGCGTGTTGATTCACTCTTGATCGCCAGCCAAATCAACGGACTATACGATGCAAAGGGCGAAATTATGGCTTTGTACTTAGATCAAGCAAAAGAGTTGCTTCAACAATTCAAGTCCTACAAGGTAGTGCATATTAATCGCTCAGAGAACAAACCAGCAGATGCCTTGAGCAAGCTCGCGTCAACTTCTTTTCAGCATCTCGCCAAAGGTGTAAGAATCGAAGTACTAAAAAACCCGTCGGTTCTGCTGCGTCAAGTGAATGTGACAGAGATAGGGCAACCATCTTGGATGAACCCTATAATCCAGTATTTGCAAGAAGGAATACTCCCTGAGAACAAAGCAGAGGCAAGGAAGATTCAGCACAAAGCCTTGCATTACGAGATGAATGGTGGTATCTTGTACCGAAAATCCTTCTTGGGGCCACTATTGCGCTACGTGGACCCCCAAGATGCGAATTACTTGATTAGCGAGATTCACGAAGGAATCTGCGGCATCCATGCAGGCCCACGCATGGTTGTTGCGAAGATTATAAACGCTGGATAGTACTGGCCAGGGATGCACGTCGACGCTCTAAAGGAGCTGCGCAAATGCGACCTATCACACCCTGGCTTTGTGGAAGCGTGGGTTATTTGGTGTGACTTCTTAATACCATAGCAACAACCATAACAATGCTATATGATAAAAACATGAGATATTCACCCATAAATAAAGTTAGGAAAAATACCATATTATACTTGTCTTAAAACAACAATCGCCAAAATAAGTTACAACCCATGACTTGATTTAACAAGTTCGTAAAAACTTAGCAAAAGACTCTAAACGATACTAGGTTTAGAGATATGTAACCCGTCCAGGAAGAGGTTACACCTTCTAAACCCTGGATGACTTCTTTATTCAAACGCAGCTTGAAAATACGTTCATACCGTGCCAGATCCATTAGTTTCCTGAAATACATGTAGTTTGAAAACATCAACAAAAGTTAAGCGAGTTCATGTGTATGTGAGTCTGTATAAGCCGTTAGAATGTGTCTGTATAAATGTATGTTCTTGGTATGTAGCAATAAGGAAAAAGAGATCAATTAATGTGTAGCTAATACATTAATAAGTGAAATAACATAGGAAGCACTCAAACCTGTAACGCGTATTTCGTACCGGTCCTTCCGGCGGAACGACATAGTCACCACATGCAGCCACACGCTGGCCCATGTGTGGGGCTCGCAACACCCGATAGATCTATCACTCATGCCTCTCGGTCCTTATACAAGGATTAATGGTCTTACGATAATAGCCTATCCATTCACGTGATCTAGCAGTAAATTCCTTAGCTAATCAAACCATGTTTAAAGCGTTTGTAAACAGTATGTAACATGTATTTCACCCCCGAAGTTGTAAAACTGAAAACAGTTAAAAGAAAAGGGGGACATGAACTCACAGATTGCGTCTTCGTACTCGTAACCCAAATCTCGGCGGCAAACACGGCTACCTACAATGGTCTAATGCCGATTAGACGAACGGGTAGTGCCTTGTCTTAGTATGTATGATTTTGAGTTACGATTCTGATATTATTCCAAGTTATAATAGTTGTATTTAGTTCTGGAATAATAGTTAGACAACTATTTTAGAGTTATGCTTCTCAAGTATTGTATATGCGTATTTCCTTCCCAAGGATGGGGGTATTTATACATGTATGCTTTATAATTCGGAAAATATACTTTAAGTCCCACTTATCTAAAATATTCTATCTCCAAAATATACATATTTTTCCCAAAAATATTATATTTTACTTCACAAAATTTCCAAAATATATATATATTTCCCAAAAATATTATATTTTATTCCATACAATTTCCCAAGATAATACTTTTTTAAAATACACCATTAAGAGTATTTTCCGAAAACACGCGCATTACATTTTAGAGTTCGCGTTGTAAAAACAACACCAATGTAACTTAAATATTTATTTGTGAGGGCGTTGGTATTATTTTGGAGTCGTATATTCATGACATTCCAAGTAATATTATTTTTACCCTAAAAATAATATATCTCTAGTTCACAAAATAATCATGTAAGCACACAAGCGTTTTATTATGAAATATATATTCTCAATATATATTTAACAGGTTTCATTTACAAAAATCCACCTCCGACACTTGGTTATTTTGTAATAAAAATCATGGCGAAATTTATATTTTAGAAAACAAGTTAAAAATATATTTATAACACTTGTCACCGAAAATATTTCTAAGCGTTATATTCTTAGAAAAATTTCGCCAGAGTTTCCTCTGTAACTGGAGGTGTCCACGCTTACAAGCGTATCATTTTCTTTTGTAAAATCATGTTAGCTCGTTCTCAAACAACCATCCCGACATTTAGACATGCTAAATACTACTTATATCGTTACAGTTTTAATATACAAAACTGGGCTGTTTTCGGGTATTTTAATAAAATAGTTATCTTATTCCATAAATTCTGAAATTTTTACAGAATAACTTATACGATCCATATATTATTGTGTAAAAATATCGGGGTCCAAATCATCACCAATATTTTATAGAAAATCATTTTCCGGACTACATTCAGATTTACCTTTTTCTGACTGCAGTTCACGGAATATTTTATTTAAAATTCATCGAGAGTCCGATTTACGAAATTCCAGTTGGAAGTTCACGGAGACAACAGTGTCCATCTGCAGTATAAATTTTATGATCTAACTCTTCACAGAATTCAAGTTATGACTGAAAATATGACTCTCATTTACTGCTGTAAAAATGCAGCTTTAGCTGCTGTTACAAATCGACGCTTTAAAAATAGTAAACGAAGTCCAAAAATTATGATTCCGGTGCCATTAGAACCGTATTTCATAGTACATAAACCTAGACTTCATAAAATACATTTTTCGTTAAGTTATGACCTGTTTACAGCCAGTTAAAGTCAGCTGAAAGTGTAAATCAGCATGCTGTTTGACGGTTAAAGGTTACTAAAGCGCACACATACGATTACCATTCATTCTAATACTATTAACATCAGACCCTAAGTCATTTACAGCAGATTTTTGTTCATTTATTTCAGATTTACCAAGTATTATCACCTCTTATCTTGTGATCTTTATGTAAAGCTTCATGTTTGAGATTTAAGTGTAAGATCTTTTAGTGTTCATAGATTTTCATCATACTTTAACTATTAACCACCTCCATAAGATGTAAAATGAATGGATCTAAGAGACTTACCACTAGCTCAAGGCTAGGAGAGTTCAAGTGAAGAAAAGTGGTGGTTAAAAGAAAACGAGCGAGGTCCTTGAGCTTTCGAACACACCAAGCTTATTTATGAAGCTCCTTGCCCCTTTGTGTATGTAGAAAATGGTTGAACAAGACTTTGAAGTGGTGGTGGTGTGGTGGAGAGGGGGCGGCCGATCTTCAAAGAGAGGGAGAGAGAGTGAAATTTCTTTGAAGTGTTTATGGAAATGAAATGCTTAACCCTTAAGCTTATTTATGGACCACCTTTTCCCATTAACCCTTAGGTAAAATGTTGTCAAGATATTAGACAACTTTAAATAAAATATTCAAGAATTTTAAGGGTGTGTCCCCTTGGGGGACCGATCGGTTAAGGGGGGGGGGGGTTATATTGGTTAGATTTCAATTGATTAGTTAGTGTCTAGTTAAGTTTAGTTAGGAATTAGAATTAGTTACTAGTGTGTTATGTAATATAACGGGTGTTAGGGTGTTCGGGGACCCTAACTAGTTCAGAAAAGTGTAAATAATATCATTGACATTATTTTTATGTTCCGGGTAAAGTCCGGTTGTTCGGTTGGATACTGATCCGTTAAAGTGCTAAATAAGCACTTAAAGTGTCTTTAATATTATTTTTAGTGACACAATAAATTCCCGACACTTTGGAAAGTGTCTAGTATTATTTTCCCATGTTTTTGCACTTTACTAGTTTAGTTAAATGCTGAATTTTGTAATAGAGTGCATAATTTTGTAATTTGAGCATGTTTTTGGCACATCCGATCACTATAAATATTACCTAGTGACGCAGTTCTACAATTCTCACCTCCCTACACTCCCTACCAGTGTTGTATTCTATTCCCGGCTCATAATGACATCAGAGACAGTATCTGTCTAGTGCTGATAATCTCAACATGTTTACTGGTTATCCGTTCATTGTGCTACTGTGCTTTTGTGCATCAAGGTTGTCACTATAGTTTTATGTGTAATAAATGGAGTGACAGTAAATAAGTATGATGCAGGAACATGTATGTATCAGAAATCAAGTAGCAGTTTAACCACAATTTAAGCAAGCACAGTAATTAAGCATTAGTTAAATATTAATTAACTTGTACGGATACATGCTTTGGTGAGGGCTGTCACACGACTCCTGTCAAAGGCACTCCCCAAAAACCCTGCGCCCGAAAAACGATCTTATCCCTGTATCCACTTCCTGGCCTTTTCAGCAGTGGGGGATTGATATGGTGGGACCTTTCCCCAAAGCTCCTGGTGCTGTCAAGTTCATAATCGTGGTCGTCGATTACTTTACTAAGTGGGTTGAGGCCAAAGCACTCGCTTCAACAACTGCAATGATGGTGCGCAAGTTCATCTGGGAACACATCATTTGTAGGTTTGGTCTCCCACTCAAAATTGTAATTGATAACGGCTCCAACTTTGCTTCTGAAGACCTTCAAAAGTGGATGAAAGAGATGAACATCGAACACACTTTCTCATCCGTTGCGCATCCTCGGGGCAACGAACAAGTAGAAAGTGTTAACAAGAGTATTGTTGAAGGGATAAAAGCCCGACTGGGCACAAAGAGAAGAGGCTGGGTAGATGAGCTCCCAAGCATCCTGTGGGCTCATCAAACCATGCCGAAAACCAGCACCGGCGAAACCCCTTTCAGCCTAGTCTATGGCTCAGAGGCGGTTATCCCAGCCGAGATTGGCCTGCCTTTATCGCGCTTGACAGCAGTCAATGCAATCGATAACGAGGCAGAGCGTCGTCTTAACTTGGATTTACTCAAAGAAAGGCACGAAATTGCGCGAATTAAAGAAGCCAAGTACAAGACACAGCTGGAAAGGTATTACAATGCAAGAGTGCGCATTTGTACCTTCACTATAGGAGAGTATGTCTTTAGAGACAATGAAGCTTCAAATGCTGAACGCCCAGGAAAGCTAGCACCCAAATGGGAAGGCCCATACTTAATACACGAGGTGCTAGGGAAGGGGGCATACAAGTTGCGCACTCTGGATGGATACATCATCTCACGCACGTGGAACGCGCAACAACTGCGCAAGTGCTATATGTAACTACTCTTGACCTTGCGCCTCTACTCACTCATGTTGGCCACGTGCCTTTTTAATTTCCTATGTTGGCTAAACGCCCTTTATGTTACTTACATGCGATGTATGTTGGCCTAAGCGCCTGTTTCTTAATCAATAAAAGCATACGACTTATGTTTTCTTTTATCATGATGACTTCTACGTTACAAATGCATGTTAAACTTTTGATTTGCACGAAAACACTTCAGTAAATTACGAGCTCTTGAGTTATGCCTCCAAGGTCCTCGGCGAACATAGCGCGAGACCGGGCAGTTACACTCGCACAAGAGCCACACTTACATTTATTCGCGCTAACTTAACCAAAGTTTCTAACAACAGTGCAATAATTGTAACTGGACAAAAAAGAAAGCAAACTTAAACATCATATTCAACACGCGCAACCACGCAATAGTTACATAGAAACAAACCATCATCGATTCAATTCAAAAGAAGCGCGACCGCGCAACGGGTTACATTTAACATTTAAAAATAAAATTACAAGGCACAAAGCCTATCAACGCTATCTATTCATCACCATCGCAATCGCCATCGCCATCACCATCACCATCATTTCCAGCTGGCTCTTCATCAGATAATTCCACGGTCACTGGAGGGTCGAGAATCTGCTTCAACCGTTGGCACCAATCGTCATTCTCCAGTGCCTTAGCAACCAAATCCATCAAAGGCAGTGATAGATGATCATAAGCATTTTCAGCGCTAGCCAACGCAACATCAGCCTGATCAGTCACTGAGCAGTGACTAGCATCAAACTCTTGTCCAAACGCCTCTTCGACATGCTGAGCACATTCCAGATAGCCTCCACGGTGACCAACCGCGCGTGAGGCATCTATGTGAGCAGCAACAGCTCCATCCAGTTCTCCAGCATTTAGGATAGAGTTGGCCATCTACAACAAAAGAAACGAATGAGAAATTGGTTTTAGCAAGTAAAGCCTAAGTGAAAAAGAGAACCATACCAGAACTAATCCTCTGCCACGCATCCACTCAGCTTCGGCGACCAGCGTATCAACAATGCTTTAAACCTCAGAGTAATTATTTTGTGCCACATTGAGGGCAGACGAACTTATGTCTCGCGCCTCCTCAGCCTTCCGCTTGGCCTCCTCAGCACTAGTAGCCTTGGCCTTCTCAGCTTCAAGGTCGATCCCCAAGGACTCACTTTTATCAACCTGCTCTCACAGGCGACACTTCAACTCTGCAATCTCGACGTCCTTGGCCGCCAGGTCCTTGTCTCTACTGCGCTTTCAACTCAGCCTGCAGAAAGAAAAACAAACTTAGAGAATTTCACAAATGAAAAAGCATAAAAGAAAGAAGGGCTAACAATGATCAGACCTCAACATGTTCTCTATCAGCCTGAACATCTTCAACCTTTCCTTTCAATTCAACAACTTGGCCCTCGAGTTCGGTAATCTTGGCTCGGGCAGCGTACATACGCTGGTTACTTTTTCTCACAAATCTTCTTCCGTTCAGCCTTCTCCTTCGCCAGAAGATCTTCAGCGGCACGAAATTTTCCCCTAAGGCCTTCACGGCCCCACTCTTCTGATTTCCTATTCGATTCAAACTTGGCCTTCTCTTCGGCAAGGGCAGCCTTAGCCTTCTCATAATCCTTAACCTGCCTCACCAGGCGCTCACGATACTTTTCCCAATCTGCCCACTCCTTAACCATCGTACGCCACTCTCGCACTATCTGGTGATTGGCGGTGCGAGTATTGGCCTCTCCAACAATATAGGCTTGGTATAGCCCATCGTGAGTTCGCGCCCGCTGGTGGTTAACCTCACCAGGAGGGAAGGAATTTAAGAACCAATCACGGCATGCACCAAATTCTATGAAAGTATCCTTCTGCTTTAGACCCCAGGGAGCTTGATGGGGAGCGTTACCACGCGCCTCCTCCGTGTAAGTCTTATAGTAAAGATCGCCCACAGTATCTTTAGGGCCGATGGGAGATTGTGATACAAACCCTCCAGCGCCACCAGGGCCCACGCCTCCTGTAGCAGCAGATTTCTCCTTATGAATCGAAGAGCCTGCTTCCCTAGTAGAAATTACTTTAGCAGTTTGAAGTGGGGCATCAGGCTGCGCAAACTGCGTCGTTTTCTCAACCTCAGGACCTTTCCTTTTCTCATGAACGGGCTGGTCAAGTCCCGTCACATGGACGACCTCCGGACCCTGCGCTTTTTCATGTGCAGTTGTAGCAGCGACCCCGGTCTCCTTACGTTCACTACCAATAGGCTTTTCCGAAGCCTTCTCTCTCTCTCTCTCTCTCCTTCTCCTTCTCAGCAGCTGTCTCAACAGCCTTCTCCTTCTCCTTCTTAGCAACCTTGTCCACAGGTTTCCCAGCAGCTTTCTCCTTCTCAGACTCTACCCTAGCAGTCTTGAGAGGTTTGATGGTAACCTTGGGCCTCTTCTGCGCCGGTTCCAGAGGATCCTTAATAACAACACCCTTCTTTTCAGGGGTCTTCTTTTTGGCCTCTGCAACAAATCAAGTGTTAAAAAGAAGTAACAAAAGAAAGCAAGGTAGTCAAGAAACTAACCGGGAGAGAATTTATAAAGAGAGCGCAGGTTGCTCTGTTTTCCAATAAAAGGGATTCCACCAGGCTTTTGCGCCACAGAAGCACCAGTCGTGGTCTCCCTGCTCCTTTTCCTGCTGACCAACTTTGCAGCAGACTCCTCTTCTTCTTCTTCTTCTTCTTCTTCTTCTTCTTCCTCTTCCCCATCTAACGTGATAGAGGACGGAGTGGCTCCAGCATCTGGGTTTCGAGAACCCGCACTCCCTGAACTCTTCAAACCAGCAGATCCTGTTTTCTTCTCGCCTACGTGCGACAAACCCTCAAGTGAATCACTGGTAATAACATAATCTTCCAAGTTACTCTGGCGAAAGCGTAGAGTACCTTTATCAGCAGCACCGGTCACCGCGCGGCTACTCCCAACCTTTTTGCTGGTCACATCAGCATCAATGGTGATAACTTTCTTCTTCTTTGACTTCTTCTTCTTCTTCTTCTTCTCCTCTGGGTCAATCCCAAGGTCGCGCAACATACCTGCAAAGATGTTAGACCAGGAACTTAGCTCTCCATTTGAAGATCCCACAGACTCCTCGCTGGAAAGATAGATAATCTCTTTCCCAGCAGAAGTCATAGAGCGCAAAGGCCGGGGGTTAGGTATTTGCGCACCTTCGGTAGAAGTGGGCGGATTGGCGAAAGCTCCAGCAACCGGATACATAAAATGACCTTTGATTTCTTCGTACCAATACTGCTCCCCTGCTTCCAACGGGCGCACCCCCATGGATCCACCAAAGGTGGGGAAGGCAGCTTGCCACAAATGTGCTTCTACACTCGAAATCATCAAGTTAAGCACAGTGATTACAAAAAAAAAAGAAGTAACTAACCTCTATCTTCGAACTTCAAAACTGGAACGTCCTTACTCTCTGCTGGCCACTGATCACTCATCCGTGCCGCCACCAGAATGTTTTCACCAAAAATCCGGTTAGGTGTAGGATTGAGCTTCAAATACCAACCCTCCTTTTTAGGAATCGCCAGATCCTCCTTCTCAATCACATCAGTCCATTGACGGAAGGTCATGGCAATCGGTATCACCTCCTCGCGAATGAAGAAGAACTTCTGTTTCCAATCATGGAAACTCTTGGGTGGATTCAGCAAGATCTTCTTAGCTGCTCCTCGGTTACCAAAGGAATAGAACCCCATATTTCTGATAGGCTGATAGAAGACTCGGAATTTCTCCACTATGGGTTCTATATCGTGGGCACGACATAAAAATTCAAAATGGCGAACTCTCACCATTCCAGGTGGACTCATCTGCGAAATATGAAACCCATAATACTGAAGTATATGGGCCATGAAGTTCGTCGCCGGCAACTGGAAGTTGCCTTGCAAAAAGAAGTCTTCAAAAAGGTAATATACCCCAGTGGTGCATCGGCGGCCGTCTGGTTCTGGCCGGGGTATCGGGCGTTCCATTCCGGTGGAAACTGGAAGCCCCTGGTGATCTGCTCGAACAACCCTAGATCCCACTTTAGGACACGAAGTGGACCTTCTTCTCTGGGATTTTCTTCTGGATGATGTTCTTCAGCCATCAATAATAAAGGAAGAAATTTCGAATATGCTTAAAAAATCTTGAAGATCTGCCACTGCGGGTTTGAAGATTTGAAGATATGAAGAGGGAAATTGTAGAAAAGAAGTCGGCAACAGTAGAAGAAGTAAGGTTCTCTCACCCCTCATCGGATATATATACCCATCGCATTTAATGCGATGGGTAAACGTGCCGAGATCGCCGCGCACATGACCAATCAGAAAACGCCACGTAAGGTGGGATTCTCGGAGTGACAGTTACCACGCACACGTGGGCCTTACTCGCCTGACAGAAAGCTGAATCGTCAGGGACAACTTGATGACAGCCATGTCAGCAGTCAACTCAAACGTCGCCATCAACGATATTTGCACCAACCCATCAGAATTCAAAATTCGAGGGTTTTCCGCCCAAAATTACTACGAACCCCATGCAGAAGTTACTCAGGCCTGCGCACCTACACCCAAAAGCAGCGAAATAGCAGCAGCACAATCCGGTAGCCGCGCCGTAGTAACTGACAAGCATTTACATGCGCGCGCCTACCAAGATTAATCAAGCATCTTTTCATAAATAACACTTTTCTTTATGTCTAGAGCTCCAACCACTTACGTCGCGCATGGTGCAGCACTGGACTGGGGGGACTTGAAGGGGTATGGTCCCAAAAAGCCGCTTAAACCGTCTACCAAGTCGCGCGCGGGACCATACTCCTAATTTAACAAGCAGTTCAATTTCAGACTCGCGTGGGTTACTTCACCAAAGACTGACCTCGCGCGACGTCCAAACATGAAAAAACACCGACTTCAACACTTAGCATTCTGAATTAGAGCCTTGAACCACTCATACCCTGCGCAGGCTGGTTACGTGTTCAGCAAGGGTCGCACAGGACTATGGCGCAGGGCCACTTCAGAAGACATAAAGGTACAAGTGGCAGAAGAAAGGGGCCAATCCGCGTCCTCCAGGCTCTGCTAAATCGTGCTACACGATCGTCTGACGTGTAGGAGACAGAGAGTACACAAGGACGCCTACGTGGCACCAATCACAGGGCAGAGACACCTGCCCCACGACCTCCACTTACCTACTGATGGCAGAGGGACAACAAGGCCGACAACAGTGACACGTGGCTCCACTCATGGTGCGCCAGCACCGGAGAACTTTTAGAAGCCACTAACGGTCGACGCTAGTGAGACAAAGAGCATATCCTCTAAGTTGTCGCCTTACGGCCCAAGGCCCATCAGCCCATCTCCTCTTACACCTCTTCGGCTATAAATAGGACCCTTCATTCACAGGTTAAACCATTCTATTCCCTCTACTCTCACCCTCTACACACTTTAATCTCCTCAAAACAGTTACTTATTCTCACGTCGGAGTCTGGTTAAGAGGGAAACCCCCATATTCCCCTCTTAACGAGCTAACGGTGTTCTGTTTTGGAGGATTAGCGGATCATTAAGAAGCTCAGAAAATGATAAGAAGATTAACCCTTATGGTAGAAACATAAACCAAACTAATCAACTCTAAAATTAGTTCCGTGTTTCTTCAATCACACTCATCCATAAATCCATCGGTGAAGGTTGCTTGACCTGTTAGCAACACCATCTGGGAACCACAAACCAATCTCTATTCTTACACTTTCAACAACATCACTTCCATGAATCACTCGTCGCACCACGGATGGTGCAGAGGGTAGACTCAGCAGGGTTTGTAGCACCAATGATGTTGCGTGCAGTGGTAACTATATTCTTGCCTTCCCAAACCATGGCAACGGGTCTAGAGATAATGTACTCAACTAGACCGTTGAAGAAAGGCTTTGAGGATAAATCAACATAGTGCTTCTCGGCCAAAGCTCTGTCAACAATCAAAAGCTTTAGTCCTTTCAAAGTGAACCCTTTCTTCTCAAATCTATATATGATTTCACCAACGAGGCCTCTTTGAAGGCCATCAGGCTTGATCATGATAAAATTTTGCTCCATCTTTTATTTGTTGATTTGGGGATTTTGCAATTCGATAAATATGAGGGTTAGTTCCGTACTTTGGGGTGTTTGGGATTCCTTTTAACTTATGACTTTTAACTTCTAATACAGATCAACTATAATGAGTTGATGGAAAAATTAATCTCTTTTCAAAATCTGAAAGAGATTAACTATAATTAATTGGTAAAAAAAACTGTAGGTTAAGTTATGGTGGTAGGTTAAGTTATGGTGATGGCTTATGCAAATAAGTTAGGTTAGAATTGATATATTGAAGATAGGTTTATCGTATGAGCTATTTGGGCTTGGTAATGAACTATTTTAAGACTTAGAATAAATTTATAGAATAATCTATATATAATCTAAAATTTAGTTGCATGTTCTATTTTAAAATCAACATTTATGAAGTTTTAAATGCAATACTTATAATAATATTGATTACAATAAGGGGAAAGTGAATATGAGGCTGTTACACATATAAGCCAGATGTGAAACCAATCAAAACTACGTCGTTTTGATTAAAATCTTACCAAAAATAATTAATTTATTTTAATCCTTTCTTTACTCTTCATCGTTTTCCCAACATCCCACCAACTCCAACGCTATATTTCCTCACAGATAGACTTCTAATAAGAATTATATATAGTCCAGTTCTAAATTTATTTAGTATAAAAAACTTGAATTGGAAATTCGTTTTAGTTTAGTTGTAATTTGGGCCGTGAAGATTTAGTGGGTGTATAATCAATTTGGGTCGTGAAGATTCGTTTTAGTAAGGATGTAATTTGGATCGTGTAATTCGTAGGAAGAAACCGGCATTTAGATTGGCTCTGCTTATTCAAAGGCCTCATGTTTTAAGTTTCAAGAAAACTCTCTCTTCAAGGCAAAATAAATATCAAGATTCCTTCACACTGAATTCACTTACAATCAAGATCAAGATATTATAATAAACAAAAACATCATTTCAAGGACAACACCATTCTTTCGACTCTTTTTTCTTATGGTGAAGACTAAACAGAGGATTACAAGGAATTAAATAAGTTCTAGTAAGATTTTTATCAAAACGACATAGTTTTAATTGGTTTCGCATGTAAGCTTAGATGTGTAACAGCCTCATATTCACTTTCCCCTTACAATAAATACTTAGAAACTTAGTTATATTAACTATTTTACAAACTTCATTAACGTAACTGAATTAATGGAATTAAAGAATAGAATTAAAGGAATTTTAAGAACAACTCTTCATCTCCTTCCATTAACTCTAAATTAATGGAATTAAAGGAGAAATTAGAATTACAATAATTAAAGATAACATAACTGAAATAATAGAATTAAAGGCATTTTAAGAACAACTCTTCATCTCCTTCCATTGACCCCAAGTCTCAACATATTCTTCTCATTCGATGCGTTTCTACAATAAACAACAAACAAAACAATGTCGAAGGCGGCATTATTAGAGGTTTCTTCTAGTAACTACAGAGAATACAAAAGACTTCTAACAACGCCGGTTTCGGGTCCAGCCAACGGGTCAAACAAGATCCATATTCCCGAACAAGAGTGCACGAGTTCAGTTGGGTCATATGATCCAATTCTTGAAGTAATAAATCTATCCGATGATGATGAAGTTGAATCTCCATGTTCCAAGACCGATACATCGGCCAATAAATCGCAAAAGACACGTGAGTCCACTGTGGTCGTTGAGAATGTTTGTGGTGAATTTGGATCGGTGGATGAAGATTGGTTTGAGAAATATGGAGGGATGATAGTTGATGAGAATGGGTTTCTTCTTGGTGAATTTAGACGATTGGATGAAGAGCTTTACGTTAATATAACGGTAGACTGAATATTGATTCATGATTTTGGTTTGTAAGTTGTATCTGCATTTAAAAAAAAAATAAGTTGTCGGTATCGCATTTGTCTATGTTTATGTTTCATATCGTTATATCAACTTTTTTACAACCTTATTTATGAGCCTCTTAAATATGTGAGTTCAAAAGTTAAAAAAAAAGTATAGAAAACCGTATTTATTTTATTCTCATCGGAGCCACAATTTGCAAGTTGTTAACATAACCATCGTTTGAATAGTCTCCCCATATAGCCCAGCCATCATCATAGACCCATATGACTGGTTATAGATTAAAAATAATCCGACAAAATCATAAGATCGCAGAATTAAAACATCCATGTTATATGGTTTTTGACAATTAAGCCTCCATAATAGTACGTCTGTTCTTGAGGAGCCCTCCATCTCCAAACACCACCTCCACTTTGCCGGTCACCCACCCTCATCAAGCGCCGGCTGTCGCCGCCACTCAGACGATCCATCTCCGTCGCCGGTCACCCACAACCGTACCCAAACGTCGCTGTACACCTTTTCTGCCGCACACAGTCATCATCACCGGCAACGACTGAAACCAGATTGTTACTCAAAAGTTTAACAGTTCATCCCTCTGGTTCAATCAAAGTTAACAAATGATGATTCCGACGACTGCGGTTAGATTGGATCAAGGGTTCTCATGGTTTGAGCTCAAGTGGCAGCGGCTACCACTAGGGTCCTGCTACCGAACGGATCTGAGTTAAATACCGGCGGCTAAGGTAACAATCAACGAACCCTATCTGTGTCGTTTTCAACTATATTGTTTTGTTTGGATTTGAAGTTTTATTGATTTGGGTTTTTATAGCTTTAATCAGAGGTGTTTGATCTCATAAAATATTAGGATTATGTGTTTGTGTTTTGGATGATATAGATGTATTTTTATGCTCTTATGTTGATTTATAATTTTTAGCATTTGTATGGTGTGTTTCTGTTTTAAAATTAGGTGAAGATGCTCTGATTGTTTTTGGTGTTGACTGTTTAGGAACAAGTGAAGGAGTTAAGGGCTAGGGTTATCAAATGGTACATCAAGGGCTGATTGCCTTTTTCTCTCAAAATCGCTGATGTTATGGAAATCCTTGGTCAACTGTTTGATTTCACGCCTACCGGTAACAAATACGAGTAAGGTTTTAAGGGTTTTTGCATCGATTGTTATGTATTTTGTTGATTTACGTTACCGGTTTATGTATATTGTTGGCCATTCATTATTTGATGACTTTTTGGCCCTAATTTTACATATCTATGTGCATTATTGGGTTTCGGATCAGTGGAGCATGCAATTCATGAGATTTACAATCATAACGCAAGTGGCCCCGGTTTTGAAGAGCTTTACATGTATCGATCATCCACAAACTAACCCCTTCTCGAAACCCCTTCTCGATGAATTTCCACGGAAATCACCAATTTCTCCCCAAATTTCGTCTTCAATTTTTCACAAAATTCGCTAACAGAGGTCTTGATACATGGGGAACTCCTTTCGGTCTTCACAAAATTTCGTCTTCAAATTGATACAGTTTATTATAATTATCTTTCTATAATTAAGGGATATGATTTATTTAGATTTCATTTGTAATTATCTCATTTTATTCATATATAAAGTTGATTAATACTATACAGTAACTTATTTTATGTATGAATATCATTCATAATAAAGATTGTCAATATATTTTCAGCAACTGTGGGTTACATATCTTTCAGGAACTTTTGGGTAGGATTATAAAGATTGGATATGCAAAGCAGTTCAACAAACCTACACCACGATCACCACACTCGAGTGAGACATGCCATAAGTTGTTTGTGTCAAGTTGGGTTGACCCGCATTTATATGTGTGCGGGTTAGGGTTGAAATCTATGACGTGTATTGTCGCTTCTTTAGCAGGCACGACGGATGGTAAACGGCAAGTCCAACTAGAATACAGTAGACGTGGAACAATTCGGGTCTGGTGAATAGAAAGAACGATAGAACGAGACCCGATTTGGGTCGAAACCCCCCGAGGCGCGTGATATAAGGTTCAGCAATCAAAGGTTCAATGTCTCATCCTATGATATAGGCTTGTGCACTGGTCGTTTTTAATATACTAACGTATAAATACATAAGCTGGCTTTCTAAAAAACACATAAATTTATAATGTATAGTTTTAGCTTATTATGGATAAGCCACGCCAAAATCTGTCTTCTTTTTTATTGGTTTTTATATGGTGTTTATGCACTTCTTAAACCAAATTGATTAGTTTATATTGCTAAAAAATGAATATATGTTTCATAGATTTTCTTTACATACTTAACCATATCTTTATATTAACTAGGTTCGTTTGACCCGTTTACATTTATTGTTGATTGTTGTTCATAGCGGCCTAATAGAGCGCAAGGAAAATGGCTCGGCCACATAACGGGTCAAAAAAGACAAGTTTATATATGGGTATTAGTTGTTGCTGAGTTGAATGGTTTGAACCTGTAATGCATTTAACGCACTCCGCCACAACACTTGGGTAATCATACTAGAGTTGCCAATTTGCTTACACCCTTTTTTCGTTTCAGGTTGTCGAAGAGGCATGCACAAATCTTTTAACCAAATGTGATGTGTGAGTTTTATTAGAGAAGTTTACAAGTTTCTACTCCAAGTGTCAGGTATACATATACTTCTATACATATACTTCTGAGAGACTTTACAGCAATTACTATGAGAGACTTAGCCTAACATTTAATTCGTGGGTTTTAGGTTTAGTCTAAACATATTCGTGTTAGTTTCATGTCGAACCTATTGATGTACATTTGAATACTAAAGTCAAGGTTCCTGAATTAATAATATTATATATTACATGGTTCAAATGTTTCATATCATATTGTTTTTTCCTTTTTACCTATGGCATGGAAACCATCAGGAACACATGGACCATATTGGCGTATTTGCGTCCGTTGGCGCAAGGTGCCTTTATCTTTTGGTGTACAGCCACCGGCACAAAACTTAGAGAAATTTGTGCTATAGGCGCAAAAGTGGTCGTAATATGTGTGAATTTTTTCAAATGCGAACAATCTTGGCAGTGGGGCGTTAAATGGGTCACATCGTATGTAGGTGGTCAAAACAACATGAACCAAAAAATCATGGCGCATGTGAACATGAGCAATGCATGACATGAATACGACCCGCTTAATCAAAGAATTTCCTTTTATTAATTTTTTTTTTTCAGAATATTAGCACTTGAAAGTTACAAATTTACAAATGAAAAAAAAATATATGATTTCTTATAAAATAATTATGTATAGACTATAAAGCTCGATGTTTAGTTATCTTCATCTATACCCAGTATGACAAACCATATTTTTAGAAAAACCTATTAAAAAATAAATGAGTTAACATGTTAATATGCGGGCACGATAAATCAACTGACCACGACTCATTTAGCAAAACATTTTGGTAAGTTTTATACAAAACTGACCTGAACATGTGTAGACTAACCAAAATTTACGAATTTCGTATTAGTTTGTCATGCAAGAATTTCACTTTGAAAGATGAAAGCATGTAACAAGATAAATTGATAATTAAAATAGAAACAAAGTTATTAATATTTTGGCAAATTATCCCCTAAGAAGGGAGGGTTCTACAATGTTACGGTGGGTGGGGGCATCCACTATCTTTTGTTCTTTTTTTGTTTTTTACACAAGGATTTTATATATATTACGTTGAAATTGGATATTGAAACAGGAATGGTGTATGCCCTTTTTGTTCTTTTTTAGCTCCAAAGATATGCTCACCGAAGTTCCGAGCGATCCCCTGTTCTTCCTTGATAAATCCAAAGGTTAGTTTAATAGCTTAATTACTTGGCTTAATTACAGCTTAATTACTTGGATATTAACAGTTTAATTAGTTGGTCATTATTCTAAATTGAACGAATTTCTATTGTCCAAAAAACTGTTAATTTCTGGTCTGTTTTTTTTTTGGCTAATATATGTATCTGGATTGTAGAAGTTAAATATATACCACCTCATATTTGAAAAAAAGATTTATTTTGGATGTTTATATAGTGGTTTGTGTTGTAATATTAAATTTTGCCAAAATATGAAAGTTGGATTATTTTTAACTACAAACGAAAAAGTCCAAAGTGAGTCATTAATCAAGATCCAATTTTAAAGTGAGAATTTTGATATCTTATGATCAGCTGACTGCAGTGCATGGTGAGTGTTCATATTCAAGTGTTTTAACAGTTTAAGTTGAAGTCATTTGAGTTTTACAGCATAAAGGTTCTTTTTTCTTACTGTCTATGTTTGACTCACTGACTTTTAATCTTTCATATCCGTGGTAAAAAGGAAATATATAGTATTAAAATGAGATTTCACTTATTAAGACATAGATAGTTATGTTGTGTTATATATAATTGTTAACGAGTAACAATGTAAAATAAGTAAATGGCTAACGGGTGAATGTGAATATGTCTCCTGCAACTTTTTAGTACAGTACATGGGATTATTAAATAGCTAATAATGAATATTGGACATTAAGTTTAAAAATTGTTTTCTTTCTGGGAAGGTGAATGGTCTGAATTTCTATTATATGAGCTCCACCTTCCCTATTGTTGATTTCTGGTCTTAATTACAGCTTAATTACTTGGATATTAACAGTCTAATATACAACAATTGGATATTAAGTTTAAAAACTGTTTTCTTTCTGGGAAGGTGAATGGTCTGAGTTTCTATTATATGAGCTCCACCTTCCCTATTGTTGTAGGCCCATATTCAGACTTGCTACTCTACTATCATGGCTAGCTCTCTTAGTGTGAATACATCGGCAATTGGTGTTGGCAACCAAATGGTCCTTGCTGACCTCCGTGAAGGGAGTACCGGCCCCATCACGGTTATGGTTTGCAGAAAGTGGGACGTCACAAGTGTCAATGGACACTACATGAGCACCGACTATGTCGTCAGTGATATAAAGGTAACTCTCACCCTTTTAACCCCCGTACCCTTTCCTTTTTACGAGTTTTATCGGTATTTAAAGTCTGCTATTTGGTTTGCACAGGGAGGTGTGATGCATTGTACCGCCCGGAATAACATTGCACACTACTTCTTTGACAAGCTCAAAGAGGGCGGGATATATTTACTCAAGGGTTTTATAGTCCAGAAACCGATCAATACCGGATTCTAAAAGACAGCCCCTTTGTTATCGGGTTGACTGGCTCCACGACTGTTAAGAGGGTTGACGATGCCAGTGGTTCATTTACGCGCTACCCGTTCTTACTTACGGCGTTTGAGGACCTCGAACCAACAGAGGGCAAGTATTTTGTAGGTATGTTTACTCTCCTCATGCTGATGTAACGGTTGTTTGCTTTTCTTATATAAAAAAATGGTCTACTAAAGGTTAGAGTACTTATTGGTTACTAACTAAACAGTCATGTTTGTAAATTGCATATTCCATTAGTCCCTGCATGTTTATATTTGAATTTTGAATAGTAGCATTTACAAAGATGAGTGGCTTATTACATTGTTTTGTGGGCCTATTGATAGCTTATTATTTAGTCCCCATTGATAGTTGGGGCTTGAGAGTTCATTTAATTCATAATAATTAGTATACTGGCTAACATCTATGTATGTATTTATGGAATTATGGGTTACCACAGATAGTTACTTGATGTGTCCCCAATGATAAAAGTTGGTTACAAAGACAACTATGGTAGGTACAACTTAGAAGTTGATTTTCTTGCATCAAAACACAACATAATCCATTTGCATAATCGGACATATGGCTGTTTAGTTTACATATTGATCAGCTATAATGCTCGCAAAATACAAGAACTTACTACCAAGGTTTTTATTAATATTTTGAGTACAAACCAGGTCTACTTTCAAAAAAAATAAAAAAAAGATTAATATTTTGAGTACAACAGCTTCTGGGGAGATTGATGGCTTAAAAAGCCCTGAAACCATCATAACTCCATATGAAAAAACAAAAGTTGCAGCGTATACTATTTGTGCAATGGTCCCTTGCATGAGGCTTTATGCTTTTATTGGTAAAAAGCTCGAGTCGTTGGTCCATATTAATGGTAATCATCACCCATACAAGAAATGGATCGATTAGAGAAATGGGAAATTACCTCGGCCAAAAAGTACTTTGTTTACCTCGGCCAAAAAAGTACTTTGTTTTATCCGACATAAGACTGGACGGTATTGTAGGTGGGGCCGATTCTGTCCTTTGTTTATCAGAGACCATCTATCAAGAAATTCACATCATCACACAAACAAAATCGGATATACGGGACAAAACTGCCACCTCAAGCAGATTGTTAGCACTAATCTCGGCTTCAATCTGGTGTAGAATAGCAGCTACTTTCTGGTGATACGTTCTTTTTCCTTCAACCTTCAAGTGCATTAAAAATTCTCTTAGAAGTTGGAACATTTAAAAGTTATTATTCTTCCAAGTAAAAATTCGCCTCCACACGAACCATTGAAACAGAAAACCCAAAAACCAAACCAGATCCGTACGAGAAATAACCGAACGAATGGTGAATTCGGTTTTTGGTTCGATCCCTAACCGTATCCGAATATAAACTCAAAATCCGGGTTCCACAAATCTTGCTTATTCGGATAACCAAACTGGATGAAAACGAATAAACCAGATATTAACTGGTTCGATCAGATAACTGAACCGAATAAATTAGTTTATTCAGTTGAATTTGGCTTAAATTTGGCTCGGTTAGACTATTAGACACATTTCTAATTCAGCCTAATTTTCGTTTCACTGCAGATGTTATCGGATATGTTACTGAGGTGGGGCCGCCGTCTGTGAAATCATCGGGTGCTCGCGCGGTTGAGTTCAACCTAACCAACGAACGGTAGGTGCCTCATCCTTATTGTCCGTTTGGTCTTTCTTTTTCCCTAACTTAAGTCTTTAAATTTTTAGGCTTTTTTTTATTCTCACAGCAATCACCGAGTTAGAGTGACGCTGTGGGGTCATCTGGGTGATACTATGATTAAGAAAAAGGACGAAAACCCGGCTGTCTATTCTCTAATCCTGACTTCCATGAGTGCAAAGTTTTACCTGGGTACGTTTGTTTTTCGACACGTGAATTATTACGCGTACTACTTAAAAACTCTTTACCTAACTTAACACAATGCAGGCGTCCTTGGTTTGTCCAGTTCATCGTCAACTATGCTCATTAATTCCTCCGAGGTACCCGCACTGCAAACTTTTAAGTCGTCTGTTAGGTACTGGTGCAACCTTTGTCACACACACTTTAGTTATCTGTTTTAATACGTTTATTGCTCTGGCTGAATATGAAACTATGCTTCCCAACTGTGTTGCTATTGGAGATACTAGCGCTCCAGTCACCGAGGATGTGGTCTGTGTTGGTACTCTACAAGAGCTTGTGGACAGGGTTCGTGCCGACAAATCAAAAAAGAAGGTATTTATCCCAACTGACGTATCTTTTTGTTTGAAATCAAGACCTTTAATAGATAGATAAAAACATGTATCTACCAAACAAAAACATTTTAATCCGATTCAACCAGTAAACCAGTACTTTAACCGATTCAATAACCAATCCCTTTTCTAAAAAAAAACTGGCTTTAGCAGCTAACAAGAAACTAATAATTTCATACACTTTTGGCCCACTATTTGTTAGTGTGATATCACACTTAATTCAACAATCAAGTATATATCTCTCTTTTGCTTTTCGTTCAAAGTAAATAAAATGTATTTTTGTTAAAGAAAATGATTACTGATCTATTGAAAATGTCGACAAAGTAAATAATAGAATTAAAGGAATTTTAAGAACAACTCTTCATCTCCTTTTGTTAGACTTAAAATAAAATTAAAGATAACGTAACTCTAAATTAATGGAATTAAAGGAGAAATTAGAATTACAATAATTAAAGATAACATAACTAAAATAATAGAGTTAAAGGAATTTTAAGAACAACTCTTCATCTCCTTCCATTTTTTATAGAATATAATTTAATAAACTATTATAGCCTCTTTTATTTTTTTAAAAGCTTTTGTATTTTTTTTTAGTTTGTTCAAGTTAATTAATACCTCATTCCATCTTCACCAGCCTTAAATTAAAGCATCAGAAGATGACCAGAGTATTTGTTAGTGTTATATCACACTTAATTCAACAATCAAGTATATATCTCTCTTTTGCTTTTCGTTCAAAGTAAATAAAATGTATTTTTATTAAAGAAAATGATTACTGATCTATTGAAAATGTCGACAAAGTAAATAATAGAATTAAAGGAATTTTAAGAACAACTCTTCATCTCCTTTTGTTAGACTTAAAATAAAATTAAAGATAACGTAACTCCAAATTAATGGAATTAAAGGAGAAATTAGAATTACAATAATTAAAGATAACATAACTGAAATAATAGAATTAAAGGAATTTTAAGAACAACTCTTCATCTCCTTCCATTTTTTATAGAATATAATTTAATAAACTATCATAGCCTCTTTTATTTTTTTAAAACCTTTGTATTTTTTTTAGTTTGTTCAAGTTAATTAACACCTCATTCCATCTTCACCAGCCTTAAATTAAAGCATCAGAAGATGACTAGAGTATGTGAATACAACCATTATTCTGTACAAAAAAAAACAAGATCATAATTAGCATATACTTTAAATTTCAAGATTCACCACCACCACCGTCGGCGCCGACGCCACCGCATCACCACTGTGAACCACCACCGTTGGGCTCACACCAATCTCATTTCTTCAACTTTTAATCAAAAAAAAAATATATTTCCCAAGAAACATCTAAGGTTCTTCATTTTTTATTGATCCCCTACTAAACAGAACTGTCTAACTACCAAGTATGTGGAAATAGGGATTACCCTCCCCGACATAACCTGCCTATGGGCCTACTATGTGTGGAAACACCGTACATACACCCCCTCCCACACCCTGTTTGCCTCGCTGAACTAGCCCTTATACTTTGTTCGTTGTAGGCCATCCTTTTCCGGAACGTTGTAGAGATTACGTCTATTAGAACCAAGAACAGCTGGTATCTTTTCGCGTGTTCCGGTAGCCAGTGTCGTAAGGGACTAACGAGAGAGGACGGTTACTTCATTTGCAAGGCGTGCAAATCCAAGGTTGACTATCCAAGGACGAGGTATAGACTTCAACATCTCATGCACAAATTCATTACTTTGTTCCCCTTCCCATATGATGCCATAATTCTTTGTTGTCCGGGGTGATTTGGTGCCCTTCTACCTTCACCGCCAAAGAATTTTGGCCCCGCTGTATCATTGTTATTGATCTACTATACCCTGCTAGGTTTCGGATGTAACTGATGGAACGATGAGCACCATTGTCACCCTCTTTGATGAAGTTGATGAGCAGTTGGTTAAGAGGACCGCAAAATCCTTGGTAGAGAAACAGTTGAAGGTATGCGCACTAATCATTGCAAGGTGGTTTTGAAGCATACGTGAATTTGCTACGATAACTTTTCTGGTTTGCATTTGGTATGCAGGATACTTCTATTGATGCTCCCATACTACCCTCCGCCCTCGAAGCCCTTATTGGAACAAAACACACTTTTGAGATTAAGAGCCATACATACTACCGTTATGGAGAATATGAGAGCTTCAATTGCGCGAAGATTGTTGGCCCTGGAATGGATGATACAGATGGGAGCGTTAATGTTGTTGCGTCGGATTTGGGTACAATACCATCTGACTTCCTAAAGCGTGGTTCGAACCTCCCGCCCCCGACCCCCGGAACTGGACGCAAACTTAGAAAGTTGTAAGTTACACCTACCAATCGTCCCCTGTTTTAAATGTTTACATGTTGGAACTTTGCGCCAATACATGCATTCCCATATTTCTTTGCAGATACGTTGAAGAATCGGATGACGATGATGATGGGGAGTCTGTTGACCGTGTGGATGTTACCGATGTGGTAGACGATAGTGGGGATGCTAAGAAGGGTTCCCGCTGATATGGCGATGGTCATTTTTGATCTTTTTTTAGTGTTTGCGCTCTTGTGACTTTCTCTTTTATGGATTCAAATAATGTGGCGACACCTATGCCTTGTGCCCACACCAAAACTGTGATGTTTTTCTATTGCGCGATATATGTTATTTTTCCGCCTTGCAAGTCTCTCTGGATTTATGAAAACAATTCAGCCACGTATTTACGACGAACGAAAATACTCCGCCTAACAAAACAATGGTAGAGTCCAAATAGGATGATAATATGCCACCTACGAACATACGTTTCCAAATACGTTTAACCAACCCTTTTGTTACATCTTTCAATTCACATATAACTTTCAATCACCGTAAAAGGGTTCTATAAATGTTTGTTCAAAATGATGCATCCTCCAATAGAATAATACCAATGAACAATGTAAAATAAGTTTTGGAATCATATAAGACCTACATGAATTTTTATCTAAAGTGTTGAATAAAGCATATAGATGAATGAAAATGTACAAGCGATAACCGTGTCATTCTACAATCTTCGTGAACACCTACCTGGAAGTCTGCATTACAAACAACAATGAAATAAGCAAATTATGACTTGTGCTAAACAAATACCTTACGACATATGACCTTTTCCGTCTGACTGTACCTGTATCTTTTATTTGGGTAAAAAAACAGGCGCGTGCCCAACAATAAATATACTATTTAAACCAGCTTTAACTTGCATTCTTTAAATACATACACCCCCCCCCCCCGCGGGGACATGTATGAATGCTTCATTTTGGACGATGTATTATGTAACATTGTATGCAACATGCAGCTGCCTGTGCGCCCCTTCGTGATGCTTGAAGCCTCTTTCGCCTTTCATACACATTCACGTGTTATGCCTAACGGGTTGATCCAATACGTTTGTGGGCTAAAACTGCTTGACCAGGCTGGAACAAACAAAGGTTTGAAACTTTTAATTACAGTGTTACCCCGGACCCCGCATATGGAGTTTTAAATACTGAATTCTACCCCTTCCTGTTCCCTCATAAAAGACGAGGTTTGCAGGTTATGGCCTGCTGCTCCTAGTTTGGTTAGTAATTCGATACAAGCCCGCCTTTGTTCCCATGCGTTGTTTGACGGAAAGTGATGCGTGTGTAGTGTAATATATTTTTATAATATAATTAAGCCCTTTTTACACCTTTAGCCAAGTTTTAAAATTATAAAACACGATATTTACTAACACTAAACACACATATGGGCAAGTGCACCCATCGTGGACGTAGTATAGTGTTGGTAAGATACCGAGGTCGTCCAAGGACACAAGAGCTTTTAATACCGGTTTATCCTCAACGTCTAATCAAATCAAAAAGTTAGAAAAATGATTTTAAACTAAGAAAATAAAAACTAACTAAATGCTGAAAAATAAAAATAAAATAAAAACAGATAGACAAGATGAATCACTTGGATCCGACTCGTGTATTAGTATAACCTTTGATTATTTTCGCACTTGTTTAAGAGATTATCTTAGTTATTGTAGTAGGCCCCTCTTTTGAAGGCGACGTTACCCTCAACCCAGTAGTTTGAGTCAGCAAGGATACAATCCTAAAAGGTTGGATTATTGGAAGATAATGAATTAAGTTATTAATGCAAATTATGGTAGGCCCCGCTTTTGGCGGTGACGTTACCCTCGACTAAGTAGTCTGAGTCAGCAGGGATACAGTCCTAAATAGCCGGGTTATAGTATTAATAGTAGTTAACTTATGAGGGGGTCAAAGAGTTTGGATCCCCGCCATCCAATACCTATGGGCATTGAAGGAGATCCTACTAAATTTGACCCAGGTCCCTTGCAGGACCTCTAAACGCTGAACAAGGGCAAGACCCTTACCAAACCGTTCCCTTAACCCCCCGACCAGGTAGCCAACATACCTCTATATAGACCGTGGAGATATGAATGGTGAAAATCTTTTATTTTATATAGACAGTAAAATAACGCCAAGACACCACGGACAAACGATAAGGAAAGATCACCTTCAACATAAGTAACTAGTTATTAAAGTCATTAATACAAAACCAAATAAAAAGTGCAAAAGATTAAAAATAAAAAGTATTATACTAAACACTTGTCTTCACCAAGTGATGTAAGAGACTTAGGCAAACATGGCCTTCATTGTCAAGAACTCTTACGATCAATCTTGGATCCCGAGACGACTCACACACTCTACGATGGACAATGGATGATGGTGGTGGATGATGGTGTTATGGTGGTGGTGGGTGGTGGATGAAGTGTGAGAGAGGTGGTGTGCCAAGGGATGAGTTGAAATGAAGCCAAGCACTCCTATTTATAGGCTGAACAGAAGGCTGGGCACGGCCCCGTGTCCGCTGGACACGGCCCCGTGCCCGTCTGACACTCTCTCTCTTCATTAATTGTAATTCGCAATTACAATTAATGCGCCTGCTGTACTTTCGCCACGCCCCTGTGCTCACTGGACACGGCCTCGTGGTGGGCAATAGAAGCTTCTAGGTTTGTCTTTTCTGCTGCTTCTTGGGCACGGCCCCGTGCTGGCTGAGCACGGGGCGTGTTCAGGCTTCTGTTTTCTCTTCTTTGCTTGGGAAGATGCCGTTGAGGGTTCGGGCAGTCTACTTTTATCCCTTTTCTTGTATTTGTGTTAGAATTGGCTGTCTTTTTGCTTCTTTTGTGACTTTGAGCTCATTTCATCCTGAAAATACAAAAGGAAGACAAAAACACTCTTTTTCCAACATTAGTACTTAAAAAGGGTTAGTTTTATGCCTTAATTGATGTAATTTATATGTTGCATTTTACACACATCAAATACCCCCACACTTGAACTTTTGCTTGTCCTCAAGCAAAACTCTTTAAATGTGGCTTACACTCCCAAACGGAATAGGTAGAAGAGAAGGTTTTTGGCTTGTCATAGAGTGTCGGGAATCCAAGATCTTTTTGGGTTTTATTTTTATTTATTTACAATCCTATTCGTTATGATTTATTTAGAACGTTTCGTAGGATAAATTACTTATTTGGGCATAACATGCCTTTTTAAAATTTCATTTATATACAAGTTTACATACCTCACGGGAGAAATCACTCAATACTCGGCCGAAGGTGTATTTTTTTAGTGAATCACTCGAGAGCGGCATGGAGCTTACGCCTTCCATAGGCTTGCCAAGCAATCAATCCTCCTCCTTTATAACTTTATACCTTTGTAAATATCAAGAGGACTTTTTGGGTGAAGGGTTAGGCTTGGGCTAAAGGTGGGTGGTTGGGTTAGTGGTTAGTAAAAGGGCGAAAAGCGTAAAAAGCGTCGGTTTTTGTAACACAATTTTTTAGTGACTTTTTATTTTGAAGTATTTCTCCAAACAAGCTTTTGTTTGTATAGCTTTGTTTGTTTTTAACTTCATCATCATATATATATATTTTTTTTTGATCAGTCACATAAAAGAACGATCTTGCGAAAAACCGAGCTTGTTACTCAAATAAAGGGGTGAAAAATAAAAAGGGTTTTTGGTGGGTAAAAAGGGTTTAGGGTAAAGAAACGAAAGGTTTAGGCTCAAAGGGGTTAACTAGGGGGATTTTGGGTAGGTGGTAAAAAAAATTGAAAAATAATGGTGTAGAAAGAAAAATGGTTAGTCCTAACGCCTCCATCATTTACTTACTTGGGTTTAAGTTGGTAAGGACCGGGAATGAATCGTCGTGGCAAGTTCTAGAGTTGTAAGAACCAAGCGGCTATTCACACAAGAAACGAAAAATGAGCATTTAGTCTAAAGATGTAAATTTGTATGCTCAATAAAGGCTCAAAACTCACTTTTGTGGGAATGGGTTTTTAATGTGATCAAGTATATATAATTAAATTTTAACTAGACTTGTTATGCCGTTTCATAATTTTCTTATGTTGGTTCTTGTTATCACGACGCTTTCGGTTGTAAATTTTATAAAAATATAACCTTATTAATCTTGTGATTCACAACTTAAACTTTAGACAAGTAAGAAAATGAAAATTTTTGACAAAAAATTTGGGGTGTTTAGCGGTTCCAATAGAGTTTTGTGTAAGGCTTGTTGTTAGGACTTGCAAAATTTCAAAGTGTTAGCTTCCCCCCCCCCCACACTTAAATTACACATTGTCCTCAATGTGTCCCAAAAATAAATTTTTAGGTTGATTGGATGTGTAATGTGGTGTTAAAAAGCAAAGATTTGTGTTACTGGCAGTCTGGACACGGCCCCGTGGGGACCGGACACGGCCCCGTGGTCAGGTGCCAGTAACAGAAATTAAAGAAATGAGACAGAAGCCTGGACAGGGGGGCGTGTCTGGTGAACACGGCCCGTGTCCAGTTACCTGAACTGGGCGATTTTTCTGCAGGTGGCTCAGCACGGGGCCGTGTTGGTTGAGCACGGCCCGTGTTGAGCCTTCTGTAATGGAGATTTGTGTCGGGTTACTTCGTTCTTTGTGCATGGGGCCATTTTTCTCGTTCCCTTTTTCATCCATTACCACGACGAGTGTGTTTTATTTGTTATAAACCATCAAACCTTTGGAAACCATCATTTCATTGCAAACATAAAGAGACATTACATAAAACTAAATACGAAAATACATAAATATTAAACTATGGAGTTCTAGCCCTATGTCTTATTTTAATTAGCAAAATTTCCAAGAGCTACTAATCTTGTTTAGATAAGGCTTTTTAAAACTCCTTTTTCCGGGTGTGGCTATCCTCATATGTCGGCGAGCCACTCCTCCACCTCCCTTGGGAGGAGAAAGGAGGGCTCATTTGCATTAGTTTGAGGAGTTTCGATTTCTGCTGGAATCTCTTGTTGGTGCTTCACAGGAGGTTCCGCCGGAAAGTCTTCCCACCCGGTAGGGTTGTCAACCCCGAGTGCCAAGTTCCAATCCTGTTGTGGAAGAGCTGGTTCCATCGGGGGTGGTACAAGAATATTTAGCCTCCGGTGCAAGAGGTTAATTTCTTGGAAGCTGTTTTCGAGCCCCACCGTAAGATCGTTAATACGGTCAATTAGGACCTCCTCCACCGACGTCATTTCGTCGAGAGCCTCCCTTAATGCTATCACATAGTGCACAAGTGTAGCTTCAACGGAGGGCCTCCTTCCCCTTCGGCTGTTTGATGAATGAACGGATGATGTTTCGCTGTTTTCGCTCGACATTCTACGAAAAATAGTTTATTTAATGAAACAGTATCTGGACACGGCCCCGTGCTCATTGAACACGACCCCGTGTTCATCTTTCTGCAGAATTTTGAAGCAAGGAAACTTGAAGTTTTAAGTTATTTTCTGAACTTGTATAGGTTTTTTAAACATCAATAACTTAAAACAATGTTACCTAACATGTTTTTACCAAGATTCCTTGATCAAAACCCATTGTTTCCTACCATAAAGTTTGAAGAATTCAAACTTTTAATGATAGTTCTTGGAGAAAGATGAAAAAGAAGGAAATGGCTAGAAGAGGAAAGGACAAGATGGGTTGTTGGAACCTTCTTTTAGACTTACCTAGGATAGTTTGAGAGAAGATTCCTCCAAATCTCTGTCCCAAGTTGGTCCAAATGTGCAGAATTCTTGGCTGCATTTATAGAAAACGACATCATCCTGGACACGGCCCCGTGTTCGTTGGACACGGCCCCGTGTGCAGGTGAATTCTGACACAGTTTGTCCGTATTCTGACGTACTGATCAGAAAGGAATCTTATGGTGAACACGGGGGTGTGTTGGCTGGACACGGCCCCGTGTCGAGGGATCATTTATGAAGTTTGTCTAGTTTTTAAGGAGCTTCCTGTATCGGGTGGTTCTTGATTGGTTGGAACAACCCCAAAGTGCCTAAGATACCTTAATTGTCCTAAACTAAGGCGAGAACGCAAGAGGTTGTCGGTGAGGGTAATTCCTATTTTCATTCTAGGTGGACAAGTCCAACCCTTTCCCGGGCTCTCGTTAAAGAAGGTGTATGCCGAATCGCTCAGGTCTATGTATGCACCGAACGAAGTCGATGGAGAGTCTTTCACGGCACAATCGGCACAGGGACGACTATCATCCAAGTCTTTTCTAGGTATGAAGGTATTTTCGGGAGCAACGAGGTTGTCGGAATGCGGTTCCAACATTTCCTCATGGTCATCGTCTTGGGACGGATCAATAAAATCCTTCCTAAGTTCTTTTGACCAATTTAGAATCAATTCTTCTAGTTGAAATAACTCGTCAAGGAGCATGTCTCCTAGAATATCTGGCTGGGCGCATTCGAGGGAGATATAGTGCTTATTTTTACTTTCGCCCCTCTTAAGGTTATAAGGAATCGGTGGGTCTATATAGTGGGGCCTATAATTTAGAAAATAACACTTTAATTCTTCATGTTCGCCTCCACATAATTGACACCACATACCATAAGAGTGCCGAAAGTAAAAAGAATTACTATCACTCATGTTTGTGTCAGAAATTACCAACCGCCGGGATCTAACGGTTCTGTTTTCAGTAAGAGAATCTTGGGCACGGGGGCGTGTTGAGTGGACACGGCTCCGTGTTCAGCTTACTGTCTGACTTAAAACAGGATTGCCAGTTCCAATGATTGAGCACGGGGGCGTGTTCAGCGGGCACGGCCCGTGCTGAGCTCTGCAGAAGCTGAAAATCTAAGAAAATCCTAAAAAATTAAAAAGAAAAATAAAAATATGATTAGGCCGTTTATTCCTAACTTTCTTAAAATCCTTGTGTCCCCGGCAGCGGCGCCAAAAACTTGATGCGTGTGTAGTGTAATATATATTTATAATATAATTAAGCCCTTTTTTACACCTTTAGCCAAGTTTTAAATTTATAAAACACGATATTTACTAACACTAAACACACATATGGGCAAGTGCACCCATCGTGGACGTAGTATAGTGTTGGTAAGATACCGAGGTCGTCCAAGGACACAAGAGCTTTTCATACCGGTTTATCCTCAACGTCTAATCAAATCAAAAAGTTAGAAAAATGATTTTAAACTAAGAAAATAAAAACTAACTAAATGCTGAAAAATAAAAATAAAATAAAAACAGATAGACAAGATGAATCACTTGGATCCGACTCGTGTATTAGTATAACCTTTGATTATTTTCGCACTTTTGCACTTGTTTAAGAGATTATCTTAGTTATTGTAGTAGGCCCCTCTTTTGAAGGCGACGTTACCCTCAACCCAGTAGTTTGAGTCAGCAAGGATACAATCCTAAAAGGTTGGATTATTGGAAGATAATGAATTAAGTTATTAATGCAAATTATGGTAGGCCCCGCTTTTGGCGGTGACGTTACCCTCGACTAAGTAGTCTGAGTCAGCAGGGATACAGTCCTAAATAGCCGGGTTATAGTATTAATAGTAGTTAACTTATGAGGGGGTCAAAGAGTTTGGATCCCCGCCATCCAATACCTATGGGCATTGAAGGAGATCCTACTAAATTTGACCCAGGTCCCTTGCAGGACCTCTAAACGCTGAACAAGGGCAAGACCCTTACCAAACCGTTCCCTTAACCCCCCGACCAGGTAGCCAACATACCTCCATATAGACCGTGGAGATATGAATGGTGAAAATCTTTTATTTTATATAGACAGTAAAATAACGCCAAGACACCACGGACAAACGATAAGGAAAGATCACCTTCAACATAAGTAACTAGTTATTAAAGTCATTAATACAAAACCAAATAAAAAGTGCAAAAGATTAAAAATAAAAAGTATTATACTAAACACTTGTCTTCACCAAGTGATGTAAGAGACTTAGGCAAACATGGCCTTCATTGTCAAGAACTCTTACGATCAATCTTGGATCCCGAGACGACTCACACACTCTACGATGGACAATGGATGATGGTGGTGGATGATGGTGTTATGGTGGTGGTGGGTGGTGGATGAAGTGTGAGAGAGGTGGTGTGCCAAGGGATGAGTTGAAATGAAGCCAAGCACTCCTATTTATAGGCTGAACAGAAGGTTGGGCACGGCCCCGTGTCCGCTGGACACGGCCCCGTGCCCGTCTGACACTCTCTCTCTTCATTAATTGTAATTCGCAATTACAATTAATGCGCCTGCTGTACTTTCGCCACGCCCCCGTGCTCACTGGACACGGCCTCGTGGTGGGCAATAGAAGCTTCTACAGGTTTGTCTTTTCTGCTGCTTCTTGGGCACGGCCCCGTGCTGGCTGAGCACGGGGCGTGTTCAGGCTTCTGTTTTCTCTTCTTTGCTTGGGAAGATGCCGTTGAGGGTTCGGGCAGTCTACTTTTATCCCTTTTTTTGTATTTGTGTTAGAATTGGCTGTCTTTTTGCTTCTTTTGTGACTTTGAGCTCATTTCATTCTGAAAATACAAAAGGAAGACAAAAACACTCTTTTTCCAACATTAGTACTTAAAAAGGGTTAGTTTTATGCCTTAATTGATGTAATTTATATATTGCATTTTACACACATCAGAAAGATACAAACATATTTCGGTCTTATATTGATTAACAGTTGCAGCGATGCTACCATCGTGGGTATCAAACATTCTATCCATATACAAAGTCGTAATTATGTGGGCCTTGGTGGGAAGGTCGTGACATACTGTGGGCCTACCCTATCTAACATAAATGCATCTGCTTCCTCTGCTGTCCCCAACGCAGGTTAGCTATACTGTTCGTGAAAACGGAATCATTTAGCCATCATGTTCGCTTACCGACATGCGTTTACGCATAAATTACAGCTCTAATTAGGCTGCAAACAGTTTAAGCCCTCCAATTTTGATGCCACTGTTATCAAGCCGCGCTCAATGGATTGGAATTTACTTTCATAGTTAGTTATTTATACGTTCTCTACCTACTATGTTGTGTTTACTCTATCTGCATATTCTGTGTCTGTTACAGGTGACACTCAAATACAACCGGCAGCTGTTACAGTGGCCACTGGTCCTACCGCTAGGGTGGGCACAGGAGAATCAATAAAAGGTCGTCCCCATATTTCCTTATCAACGTCCCTCTGGGACGCAGTACGCCTATTCATACTTTTTGGGTTGCACACTTACATTATCCCTCATCCCACTACAAGCCCTACCTAATAGTTGTTCTCTTAACATATGTTACAGGTAAAAACATCATGCGGAGCGATGCAGTGCAGATGCGGCCTGTTTTATGTCCACCAACAACATATTCTCCCTCCGTATCTGCCCAAGGTCTACACCGTTATCTACAATGTTTACTACTATCCTTTTATCATTTCCGTAACTATTACGTTTTTCCCAGACAATATTTCCTTCACACCACAGAATTCTCATCAGAATGTAGCGGGCCCATCGCGTCTGCGTCCTTCTCGCCCTAAAAAAACAGAAGGTAAAGCTACATCCCTACCCTGTACCCCGACTATGCTTTTACCCATCTATCATCCAACATAGGAATAACATTGCCATATTTTATTATGTTACCAGGTGTTCGTATTCGCACCCCACGTAGGGCAGCGTTTGCATCAACAGGTATTGTCCAACCCTATTTCCTTACCATGCACGTTTTGTTCCCTTTTGCATCTGACTTTACTCTGCTGTTTGATACGCTGCTCTCAATCCGTACGTTGTACTAAGTTTACCTGCTACAAATATTATAGGTGCGCATGTTAAGTACCAAAGCCTTGGCCGTCCAACCTTCACATGCCATAATTGTGCAGCGATCATGTGGTATGAAGAGAGGAATAAAAATACAAAGTCGTCTGATGGGACGACTTTCTCTTCGTGCTGCCAGGATGGCAAGGTTTTGCTTCCTCGCCTTCTTGATGCTCCTGAACCATTAAGATCATTACCTGATTGTAACGACCTGGGGACAGTTAGATTCAGACATATTAGAGTGTACAATAGCATGTTCTGTTTCACATCATTTGGGGGAAAGATTGATCATGCTATAAACAGTGGTCGAAGCCTATACACCTTCCGAATAAGCGGTCAGAACTACCACCGAATAGGAACCATGTTGCCAGTTGAAGGTGAACAACCCAGATATGCTCAACTATATTTCTACGACACGCAAAATGAAGTCAAAAACCGTATAGCTGCTTTGTTTGGCCAGACCCATTGTCACAACACATGTGATGAAGCAATTGTTGCGTCCCTCATCAGAATGTTAGACAACCACAGTTCTTTGGCTAACGCCTTTCGAATGGCGCGCGACTGGTGCACTCAGAATGAAAGACAATTGTCAGCTACGCTTACTAGGCCAAATAATAAACAATCCACAATACAATCGCCCTAATGTGTCTGAAGTTGTTGTTCTTATCACAAACGACTTTGGGGAAAACACCGAGCCACGTGATGTTATCGTCAGTACAAAGAACGGCGTGCTTCAACGGATATCAGAATTAGATCAGCTTTACATGCTTTTGCAGTATCCGTTATTGTTTCCGTACGGAGAGACCGGGTTCCACGAGCGAATACGCTACCATGACCACACCGGACGTCGGGCGACTAAACGACAATGTGTTACGATGCGGGAATACTACTGCTACAGAATCCATTATCGCAACAATGAAGGCACCACCCTATTAAGAGGCGGTCGTTTATTCCAACAATATTTGGTTGACTCATACGCGGCCATCGAAGAACAAAGGTTGCGCTGGATGAGGAATAACCAAAATGAGCTGCGTGTTGAACTCTATCATAATGTTTATGACGCTGTGATGCGTGGGGATACAAATGTTGAGGCTATCGGACAACGTATAGTTTTGCCGGCAACCTTTACGGGCAGTCCAAGATATATGATCCAAAATTACCAAGATGCCATGGCTTTGTGCCGTGCTTTTGGGAACCCCGACCTGTTTGTAACATTTACAGCTAACCCAAAATGGCCTGAAATCGAAGACATGGTATCTCTCATATCAGGACAGAAGTCGCACGACTGTGCAGATGTTGTATCACGCGTTTTTAAGCTAAAGCTAACCTTCTTGATTGAAGATATTATGAAGAAACAAATCTTTGGCAACTGCAAAGCAGGTAAAGTTTGTAATGCGCCGCCTCTTTCTTTTGCTATCAATTCTACCACAAATACTAACCTTTTTTAACTTTATAATTTTCCCCCTTTTTCCCTCTCTGTCTTGAATCTTTGTCCCCCTGGTTATATACAGTTGTTTACACAATTGAGTTTCAAAAACGAGGCCTACCACACGCGCACCATTTATTGTGGCTCGAACATTCTGCCGCATCTCGCACGCCGGCTGGTATAGATGATTTGATTTCAGCCGAGATCCCATCGAAAATTGACGATCCATCCGGCTATAAGGCTGTAACAGATTACATGTTGCATGGTCCATGTGGGAATGATGCGCGCAGTGCTCCGTGTACAACAGATGGTAAATGCATGAAACACTTTCCGAAACCATTTTATCGAGAAACGACAATTGACGAAGACGGTTACCCGGTTTATCGACGACGAGATACCAAGATTTTCTTTATGAAGGGCATAACGAAGCTTGACAACCGGTTTGTCGTCCCATACAACCGTTATCTCCTCTTAAAGTACGAATCGCACATCAATGTTGAATGGTGCAACCAGTCCCGAGCAATAAAATACCTGTTTAAATACTTAAACAAGGGGCCAAACAGGGCTACAATGGTTGTTCAGGAAAACATTGGCAATGATGGTGAAAGGCGTACACAACAGATTGTTAAGGTCGATGAGATTAAAATCTATTTGGATTGCCGGTACTTATCGCCGTGTGAAGCTGTGTGGAGAATGCTTGCATTTCCTATACATTACTCATTCCCATCCGTCATGAAGCTAACGTTCCATACACCTAACCAACATCTACTCACGTTACGTGATTCGGACAGATTTCCAGCCCTGTTAAACCGGGACGGGATACGAGACACAATGTTCACCCAATGGTTTGCGCTGAACAGCAGAGATGCAGCGGCAAGAAAGTTTACGTACGCCGAGATACCAACAAAGTATGTGTGGCAAGAGGATAACAAGGTATGGAAAACGCGGTTGGAGCGGACAGCCATTGGGCAGATTGTGTATTGCAATCCAGCAGTTGGGCCAAAGTATTATTTAAGGATGTTGTTGGGAATTGTGAGAGGGCCCCGAAGTTTTGAAGAAATAAAAACGGTCGACGGAGTCGTGTATGAAACGTTCAAAGAAGCCTGCTATGCGTACGGCTTGCTTAATGATGACAAGGAGTGGAATGACGCTCTTTCAGAGGCTAAATTATGGGCGTCCGGTTCCCAGCTACGGGAATTGTTTGTTACCATGTTGTTGTTTTGCGAAGTGAACCGCCCGGCACAACTGTGGGCACAGAATTGGGAGATACTATCTGATGATATTTTGTACATGAAACGTAGGCTCTTCATGTTTCCGGGATTACATTTATCGGATGACTAGCTTAAGAACTACTGCCTGATTGAACTAAATGAACTATTGGAGAAAAATGGAAAATCGTTGGTGGATTTCACAGATATGCCACAACCAGATACGTCGCTCCTCGATAAGATGGATAATCGTCTAATCAGGGAAGTGTTGAGTTACAATAAAAAAAAGTTGACGGACGAACACGATCAATTATATGCATCACTCAACACGGAACAAACGGTCATATACGACACAGTCATTGATTCTGTTACCACCCGAAAAGGAGGTTTTTATTTCGTGTATGGTCCGGGTGGGACAGGCAAGACTTTCCTGTACAGAGCCGCCCATTCACGCTTAAGATCGATGGGCCTGATTGCCCTTGCGGTTGCATCTTCAGGTAAAAATTTTTTTTTGTAATGTTGTATAATTATTCTCGTGCTACATAATGTATGTGGTTGCGTACGCAACTCCATTTTTACTCACTTTACCTATCCCCGCACGTCAGGTATCGCGTCCCTTCTATTACCCGGTGGTCGGACAGCTCATAGCTGCTTCGCTATCCCTTTAGAATTACTTCACAATAGCACGTGTGCCATCAAACAAAATACCCAATTGGCACACCTTTTACAAGAGGTAAGGTTAATCATCTGGGACGAAGCACCAATGATGCAAAAATATGCCTTTGAAGCACTTGATAAAACACTTAGAGATATCTTGGGGTTTTGTACCTACGCAAACAGGGAACGTGTGTTTGGTGGCATGCCTGTCTTGCTTGGTGGTGATTTCAGGCAAATCCTTCCCGTCATCCCAACGGGAAAAAGAGAAGATGTTGTTCAGGCATGCATAAATAAATCGTACATGTGGAAAAGTTGTGAACTCTTCACTCTCCACCGTAATATGCGTGTCAACGAATACACCTCAACAGGTGTGATAGACATAGATAGGCAACGTTTCAACAAATGGTTGTTAGAAATCGGCGATGGAATCGTTCCCTCAAAAGCCAAAGAAGGTGAAGATGAGTCAACCTGGATCGAGATACCCACCAGGTTCATCGTTGATAGTTGTGGTCTTCCTGTGGCCTCGATTGTTAACGTTGTCTTCCCGTCGTTTTTACAGAAAGGCAGGACGATGACGATTTTTTGTGTGAAAGAGCAATACTAACCCCACGCAATATAGACGTGGACGAAATCAATGATTACATGTTTGCACAATTGAGACGGACCACAAAGACCTACAAGAGCTCTGGCGAGATATGTCGCGCATCCACGGATGTATTAGAATAGGAACACCTCTATCCGTCTGAATTCCTGAACTCTTTGACATTCCCAAGTACCCCCCCCCCCAGCACTAAAATATTAGTTACAAACAAAAAATTTGTGACCAGTTAAATTCTTTAATTATTTGACATTGTTAGGTATGCCACCGCACGCTTTGCATTTAAAAGAAGGCCTCCCTATCATGCTTTTAAGAAATGTGAACCCCTCGCAAGGCTTATGTAATGGCACCCGTCTTATTATCACAGACCTTGGGAAATTTGTTATCAAGGCTAGGATACTTACTGGGTCAAATCGTGGAGATACTGCATTAATACCGAGGATAACCCTTTCATCCACGAAATCAAAATGGCCATTCATTATGAAAAGACGCCAGTTCCCAGTGAAACCATGCTATGCAATGACCATTAATAAAAGTCAAGGCCAATCATTAAAAGTTGTTGGTCTCTATTTGCTCCGACCTGTGTTTAGCCATGGCCAGCTTTATGTCGCTCTTTCAAGGGTTACGACACCTGAAGGTTTAAAGATTGTCATCGTCGGGGATGGCAAAGGTGGCATGAAGAACTATACCAGAAACATCGTTTACAAAGAAACGTTTAACAATTTGGCCACATCAGATCGGACGCAATAAACAATACTTGCCCTACCGTATATTTTTGGACTACAAAGAAACTTTTATCGCCTTTATCGCCGTTAATCCAACATAATAACTGATGCATGCCTTAAACACAATTTTTGTTTGCTCCGTCCCAAACACAACAGCTATATACGTGCCACGTTGAGTATTATGCGTGTACCCTCCGACAACCAACTATCCACGTAGTCTGCCAATAACGACAGCGCAGCAGCTATATATGTACCACGGGTGGTGGGAATGTAAGTCTTTCCGGTTTCCGCTAAATTTTGAAAACTCATATTCTTTTTATTTCTTAGTTTTTTGTTTGTTTATTTAATTCAGATACATGGGTTGGTTGGTTTATTTGTCTATTTTAGGAAGAAAAAGCAACGATGATTCAAAGACTACTGTTTGTTGCTGGTTTGAACACATTGACACAAACACATTTTGGGACACGGTTGCCAGCTGTTGTTTGGGGGGGGTCATACACTTTCGTGCCTACTACTATTTCAATCATTTTGGCTGGTCAATATAGCGACATCGTGGATCCTCAAGAGGTGGTTACACACTTACACATCAACCTTTTATGAAACTTATAGTGTTTCGTTTAATATTACATCCAATTCACTCCCACATGTTGATGATTATATAGAAATTTGAGAGGATTGTGAGAGGGACTCAAGGAGCTCTTATTGTTGCTTCAACTCTTCAAATTGTGCTTGGTTTTAGTGGACTTTGGCGTAATATCAAACGGTTAGTTTTGAATCATGTGCAGGCCGGAGCAGATGTTAATTCTAGGAATTATTGTGGTCAGGTAATCATTCTTCGGTTTCGAAATCGATATGGACATCCAATATTAGCTCCGAAGATATGTTGACCGAAGTTCTATCGTATTTCACGCAACCATCAACACCGGATAAGACGGAGCGTATCTGGTCCTTATTCAGCCTTCATAGTTCATATTAGCATACATTTTAAAAAAAAATTATGAAATGGTTTTTGTTTATTTTGCTAAAATTGGTTTTTTTTTCCATTTTTTCAGGAATTTTATATCAGACATATAGATAGAAGCTCGATGGATATGTTTGACTCTGAGGACCCGCGTGAACGTGAGTATTTGAAAACTATTTTACACCGAATTTACAGGAAGTTTATGGTGCATCGCCCGTTTATTAGGAAAGCAATCAATAACATCTTTTACAGGTTTATATACGAAACACAAAGGCATAATGGTATTGGTGAGTTGTTGGAAATACTTGGAAGTATAATTAACGGTTTTGCGTTACCATTGAAAGAAGAACATAAGTTGTTTCTTATGCGGGCGCTTAGACCGCTTCACAAACCGAAATCAATTGCTATGTATCATCAGCAGCTTTCGTACTGTATCATTCAGTTTGTAGAAAAGGATAGCAAGTTGGCAGATACGGTTATTACGGGTTTGCTTAAGTATTGGCCGATTACTAACTGTCAAAAGGAGACGCTTTTCTTGGAGAACTCGAAGAAGTATTGGAGGCGACACAGGCTACTGAATTCCAACGGTGTATGGTTCCTCTTTTCAGAGTTTAAAAGCCGCGGTTGAAAAAAGGGCACCCGAGGGTGTGCGTCTCGAGCTATTCAAACCCGACAAACCCGGGCTGTTGGCCCAAGTGACGCGAACGTTTAGAGAAAACGCGATGAACATAACACAGGCCAAGTTATCTACAACAATGGGTATGGCTCTAAACATTTTCTATGTAACGGACGCGATTGGAAACCGGGTATTACTTGGACATTATTGCTTGATAATGGAGCTGATGTTAATTCTAGGAATTATTGTGGTTATGCTGTTTTTTTGGGTGTTTTGTGGTTTTAGATTGTTGCATTGCTGCTTGATAATGGAGCTGATGTTAATTCTAGGAATTACTGTGGTCAGGTAATCATTCTTCGGTTTCGAAATCGACATGGACATCCAATATTAGCTCCGAAGATATGCTGACCGAAGTTCTGTCGTATTTCACGCAACCATCAATACCGGAGACGACGGAGCGTATCTGGTACTTATTCAGCCTTCATAGTTCATATTATCATACATTTTAAAAAAAATTATGAAATGGTTTTTGTTTATTTTGCTAAAATTGTTTTTTTTTTCATTTTTTCAGGAATTTTATATCAGACATGGAAGCCCGATTAGGTCAGAAGCCGAAAAGCAACGAGTGATCATGTGTTTAAAAGCCGCGGTTGAGAGAAGGGCACCCGAGGGTGTGTGTCTCGAGCTATTCAAACCCGACAAACCCGGACTGTTGGCCCAAGTGACACGAACATTTAGAGAAAACACGATGAACGTAACACAGGCCGAGATATCTACAACAATGGGTATGGCTGTAAACATTTTCTATGTAACGGACGCGATTGGAAACCTGGTATTACTTGGACATTATTGCTTGATAATGGAGCTGATGTTAATTCTAGGAATTATTGTCGTTATGCTGTTTTTTGGGGTGTTTTGTGGTTTTAGATTGTTGCATTGCTACTTGATAATGGAGCTGATGTTAATTCTAGGAATTATTGTGGTCAGGTAATCATTCTTCGGTTTCGAAATCGACATGGACATCCAATATTAGCTCCGAAGATATGCTGACCGAAGTTCTGTCGTATTTCATGCAACCATCAATACCAGAGAAGAGAAGACGGAGCGTACCTGGTACTTATTCAGCCTTCATAGTTCATATTATCATACATTTTAAAAAAAAATATGAAATGGTTTTTGTTTATTTTGCTAAAATTGGTTTTTTCCCCATTTTCCCAGGAATTACCAAACGATTTTCAAATATATTTTAACCAATTGACTCATCCATTTTATTTAATAATATAGATTATATATATATAGACTTCTCATATTCACATTCCATAACATCAAAATATATGTTATCAGCATTTATTCTTATTATTATTATTATTATTATTTGTTATCATTAATGCAATTAGATGTGTGAGCAACTTTACACCTGATGACTCCTCATATTCAGATCCTATAACATTTTTGCATTTAAACTTTCATTAAAATGAAAACTGCCACAAGTCATCCCAAGAGGCTACTTATCATGTCTCTATAATTACACAGCCACAGTCAATCATCCTCCCTTTCATTATGCAACCTGTGGCTGAATATCGGAAGACGCCTGCCAACATGAAGAAAACCACTGTTGTTGCTAACTGTTCAGAAAGTTTGACGACTCTTGAAGAAATATTACACCATGGTCGAGAAAATAAGAAACACATGGTATCAAAACTTTCTATAATTTCGATTGTTTCTCCCGGCATTATTATTATCCATACATTAAATGTGTTTCTTCTAATCCATGCAGAATGCTGAGTTCAATTGTCGTGTGGTCATTAAAGGCGTACGTAATAGCGAAGAGTGGTTCAGACTTATGTGTGGAGGAGGAAAATGCATGAAAGGTGTATCGCGTGAACACGGGGAATTGTGGTGTGCTGGCTATGAAAACCCAGTTATGTTTCCACAAGCAAGGTTTGGTTTTGGTATTCTATAGTTATGTGCGTTGGCAAACGCCTTTATACACTTACACACCTGAAAAAAAAACTTTCAACAGGTTCCACTTGAACTTGATGTGCTCGATTCCACGGCAAATGCGGTCATCATGTGCTTCGATGACACTGAACAGATTCTAACAAACACCACTGCTCAGTCTATACTCAATGCGGAATCGGGTCTCTCGCATATCTATACCGTTTATTCCAAAAGCATCCAGGATAGCTTTACTCCAGTCATGATACATAACTCTAACGGTAGCATCTCAACGCTCCCAAACTGCTTACACTCACTTGTGGGCACCCGAACCATCCAAGTTGATACATCCACATACTACCATCATGGGGCCTTTGAGAGCTTCAACTGCAAGCGTGTGCTCCCGGACGAAACCAATTGTGAATCCGTTGGATCTATCACTCCTACTCCCATGACTAGGAAGGGTAAAGGGGTGATGACAGTACCAACACCGGTTAAGCTCAAAGAAACAATCAGAAAGTACATGTAAGTTTCTATATATACTTTTGACTTACCAAATTCCATGAACCACCTCTGTGTGTCTGTTGTGCGCTACGTGTTAACGTATTAGATCAATTTAAGATAGGTAAGTTTTTACATATGCAAAGAGTTGTAGGGCATGGGAGTAGGGATTGTTCAATGGTTTGCTAGACAACTTTAGAGGATGCACATATATTCATATCGTATATGATTAACTTTATAAAGTGTAACATAGATTAGTTTTTTTATATTTGTGGGAGCCATGTGTGTGCCTTTCAAATTTTCTGTACTTAAATTGAATCTTACCAAATACTAGGGTGTGTATTTAAGTTTAGATATGTAAATATTATCAATCAGAGTAAATTGAGAATTCAGAAGATGTTTTTTCATCTTCTTTGTACATGCTCCTATCAAGGTATGATGTTTATGGCTTCTTTATCTTCTCATTAGACATGTTTTGATCTATTTATGTGAATTTTTACTTGCTTAATTTGATCTTTTTAATACAGAACATGAATTTTCTTGAGCCCGGATACAAAATGGAACATGTAAAATTTGGATACTTTATATTAGCTGTGTTTTTAAGCTTTAACCAAAGCATCATTTCTTAATAATGTTAAAGTGAATATTATATGATACAAACATCATGTTTATTTCTTTATGACTAACTATAAACAAGTACATTTACACCATTGGTTTTGTTATGTGCTTTTTCGATTTGAGAACGCATACGACCCCATCGCTTTAGTGTTGAAATGAATTGTAATGCAACTTACCCGCGGCAAGTCGGCAACGCGCGGGCATTACCACTAGATTCCCACATTCCGTAAGGTTACCTTTCTTTATGTCAATTATGATGAAATTTGTAGTGAATTTGTTTATGCTTTTTTGTTCGTTTGGATATTTAAGTTAAATCATTAGTTTATACTTTTTCCCCTATTTATACATGCCAAATAGCTAAATGGAATGAATTGAACTTCAACGAGCTTGAACTGCAGTTCATAAATGGGAATTTACTTGAACGGAGTTACATTCTATCAAGTTTTAATGACAAAATAATGGAATATGAACTACTAACATATACATCATCCAAGTTAAAGTTCTGCCTAACATTTCCTTTCTTTCTTTCACAGCCCTACTTATGAAGGTTCTGATTCGGATGATTCTGTGGGTAACTACTAAGGTGAACGTCGACTACATGGCCATGCATTAGCGGCAGAAGATTTCGTGAATTATTAAATAAAACCGGAAGCTTTGTGAACTCCTTTAAGTTTTTTTCCTGTAATGTATGTTTTTAGACTTGGCATACATGTTTCTTCTTAAACAGATTCCGCAAACAAAGTTTCCTGTGCTATGCACGCCTTACATTTTGTGTGGCCAGCTTATGGTACAAGCTCTTATCACGTTTTGTATGGCTTCTCTTACATTGTCTTTTGTCTAATTATCTTTTATCCATACATAAACATTTTCCCCGAACACACAACAAAATGAAGGACACTAACTGTTGGTCATGTCGTGCATCGCACGGGCCTTCCCTCTAGTATATACTAAAGCCCAATTATTAGTTACACGTGTGTATTAAATATAGATATAATAAATAAGTATGTATAACTTGAATTTCGATTCGAATGAATTTTAAAATTATAAATTCGTATTTGATTTACTGGACTCGAATTGAATCAAATTCAAATTCTTATCGAATCAAATTCTTGATAATCAAATTGAGTTAAGTCGAATTTCGAATTCTTCAAATCCGAAGCAGTGGCGGAGCCACATACTCCGCAACGGTGTCGGCCGACACGATTCAAATTTGCACTTTATATGTATCGTATAATAGAAGAACATACAAGTGACACTATTGTTTTTTATGAACGACACCATTGCTTTTTTTAGAGCGACACCATTGCCTTTTTTGTAGTGACACTTTTATTTTTTCTAAACGTTTTCCATAATAAACCTATCTATAGTTTATTCTTTTTCTAAACGTTTTCCAAAATTTCCAAATTTCCAAATTGAAAGAAGCAATAAGTCGTGTAGAAGTTAAAACAAGAAGTGGTTTAAATCAAGAACTTTCCCTTGCAAGAGCTGAAGATACCTGATGGAGTTCGTAATATAAAACACTAGTGCGTCTGGTTCAACTATATCCAACAGTTATTGAAGTGCTTGAATATATTCGAATCGGTCAAATTAATGTTCAACAAAGACAAGCTAATGGAATTTGGAAATACATGAAGTCATATGATTTTGCATATTATCTACACTTGATGAAGCATGTCTTAGGGGTTACTAATACATTGTCTTGAGCTCTTCAAAGAAAGGAACAAGATATAGTAAATGCAGATGGGATGGTTAATGCAACAAAACAACAATTACGACGTTTAGACTTGAAGGATTTGATGCACTTTTGAAAAATGTGGCATACTTTTGTGATAAAAATGAAATTGAAATGGTCGACATGGATGTCGAATACATTGACCCAAAATATAGAAGGAGAAAGACTAACATCACTAATCGTCATTATTATGAGGTTGAAACCCAAATGATAATTTTAGTTCATTTGACGTTTCAAAGATACTAAGATTGGCCGAGATGTATGTGTATGATTTTAGTTATGAAGAAAGAGATGATCTTATGAATGAGCTCGATATCTACATTAACAATATAAGAGGCGATAAAAGGTTTGCCAACGTGAAAGATATATCTAACCTTGCAACAATGATGGTGGAAACAAATAAACATGTTGGATATCCATCGGTCTATCATTTATTGAAATTATCCTTAGTTCTACCGGTTGCAAAGGCAAGTGTTGAGAGATGTTTTTCTGCTATGAAGCATGTGAAGACGAATTTATGAAATCGGATGGGTGATGAGTATTTGACTGATGCTTGCATTTGTTATACTGAAAAAGAGTTCGTTGCAAAAATTGCGATTGAAGACGTTATGAACCGTTTTCAAATCATGAAAATACGTAGGGAGCAACTACAAAATGTATTTTACTATATATATATATATATATATATATATATATATATATATATATATATATATATATATAGGGGACCGCTAGAATGAGAACCACCACGAGTTGTAAGAACCACGAGAACCGCGACCCGCGGGTGGCCGTTGACCACGAAATTTTTTTTACACCTAGATCCGTATATTTTAAGACCGGGTGTAAATTTTGGGTTCAAACGGCGCACCCGAGGGGGTAGTTTTTTACGCCCAAAGTTTGGTTAAAAAAAAAGAAAAATTAAAAAAATTAAAAAAACCCAAACTTTGGGCGTAAAAAACTACCCCCTCGGGCGCGCCGTTTGAACCCAAAATTTACACCCAGTCTTAAAATATACGGATCTAGGTGTAAAAAAAATTTCGTGGTCAACGGCCACCCGCGGGTCGCGGTTCTCGTGGTTCTTACAACTCGGGGTGGTTCTCATTCTAGCGGTCCCCTATATATATAGGGGACCGCTATATATATATATATATATTATAAATGACTTTCTATTTTTATTTTATGTTATTTCAATGACATGACACTTTTATTATGATATCGGTTTTTATTATGTAATTCGACAAGGCTTGACAAGACCTAATCCGAAAATTTGGACTTCAAGTTATTATAAACCTGGTTATCAAGAAAAAAACGACACCATAGAAAAAATTTTCTGGCTCCGCCGTTCCGAAGCAAATTATGAACACCTTAGATAACAGGAAAATATAAAGCAAACGCTAACAATAAAGAAAATAAGAAAAAAATCATATAACTTTTCTTTTCTGTCATTATCTACTTTTACAAATGCTATTTTGACATACTTTTTGATATTTTTTAATGTATACTTTTCCATTTTCCATTTGACCCAACTAAATAATAAGAAAAATAGCTAATATAAAGCGAAAGCAAAAGTTATATACTTTTTCATTTTTTTAAACATCTAATTTACATGGCACTAATTTTAGGAGTATACACATTTTGTCTGTTATAAATTCTTAACCTTATAACTTATAAGGGTGGTGCACTCATATGAACCAAAATGAACCAAAAGCAACTTATTAAGATCGTTCACAATAATGGATCAAGTCTAAACTTCACGCTGTCGAGTCAGGATGTCACATCATTTCAAAACATTACCATTTCAAACCCTATTTTTTCTTCAAGCAATAAATCATTCCAAACATTCACACGACAACCCACTTTTACACTAAAAAAGTATTGTGAGTGGGCGGTTTGTGTTGCGGTTTGTGGAGCAAGCCTCTCAAACGGACTAGCCGTTGGAGATGCTCTAATAAGGAAGTATCACCTTGTTTTATACCGGATGATCCAAAATAAACCAAATTTTTAGGAAGCACTCTAAAATCGGGTTCATGAACCAAAAGTTTGAACATTCTTTTCTGTAAATCAATAAGAACGTACCATTTTATTTCCCAAACTTCACACGCTTTAAATCAAAATCAAGTGCATAGACCAAAATCCCATACCATTTATTTTGAGGTGGTGATCCATTTAATATCAAACCATCCAAACCTCGTCATGATCATGAGAATGAGAATGCCCCCTTCACCCTAAGAAGGAACGCCCTTTGTAACACCTTCAGGGACGCCACACTCCAAACTCCATTGTCCACTTGGGCAAACATTCCAAATTCATATAGTAATTGTATATTTATTCCATTCAAAAAAAAATTGTATCTTTTCTTAGGTTTCCTATTAATTTGTCGGTTTGTTTACCTTTTCTGGGACATAGTTCTTGTTTTTTTTTTTTTTTTTTTTTTTTTTTTTTTTTTTTTTTTTTCTTTTTTGTTTTGTTTGGTTATTTATTTGTTTATATATGTTTAGTTAATTAGTTCTTGATTGATTTTTGTTTCTGGGTATTTAATTATGTTTTTTTATTTGTTTAACTAGGTTAAAAATGCTTATGAATTATTAAGGTAATTTGTTTGTGTTAGTTATTTGTTTGTTATTATCTCTCTATTATGATCAACGCAAAAAAAAAAAAAAAAAAAAAAAAAAAAAAAAAAAAAAAAGATTCCTAAAACAAACGTTAGTTATGCTAACGCTAACCAGTTTTTTTGTAAGTTAGTTCAGTGTAAAGTGTTACCCATTGGAATATCATGCAAATGACTATACTAGCTAGTTGACTATACATGTGACATTCATTTTCACACGTTTTTTCTCAAAGATGCCAAATTCAAGGCTAACAAATAGACTTGCATTTTCTTCATATTATTAGTGCTACGTCAATGTCAGCCAACAAGACATTTTCCACTACCTTCTTACTTTAAACAAATACGCAAACAAACAACAATACTTGGCTCTAAATTTTAGAATGAAAACACATGAAATGAATTTATTTTTTTTACTAAATTGAATATATCAATTAAACTAGTCACAATTACCGGCAGTGGCCTAGTGGCAAATGTGTATTCCCCTCACCCACGAGTTGTTGGGTCTCAACATAATTTGGCAACGGTGTTTCGGATCGGGCAGGAATACCCGATTAGTCAGCATTCATAATGGTTCTCCTATATACTTGTGAGTGAGTCACTTATTTTACAAGGAATGGTTGTTAGTGGAGAAGACAGATCTTGTTACTGTTCATATGTATGTTTATGAGAACACTGTTCACCCATATTAACTTTTTAATAATTTTTTAAAAGTGGCTGAGAATGAAGCAGAGGAAAAAGTAACGATAAATGTATAAAAATTTATTATTTAATTAAAAATAAAAAGGACAAAATAATAAGTTTTAGTCATAAGAAATTTAATATGAATTAGTTTAGGGGTTGGTTACGGTACAAACCATATTTATCCTACAAACCATGAGAACAGATCCTAACACTTAAAAAAAAAATTAGCACATACTAAAACAATACATACATAAAAGTAACACTTTTAAATTATATTAGCACATGAAAATTAATCAAGATAATTGAATGTAGCACATACGTGAATGATGTTAGCACTTTTCTATATGAAGAATTATATCAGCACATTGAAAACAAAAGGAAGATCCAAATAAAGAATTAATTGTTTGTCAGCATAATTATAGGGAATTCAATATAATTGATATTATTTAGGTTATTATTTTGCCGTTTCTCTATAATTGTTTGAATGACACATGACACTTTTTAAATGATTCTTATAGCTTATATATGAAATATGATTTGTAAATCCTACCCTAGTAAGGACGCTAAAAAATCAATTAAACTAGTCACCACATGTTTGAAACTAAAGTCCTTGCTTTTTTGTATTATTACTCAAAAGTCACACCAACTAGTCACCACATCTTTGAAACTAAAGTCCTTGCTTTTTTGTATTACTCACAAGTCACACCAACAAATCTACAAAATCTTTGATTAAAATATGTAACATAAAGATAAAGTTCAGGTTATAAAGATAAAGTTTAGGTTATACAATGATTACGAATGAATGAATAATGGACACATCCGATCCCTGGCCGCCGCTAAATTCAAGACCCACCATTCTTATTTGTTCTTAAAAAACCGTTCTTCCATGAAACCTTCAATCTTTGCCCTATCCACCCCCCAAAAAACCTCAAAATCCACAACCTTAATCAACCTCGTCCCATGTCTCTCCATATCCTCGGATCACCCCTGTTCCCCCATTCTTTTTCCCACAAAAATCCAACAAAAAAACCACATAAAAACACCGTCTTTTGCACCCACAATTCAAGAACCACACAGCTTCTTGAAAATCTTGAAAACAATCATAAATTGACCCGACCCGATTACCCGGATCAGTTTTCTTGCACACCCATTCGCCCTGTTCACACAAACACACAAACAACTGATCAAGATGATGAATATGATGATCTATGGCTGAGAATGAAAGATGAGGCTAGATCAGATATTAATCATGAACCCATATTGGAAAATTATTATTTTAGTTCAATCTTGTGTCATCCTGTTATTGAAAGTGCCTTAGCTGCTCATCTCTCCATAAAGCTTGGAACTTTATCTCTTCCAAGTGGGACCCTTTATGATCTTTTTGTGGGTGTGCTTACAGAGGATCAAGAACTTGTTGCAGCTGTCAAACATGATTTGAAAGCTGTTAAAGAAAGAGACCCTGCTTGTGTTAGTTATGTGCAGTGTTTCTTGAATTTCAAAGGGTTTTTAGCCTGTCAAGCTCATAGAATTGCACATAAGTTATGGTCACAAGATAGAAAAATTCTTGCAGTTATTATTCAGAACAGGGTGTCTGAGGTTTTCGCGTTGGATATTCATCCGGGAGCGAAAATCGGTTATGGGATATTGTTCGATCACGCTACCGGGTTGGTGATTGGGGAGACTGCGGTGATCGGGAACAATGTGTCGATTTTGCATAATGTGACGTTGGGTGGGACCGGGAAGATGAGTGGCGATAGGCATCCGAAGATTGGGGACGGTGTTTTGATCGGGGCGGGGACTTGTGTTTTGGGGAATGTTAGGATTGGGGACGGGGCGAAGATAGGGGCGGGGTCCGTGGTGTTGAGGGACGTGCCGCCTAGAACCACTGCGGTTGGGAACCCGGCGAAGTTGATTGGCGGGAAAGAGAATCCGATTAGGCTCGATAAGATTCCTGGTCTTACTATGGATCATACTTTGCATATAAATGAGTGGTCTGATTATGTTATTTGAATAATTAGATTGCCTGTTTGAAGGTTGATCTCAGGGTATATCATATACTGTTCTTGTTTTTTTGTCTAAGTGGTAGTTAAATGTATACCTATGTGAACCATCCCTTCGTTGTATCAACATGTTTGATGCAGATTATGATGAATAAAAGAGGATTTATGGTTATATTTTCCTTGTGAATGGTGTCTGTTAGTAAGTTTTGGTTATTATATTGTGACTTGTGAGATTGTTGCTGCATCTTATTTATCTCATTTTTTTGTCCTATGCCCTTGTAATTACTTAAAAGTGCGACTTGACATACATGAAACTCACAATTAACAGTTGGTTGCAATATCCATATATTAGTGTTGATGTTGACGCGCATAAATGGATGTTATGCCTGCATTTTTTGTTCTTTTTAAGGCATACACATCGTCTTAATCACCGAAGTTTGAAACAAGTTTGTCCATTTCGATAGTATCGAGATATTCATAATATATAATGTAAATGGTTGTTCATGCATTGATGGCTAAACAAACTGATCACAGATTCATATCCTCAATGGAGTTCACTTTCGCTTCGTTTCAAACCATTTTCTCATTCCTCTTCGTGTTGCTAGTAATCAAAACCTTGAACCGATCAAGAACAAATCGTTCAACTCCCAATCTACCTCCTGGGCCACGAAAGCTGCCGTTCATAGGAAACATTCTCGATGCTGCGGGCCCACTTCCGCATCATACTTTGGGGAAGTTAGCGAAGAAATATGGACCGTTGATGCACCTACAACTTGGAGAGAACTCCACCATCGTCGCCTCGTCAGCAAAAACTGCAAAAGAGGTTATGAAAACTCATGATTTAAACTTTGCGTATCGTCCTTTTCTTCTTGCGGCACATATCCTAGCTTATAAATCAACAAACATTATGTTTTCACCTTATGGAGATTATTGGAGACAACTCAGAAGGATTTGCAATACGGAGCTTTTAAGTTCAAAACATGTGCAATCACTTAGACCGATAAGAGAACAAGAGGTCTCCAATCTCATCCACACGATCTCTAAACGATCAGGATCTGTAATTGATCTTAGTGAATTTATTTATGCGCTAACATATGGGATTACTACACGATCAGTGTTTGGAAAGAAGGTGAAGCATCAAGAAGCACTCATATCACTCGTTGGTGAATCTATAGCGTCTGCTGGTGGATTTACTCTTACTGATCTTTATCCTTCTTCTAAAGTTATCTCGTTTCTTAGTGGCTTTAGGCCAAAACTTGAAAAGATGCATCAGAGACTTGATAAGATGTTGAATGACGTCATTGAAGAGCACAAAACAAATGAAGATGGACAAGGAGATGCGAATCATCTGCTTGTTGACGCTCTTTTGAAAGTCCAGGAGTGTGGCAATCTTGAAGTTCCGTTGACCGTTGATAATATCAAAGCGATTATCTTGGTTGGTAAATTCTTATTTTTATTTAAGGTGTCAGTTTCGGTCTATTTGAGTTATCTTTTATCTCAAACGGGCCAAGTTAAGTTAAAATGTTGTCCTCTAAAGAAAATGGGCCGAACGGGTTAAAACTTGAACAGTCGTTCAAAAGTATTTTTAATGCATACAACCTCCTAAATCATGTTGTTCATATATTAAAATGATTCATGTATATTTTGTAATCATAGTTACCTTACTAATAGTAATTATATAACAAAAGTTTTTTGAAAAATGAAGAAATGTTTGTGGGTCAACCCTACGCACTCATTTTGACCCGTACTAAAAGTTACCGGTTTCAAACCAAACTAGTTTTGATCCTTTACGCAACTGACCCGACTCACCCATCTTGCTATTAGATGAAACAATTAAACTTAATTTATGATATGATATGTATATGTATTCGTATGATAATATGATAACTAGAACTCGATATGTATATATGATAAGTCATGGTGGATGTTATAAGCGGGTAATTTAAACTGCCAATGACAGTTTCCCGCTTGAATTAACCGCCAAGTTTGACATGTATATAAGTGTAAGGACCGGCATCATTTACCGGTACCAAGACACTCAATTTCCTTTCGTTAATTGTCTGTCCATTCGTTTGTTTATTATCTGTTAATTATGTCAAACAAGTCCGCTGCAAACCAATGTTTGAATCATCTGCAAGATGATGATGTTCAGATCAAACCTGTGTTAACCCCAACATATGGTATCAGAGCCACGGGGACGACACTTCCCTGTCAACACTGCAATGACAAAGAATCCAGACGACCACTGAAAATGCATCGAACAAAATTATGTTATTATTGTCATCGTCCAGGCCATTTCATATACGACTGCAAATCAAAGGAGAATGATGAAAATACACAACTGATTTCTCAAGCAGTAAATGCAGGAATAAGAAAGCAAAGAGTATCGGTGGAAGAAAGAAACGAGATGATTGTGACTGGTTCAGAAGGCGGTACATGGGGAGACATATGGTATGTTAGTCTTTCGTTTACACAACACTATGCCGGTAATCTAAATGTTTTTAAACGTATCAAACATTTAGTGGGGGTTGAAACCAACTCGGGGGAAAATGATTTCTTGTTTATGAGGGGTATAGGGATTGTGGAAGTCAAATCCAATAATGAAAAACTGTTAATTCAGGGTGTCTTATACACACCGGAATTAGACAGAAACGTACTCAGTCTGAATCAGTTAACAATGCAAGGCTTTACGGTTAAGAAGGACGGAGATACTTGCAAAATATTTCCTATGTTCTCATCTCCAATTGATAACACAGTAAATGAAATAACGGGGTTAACGAAGGAAGATGAACTAGGCCTAAAGGAAAAACAAAAGGTCATACGATTAAATGATGTAAACGAAAAATACAAAGAAGAATATCTTAACTCCTATTTCGAAGACTTACATGTCTCATCCGATGAAATGGATTGGAGTGTTATGATCATAAGGGCTTTAGAATTTAATGATTTCAAGGATTGTGTGAATCTGTTAAACATGTTGGAGGATGGCAAGTTCGTGTTTCATTACAAGTATGAATTAGAAAAGAAATTCGATGAAATGGTGTCCTGGTTTATTATAACTTTCCTGGGGATAACAACTAGGCCAATACCTCCGGTGATGACCGAGAACAGGAAAGTTGACTTACTCAGTTTGTACATGATTGTGGAACGAGATGGGGGTTACAATAGCGTAACCGAAGATAATTTATGGCCGATTATTGCAAAAGATATGGGATTTGAATACAAGGATGGTGAATACATGCGAACCGTTTATGCCATGTATTTAGACATTCTAGTGTATTATTATAAGTTTAAAGAAGTGCAGAAAAGAGCCGATGAATCTGAAGGGATGAAGGATAAGCAAGACGCACCTGAATGCAGTCACGGAAGGAGCACAAGTGCTGAAGATATCAAGAAGGTAACTGAAGAGGAAACGTATGCACTGTATGCAGAAAACAGTTGGGAAGGAACGTGGAATGCTCACAAGAAAAGAAGAAAATTCAACTTCAATCATGCAAGGAAGGCTGTCGAAGAAGCAAATGCAAGCGTTCTCAAGGGTGTTTCTAAACGTAATTAAGTTTAGGGGGAAGTATTAGATGAAACAATTAAACTTAATTTATGATATGATATGTATATGTATTCGTATGATAATATGATAACTAGAACTCGATATGTATATATGATAAGTCATGGTGGATGTTATAAGCGGGTAATTTAAACTGCCAATGACAGTTTCCCGCTTGAATTAACCGCCAAGTTTGACATGTATATAAGTGTAAGGACCGGCATCATTTACCGGTACCAAGACACTCAATTTCCTTTCGTTAATTGTCTGTCCATTCGTTTGTTTATTATCTGTTAATTATGTCAAACAAGTCCGCTGCAAACCAATGTTTGAATCATCTGCAAGATGATGATGTTCAGATCAAACCTGTGTTAACCCCAACACTTGCCACCTCTAGTCTTTATGATTCCTTTCGTATATAGGATTCCATAGTTTCTATATTTTTTTAAACCATGCTTATCGTTCTCTCAGGATGTAATAGGTGCTGGTAGTGACACGTCATCAACGGTCATAGAGTGGGCAATGTCAGAGCTTCTAAGGAACCCAAGCATAATGGAGAAGGCTCAAACCGAGGTCAGACGAGTTTTCAGCACAAAGTCAACCGTCGATGAAACCGACATCCAATCATTGGACTTCTTAAAGATGGTCATCAAAGAAACCTTAAGATTACACCCTCCTGCACCATTGATGCTGCCAATGGAAAACCGGGAGAAATGTGAAATCAATGGGTATGAGATTCCAATGAAGACTAAAGTGGTTGTGAATGTGTGGGCCATTGGTAGAGATCCAAACTACTGGAAAGAACCAGAAAGATTTCATCCAGAAAGATTTGTTAATAGTTCAGTAGATTATAGAGGGCTTGATTTTGAGTATATACCTTTTGGTGCTGGAAGGAGGATATGCCCAGGTATATCATTTGGATTAGCCAATCTCGAGCTGCCGCTTGCCTCTTTACTTTATCATTTTGACTGGAAATTAGCAAATGAAAGTATGAAGAGCCAAGATCTTGATATGACTGAATCTTTTGGTGCAACTGTTAAAAGGAAAAGTGTCCTTAAACTTGTACCAACTGTTGTTCATCCTCCTGCTTAGGGTGAAATTCTGTAATATGTTATAAAAGATCATGTGTGGATTTGCATTTGTTGTTTAAAGCTGTAAGTGACACAAATAAGTAATCATATTTTTTTTGTTTGAAGATAATAGTTTATCAGAACACTTTATTGTATTTGCATATACTGAATTTGTGATTTTTTTTTAACCCATAAACTTTGTTTTGTTAATGTGGTAGTTTAATTCATTTTCTACATTACACCCTTTTAGAATAAATAAACTAACTTCTAAAAACTTAACAATAAAAGTTGATGGTTTTCTAGATAGTGTTTTTAGTTATTTTTAAATAAAATAAAATGTGTTTATTAATTGTATTGTCTCAGCTTTGTTAATGCTATTTCTGTTTATCACCCGTTACACAATTTCTCATGCGTGTTTATGTTTTGTTCTTTCGTGCAGGAAGAGTATACCTTTTAGAGATATTCAAGTGTGTAAAATGGCGCCATTTCCCTAATAGTCAAGGATTCGAGTCCCGCGGTGGACAATGGTGTAGAATTTGGAATAGATTAGATTGCTATTAAAGAAAACGGTCAGATATTTTAAGGTCATAGTTTGTAGTATTATTAATTATATTGTTTCGTTCTTTCGTGCGGGAAGAGTATACCTTTTAGTTTAAAGACTTATTTATTGTTGGGGAAATAGATAAATAGATGTAAGTTGATAAAAATATCATTGGTTCTATGCTCTTGCAAGGATAGGCCAACCAAATGACATCATTTTAAATCAAACAGTTTCCCAACAATCATCATTATTAATAGGTTATTATTATATTTTGATCTAATATAATATAAATGATTATAATGGCTAAAAGATTAAATATTATATTAATAATATATTTAATCTCACATTCTCCCACTTAGCCGAGTAATCATTTTTCATGAGTATTAGATGAGCCTGGCCAGGAGTTAACACTCATTTTAGCCTTAAACCAAGAACTATAGCAGAGAAATACAGCCGTTGAATCATCATTCGATTCAGGACCCCCATTAATCATACTATAGCCTCAATTTAAAACCTAATAGTTACGATCAAAATACTTATAAGCCCTTTAGCGTTTGATTTGTATTTATATTTGTCTATATGTCATTACATCGGCAGAACATATGTTAGAGACATACAAAATCAAACTGAGGAAATTTCATTAATTAAAACATAAGCTAGTACAATATGCCATTAAATAAGGTCTTTAGTAAGTCCCATATTCGATACATGTTCTTCGAAAACTTTAGGTGGGAGACCTTTAGTCATCGGATCCGCAAGCATATCTTTAGTACTAATATACTCAATACAAAGATTATTTTCCTCAACTCGTTCACGTACGAACAAATATTTTGTATCGAGATATAAACCAGATCCAGTCGAACTGTTACTGTTCGAGAAACTAACGGCAGCTGAGTTATCACAGTAAAGCTTCAATGGTCTAGAAATGGAATTAACGATTTTGAGTCCAGTGATCAGATTTCTAAGCAACATTCCATGACAGGTTGCGTTGTAAACAGCAATGTATTCTGCCATCATTGTGGAAGTTGTAGTTAACTGTTGTTTATGACTCTTCCATGAGATAGGTCCGCCTGCTAACATAAAGATGTAGCCCGAAGTGGATTTCTTGTCATCTTTGCACTTGGCAAAGTCAGAATCAGAATAACCTACCACTTCTAAGTGATCACTTCTTCTATAGGTCAGTTTATAGTCTTTCGTCCCTTGCAGATATCTAAGGACCTTCTTAGCTGCTTTCCAGTGATCTAGACCAGGATTAGTCTGATAACGGCCTAGCATTCCAGCAATATAAGCGATATCTGGGCGAGTACAGACTTGAGCGTACATCAGGCTCCCGACTACTGACGCACAAGGTATCTGGCTCATTTGCTCCTTTTCAACCTCTGTTGTCGGACACTGGAATGAACCGAAAACATCTCCCTTAACTACTGGAGCGACGGAGGGTTTGCACTGTTGCATGTTGTAACGTGTAAGGACACGATCTATGTAGGTCTTTTGAGACAATCCTAAGATCCCTTTGTGTCTATCTCGGTGAATTTCGATGCCAATGACGTAAGAAGCATCTCTGAGATCCTTCATGTCGAAGTTATGCGAGAGTAACCGCTTCGACTCATGCAACATGTCTAAACTATTACTTGCCAATAGAATATCATCTACGTAAAGGACAAGTATAGTAAAGTTACTCCCACTCATCTTGAGGTAGGTGCATTGATCAACTTGATTCTTCATAAAACCTTGCCTCTTCATGACTTCATCAAACTTGAGGTACCATTGACGTGATGCTTGTTTTAACCCATAAATGGATTTCTTCAACTTACAGACTAGATGTTCCTGACCTTCAGGTTTAAAGCCTTCAGGTTGTTTCATGTAAACATCTTCGTCTAAGTCTCCGTTAAGGAAAGCAGTTTTGACGTCCATCTGATGCAGCTCCAAATCAAAATGAGCTACTAGGGCCATAACAATCCTTAATGAATCTTTACGAGAGACAGGTGAAAATGTCTCTTGATAGTCAATTCCCTCTTTCTGAGTGTAGCCCTTTGCAACCAATCTCTCTTTGTAGCGTTCAACGTTCCCATTCGGATCCAGTTTTGTTTTGAACACCCATTTACAACCTACAGGTTTGACACCATTGGGTAATTCTACCAAATCCCAAACGTCATTTTTCTTCATGGATTCAAGCTCATCAATCATTGCTTTGTTCCATTCAGAAGACTGATCACTGCTAATGGCTTCATTATAAGAGATAGGATCATTGAGCTTTCCAGCATCCATTTCAGTCAGGTAGGTAACATAATCATCCCAATTAGTAGGCCTTCTTTGCCTAGATGACCTCCTGAGTTGATTATCGGGTTCAGCGTTGTCTTGGTTTTGAGCGTTTGAAGTGCCTTCGTTATGAGGTATAATGGGTTCTGGTTGTGGAGATGGAATTTGTGCAGTGACTTCAGGTGCAGTTGCATGGGGTACAAGAGGAGTAAACGGAGTAATGGTAAGCGACGAGTCTCTCCCCCCCCCCCCCCCGCGTCTTGTACTTCTTGCAATTCTTCGTAAGGGTTAGTACTGCTCCTACTGACCTTGAAATCCTCCAGGAACGCAACACGCTTGGTTTCAACAATACGGGTGACATGGGAAGGACAATAGAAACGATAACCCTTCGAATGATCAGGATACCCGATAAAGAAACAGGTAACTGTTTTAGGGTCAAGTTTCCTTAGGAAAGGATTATAGAGTTTTGCTTCAGCAATGCAGCCCCATACTTTCATATATTTAAGACTCGGTTTCCTTCCTGTCCAAAGTTCATAAGGAGTTTTAGGGACAGACTTAGAAGGAACTCTATTGAGTATATGAACAGCTGCTTTTAACGCTTCAGTCCAGAGGAATAATGGTAAATTAGTGTTGGCTAACATACTGCGCACCATGTTCATAAGGGTACGATTTCTTCGTTCAGCGACACCATTCTGCTGAGGTGTACCAGGCATGGTGTATTGGTTCACAATCCCCTGGCCCTTACAAAACTCATAAAATGGACCAGGAGCTTGACCCACATCAGTATGTCTTCCATAATATTCACCGCCTCTGTCTGATCTCACAACTTTAATCTGACGATCTAATTGCTTTTCAACTTCAGCTTTATAATCTTTAAAAGTTGTAAGAGATTCAGACTTTTCCTTAATAAGATACAAGTACATGTAACGAGAATAATCATCAATGAAAGTGATAAATGAAGTATGTCCTGTGATGCCAGCGATTTGATAGGGACCACTAATGTCAGTGTGAATGAGTTCTAATAAATTAGAGCTCCTAGTGGCACCTTTCTTATTCGCTGATGTCATTTTGCCTTTAAGACATTTGACACATGTTCCATAATCAGTGAAATCGAGAGGAGGTAAGACTTCATCCTTTACGAGACGATTTAATCGTTCTCTTGAGATGTGGCCTAAACGTTGATGCCACAACATAGATGAAGTCTCTAAGTCTCGAATCTGTTTCATCTTTGTGAGTGATTCATTAATATTATATGACAACAAAGATTTGGAAAAATTATCATCTAGTTCTAATCTATAGAGACCACCATCCAGAATGCCAGTACCATAAACAACGGAATCATAGAGAATAGAGAGTTTGCGATGACCATGAGAAACGACAAAACCGTCCATGTCTAACTTTGGTCCTGATACAAGGTTCCGAGTTACCTCAGGAACATATATGGTATCATAAAGTTTAATACATAAACCAGTTTTCAAAAATAATTGTAATGTTCCTATGGCCTTCACTTCTAATTCCCGATCATCCCCAACTTTAAGTGTTCTTTGGTTTCTTCCCAGCTTTCGGATTGTAAGGAATCCCTGAGTAGAGTTAGTTACATGAACCATAGAACCAGAATCAAACCACCAAGAATTAGCAGGAACATTTAAATTAAAGGACTCAAGTATCATGAAAAAATCGTTACCTTTCTTAGCCAGCCACTCCTTGAAGTCAGGGCATTCCTTTTGCTTATGTCCTGTTTTCTTACAGAACTTGCAATAGGGTTTGCCTAAGGAGCTCTTAGAGCTGGAAGGTGCACTTGTATTAGGATTGGGCTTTTGGACTTTGGAAGCATCCTTTCTTTGATGATTGTGCTTCCTCTTCTTAGAGTTGGAGGTTGTGAAGTTAGCAACATCAGTAGTGCGATCCGTCTTCATACGCTCTTCCTCCTGTACGCACATAGCGACCAGCTCACTCATCGTCCATTTCTCCTTCTGAGTGTTGTAATTGATCTTGAATGCTTCATAGGACGAAGGAAGCGAAGTGATGATGAAGTGAACAAGAAAACCATCACTGATTTCCATCTCTAGTGTAACACCTCGAATTTTTGTGTCCAATAAGGTGTTAACACGTGTCGTTTGTTTACACGTGGCATCTAAAATAAATAAAGGACTAATTTTGACAAACCTTGAAAGTATATAAATTCGAGGGTTATAAATGTCAACAAGGGTAAATATACTGTATAGTATCCCTAAATAACGCTTAAACCTTCAAACGAATAAATTATAGATCGTACATAAATAAAACGCGGAAGAAAGTGAGAGATTACAAACTACAGGGGTTAACTGTGTCAACATGTTTAATAATACCTCTGAGTGACCCTTTAACGTCCCAAAGACTTTGTAACGGTATTATACCCTCACTAAAATAATATATATAAATTTCGCGAAGTTTCGATATGAAACGAGAAAGTTACGGTCGAATTCGTAGAAGAAGGGTTAAAAGCGTCAACAGTGAAAGTTAAGGCTCTCCAATATAAATAATAAATAAACCGGGGACTTAATAATGCGGGTAATTAACACGAGGCCCCTATCGGTAAATAACCGAGGGCCAAACCGCAAAGTTACCCCTTCAAATCCGAAAGGTCAGGCAAATCATTACGAAAGATTTCGTTATTAATGGCCCGATTCTGATAATCATGACAAAAGATTTAAAAATCCTGAAATATTAACCTTAGGCGACCCGCGTAAGGTTTCAACATTAGTTGAGGCGGGCCGCGAGCCTCTTAAATAACGCGTCTGTTATATGAACTTTAGGCGACCCGCGTAAAAGAAGCATGGAATGTCCATGCGGGCCGCGTAAAGTGCCCAGATGCAGAATTATAGTAACTACTTGGCTTTTGGACCATTTGAACGACCAAACCTTAATCAAAGAGGCATGGGCACCCTACAAGTGACCCATATCACTCAGGGGACACCTACCCATCATCATGATCAGTAGTAGCATGTTGTGTAATGATTTTGGCCTTGTTTTTGGCTATAAATAGCACCATTGTGCTCACAACATTCACAACATCAAAACACACAACTACTGATCATTCTAAGTGCTCCCAAGCCTTCTCTTCTGTTCTATAATCAAGAAGCAACTTCTGTAAGTCGTTCATAACCATTTTGGTTTCACATTTCCATAGTTATAGCTCATAAACGCAACCGTCGTAACTAACGGTTGTCATTGCAATATCTTGCAAATGGTTCAGTCTTATGACGAATCAAAAGTGGTTATGAGTTGGTATTTATGTGGGTATTAAACCTCTAAAATGGTTCCCCCTGATCACCACTCTAACTATGTCAAATGTCGAGTCAAACGTGCGGTTAAAAAGTCAACAGAAAGCTATTTTAGCGATTTATGCATAATCTGTAATATATATGTTATGGAACCTGCTTTGATAGTCATAAAACATGATAATAAGTATATAAACATGTTTGCGCTCGTTTGAATCGATCATTTACTATATAGAACCGGTTCGGAGCCGAATATCGCAAAAGTTTGACTTTTGCTTTGACTTCAGTTCTGACCCGTTTTAGTGAGGTATAAATATACCTTAGGACTCTCTTAGGACCAGGTCACATGTTGGTATAAGCCTCTGTGGTCGGTTCATGAGTTACCCGAGTCTTTTACGCAATTCCGTCATTCGCCTAAAAGTTGACCGTAACGGCCTTTTAAAATTAAAACGAGTATTTCGGACACGTGAACGGACCAAAACCTTGCTTATTAAATTATAAGCATGTCCCTGAAGTTTCACGTCAATCCGAGGTCTAGAATGAGAGTTATGCTAAAAGGCGCACTTTTAAGAAAGTTTTGTAATTAACGGCGCAATTAGCATAACGCCCATCTAACCCAAGTTTTCGTCACCAAAACTTTTACCCACTGTGGTAAAATAATATTTTGGGAATTTTAAAGATTTTTAATGATTTTTACCTTGCTCATAACCTGCGGTTATGGCTACGGTTCGGTAAATACCGAATATGCCCTTTTTGGCCAAAACGAGAGTTCTACAAGGTCTTTTGACCTGATTCCAGTTGCTACTGGTTTTAAATAATAAATAAAGTATTTTAAGCTTTATAAGCTGTTCGGGAAACTCAGATTTCCTGTAGAACTCGAAAAGCCCTTTTAAAGTCTTTAAAATGACCGAAAAGCCCCTACGGGGCATAATATTAACTTAAACTCGTTACGGGCATTACGGAAGGTATCCTACTGATACCAAAATACTTTTAAGGTATATTGACTTAGGAAATAAGCGTACGACTCTCATAGTTAACCGTTTCGCCTATTTGCGCACACGGTACGGCTCATGGAACTAGTTTTCGTGCAATAGCCGATATGGGTCAAATTATATTATTTGAACCCCAAAATCCAGAGTATGAACTATAAACCCATATAAAACAAGTCTCTGAACTTGTTGGGTCCAAATCATACTCCATTCTCGGTTTTCGCCTTTTCGTGCGAATTAACCATATCCTTATATATCGGAATCAACCGGTTTAAGCTACGGCTAATACAAGGACCGTTAGGATTCCAAGAGGTTAATTAAAACCTTCGTTCCAGATTAGGAGCCCCAGTAAAAGCTATCGGTGACTTGATCTAAATTAAGGATTAATACTTGCAAAGGTAAATACTTTTGACTTATTTCCCCTATATGGGCTTGGGTTACGGTATATTAATACCGCTTGATTGAGCATTATATTCATCCATCGCTTAGGTGGATAACTAAATAATATGATTGGCTCATTTAAACAGTTTTGTTGCTTATAAGCCTTTGGGGGGTTTAATGACCGTTGTCCCGGATATCCTTGGCATCATTTTACGAAATGGCCACGACCATCGACATCCCGGTGTAGGCGTACACCCGGTATAAAGTGTCGACATTAAAACTAAAAGACGTAGCCGTTGGTTTCTGTACTACGGTTTTACGCAAACGTGGTGTGTCTATAAATCTTTAACCCGGCACGACCCGGGCTACTGAACGCATAAAAGAACATGTAAAACGTTCACAAGATCATTATGAATTTTCCCAAGTTATAAAAGAGTTTGTGCCTTGTGCATTCAAATCAATTTTAATAAACATTTTCAAATGTGTCAGTTGAATGTATTTACCAGTGTAAACTGACGTATTTTCCCCAAAAAGATTAAGTGCAGGTACCTAAACGTAATTGGCTGGTATCAGCTCCCTAGCGTCGGGATAAGCCTCGCAAGCTTGATTGCAGTATCTAATGGAACAATACTTTATATGTATTTACGATCCACTGTGGATATTCAACTTCTGTAATACATTTTGATATTACATTCAGAGGTTGAAATTTATATATTTATCTTATGCTTCCGCTGTGCATTATATAATTGTGTGGTTTGACTATATTGTTGCCAACATCGTCACGGTAATCCCCCACCGGGCCCACCGGTGAGACACGTGGAAATCGGGGTGTGACAGGTTGGTATCAGAGCCAACATTGAGTGAATTAAACACTATCCTAATGTGTTTAATCTCAGTGACACAATTGCACATACTTGAGTCTAGACAAGAACTTAGGACAAATTCGGATTTTACTCCTTTTTGTCTTTATTTTCGATTTGATTTTTAATAAGTTTTGGAGCAGGAAAAATGCCACCTGTTATATTCCGAGGAAGAGGAAGGGGACGAAGAGGCCGAGGAGAAATCGTGACACATCACGATCAAGAAGCTGGACCATCTGGTACAAGACATCCTTCGATGACACGAAGCGAAGAGCCACAACGACGAAGAGATCTTTACGAACCAGCGAGGCATTCCACTTCGCACAGCTCAACGCCATCCTACCGGCACTCCTTTGGGCCAGATTCAGAAAATAATCCCAACAACCCACAACCTTCCTTCATACCTCTACAACGTTCGGTTTCGCACCGAAACTACGACGACCCTAGTCCATACTACGTAGCTCAGTTTAATCCGGCTGACTACATACAGGAACCTTCAGGTTTTGTTCCACTAGGGCCACAAGACCACTTTTCTGAAGATCCCATGGAGGAAGATGAGGATCCAACTGAACCAGCTCGTGGTACGCCCACGCATCCGATAGAAGTATCTGATGGATCTTCATATCATGGTCCGCAGTATCAAGGCCCAGATAGCTTTATGGCCTTGTTTGACCGACATGAGTGGTACAACACACCATCTCATCAGACACAACAACCGAGACATCCACAGGATCCATCTGAGGATTCACGCTTTGAGGCAGTTACGCCACCACCTCCGCCACCGGCGCAACCAGTTATACCTGATCCGCCGAGGCGTAGGAGGACAAATGCTCGTATGTCTACACGAGGAGGAGGGGGTAACCACTTCAACACTCCTCGACATTCTAGTAGTAGCCACTACCCGCCGCTACATGAAGAAGGACCTTCAAGTCCTATACAAGAAGCGAATTCCGCACCTACTGCACGAAATTCGCCACCATTTGGGTATGACCAACCCATACCAGCTTACACAGGTCCAACGGCTTACAACCCGTTTGAACCATCACAACCCCAGTACAACTACGGCTATGAGCGCGACCCATATGTGGTGTCGGCTAGATATAATGCGCGCTACCCTGACGGAGCACATGGAAACATGGGACCACCGGATTACTCAGCTCATGGGTATCCAATACCTCCCAGACCTCCAGTTCCGCATCAAGCGCCACAACCACGATTTTCTCCTCCTGAACAGGAAGAAATACTCCATCGACTAGATCGTGTGGAGAGAGAGTTCGAGGAAGAGAAGAAAAGCCACCGAGGATTTCTCAAAGGCTTGGCGAACCTACTAAAGGGCAAAAAGAAGAAACGTGACCACTAGCCTTAATAGTAGTACAAATGTAATTTCTACTTTGAAATAAGTCCCTACGTGGACAACTTATCGTATTTCAGTCCCTACGTGGACTTATCTTTAGTCCTTGCATGGACACCTATCTTGTACTAGTCCCTGCGTGGACTTGTCACTTATTTTAAAACCTCTATGGAGGTATGTATTATTTGAAAGACCCGTTTAGGGCAATATGTAATTGTATTTGAAATTTCGGAATGTATGTTATGAGTTTTGTTTTAATATATATAAAAATAAATCAAAACCATTCCTTTTATATTGATCTGCCTAATAAGGAATCTTAAGGGGGTGAAACCTAGCTTGGGGTCTTTTAAGATCAGTCAAGATGGTACGACCTAGCTGAAAAGATTCTGATTCCCTGTTAACCTCTGTACGCATGTTAACATTCATGGCAGATGTGATTCGTTATAATCACGCACGTCATTCTTATACAATAATCCTTTGAGGATTTCAAAACCCAACTAAATGATATATAGATCGTGGGTTAAATCACCAATGAAGGTGGTCAATATTATAAAGACATCCATTTAGCGATGCAATGCCTACGGGCCAGTATTATAAAGACATCCATTTAGCGATGCAATGCCTACGGGCCAGTACTATAAAGACATCCATTTAGCAATGCAATGCCTACGGGCCAGTACTATAAAGACATCCATTTAGTGATGCAATGCCTACGGGCCAGTACTACAAAAACATCCATTTAGAGATGCAATGCCTACGGGCCAGTATTATAAAGACATCCATTTAGTGATGCAATGCCTACGGGCCAGTATTATAAAGACATCCATTAGTGATGTAGTGCCTACGGGCCAATATTATCAAAACATCCATTAAGTGATGTAGTGCCTACGGGCCAACCATATTAAGACACCCATTAGAGGTGTAGTGCCTATGGGCCATAATAATTGTCTTATAAGGACAAAAGGCAGTAGTAGTCTATGACTCTCTGTCAGAAAGAGATAAAAGAACTACGGTTCAACTCTCTATGCCTTTGATTCTCTGAAATCTCGGCTAATATTATAAAACATCATCATGATTAGGCTTTATGCCGCCAATACTATTCATATAGTTGAAATAGGATATATTCAAATCCTAATATTTATTGAAATAAACAGTTAACCAAATATGGTCTCTGTACCATGGTTGACAAAGTGTCATAAAAGACAATCACATAATAATCTCCTAAATTAAAATTTTGTTATCTTCTGTAACAGATTCAAGTTACAAATGGCGGATCCCAATGGTGAGAACAGCCACACGAATGAAGATGACTACGACAATGCGTCAGTACATTTGACAGGCGCACAGCTAAAGGCTCTGATCAACAATGCTGTCCAGGCAGCTATTGATCGTCAAAATACTGAGTCTCAAGGCAGATCTGTGTCAAAGCCACTCTCTAAACCAAAGACACACTCCAAACCACCCTCTGAACCCAAGAAAGATGACGACAAGCATTCGTCTACTGACCACAGCGTTCACCGCGATAGAGAATATACTGATGCGTCTGGTGCTAAAGGTTGCACTTACAAATACTTTGTATCATGTAAGCCCCGTGAATTTACAGGGGAAAAAGGTGCGGTTGATTGTATCACCTGGCTGGACGAGATGGACACGATTGTGGACATCAGCGGGTGCGCTGAGAGGGACGTGGTTAAGTTTGTGTCCCAGTCATTCAAGGGCGAGGCCCTGGCGTGGTGGAGAGCTCTGGTGCAGGCTTCAGGTAAGTCTGCCTTGTACAAAATGTCATGGGGGGAGTTTATTACCCTCATAAAAGAGAACTACTGCCCTCAGCACGAGGTTGAGAAGATTGAGGCTGATTTTGTCTCACTGGTGATGACAAACCTGGATTGTCAAGCTTATCTGACGAGCTTTAACACTATGTCACGCCTGGTGCCATATCTTGTGACACCAGAACCAAGAAGAATTGCCCGATTCATTGGGGGCTTAGAGCCGGCGATCAAGGCCAGCGTAAAGGCTTCTAGGCCAACGACCTTCAGGTCAGTTACTGACCTCTCCTTGTCTCTTACACTTGACGCTGTCCGTCTGAGGGCACAAAGGAGCAAGGAGGCTGAAAAGCGAAAGCGTGAGGATGATACCTCACGAAAGTCCGGTAAAAAGCACCGTGGAAACGGTGAGGGCAAGAGAGGGTCGGAGGCAAAGAAGGAGGGGCAAGCTGATGGAAGACCTTACTGCAAGGTCTGCAAGAAACCTCACTCCGGGAAGTGTAGGTTTGCGTCTGGTTCGCAGTCGCAACAAAGGACTCCACCCTGTGGGCTATGCAAGTCCAAGGAGCATAAGACAGTGGAGTGTAAAAAGATAAAGGATGCAACCTGCTTCAATTGTAACGAAAAGGGGCACATAAAGAGTAATTGCCCGAAGTATGCCAAGAAGGCAGAAGAGACTAAGAAGACAAATGCGAGAGTTTTTCGCTTGGATGCAAAGGAAGCGGTCAAGGACGACAATGTGCTTACAGGTACTTTTCTCGTAAATAATATATTTGCAAGAGTACTGTTCGATTCTGGCGCTGACAAGTCCTTTGTAGACCAGAAATTTTGCCAACTACTAAATATGCCAATCAAAACCCTCGACGTAAAATACGAAGTAGAGTTGGTAGACGGCACGATAGAAACCGTCTCTACCATTCTAGAAGGATGTGAAATATCCATTAGGAACCATTCTTTTCCTTTATCTCTACTTCCTTTCAAACTTGCGGGTTTTGACATCGTGCTAGGCATGGACTGGTTATCCCATAACCAGGCCCAAATCATTTGCGGCAAGAGGCAAATAGTCTTAAAGACTCCGAGTGGTGAATCTCTTACCATTCGAGGAGATACGCATTACGGATTGCCCGAAGACGTATCTATGCTGAAAGCTTCAAGGTGTTTGAACAGAGGCTGTGTAATTTACATGGCTCAAGTGATAATTGAAGAACCAAAGCCGAAGATCGAGGATCTTCCAGTCATTTCTGAATACCCCGAGGTTTTTCCTGAAGAACTACCTGGTTTGCCACCAGATAGACAAGTGGAGTTCAGAATTGACATCATTCCTGGAGCAGCTCCAATAGCAAGAGCACCTTACAGATTAGCTCCGACGGAAATGAAAGAACTGAGGACCCAGTTGGATGAACTGCTGGCGAAAGGTTTTATCAAACCTAGTTCATCTCCCTGGGGAGCTCCTGTCCTATTTGTAAAGAAGAAGGACGGATCGATGCGGTTGTGCATCGACTATAGAGAGCTGAATAAAGTTACCATAAAGAACAGATATCCTTTACCAAGGATCGATGATCTGTTCGACCAGCTGCAAGGAGCAAGCTACTTCTCCAAGATCGACTTAAGGTCGGGCTATCATCAACTAAGGGTCAGAGATGAAGATGTACACAAGACTGCATTTAGGACTCGCTATGGTCATTACGAGTTCCTAGTGATGCCTTTTGGACTCACAAATGCACCGGCTGCGTTCATGGATCTCATGAATCGCGTTTGCAAGCCGTATCTAGATAAATTCGTCATAGTCTTCATCGACGATATCCTTATCTATTCCAAGAATCAAGCTGACCACGAGAAGCACCTCCGTTGCATTCTCGAATTACTACAGCGTGAGAAACTCTACGCCAAATTCTCGAAATGTGAATTCTGGCTACGAGAGGTCCAGTTTTTAGGACACGTTGTGAGTGAGCGTGGTATCCAAGTAGATCCCGCTAAGGTAGAGGCAGTCATGAACTGGCAAGAGCCAAAGACGCCTACCGAAATCCGTAGCTTCCTGGGATTAGCAGGATATTACCGGAGATTTATTGAGAATTTTTCAAGGATTGCTGCGCCCTTGACTTCCTTGACCAAGAAGAAAGAAAAATACATTTGGGGCCCGAAGCAGCAAGAGTCCTTTGAAATACTGAAGCAGAAGCTAAGCAACGCATCTGTGTTGCAGCAAGAGTCCTTTGAAATACTGAAGCAGAAGCTAAGCAACGCACCTGTGTTGACATTACCGGAAGGTACAGATGAATTCGTAGTTTACTGCGATGCATCACATACAGGTATGGGGTGTGTGCTTATGCAGAAGGGAAAGGTGATTGCCTATGCTTCAAGGCAATTAAAGGTGCATGAAAAGAATTACACCACCCATGATTTGGAGTTGGGTGCCGTTGTATTTGCACTGAAGTTGTGGAGGCACTACCTTTATGGTATTAAATTTGTGATTTATTCTGATCACAAAAGCCTCCAGCACCTGTTCAACCAGAAGGAGTTGAACATGAGACAGCGCCGTTGGATGGAAACCCTGAATGATTATGACTGCGAAATCAGGTACCATCCCGGCAAGGCGAATGTAGTCGCCGATGCCTTAAGCAGAAAGGAAAGGGTAAAACCCATTCGAATCAATGCCAAGAGCATTGAAGTTAAAAATAATTTGATTGAAAGGATTTTGGCTGCACAGCGAGAGGCTGTGTTGGAAGCTAATTATCCTAATGAAAAGCTGGGAGTAACTGAAGAGCAGTTGACTCTTAGCAAGGATGGAATTCTTAGACTGAACGGACGTATATGGGTTCCGATTTATGGAGGACTACGAGATGTTGTTCTCCAGGAAGCCCATAGTTCCAAATACTCAGTCCATCCTGGTGCTGATAAAATGTACCAAGACTTAAAGGCAAATTATTGGTGGATAGGCTTGAAAAAGTCTGTAGCCGCCCATGTAGCAAAGTGCTTGACTTGTGCTCAAGTCAAAGCCGAGCACCAAAAGCCGTCTGGCTTGCTACAACAGCCTGAACTTCCCGAGTGGAAGTGGGAATGCGTAACTATGGACTTCATAACCAAGTTACCCAAGACCAGGAAAGGAAATGATACAATATGGGTCATAGTTGATAGGCTGACTAAATCAGCTCATTTTCTACCCATCAAGGAGACGTATAGCTCCGATATGTTAGCCCAACTTTATGTTGATAAGATTGTAGCCTTACACGGCATACCTGTGTCTATTATCTCCGACAGGGATACTAGATACACATCTCACTTCTGGAAGAGTTTCCAGCAATCTTTGGGCACGCGTTTAAAGTTTAGTACGGCTTACCATCCACAGACAGACGGTCAAAGTGAGCGTACTATCCAAACGCTAGAAGACATGCTTCGTGCATGTGCGATCGATCTAGGTGGTAATTGGGATAAAAACCTACCCCTGATCGAATTCTCCTACAATAATAGCTACCACACCAGCATAAAGGCTGCGCCTTTTGAGGCATTATATGGTAGGAAATGCAGATCGCCTGTTTGTTGGGCGGAAGTAGGAGAGGTCCAATTATCGGGACCAGAGATTGTTTTCCAGACGACGGACAAGATTGTCCAGATCCGGGAACGTCTCAAGGCTGCCCGCGATAGGCAGAAGAGCTACGCTGATCCAAAGCGTAAGGATTTTCACTTCGAAGTGGGTGAAAAAGTATTACTTAAGGTGTCACCCTGGAAGGGGGTGATGCGTTTCGGCAAGAAGGGCAAGCTGAGTCCGAGATACATAGGGCCTTTTGAGGTCATTGAACGAGTCGGATCAGTTGCCTATAAACTAAACTTGCCTGAAGAGCTCAATGGAATTCACAATGTGTTCCACATCTGCAATCTCAAGAAGTGCTTCGCCGACGAATCGTTGGTGATTCCACACACAGATGTGCATATAGATGAGAGCTTAAAGTTCATAGAAAAACCCTTGTCGATTGAAGATCGACAGGTGAAGAAGCTTCGCAGAAAGCACGTACCGATTGTAAAGGTCAAATGGGATGCTCGTAGAGGTCCTGAATATACGTGGGAAGTCGAAGCTACAATGAAAGAAAAATACCCCTACTTATTTGAGTAAATCTCGGGTCGAGATTTATTTTAAGGGGGTGAGGATGTAACACCTCGAATTTTTGTGTCCAATAAGGTGTTAACACGTGTCGTTTGTTTACACGTGGCATCTAAAATAAATAAAGGACTAATTTTGACAAACCTTGAAAGTATATAAATTCGAGGGTTATAAATGTCAACAAGGGTAAATATACTGTATAGTATCCCTAAATAACGCTTAAACCTTCAAACGAATAAATTATAGATCGTACATAAATAAAACGCGGAAGAAAGTGAGAGATTACAAACTACAGGGGTTAACTGTGTCAACATGTTTAATAATACCTCTGAGTGACCCTTTAACGTCCCAAAGACTTTGTAACGGTATTATACCCTCACTAAAATAATATATATAAATTTCGCGAAGTTTCGATATGAAACGAGAAAGTTACGGTCGAATTCGTAGAAGAAGGGTTAAAAGCGTCAACAGTGAAAGTTAAGGCTCTCCAATATAAATAATAAATAAACCGGGGACTTAATAATGCGGGTAATTAACACGAGGCCCCTATCGGTAAATAACCGAGGGCCAAACCGCAAAGTTACCCCTTCAAATCCGAAAGGTCAGGCAAATCATTACGAAAGATTTCGTTATTAATGGCCCGATTCTGATAATCATGACAAAAGATTTAAAAATCCTGAAATATTAACCTTAGGCGACCCGCGTAAGGTTTCAACATTAGTTGAGGCGGGCCGCGAGCCTCTTAAATAACGCGTCTGTTATATGAACTTTAGGCGACCCGCGTAAAAGAAGCATGGAATGTCCATGCGGGCCGCGTAAAGTGCCCAGATGCAGAATTATAGTAACTACTTGGCTTTTGGACCATTTGAACGACCAAACCTTAATCAAAGAGGCATGGGCACCCTACAAGTGACCCATATCACTCAGGGGACACCTACCCATCATCATGATCAGTAGTAGCATGTTGTGTAATGATTTTGGCCTTGTTTTTGGCTATAAATAGCACCATTGTGCTCACAACATTCACAACATCAAAACACACAACTACTGATCATTCTAAGTGCTCCCAAGCCTTCTCTTCTGTTCTATAATCAAGAAGCAACTTCTGTAAGTCGTTCATAACCATTTTGGTTTCACATTTCCATAGTTATAGCTCATAAACGCAACCGTCGTAACTAACGGTTGTCATTGCAATATCTTGCAAATGGTTCAGTCTTATGACGAATCAAAAGTGGTTATGAGTTGGTATTTATGTGGGTATTAAACCTCTAAAATGGTTCCCCCTGATCACCACTCTAACTATGTCAAATGTCGAGTCAAACGTGCGGTTAAAAAGTCAACAGAAAGCTATTTTAGCGATTTATGCATAATCTGTAATATATATGTTATGGAACCTGCTTTGATAGTCATAAAACATGATAATAAGTATATAAACATGTTTGCGCTCGTTTGAATCGATCATTTACTATATAGAACCGGTTCGGAGCCGAATATCGCAAAAGTTTGACTTTTGCTTTGACTTCAGTTCTGACCCGTTTTAGTGAGGTATAAATATACCTTAGGACTCTCTTAGGACCAGGTCACATGTTGGTATAAGCCTCTGTGGTCGGTTCATGAGTTACCCGAGTCTTTTACGCAATTCCGTCATTCGCCTAAAAGTTGACCCTAACGGCCTTTTAAAATTAAAACGAGTATTTCGGACACGTGAACGGACCAAAACCTTGCTTATTAAATTATAAGCATGTCCCTGAAGTTTCACGTCAATCCGAGGTCTAGAATGAGAGTTATGCTAAAAGGCGCACTTTTAAGAAAGTTTTGTAATTAACGGCGCAATTAGCATAACGCCCATCTAACCCAAGTTTTCGTCACCAAAACTTTTACCCACTGTGGTAAAATAATATTTTGGGAATTTTAAAGATTTTTAATGATTTTTACCTTGCTCATAACCTGCGGTTATGGCTACGGTTCGGTAAATACCGAATATGCCCTTTTTGGCCAAAACGAGAGTTCTACAAGGTCTTTTGACCCGATTCCAGTTGCTACTGGTTTTAAATAATAAATAAAGTATTTTAAGCTTTATAAGCTGTTCGGGAAACTCAGATTTCCTGTAGAACTCGAAAAGCCCTTTTAAAGTCTTTAAAATGACCGAAAAGCCCCTACGGGGCATAATATTAACTTAAACTCGTTACGGGCATTACGGAAGGTATCCTACTGATACCAAAATACTTTTAAGGTATATTGACTTAGGAAATAAGCGTACGACTCTCATAGTTAACCGTTTCGCCTATTTGCGCACACGGTACGGCTCATGGAACTAGTTTTCGTGCAATAGCCGATATGGGTCAAATTATATTATTTGAACCCCAAAATCCAGAGTATGAACTATAAACCCATATAAAACAAGTCTCTGAACTTGTTGGGTCCAAATCATACTCCATTCTCGGTTTTCGCCTTTTCGTGCGAATTAACCATATCCTTATATATCGGAATCAACCGGTTTAAGCTACGGCTAATACAAGGACCGTTAGGATTCCAAGAGGTTAATTAAAACCTTCGTTCCAGATTAGGAGCCCCAGTAAAAGCTATCGGTGACTTGATCTAAATTAAGGATTAATACTTGCAAAGGTAAATACTTTTGACTTATTTCCCCTATATGGGCTTGGGTTACGGTATATTAATACCGCTTGATTGAGCATTATATTCATCCATCGCTTAGGTGGATAACTAAATAATATGATTGGCTCATTTAAACAGTTTTGTTGCTTATAAGCCTTTGGGGGGTTTAATGACCGTTGTCCCGGATATCCTTGGCATCATTTTACGAAATGGCCACGACCATCGACATCCCGGTGTAGGCGTACACCCGGTATAAAGTGTCGACATTAAAACTAAAAGACGTAGCCGTTGGTTTCTGTACTACGGTTTTACGCAAACGTGGTGTGTCTATAAATCTTTAACCCGGCACGACCCGGGCTACTGAACGCATAAAAGAACATGTAAAACGTTCACAAGATCATTATGAATTTTCCCAAGTTATAAAAGAGTTTGTGCCTTGTGCATTCAAATCAATTTTAATAAACATTTTCAAATGTGTCAGTTGAATGTATTTACCAGTGTAAACTGACGTATTTTCCCCAAAAAGATTAAGTGCAGGTACCTAAACGTAATTGGCTGGTATTAGCTCCCTAGCGTCGGGATAAGCCTCGCAAGCTTGATTGCAGTATCTAATGGAACAATACTTTATATGTATTTACGATCCACTGTGGATATTCAACTTCTGTAATACATTTTGATATTACATTCAGAGGTTGAAATTTATATATTTATCTTATGCTTCCGCTGTGCATTATATAATTGTGTGGTTTGACTATATTGTTGCCAACATCGTCACGGTAATCCCCCACCGGGCCCACCGGTGAGACACGTGGAAATCGGGGTGTGACATCTAGCCCTTTCAGCTTATTGGCCATGTCATGCATCATCATGATGTGTTCGTGAATGCCGCTCCTCCCATCATACTTAGTCGTCACCAGCTTGAGGTTAAGAGTGCTAGCGTGTGCTTTTGATGTTCCTTTGAATTGAGCCTCCACAGAAGCCATGTAGGTTTTAGCATCTTCAGAATCAGGAATGGCGCCTCTAATAGCATTGTGAATGGATTGCTTCATGAACATGAGAGACATGCGGTTACATCTAGTCCATTTTTCATGAACTATCTGATCAGCAGCAGTACTTTGAGTAGTAAGATCTGCTGGCTTATTCTCTCTAAGAGCATAATCGAAGTCTAACAATCCTAGTGTAAGCATGAGGGCATCCTTCCATTCAGCAAAGTTATCACCAGTCAAAGGTGGAATCCCGCAATTGGGTGCTGATAGTGGAAATAAGATGAGCAAGTTATGATACTAAGAAAGAAGTCCTAATGTGATCTAAGGGCATGTTATACTAAGGCAGGCATAAATAATGACCATTTTAATTATGAAGCTGTGATATTGTCTATTACTAACATCAAAATAATAGACCTAGTAAAATTCTACTTAAACGAAGACAAATCAGCTTTGGCCAGAAGTGTAATCATTTAAGTATGTGTGCAAAGTAATCGTGACAAATCAGCTTTGGCCAGAAATGAGACAATCACTTTAGTTATGCACTTGTCAAGCATGCTAAACATAAATGAATTAAATCAGCTTTGGCCAGAATTAAGACATTTCACGTTTGTAATGCATACTCAACATAGCTTTTATAATACTTCAACAATAAATAGGTGTATTAATCAGCTTTGGCCAGAATTAATACATCAGAAGCTCATTCAAGTTAAGCTATTTTGGTTTTGTAAAAATTATCTGATTCTGATTTAGTTAATTAAGTGTTAATAAAACCAAGAATTTAATAGCAAACCACCTGTTAGCGCAGGGGGACAGCGTGCCCCCGCACGGGGTTCGGGGCGGAGCCCCAAGCTAAATTTTAGTTCACATCAAACAGCCTAAGGTAATGAGGTCTCGAGTCATGGTCTCGAGTTAGGTTTCGACTGAGTTTTGAGATCTCGAGTTAGTTATGAGGTCTCGTGTCGCAACCTTAGTCTCGAGTTGTAGCCTTATGGTCTCGAGTCGCAACCTTGTGGTCTCAAGTTATGACCTTTTGGTCTCGAGTCGCAACCTTGGTCTCGAGTTGTAGCTTTATGGTCTCGAGTCGCAACCTTGGTCTCGAGTTGTAGCTTTATGGTCTCGAGTCGCAACCTTATGGTCTCGAGTCGAGACCCTTGTCTCGAGTTGTAAAGATTTGAGAGCCCTTATGATTTTGAGTCGAGACCTTGTGGTCTCGAGTCGAGACCTTGTGGTCTCGAGTCGAGACCTTGTGGTCTCGAGTCGAGATCTGATGGTCTCGATTCGCAGTTTGATGGTCTCGAATCCCTGTTAACAGCTGTTTTGTGATGATAACTGAAAAACTCGAAAATTTAGGGATTGTGGGATAGTGTCTCCTGTTTTATTGCTGATCTAAATTATCAAAAAGATTTCGAAAATAATAACTGATTATCTCTTTAACAGTTTTCGAAAACTTTAATAGATAAAATTAAGATCAAAACAGTAAAAACACCCACTAATCTAAATTATATTCCAAAAGTTAAGGAATTTTCGAGTTTTTCTTAGAACAAATGATGAACCCTAAAAAATTAAAAACATAATCTGGGATCCGAAACCTGAATTTTATTACTTTTATTAATAGATTTCGGATATTAATTTACCCATTAGTGATTTCGAGTGACCCTTTACTCAAAACAATGGTTTCGGCTCAAATAAAACCGAAAACAGCCGAGATTTTTAAGTCTTTAAAATTTTCTGTTTTCCAGATTATGATCCCAGAATGATGGATACAAAAACAGAACCGATTTATCAACATATGCTCTGATACCACATGTTGGATCAGTTCTGTTTAAACATAATGGAAAACATGTAAATAATACCTGTTACAGCAGACAGGCCAGCAGAGAATCCAGTTAGAGATGCAGCCATTGAATTCGACATGATTGTCAGGATGATCTGGTTCCTCCTTAGGGTGTAAAGTTATGATGGTGATGAAACCGAAACAAGGGGGTTACGGTTGGGAGAGAGAGCCGATTTGATGTTATGAGGGTTGTGTGAATTGTGTAATTGTCTAACCCTTAAACTCTCTAATAATCTCCTTATATATACACCCAAGAGGAAACCTAATTAGTTAATAAGGGTAATATGGTCCATCAACAATTACCAACTAATTATTAATAGGTTATTATTATATTTTGATCTAATATAATATAAATGATTATAATGGCTAAAAGATTAAATATTATATTAATAATATATTTAATCTCACAAGTTTGTAGTATTATTAATGATATTGTTTAGTGAAGTTATTGGATGAGAATACTAGGATGTAATAAAGTCCTTTTCGTACATGGTATACTATAAAGTTTTCTAATTTGCTAATAGAGTACACATAGTTTGTAGTATTATTAATTATATTGTTTCGTTCTTTCATGCGGGAAGAGTATACCTTTTAGTTTAAAGACTTATTTATTGTTGGGGAAATAGATAAATAGATGTTGTAAGTTGATAAAAATATCATTGGTTCTATGCTCTTGCAAGGATAGGCCAACCAAATGACATCATTTTAAATCAAACAGTTTCCCAACAATCATCTCTATATGAGGTTAACCTATGATGGTTGTCAACACTGACGACGAGGCCCACATGGTTTTATGTTGCCTCGTCTTGGGCTCTCCTTTTACCTGGGCTTCTTAGCAGGCCCAAAGGTGGTTTTTATCTCTTCTAAAAGAGAACTAAAGAAGTGGCGGGAAAGAAGGACGTCTTATCGCTTGCAGGCAACATTAATTGCAAGAAGAAGTTATCGTCGGAAAAAGTACAATGAAGCAACTGGCTTCATTTAATGGCCAAGGCATCAAGCCGATGGGGATTAGACACGTGTCTAAGTCTCTTAAGGAACCAACAAAGCCGTTAGATGGCATTGATGCTCTCACAGGGAAGATAAGTGACCTTCATTATATAAGAGAGGTCTACGGCCGTTCAAGGAAAGCATTCAATTCCAACTTCATTGATTATACACTCACTACACATTTACTCCAAACATTCTTTGGATCACATTTAAGGCTCCACGCCTAGGGTTCACACCAAGAAGGATATTCCGACGATTACATACTCGTCGGAATAAGCTCCTTTTTCTCCGGCAAGTTTTTTTATTCTCACGCCGGAGCTTGGTCACGGATCCCCCTCCCGGGGCCCTCCGTGACGAGGCTAACAATGTTCTTTTTTGTAGGAAGACAAGACTGATCCATTGCAACGTTAACGAGTCTCGTTGACTTCTCACCGAAATTCAGGGACTCGACATTGGCGCCATCCGTGGGACGCTGTTCACAGTACTGTAGTCTCCTCAAGAACCTAGACATTGTAAATGATTTCTTCTTTACAGAACAGCATGGCTGCACCACCACCTACTAACTCACAAGTTACAAAGGTGGTCGGTATGGGTGCAAACGAGCCGAGCCGAGCCTGAGCCCGAGCTCGAGCTTGTTTAACATATGAAAGCTCGAGCTCGAGCTCGGCTTGATTCGAGCTTTATTTCTAAAACTCAAGCTCGGCTCGAAGGTAATTTTTCAAGCTCGAGCTCGGCTCGGGCTTGACTCGTTTAGTATTTATTAATTAATTTATATTAATTATAATTATTATTAACATATAATTTGGTTATTTTTTATATTTATATAAAATGGTAATTGTTATTATTATATAAATATATGTTTAATATATTAATAAAAAAATAAATAAACAGAAAGCTCGATTAGGCTCGCGAGCCGGCTCGAGCTCGTTTACTAAACGAGCTTGTTTTTAGGCTCGGGCTCGAGCTCGAGCTCGTTTAAGCTCGGTTCATTCGAGCTTTTTTTTTGAGCCGAGCTCGAGCTGCTCGCGAGTAGCTCGGCTCGTTTGCACCCTTAGTGGTCGGGGACACTGACGAGCAGGTGACTGTCGAAGACATCACCAACGAGGTAGAAGCTAGTGACAGAACTAGACTATCGGTGAAGGAGGGAGCCATCACACCAGATTTCGTGTCCATGCACAGAGATGAGTTACGAAAACAATTAGAAGACTTGGAGAAGCGGGAAAGGCTTGAGAACCTACCGTCCGGGCTCTCCTTCGACACACCACCCGATAGAAACAACACCAGTCCTCATGAAGGTAACACCGATTCAGACTCATTAGCGGCCTTCATGACTGCCTTGAGACAGATAACACCAGAAGAAAGAGAGGCGTTGATGAAAGAGAAAAGTGACACAGAAAAAGAAGGTAAGAGCAAAGGCGACCAGGATGATAGTGCGTTAAACAAACCTTACTTACCCAAGGACCTGGCCGAAGTTTCGAAGTTCACCAAGAGGATTGTTGACGTGCGTGCGGGTGTCTATATTTTTTGGTATATTTTTAGCTCTTTTTACTCGCCGATTCAAGTTTAAAATTTATAAAACACGATATTCTACTATCACTCTACACACACGGTAGGGCAAGTGCACCCATCATGGACGTAGTATAGTGATGGTAAGATACCGAGGTCGTCCAAGGACATAAGAGCTTTTAATACCGACTTATCGTCAACGTCTAATCGAACCAAACTTTGAAGAAAAGATTTCTAAAACTATAAAAAGATAAACTAAAAAGCAAAAATAATATGTAAAGATAAATAAATAGACAAGAGAGAATCAACAACATATGAAGAATGATTAGATAAATTTGCCTTCAATATAAAAAACTAGTTATTAAAGTCATTAATACATACCCAATTAAAAAGTTGCCAAAGGTTGGAAATCACAAAAGAAAATACATAAAAGATTTGTCTTCACCAAGTGATATAAGAGTTTAGCCAAGCATGACCTTTGTTTGACAAAAAACTCTTACTATCAATCTTGGATCCCGAGACTACTACTACACACACTCTAAATGATGGAAAATGGATGATGGTGGAGGATGATGGTGTTGTAGTAGTGGTGGAGTGGTGGCAAGTGAGAGAGAAGTGGTTTTCCAAGGGATGGTTTGGAGTGGAACCAAGCACATCTATTTATAGCTGAAATCAGTGGCTTCACCACGGCCCATGCCCGCCTGGCACGACCCCGTGATCATCTCTCTTTCTCTCTCTTCCTCATTAACTGCTTGTCAGGTCTTGTACTAACACGACCCCGTGTGTCAACGGCACGGCCCATGGCCAATGTACTTGTTGTACTATCGCAGATTCTGAAAAATCTTTGAGTTGACCACACCCCGTGTTGGCTTAGCACGACCCTGTGTTGGCTGTCAGTTTTGTCATTTGCTGTTGTCTTTTCTTCTGCACAGCATCCAGTCTCGGACACGGCCCATGTCTGGTGGACACGGTCCCGTGTCAAGTCTTCTGATCTTGCTATTCTTGTGGTTTAGATGTGAATTGGGGCTTGGCGAGTTGCGTCAATTCCTCCTTCTTTGTATTTATGTTGGTTTTTGCTGTCTTTTTGCTCCTTTTGCAAATTTAAGCACCCTGTAAATTAAAAAGGAACATAAAAACAAGTTTTTCCAACATTAGTACCGAAAGAGGGTTGATTTTACTCCGTATTTGATATAATTTATATGTTGTATTTTAAGCAAATCAAATACCCCCACACTTGAATCTTTGTTTGTCCTCAAACAAAACTCTATTATATGGCTTACACACCCAAACGGAATAGGCAGAAGAGAAGGTTTTGGTCTCATCTTTAGAGTGTCGGGAATCCAAGTTCTAAATTTATTTTGTTTTTATTTTGTTTACAATCTTATTCGTCATTATTTATTTAAAACACAATTTAAGAAAAATTATTTACTTTGGGCATAACATGTCTTTATAAAATTCCATTTAGTTATATACAAATTTACGCACCTCACAAGTGGTCACTCAACACTCGGCCGATGATGTATTAAGTGAAAATGCTCGTGCCCGGTTTTGGAACTTACTCCTACCATAGGCTTGACAATCGATCAAACCTTCTCCTTTTGAAGTTAAATCTTTGTAAATATCAAGAGGGATTTTAAAGGGTAGGTGGTGGTTCGGGTTTGGTATGTTTTATTGAAATGGCAAAAAGCATAAAATATCGGTTTTCTATTGCTTTGTGGCTTAGCCAAAAATACTTTGGCAAATTTTTTCTGATTTTTCTGCTTTTTTGGTTGCCAAAGTTGAAACTGAGCCATAATCGTAATTTCAATACCGATAGGTTTACAAAAATGAAAGATGAAAAATAAAAAGGTTTGTTTTTGTGGGTTTGGAAATGAAAAGGTTTTTAAGGTTCAAAGGGTTTAACTAGAGGGATGTTTTTGGATAAAGCAAAGAAAAAAAATAAAGGTTTTGGTTTGAAAAATGGGTCGATCCTAATGCCTCTATCATTTACTTCCTTGGATTTTTGTCGGTAAGGACTTGGAACGTATCGCATTGTCAAGTTGTAGATTTGTGAGAACCAAACAGGCTATTCACACAAGAAACGAAAATTGAGCAATTAGCATATATGTATATTTATATGCTCGGTAATGGCTCAAAACTCACTTTTGTGGGAAAAAAGATTATAGTGTTAATATGTGTATATAATCAAATTTTACAAAGATTTGTCATGCCCGTTTTCGTAATTTTTTAAATTGGTTCTTTTTATCACGACACTATCATTTGCAAATTCGTAAAAACATAGTTTTTAGAACTTATTTTACCCAACAAAACCAAGATAAGTAAAAGAAAATAAAATTTTTTTGAAAAAGTTTGGGGTGATTAGCGGTTCCAATGCGAGTTTTGTGTAAGGCTTGATTTATGATAAACGATTCAAGGTTTTTATCATCCCCAAACTTAAATTACACATTTCCCTCGATGTGTCCCAAATAGGATTTATTTTGGTAAAATGTGTAAAAAGTGTGAAAATAGAAAATTTTTTTGGCTACTGGTACTTGCAGCATAGGGGCGTGCTATGGGGACACGGCCCCGTGTCCAAAGTGTCAGTAACAAATATTAAACAAAAGACTTACAGTGGAGTGGCCACGGGAGCATGTTGGGTGAGCACGGCCCGTGCCACCTTCTGGGCAAAAGTTTTTGGACAACAGTAAGTTGGGCATGGGGGCGTGCTGGGTAAGCACGACTCGTGTTGCAGCCACTGTTTTGCAGTTTATGAGTTGGGAGGCCTCTGATTTACGTGCATGTGTTACATTTTTCATCATACATCATCATCTGTTGAGCGTGCCTTATTCCTACAAAGCTAATAATTAAAAGAAAACATTAAACTAAAGATTAAATTAAGATTAAACTAAGATTTAAACTACTATGCTAATGGCTAGTCTATGGAATGCCTCCATGTTGCGCCACGTTTATTGTTGGTGCATATGTCTGTCGACTTCGTCTTCTATCGAGTCTTGTAATTAGTATGATTGATCAGGGCACAAAGATCGAGAAAAACGAGAAACATATAGATTACAGGCATTTCGCATGAAATGGAGAAGTCCATTTCGCACGAAATGGAGATGTCCATTTTGTACGAAATGGGAAGATATCCATTTCGCACGGAATGGCTTTCCTGTAAATAGTTGTGCTTGGTCTTTCATTTGTAACTTCGAATTCCGGGAGCCGAGGTGCTGCCGAAGTGTCTCTAGCCTGTAAAACGCTTTCATATCAATAAACAAGACAGTTAATGTGTATATCAAACTGATTCAAAGTCGATACGTTTGTTTCCGCCTCTCGTATTGATCGAGAACTCTTCTGAACGACTCATTTGGTCGTGCAAACGATCCTACATGTGGTATCAGAGCTCAGGAGGAAGAGTTCTTACTGGTTCAGCTCGATTGCGCCGAAATTTCTGACTTCTACTCATTCTTCTTCACGTTTTTCAAAATTAATCAAGGTTTCACGGTTAAAACGGACTGATTTTGTAATATAACAAGCAAAACACTATTTTAATCAATCCTTGAAAGAATCAGACCTAAATTCGACCTAAAACTTGATCAGTTTTGTCAAAAACTGCCCGATTGTGTGACGTCATCATCATTTCGTATGAAAGAGTTTCCCATTTCGCACGAATTGCACTTTGAGATCTTCATTTCGTGCGAAATGACCCATTCCGTTTGAAAGGTGCCATTTCGCTTGAACATCCATTTCGCACCAAGTCATTTCGTTGAAGGTGACCCAATTCGCACGAATTAAACATTTGTGATCCATTTCGCACGAATTGGAAGAAGTAAATCCATTTCGTTTGAAATTACAACTCATTTCGCACGAATTGGACTCAGGTCACATCAACTTGCTTCATTTCGTTTGAAATTGTTTGAAGTGTAGTTGAAATGTTTGATGAAATGGAAAATGATGATCTTGAAAGATTAAATAATTGGTATGAAGGGTATTGGGATAGTAGTTATAAAGACGTGAAAAAGGATGGTTGGGTTAAAAGATTTGAATATTTTTTGTGTAAGAAAGATGAAATAGTGGATGAGTTGGAAAACCGGTATGAAAACTTAATTAAACATTTAAAAAGGTATGAGATAAGGTTGTCAAATGATGAAAAAATATTAAAATTTGCAGATGCGTTACCTGCAGAGTGGGATGAATTTTTGAAAAAGCTAAAAGAGGATTCTAGATTCTCATATTTATATCCAAATGTATTCATCAATAAGCTTAAAACACACAAGTATGAAAATGATAAGAAAAAGAAGGTTTTGATAAATGAAATAGAAAAGAACTTAGAAAAAATAAGTTTGGGCGTGATGTTTTAAATGAGAAGAAGAGTATATATGTGTCTCGCAGCAAAAAACGTTATGAAATATGATATTAAGAGGGGTTGTTATATTGATGAAAATATGAATCCTCTTGATTTTGTTAAAATTTTTTGTGCAAGTACATACAAGACAGAGACAGAGATGATTTCAAAGAATGAAGAATCCGAGAAAATTGAAACTTCAAGATCTAACCTTTTATGCTCAAAATGTGATAAATCTGAATCAGACAATGTCAAACTTCTGAAAGATGTGGAGAGTTTGACATTGGAAAACAAAAATTTAAAAGAAAATGAAAAAGAACTTCAAAATAAAATAAAAACTTTAGAAAAAGAAGATGTTTTTTGGATAAAATTAGAAATCAAAGTTTTTGAGTATAAAAGAAACTGTGAAAGGTCGTTTATGTCATAGGTTGATAAATTTGGAAAACCTATATCTTGTAAGGATTGGGTTCAAATAAAGGATGGCGATGAATTTGTTTTCTTGAAAACAAAAGAGCCATCTTCTGGAGATGATTCTGACTCGTCAAAGTCAGAGGAGCCATGTTCGGGCGATGAATCTAATTCATCAAAGTCAGAGGAGCCATTTGTTGAAGAAAAAAGTGATGATTCTGTGTCGACAATGGATGATGCAAACTTTCCATCATTGTCAAACGGAAATTTAAAACAAAAAGTTGGCAAACCCAAGGTCCGTCAGGCTTGGGTGGATCTTTTTTAATAAGAATCCTGACTTGTCGGAACTCCAAGGTTGGTAATTAGGGAGTAGGAATCGACATCTTTCTTGAAGAATGTTTTATCAAGGACATTAAGTTGTACTTGATTTAACTTTCGTTCAAAGTGATTGAGAAAACAAAATGATGAGTTTATCCCCTATCCTACAAGTGGTAACAACAAAACTAAATTTTTTCGGAAAAACCATTTTGATTAAAACAAACTTAAGTGTTTTGAAATCATAATGGGAAAATAGTTTGTTGTAAGGGGGAGTTCTGATTATTTATGCCAAGTGGATGGCGAATTGAAGTAATTCACATCATGTTGTCATGTTATTTGTACAGTTTAGTGCTTTCAGTTTCAAATTTTCCCATAAAATCGAAATTGAAACATATTTTGATTTTAGGGGGAGTAAATTTTTTTTTTTTGAAAAATTAGAAAATTTGAAAAATTCAAAAACATTGTAAATCTGAAAAGAGCTTGTGTAAAAAGGGAAAATGATAGTACATTGGCTAGACAGTTTCAGTATGCTAAAGAAATGTAAAGTTTAAAAGCTTTAAACAGTCTCGCTGATGATATGCCGGTAGGTTTTTACACATTTAGTAAGTTTGTTTGGGATATAAACATAAATCACAACTTGCTTATTACGTGGGGAACATCTCTCGAATATATAGGTAACCCCTGAAATCCTGTTTGAAAGACTCTATTTCTGACATACTAGGTCTTTGTACGTGATGATATCTGGGGTATTATACCAGGACTTCTGATTTTGCGGGAGAAATAGCCTAGTCCTCGTATAATACTTTGCATTGCTTTAAATTATAAAGCTCTCCCCTCAGCATAAAAATGATGAAACATTGCAAAATGCTAATCATGTGCTGTTGTAAAAAAAAAAGATCTCCAAAGGGGACCCACCTAAAGTCGAGCCATCATCTCTCTGTACGAACGGAAGTTCTAGCCTGAGCTCTCATGGCCTCGCATTTACCCCTTACAGATATCATTAGTGTGCTCTCACCTGTAAGACTGAATATAGTAGTCTGGATACGGGAGTATATTCTGAGGTGGTACACGCGTATAAGTTAAGATCTTAATACACTAATTTCGTATCCTGAACAGATTGAAATTTGTATGAGAACTTAAGAGGATCAGTATATAGGCAATCTAAGCGAATTGTTTAATTCTGAATATGAAATCAAAGCTTAACGGTACTTGTAACTTGTCAATAAGCTGATATGATTCCCTAACACAAACTCTCAAAAAGATTGTCTGTAAATATTTTTATACTGGATTTCATCAAAAATCCAAAAAGAGTTTAAGTGTGTTTTAGCATAAAATTTTGAAAAAATCCAAAAAGATTTTCGGCAACTGATGCTGGAAAGCTGATTTTCAAAATTCCAAGTGCTAAACATGATGGACAAGTGGTTTGGGAGAGTATGATTGGAATGAGATTTGTTTTTGAAAAGATTTAATGGTTCATTTGTCACACCCTGTCTTTGCGGAAGCGTGGTTAATTTGGTGTGACTTCTTAATACCATAACTTAACCATAACAAAGCTATATGAAATAAAAACCATGCAAGATCATCCATTGATTTAAGTTGAAAAGTAAAACCACCACAACATTGTCTTAATGCGTTGACCCATGCAACGGAAATTACAGTACTACAAAATAAAAATATTGTTCAAAAGACACCAACACCAACATGAAACAAACGCAATTTAAGAACTGTGACTCGTCCAGGAAAAAGTCACATCCCTTAAACTTGGATGACCTCATAACTTTAACGCAGCGTGAAAATGGAGCATACCGTGCCAGATCCTTTAATTCCTTGAAATACATGTAAGTTGGAAAAATCAACATAATGTTGAGCGAGTTCAAGTGTAAGTGAGTATGTAAAACCCTTGTAAGTATAAAAACCCTGGTATGTAGCAAATAAGGAAAAAAAAGAGATCACCAATGGTTTGCAAGGCCATTGATATGTGTGAAGTGCAAGTAGGAAGACTCAAACCTAGCGGATTTTGCGTTGGGCACAAAGTCACCCCAAGGTCCGTTCTGCTGGGCCTGGGGTTGGGCTCGCTACACCCAGATAGATCTACCGCTTACGTCCCTCGGTCCTACAATGAGGATTAATGGCCTCTAGTTCCCGCCTACCCACTCACATGATCTAAGTAGTAACCCTCCTTACGCTAACCATACCATGTAAAAAGTACTCATAATCATAGTAACATGTATTTCACCCCCGTAGTTTAGAAAACTGAAAACATTTAAGAGAAAAGGGGGACATGAACTCACAGTAGTGCATCCTCGATAACAACAACTAAAACTCGGTCTGCAACACGACAACCTACAACGTGCTAATATCTATTAGACGAACGGCCGTGCCTTAGCTTAGAGTTTTAACGTTCTTGGGGAAATAGTTAGACAACTATTTCGTGTTTATACTTCTTAATTAACGTATAAATAGATTCCTTCCCAAGGATGGGGTATTCGTACCTGTATTATGTATTTGGTGACTTAAAGTATTGACAAAATACATTTTCAAGTCTCATTTCCAACACTTTAAAGTTTTATGTCAAAACTCATGGCGAGGTTTAATTCCGAGAAATAAAGTTAAACATACTTGTTAGAAAAATAATTTTTCTAAGTCTTGGTATTTTTAGAAAAATTCGCCAGAACTTCCCCTAAAAACGGGAGTGTCCGTGCTAGTACGCACATCTTTTTCTTTTTGAAATCAACCCATGGTCGTCAACAATCAACCCTTACGTTTTAACACGCAAAACACTACCTTTGTCGTTTCAGTTTTAATATCTGAAAAACTGGACTGTTTTCGGACGATTAAATAAAATACTTAACTTATTCCAAAAATTCCCAAATTTTTGCGGAACGTCCTAATCGACCCACAAATTATTGTGTAAAAATATCGGGGTCTAGTTCATTATCAATAATTTATAGAAAATCGTTTACCGAACTGTGATCAGATTTGTCACATTCTGATCACAGTTTACGGAATAATTCGTCTAAGATTCCTCGTAAGTCCGTTTGTCAAAATTCCAGTTGGGGGGTCACAAATACATCAGTGACCATCTTTGACAAAAATTTCAGGGGCTGGTTCGGTTTAGATTTCAAGCTGTGACTGAAAATGTATGACCCATTTTACTGCAGTTAAAATCAGCCTTAGCTGCTGTCACGAAAACAGACTTTTAAAATAGTAACCGACCTCAGAAGAATACAATTCCAGCGCCATTTTCTTCGTTTTTCGAAAGACACGATTTAGGCTTCAGAAATTCCGTTTTTCGATTTATTAAAGTCCGTTTACAGCCTGTTGAAGGCGGCTGAAAAAGTACATCAGCATGTTATTTTAAAGTTTAAATGTTATTAATCGTGTTACAAGTGTCCGATTAACGGGTTTAACAAGAAAACAACTTTTAAACATCAAGTATGATTTAACCAACCCTCAAACCAACAAGATTCCACTTCATGATTCAGACATAAGTAAACTTTTATGTAACTTTTGTAATCTTTACTTTTGTTTAACATCTTTTAATCTTTTGATCTTTAGTGATCTAATCAACAACACATCATACTACATGCCATAAATTTAAACAAGATGAACCAAGTGTAAAGAAACTTACCACTAGCTTATAGCTAGGGATGATTCTTATGTGAAAATGATGAGAAAAAAAAGATGATGAAAATACTAGAACAATGCTCCTTTGAAGGTTCTTCAAGATACCACCTCCATAGCTCACTTTGTAACTTGAATGGGGCTTAAATCTTAGATGGAGGTGAGGGTGGTTTCGGTTTAGGGGAACCGTAAGTGAGAGAGGGAGTAATGAAGTGGAGTGTGCAATCTTTGAGGAATGATGGATATCTAAAGGACCTTACTCTTATAGATATCTTATATGATTTAGCAAGTTCAACAAGCAACAAATCCATATAAAAAATTAGATTAAATCAAGAAGGCATGGTGGATATATTTGGTGGGTCCACATGGGAATTGAAATCGTTTGGGGGGGGGGTCTAAATGAAAAATTGTGACTAAAATGTAAGTATAAGTTAGGTTGTAGAATTTGATATTTTATATTAGATATAGGATTTTTAGTGGGTGTTATGGCATACGGGGATCATGACTAGCCAAAAATAATAAGACAATGTATTTGACAAAAATTTAGTGTCCCGGGTAATGTCCGGTTATACGATTAAATACCGTTCCGTTAAAATGTTTAATTATGCCGAAAAAGGTCCTTTATGTATATTTTTGCAACATAAATTATTCCCGGCACTTAGGAAAATATACGGGACCATTCTGCCATGTTTTTGCACTTTATTATTAATTTAAAATGCTGAGTTTTGTATTAAAGTGCAGAATTTTGTACTTAAAGTACGTTTTAGGCACATCCGGCCACTATAAACTTCATCTAGTGACGCAGTTCTACAATCCTCACCTCCCCACACTCACTACTAGTGTAGTAAACTATTCCCGGCTCATACTGGCCTTAGAGGCAATGTCTCCCTGATGCTGGTTATGTCAGCATGTTTGATGGGTATCCCGTATAGTGTGCTCACTGTGCTTTTTGTGCATCAAGGTTGTCACTGGTGCTTGTGCATAAATAATAGAGTGACAGTATAAAATGTGATGCTTGAGCATGTATGTATCAGAAATCAGTAAGCAGTTTAATCACAGTTGTAAGCAAGCACAGTAATTAAGCGGTAATTAAATATTCATTAATTTGTACGGATACCTGGTTTGGTGAGGGTTGTCATATCATTAAGTTGAAACCAAACTTGAATGTTTTGATTATAAGTGGTTAGGAAGAAGTTAAAATTGTTATATATGAAAATCTTATGTTCTGGGAAGAAAATTGTGCAGGTTAAAGTCAGGTTTCTGATCCTGTTGCTATGGAGAGCCAGGAGATGTTTCAGATCCTGTGAAAGCCGTGCAGAGTGTGAGCTAGGATTCGATCTCAAGGCGATAGCTAAATTCCAGACCGCGATCCCAGCTTGACGAAAGGGGGAGTCTGACGATGTTAGAGCCAGAGATAGATCCTGGAACAGTGTTCGAGAAAGAAAAGCTGCAGATACTGAAGATCTTAACGAATCAAAAGACCTGATAAAGTTTTTGGAGAGCCAGGTTGTAATCCAGGAAAAGTCAGGGTGAGATTCTGAGGATAAGAAGAGAGGATAGAGATTGAGGATGCTTACAATGGAGAATTTTTGAGAAAAATGAGAAGACTAATCAAGACTGAAGAATCGACATGCTGAAGACTCGTACCGAAGACTTCGTCAACATCCAAGGGGGAGTCTGTTGGTGCATATGTCTGTCGACTTCGTCTTCTATCGAGTCTTGTAATTAGTATGATTGATCAGGGCACGAAGATCGAGAAAAACGAGAAACATATAGATTACAGCCATTTCGCACGAAATGGAGAAGTCCATTTCGCACGAAATAGAGATGTCCATTTCGTACGAAATGGGCAGATATCCATTTCGCACGAAATGGCTTGCCTATAAATAGTTGTGCTTGGTCTTTCATTTGTAACTTTGAATTCCGGGAGCCGAGGTGCTGCCGAAGTGTCTCTAGCCTGTAAAACGCTTTCATATCAATAAACAAGACAATTAATGTGTATATCAAGCTGATTCAAAGTCGATACGTTTGTTTCCGCCTCTCGTATTGATCGAGAACTCTTCTGAACGACTCGTTTGGTCGTGCAAACGATCCTACATTTATAAGGGTTGTTGGCTAGACCCAAAGCCGGTCAAATGTTACCCGTGCGGGATGACTCACATCCCGAGTTGTAATGCGTCGTCTAGGCTTGAGTCAACCGCGTTGAGGTATTTGACCGGATCATCCTCCGCTTGTGACATCTGTTAAAATGGGCTCCCCAAAAATCCGACCCATTTTGAAATCTGGATCCTAACCATTGAAACCTCAAAAATTTTCGTGAACTAAATTACCGTTGATACATTTTTTTATTTAATTATCAAATATAGCTATTTATTTATTTAGTTAATTGATTTAAATAATCATTTGCAAAGTTAAGAATTTTGTTTTTGTGATTTAAACTAGTTAATGAGTTTTAGAAGTTAAAACTTAGTTTGTTTAGACTTCAGGGACTGTTTATGTTAATCTTGAAAGTATAATGAATTAAATTACCGTTTATGTTCACTTGATGAAAATTTGGCCATAATTTAAATATAACGTTTCATAGCAATGTGGATTTCATTTTTAAATATATGTTTGCCGCTTATAAGGGTGAAGGGGGTGCTCACCTAATAGGTGACTCCCCTCTCTTACGCCAAACCAATCCCCGTATGCCACGTCAACTCCCCTCTTAAACTCCCCTAACACCCCAATTTGATGGCGCCACTCCCTTCTTAACTACCCTTGTTTTTTTATTAAAAAAAAAAAAAAAAAAAAAAAAAAAAACAAAACAAATGATTGGTTGAAAAGTTGATTGGCCCCACCATCTCACCTTCTTCAATCGGTGAACCCACGCCCAAGTTCAACCCCGAATCGGGACCCCGCGGTGATGGCGGCGGTGTTCCCGATCGGGGAAACCCCTCACCGAATCACTTCCCCGAATACGCCCCGGACACCCTAACAAACGAAGACGAGAACAGGCTCTATTTCCATCTTTATCGAACCCGATCATCTCAGTGATTGATTCAAGCCAGCCATGTTTCCATATATGTGTCGATGACAACCTTTTTGACGCGTTTTATAATTTGGAAGCATCATCATCGTCATCATTGATTCAACTTGTAAGTTAAAACACCAACGAAACTCATCCCCTCATTCTAATAGTTTTCGACCATCCCTTCAACGTTTTTACACTCTCCCTCTACTTTCGAGAACCTGTACGATTGGTCGGAGCATAAAAGAAAGCCTACCGGAGATCGGAGGCGACGCCGAAGACATTCGCCGGAACCGGGGTGCACGTCGGGTTTAACTCGTTTTGTTCGGTACATCCTCTTATTCTTTTCTGTTGATTCAAATCCTTTCTCGTTTACGTTTTTTTTATTTATTTATTTTTACAAGAAGCTGCTTTGATAAAAACGTGGTTGTTTAAGATGACAATGATTTTGTTTAAATGAATTAAAAACTAACATAAGTCACATCTGGCAATTTAGAGTATGGGGTATGAGGCTTGGGTTGGGGGAAAACGCCCAAGCCATCACCCCGGATGGGCATGGGTTGGGGCGTGGCCCTTGGGGTTTGGATTTCAAGCCGGGCGTGGGGCGGGAGAGCATGCTGACATGGCCGGCTGTGAATGGCCAATTCAAACTAGCCGTTTGGGGCTAGTTTTTAAATTTTTTTTCTTTATAAATACCTTACCATATTTAACATTTTTCTCACACAATATCAAACACATAAAACACAATCTTGCCATGAGTTCTTCAAGTTATAGTGAATCGTCATCGTCATCTGACGATGGGGCGGAAATATTTCTACAAACGATCGCGACGGTGGTGAAAGCTATCATGGAAGACGATGAGGAAGAGACTCAACAACCTAAACGGAGGAGAAGGTACATCGCTCGTGAACGGCACACCGCTAAAAATTTGTTGGTAAGCGATTACTTCTCAGCGGAACCTAAGTATGATGAAAAAATGTTTAGGCGTCGTTTTCGTATGAGTAGAAACTTATTTTTAAGGATATCTAGAGATCTTGAGGAGAAGTATGTTTATTTCCAACAAAAACCCGATGTAACCGGACAATTAGGATTTAGTACGTGGCAAAAGGTCACGGCCGCACTTAGGCAGTTAGCATACGGCAATAGTTCGGACATTATGGATGACTATTTAAAAATGTCTGCACGTGTAGCTAGAGAAAGTCTTCACAACTTTTGTTCGTGTATTCTACAACTTTATAGGAAAAGATATTTGAGAAAGCCCTCCTTCAGTGACATGCAACAAATATTGGAACATCACGCATATTATCATGGGCTACCCGGGATGCTAGGTAGTTTAGATTGTATGAAATGGCTTTGGGAACTTTGTCCTATCCAATGGCAAGGCGCTCACACTAGTGGATTTCACGGGATGCCAGCCATCATGCTTGAAGCGGTTGCGTCCCAAGATCTTTGGATATGGCATGCGTTCTTCGGTATGCCAAGTTCACATAATGATATTACCATCATAAACCACTCGCCCCTTTTCAATGATCGGGTAAATGATATAGGACCCAAATGAACTTTCTTTGTAAACGGGGTTGAGTACGTGTATAGGTACTACCTAGTTGATGGGATTTACCCAGAGTGGGGGGTTTTCGTAAAATCGTTCACAAGAAATGGTACCACAGATCCAAAGAGATTAAAGTTTAACAGGGTCCAGATGGCTGCACGTAAAGACGTCGAGCGAGTATTCGGTGTTTTAAAGAAAATGTGGCGAATATTGGCAATACCTTGTCGACTATGGGACAAGGATCAGATTAGAAACGTGATGTACACATGTATCATTCTTCACAACATGATTTTGGAGGATGAAGATAGAGCGGTCGTTACCTACTATGATGACGATGACCCCCGACCAGGTAACGTAACAGACGGAGATAAAGCGGCAAATGAATTTTTGATCAAGTCAAGGGATATACATCACAACCTTCGATCTGATTTGGTGGATCATGTTTCAACGATTCTTGGGTTCGAAACCGACGAAGACGACGAAGATGACGAAGAATGATAGTTTTTTATTTTGATAATTATTTTGTATGTTTATGTTGTTTTTAATGATTATATATATATATATATAGAGTGGGGATCCTACGGAAAATGTGTTTTTCCTAAAAAGTGTAAAAAGTCATAAAACACAATAATTTCAGGCATAAAACACACCTAAAACTCACAAATAATAGAATGAATATTACTAAAACACCATATTCAAACTCTAATAGTCCATAAAAACGTAAAACGCACCATCGTAGAACTATGAATATAAAACACAAAATGCTAAACAACATAAAACACAATAATATTTGTCATTCCATAATCAGAGCCTTAACATCTAAAACAAAACACAAAACCCACAGACATGATGTTTTAGTAATCTTCATCATATTATTTGTAGGTGTTTTGTGTGTTTTACGGTTGACATTATGGTGTTTTATGACTTCTTACACTTTTTAGGAAATTTGGACTTTCTGGCCAACTCCTAACCTATATATATAGGGGCTGGTTATCGTACAAATGCGCTTATCGTACATTACGAACGCTACAATCTCAACCGTCAGATCATCTTCCCGCATTGAAAATCGCATGTTGTTTTTTTTGTAACAATTTCGCATGTTGGTTTTTTAACATGCAATTTCATCGAAATTACCACATGCGAAATTTTTACAAAAAACAACATGCTATTTCATCAAAATTATCAGATGCGAAATTGTTACAAAAAAACAACATGCTATTTCATCAAAATTATCACATGTGAAATTGAATTACCACATGCGAAATTGTTACAAAAAAACAACCTGCTATTTCATCAAAATTATCACATGCGAAATTGAATTACCACATGCGAAATTGTTACAAAAAAACAACCTGCTATTTCATCAAAATTATCACATGCGAAATTATTACAAAAAAAGAAAAACAACATGCGATTTTCATTGCGTGAAGATGATCTGACGGCTGAGATTATAGCGTACGTAATGTACGATAAGGGAATTTGTATATACAGGGGACCGCTAAAATGAAAACCACCTCCAGTTGTAAGAACTGCGCGAACCACTTTCTAGCCATTAGATCAAGATGATGGATGGATGAGATTAAAAGTATTTAAAAATAATATAAAGTATTTTTTGTCTTATTATGTCTTTAATATTTTAATTGAAAAGGGTATTTAAGTAAAATTACTTTTTTTGTCTTTTTGTATATATTATATTTAATTGCCTTTTTGTCCTATTCATTAATTACTTTTTATTACTTTTATTTTTTAAACATAATTTCCTTATTAAAAACATTTTTAAATTCAGATTTTTTTAAAAAGATTTTTATACTTTTTACAATTTAAGTTTTACGTTAAACTTTTTACGTTTTACGTTTTTTTGACGCGCCGTTTTTTAACGCGCCGTTTTTTACGCGTCGTTTTTCAAGCGTCGTTTTTTACGCGCCGTTTTTTTAGGCGTCGTTTTTCTCAATCGGCGTTTTTTTAACGCGCCGTTTTTTACACGTTTTTCACGCGCCGTTTTTTCGAAGTTTTTAACGCACCGTTTTTTACGCGTTTTTACGCGCCGTTTTTTCCAGCGTCGGTTTTTTTAAACGCGGCGTTTTTTCCACGTTTTTTAACGCGCCGATTTTTTATACGCTTTTTACACGCCATTTTTTTAACGCGCCCTTTTTGTACACTTTTTACGTTTTACGTTAAAAATTTTAAACTTTTTACGTTTTACGTTAAAAAGTTTACGGTTTACGTTAAAAAGTTTACGATTTAACTTTTTTTTTTACAAAAACTTTTTTACGCAAAAACGAACGCACATAGAAATCGCAAACTCGGGAGGTGTCTCAGATATATTGTTATCATCATCGACTAGGGGGAAAAAGTAAAAACATCAAAACAAAGTGTATATCGAACAAAAACGGGGTTTGGCTCAGATTTTCCGATAATCAGAGGCTGCAAAGTGGGGTTGCACTTTCAAAAACCTACCCTCCCCCATCCTTTCCGCGCCATCGTCATCAAAATATGCGTTTTTTTTTTTGCATCATCACTGCCAATATAATCAAACAACACCCTTTTCAAATAGAATACCCAAAATCAAACACCCATTTCATATAGAATAGCCAAATCAAAGGAAAACCCAACAAACATAATCAAATAAACATGCTGTAGAATACCCAAATCAAAGGAAAACCCAGCAAACATAATCAAACAATCATGCCTCTCTAATATAAACATCCAACACCCATTTCATATAGAATACCCAAATCAAAGGAAAACCCAGCAAACATAATCAAACGAACATGCTGTACAGACCCATCAGGCTGGATGAGTCCCAAAAATCAAAACTCATTCAAAAACAAAATGTGAGATTGCAAATAATAACATAAACAAGATCGAACCTTTGGACCCCCACCAACCATCTGCACCAGCACCGACTCCCGAACACCCCACCGCCATCACCGTCTTCCGCCACCGACCGCCACCTCCCACCAACACCTCCCCACCGCCGTTCTCTTTCACTCACCTCGGTGAGAGAGAGCTGAGAGAGAGAGAGCCTATCAGAGAGAGAAATACCCTTCAAATGCATCCCACCGCCGGCATCCCACCACCGCCGCCGTCCTCTTTCTCTTCAATGAATATGGGTCTTCATTGAATCTAGGTCTTTATTGTATCCAAAGCATCAACGGATCCGGATCTTTTCTCTTCATTGAATATGGGATAAAGAAAGGGGGCGGCGAATGGGGGCGGCGGTGATGGTTTTCTCCGGTGATTAGGTTTTGAAGGAGGGCGGCGGTGATGGTTTACTCCGGCGGTTAGGTTTTCTCCGGCGAGTTTCATGTCTGGTTTAGGAGAGATGACAGAAAGATGAACATAGAAATCCTTATATCTTCAAAATATGAAATGAAGAGAGAGAGGGGGGACATAAATGAGAGAAAGACATAAATATGAAATGAAGTTTGCAACTCTAATAGAAAGACAGAGGAGAGAGAATAATGATTTGACACTAGGGGGTAAATGACCAATATACCCTTTAAGTTGGCATATTCTGATTGGTTAAGAGTGGTTCTCGCGGTTCTTACAACTGGAGGTGGTTTTCATTTTAGCGGTCCCCTATATATATATATATATATATATATATATATATATATATATATATATATATATAGGGAGCCGCTAGAATGAGAACCACCTCGAGTTGTAAGAACCGCGAGAACTACACCCCACGGAGGGGCGTTCGCCGCGATTTTTTTTTTTACAAGTAGATGTGTGCATTATAAACACGGCCGTAAAAAATCACGGCGAACGCCCCTCCGTGGGGTGTAATTTTTTACACCTCAAGTTTGGTGAAAAAAAAAAGAAAAAAGAAAAAAAAATTAAAAAACACCAAACTTGAGGTGTAAAAAACTACACCCCACGGAGGGGCGTTCGCCGTGATTTTTTACGGCCGTGTTTATAATGCACACATCTACATGTAAAAAAAAATCGCGCCGAACGCCCCTCCGTGGGGTGTAGTTCTCGCGGTTCTTACAACTCGAGGTGGTTCTCATTCTAGCGGTCCCCTATATATATATATATATATATATATATATATATATATATTAAAAAAAAAACCTGATGTGGCTTGGCCACGCCAGCCAAGCCACGCCCACCATACCCCATACAAAATGGGTTTTGAATTGAGTTATCAAACTTTCCACGTGTCAACTCATGCCCTAACTCAAGCCCAACCCAAGCCCCACGGTCTTAGCTCAGTTGGTTCCAATGTTGGCAGTCAAGCCGGAGGTCACGTGTTCGACCCGGCCTACGGATAAATCGCTAAAGCTTGTCTTTATTTTCTGTTGTAAAAATAATATATGCACACTTTTTGTATAAGACTAATAAGAGATGAAACAGTGTTTGAAGAGGCAGAGGCCGCGGGTTCGAACCCAGCCTTATGCCTCTGTTAATGCAAATTTATTTCTTTTTAATATAAACAGAATAATAGTTGAACTTAATGAAAATTACTTTTGGGGTTTATTTTTAAGGTTTATTTTTTTAATCCAAATTTTAACAGTTTGTTTGTTTTACCTATTTTCATTATTCCTTTTTTAACTAAAACAACAGGTTGTTTCTTTGATCTATTTTCATTACTTTTTTTTAACTAAAACTTAATATTTAACAATTTCTTTTCTTAATTCAATTTCTTTTTAATTAAATCATTAAAATTTTATAATAACATTAATAATTAATAATTAGTAAATCATTATAATTTCCTTTTTAGCGTTAAAGGTTAAAAATGTAGTAAATTATAATATCTAATTAATCAACTTATAAACAATAAATATTAGAATCTTATTTAACCTATAAATAATAACGAGATCGTTATGTGGTATTTTAATTATTTAGGATAATCGTTCCCGTTCATTCGGTTTCTCAATCTTTCTTCGTGCGTTATTTTACAAGGAATCACAAACGCAACCACTCGTGATCTCGAGACTCCACCAACTTTCCTCGCGGTTTAAGTGTACTTCCTATGCAAAACTGTGAGTATACTCGATCCCATTTTACATTTTATACACTTTGGGTGCAACATGTATTCTATAAAAAAACACGCAACACTTGAAACTATTTTATATTCACACTCTATCCACATTTAGATATGAAAACATTATTGATACTTGTTAATCTCATATGCTACGTATACATTTTGTGTCTATATTAACTTTGCTAGCCTACCTTAACAATTATTGCACTATATGATTAACGCACCGCCCTTGAGTCTTGGGGTATTGTTAAGTAAAACATGTTAACCTCCCTTGAGTCTTGGGGAAAGGCAATTTGCGTTGGAAACTTTGGTTTGAAATATAGTGACACCGTTTCAGCATATTAGTAACTTGTATTATGTTATTCTTGTTGGATATGAGCATTTAAACATTTTATTCTATTTTATGCAATGTATCAAACTGGTATACTCGCCAACATTGTTGTTAATCATTATTTTAATACATGTTGGGGGTTGATAGACGAAGTGATCAAGAAAAACAAGCTAGGATGAACTTAGAAACCCATCTTAGAAATAAACAATGCTTTGATTATGTTTGAAATAATTTTGATTATGTTTGAATCTTGTATGACATTTTAGTATTGTTATGAAATTTGATTAAAATTATATTATCACACTAGTGTTATGATGCTTTGAGCGATTTGTTCGTCTCATCCCGATGTTTCCGCCATCGGTTGGAGTGTGATACCGCTCGTTGCCCCACTTCAAACTTGATCTCTTTTTCACCAACCCTCAATGTTAGTTTCCTGTCACTCATGTCCACCATAGCTCGTGCAGTGGCAAGGAAGGGTCGTCCTAGTATGAGCAGAATTTCGGGGTCTTCTTCCATGTCTAGGATAACGAAGTTGTCGGAAAAACAAATTCTCCCACCTTTACTAATAAGTTCTCTATGACACCTTGAGGGTACTTTACCGACCTATCCGCAAATTGTATACTCATCTTTGTAGGATGTGGCTTACCTAATCCTAGTCGGTTGAACATAGAGGCCGGCATTAGATTAATGCTAGCCCCCCAAGTCGGCTAGTGCATTGCTTGTTGATGATCCACCAATAGAGTAAGGAATGGTGAAGCTTCCAGGATCAATTTTCTTTTGGGGTAGCTTGTTGAGAAGTGCCGCCAAGCATTCTTCACTAAGGGTGACTTATTGAATGGTTTCAATCTTTTTTTTTGTGAGTTAGGAAGTCTCTCATGAACTTTGAATGTATTGGCATTTGAGTGAGAACTTTCACAAATTGAAGATTGATATGAAGTTGTTTAAGCAAGCTCACAAACTTAGTGAATTGCTCGTCGGTCTTTTGCCGAAGTAAACGACCGAGGTAAGGGACCGGGGGTGGTTTGGTTGTGTCGGTATTTTGGGGTTGAGTATTTTATTGGTTATTGGTGGTGGGTGTTTTAGTGAGGATTGGACCGGGTTGTTGCGGTGTTGGTTCAATCCCGGGTCCTACCTTCCAGCTTCTTAAGTTGATTACATTTACTTAGGCTTTTGGATTCATTTCGGTGTTACTTGGTAAGGCTCCTTGCGGCCTCTCGACGAAATTTTGGGCTAGTTGGCTTAATTTTTTTTCTATATTTTGAACACTAGCCCTTTGGTTTTGAATTTCCGCTTCTGTTTGTAAGAACCTTTTCGAGTACCTTTTGTCAGATTGGAGAAGAGGCGAGTGATGATATTCTCAAGCCTTTCTCTTCCTCCTTGTTGTTGTGGTTGAAAACCTTGTTGCTCATTTCATGGTTGTTGTTGAAAGTTAGATCGTTGATTTTGATTTTGTTGGTTATTACCCCCCGATTCCCTCCAACTAAAGTTGGGATGATTACGCCATTCGGGAGTAAAAGTGTTACTTTGAACTCTCGGTGGTCGTGGCCGGTTATTTAGGTAATTTACCACTTTCGTTTGATTTTCTAAGTCTTTCATACAACTCCAGTTTTCATGAGGGCTGCGGCATCCTTCGTAAGCCATAACCGAAGCCGTTTTGTTCAATTCAAGTTTTTCTTATTTTGTTAATTAAGACTTCAACTGGGCTTGCAAGGAAGTGGATTCATCCACTTTGTGGGTGCCCGGGGCTATGGATTTTGACCTCATAGGAGTATGCCATTGAAAACTGTTTTGAGCAAGTTCTTCAATTTGATTATAAATTTCCTCGGGTCACCGATTCCCAATGAGTCCCCCGGCGCTAGAATCAAGGATTTGCCTTGTGTGTGGCAAGAGTCCGTTGTAGAAGGTGGAAACTTGTTACCATCGTTCAAGACCGTGATTGTCACACCCCAACCGATGGCGGAATCATCGGGGCGGTACTAGGCGAACCAGATTGTTCAAGAGAATCCATAACAACTATTTATGACAGTATTTAAAAGGTTCATTATCCCATACTAATAAACAAATATTTCAACAAACAGTTATAACGGAGTTCACATCTCTCAAACAAAAACAAGTCCGACAACCTAGATTTTATTGTGGGTTTCTAGACTTCCTATCCATTTGCAGCTAATATCCATCAACCTGTCACATACATTAAAATAAAGTCAATACAAAATGTAAAGGTGAGTACACAAGTTTAGCATAAGTATAGTATAAAAAGCGTTTACGCATAACCAACATGTAGCATGTAACATGTAACATGTAACGGGCGAACCAAGTAACTATCAACAATGATACAAGCTAACCACATGACTGCGAGTAGAGTATGCGCGACACATGTTCACCGAAGCGAACACGTGAAGTAAAGTATGTGATCCTTAACAACCCCTGACTAAACAGGTGCTGAGTCCAAACTATAGTACTATCGTTGCTAAGGGCGGTAGGTTAATCATCACTATGTAACATAGCAACAAGTATTCAATTAATCACGTATAACATGCGAGTGTGGTTAGCGTTGGATAAAGCGTTTAAGTGTTGTGTTTTTTTATAGAGAACGTATATAACACCCAAAAGTGCGTTAAGCAAAAAGGTTCGTGTCACACCCCAACCGATGGCGGAATCATCGGGGCATGACACTGAGCGAAACAGATTGTTCAGAAGTTTCCACAACAACTATTCATAAAATCCAGTTATAGATACGTCCCATACCGTATCCTGAATAAACAAATACATTATTACAGATAACATCCAAACAAGAAATTCTGTTTCGACAACTCAGATTTAACATAAATAAGTATTGTTCAATGCTTCTAAGACCCAGCCTGACAAGATCTACAGACAACTATGCCCTAGTTACTTGTTCCTGACAGACAACTATTTGTTGGGGGCCTCTAAAGCTTTATTCTAGCTTCACTTCCCTAGCAAGCAAATATCTTAAACACCTGTCACATACGTTAAAATAAAGTCAATACATAAAATGTAAAGGTGAGCATACAAGTTTAATAATAGCATATAGAGTTCGAATAGTTTACGCATAACCAGCACGTACACAGAGGGAAATGCATGTTAATTATCGACATGGACCTATCGATACCAACGACTGCAGGTTGACTGTCCAAGACAGTTCGCAATACATGATTACCACCGTAATCCATGCAAGTAATTTGTCCTTAACAACCCCCGTGTGAACGGGTGCTGAGTCCAAACTATAGTACTACGTTGCTAAGGCAGGTAGACAGCAATCCACGTGTAAACATAACAACAAGCATTCATTTAGTCACGTAATACATGCAATCGGTTAGCGTTCAAATAGTTTGAATAGTGTGTTCGATTGTGATTTTGATAAGTAACGTATGTAACACCCAAAAGTGCTAAAGCAAAAAGGGATTCGAGTATACTCACAGTGATTGATTATGGATTGAAGGGGGCGCTGAGAGTAGGGTTAGCCTGAATAGTACGATAGCACAATAAAGAGTAATGCGGAAATGCGAACGAGTGTAAACGGATCGAATAGCCTGGTCGATCGAACAGCAGGTTTGATCGAATGGGCTGTTCGTTCGGTTTGAAATCCGTTTGAACAGTCATGTTCAATCGGCCGGTAGGCTCGATCGGCTGGACCATTCGAGTGGATTGTTTCTTCCTCTGATGTGTTTGTGTATGATGGTTTGAACTTTTGAAGTTTTCGTTGTAGTATTTGAGAACACTGAAGTGTTCTTACCTTTCAGGTCGATCGATCGAACGGTCTGTTCGATCGGCCGGTCTTAACCAATCGGTTAGGAACTTCAGAAGTAGTCCTCAGCAGGATGTCACTCGATCGAACAGCATGCTCGATCGGGTGGCACTCCATACTACGAACGAGTTGTAAAAATCGATTAAGTGTTGAAGCATAGTATCTCATGATCCGAATAGTAATGTATACCAATCGAGTAGCATATTCGATCGAACATCACTTTGTCAATAGCATACTTCATGAAGTTTGAAAAGTGTGGGACCATGTGCTAGCCGATCGGCTGGCCCGGTCGATCGGCTGGTATGTCCGATCGGCTGGGCTGTTCGTTCGAGTAGCCTAGCCGTTCGGCCAGCAATCCTGACCTGGTCGGCCTATCTTCTAACACTTGGCTGTTTGATCATTCGTTATGATTTCAAGTTATTTTGACAGCGAGTTAAACCATAGAACGTGGGTTCTTATTTGCTTCACCGGTTCGGACAGGAATCACTCAAGTCCGGCCGGTGAATTGTTCGGAACGATGGTTTGATGTTTAACCCGAAGTCGGTGAACCTTGTAGATAAAGTCCGAATCTTGAACCACTCATCCACTAGAATGATTGGTGAGTTGACTCAAGCTCCGTTTCTACCGGTTTGAAGGCATTGCGTGTAAAAGAGTTGAAAGAAAGTCAGAAATCCTTCTTTCAATCCTTTTTACCATGAAAATGTTAAGATTCTTACAAATCTTAGTTTGTTCGTGTGGAAATCGGTCAGATATAAGCTATTCATGGTTGAATGAGGCCAAAGTATGATGTTCTTCAAGAACACCATGATGACATCATCCAAGAACACTTAGATCTTGGTGATTTCACGGTTAGAAATCAAGTTTTGAAAAATAGAAAGGTGTAGAATTGTTTAATGGTAAAAAACATACAAGAATTAGAGTGAAAACTTACCGGAGTTGAGAGAAATCTGAGAAAAGGTGACGAATAAGGGCTGGTTCGGTCAGAGCATTCCAAAAGTAGAAAGAGTGACAATGACAGGGCTATTTATAGGCTCCAAATGAGGAAAGTGTCAACCGATCGGCCAGGACCTCCGATCGAATGGCCTGCTCGATCGAACAACTTGTTCGATCGGCTGGCTTGTTCGATCAGGGTGCTTCCCGTTCGATCAGCAACCCTTTTCGAGTGTTTCGCGACGGTTTTCGATATTTCTATTTCGATGGACGATGATACGAATACGATAGAGTTCCTAGTCAAATTATTTTCAGTCCCAACTACTATATCTAACATATATTCATCTATAATTCACGTTTCGATGTCGGTTTCGATTGAGTTTGATTGCCTTTCGAGTTTCGATTGATCACCACACAAAACATAAAGTAAACACGCACGGGTAACACATAAGGCACACACACACGTATAACCACACCAAAATTCGCGTAATTCGAGTTTCGAGTTCGATGATAGTTAGATCGGTTTGATTACTGATTAGTTAACTTTATCGCATTGTTAATTCCTACTATTCACAGTCGTAAATCGGTCGCATTGATTAAACATTCGATCATTTTATTTAGACAACACTTACTCCACATAATACAAAAATAAGAAAAGACCATTTAGAGTCAAAGAAGTCTAAGTTGACTTGGACTTTGACTTTGACTTTGACATTTGAAAACACGAGGTGTTACAGCCTCCCTGTAACGCCCTGCTTTTTCATACTTTCCATAATTAGAAAGCTCGCCTTGTAATGCTATTTTTGGAAATCTTGTATTATTGTAGTCGTCTTTTCGTTGTAAAATCCGAGACTTGGATCATAAATAAAATTCGTATTTCTTTAAATTCACCATCTACATATTCATACATGTTCATACGTTCGAATTCATTGTACATCGAATCCTTATTTGTAATTCATACTTATACTTATTCACGATGCATGTCCATGCTTGTCCTTATATTGTTGATACCTAAAAACCCCTAATAATATGCTTATTTATACAACGGTTAATCATCTAATATGTGACATATACTTGTCACTTACAAACATGTTACATACTTGTACATTACACTTTTTACCTAGTTAAATCATGTTTTATTTCATATTTCACCTTGTTACAAGTTAGGGGAAACATTGTTGCATATTATTACACAACTTAATTAACAAAATTACTCATTATAATGTTTTAAAAAATAAAAAAAATAAAGAAATATGGCAGCCCCAATTCAGCAAAATTCAGCCCCATATAGTTGGGTTTTGTGGGCTAGTTTCAAGGTGTAACCCCTTCTAAACACTTCCAAAGCCCAACCCATTGAAACCCTAATCCTTCCCCCTATAAATACCACTTATAACCAGCCTCCCTACCACTTTTGCAACACTAAAAACTCTCAAAACATCCTCCAAACCGTAGCTGAAAGCAAAGGTTCGAGCAGATTGACACCCCTTCACGAAAATGAGCATAACTCACTCAATTCTTATCCGATTCACTTGATTCTTTTTCCTACTTGCTTGGATAATCATGGGGTTCGATTCCTAGACTTCTCCTTAGAGAAATCAGACCAGGAAATGCCCCGAAATAGTCCATAAACTTTCTGTTTGATTTTTATGTTCTTCAAAACTTGTTTAAACCTATGCAACTTGTGTCTAACACATCTCATGCCTATGTCCTAATGCTTACAACTTATCCTATGGTTGGTTAAGCTTAAAAACAAGGTTGAGACATTTGAAATCAGAGGATTAAACCTCATAAACTTGGTGTTTTGTCTAGGGTTTCAACCCACAAATCATGTCAAACATAGTCTTTGATACATGAGTGATTATGGAACAACTTAGGTTGTCCAAACATACAATCCTCACATGATTTGATGATTTCTATTAGTTAGTTTACTTTACATACATGTAAAGACCTTAGTTCATGACCTTCCTTGGTTGTTTTTACATCAAGTGTAGTGGTGAACATCAAAGGGGTACCTAAATGGAAGCCTTGTCTTCCTACCCCATCCATGACACCCATGACTCAACTTGAGGTACCTAAATGAAGATGTAATCGTCTACCTCTTACTTGAATACTTGAACATTTGGACTTAATAATATGTGTATAATATACGACCTACATACTATCTATGTACACTCGAATCTTTGATGTTGAAATCATATTCATTTGTCAAAGTAGTAGGTTATCATCTAAGGACCTAAACCTTGTTATGATTCTTATGGGTGTTCAACTCATAAAATCATTATGACCCATGAGGTTACCAAGTGTCATACAGGTGTTATGTGTGAAGATGAATATTTTGATATAATATTTTCATGTCACTTTCATTCCAAATCTCGACTCTAAACATGCTTGAACTTAAACCCTTACGCATTCAACCTTCCAACCTCGGCAACTTTGTCACATTGGATAATCGGAAAACATATGCAAACTTTGTGAGTATACTCGTATTCCCCTTTTACTTTTATCACTTTTGGGGTGTAACATGTTTTATCTATCAACAAACTTACACATGAACATTTTGCTTAAACACATGAACATTCCTATAACATGCTTGTATACGTGATGGCTTGATACTTTAAACTTGGGTGATTCTTATGTGTTAACTTATCATTAACTTCGTACGAGCCAAACCGTGACATATGTAGCGCTATAGGATTAACGACCCGCCCTTTATCATCGGTTATGTCATGAGCATATTGCGTTTTCTTGGTTTGATATGTTAGACACATGCCATGTTTAAATGTTTATCTTGAATCACATGCTTGCTATGAGGAATTGTTCAAACTTATCTTTTGCTATGTACGTATCAAACTTGTATACTCGCCTTTGCTTTTGCATTGAACTTTATTTTAAACATGTTACAGGTTGAGGACGATGATGCTATGAAATGAAGTAGCGTTGATGCCTAGATACACATATAGACGTTTAGGTTTAATCGTTGTATCAATGTTGATTATGTTGTATTGTATTTCCTTTGAACTTGATGTTATTTGATTTCTTTGTAATGTTGACAAAAGAATTATGAAATGAAATCGGTTTATTAAATATTGTCACAAATAGCGTTACGATGACTCTAGCAATCTTCACACTTCATCTCATCCCGATGTTTCCGCCATTGGTTGGGGTGTGACAGATTTGTATCAGAGCCATCACTATAGGGAATTAGGAAAAGTAGGAATGCTTTAACCTAGTCTATAGTTCTAGAGCTTTATTCGTATGTTTTACTTGAAATTACTAGCATGCTATCTTATTTGCTTTTATTTATTCTCTTTTGATCTTGTAAGCATATGTGTCACTTGTGGGTTAACACTTAACATGCTACACTTGATTTTATTATGTGTTAATACTTGTTTCTTCATTTTATCCTTTATGTGTGTTCTTGACATACTTTTTATGCGTTAATATTCGTTTCATCATTTCACTTTTATTGTGATGTTCTTGACATGTTATACTTGTTTGTTTAATCTTTAATATACACTTTTCCTCACGCGTTTTACTCGATTATTCTAAATCCGACAACACACATATTACACAAACGAGACGAGTTCACCAAAATAGGCGTGAAACCCATAATTTGGTGAACAACTCTCAATCCATCCACTTTCCTTTTCTTTTTACACGAAATTCACCATCAAGTTAGGAGTGAAATCCTCACCTTGATGGAGAAGTTCAAATTTCAAATTCTAGTGGACCCTCGTTAAAGTGTTGAAATTAAATTTTGACCCGACGAGTACCAACCACACTTAGGATACGAAACCGTCAAGTTAGGGGTGAAACCCGCACCTTGGCGACTAGTTCCACTCCTTGATTTTTTTCATAAATCCCGCCAAGTCTCGAAATTTCGATTGATTTGGGACATGTAGTAACCGGAAGGGTAAATACCGTTAACCGACTTGTCGGCGAGAGTATTTTACCTATTAGGCCAAAGCATGCTCCTCAAATTCAAAAGACTTTTCGACCACTTTGGTTAGTCAAAGTTCCGTTTGGAACACTCCAAATTTTGGTCAAACATGTGTTTCTATTATTTATTTATACGATGCAATCTTTCAAACTCGAGTTTACTTTCGATTTCTCTTTTCACACACACAACATATTGAACCTTTTCCATACATTTATACATATGCATGATTTCATATAATTTAAATTCGTTTTCCTTGTAACGACAAGTGGAGAAATATCATCGAGATGGGAGTGACTTCCTTACCTTGACGATTAGCTCCACTCCCTTTTCCTTAAAACGACCTCACCAACGAGTTAGGGGTGATTCCCTAACTTAGGTGACCGTTACCAAAACTTCTCTTTCGAAACATCTTATTATGCAAACTCGATCATACTTTATACCCAAATTGTTTAATGTTATTTAAAAATACCCACTCATACAGATTTCGAAATACATTGTTTTATCAAACGTACTTTTTATTCTACAATCTATTTTCACTCAACTCAAATACGCGAAATTCATAATCATGTCTTAAAACGTTTTATTGCTCGGACTTCAAAACCTTACGAAATGCTACCTATCAATTTAATCGGTTCAATGAAACTCTTGCCCATGAACTTCATATTCGACTTAATCACTAAAACACGCCCACCTTCTACTTTTAATCAAAATTCAACCAACCTTTCCCGAATACTTATAAGATCTTATAGAAGTTATATGATTGTTTTACCAAATACCCTTTCCAACACCAACAAATCAATTGTTATTTTATTTTTATTTCTAAGTCCTTTTGCTAAAATTCCCTTCTAAAGATCCTAGTTTTCACAATGACCTCCTAAATTCATAATTTCTTATTTGATGAAACGAACTTACTTTTTAACGAAAACTTTTTTCCTACACCAATTTACAAAACACGCGGGCAAGAAGTCTTCATGGGAACCGACAATCTTTGACTTACATGAATTTTTTTTTTTTTAACAAAAGTAGCATTTCAATCATTACAAAAATACATTATGCTTAACCAATTAGTACTTTATATCCTCTTACATACACAACTATATTCTACCCTTTCAACCAAGGTCAACCTAATTTTGATTCGATAAACTCAATGTTTTATTTAAACAACTATACATGCATATCATCGTACACATTTTGGTCGATACCTCGCGATAACATCATTTATATCATTCGTATTTACATACTCGACCTTTTGAATGTTTTATACACTTAGATCCGTGGTGTCCCAACAAACACTATTTACGCAATATTTATTTTTCATACCTACACCTATGTTCATACGTCTTATGCTTGTACTTATACGCATACTACTTATACGTTTTACGCTTCTACTTGTACACATACTACTTACACGTTTTATGTTTATGCTCATACATACATGCGTATTCATACTTAAACTTATGCTCATACTTTCATCCTTACTCATGATTCATACATTCGTACCTATACGCGAGCGCAACCCGAGGGATTCGCTTGCGTGGTCCCACACATACTTAAACATGGACTTGCTTATATACTACATTCTTGTACGTACACATTCTAAATTTTTTTTATGTATACCCCGATTCATACACAACTAATACAAGCTATGCGGATCATGCGACGATCAAAATAATCACGGGTGCACACGGGATTATAGTGATAGGCGTATGAGAACCATAGAATGTGCTACTGCGTATGGTAATACACGGAACGTAACATGACACCGAAGACGAAACGGACGTAACATGGTCAAAACATGGTGGATATGCCGCTGGTACTTCCTATATATAAGTATTTTCACCATGTTACCAAACTTTCGTAAAACGTGCCATGAGAAATTCAGTGTTTTACAGACCTTTTGGACCTAATACAAGCTTTAAACAACTCACAAACGCATCATATCCGATTATCCATGCCGAGACTTCATCTTTAACATGCTTGATGTGGGGTAAAATACATATATTTGTCCCTTGTAAATTGTATATATTTTGTATAAGTTTTATTTGTTTTTATTTAGCTTTAGTGTTGTATTATATTATTATGTGTTTTGGCAGGTCCTAGTGTAAATGGAGCGAAAAAGAGTAATAAGGAAATAACCAGCCAGTTGGGCTGGGTGAAGTGCCAGGGACCGAACAAAAAGTGCAACCATTTTCCGTTATTGGGCCGAACCCACTATCTCTATAATATTTATATATTGGTCAACTACACGTTCATATTCATAATCATAAGAGGCATATATATTTTATTCTTTGGTGGGTAGAAGTGATGTACACAAAACAAAAAATATGGTGATTGGATGAAAATAATTGGCAATAATTATTCTTACGTGAATTAGGGGCTGCCAACATTGAATTAGTGGGCCGTAAAAAGGTGAAAGGATATATATTCGAAGAAAGTGGGAGGCGGCTATATTGTTGGGCCTGGGCTACCAAGAGTGGTGGACGCACACAATTAGAAAAAAATAAGGCTGCCATATATAAAAGGGGGAGACGCACGAAGACGAAAAGGAGGAGGACGAAGTCAGCAGCAACTTGGAGTTCTTGGAGCGGTTTTAAGGGCTTGGATCATTGGTTTGAAGATTGGAAGTGAAGGGATCGTCCGGATCGTTCTTACGCTATTCGGGTTCCGTATTCTTGTTTCCTATTCTTTCAATCATGTTTCTTGTACTTAAAGTTACTCTTGTTTTTATGATTTTCAAGACTTTGATCGGCTAAACTTTTAAACCGCCTAGATTTTGATGAATGGATTGATATAGAGTTTTTACCTTTTTCGTTAATTGCATGATTTTTATGGATTAATTGTGATTTGTAAAGAGTTTGTCTTAATGATTTGATGTATATGCGTGCTTTAATTTGGTTTATTATTGTCAGTTGCTTCGTATGATTCTTAGTGACGGTCTATATCACAACATAGAGTCATACTAGGGTTTAGGATTTTGGTGAGTGTCTATATCACGTAAGAAATCTTAACTCTTTAGGGTGAAACTGCGCAGATAACCTTAGAAGTAATTTTCAGTAATTTGCTAGGTTTTAGTGTTCTGCTAGTCCTAATACCTGGAAAGTGAGGGGCTATTGGTAGGTCTTACCCGGCGAATTGCTTTAGATAGTCCTTGGAAAAGGTCATGTCTTGGTTTACCTGTCGGTTTTATTAGTCTATCAAGTCAAATTGATTACTTCAAACTACCCTAGATCTATGACTGGGAAAGAGTAGGTCAACATTAGGGTACTTACACAATAATTAGACAACTGGGAAGAAGTCTAATAACCGGTAGGATTAACGGCCTAGGTAGTTCCACAGGTTTCTCCTTGAGAAGGGTCGAGGGGCTTAGTTGGTTCTTAATAGGTTTAGTACTTAAAGATCCTGGTTCCATAATTCATGCAGTTAACTTAATCGGTAACTTCTTAAAAACGATCCAGGATTCTTGTCTAGGTGGTCTCGCTCTCCATATAAGAAAAGCCCTTAGTCTTCATTCGTCTTTAGTCTAGCTTTAGTTAATTTAGTAGTTTAATATATAGATTTCCTTAGTTTTTCCGTAACCCCCCCCAACCAATTAAACAGTTAGAGTATGTGTCAGTCTAGGTCTAGATAGAGTCTAATTAGCGTAATTAGAGAGTCTCGTGGGTTCGATACTCGGACTTACTGTAGCTATACTGCATTGATCGGTACACTTGCCGATTGTGTGGTTTAGTTTTAGATCGAGTCTAAGTTTATAAATTTAAAGCTTAGAGTGTCTAGATTAGGTTAATTTTAGTAGTTTTTATTTAACGACTTTTAGCACATCAAGTTTTTGGCGCCGTTGCCGGGGATTCTTGGCAATTGCGTTGATTACTTTATCTGGACTTAAATGACATCGTACGTGCTACTTGCTTTTATATATTGAGTCGTAGGAGTCTAATTTTTTGTGTCTTCTATTTCTTCTGAGTTTTAAATATGTGTGAAATTTGTGGAGGGCCCCATTTTACAGTTAAATGCACACAATATGAGGGGTCCTCTGCATATTATTATGCTAACCCCTATGTGCAGCCGCAGCCACATTGTTCACAGGGGTATTCCTCGTACCAGTATGAGGAACCGTATCACCAGCCCCAACAGCAAAATTCTGAAGTCTATGATCAGCATCAGCTGGATAGGATAATGGGGTTGTTAGCTCAATTGGTAGCTACGGATGAGACTACTCAGAAAATGATTCAAGAACATGAAGTCCTGCTTCAAAATCAGCAGTCTATACTCTCAGACATTCAATGTTCAGTTGAAGAAATGTCTAGGAAATTAGAAGAAGTAGAAGAAACTAAGAATAAGGGCATCATTGATTTTGGTTGTGAAGAAGAGGAGATTATGATGCAAATGGCTAATTGCGGGATATTGAGAGAGAGTGTGGAAGAAGTAGACGAGTGGCAAGTCTACCAGGAATCATTGGTTAAAGGGGTAGATGTTGATGAGAAATTAGATTTAGGAGATTCCTTAGGTAGTCTGTTTGATGATGAGGTAGAATTTGAGGTAGAGAGAAAAGTGATAAGTTGGGAAGATGAGTTTTTAGGGGAGTTAGAAGGTTTATCAGATTCAGAACAAGTAGGGGAATTTGATCCATTAGGTGATTTAGCAAATTTAGAAGCCCTACTAGAAGGTAAACCCGAGAAAATAAATGAACCCACACCGCACGTAGAAATTAAGTGTGGGGATCTTCCCAAGGAAGTGGACCAAGTGGTGGAAGAGGAAGAACACCACAGCTGGCCCGTGGTACTTATAATAAACGAAACTAAAAAATCAAAACCACGGGAGAAGGCAAGGAAAAGAAAAATAAAGAACCGGGATTGGTTGCAGGTCAAAAGCTGGTACAAGGAGGAGAGGAATGAGCCTTTGAAGCAAGACCATTCTTCTCATTACATGCCACGCATCCGGTTCATGCCAGGTAAATTTAAATTCTGGTGGTCTGACCCATTTCTAATTTTTAAATTCTTTTATAATTCCACCATTAAATTTTTAATTGTTTACGAGGAACGGGTGGAATTAAACGGGTTAGATAGGGTCCAGATCAAGGAGAAACCTCCTGATTAAGTTCAAGTGTGGGGAGGTTTCTTGTAGAGTTTGTAAAATTTATATATTTGGTGTATTTTCGGTAGTTCGTAGTTTTTGTATATTGAGTCTTATTTAGTAGTTTTTGAGTCGTTTTTTTTAGAGTCGGTATTGCTTTGGTTTTTGCTTGTTTTTGTTTATGCAGGTTTGAATTGTACCACCCGTACTCAATCTCCATTCGGGTGATTTTGGAGCTGCTTATCAAATATCAGGCATTTTACCAAGCATGTTAGTCAGAGTCTAAGCCGATCGCGACCGAAATGCTATACGATCGAGCTGGATTGGACGAGAGTTATGGAGCATACACGATAATAAACCAGCTAAGTCCTTTCCAATTATGCCCTTTGTTTTTTATTTCTTATTTATTTTAGTCTTTTGAGTCGGTTTCCATCCTACATTGAGGGCAATGTAGAGTTTAAGTGTGGGGATGAGAAACTGTCGTTTAGGTCTTAGTTAGTGAGTCTTGAGTTATAAAAATTCAAAAAAATTAAAAAAAAAATAGAAAAAAAATTGAAAAAAAACAGAAAATGTCTTTTGAATAAAGAAGTTTGCAAATTAATACGGAAAATGATAGAAAAGATGAATTTTTATTCGGGTTCAAATAATAATAATAAGAGATTAAATAAATCGAGCTTGTGTCTAGTTAGGGATATGTGGATAGGCCCGGGTTTGGTTTTAAGTTCCTTTGAGTTAATATTACCTTAATTGTCGGTTTACTAGTGGGTTTTCATCTGGGAAATATGAGAAATTGAAACTGCCAATAAGAGTATAAGGGACACCGTTATAAGTTAAAACCGTTAGAGTTTGTGATCATGCAAAAAAAGATAGAGAAAAAAAATGAGCTAGAAACTAAATGAAAGTAACGCATTTCTATGTAGTCTGGGTTGGGGATAGTGACTCTACAGCCGGATTACCGCTAGAATGTGTGAAATCGACCGTGCAAAGAAAAGAAAAAAAAAGTACTGAAACCTAAGTAATCCGAGTTGGGGATAGCGACTCTACAGCCGGATTGCCTCTTGGTTAGGGAAATCAACGTCTACGCTCATTGAAAAAAAAAGAGATGAAAAAAATGGAAAAAATGAAAAAAATTTGATTGTAAACTCTCTTGGTTTTGATATAAGACGGTTGGGAATTGGTCCAGTGATCGTTCCTTTTGTTCTATAAGCTTGAGGCGGGATTAGGTGGACCATAGATTTTAGCGTGAGACCCTAGGTAGATTGACCGCACTTAAATTAAATTCACATGATAAGGGCTTAAGACTGGATTTGGGTTTAAAGGGACAAGTATATTCGCAATCGCGGCTAATGCAAGCTTTGGTTTTAATAAAATATAAATAAGTTTTTGACCCGAGTATTTATCCATCTCTGATTCCGTTGCATAATTCTTTTTCGAGGACGAAAAAAGAGTAAGTGTGGGGATATTTGATGTGAGGTAAAATACATATATTTGTCTCTTGTAAATTGTATATATTTTGTATAAGTTTTATTTGTTTTTATTTAGCTTTAGTGTTGTATTATATTATTATGTGTTTTGGCAGGTCCTGGTGTAAATGGAGCGAAAAAGAGTAATAAGGAAATAACCAGCCAGTTGGGCTGGGTGAAGTGCCAGGGACCGAATAAAAAGTGCAACCATTTTCCATTATTGGGCCGGACCCACTATCTCTATAATCTAAATACTAATAAAAGACTCCATTAAATGCCACGTGTCACTTTATCCTTCACCCTCATTATTTATATTGATTTTATTTAAAAATATATTTTTATCCTTATCCTAATTATTATTATTTTTTAAAATAAAAACTATTAAAAAAACTTGTCTTGACCCATTTTTGGGTCGGTGGGCTGGACTTCACGTATCAACAATCAAATGGTTCTTAATTTAATTTTTTTTTTCTTTTTAACAATTTATTTCACATGCACTATAATTATTTTTTAACAAGTTACAAGTAATATCTAACTTTTTTGAAATATATAAAACCACACTTTTGTTCTAATTTATTTTAATATTATATATATCATTTTTACTCTAAAAACTTATCAAACTTCAAAATACTAGAAAATAAATATCATATAATTTTAGTTTATAATATACTAGCTCCGCACAAATCTTATAAACAAAAAAACAATTGGATTTATCAGACGGAAAATCTAAATAATAATATAATTTATGAAACAATTATATTTTGATCCTTATCCTAATTATTATTATTATTATTTAAAATAAAAACTATTAAAAAAACTTGTCTTGACCCATTTTGGGTCGGTGGGCTGGACTTCACGTATCAACAATCAAATGGTTCTTAATTTAATTTTTTTTCTTTTTAACAATTTATTTCACATACACTATAATTATTTTTTAACAAGTTACAAGTAATATCTAACTTTTTTGAAATATATAAAACCACACTTTTGTTCTAATTTACTTTAATATTATATATATCATTTTTACTCTAAAAACTTATCAAACTTCAAAATACTAGAAAATAAATATCATATAATTTTAGTTTATAATATACTAGCTCCGCACAAATGTTATAAACAAAAAAACAATTGGATTTATCAGACGGAAAATCTAAATAATAATATAATTTATGAAACAATTGATATATCCATAACAATACACATATTCAACGGTGTGATAAAATAATAATATTATTTTACTAATCGTAAATCACATTTTTATAAGATCACAATGTATATTTTCTCAACCCTTGTGATCAAATTCATGAATTATATTATGAATGTATAAAATTATAATATTATGACTTTTTAATCGTGTGATAAGGATTATATAGATGTTTATGATTTACATTCTTTTCGATATCTAACGTATATGATACATGGGTTTGTAGCACCTATAAGTTAATATAATAGTCAATCTTTTATATTTTTTTTTTGACAGTTGACCGTGTAATACACGGGTTTATAAGGGAGCTTATAATAAAATACTTCAAATAAATAACATACTCATTTTGTGAAATTTGATTCGTAAGTATTTTTTTTTTTTTTTTTGCGAAAGTATTATAACTTATATTCATATTATACATTCACATTTTGTGAAATTTGATTCGTAAGTATTTTTTTATTGATATTTTTTTCCTCAACCCGTGTAACACATAGGGTGAATAACCTAGTATTTATATATTGGTCAACTACACGTTCATATTCATAATCATAAGAGGCATATATATTTTATTCTTTGGTGGTTAGAAGTGATGTACACAAAACAAAAAATATGGTGATTGGATGAAAATAATTGGCAATAATTATTCTTACGTGAATTAGGGGCTGCCAACATTGAATTAGTGGGCCGTAAAAAGGTGAAAGGATATATATTCGAAGAAAGTGGGAGGCGGCTATATTGTTGGGCCTGGGCTACCAAGAGTGGTGGACGCACACAATTAGAAAAAAATAAGGCTGCCATATATAAAAGGGGGAGACGCACGAAGACGAAAAGGAGGAGGACGAAGTCAGCAGCAACTTGGAGTTCTTGGAGCGGTTTTAAGGGCTTGGATCATTGGTTTGAAGATTGGAAGTGAAGGGATCGTCCGGATCGTTCTTACGCTATTCGGGTTCCGTATTCTTGTTTCCTATTCTTTCAATCATGTTTCTTGTACTTAAAGTTACTCTTGTTTTTATGATTTTCAAGACTTTGATCGGCTAAACTTTTAAACCGCCTAGATTTTGATGAATGGATTGATATAGAGTTTTTACCTTTTTCGTTAATTGCATGATTTTTATGGATTAATTGTGATTTGTAAAGAGTTTGTCTTAATGATTTGATGTATATGCGTGCTTTAATTTGGTTTATTATTGTCAGTTGCTTCGTATGATTCTTAGTGACGGTCTATATCACAACATAGAGTCATACTAGGGTTTAGGATTTTGGTGAGTGTCTATATCACGTAAGAAATCTTAACTCTTTAGGGTGAAACTGCGCAGATAACCTTAGAAGTAATTTTCAGTAATTTGCTAGGTTTTAGTGTTCTGCTAGTCCTAATACCTGGAAAGTGAGGGGCTATTGGTAGGTCTTACCCGGCGAATTGCTTTAGATAGTCCTTGGAAAAGGTCATGTCTTGGTTTACCTGTCGGTTTTATTAGTCTATCAAGTCAAATTGATTACTTCAAACTACCCTAGATCTATGATTGGGAAAGAGTAGGTCAACATTAGGGTACTTACACAATAATTAGACAACTGGGAAGAAGTCTAATAACCGGTAGGATTAACGGCCTAGGTAGTTCCACAGGTTTCTCCTTGAGAAGGGTCGAGGGGCTTAGTTGGTTCTTAATAGGTTTAGTACTTAAAGATCCCGGTTCCATAATTCATGCAGTTAACTTAATCGGTAACTTCTTAAAAACGATCCAGGATTCTTGTCTAGGTGGTCTCGCTCTCCATATAAGAAAAGCCCTTAGTCTTCATTCGTCTTTAGTCTAGCTTTAGTTAATTTAGTAGTTTAATATATAGATTTCCTTAGTTTTTCCGTAACCCCCCCCCCCAACCAATTAAACAGTTAGAGTCTGTGTCAGTCTAGGTCTAGATAGAGTCTAATTAGCGTAATTAGAGAGTCTCGTGGGTTCGATACTCGGACTTACTGTAGCTATACTGCATTGATCGGTACACTTGCCGATTGTGTGGTTTAGTTTTAGATCGAGTCTAAGTTTATAAATTTAAAGCTTAGAGTGTCTAGATTAGGTTAATTTTAGTAGTTTTTATTTAACGACTTTTAGTACATCAATGCTACTTTCGTCTATCTAATACTTATATCATTCATATACTTGCATTCATTTAGTGTCAATTGTTCACCCCATACTCCTATTATTCTCCATTATCCTTTCTTTCATATGAACCCCGTTCACATTCAAACTTATTTAAACTCCATTTCCTATGCGCACGCATACCCGTTTTACCTATGCTTAAACGCCTCAACCCATTTTAGTCAAACAAATTCCTATCCTATCGTTCTTCAAAATTTCGTACTTTTCTAAACGTTTCAAAACTCCCAAGTCTCGATTCTTTTAGCCAAAATGCTTTTTCTCCAAGGTCTTCCTCTTTAATAAATTTCGGGACGAAATTTCCTAAAGGAGGGGAGACTGTAACGCCCTGCTTTTTCATACTTTCCATAATTAGAAAGCTCGCCTTGTAATGCTATTTTTGGAAATCTTGTATTATTGTATCGTCTTTTCGTTGTAAAATCCGAGACTTGGATCATAAATAAAATTCGTATTTCTTTAAATTCACCATCTACATATTCATACATGTTCATACGTTCGAATTCATTGTACATCGAATCCTTATTTGTAATTCATACTTATACTTATTCACGATGCATGTCCATGCTTGTCCTTATATTGTTGATACCTAAAAACCCCTAATAATATGCTTATTTATACAACGGTTAATCATCTAATATGTGACATATACTTGTCACTTACAAACATGTTACATACTTGTACATTACACTTTTTATCTAGTTAAATCATGTTTTATTTCATATTTCACCTTGTTACAAGTTAGGGGAAACATTGTTGCATATTATTACACAACTTAATTAACAAAATTACTCATTATAATGTTTTAAAAAATAAAAAAAATAAAGAAATATGGCAGCCCCAATTCAGCAAAATTCAACCCCATATAGTTGGGTTTTGTGGGCTAGTTTCAAGGTGTAACCCCTTCTAAACACTTCCAAAGCCCAACCCATTGAAACCCTAATCCTTCCCCCTATAAATACCACTTATAACCAGCCTCCCTACCACTTTTGCAACACTAAAAACTCTCAAAACATCCTCCAAACCGTAGCTGAAAGCAAAGGTTCGAGCAGATTGACACCCCTTCACGAAAATGAGCATAACTCACTCAATTCTTATCCGATTCACTTGATTCTTTTTCCTACTTGCTTGGATAATCATGGGGTTCGATTCCTAGACTTCTCCTTGGAGAAATCAGACCAGGAAATGCCCCGAAATAGTCCATAAACTTTCTGTTTGATTTTTATGTTCTTCAAAACTTGTTTAAACCTATGCAACTTGTGTCTAACACATCTCATGCCTATGTCCTAATGCTTACAACTTATCCCATGGTTGGTTAAGCTTAAAAACAAGGTTGAGACATTTGAAATCAGAGGATTAAACCTCATAAACTTGGTGTTTTGTCTAGGGTTTCAACCCACAAATCATGTCAAACATAGTCTTTGATACATGAGTGATTATGGAACAACTTGGGTTGTCCAAACAAACAATCCTCACATGATTTGATGATTTCTATTAGTTAGTTTACTTTACATACATGTAAAGACCTTAGTTCATGACCCTCCTTGGTTGTTTTTACATCAAGTGTAGTGGTGAACATCAAAGGGGTACCTAAATGGAAGCCTTGTCTTCCTACCCCATCTATGACACCTATGACTCAACTTGAGGTACCTAAATGAAGATGTAATCTTCTACCTCTTACTTGAATACTTGAACATTTGGACTTAATAATATGTGTATAATATACGACCTACATACTATCTATGTACACTCGAATCTTTGATGTTGAAATCATATTCATTTGTCAAAGTAGTAGGTTATCATCTAAGGACCTAAACCTTGTTATGATTCTTATGGGTGTTCAACTCATAAAATCATTATAACCCATGAGGTTACCAAGTGTCATACAAGTGTTACGTGTGAAGATGAATATTTTGATATAATATTTTCATGTCACTTTCATTCCAAATCTTGACTCTAAACATGCTTGAACTTAAACCCTTACGCATTTAACCTTCCAACCTCGGCAACTTTGTCGCAATGGATAATCGGAAAACATATGCAAACTTTGTGAGTATACTCGTATTCCCCTTTTACTTTTATCACTTTTGGGGTGTAACATGTTTTATCTATCAACAAACTTACACATGAACATTTTGCTTAAACACATGAACATTCCTATAACATGCTTGTATACGTGATGGCTTGATACTTTAAACTTGGGTGATTCTTATGTGTTGAACTTATCATTAACTTCGTACGAGCCAAACCGTGACATATGTAGCGCTATAGGATTAACGACCCGCCCTTTATCATCGGTTATGTCATGAGCATATTGCGTTTTCTTGGTTTGATATGTTAGACACATGCCATGTTTAAATGTTTATCTTGAATCACATGCTTGCTATGAGGAATTGTTCAAACTTATCTTTTGCTATGTACGTATCAAACTTGTATACTCGCCTTTGCTTTTGCATTGAACTTTATTTTAAACATGTTACAGGTTGAGGACGATGATGCTATGAAATGAAGTAGCGTTGATGCCTAGATACACATATAGACGTTTAGGTTTAATCGTTGTATCAATGTTGATTATGTTGTATTGTATTTCCTTTGAACTTGATGTTATTTGATTTCTTTGTAATGTTGACAAAAGAATTATGAAATGAAATCGGTTTATTAAATATTGTCACAAATAGCGTTATGATGACTCTAGCAATCTTCACACTTCGTCTCATCCCGATGTTTCCGCCATTGGTTGGGGTGTGACACTCCCCTTGTTTAGGGAATTTCGTCCCGAAATTAGGCTCGAAGCTGCACATCACCGTGAGTCATTTTACCAATTTGATGCTTCAGATCTTTACTCAAACAACTGCGGGTACTTGGCCTTCATGTCGCTTTCGAGTTCCCAAGTGAACTCTGCGCCTCGTTTGCCTTCCCATCGGACTTTCACGATAGGGATGCGTGAGCGCCTGAGTTGCTTGGTTTGGCGATCCATGATTTCGACAGGCTTTTCCACGAAGTGTAAGGTTTCGTTGACCTGAAGATCGTCGAGTGGTACGATTAGATCATGATCAGCAAGGCATTTTCGGAGGTTAGACACATGGAAAGTCGGGTGGACGTTGCTGAGTTCCTCCGGTAGTTCGAGTTTGTAGGCGAGTTTTCCGATTCTTTCCAGAATCTTAAAAGGTCCAACATATCGAGGCGCTAGTTTCCCTTTCTTGCCGAATCTGACTACACCCTTCCAAGGGGATACCTTTAGGAGTACGTAGTCGCTAACGTCAAATTCAAGGGGCTTGCGTCTTCTATCGGCGTAACTTTTCTGCCTACTTCGAGGTTTTACCAAGTTGTCTCTAATCTGGAGGATTTTGTCAGTCGTTTCTTGTAGTATCTTGGGACCGGTTAATTGCGAATGACCGATCTCGTGCCACACAATAGGCAAACGACATCTCCTTCCATATAAGGCCTCGAAGGGAGCCATTTGGATGCTGGCATGATAGCTGTTATTATACGAGAATTCGACTAGCGGTAGGTGTTTGTTCCAACTACCACCAAAATCTATGACACACGCCCGGAGCATGTCTTCAAGAGTACGGATCGTTCTTTCAGTCTGTCCGTCGGTTTGTGGATGGAATGCAGTACTCAGACTAAGCGACGTATCAAGAGCCGCTTGAAAAGTTTCCTACAATCGAGAAGTAAACCGAGCATCACGGTCAGAGATGATGTCGCGAGGCGTACCATGATTACAAATGATCTCGTCGGTGTAGATCTGGGCTAGCCGTTCCACCTTGTAGTCTTCTCGTATTGGCAAAAAGTGGGCTGATTTTGTTAGACGATCAACTATAACCCAAATACTGTCGTGACCTGATGGCGTGGGCGGGAGTTTTGTTATGAAATCCATAGCTATGCTCTCCCACTTCCATATAGGTATTGGCGGTTGTTCGAGTAAGCCAGAAGGTCTTTGATGTTCAGCCTTGACTTTTGCGCAAGTTAAGCAACTTCCAACGTAAAGAGCGATATCACGTTTCATATCCGGCCACCAGTACTTGTACGAAGATCCTGGTACATTTTATCAGCACCGGGATGAATGGAATATCAGGACTTGTGGGCTTCATTCATGATAATCTTTCGCAAATCGGTCCGTTTAGGGATCCAAACTCGGTCCAGATAGTAGAAAATCCCATCTGCCTTGCTTACAAGCTGAGCTCCATCATGATAGATCCTTTCTTTCTTCAATGTACGCTCGTTAAAGCAACCATGTTGAGCCTCGCGGATGAGGGTTTCGAGGTTATGCTGGGCTTGAACGTTTCGGATACTGAGCACATAACTCTTTCTGCTGAGCGCGTCGGCAACCACATTCGCCTTGCCTGGCTGATAACGAATCTCACAGTCGTAATCGTTGAGGAGTTCTACCCATCGGCGTTGACGCATATTAAGTTCACTCTGATTAAAGATATGTTGTAAACTCCTGTGATCAGTGAAGATCGTACACTTGGTACCATACAGGTAGTGTCGCCAGTTCTTCAATGCAAAGACAACTGCGCCTAGCTCGAGGTCATGGGTTGTATAGTTCTTCTCGTGGATCTTGAGTTGTCGAGATGCGTAAGCTATAACCTTGTCTCGCTGCATGAGAACACAACCAAGACCAAGGTTGGAAGCATCACAGTAGACAATGAAATCGTCGTTTCCGTCGGGTAGCGTGAGAATAGGAGCGTTGCAAAGCATCCGCTTGAGGGCTTGAAAGGCAGACTCTTGTGCGGTTCCCCACACAAAAGGCTTGTCTTTATGAGTAAGAGCGGTAAGCGGCACAGCGATCTTGGAGAATCCTTCAATAAATCGTCGATAATAGCCCGCTAGTTCGAGAAAAGAACGAACTTCAGACGGGTTCTTAGGCGTAATCCAACTTTTGACGGCTTCAATCTTCGCGGGATCGACGTGTATTCCCTGACTATTCACGATGTGACCCAGAAACTGAACCTCCTCTAACCAGAATTCACACTTGGAGAACTTGGCATAGAGTTGGTTCCCCCTGAAGTAACTCGAGAACCAAACATAGATGTTGCGCGTGTACGGTCTTTGATTTGGAATAGATCAAGACATCGTCAATGAACACGATGACGAAACGGTCTAAGAAGGGTTTAGACACGCGATTCATCAGATCCATAAAGACCGCGGGTGCGTTAGTTAGACCAAAAGGCATAACAACGAATTCATAATGGCCATATCGGGTTCGAAAAGCGGTTTTGGGGATGTCTTCCTCTTGAATCCGCAATTGATGGTAGCCTGAACGCAGATCGATCTTCGAGAAACACTTAGCACCTTGCAGCTGATCAAATAAGTCGTCGATTCGGGGCAAAGGGTATCTGTTCTTGATGGTTAGCTTATTCAACTCCCGATAATCGATGCACATCCGGAACGACCCGTCCTTCATTTTGACGAAAAGGACTGGCGCGCCCCAAGGAGAGGTGCTCGGGCGAATAAAGCCTTTTTCAAGCAATCCCTGGAGTTGATTCGAGAGTTCCCGCATTTCGGATGGAGCGAGTCGATAAGGAGCTTTGGCAACGGGGTTAGCTCCAGGAATGAGGTCAATACGAAAGTCGATATCTCGACTTGGCGGTAGTTCAAGAAGATCATCAGGGAACACCTGAGGAAATTCACGAACCACTGGAACGTTTTTTACTTCAACCTTCTTTTTCTTTTCCTTCTCCGCTACTACAATGTTGGCCAAGAAGGCTCGGTATTCCTTGCGGAGATACTTGCTGGCTTGAACACATGACATGAGCTTGAGACCTTTCGATGCTGTTTCACCGTATACACATAGAAGATCACCATTTGCGAGCGAGAATCGAATCACCTTATCAAAACACACAAATTCAGCATGGTTTTCGCGAAGAAAGTCCATGCCTACTATGACGTCGAAACTTCCGAGTTGCATCGGAATAAGGTCGATTGGGAAGATGTGATTGTTGAGCTCCAGAGTACAATCACGGAGAACAGAGTTAACAGCGACAGTTCTTCCAGTATCGACTTTGACTTCGAATGACGAGGACAGATAAGAGCGCTTATGACTAAGGAGCTTCTCGAATGCAAACGACATTAAGCAGTTATTGGCTCCAGTATCAAACAAACACGATGCATAAATACCATTCACAAGGAACGTACCATTAACCACGTTGTTATCTGCCTGAGCCTGACAGGCATTGATGTTGAAGGTTCGAGCATGGGCTGCTTGCTGCTGTTGCTGAGGCTGCTGTTGTTGCTGCAGGGGCTGCTGGGGCTCTTGCTTAACCACCCTGTTCGGGCACCTGTTTGCAAAGTGGTTAGGATCACCACATGCAAAGTAGACTCGAGCATTGACTGCAGCTGCTTGAGCTGCTTGTTGGCCTTGAGGGGCGGGGAGTAGAGCTTGGTTGACAGTAGCTTGCACTGGGGCTTGACGGGGACCAAAGCGACAGTTCGCAGTGAAATGACCGTAAAGGTTGCAGTGAGCGCAAAATCGACAGGCTAGACCCACTGGATGATGATACGAGCATGTCGGGCAGAGCGGGTGAGGGCCTGTGTATGCACGCTTTGCTGGCGGTGCATTGATCACTGGAGCTGAGCGGTGCTGCTGCTGCTGCTGAGCTGGTACAGCTTGTAGAGGAGCTGCAGTTGTTGCGGCAGCACAGCTCTTGTTGCTGGAGCTGCTGTTGTTGTGCTTCTTCTTACTTCTTGATGACTTGGAGGATTGAGCAGTGGCGGTGTCGGTGGGTGCTGTTGCGGTGGCTTGGTGTAGAGACTTGGTTTGCTTATCCCAAAAGCCAGACTTCACTCGCTTATCATTGATCTCAGCGGCGAGTAGGTAAGTCTCTTCAATCGTTGCTGACTTGGCGGCGTGAACAAAGTCGGCTACACAATCGGGCGGAGCTCGAATGTCCTTCTTGATGGTCTCATCTGGAGTCTTGACTTGATCGGGACATATGATGCTAAGCTGTTTGAAACGAGCAGTGAGAGCAGCGTTGTCTCCATCCTTCTGCTTGATGGTCCAAAACTCGTCCTCCAGCTTTTGGCGTTCACGAGGAGGGCAGAATTCGTCGATCATAATTGCCTTCAACTCCTCCCAAGTTAGCTCGTAAGCTGCATCATTTCCGCGCTTGTTCCGTTCGGCCGTCCACCAGTCTAGAGCACGGGACTGGAAGATACCTGTAGCATTGAGAGTGCGGAGATTTTCAGGACATCCGCTTTGGCGCAGAGTGACTTCGACTGAGTCGAACCAATGGAACATGGCAGTAGGGCCATCTTCTCCGGTGAACTCTTTGGGTCCGCATGCTTTGAACTGCTTAAAATTGAAAGCAGCCTTGTTTGCATCTTTGGGAGCGTCTGTTCGCGATTCTTCAGACGACTTGCTGGCGTTTTCATAAACGTTACTCACAGCCTTTGCTACACTTTTGGCGATGATGGCGGTGAGACGCTTGTCTCTCTTCTCTTGACGAGTCAGGTGGTGTCGGGATCCAGACGACGACATGATCTGCAACAGACATCGTCACAGGACTCAACGCAACGAAATCGAATCTCACCTCACACGTCTAGACTACTAAAGCTTAGGAACACGTCGAAACACATATCGCATAAACACATAGGCACATAACCACAGATACACGTAATCATAGAGCACAGAAGCACGTAGAGCACATAGATCACGGAAACACACAAGCACGTAGGGCACAGAAACATATAAACACAGAACACATTCCTATTTAGTCGCAGAGGTAGTCAGAACACAGAAACCTATCATTCAAAGCTCGCGTGTCATCAAAATTAAACATTTAAACAGGCAAACACACTTAAAACACATAAAATCGACGAATCATCAGAGTCGGCAGTTGCGGGCTCAGAATCGAAACACATAAAATCGAGAGATAGATTGTCTGCGGCTACTAGACATCGACTGACCTAAAGCAAATCGACTATTCAAAGTAGACTTATCGTCACTTTCGACGTTATCGTGCTTCTGCCTCGATTCTTGGGCATTCCACACGCATTCCCTAGGTTCCTACTTGTGAGTTCAGGTCGTTGGAGTCCGTCGAAGCTTTGGTGAGATGAAAAGTGTTCCGAATAAATTGCCAAGGTTAGGGTTTGACCCCTGGCTTAGCAATTTCTTCCTTGTTTCGGCATAATTCTCCTCATTTTTGTTGAAAGTCATTGGTAAATTGATAAAAATCAATATCAGTTAGGCAATTTAGTCAGGAGTTTGCGGTTTTCACACCTAATCCTGACCAAATCGCTTAACTTTAATTGAAAACTCGAGTGCAGTGTTAGCGAATAATTGCAGAATAGAGTGCATAAACTTGGCCTGTTGGTTCCTAACTATAGTCTAGGTCTCTAAGACAGCGACCCGGACTAGGTCCTGTCTAGCCTAATTCCCTATAGTTATGGCTCTGATACCAATCTGTCACACCCCAACCGATGGCGGAATCATCAGGGCATGGCACTGAGCGAAACAGATTGTTCAGAAGTTTCCATAACAACTATTCATAAAATCCAGTTATAGATACGTCCCATACCATATCCCGAATAAACAAATACATTATTACAGATAACATCCAAACAAGCAATTCTGTTTTGACAACTCAGATTTAACATAAATAAGTATTGTTCAATGCTTCTAAGACCAAGCCTGACAAGATCTACAGACAACTATGCCCTAGTTACTTGTTCCTGACAGACAACTATTTGTTGGGGGCCTCTAAAGCTTTATTCTAGCTTCACTTCCTTAGCAAGCAAATATCTTAAACACCTGTCACATACGTTAAAATAAAGTCAATACATAAAATGTAAAGGTGAGCATACAAGTTTAATAATAGCATATAGAGTTCGAATAGTTTACGCATAACCAGCACGTACACAGAGGGAAATGATGCATGTTAATTATCGACATGGACCTATCGATACCAACGACTGCGGGTTGACTGTCCGAGACGGTTCGCAATACATGATTACCACTGTAATCTATGCAAGTAATTTGTCCTTAACAACCCCCGTGTGAACGGGTGCTGAGTCCAAACTATAGTACTACGTTGCTAAGGCAGGTAGACAGCAATCTACGTGTAAACATAACAACAAGCATTCATTTAGTCACGTAATACATGCAATCGGTTAGCGTTCAAATAGTTTGAATAGTGTGTTCGATTGTGATTTTGATAAGTAACGTATGTAACACCCAAAAGTGCTAAAGCAAAAAGGGATTCGAGTATACTCACAGTGATTGATTATGGATTGAAGGGGGCGCTGAGAGTAGGGTTAGCCTGAATAGTTCGATAGCACAATAAAGAGTAATGCGGAAATGCGAACGAGTGTAAATGGATCGAATAGCCTGGTCGATCGAACAGCAGGTTCGATCGAACGGGCTGTTCGTTCGGTTTGAAAGTCCGTTTGAACAGTCCTGTTCGATCGGCCGGTAGGCTCGATCGGCTGGACCATTCGAGTGGATTGTTTCTTCCTCTGATGTGTTTGTGTATGATGGTTTGAACTTTTGAAGTTTTCATTGTAGTATTTGAGAACACTGAAGTGTTCTTACCTTTCAGGTCGATTGATCGAACGGTCTGTTCGATCGGCCGGTCTTAACCGATCGGTTAGGAACTTCAGAAGTAGTCCTCAGCAGGATGTCAGTCGATCGAACAGCATGCTCGATCGGGTGGCACTCCATACTACGAACGAGTTGTAAAAATCGATTAAGTGTTGAAGCATAGTATCTCATGATCCGAAGAGTAATATTTACCAATCGAGTAGCATATTCGATCGAACATCACTTCATCAATAGCATACTTCATGAAGTTTGAAAAGTGTGGGACCATGTGCTAGCCGATCGGCTGGCCCGGTCGATCGGCTGGTATGTCCGATCGGCTGGGCTGTTCGTTCAAGTAGCCTAGCCGTTCGGCCAGCAATCCTGACCTGGTCGGCCTATCTTCTAATACTTGGCTGTTTGATCATTTGTTATGATTTCAAGGTATTTTGACAGCGAGTTAAACCATAGAACGTGGGTTCTTACTTGCTTCACCGGTTCAGACAGGAATCACCCAAGTCCGGCCGGTGAACTGTTCGGAACGGTGGTTTGATGTTTAACCCGAAGTCGGTGAACCTTGTAGATAAAGTCCGAATCTTGAACCACTCATCCACTAGAATGATTGGTGAGTTGACTCAAGCTCCGTTTCTACCGGTTTGAAGGCATTGCGTGTAAAAGAGTTGAAAGAAAGTCAGAAATCCTTCTTTCAATCCTTTTTACCATGAAAATGTTAAGATTCTTACAAATCTTAGTTTGTTCGTGTGGAAATCGGTCAGATATAAGCTATTCATGGTTGAATGAGGCCAAAGTATGATGTTCTTCAAGAACACCATGATGACATCATCCAAGAACACTTAGATCTTGGTGATTTCATGGTTAGAAATCAAGTTTTGAAAGATAGAAAGGTGTAGAATTGTTTAATGGTAAAAGACGTACAAGAATTAGAGTGAAAACTTACCGGAGTTGAGAGAAATCTGAGAAAAGGTGAAGAATAAGGGCTGGTTCGGTCAGAGCCTTCCAAAAGTAGAAAGAGTGACAATGACAGGGCTATTTATAGGCTCCAAATGAGGAAAGTGTCAACCGATCGGCCAGGACCTCCGATCGAATGGCCTGCTCGATCGAACAACCTGTTCGATCGGCTGGCCTATTCGATCAGGGTGCTTCCCGTACGATCAGCAACCCTTTTCGAGTGTTTCGCGATGGTTTTCGATATTTCGATTTCGATGGACGATGATACGAATACGATAGAGTTCCTAGTCAAATTACTTTCAGTCCCAACTACTATATCTAACATACATTCATCTATAATTCACGTTTCGATGTCGGTTTCAATTGAGTTTGATTGCCTTTCGAGTTTCGATTGATCACCACACAAAACATAAAGTAAACACGCACGGGTAACACATAAGGCACACACACACGTATTACCACACCAAAGTTTACGTAATTCGAGTTTCGAGTTCGATGATAGTTAGATCGGTTTGATTACTGATTAGTTAACTTTATCGCATTGTTAATTCCTACTATTCACAGTCGTAAATCGGTCGCATTGATTAAACATTCGATCATTTTATTTAGACAATACTTACTCCACATAATACAAAAATAAGAAAAGACCATTTACAGTCAAAGAAGTCTAAGTTGACTTGGACTTTGACTTTGACTTTGACATTTGAAAACACGGGGTGTTACAGTTCGAGTATACTCACAGTGCGTGTCTAACAAATAAACATGATTTTAAGTGGATTGAAGGGAGCGCCGGATCAGCCTGCCTTCGGGAACAGAAGCATAAGTCCTCCAAAGTGCTGAAACGGTAGAAATCGAAGTGTCGGTGGGAAACAGAGGCTTCGTACGAAGCTGTACCTTCGTACGAAGGTGGGTCTTCACACAAGTGATGCTTCCGTTGTCCAAAATCGAGTGTTCTTCGCGCCTGTCTTCAGAAAATCGAGTGTTCATCCCTCCAACCTTAAGCTACTGATTAAACTTAGAGTCGGGAGGTCTTTGTCTGAGACACAGATGAGAATCGGGCTGTGCTGTGTAAAACCAGTGCCTTCGTACGAAGGCAGTATATTCGTACGAAGCCATGTGTGCCTTCTTACGAAGGCAGTGCCTTCGTACGAAGCCAGGCTTCTCATAGAACAGTCCAGTTCGCAATCGTGGTTGTTCTTGGCGTTCGGAGCTGTGTATTTGCCTGAATCGGATGTATTTTCGAGTCTAATTCAAGACGGTTTTGACACTCCCTCGTTCCACTATTCAGTGAATGAAATACATGCCGTTTTAGGTCCGTTTTAGTGTGAAAATCAAGTTTAAAAGGGTTTTAAAGAGTGTTTGCCTAGATCTAACACTTGGTGAGTGTGAAATCTGTAGATCTCTAACTTGGGAAGCCGAAGCTAGGCCCAATACACTCGATTAAGTGTAGATTGATGTCTGTCGTTAGTGACATGCAAAAACCTAATTAACCTAGGTAGCTAGGGTAAGCAGGGTATCGAATCCAGAGGAGTCTGTGGTTAGTGCTAATTATTATTTGTTTGAAAATATTTGAATTACTTTGAGAACTTGCTAGAAGACTATAAACAATAACTTTGAGATTGTAAAAACAATGATAGAAAAAGATGATCACTCCGGGATTCAGATTCTGTAATTACTAATAACCTAGTTCTGATTTTATTGGATGCAATTGATTGAATAGTAAATCTGTCACATCTACCAATTACCTATGCAGTTCAAAATCTTAATATTAATTGATCAAAGAAATATTAAAACAAACATTCATAGGAATCATTCAATCAACAAAAGCATAATTGGATTTAAAACATAATTATAACTCTGACTGTCACTCAGGATTTGTCTGTCACACAAATAATATAATCATGTAAATAGTCGGCTATCACCCGACTACAAATCCAAATCTCAATACAAAACAGAAACTAGAATTAAAAGTGTCTCACAAGAATCATTCACCCGGAGTGTCCACAAGAGATTTAGCCGTGCATGTTACTCGTAATCAAAAGCTTGAGATAGTGATGAAAACATGATCCAGTCCGGTGTTGTGCGGATGATTAATGATGATGATGTGTGATTATTTCCGAGCCAAAAACCCCCATGACGGCTGCCTGTAATTGTCGAATAAAAAGCCCCAATATTTGCTGATGTTGGGCCGTGAGTTGGGAGCCCAAAATTATTTAATGTGGCTGCCCACATTCTGTGACAACCCGAGTTTCCAAGACTTTTCCTTTGCACGTTACTTGTTACAAACTCTGTTCTTGGATTTATTTAAGTATGTGTACTATTTGAATAACGTGTATTATTGAGTATATGCAAATTATGTATGTGTAAATTATGAGTTGGTTTGTGTGGTAATGATTATGTGTGAACACGTCGAGTCTTATGTGCATAATGTTCATCGTTCATCAACCGTGTTGTGTGGTTAGTTAATGAGACCTACGAACTGATTAAGAAACATGGACTTTCGCCACATCCGTAGTCGACGAAACACAGAGTTTCGTCAAGCTGGGAGTTTCGCCGAGATGGGTCTTCGGCCCAATTGAGGCCCAGTTGACTGTTCTAATATAAATGCGTGCACTAGGTTATGAAACGCTCTTTAGTAAACCCTAACCTACTCCTGGTGGTGCGACGGCAGTTCCCCTCTGCAACCTCTTTCCTATTACGAGCCTTTTTCCTACGATCCATCATTCAATCTTGTGGTTAGTGCATCACCTCTATTATTAAATCGTTTGGCTGCGTATTGTTTGATGAGCATCTCGTGTTGTCTGTGGTTCATGTCCAAGGATATATTTATTAAAAATCCATCATGCTTCGTGAATATAACCTAGTAATAATTATGTAAACAATTGTTTGATATAATTTGAATAGTCATGATGATGTTAATTAATAAAGTATGCATAGGAATCATATTTCTAGGAAATTAATGTTTAAATTAGTAGCTTTTGTTTGGTCCACTAATATTGAAGGTTTATGGCATGATAATGATTGTGAACCTTGAATTTAGGAATGACGGCTTATGTAAATTGTACTCAAATAATATGCATGATTCATTGTCAGTAAACATGTGCCATGGTGATGAAATGCTATGTGGGATTGGGAAAATGAGATGATGTGTTGAATTAGGAAAGTGGCGGCCATATTCTCAAACAATATGCATCATATAATTTTAGTGTACAAGAACCTTGAATGATGATTGATGGGATGGACAATGGGAAATTGTGATTGGATTTAATTGACTCATGTGCACCTCCTGAATATGTGTCAGATCTAGGCAAAGGTGTTAAACCTTATCAATTGCTTTAATTGAGAAACTGTTGTAACTCATGTAAGTTTGGAACCGAATGCTTGTTAAATATGGTGATTGTGGGTGGACCGGTTGGCATATTATAATGATTGATGATGATTTAACCTTGTACAGTAAACTCCTCGACGAAACTCATGCATGACGATGAAACTCATGCATGACGACGAAACATGGGGGATCATGACGAAACAAGAGTGTTTCGTCGAAAGGGATTCACGGCGAAACAAGAGTGTTTCGCCGAAAGGATAAACTGCACAGTAACTTGATTTGATTTGACTCTGTTAAGACTTAACTCGGTTAACTAACTGCTGTTAAAAGTAAAGCATGACCTGTATGAACTTGAATACGTGCTTTGTGTTAAACGTGATTGCTGATTCAATACCGTGGTGATTGTATATGCATACGTGAGCTTCATGAATACAAACTGATTGTGTACACGTGCCTACTTTAGGACTTGACTGGTTAAGTGTGAACGGGTAGTTAATCTTACCGAGCAAACCAAGGTGAGTTCATTGCATTTTCTCAAGCATGCGTCCCGGTGGTTTGGGACAACTGGTAAACAGTTGGAAGGGAAACTTGGGGTAAACAACTGGAACATAGAAACAATCATCTACCGGATTGCCTGTAAGGCAATGGGGTAATTAGTTGATAGCGCTATTAGGTTTGGCACCCTCACACCGGGCCGTAAGGACGGGCGTGAACTAATTACTGGGACAACTTGTGAATACAACGCGGATATAAGACCTCCTACAGCTTGTCAAGGTTGTTTGATACCTTGACTTTGACCAATGCCTGGTTACGGGCATTGGGGTTAGGCATTCCCATCATTGACGCTGCATACGATACAACATAGCATCGGTCGTTAAGGGGTACCCACTCCCCGGATACATATGGGCACACTCCCTAGGGTATCTAACGTGAACGACATCGTAACGCAACATTGAATCGCATTAACATATATCTGGTAACACAACACGTTAACAAAACCTTGAACTCACCAGCGTAGTCTGACACACTTGTTTGCATGCTTGTAGGTCATTAACGTTTGGAACATGGACTTGCTATCTGGGAGTGCTGGAGTGGTCATGGATCGAGACTCTTGGATTCACTTATAAACAATACATTGATTTTGATTATTATTATGAAACGATTGCTAAACGATTACATGCTTCCGCTACACAACTTTTGAGAATTGATATCATGTTGACATCTTATTTTAGTAATTATTGTCATGACTTATTTAAATATTTATCATTGGTTCAATGTGATTGGTGGCTCGAACTCTGATGCGTAACACGCCTCGCGGGGTTTCCGCAGGTGGAATTTTGGGGGTGTTACAGTTTGGTATCAGAGCCACTGGTTATAGTGAACTAGGTTTTAAAACGTTTTGTAAAACCAGACTATAACCGAACACCTTCGAAAATCGATCATGACACTCAGCTCCAGATTGCAAGGTTCGTCTTTCGTATACTCATTGTACTACGTAACTAGTGGACACTTACATATGATATTGCATGCTGGTGCACGTTAAACATGATAGTATGAACTTACGTATCCCTTGCACGTGTTATATGACTGATAGGGTGGTAATTCCCTAAACATTCGTGACTTAAGTTATGTGATGCTCTTTGTTTACTATTCGAGTTGGGGGAACCATTCGACATGAGTTAGGAGGAGCTTAGATGAGCATGCAAATCACAATATTATTGTGGGTGCACACATAATAATAATGTGGGGTGCATGCGAGTCCCAGTGAGGCTTAACAAGTGAAGGAGGGGTTCTGCTCTGTTAATTGATCAGTGTGAAACGTAACAAACTAATGGGAGTCATAACAGTGATCGTCTCCTACTCAAATGTGACTTTCTCAACTCTCTTTGAATCCTTTTGAAATCGCAATGCTATCGAGTATTACTTGAACGTCCCTTTGAATGCCTAGCGAACTAAGTAGAATGCTAGGTGCTTGCACGAACGTCCCTGAGTGGATGTTGCAGCGTCCATGATTGGTTTATACCCCTTTTCTTTCCCCCTCACTCCTCTTTGTTGTTGGAACTCAATATACTCACATCTCAGACCCTGAAGGGCGGTCACACCTGCAACACTCTGGAAACCTACTGTGTTTTACCCAGTCAACTTGTAAGAACGATGGGCATAAGGGTAAATATAGTACTCTACCGACTTCAGCATTTGAACGACTCCAATTATTGACAATGAACATCAACGATTTGACTCCAAACGAATCCTTAATTCTAGCCAGCAACTTATGGGGGCCGACTTTCATGAATCAATCGAAACGTAAACGATGACGATCGACCAGGATGTGGACTGTGTAACTTCCAACACAACGAGTAGCACCCTGGAACTTAGCGCGAAATATGAAGAGATGGACATCGTTGGTGAAGGATCGTAGAGTCCTGTTTCGAGCAACAACATTAGAAGCAACAACTATCGTGACATCAAGGTACTTGTAATAGTAGCTTACAGTATGGAAATGAAGGTGCCTACGGCCTGTAATGGCAGTTGATAATTCAAGACGACAACAACTAAGGGAGCGATGACAGTATGGTAGAAATCCGTGTGATTGTAACAATAACACCGGCAGTGGTACTCGCGAAAGGGTATTTAGGATTGACGTGGGCGACGACAGGACAATAACAACATGGTAGCTTGGATGGATAGCAAATCGCTTCGGCTCGATTCCGTTTAACCCTGATGCTTCTTGAAACCAAACCTGTTATGAAACCGGCTGATGGCAGGTCAGCGGAAACCGCATATGTTAGTTGGGATGCAAACTCGATATTGCGGAGGACAGACATTCGACACCGGTGTTACCTCTGCTATCCTTGGTAGTTACGGCGCAATAGTTAGTGTTGGTGGATTATTAGGACATATCGCCCGGACGTACCCTGTGAGAAGAAATTTAGCGTCACTATATGCTCTAAAGTACCAGAGTGGTGAAAAGATTAGCATCATGTCAGTAATGACAACCTCGGAAGCGCCTATGGAAGGAGGACCTCACTGTATTAGCAACTATATCTAATGATCAGACTAAGTAAGATAGGATCGAGGACCCACCGATTATTGTGACTCATCTCAAAGTGCAATTGGAGGAGCTTTCAGGTCTACTACCACAACTATTAGTCAGAAACTCAGTGATCTCACGATTAGAGGGAGCTCCGAATACTCATACTCTTACCGTCTTACACCAGGAGGGTTGCCAGAACTGTGTAATCTACTACGAGAATTGTTGCACAAGAGTTTGTTGGACCTAATTCTCACTTTGGGAAGCCCCAGTTATATCCGTGAAGATGAGCCTTTTTGTGTGTACGTACCAATTATTGAGCACTCATCAAGACGACAGTTGAGGACCGTTTGCCGCGGCCATGTACCGAAAACCGATCGACTAGTTACAAGAGACGAGCTTTCATACGAGGATTAAGTTACGAGCGCATTATTATCAGATGGAAATCCAAGGGAGGAAAGTTCTTAAAGAAGCTTACCAGACGCAATTCTGCCATACAACTTCGTACTCCATGACCTTTAGAGTGATCATCCCACCAGCAGCCTCATGGATCATGCGAACCGACCATGCTATTGGGTGACATTTTGAACCCTTTTCAGGAGAGAAGAACATCATGGACAACTTTGTATCTTATTTGAGAGCTCCTGAGGGAGGAGCCACACCGCGCGAAGTCTTGATAAAAGTAACTTCTGACTGCGAGATGTACCCTTTTTGGGTCATATAACCAACGAAGTGGGAATGCACGTGAATCTCGCCAAGATGCATCCTGTTAGAAACTGACCGACACCAAAGGTCCCTTCGGGGATGCAGCAACTCCTTGGCCTTGCTAGATACTATCGCAGCTTACTCACCGGATATTCGAAGGTTGCACAGCTTAAATCTCTTTAGTGCAGCAGGGTGTTGCATTTGTGAAAGACAAAACAGCCAGGCGTCTTTTCAGCTTTTGAATTCCAACCCTACAACTCACTGAGCAACATCTTTACCCGAGGGTGCGGGTGATTCAGTGGTATACCACGATGGTCCGAATCAGAGTCCCAGTTACACGCCGACGCAACACGAGAGAATAACGACTTACGTAATGAAATTACAAAGAAGAACTGCATGACACACAACTGGTGGTGGAAACCGTGGTCCTTGGAGTTACACGGAGGCATTACTTGGACGGTACCAAACGCGTTACCTAGACCGATCACAAGGGCCTTCCGTGTACTCTGGTTTCGAAAGAGCTAAATCAGTAAATGGCATCGTTGGATGGAACTTCTGGGTGGATTACGACTGTGGAACCTGAACGTGTATGGACTTTGCAGCTCGCCATCGACTCTAACCCACCTGACCCAACTCGTTCTGTACAAACTGGGGAACTAACGGGAGAGAATTTTCAAGTTGAGTCCATGCGGGGCATGGAAGAGCAACCTTGGTGAAACGAACGATATTCATTAACTCATAGAACGACTATAAATCTCATTTCACAGCAACAGTAGGGAAGTTGTGGTTAGCAAAACACACCGGCTTCGAAAATTCTATTCAACTGGATTTTAAAGAAAGATGTTTGGACATGTAAATCTTGTACTGATGATTGGGCATGAAAACCCGTCCAACAATGTATGGGTATGACTTTTGACTTTGGGAAAAGTCAAGGCGAAGTATAAGAAACTGGCAACACCTATGTGGAAGATGGGAGCAGACTGTTATGAATGCTGCCACTAGTCTATTTACAACTCGAAATGGAAACACAAACAGTAACAATCGTTGATCGCTGAATGTGACCAGCACACCTCCTTGTAGTCAAGGGAACTGATGAGCCTTCTCAGCTTGTGAAAATTTATCTGGAAGAGACGGATTATAGGCATGAGGTGCCAACTCCTATTACCTATCGGACTATACCTAATTTAAGGTGGGCATGGCGCACACCTTTGACTCATGTCTTGACATGAACATTGCTCATTACTGTAGGACAATCGAGCAAAGTGACGAACCATCTGAGCACACGAAGGCATGTTGTAAGTATGTGCATAACTGACTTTAGTAAACGTTTGGGAAGGACACTTATCTTGGGGAGAAGCTCTAATGCAGCTGCACCATGATAGTATGCATACAGCCCATGCTGAGGCATAACCTGGACAGTAACTCTAATCTCCTTGTTGGACTAATGTAGTTGACAACGTAATCGCAGGTCCAGGACTTGAGCTCAAAACTCTCGAACATTGCTTAGATTGGAAATTGTTTAATGGCAGCGCATGAGCGCTAGGGAAGCTGATTAGCTTAGGAAACACTGGGAGTTTGTTGTAGGCAAACGTGTCATAATCGAAAGCATCACCCTGGGGGGGGGGTGCGGTATGCTATAGAAAACATGGCAAGCTTACTTTACGACGCGTAAGACATTCGGATTACTGGAACAAACGGTGACTTGGCTCACAAACTCAGGCTAATTGATGAAACGGGATGACTATCGTAATAGTATGTATGCCCTGGATCTGAGGCAGTGTTGGTCCGATGGAACCCTTGCGATACCCTTACTGGAACCTGAAGTCATCGGATCAGTTGTATTTATCAGGGAATCTATCGAAAACATGGACTAAGAAGTCAAGGTTCGCTAGCATGAGTCATATGACAATTGTGAGGGCTTGCTAAACCTCAATACATGGACTAGAGTTCACAGGAACACAAAGATCTGTTAAAACTTTAATATCCTCAATTGTTCAAGGGGTGGAACCAACTTTTGTTATCACTGACGAATTTCGGGACGAAATCCCTTTCAAGTTGGGGATGATGTGACACCCGACTGACTGATTTCACGATTTTGTTTCAACAAGTTGGTTTACGTAGTGTCTGCGTAGTTATCTGGAGGATTGGTGTTGGTGTGTAAGGCTTGATTATTATGTGTGTGGTATTGCATATAGTTTAAATTGAGTTCTATCATTTTACTCCTCTGTATTGCTTATCAAATTTCGGGACGAAATTTCTTTCAAGTTGGGGATGATGTGACAACCCGAGTTTCCAAGACTTTTCCTTTGCACGTTACTTGTTACAAACTCTGTTCTTGGATTTATTTAAGTATGTGTACTATTTGAATAACGTGTATTATTGAGTATGTGCAAATTATGTATGTGTAAATTATGAGTTGGTTTGTGTGGTAATGATTATGTGTGAACACGTCGAGTCTTATGTGCATAATGTTCATCGTTCATCAACCGTGTTGTGTGGTTAGTTAATGAGACCTACGAACTGATTAAGAAACATGGACTTTCGCCACATCCGTAGTCGACGAAACACAGAGTTTCGTCAAGCTGGGAGTTTCGCCGAGATGGGTCTTCGGCCCAATTGAGGCCCAGTTGACTGTTCTAATATAAATGCGTGCACTAGGTTATGAAACGCTCTTTAGTAAACCCTAACCTACTCCTGGTGGTGCGACGGCAGTTCCCCTCTGCAACCTCTTTCCTATTACGAGCCTTTTTACTACGATCCATCATTCAATCTTGTGGTTAGTGCATCACCTCTATTATTAAATCGTTTGGATGCGTATTGTTTGATGAGCATCTCGTGTTGTCTGTGGTTCATGTCCAAGGATATATTTATTATAAATCCATCATGCTTCGTGAATATAACCTAGTAATAATTATGTAAACAATTGTTTGATATAATTTGAATAGTCATGATGATGTTAATTAATAAAGTATGTATAGGAATCATATTTCTAGGAAATTAATGTTTAAATTAGTAGCTTTTGTTTGGTCCACTAATATTGAAGGTTTATGGCATGATAATGATTGTGAACCTTGAATTTAGGAATGACGGCTTATGTAAATTGTACTCAAGTAATATGCATGATTCATTATCAGTAAACATGTGCCATGGTGATGATATGCTATGTGGGATTGGGAAAATGAGATGATGTGTTGAATTAGGAAAGTGGCGGCCATATTCTCAAACAATATGCATCATATAATTTTAGTGTACAAGAACCTTGAATGATGATTGATGGGATGGACAATGGGAAATTGTGATTGGATTTAATTGACTCATGTGCACCTCCTGGATATGTGTCAGATCTAGGCAAAGGTGTTAAACCTTATCAATTGCTTTAATTGAGAAACTGTTGTAACTCATGTAAGTTTGGAACCGAATGCTTGTTAAATATGGTGATTGTAGGTGGACCGGTTGGCATATTATAATTATTGATGTTGATTTAACCTTGTACAGTAAACTCCTCGACGAAACTCATGCATGACGATGAAACTCATGCATGACGACGAAGCATGGGGGATCATGACGAAACAAGAGTGTTTCGTCGAAAGGGATTCACGGCGAAACAAGAGTGTTTCGCCGAAAGGATAAACTGCACAGTAACTTGATTTGATTTGACTCTGTTAAGACTTAACTCGGTTAACTAACTGCTGTTAAAAGTAAAGCATGACCTGTATGAACTTGAATACGTGCTTTGTGTTAAACGTGATTGCTGATTCAATACCGTGGTGATTGTATATGCATACGTGAGCTTCATGAATACAAACTGATTGTGTACACGTGCCTACTTTAGGACTTGACTGGTTAAGTGTGAACGGGTAGTTAATCTTACCGAGCAAACCAAGGTGAGTTCATTGCATTTTCTCAAGCATGCGTCCCGGTGGTTTGGGACAACTGGTAAACAGTTGGAAGGGAAACTTGGGGTAAACAACTGGAACATAGAAACAATCATCTACCGGATTGCCTGTAAGGCAATGGGGTAATTAGTTGATAGCGCTATTAGGTTTGGCACCCTCACACCGGGCCGTAAGGACGGGCGTGAACTAATTACTGGGACAACTTGTGAATACAACGCGGATATAAGACCTCCTACAGCTTGTCAAGGTTGTTTGATACCTTGACTTTGACCAATGCCTGGTTACGGGCATTGGGGTTAGGCATTCCCATCATTGACGCTGCATACGGTACAACATAGCATCGGTCGTTAAGGGGTACCAACTCCTCGGATACATATGGGCACACTCCCTAGGGTATCTAACGTGAACGACATCGTAACGCAACATTGAATCGCATTAACATATATCTGGTAACACAACACGTTAACAAAACCTTGAACTCACCAGCGTAGTCTGACACACTTGTTTGCATGCTTGTAGGTCATTAACGTTTGGAACATGGACTTGCTATCTGGGAGTGCTGGAGTGGTCATGGATCGAGACTCTTGGATTCACTTATAAACAATACATTGATTTTGATTATTATTATGAAACGATTGCTAAACGATTACATGCTTCCGCTACACAACTTTTGAGAATTGATATCATGTTGACATCTTATTTTAGTAATTATTGTCATGACTTATTTAAATATTTATCATTGGTTCAATGTGATTGGTGGCTCGAACTCTGATGCGTAACACGCCTCGCGGGGTTTCCGCAGGTGGAATTTTGGGGGTGTTACACATTTGATGATGTTGCTGCTACTGTTACGTGATGACACCGTCCAAAATCAAGCCCACCTCTCAATATGACGGCCCACCATTGTTTGATGATTCCAATGTTTGCAGCCCACTTCCTAGAATAATTAATGATGATGTTATGTTGACTGCCTTTTTGTTCCTTCAAATCCCTTTGGCTGCGTGATGATGTTGTTGTTGTGTATTGATGATGTAATGATAATGTTGTTAATATCCTCCTCACAAGTCACATGCATATGTAAGATGATGTGATTGTTGACTTGTGGTCATGAAAAGCTGCTTGGTCATCTTCACCGTAGCCTACGGTTTAAACCGTAGGTTACGGTTCGAACATTCTGTTTCTTCCTTTATCACAACACAACCATCAACCGTGGAGCCGCATGTCACCACTCCTTTTCCTCTTCACAAGAAACTTTCAACAAATGACGTACTGCCCCCTTGACTTGATCTTTAATTTTTATTTTTGTTTCCAATAAATCCAAGTTACCATCCCTAAACATTCCACTTCGCCTTTAACCATTGTAACCTCACCGAATTACATGCTTAACCTGCAAATCAACAAACACTCGAAGTTATCACATTCAAAGTGTATAATCATGTAAAATGAACTAAAACATGTAAGATATGCCCTTCAACACTCGGATTTGACAACCTCCATCACATCCCCACACTTAACATTGATTGTCCTCAAGCAACCATCACAAACATTACTCACCTAATTAACAAATCACCATTGAATCCCTTACCGAATTAGCAATTTAAGGTCCCAAGTCATACCCGTCCCATAGACCGACACAATCGAGGTTGACAATCTGACAGATAAATGATACGCATTTAAAACAGCTTAAGACTTGCCTAACTAAAACTAACATGCTTATGATACTACACACATGACGCACGCCCCTCACAATGATCACTCCTCTCGGCTCAATCAAGACTAGCGTGTAATGTGCTAGTATGTGGTCACTCAACACCAAATATGCTATTTGCAATCATAAGCTTGTATAGCAATCATACCTTCATTGTATCAAATAACGCAGCACATATCAAAAGGACTTTCGGGTTTTGGGTTAAGGGTAAAGGTAGGAATATATTTTTGGGTTTTAATGTTTATATGGCGAATACAATTGAACATACCAAACCATGACAACTTATTCACAATAGTACTAACACTTGGGTGATTTTCGACCCATTTATTTAACATGAATATAATACTAATTTTTTTTTCTTTTCTTTCTTTTATCTTTTTTTGTTTCATTTCATTTTTTCTTTTTTTTTCTTTTTTTATAACATACTTGTCAATCATGGTTGGTAATCAAACTGGTCAAACAAGGTGTAACAAACGAAAGGTATAAGGCTCAACATGGTTAACTAAGGTGGGTGGATAAAAAATCAACAAATAACACAATGGAAGGGATCCTAATGCCTTTATCATTTATATGCATACGTTAAACCACAGTCTCGGCACGTATCAAACCACACAAGTTCTAACACAAAGCAACATATGGCCTACACTCAACAATTGAACAGTAATTGAAATTCAACTAACATTCTAGTAGGCTCAAATATCTCACCGAACAAAAGGAAATTGGGTTGCCGACACGTAGCATGTGTAATTCCTAAAGCACGTTATCCCTAGTTAGGCATCTCTTCTCAACTATTCTCTAAACTTGTCAGAAATACTCTCATGAAACTTAAAGGGACAACCATGACTAGGGATCTAAGTTAGTTCAATATCAGTAAGAAACCCTTTAGCGATTGAAAATGTTGGTTTTCATGTAGTTCAAGTAAACTTGAGAAACAAAAATTTTCAATTTTTAGCAAATTCGACTCCATCAAGCATTTAAGATCAACAATCTTACCAACCCTTTTCTCGAGTTACCGCATCCCCACACTTGGGATACATTGTCCCCAATGTATGGTGCAATTTATAATCTAAACTCGAGAAATACCACCAAACAAACCATGAACGACTAATAACTAGATGACTCACACAAGGAAACCACTCCCAACACAAAAAATTCACACCACCAAATACACGAAAACAAATAAAACACTAGATAGATAAACACATGCACCTGATCAGAAAACGAGTGAGTGTTTGTAGTGGTGTAGCTGCTGCGATCTAACCGGAACATACGCCCCTCATAGATTCTTTGAGATCTCATCGGGGATGTTGCCAAACATCCCCACACTTGATTCATGGCATCCATGAAGATAGAATTGTATAAACCTGATTAAGCTCATGGTGGTTCAAATGGCATCTCTCGTGCAAAGAACACTTGCGCTAGTGGATGGTTAGTATCCCACTGCCATCCATCACTCCATATGGCATCCAAATGATCCGGGTTATCGAAATCTATCGACTGTAAGAATTCACCCTTAATTTTCCTTGTGGGCTTCTTCTTTTCCTTCAACTGTGAGAACTCACCCATATTCACCTCGAGTGGTCTCTTATTGGATTTGGTTGCATCCTTTGGTGACTCCTTTTCTAACTTGACTGATCTCTTTTTGTTTCTCATCTTGAGCCACCACAGTGATTTGACCACTTTATCTTTCACGACCTTTTCATCCTTCGATCTGTTAATCACAACAACACTTTCTTTTGGGACGTCCTCATTAATTGGAGGATGACACTTATTAGCAATATTAGAATAAGCATAAGTGTGAGACATAAAGTTTAAGGAAAACTTACGTGACCCGAAGACCATACTCACAGTATTAGCATTGCAATCAATGGTAGCCTTCGCGGTTTTTAAGAATGGTCGGCCTAAGATAATTGGCAGTTGTCCTTCAACATTGGATGGCGTGTGTAATACCAAACGCCTACTCTTACAGCAATTCCTTTCAACATCCCCCTAGATGGTTTCCTTGACCCGTCTGCAAGCACAATCTGGTATCCACCTCCTCAAGCTCACCAAAATCGTATTCATCAAACACTCGACCCGCCAATATGCTTATGCTTGCCCCATGATCCACCAATGCCCTCTCAGTCTTGAACTCACCCAACTGGACTGGGATCATAGGCACATTCTCCTCTTCATTTTCAACACTTGCAACTAAACGGATTGCACCAATGGTCATATTTAAACGGATGGGTGAATCATTATCATCAACTATTACCCGTGCAGGAGTTCCTGCCTCTACATCTGATTCTTCAATACAAACCTCATCTTGGGACTTCGCGATTGACTCGGATATTTGAGATTGTGAGTCCACTTGATTGTCGCTTCCTAACCTCTCGGACTCTCTTTTAACCCGCTCATTGCATAGTGCATTTATGAATTCACCTAGCTTGACTACATCTTCATAAATCTTATATATATCAGGGATGTCTTGGGCATAACTTGATGAGTCATATTCATTAAAATGACCATTGCCTCCATAACCAGAGTCCTCAAAATATTCTGATTTTCCATTACAACCCCAATATGGCTTGTACCGGTGACCATCATCCATCTCATAACCACTGTACTCCCAATTTGGATCATGATGGTAATCCATATCATCAATCTTTTCTTGATATCTATCTTGATAAGAATAACCTTGGTAACCCGCATTTTCTTGTCTTTGCATGTGTTGGGACCATACCCACTCATCAAATTCAGCCTTACTCTTGAACATTGGGCATATCAATGCCCAATGTCCTTGGCACCCACACCTTGTGCATGTAACATATTCTTTATATTCCCAACTCATATTTCCTGCACAAGTAGCAAACGAAAAGCAGTACCGAACAAAAAGAAAACAAAGACAAAGTGAAAGAAAAAAAACAAACTAACTAGAAAAGGCAAATACTTTTTGGATTTTTTTTAGTTTTTATGTAAAACGAAAGCAAACAAACAAAACTAAACTAAACTAACACTAAGCGCACGACTCCTCGGCAACAGCGCCATTTTGATGTCTGTCGTTAGTGACATGCAAAAACCTAATTAACCTAGGTAGCTAGGGTAAGTAGGGTATCGAATCCAGAGGAGTCTGTGGTTAGTGCTAATTATTATTTGTTTGAAAATATTTGAATTACTTTGAGAACTTGCTAGAAAACTATAAACAATAACTTTGAGATTGTAAAAACAATGATAGAAAAAGGTGATCACTCCGGGATTCAGATTCTGTAATTACTAATAACCTAGTTCTGATTTTATTGGATGCTATTGATTGAATAGTAAATCTGTCACATCTACCAATTACCTATGCAGTTCAAAATCTTAATATTAATTGATCAAAGAAATATTAAAACAAACATTCATAGGAATCATTCAATCAACAAAAGCATAATTGGATTTAAAACATAATTATAACTCTGACTGTCACTCAGGATTTGTCTGTCACACAAATAATATAATCATGTAAATAGTCGGCTATTACCCGACTACAAATCCAAATCTCAATACAAAACAGAAACTAGAATTAAAAGTGTCTCACAAGAATCATTCACCCGGAGTGTCCACAAGAGATTTAGCCGCGCATGTTACTCGTCCGATCAAAATCTTGAGATAGTGATGAAAACATGATCCAATCCGGTGTTGTGCAGATGATTAATGATGATGATGTGTGATTATTTCCGAGCCAAAAACCCCCATGACGGCTGCCTGTAATTGTCGAATAAAATGCCCCAATATTTGCTGATGTTGGGCCGTGAGTTGGGAGCCCAAAATTATTTAATGTGGCTGCCCACATTCGATGATGTTGCTGCTACTGTTACGTGATGACACCGTCCAAAATCAAGCCCACCTCTCAATATGACGGCCCACCATTGTTTGATGATTCCAATGTTTGCAGCCCACTTCCTAGAATAATTAATGATGATGTTATGTTGACTGCCTTTTTGTTCCTTCAAATCCCTTTGGCTGCGTGATGATGTTGTTGTTGTGTATTGATGATGTAATGATAATGTTGTTAATGTCCTCCTACAAGTCACATGCATATGTAAGATGATGTGATTGTTGACTTGTGGTCATGAAAAGCTGCTTGGTCATCTTCACCGTAGCCTACGGTTTAAACCGTAGGTTACGGTTCGAACATTCTGTTTCTTCCTTTATCACAACACAACCACCAACCGTGGAGTCGCATGTCACCACTCATTTTCCTCTTCACAAGAAACTTTCAACAAATGATGTACTGCCCCCCTTGACTTGATCTTTCATTTTTATTTTTGTTTCCAATAAATCCAAGTTACCATCCCTAAACATTCCACTTCGCCTTTAACCATTGTAACCTCACCGAATTACATGCTTAACCTGCAAATCAACAAACACTCGAAGTTATCACATTCAAAGTGTATAATCATGTAAAATGAACTAAAACACGTAAGATATGCCCTTCAACACTCGGATTTCACTACCTCCATCATAGATCCGTTGCAAAACAAGAAGATTTGATGAAAAAGATGAAGATTTGTGTAGAAATAGAGAAGTTTAGACGAGAAAGCTGGGGTTTATGTGAAAAATATGAAGTTTTAGGTAAAAACTCTAAAGCTTTGTTGAAATCGAAGTGATTCTTGTGGAAAATCGTAGTGGAAAACGTTGTGTAATCATGTAAACCTGGTAAATCTAGTAAATCTTACTTGAAAACAATCGGACAACAATTCGACAGCGTTTCGTTGCAAAAGGCAGCAAGTGAATGAAATGGAGAAGGGCTTGGGTATTTATAGAGATGGTGGGTTCGAACAGAAACATCGAAGCTAGCTGCCTTCGTACGAAGGCTGGCGTCGTTCGAAGGTGCTATTTGTGTGGAAAAATCCTCGTTTCGCGTGTAGGATGCTCGTTTAATGTGTTTTGTTGCGTTAGTTAGTACGAGTACTCTAAGTATTTTAGCGAGATGGTAAGTATAGCGTTGCTTTGCGTTTCGTTGTGATAAATCGAGTTGCGAGAGTTTGCGTTTGATCGTATAACAACCACATATAACATAATTAAACAAGTAAACAAAAAATAACACAAATAATATAAATAAATCCGCGTTTCGAGTTTGCGTCGAGTTTGCGTTGCGATAGGCGAGTGCGAAGGCGAGAGTGTTACCGAACAAACAAACACACTCGGCAAATAAAGTTACATAAATCTCTGTGATTTGTGTTGTGTTAGCGAATATAAAGCGTTTAAACGTGTAGTGGTGCTGTGTGATGAAAATGTATTTAGTATAACATAACCCTTTATTTATATTGAATCTCGGAGTACAAAATGGTTACAAATCGAAGTAAATAGCAAACGGATAACAATCCGAAAAGTCGGGTTGTTACAGTGATGTGGGCATTTCCTTAGTAGCTCCTTGAACCTTTCCCATGTCTCGTACAAGGATTCCTCGTCTTCTTGAGAGTAGGTGTTAATCTCAGTTATGAGTTTGGCGGTTTTAGCGGGAGAGAAATATTTTCAGAGAAATTTTTGGGCAAGTTCATCCCAAGTGTGTACGGACCCACTTGGGAGGGTGTTTAACCAAGCTTTCGCTCGGTCTTTGAGGGAAAATGGGAACATACGGAGCCGAACGACATCGCTAGAGGCTCTGTTGATCCGGAAGGTGTCACATATTTCCAAAAAGTTGGTAATATGTAAATGGGGATCTTCATCGGCTAGGCCATGGAAAGTGGCGGAATTTTGGACCATTTGGATGAGGTGTGGTCGAAGCTCAAAGTTATTAGCATCGACATTAGGAGGGTTAATAGCGGCTCCAAGATTACCGACCGTAGGCCATAGGTAATCTATTAGAGTGCGTTGATCCGCCATAGGGGGTTTTGGGTTGAGGCTTTTTGTTAGTTTTTAGCTTTAAGTCTTTTTCTCAAAAAGCGCTCGGGTTCATCAAGTGGTACTTTTGTGTCTTTGTCGGTGGTAGAGGTCATGCACCAAACTGTATTTCCTGCGAATTATACAGAATTGTGTGATTCTCTGCGAACAAAAACAAAAAAGAAAGCCTGATCAGAAGGTTAACACGGCCCCATGCTGTGGCTGGCATGGCCTATGCTGTCCAGGAAAAATTTTCTGTTCTCAGGTTCCCAGATACTGAAAGTTCAACACGACCCCGTGCTCCTGTAACACGGCCCCATGTGTATGTTCCAGTAAAAAGAAAACAACTTCTCCCAGATACTGCAGGTTTAACATGACCCGTGTTGATCCCACACGACCCCGTGTTAATCCTGCAGAAAGTGGAATATTTAGAAAAAATGAGGAAAAATAAAAAGAAAAGATAGAAAATGATTAGGCCGTTAACTTTAAGCTTTCTTAAAATTCTTGTGTCCCCGGCAACGTCCCCAAAAACTTGATGTGCGTGCGGGTATCTATATTTTTTGGTATATTTTTAGCTCTTTTTACACGCCGATTCAAGTTTTAAATTTATAAAACACGATATTCTACTATCACTCTACACACACGCTAGGACAAGTGCACCCATCGCGGAGGTAGTATAGTGATGGCAAGATACCGAGGTCGTCCAAGGACACAAGAGCTTTTAATACCGGCTTATCGTCAACGTCTAATCGAACCAAACTTTGAAAAAAAGATTTTTAAAACTATAAAAAGATAAACTAAAAAGCAAAAATAAAATATAAAGATAAATAGATAGACAAGAGAGAATCACCGGGTTCTGACTCATCTTTCATGTATCCTTTTGATGATTTCCGCACTTTGTGCATTTCAAGAGATTATCTCAGTTATAGTAGTAGGCCCCTCTTGTGAAGGTGACGTTACCCTCAACCTAGTGGTCTGAGTCAGCAAGGATACAGTCCCACTAGGTCAGATTATTGAAAGATAATTAAGTAAGTTATTAATGTAAAAGGTGGTGGGCCCCCTTCCAGGCAACGATCACCCTCAAACCTTTCGTCTGAGTCAGCAGGGATACAGTACTCGCAGGGTTGGTTTAATGTTTTAATAGTAATTTATAGATAAGGGGTTCAAGCTTTTGGCACTTCTCCCGTGGTGGGTAATGCCCGCTCCACCTCGTGAATTGTTACTAGGCTTGAACCAGGTTCTCGCAAGATCTATACACCGAACAAGACATAAAATTTACCCAACCACCATTCTAACCCCCTTCCAGGCAATTAACGTGCTTTATATAGACCGTAAAGAAACAGATATATTAATCAACAACATATGAAGAATGATTAGATAAATTTGTCTTCAATATAAAAAACTAGTTATTAAAGTCATTAATACATACCCAAATAAAAAGTTGCCAAAGGTTGGAAATCATAAAAGAAAATACATAAAAGATTTTTTTTTCACCAAGAGGTGTAAGAGTTTAGCTAAGCACGACCTTTGTTTAAAAAAGACTCTTACTATCAATCTTGGATCCCAAGACTACTACACACATTCTAAATGATAGAAAAAGGGATTATGGTGGTGGATGATGGTGTTGTAGTGGTAGTGGAGAAGTGGTGGAGTGGTGGAAAGTGAGAGAGAAGTGGTTTACCAAGGGATGGTTTGGAATGGAACCAAGCACATCTATTTATAGCTAAAATCAGTGGCTTCACCACGGCCCATGCCCGCCTGGCACGGCCCCGTGGTCATCTCTCCCTCTCTCTCTTCCTCATTAACTGCTTGTCAGGTCTTGTACTAACATGACCCTGTGTGTCAACGGCACGGACCGTGGCCAATGTACTTGCTGTACTATCGCAGATTCTGAAAATATTTGAGTTGACCACGCCCCGTGTTGGCTGTCAGTTTTGTTCTTTGTTGTTGTCTTTTCTTCTACACAGCATCCAGTCTTGGACACGGCCCGTGTCTGATGGACACGACCCCATGTTAAGTCTTCTGATCTAGCTATTTTTGTGGTTTGGATGTGAATTGGGGCTTGGCGAGTTGCGTTAATTCCTCTTTCTTTGTATTTATGTTGGTTTTTGCTGTCTTTTTGCTCCTTTTGCAAATTTAAGCTCTTTTGACCCTGTAAATTAAAAAGGAACAGAAAAACAAGCTTTTTCCAACATTAGTACCGAAAGAGGGTTGATTTTACGCCATATTGGATATAATTTATATGTTGTATTTTAAGCACATCAATCGCTGAGGTTCCCTTGCCCCCCCCAAACTCAAGCCTCCTCTCAACCTGGACAGGTATGACGGAACTAAGGATCTAGAGGATCATCTCCATGCTTTTAGAGGCGCCAGGTAGGTATGAAGGTTGTCCATGCCCACATGGTGCCACATGTTTGTACAAACACTCACTGAGGGATCCCGACTTTAGTTCGATAGCCTTTCGGTTAGGAGCATTGATAGCTACAAAGAGCTGAGTGAGAAGTTTCTTAGGAACTTCAGTTAGCAGAGGAAAGTGATAAAAAACCCCAATGAGATCATGCACATCCGTCAGAAGGACAACGAGCGGGTAGATCAGTATATGGAGAGCTTTATCAAGGAAATAATGAATATCAAGGGTGTCCCTGAGGTAATGAAAATAAGCAGCTTAATTAACGGACTTAAACACACCTAACTGTGTGAGAAGTTGGGGGAGAAGTTTCCCGAGACCTTCGACGGCCTCATGGACAAGGTTCGAGCTTTTGTCAGGGGAAAAGACACTAGTAGCAAGGCTAAGGAACTGGACGCCACTCCTAGAAGAACCACTCCAGCCCCCGAGCCTCAAGAAAAAGGTAATGTCTATCCCATGAGGCCTTTACATGATAAAATGCAACATGACAGATCAAGGCCCACTTATTCTCCCTACAAGTCCTGAGGGAGAGGGTCGGCCCCTTAATATGACAGCTTTACCCCATTGTCCAAGACCCCAAGCGAAGTATTGGCTATGGAAAGAATTAAAAACTCCTTTCCTAACCCCCCCCCCCCCTATTAAGCCAGGGTCGAAGGTTTACCCGAATGAATATTGTGAGTTTCACAAAGGCTTCGACCACAAGACGGATGATGTATGTATCTGAAAAGAGAAATTGAATCAACAGTGAAAATAGGAAAGTTCTCTCACTTGTTAAAGAAAATAAAGGAAAGGGGCATGAAGGTGAAGGACGCCAAGGGGGAGGACCTGACAGGGGATATGTAGATATGATAAGAAGACGGAAAGAATATGATCCAACCAGGAGCATCAAAGCACGAGTACTGGGACCTTCGAGTTGCATGAGGGCTCCAGTATTGATGCCACATCTCAAAGAACACAAGGTATAAAGGCTCTCCCTTAACATTTCTACTATAATAGCAGGGCACAAGGTCGCCCGGATACGTGTGGACGGGGGGAGTGGGGTAGAAGTGATTTACGAGCACTGTTTCTTGAGATTCAACAGAGACGTACGGGATAGGCTGGATGAAGACTCCATACCTTTGTAGGCTTTAACAACAACATTTCACATCCCCTTGCGAAGATTAGACTCCCATTCACACTGGGGGTAGGAGACAGGGTACGGACCAAAGAGCTGACATTCACCGTGGTCAGAGCCCCATCTAAATATAATGCAATTCTGGGAAGACCGGGGATTGGAGATCTCCAAGCTCAGGCCTCCACCCCTCACGGGGCCTTAGTGTTTCAGACTCCCCGAGGGTTGGCCTGGGTGAAGTCTTCGTACGAAGTGGTGTCATCGATTTCAAAGGAAGAAACCGGGAAGGAGCTCTGGGAAGAGGGAATAGAAGAATGGGTCCTTAATTAGAGGTTCCCTGAGAAGATGATAAAGGTAGGGAGACACTTGAGCGACAAATGCAAGAGTGCACTCAAGGAGCTACTACTTTTCAACATAGACGTCTTTGCATTCCAACACGGAGACATGTGTGGAATCCCCCGAAGCTTGACAAAACACATGCTTAATACCCACAGCTGGGTGAAGCCTGTTAAACAGAATAAGCAGAGTATGGGTCCTAACAAAAGGAGGGCTGCTTGCGAGGAAACAAGAAAGCTCCTCAGGGCCGGAATAGTTCAGGAGGTCAGGTACCCTTCGTGGATTGCCAACCCGGTCATGGTCAGCAAGAAAGATGGAGGGTGGAGGATGTGTATAGATTATAAGGACTTAAACAAAGCTTGTTCTAAAGACTGCTACCCCCTCCCTGAGATAGACGTCCAGGTTGACTCCTTGGCCCAATACCCTCTAAAGTGTTTTTTGGACGCGTACAAGGGCTATCACCAAATACAAATGTCTTTGAAGGATGAGTAGAAGACGACATTCGTAACAAACGAAGGAACCTTTTGCTACACCAAGATGCCCATTGGACTTAAGAATGCAGGGGCTACATATCAGAGGTTTAAGAACACTTTGTTCAGGGATCAACGGGGAAGGAACCTGGAGGTATCTGTAGACGACATTGTCATAAAGAGTCTGACCGAGATGGCCATCAAAATTTCACAACTTCACAAATCATCAAAATTTGACATACCTTATGATCCCCTAGATTGGGTGATCATTAAACCACGTTCAATTGTGAATTTGGGAGTCATTTGGCCCTTCAATTTAATGATTTAGCAAGAACTAGGGTTTTGAAGCTCCTGGGAGCTTCCTGGGCTTGATCAGAACACCCAGAACACACACCTTGTGTGTTTTAATTTGTTATTTATTTTTTTATAATACAACTTTCAAATTATCCGAATTTGGTCCCTCTTGTTTAGTTAGTTATTAAGTAGGCCACAACCTACTTATTTCTAACAATACTTCCATTTCTTAACTAGGTTAAACATTCCTAGTTAAATTAGTGGGTTCGGGGAATCTATGACTAAGTTTATTTTAAGTCCCGTTAACTCGGGCTTCTATAAACTTTATTTTCTCAAAAGCTATCTTTCAGCTTTTAATTTAATAATAGGCTTATTTATTTAAAAAATCCTAATATTCACCGGTTACTTTTACCACTACCGGTAGCTTACCTGTCTTTTAGTATTAACGTGGTTTGATTACCAAACCCGTTTTCAGGGTGTTACAAGTCTATCCCCCTTAAAGAGGTTTTGAAACCTTTCTTACATAGTTCATTGAGTTTTAAACTCAATGCATTTGACCTGAGTAATCTTTTAAGCATTACTCATACTTTAACCAATTGTTAGTATTACCAGAAAAGTATGGTAATATCTTTTTGGTTACAAATCATATACGTATCTTATACGAAATAATACAACTCAAAATAATGTAATCTCGTTATTTCGACCACTTTGGTTAATTTAGCGAAATCCATTGCTGTTAGACTATCGAATTCTTCATGAATCCGTTAATTTAATCCATTTAAAGGTCCTTAGTGAAATGTTTCACTTTTAACAAACAAACTCCATTGTTTTTGAATTTATTCATTTGGTTCATTCACACGGAATCCACCGCTTAAGAACAAATCAAATTTCTATAAAGCATATTACCACATACCTTTTAGTTTTATCCTTTAATCGGGCATTTGCTCAATTTGATTTCCCGACACTTCATTTGTGTTGTCTTGTGATCCCTCAATATAGGTGATCAGTATTCTCCGTTAGTGAGGTCTCATGGGCCGTCATTTTTATCTTGTATCTATATACCTTTGTTGTTTACTTGACCGAGTCGCCAATTTGGTCACTTGATCATCTAAATCTATTGATTTTATTTATTCCACGCTATTCTTATAATAAATAGCCTATTAACCAAATTCTTAATTTGTATTTGACCTTAACCGGTCTCACTAACTCGACTTATTAGTCCAGTTACTTTATACCCATTACTAAGGCTACAATGTGATTATATTTCCATTACCTTTCTTGACCGTGATCGCGTCACGTCATGTTTAGGTTTTGTTTCAACCTTTCATTTTCGAAAATATTTCTTTTCGAATATATCGTCTTGCACCTATGAGTGTCTAGTCGCTAGTCGCTAGTCGGCCGGTGAGGTGGGGACTAGCGACTACTCGGGATTACTCGTGATTAATCGGGATTAATTGGATCGGGTTTTTTATATGTAATTTTCAGTTTTATGTATACATATACACATTTTTATGGTAAATATTTTAAGTAGCCAGGTTTTAACTTTTATGCAACTCATTTTTTAAGTATACAAGATTAATTGTTTTGAATTCACATGGTTTGGTTGGAAATTGGCCGGAATTTAGAGGTTTTGGCCTGAATATACAGGTTTTTTTTCTGGAATTTGGCCGAAATTGCTAATTTTTGGCTGGCCGACTAGGCCCGACTAGGGCCGACTAGTCCCGACTAGCGATTAATTGACTGATTAACGAAAAATTACTCAGTTACTTACTGGCCGACTAGCGATTAATCGCCGACTAGTCGCCACCTAGTCGCGATTTTTACAACACTGATATTTACAGTATCAATTCCTACCAGAATTCATATTTGTAAAAATGTTATTTCTTATTAAAACTGAAGTTTTAGTTTAACATCTTTTCTTTAACTTTTGTCAATTTTCCATATCAGAATATTGACAGTTAAGAATTTATTCTTTTTCAGTCATTATTTTACGCGGATATTATCAACTGGTTCCCTCACTTTGTCTAATTAACCCATAGGTTCTTTCACTTAGCCTCGTGGGCTATTTCTCTAGGCTTTCACCTCATTAAAGCAAGGCCTTTATAGTTCACTTCTTTTTATATATGACCTCACAGGTCGTTTTGGTCCTATAGTCCTTTTCATTATTTATAACCCAAAGGTTATGTTGATCCCGTAGATCATTTATTACTCACGTCATTCTTAAAATACATGTTTGGTGTCAAGGCACCTTGTTTATGTTTGAAAATTATTTGGTTTCAAGTTTAAGATCCCTTAACCTTGACTGTAGTTCGTGCCTACAATCGTTTTATTTCGGATCATTCTCCCGACTCTATGACTTCTCACATCATTTATGCGTCAGTTCGTCTTATGTTCACCGCTATTTGGTTTGCATATATTCGTATTTGGTTATGTCCCATTACCGGGCTCATTATTCTTTTGTGTTTAACGCTACCGTTATCCGGCCACGCTTACTTATGCCATCTGGCATTATATTGTATTCAACCCGTTTGACTTGTTAATGTGAAATCCATCACTTATAAACAATCAAACTTCATTCTTTATTCAACCCGTTCATCCTCAAAATAGTTGAACATATTTATTCAAAATTTCTGTTTACGAAATTTTATAGTCATTTAGTCATAACTCATAATCTGAGTCCTTTGACTTTAAATCCGCGTTCCCGTCTCACGGTTTACGCATGTGTTTAATTTCCTACCCATCAACCGGGTGATTTATTGAAGTCATTATTAATGCAACACTTTGGGTATGCATTTAAACTTCATTTTGACTTGTTTGGTTTTCTTAGTGAAATCTATCGCGTTATTTAACCAAACCTTTATTATTTATGTGACCATGCTTGATGGTCTTTTTAATTTCTGAATGATGATTATTATTATCATCCTTTCTTTACTACGACCAAAGTCAATGACTTCGATCGTCTTTTTTATGTATGGGCAATACCTTCGTTTCTATGACCCTGCGGTTCATTTATATTTTGGTTTTATATGCCCCTTGTTGTCAACCATGGCTCATTCGTCCAAAATGACTTATTTCACGAATTCCCTTGGGTCATTTATTTCTATGCGCGCCATACATCGTTTTTATGGTTCCCTCGAAAACCATTTATACGAGTATGCCCATAAAATTTATTGACCCCAAGGTTATTTTAACTTTTTCTTTCTTCTCGACCTTACCACATCGGACATAACTGTGCTCATTATAAGAAGCTCATGGTATCATGTGTTCACTACTTACTTGGCCAGAGTAAGTGACCAACACATGGTACACATGCCCTTATTGTAATTACCACATCACGTCCCATGTAAGTAATCTCTCGATTTATTTTATTGGTAAAACTTTCTTTAATTGCCAATTGCCAATTATTAGTTTTACCCGTTTTTATCCTTGAACATATAAATGTCCCTTTTTATACCCATTTATACAATCACATTCGTTGATGTGATCCTTACTTTTCTCAATAAGATCTATATTGAGAATACTTACTTGGATGATTATTTTCGTCCAAGTTTATATTTAACTAAGTTCAGTTATTGTCTTATTATTCACGATTGTGAATAATACGTATCTCTACTGAATTTCTCTTGGAAACGTCATCCTGAATAGGAATGCTATCCAGGTTTTCCAAGTTTTATCTTCTATATGCAATTGTCATTCACTATGTGTTTGTTGCATATTTCTAATTATACTATAAGTTTAAGATGTGTACCTTGTAGATACTTGCCCTAATAACTTTCCTTGTTGTTCGATCTCTCATTCGAGATCGTTTCTCGATTCAAGTCTTTGGCGTGTATGACTTACTTGTCATACTTCAGACTATTTCTTTGTCGTATCGATAATTCTTTAAACTCTTGTCATCTTCCAATGTGAGTTTCCTTCAGCTTAAAACATTTACAAATATCAATAACTTTGATCTTTATAAGCGCCCGTATTATAATACAAGGCTTTCTACGACACGTGTTAACACACGTAATTCGTTTAACTATATCGGTCTTTTATCCTTTCTTTGGAGTAACGTGTTTTACACGATAACCCTATGTGTTGTTTTCAACACTTTACGTGCTAGACCGTTAATGTATTGAATAACTTACCAGATTTTGCGATCAAGTCTCGAACCGAACACTTTACTCTTTAAACCTGGGCTCTGATTACCAATTTGTAAGATCCTTAGTCCCTTTTATACGATTATCATATAATTTCCGACTATAATAGCGTAGTTACAATTAAACATACACTTAAAATACGAATTTGTTAAAACATTTTAGTAAATAAAACATTCTAACGTTTTGTATGTAAATTCGCCGTTTAAAACATGACGACGAAACAATTCGCGGAAGCTTGATTCTTGATCGTGTTCGGTTCTTCGTTGAGCTTGATCATCTTTCGGTACCGTACATTAAACCTACATTTCATAAAACACAAAATGTTTTAGTTATATTGACATTTGAAACTAGTTTAGACAAGTTCGTAATGTCAAACAATGAAACAGCAACAAAATGCAGCAACTTACGCCTGTCGCGTGCCGCGACAGGATTAGAACTCGCTGTCGCGTGACGCGACACCCGTCGCGGGTCGCGACCACGATATGCTTAGGCTGTCGCGCTACGCGAGGCCATGGTTTCGACAGACTGATTGTTAATAGCTGCTGCATATTTCCAGCCAAACCAAGTTTTACGTTAACGAGCATAACTTGCTCGTTTTTTTAATCCAATTTACGTCACGTTTCTTCCTACGTGATCGTAAATTTATTCTCCATCACACGGGGTTAACATCCGACATCCGGATTAATAAAATTTTAGACTTTTAAGCCTTCGGCTTAAAATGTAGTTACTAAGTTTTGACCCGTTCGTGTATTTATCAAACAAACATGTTTGTTTGATCTCAATTCCTTATGAACTTCACAAGTTCAATATTGTCTATCTTATTAAGTTCAAATCACAGATTTCATAAGTATTTTAAACCCGTTTTCGCTCATATGCTTATTTTGACCCGTTAAGGGATTTTAAGCATATTTTTGACATGAATCACTTTCATTCGTTTCTAGCATTATATTACCACATTACTTATCAATTAATCTTCCTCCACAACTATATTTGTGGCGGATTTAATGTGTTAATATATAAATTCTGATTTTTACCCCTCTGATCATTGTTTTACGACAAAGACTCCTATAGAGTTAATTGACCAAAGATTTACATCTTTCACTTTTTATACTTATTCTAAGTATTTATTTAATCATAAAACTTGTTTCCAAGCAACCTTTAAATGTCGTTTGCTCAATTTAGCTTATAAGGGCGTTTTGGTCCATTTTAGCCTTTCATTTACGATGAAGGACTTTTGAAAGCATGTTTGACCCAAAATCCCTCTTTTTAACTCTGATTTGGTTTGAAAAGTCATTGTGTTTTCAAAACACAATGACCATCATTTAATTCCTTCGGTTTACCTATTAAAGTAGCCAAATGTCTAATTTCGACTTCATTTAACTCTCATTGAACCTTACGTTCTAAATGAGTTGTTAACCTATTACACATACCTGGCTTGGATCAATATATTGATCCATTTCAATACCTTGCCTTAATAGCTGCTAAGTAATAGCGATGTAAATATCCATTCGATATTTATCCCTATAATCAAACAACTCGACAAACCATTAGTCTATATTGTCAAAGGGTGATATTTTCACCTTTTGACCCGTTTGGTCTAAGTGACCGTGTATCTTTGTGAGATGATATTTAATATCATCTTTTCTACATGACTCGCTCCGGTTTACACCGTATGTTCATTTTACTTATAAACCATTTCTAAATGCTTTTGACCCATTATGACTTTCGCCATAAAGTGTCTTTCATAACTAATGGTTATTATCAACGCGTGATCAATTTTAACGTTTTGCCCTTATTAGTTATATTGGTTTACCCTATAAGATAGCCACTCGAAACTCATTATCTATTAGCCAGTGTATGACCAATTAATCGTAATTAGTCCTTTTTTTAACCATTGGACATGGTCTATTATCATTGTCTTTTGTTCCGAACCGCACATGTCGTGTCGAAACATCACAATTTAAATAAGACTTTATATTATTCATAACCTATAAAACCAATAGGTATTAAATAAAAAGGTGTAAGCTTTACTTACCTAGCATCCAAATTATGCTTTTCATTCATTCCTGATTCGTTTGACCCGCTTTCTTCCCAAGCTTTCACCTAGCTCGTCAAGCGTCAAACTATCATTGAAATTTGTAAGATGGTTAGATTAGTCATAATCATTTACGACTATTCCATCCTACGTTCTTTATGTCGAAATTATCATTCGATCGTATAAAAGGTCATTTTGATTTTAAAAAGTCAAACTGCCTATTGGCAAAAGTAATTACACGATGTAGCTTAACTACTCATTTTATTACTTTTCCACTATACAGTAAGCATCCTTATTATGCTACCGTTTTAACTACTTATGAATTCAAGTTATTGTAATCGAATTTCATTCTATTAACACATGATGATATCAAACATCATTTTGATTATAATATATCATCATTTTCATTTTATCATACTAATCCATTTCCTAGCAAGTATAATCATGTACTCAAACACACAATTTGTTCAAGTATTTCCTGATTACTATCAGATATGATGATTCTAATCATAATTATATCATCAAATTCCTCATATGATTAACACCCACTTATCCTACTGTGGTAATTCAACAAATCATTCAGTTCATAGCATCATATGTATAATTTTCACTTAGGGTTATGTTCCTAAGCAAGTATACATCACTAATTCAATCATAGCTTCAATAGTTCATTCATAATTCGCGATTACGATGATTATTCAAATTTCACAACTTCACAAATCATCAAAATTTGACATACCTTATGATCCCCTAGATTGGGTGATCATTAATTCACGTTCATTTGTGAATTTGGGAGTCATTTGGCCCTTCAATTTGATGATTTAGCAAGAACTAGGGTTTTGAAGCTCTTGGGAGTTTCCTGGGCTCGATCAGAACACCCAGAACACACACCTTGTGTGTTTTAATTTGTTATTTCTTTTCTTTATAATACAACTTTCAAGTTATCCGAATTTGGTCCCTCTTGTTTAGTTAGTTATTAAGTAGGCCACAACCTACTTATTTCTAACAATATTTCCACTTCTTAACTAGGTTAAACATTCCTAGTTAAATTAGTGGGTTTGGGGAATCTACGACTAAGTTTATTTTAAGTCCCGTTAACTCGGGCTTCTATAAACTTTATTTTCTCAAAAGCTTTCTTTCAGCTTTTAATTTAATAATAGGCTTATTTATTTAAAAAATCCTAATATTCACCGGTTACTTTTACCACTACCGGTAGCTTGCCCGTCTTTTAGTATTAACGTGGTTTGATTACCAAACCCATTTTCGGGGTGTTACGCTGTTGGATTGTTACACTGTTGCATTAAAATGCTGCTCCTTTGTAGGTTTAGTGTGAACTACTGGATTTCACAGAACTGTTGGTTGAGAACCAGCACTTCTAGAAATCCAGAACTTCTGTCTTTGACTTGTTGACTTGGTCTTCTTATCTTCTGCCTTTGACTTTGATTGTTGACCAGCACTTTGACAATTAGGACTTGTTCTTCTAAACTTTGATTCTCCGAGGGCAGTAATTTGATGCAGTAGTAGTTGGGGCAGATGTTTTGAGAAGCCTTCAAGGGGAGAGAAACAGCTGGACTTGTGATTGTACTTTAACTTATTTCATTAGACAGGGGGATGATGGTTCTCTTGAGTTTTGGTTATCATTATCAACATATCATTTATAACCCAACATACATATATGTAGCATGCAAATGCACACATATGTAGATGTATATATGTAGTTTACAATGTACACATATGTACCTGTTGATCTAAATATTTTTTTTCAAGTGTTCTTTTATTTAGGTAAAGATTATTAAGATATAAATAGAAGTAAGAAAGAAGATTTAAAAATTTGATTGGTTGACAGTGGTTCTCTCGGTTCTCAAATCTCATTTTGGTTCTCATTTAATTCTAATCATATATATATATATGGGAAGGATATAACCAAAACTCATGTGAGTTCAAGAAACCTTGAAAACCTTATCTCCACCGTCCATCTCATCTAATCAATGGTGGATATTAAACTGGTACACAAAAGGTGTTTTTTCAAAGAATTTAACTGACAAAACTGTAACAGACAAAAATTATAACAACTTTACACTTTTTCTCTCATCTCTCATCTGAGACAAAAAAATGCGACAACTACAATTGTTACATAAAAATCTTGTTGTAAATTATAAGTTTTAAAATCCCATATACTTCATATAACCTATCTGAAAATTGCTACAAAAAAAAAAAAATAAATAAAAATAAAAAGAGTAACATGTGAAGTTACAAAAAATGTGAACAATTGAAAAATGTAACACATTCTATCTTCTCTCTCCATTGTTACAAAAAGTGTGTCAGTGTCAGTAAATGTTGCAGCGAACCGTTTTCAGAGTTTTTATTACTCAAATGAGATTTCTCCCTATAATTCACCTACATATATATATATATATATATATATATATATATATATAGAGGCCGGTTAATGTACAATACCTCTTATCCTACATTATGTACGTGATGCCCATAGCCATACGATCTTCAATCCATCTAACGTGGGCGAAACTAATTTATATCGTTAAATTAATCAAATTAATATATATAAAACCAACCGTGAAGGATAAAATTGATAATTTCTCTATCAAAATCCGGGTAATTTCGTGCGATGCCTTCTTCTTCTCCAACCAACTCTTCTGCAATTCAATATCAACATACGAAATTGGTTTACAACATGCGATGTTGGTATTTTTGTACAGCATGCGATTTTTGTATTAAAAGTAACATGCGAACATTGTTTTTTTGCAACACATGCGATTCCCATTTTCATTTGTCAACATGCATTTCCCATTTCCTTGGAAATGAAAATGCACATGCGAATTATAATTATTGTACATGCACATGAAAATGGAAACGAGAAATGAACATGCACATGCGAATTATACTTATTTGTCAACATGCACGTACGAATTATAATTCACTTGCACATGCACATGAAAATGGAAATGAGAAATGAACATGCACATGCACATGTGAATTATAAATTATTTGCCAACATGCACATGCGAAATATAAAATATTTGTCAACTTGCACATGTGAATTATAATTATTTGTCAACATGCGAATGAAAATGGAAATGAGAAATTACCAAACATGCACATGCAAATTTATTATTATCATGTAAATCAAAAAGTAACATACACATGTGAATTTATTGTTATCATGTAAACATGCACTTGCGAAATTTTTATTATACACATGCGAATTTTCAATTCCAGATCATAAGGGAATTAAAGGCTCTGAGTAACATCGCTCTGATACGAATCATAATTACCGGGATAGTGGTGTAACGAACTAATCGGGATCTGGAATTGTCAAATTTGCCCTCTGCTGATTGGATGGAAAGTCTGATATACCCTTATGTAAGAAAAATGAATCAGGGACACGTGTACGGCTGTTGGCATCGCGTACGTAATGTAGGATTAGGGCTTTTGTATTCTACACTTCCTATACATATATATATATATATATATATATATATATATATATATATATATATATATAGGGTCAGGATTTAGAGAAAACACTCAAAAATGTGAGAATGGAGAGAACGCTTATGGATCGTCAGATCAAAACAATATACGGACTAGATGACGCGGTGGCATTTTCGTAAATAAAATCACTTTTATTAATCTGACGCGCTTCATTAAGGGTAAAGGGTCTTTTGACTTAACATAAAACACCAAACCCACGCTATTAAAATCCCGCCTCAACACACATAGCACACTTCATCAAAATATAACGCCATAGATATAAAACGCCAAACTTTGGTTTTAATCGATAAAGCTGAACAAATAGTACTAAAACAACGGAACTTTATTACTAGCATTTACTGTAATAAAAATCGTGCCTAAAATACGCGCCAGAAACTTCCTATATAAACAAACTCTCATAACTACTAAAATCCACACCAAAACCACAAAAACCTATATTTTCCTCTATACCATTCATCTTATAAACGCCAAAAAAACCCAAAATATCAAAGATTCAAATCCATGTTTCTTTGATATACACTATTTTCTCAAAAAACTTTCGCTCTATGTAATGAGCAAGATCCTCAATATAAACGCCAAAACATACAAAAACCACAAAACTTCAAAAAAGCCATTTCATGGAGATTCTGTTTTTGTTCTCTATAAAGTTTAGCTAAACAGGATGGATAACATTGTTACACATCTTTCTTGACTGAGGATTAACAATGTTATCCATTTTGTTCAGCAAAACATTATTGAGTTTAGCACGACCAAAATTAGAAGTTTATGGAAGTTTTATTTAGTGGCGTTATTTTTTTTGGCGTTTGATTTCCTTGCCCGATCATATATTGTTTGTTATTTAACTTCGAAGTAGCATGTTATGAACAAAGAGGTAGAAAAAAGAAAAAGATGCAAAAAAAAAAGATTTAAAACGCCAAACTGAGAAATGTCTGTGTTCTATAGGATTGAAATAAAAAAAACACCAAACTACTCTACACTGGCTCTCAAATAGCATCTGTATGTGTTTTGTAAAAATGACAAATACAAAACGCCAAACTACTCTTCACTGGCTCTCAAAGACCTTGTCGATCTTCTTTTAATTACGGCCTGTTTGCATGTTGAAGCGTAATGTCCATAGGCTTTGCAGTTCTGACACTGTGTTTCTTTGGCCCCGGGTTTCGACTTTGATTTCTTTTTGTCGATTGCTATCTCCTGTTTAGATTTCAGGTGCTTCCGAGAACCAGAACCTTTGGATTTATAACCTACAGGGACTCTTATCGGATTCTTGTCGTTTTTATATTGACCAGTTATCTCGGCAAATCTATCCCTAGAACTAGCGGGATGAGCAACAATCTGCATATCTTGAACCTTCTTCATATAAGATTGAACATTATCCTTGTATAAGGATAGCTCCTCTTTATTACCAGATAAACGATTCAAAGTGTATTCGGTTGAATAAATAATATCTCCCATCATACTTTGCACATCAGGATCAAGCTCGGTCATATATTCACGACTAATTGAGAATTCAGGAGAGCAGTTTGGGGAGGCCTCTTTGCGCCATCTATTCAGAATGTATTGTTTTGGAAATTCCCTAATGTCCATAAGTCTCAAAACATAGAATATATGTCTACATAGCAAACCAAACTGTTCAAAACGCCTGCATGAGCAACTGCATGTGCAATCAGACTTACGGAACATTACCTGAAAAACGCCAAAAACAATATCTCTATAACGCCATGCATAGAATGTTTATCTAAAAAAGAAAAAAACACATTGCAAATGATAAAACGCCATTAACAGAAAACGCCATAAAAACCAAAACGCCATTATTTACCTCAAGTAAGGATGTACAAGGCTGTTGGAAGTCATTTACGTAAAACTTAACAAACCCATCAGGCTGATCTTCGTAACGTTGATTTATGCAATCCGCAACTCCAATAAGCTCAGCTTGAACATCACAAAAAATACTTTCTGTGTATATATCAACAGCGTGCCCTTCCAACAATTTGTAACTACTCTTCAACTGGGGTCTTTTGTATCGAGATACATGATCATTACGATGTGTGTGATACTGTGCTTCTATTGCAGTCTCATAATGTGTCATGAACTGAACAAGAGTAACTTTCGAATTGCACACTTGACCAAAAAAATGATTCTCACTCTCCGACCTGGATGTCGTTCGCATAAGACCAGACATATGCTCCATTCTATAGTATGCATGGATCCAAGATTCCCTAAGTGCAAAAATATCAGATAGCCAGTCATTATCTTCTAAATTGAATTCTGCGATAACCGTTTCCCATTCTGATTCAAACTCTTCAGGTGTGAGAATATCCGTCCACACAACACCACAAATACGTTCTTTAAAATTGGTGGAATTGCATAACCTAACACCAACCTATAAATAACACGAAAACGCCATGCATAAATAAAAAAAACAAAATACAAAACTTAATTAAAAAAACAGTAACAAGGTACAAAACGCCATGTATTTTAGAACACAGTGTATCCTAAAACGCCAAAGATAAAAAAAGCATAACAACCTTCAGAGAAAGTTTATGCATCACATGCCACATGCATAACCGATGCCTCGTGTCAACAAAGACAACAGAAATAGCCTTCTTCATCGCTGGATCTTGTTCAGTGACAACAACTTTTGGTTGAGAACCAACAGCTTTTAGAAAAACTCTTAACAACCAAATATACGTATCAGCAGTTTTCGACGCCAACAATGCTACACCAAATGAAACATTGCAGTGATGATTGTCTATACCAGTGAACGGTACAAACACCATAGAGTATCTGCATATGAAAACGCCATGAGAAATGAAATAATAATAAAATGCCATTGAATGTAAACTAGTAAAACGCCATTGCATGTAAGCTAATAAAACGCCATTGCATGTAAAATATAAAAATACCATTGCATGTAAATTAATAAAACGCCAAAAACAAAGAAGTTGAATTATAAAATATTACTTGTTGGAACGATACGTGGCGTCAAACAAAATCACATCACCAAACACGTGGTAATTACGTTTGGCTTGATCGTCACACCAAAAAAGACCCTTCAAACGATTCTCTTCGTCTGTGATGTAATCATACGAGAAATTAGGCTGAGAATGTTATTTTTCATTCAAGTTAATTTGCCTCTTATAGTTCTTAAATTCAACTTTACTTGCACCCACGTCTTCAAAACTGCCAAAACAAGTCTTCATAACATTAAACGCCTTGACAGGACCCAAATTCAGCTTAGACATGCTGTGTATAACATGCTTCTGGAGCTGAGTGAGGTATCATTCAGTTGGAAGAAAATGCTTATCAGCACGTTCAACAAGTTCATGATTGTGCTCCTCGACAAACTTATACACCTTCCAAAATCCATCCTCAAAAAGTACACATAACAGTGCACCACAATCAGTCCTCTTTGAAAAGTTAGATTGCACTACTAGCTCCTTTTGATTGGGGTCCAACGTATCAACCTTCTTGTCCTTATATACCCCAGCTCTCGTACACAAGAAATACTTAATATGTAAGACACCTTTAGAGTTTGTCTTTGTAGTCCCTTTCCTGACTGAAAACCCACACTCCTTGGCATACTTAACATACATTGAATAACAATCATCAAGGCTTGAGAATACCATGTCCTTCTTGGGCTTTAATTCTTCACTGACGTCAGGAATGATAAATGGTAATCCAGTTTTGGGGCAATGCCTTTGACTCGAGGAAGAGACTTCGTCTGAGAAAACACAGGGAGGAACAGGAAAATCAGAAAAATAGAGTGATGTCTCGTAATAACATTATACATTAAAACGCCATTAATTGAATAATAAACAAGACATAATAAACACATAATTTAAAAACGACATGATAAAAAAGCCATGAGATGAATAATTAAAAACACTTAACAACATAAATAACTAACAAAATATAACATCATAATGAAAACGCCAAAATTAACAAAACCAATGTTTACACAAATTAACAAAATAGTAATAACTGATATTCACAAATACTAATAAATAAAATTCAAAACTAATCAAATAGAAGAAAAACGCCAATGATCGTAAAAACATAAGAAATACACTAGAACGTAAACGACAATTAAAATTAATATCGAAAACTCCAATTGCAGTTCTTAAAAATAGATTAAATATCAATTAAAACGCGATTAAATTGCATAATTGAATAACGCTATTGAAAATCATACAACACATTATAAAAATAATAATACAAAAAAACGCCATAGAACAATGATAAAAGAACAAAACGCCATATCTATTGCATGATTTGCTGGAACGAAAAATAGAAAACGCCAACGGATTTTACTTTGTCCAACAGAATCCACGTTAAACGCCATAGATCTGAGGAAGCTTGCAAAGGAGGTAAAAGCTAACAATAAATCTTTGGAGTTTTGATTTGATAGAGATTTATAACGCGAATAAGGAGGGAACGTATAAAAGGACAATCGTACCCCCGCATAACAATTAGGCCCCCCTGCCACGTGTTGGGCCGGGATCCGTTCTCACCGTTCTCACACTTTTCACCATTCTCTCCTGAACCCGTTTCTTATATATATATATATATTGCAAATTTTAGCCAGTTAACTAATAATAGAATATCATCTAATTATTGTACAACAACTATAACGGATTTTCCTTGTGAATGGTGTTTGTTAGTAAGTTTTGGTTATTATATTGTGAGACTGTTGCATCTTATTTGTCTCATTTTCTTGTCCTATGCCCTTGTAATTACTTAAAAGTGCCACTTGACATACATGAAATTCACAACTAAAAGTTGGCTGCAATATGCATATATTATCCGTCGTAATTATTTTTCTTGGTTTTTAGTGTTGTTAATGGCAGATGTAAACGCATCTTCTGCCGGCATTTTGTGTTTTTGCTGAGGCATACACACCATGTAATTCACCAACTATTGAAACAAATTTGTTCATTTCGATAATATTAAGATAGTCATAACATATAATGTAGACGGTTATTCTTATTTTGATGGTTAAACACTTAACCTGATCGCAGACTCATATCCTCTATGGAGTTCAATTTCCCTTTGTTTCAAACCTTTTTCACATTCCTCTTCGTGTTACTAGTAATCAAAATCTTGAACCGATCCAGAACAAATCATTCAACTCCCAACCTACCTCCTGGGCCAAGAAAGCTGCCTCTCATTGGAAACCTTCTTGATGTTGCAGGTCCACTTCCACATCATACTTTGGGGAACTTGGCAAAGAAATATGGACCGCTGATGCACCTACAACTCGGAGAGAATTCCACCATCATCGCCTCGTCAGCAGAAACTGCAAAAGAGGTTATGAAAACTCATGATTTAAACTTTGCTTATCGTCCTTTCCTTCTTGCTGCACATATCATAGCTTATAAATCCACAAATATTATGTTTTCACCATATGGAGAATATTGGAGACAACTCAGAAGGATCTGCAATACCGAGCTTTTAAGTTCAAAACATGTACAATCACTTAGACCAATAAGAGAACAAGAGGTCTCGAATCTCATCCACACGATCTCTAAACAATCAGGATCTGTAATTGATCTTAGTGAACTTATTTATGCATTAACATATGGGATTACTACAAGATCAGTGTTTGGAAAGAAGGTGAAGGATCAAGAAGCACTCATATCACTTATTGGTGAAGCTATAGAGTCTGCTGGCGGATTTACTCTTACTGACCTTTATCCTTCTTCCAAAGTTATCTCCTTTGTTAGTGGTTTTAGGCCCAAACTAGAAAAGATTCATCAGAAAATTGATAAGATGTTCAATGACATCATTCAAGAGCACGAAACTTGTGAAGATGGAAAAGGAGATGTGAATCATTTGCTTTTAGATGCTCTTTTGAATGTCCAGGAGTATGGCAATCTTGAAGTTCCGTTGACCATCGATAATATCAAAGCAATTATCTTGGTTAGTATATTTTTGTTTTTATTTGAGGTTACAGTATCGGTCTATTTGAGTTATCTTTTATGTTAAACAGGCCAATTAAGAGTTTTGTCAAGAACTGCAAGGGTCAAATAAAGTCGCCCAAAAGAGATTTTTTTATTGCAACCTTCTCTTTGTAAACATAGTTAACGTATTAATAATTGATTAAAATTTTAAAAATGGAGTTCGTAATCTTGATATTGACCATGGACAATATCATAGAAATAGTAAATATGCATCTTTAAAGGTGGCTATTTTGATCCATTTACTTATAGATGGGTTGATTGATCTGGTTTATCTTTTATCTCGAAGGGGTCAAATTTAAAAACTAACCTATAACACTTAGTCGAACTATAAAGAAAGAGAGGCTAAGGTTACAAAGTAAGGTCAGCTGGTTAAGGAAATCATGTATATTCTGTAATCATAGTTACCTTACTAATTAATTAAATATCAAAAGTTTTCAAAAAATGAAGAAATGTTTGTGGGTCACTTTACGCGCTCATCTTACCTCGTACTAAAAGTCACCAGTTTCAAACCAGACTAGTTTTGACCCTTTACCCAACTGACCCGCCCATCTTGCCACCTCTAATCTTTATGATTCCTTTCATATCTTGGATTCCTAAGTTTCTACATTTTTTAAACCATGCTTATCATTTTCTCAGGATGTATTAGGTGCTGGTAGTGACACGTCATCAACGGTCATAGAATGGGCAATGTCAGAGCTGCTAAGGAACCCAAGCATAATGCACAAGGCCCAAACCGAGGTCAGACAGGTTTTCAGCACAAAATCAACCATCGATGAAACCGACATCCACTCGTTGCACTTCTTAAAGATGGTTATCAAAGAAACCCTAAGATTACACCCTCCTGCACCATTGATGCTGCCAATGGAAAACCAAGAGAAATGTGAAATCAATGGGTATGAGATTCCAGTGAAGACTAAAGTGGTTGTGAATGTGTGGGCAATTGGTAGAGATCCAAAGTATTGGAAAGAACCGGAGAGCTTTAATCCAGAAAGATTTATTGACAGTTTACTAGATTATAGAGGGCTTGATTTTGAGTATATACCGTTTGGTGCTGGAAGGAGAATATGCCCAGGCATATCTTTTGGATTAGCCAATTTGGAGTTGCCACTGGCGTCTTTACTTTATCATTTTGACTGGAAATTAGCAAATGAGAGCATGAAAAATCAAGATCTTGATATGACCGAATCTTTTGGTGCAACTGTTAAAAGGAAAAGTGTCCTCAAACTTGTACCATCTGTTGTTCATCCTCCTGCTTAGGGTGAAGTTCTATGATTAGAATAAGATAATTAGTTATAGTATAATTTGTAATAAGAGATAATGTGTGGATATGCATATGTTGTTTAAAATTGTGATTTATAAAACTAAGTAACCCGCGTTTTGTTGTTTGAAGATACTAATCTTCGAAAACACTTTTATTTTTGCTTCTGCATAAACTGAATTTGTAAATGTTTTCAATACTATTAGGAACCCGGGGCACTCCGTGATATTATCACGGGAACAAAGTTTGACGCGTGATGGCCGGCCGCCGGTACATGCGGTAACGCGTTATACATTAACGAAATCCATTTTCCGTTATTTCCTTCACGCGTTATGATTTTGGTTTGTGAGGGTATTTGTTGGTTGGGGGGAAATTGTTGGGTGTGGTGGTGAGTGATGACCACCCCTACTAAAAATGCTTGTGAGTGATGGAAAAATGGTCAATGGCATGGCGAAACTTGATTGGTGCTTGTGAGTGATAAATTCTATCACTAGTGAACCACCCCTAGTCCCCTTATACTTTGTTTTGTCATCGTGGTAGTTTAATTCATTTTCTACATTGCTTTATGAAATTCTTTTATGATAAATTAACTGATTTCTAGAATCTTAACAATAAAAGTGGATGATTTTCTAAATAGTACTTTTAGTTATGTTCTAATTAACATAGAATGTGTTTTTCTGAATTATATTATCTGGTCATTTGTTAATGTTATTACTGCTTATCCGCTCACTAGCAATTGCTCATGCATGTTCTTTGTTTTCTTTCATGCGAGAAGAGTGTACCTTTTAGAGATATTCAGACGTGTAAAATGGCGTTATTTCCCCAAGAGGACAAGGGGTCATGGATTCGAGTCCCATGGTGGACAATGGTGTAGAATTAGAAGTAGATTATATTGCTATCAAAGAAAAAGGTATTTGATGCATTGCAGATATTGTATGGTCTTTATAGTATTATTAGTTATATTATTTAGTGAAGTTATTGGATGGGAATACTAGGATATAATAAAGTCCTTTTCATACATGCTATACAATAAAGTTTTTTAATTTGCTATTAGACTACACAATTCAGTTAGAATGAGAAAGGCGTATTAGAAATTGCACTACCCCTTACCTTGTGTTTAAGGAGTTGGAAATAGATGTTATAAGTTGATAAAAATGTCATTGATTGTATGCTCTTGGCAAGGGTTCGCCAACTAAACAACATCATTGTAGAACAAACCAGGGGCGGATCTATGCTTTGTCGAGAGGTAGCCCGGAATACCCTCAACTTCTTGGCGACGTGCACTTTTCTTTCTTGTTTTCTCCGTTTTATATATGGGATACCCCTCGACATATATTAGGATACCCATGAAAGAAATAGAAATGAAAAATCAATAGTAGAATTCTTAAGAAAGGGATGGACACCATGTTTGTTCCATGTGCTAGGTGCTGGTTATGAGTTTTACTAATGAAGAAGATGATGAAAAGTATTTAAATAATAAATTGTTGGGTCTTGTGCCCTTCAAATTAAAAGTATCATGTACCCAATAGTTTAAAGTCAGGTCCACTAAGTATTAAGTTTAATATTAAACTAGTCTAATACCCGTCCGGTGGACGGGTGTATTACTATTATGACGGCACGTCTTTTTATTTACATTATAAGGAAAAACATTATTTCTTTAAATAAAGATCCAAAAGACTTGAAAACGCAATGTTAGAATACTTGCCCATACTCCGATCATCCACCATAGTGATTTTGCTGATAAACATGTCATCAGAACTGGTTACCGGACTGCGGAGTCCTACACATAACCATAGCAAGAACAATACCCATTTGCTATTTGTTCCTTGAAATCAACATCTTTTACTTTCCAGTAAGATATATTTTCTCTACACTAATAAAAATATAAACGAATGGAATACGCAAGAATTGTTATATCTATACACTTTTTAAAAAATAAAAATAAAAAAACACCACATTCATAGCACTTTACACTTATAAGAGTACTTTAAAACTAATTTTGTATCTACTGATAAAAAAAAACCCCTTGTACAAGCCAATTTAGTCCCCAATTCACCTTAAAAAAACCCTTGTCCTAAGAGTCTAGGACACAAAGTCAAATTTACCAATATTGGTCCCTGTTTAGGGCCAAATAAAGAAGTCTTCAACGTGAGACCCAACACTGGTCAATTCTAGTGTTTGAGACTCAATTAATATTATAAAAAGCGCTACAAAAAAGTAGTCATAAAATCAGAATCATAGTATTATAAAAAAGACATATATGAAGAAAATAAAGATATACCACGAGCAAAAACTGAATGCAAGTAGAAACATTTTGAATCTGCAAGCCTATAAATTCAAACAAAACTATGTTCACAGCATCCAAAACTTCAACCACATGGCATCCTATGTCTCTTGAAGTCGATTCAACTTTAACTTCTTCCGCTATTTAGTGTATGCACACGTATAGCTGAATCATCAAAATAATTAACTTAACCGGACATATTAGAATAAATGTGACAACTCGTAATTCGAACCTGCTTCTGTGTAAGTTACGTGCTTATGTGAACTATTACGATTATTAAACGTTATGATTTTGTGTTTTATGTAATGTAATGTATGTATGTATATATTGGCTCAAACGCACAACCTGAACCAACCGCACAACCATCACTCGATCGCACAAGCCCTTTGGGCCGTGTCACTTGTATTTGGACTTAAGGGCGGCCCAAGTGAGGGTTCGGCCCACCCATCATATACACATAACACATGGAGTGTTGTAACCTTTCACACTTTTACCATAACTTTCTCACACACAAAGAAACCCTAGCTCTCCTCCTCCCTCTCGAAAAACTGACGGCAATTATTTCCCCTCCATCGAGGCTTGTTCGGATCCATTCTCAATTCTTGTTCTCCTCTCAATCAGGTTAGTGTTCTAGTGTTGGTTTGTTACTTGATTGTATGATGTGCGATGTATATATGTATGTTTTGCACAATAATCTTGGAATGATATCGGATGGATGTTGATATGAATTTTATGATAATGTGACCGGTTCATATGTGTGGTTGGAGCATGTTTATGTTAATCGGATGTTGCTATGATTCGGGTTACATGTTATTCATTTAGAACCGTGTAGATGTTAATCGAATTTGCATGTCATTGTTCTAGAAACGAATGTTTGCTAACCGGTTGCATGTGTGAAATTGGACCGAATTATAAGGGTTGTTTAGATATTGTTATGCTTTGGTTATGATTAGGGTTCTTGAGAAAATGATTGAAATATGCTTGTTTGATCGGGTAAAGGCATAGGGGGAAATTGTTAATTGATTGTTGTAAATAAGGAAACTGATAAGTGATTGTAACCGATTGCCTATGATTCGGGAAATATTAAATCAGTTACACAAGTTGACCGATCGCACAAGAGCCAAACGCATAAGCTAGTCGACCGCACAAGCTCCCTAATCGCACAAGCCTTGTCAGTCGCACAAGGTGTTTTCACTCGGGTTACTGGACCGCACATGGGTTGAGGTCCGTTTAACTGTTGGGCCTTAAAAGCCCAAATCACTAGCACATCACTCAGTCCAATCGCACAACCCATCCAGTCGCACAAGGCTACTGGATCGCACAAATGTTATGTTGATTAACTGTTGGGCCGGGTGAGTAGACTTGGGCTGGGTAATAAAGCGGATCGCACAAGTGTAGTTAGTCTGATTGGGCCGGACCAGCCCAATTACAATCGCACAACCCGTTCAGAACGTACAAGGCTGTTCGGGTCGCACAACACTAGTACGTTATGTTAATTGGGCCGAGAATCGGTTATTGGACTGTTATGTTGTTGGGCCGGGATATGAGGATCGCACAACATGTTGTGGATCGCACAACATGTTGTGGATCGCACAACATGTTGGGCCGGTTGCCTTTGGGATTATTCAAATCGCACAAATTGAATGCACTACTTGACTGCTAAGTGTTGCCCTGATCTACGTGCTTGTAACGTGTTAACCTGTGTGAAACATACGTGCATTACTTGAACCAAACCTGACTTGTATGGTAGCCCTGTTAGGACGTGATTGACCATTCTTAATTCAAGTAACTTTGGTATAACCTGCCGAGCAATCCCAGGTGAGTTCATTGCATTTTCTCAAGCATGCGTCCCGGTGGTTTGGGACAACTGGTAAACATTTGGAAGGGAAACTTTGGGTAAACAACTTAATCGGTTTTGGTTATTGAACATGGGATCTATCATCGGATTGCCTGGAGGGCAATGGGGGTAATTAGTTGATAGCGCTATTAGGTAGGAAACCTCACACCGGGCCGTAAGGACGGGGGTGAACTAATTATCTGGGTTTCACTATGGTTGTTAAGAGGCACACTCCTTTGTTACGTAAGGGCGTTTTCCCTAGGGTAACTAGCGTGAACAACATAGTGGGTTGCTAAGAGGCACACTCCTCGGTTACGTAAGGGCGTACTCCCTAGGGTAACTAGCATGAGCAACATCGCAACACAACATTGAATCGCATTAACATATATCTGGTAACACAACACGTTAACAAGACCTTGAACTCACCAGCGTAGTCTGACACACTTGTTTGCATGCTTGTAGGTCGTTAACCTTGGAACATGGACTTGCTATCTGGGAGTGCTGGAGTGGTCATGGATCGAAGCTTTCGGATTATCTTACATTTGATACATTGGTTTTAAGTGCTATTATGAAACATTTGCTAAACGATTTATTGCATGCTTCCGCTACACAACATTTTGGGAATTGATATCATGTTGACATTTTATTTCAGTAATTAATGACATGTTTTATTTAAGTATGTACCGTTGGTTCAATGTGATTGGTGGCTCGAACTCTGATGCGTAACACGCCTCGCGGGGTTTCCGCAGGTGGAATTTTGGGGGTGTTACAATAAAGTTCAATGCTTTATTGATTTAAAATAGGACAAGAAAAAGCCACCATGGTGCGGGTCGGGTTAAAATATCTAGCATGGTTTCCTTCTCTCTAGGGGTTAGTGGGATCCCTCTAGTAAGGTTGAAAGCCAGTAAATGAACATTAGTCCTTTGCATGTGCCAACTATATGCCCGTATCCCTCCAGCAACTTCAAATTGTATCCACAACAATTGTCGAAATTTGATAATATTCAATATAACATTGAATGACGCTTTTAAACTGACCAGTGATAGCCACACGCCTGCAGTATGCCAATCAAACTTTGGAGCGTTAAGGATTGTCTCTTCATACTCGTATTCAAGCTTCTTATAGATAGCTCTGTCACTTTTTCCAGATCTTAATTCTTTGCGGATAAGCTACAATAGAAGCAAACATAATGAGTCCGTGTTTAAATTAACTAATTAATACCCTAAATATAAAAAAGTATGAGCTTCAATGAACAACTAGCAAGAGTCACCATCCTGAGGAGAACAACGATATCAGCCTGCGATTCTTCAATGGACTGACTACCTCACTCTAAGCAGCAAACATTATGAGTGATGTTTCTTGCTCATTCATCCACAATCTGCCATGAGGTACCAAAATTCAATATGGTGATGATAAAGGTTGATGCTGTTACCAACATTCGATATGGTGATGATAGAGAAGCCGTTGTTTTCGCATCATCTACGCCACGGAAGAATATTTTGTATTGGAAACGTGTTTCACATAAGATCAACCCAAACTTATAATTGATGTTCAACAAAATTGTTCTAATTTGTATGAAATTGTAAGGAAAATAAAACCGACAGAGGGAATCGCCGATGTGAAAGCTTTCTGATCTTGATTCGAAGATATACCTGAATCTTTTTGAGATCAGAAGCAACAATGAAGCAGGGTCTTCTTGTCAACAAAAGACACTAAAACAACCCAAATTCATCTCGTAAGAGAGCAAATCATTAAAATTAAACAACTTACAACCTAAACCCCGCATCAAAGGCAAATAGGAAAGAGACATCGCAACTGAATGATTCACCCCGGTGAGATGTTTTGAACCAAAACCATACCTGCACCGGTAATCCTAGCACATGCACCACAATAGAAAGATGCAACACGTTGATTTGCAGCCCCATGTCTTCTTCCTCAAGCCATTTTCAGTAGACATTGCTCTTAATCTCGATTCAACTATTCAAGTTAAAAGAAACAACTACCTAAGAAGGATCAGGTCAAGTGAGTTGAGAGTTGTTCATTGATCGATGTCGTAAGGTCGGTCAAAAATATAGTGAAAAATGTCCTATTCACCTTTAACTAGTAAGGGCAAGTAGGGTGTCGAATCCACGGGGAATCAGTGGAAAGAATGAAAGCTCATTGTTTCAATTATCATCTAATTCTAACTAATTGCCTTTTGCAGTTTGAGAATGATTGTGAAAGCAAATGTGAAATTGTAGTTGTAAACAATAATGAGAAAAGGGACCAATCTCCGGGTTTTCAGGTTATGCAGAAAATCAGGTTACTTAGTTACAACTAGTTGAAAATCACATAGACATGATTTGTAAAACTTGTTTTGATAAATAATTAACGGACAATATATTTGATTGCAATGATCCACGATTGAAACCGAAAGATTGATGCAAATGAATAGTAATCCAGTTAATTACCAATTTTAGATTTCATAAACATTAACAGGTTCAATGATTAAAGGTTTAAAACAATGACATCCTAGAATTTAATCCCGGTTGTTGATGAACAAACCAAATAATTGATGAACACGAATGAATACGATAATCAAATAATGTTTAATCAAAACAAAAACAATAGGAACGACTAACCGAAAGTTTAATCGAATCCTAATCCAAAAAGTGGTAACAAAAAGCAAACCCAATGTTCAAACATGAACCCTAGTCCCGGAGACGGTCACAGGACGACTAGCCGCTCATGACGCTCGTACGATCTTCCGAAGCTTGGTTGAAAGTCGAGTTCATGATGATTTGGATCTTGAGTGCGGAATATGTGTGATGATCGATGATGTTGGATGATTTTTTAGAGCTCCAAAATGGTGTAATACGGCTGCCCCTCCACTCGATGATGAGAAAAAAAACCATTGCATTAGGGTTAAACCCCTTTTAAAATCCCAAAAATAATTAACCCGTGTTTTTTCGAAATTCACACCGTAAGTTACGGCCACAGTTCGTAAACCACGATATACCATGTTTCTGTTTCTTTTTGTTGTTTGCTTTGACTGCCTCCAAAGTAAAAGAATGATAATGACTTGCTTTTATTATTAAAATAATAATTCTCACATATCTTCACTCAGCCGCCAAATATGATAACCTTGATTTTGCTGCCTCAAAGATCGATCCTCATGAAGTATTGATGAAACAATGGTTAACCGGGCAGGGTTAACACACTGGTCTCGTCAAGAAGGGTTAATCCCTTCCTCTCGAGGATCGCTGGCTGGATCACCGGTGGTTGATCTCCTGCACAAGGAAACAAGCCGTGACTCGTAACAAGGAGGATGGGGTGGGGGGTGCTCCTTGTTACCACTCTCCGGCGTGAGAATCAGTAGTTTGCTTGGGAAGCAAAGTAAGATAGTAGTAGTAGTGAGAGAGTTGTGAAGAGATACCTCAAACCTGGTTTGGGGTTGGTATTTATAGCCGAGGAGTGAAGGAGGATGATGATTGATGGACTGACGACGTGCTGCACCTTTGCAGGTGTGTCAGGCTTGTCGGTTGTGGAGGTTACGCCACGTCAGTCCATTGCTTACGTAGCTCTGACAGGTAACTGCCATTGGCGCCACTTGCACTGTGGTGTCAGTCCCACTTGTTGAGTGCATAGGATGCGGTGCAAGCCGCATTGCTACGTGCGGTAACATCTGAAGTTACCGCGTCTCCTACTTGTGATCAAGGAATACGCGAGATGCGGTGCTAGCCGCATCGTCGTCCGCGGAGACTATTTGCCTGCATCCCTTGTCGTGACGAAAATGCCCATATGGTGCGGTGTCAGCCGCACCGTTACGTTCATCTTCTTCTATGCCTAAGGTAAGGCTTTCTTGTATTGATAGAAGTGTTCACTGGATGCGGTGCGATGCCGCATCACTGTGAATACTTCCGTTTTCGTACACCAGATGTGATGCTATGTCGCATCACTCTACCGTTCTCATGTTCCATGCAAGTCCTCCTTCGTTACTAGGTAGATTGGATTCAACCCTTGTGCCGACGCGTTCTCGCATGGGCACAAGTAGGTTGTTAGCTAATGGGGGTTTTGATAAGGGTAATGGTCACTCACGGTCGATGCTGACGCGAGATCTGGGACCATACCCCTTCAAGTCCCCCCAGTCTAGTGTTGCTGCCGCATACAAGTTGTATGCGGGAGGAGTACTGGACTATGGTGTTTGGAAGGTAGTTTGCAGTCTGGAGAAGATCCTAGACCATGTGTGGTCTTTTCTGTATGTAAATCAAGCTGGAGGTCTGGAAGGGTCATCTGACGCCTCTTCCGTATCGGTGAAGGAATCTCGTCTGATGCGAAATTCTCAGCCGATTTATGTCACCAGGTGGCTTGCCACCTGTTGTTGTGCCGAAGGTCTCTTGGAGACTTTGTTAGTAATGCTGCACAAACTTCGAACCAACCTCTGAGATGGTGGTTTGAAAGTATGCAGAGGTTTCCCACCTCTGAAAGGTGGTCTTTTCTTCAAACCAATTGTTGAATTGGTGCATGAAGAAGAAAAGAAATTTTTTGATCAATCTCTGAGATCTGGATCAAAAGTAGTTGATGCTTGTAAGTGCTTTGCTCGAGCTCTATGTTCAGCATCTAGTCGTGAGATGACGATCCCTTTTTTGTTGGGTTTTCGTGTTTCTCATCATAGCTCTCTAGTAACCGCATGTCCTTTGCGGTTACCTCGTTGCGTCATTGTTGGCCATGTTTGGTCGAACAATGTAGATTTGTACTATGGGTAAATAAACATGGTCATAGGCAAGGGTATGCCCACCATTGTTTATTCTATGCGGCCCATAGGCGGGCAAACAAAGTCATAAGCAGACTTGTTACCGCTGTTCGGACGCTTGCTGTTCGACAAGGGCTCGTTTAAATCGCGTATCTGCGTTCGTTTTGGAGCCACTTACCTTCCCGCTCCAATACCGAGTTCGCCTTGAAGTAGCTTCGCTCGGTGATGTGGAGTTACGTTGGCTCTTCCGTAGCAACCAGTCTGCGGAAGCTATGGTTATGTCCGCAGCTACTCATGAGTGTCTGCGGTGTTGCATTCCCATATTCGCTCGAAGCGGGTGTGTTGCTTGGATGTAGCTCTTGAAGGTTCAGGAGACAGGGTTGCTGATGTGCGTTCGCGTACATTCCCTTCCTTCCTTTTGTTAAAGAAGGTGTTCGTGTACCCTCTGCGGTTGTGAACCGGACAGGAGGGATTTGAAGCTTGAAGAGAATGAAGGTAATGCGGTTTACCTGTGTCTGAGATGCGGTTCAGTCCAACGGACAACGCTGGTTCTGAGCATCTGACACACCTGAACAGGCTCGTGTGTGTCATTTCCGCATATTCCACGTGTGCTCGTGGGTAGTGCGGATAGGTATTATACCCCCTTATAGTGTAGAGATATATATTTTTACCTATTTTTAGGGGTATGTTAAAAAACGACATGCGGTATGGGTTATGGTGCGGTATACCAGAGAAACCGCATGCCGCTTATAATTGGATAATGTAGTCGCTTTTTGTTGCATATGTGGCTGATCTCACGTGTGAGTTGGTGGAAGTTGGTGAGATCTTCCTGGCATGTGCTGAAATGAAAGGACGTTTGCACTGCCCGAGGCATTAAATGCACTGTAGCAAAGAGTGTAAACGTCTCTTTTGTCAGGCGCGTGTCCGGCCACGCGCGCGTGATAACCGTCAGCGAAAACGTCGCTTGACACGTGGTGTCATACGATTCGCTCTTTTTGAACGTGATGATTTGTTTTCTCCCTCCGCATTAATTGCGATGGGTATATAAGGGGAAACCGTTCGTGGTTTCCCCTCACTTGTTCGAAATTTCAAAAATTTGCCGGTGAGAGAAAACTGTTTCTTTGTCTTCTCCGACGATATTTCTTGAAGTTCCGGTGAGGTTTTTGGTTGTTCCACTTACTGTCTTCTGTTTCTTCGATATTTTCTGATGGCTGAACCATCAAATCCACATAATGTGGAGGGTGAAAACCCTGAACAGCCGGTAGTAGCGGCTGATGAAGACGAAGATGATGACGTTGACGTTCCCGGTGGTGGGTTACCGGTGTTGAAGTGGTTAAAGGGTGGTTTTAAACTCCTGATGGCCACTGTGCAGATGGCCGACGATTGGGATGCCACCTACCCACAAGAGGGGGATACCGGTGCCGATGCTCCGGCCGGTTATATAACCTTGTGGGCTGATTTTTTCAACGACGGCAACCTTAGGTTGCCGGTGACGGTGTTTGTTGCGGAGGTATTGGAGTATTATCATCTCCATATCTCCCAACTTAGTCCCTTTGGAATGTTCCGAATTAGGAACTTTGAATATACATTCCGTGCCCATGGCTTGCCCATTACAGTGGAAAACTTCCAGCGTTTCTACCAGTTGACGGTGAACACCGGTTTTTTCTCGTTTACTCAACGGCATGGGAGCTTGAAGTTGATGACGCCTCCTAAGGGTGTGACAGGCTGGAAGAAGAGGTTCTTCTATGTGAAAGCCTGTGCGGTCTAAGCCAGCATGTCTTTCAGGAATGTCAACGTTGGAGTTTCTGATGAAGATATTCCTGTTGCCACCGCAAAGACCGTGGACTGGTTCTCTAGGCTGCGGCCTATTGAACTCAAGAAGTTAGATAACAATCAACTGTGGGTATTGCGGATGATGCTCACGAGACCAGATAGGAAGGCAAGGCCCGTTTTGCGGGAAAAGTGTGGTGGTAAGCTCTTTACACTTTGTTATTTTCCTTATTTCCTAAGCCTTGTAGTAACCTGTATGCATGTATCAGCGGATGCGGTTGGCTTGTGGAGAATGTTTGAGCCCGATTTCGAGGGCCGGGTTGAACTTATTGCGGTTGAGCTGAAGAAAGGCTTCAACCTTGAAATTCTTAGCAACTTCCGCGTACCGTCGCGTGCCGTGCTGGATGCCCCGGTGCTGGGAGACGCAAGAGGTAGGTCGTACGTTGCATTTGTTTTTCCAGTTTATCGTTTTGACTGGTTTTGTTGATTGTGTCAATCCAGGTATCCTTGCGGATTTGGGGAAGTTTGAGAAGCGCATTCCCAAAAAGAATGCGGAGAAGAAACCGGTGAAGAAAACCGCGCGGGGTCGTGGCAAGGGGAGTTCTGAAGGCTCAGTTGCCCCTTCTTCAGTTTCTAAAGCCGCAGGTACCTATCGATCTTGTTATCGCGGATATACCGATTACGTGGTAGTATCTGACACCCTTGAGGGTTTGGGTGTTATAGGTAGTGGTGCGGCTGCGGGTGGAACTGCTGTGGTTCCCCCCGTTGTTGGTGAGAAAAGAGGACCAGAGCAGAAGGCTGCTGGTGGTGGTGAACCGAAACGTCGGAGACTGCAGACCAAGAGAGTTGCTCCGGCGCAAAAGAAACCTGCAGTTGCTGTTGGTAAGTATATCCCTTTTCATTGTTTTGTATGTACAATATGTGGGAATAACCATTAATGCTCTTTGTGTTGCAGAATCCCGAGATGCAGGGTATTCTTTCTTTGACTTCCCTTCGTCTCCTCTGCAAACCGCTGCTGCGGGTGCGGGGGTATCGAAGGAGACTGTCGGGCCCAAGGAGCCTACGGCCCCTTTTGTTGGGCCGGTTCGCGATCCCCCCTTGGAGAAGACGGTGGAAACGACTGCTGACCAGATATTCGACACTGTGGATTCCTCAGACAATCTGATCTCTCCTAATGAGGGTGATGGATTGGACTTGAGGTTTTCAGATACTGGTAAGCAGAAGTCTGATGCTGAGGTGCGGCAGCAGGATGCTGAGCCGCGGAAGTCTCCTGCTGGTGAGAAGGGTACCGGCTCGTCTGCTGGTGGTGCGGGTTATGATGGGCCTCCAATTCAGCCTGGGGAGTCTGAATTGGAGTATTACTACTGCACTTACACGCATGGTCGCAGTACTGTGTATCACCGACCCCCCTGGACTGTTATGCAGGGGGATGATATTTCTAATGACCCTTCTGCATGCAAGGAGATTTTGGGTGGTCTGGGCACCCCTTTTGAAGTGGAACGTGCCCGTGCTGCACCCCGGGAGCTGCGTATAAACCAGCTCTCAACAATGTTAATAGGATCTTCCATTGTGGCGAATGCCATTTTGGAAGATTACAAGGTGTTGGGCCGCCGCGAGGAAGAAACTGCTCGCATGCGGGCTGAAGCGGAGAAGTTGGTCGAGGTTGCTCGTGCGGGTGCGGAGCAGCTAGAGAAGGATAGAGCTGCTTTTGAGAAGCAGAAGCAAACCTCGGAGTGGGCTGCCGCTGCTCAGCTGAAACAGGTTCGTACTCTTGCCAAACTTCTTTCTAATGAACGCAAGAGTTGGAATGAAAAGTATTCCAATGAGCGCAAGAAGTGGAATGAATCTTGGGCGAAGCAGAATGACACCCTGTTTCGTGCTCGGCAGGAGTTGACGAACGCCAAGGCAGCGAACGTTACCTTGGGTAAAGAAAAAGCTGCAGCAGAGGCCATTGCTGTGAAAGCGCAGCAGGCGAAGGCCGAGGTCCTAAAGGCGCTTGAAGAGGCCAAGGAAGCCGGGGCGCGTGCTGCAAAGGCCCTTGAAGAGGCCGAAGAGAAGGAGAGCCGCTCTTCTAAGGCTCTTGAAGAGGCGAATGCGGAGCGCATTCGTTTGGATAAAGTTGTTGCCAGCCTTCAGGTATGTTTCGTTACCTCTGCTGTATATTTCCTTTATTGTTTTGAAAATGTTTATCGAGTGAACTGTTTGCTGTTTTGTGACAGGCTGAGGTTCAAGCCCGGGAGGTCGCGGTTACAGACCTTACTACCCGCGCGTCGGTTGCGGAGGAGCGGGCTGATGCCGCTGTTGAGGCCAAGGATGCCTTGGTGTCCTCTTTTGACCAGCTGAAGGCTGATCGTGAGTGGTTGCAGACTCACGGTATCGCGCGTGTAAGTATCCGTTGCCTTTACATTTGCTTGGATTAGCATCCAAGACTTATGATCCTTTTATTGCAGATTGTTGAGGCTATCATGAATGCCCCTGAGACCGCAGCTGGTTTGGACCTGGTTAAGGAACGTGTGCGCGATGCTGGTTTTAAAGCTGGTTATAACCGCTGCATTGGGCATATTAATGTATTATCCGCGGGCGGTTATACTGATAAGCGATCCGGGTTCCATGGTGTGGACACCGAGTCGCTTCTTAAGGCGGCCGAAGTCTCCTTTTATGATACGTCCCTTGCCTGTGTAGAGGAATTGGACAATTGTTTGGAGGCTGCGGACTATGTTGATTGCTTGCGGATGCTTTATCCGGATGCGGAAGAGGAAGAACCCGCTGGTGGTGCCGGTGGAGATGCGGGAACCAGCGGTACAAAATAGGGTCTAGGTTGGCTTGTGTGCCTCCTTTTTGTGTTCCTCTTGTATAGAATAGGAACTTTATGTAAATTCATTAAGCATCACGTGGGTGCTTGAATTTTTTGAATATAAAGTTTTTTGTTCAGTTTGTACAAGTGTTTTTAATTCTTGCATGTCTGAACGTATGTATGCGTAACTCTACCCATTTGTGAATGTGGTCAAGTAGACTCCATACTTTTTGTCGTATGAGGACGCGTCAATTCTGTTATTTACCGCGTTAGGGTTTTAGAATTGTGTAAGCTTTGTAAAAGCTTGTATATTCGGAACTCTGCCCATTTGTGAATGGGGTCAAGTGTACTCCATACCTTTGTCGTATGAGTACGCGTCAATTCCATTGTTTGCCTTTTTGGGCTCAGGAATTGTGTTAAGTGTTAACAAAAAACTTGTTTATCCGGCCGAATAAATATGCAAGTCGTTTTGCCTTTTGCTGGCCTATTACAATATTTGTGTGTGGTTACCACTTTGTATGGGTATCGCGAATGAAGATTTTGCCAATCTGTTTTTGAGATACCACAAAGTGGAACACGCATTTGTAATAGTAAAAACAATCAATAATGTATAAAATTGCTTATTTATTTATTTGCAAATGGCTTGCGGCCCGATAGGTTACATAGGGAAATGTAAGAACGTGGCTTACATGTAACAGCGTCGAAGCTGTTGTGCATTCCATGTTCGTGCGATAGGTTCGCCTTCTAGCGTTTGTAATTTGTACGCGCCTTTTCCTTAGACCTCTTTGATGAGGTAGGGTCCTTCCCACTTGGGGGCAAGTTTGCCTGGGCGCTCGGCATTAGATGCCTCATTGTCGCGTAGGACGTAGTCTCCTGGGTTGAAAGTACAAACGCGGACGCGCGTGTTGTAGTACTTTTCAAGTTTGGATTTATATTTGGCCTCATTGATGGCAGCGTTTTCGCGCCTTTCTTCCAAGAGGTCCAAATCGATCCTGCGTTCCATGTTGTTGTCTAGTTTTTCAATAGCCAACATTCTAGGAGAGGGGAGACCTACTTCTGCGGGGATCACCGCTTCTGAACCGTAGACTAGGCTGAAGGGTGTTTCCCCATTGTTTGTTTTTGGGCTTGTATGGTGAGCCCATAAGATACTTGGGAGTTCATCGACCCAGCCACGCCTGGCCGTTCCCAACCGCGCCTTGATCCCTTCGACTAGGCTTTTATTGATACTCTCAACTTGGCCGTTCCCTTGCGGGTGTGCGACTGATGAGAATATGTGCTCAATATGTAGTTCTTTTAGCCATTTCTGAAATTCGTCGGCAGCGAAGTTGGTGCCGTTATCGGTGACAATGCACATTGGTAAACCAAAACGGCAGATGATGTGTTCCCAAATGAACTTTCTTGTTATCATAGCGGTGGTTAAGGCGAGTGGTTTCGCTTCTACCCATTTTGTGAAGTAATCAACCGCTACTATGATAAATTTGACCGCACCTGGAGCGTCAGGGAAAGGTCCCACAACGTCAATTGCCCATTTCTGAAAGGGCCATGCGGTTGTGACGGGGACTAAGTTGTTCTTTGGCCGCAAGGTTTTTGGAGCATGACGTTGACAGTCAATGCATTTGCGTAACTCTTTGACGGCGTCCAGGTGCATGTCGGGCCAGTAATACCCAGCATTCATGATTTTGGCCACTACCATGCGTGGTCCAGCATGTATGCCACATATGCCCTCGTGTATCTCTCGGATGAGGTATGTGGCATCCTGCGGGTTGACACACCGCAGGAGTGGCCCAAGGTATGACTTTCGGTATAAGATACCGTCTCCCATTTGATAATGGCACGCTTTGTATTGTAGCTTGCGTGCCTCTGATTTGCTTTCGGGAGTCACACCTGATTGTAGATATGCGATAATAGGTGTCATCCATGATGTTGAACCGTATTGAATGACGTTGACTTGGCGCAGGGGTACCGAAGGATTTTGCAGAATTTCGATGCGTATCTCCTTTGCCAAGTGTTGGAAGCTGGTAGATGCAAGTTTTGATAGTGCATCTGCGGACTTGTTTTCGCTTCGATTAATATGGCGAATATTGAACGAAGCGAATTTGGATATTAGTTGCAGGGCTTGTTCGAGATAGAGGATCATGATATCCCCTTTTGCGGCATAGTCGCCGTGTATTTGGCCCGCAACTAACAAGGAATCGACGTGTGCTTCCAGATGCTGCACGCCGATTTTGACTGCTAAACGTAGCCCCGCTAACAGGGCTTCATATTCTGCCTCGTTGTTTGTGCTTTTGAATTCGAGGCGGATTGCATATGTAAGCTCTTGGCCGTCAGGGCTGACGAGTCGCAGACCTGCACCCGCACCTTCCTCGTTGGAGGCACCATCTGTGAATAGTGCCCATGTCTCTGAGGAGGATGGCGTTGGTGCAGGAGTTTGTGCTTCTTCGCATTCTTGGATGCGATTCACCGGTACTTCGGCGGCGAAATCAGCTAAGATCTGGCCTTTAATCGCGGGGCGCGGTTTATAGTGTATCGTGTGCGCGCCCAGCTCGATTGCCCATTTTGCTAATCTCCCAGAGATGTCGGGTTTAGATAGGATCGGGCCGATCCTGTAATTGGTTAGCACTGTGATGACGTGGTTTACGAAGTAGCGTCACAACCGTCTTGAAGCGTGCACTAATGCTAGCACCAATTTCTCCATTATTGAGTATCTCGTCTCTGGGTCGTTGAGCATCTTGCTGATGTAATAGATGGGTGTTTGAACCCCCTTTCGCTCCACTATTAATACCGCACCCACCGCGTTATCCGCGGCGGATAGGTATAATATGAGTGGCTCATCCTTGCGTGGTGCGGTTAGAGTTGGGAGTTGTATCAAACACTCCTTCATTTCCCGGAAGGCTTGTTCAGCCTCTGCGGTCCACTGGAATTGTTCTTTCTTTGAACAGCTCCGCAGGGTCTTGATGAACGGATAAGACCTAGCCGTTGCATATCCTTCATCGACGAAGGCGATGGCATGCGCTCGATCGCCTGGACTTTCTCCGGGTTTACCTTGAATCCATCTTTAGTCACGATGAACCCAAGGAATTTGCCTTCTTCCATTCCAAACGAGCATTTCCCTGGATTGAGCTTTATGTTAACGCTGCGCAGAGTTTGGAATGTTCTTTCGATGTCCGTGAGCATGGTATCCTCTTCCATGCTCATGACGACTAGGTCGTCCATGTAGATTTCGACACTTTTGCTTATTTGCCCGCGGAAAGTGTCGTTCATCAACTTTTGGTAGGTTGAGCCCGCGTTGCGCAACCCAAACGGCATCTTTGTATAACAATAATTTCCGGTGGGAGTCCGGAATGCCGTTTTGTCTTCATCCTCGATCGCCATTTGTACTTGATGGTACCCTTTGTAGCAATCGAGGAAACACTTCCACCTGAATGGTGCGAGATTATCGACTTTTTCGTCGATTTCTGGAAGCGCGTAACAATCCTTGGGGCAGGCTTTGTTAAGGTCTTTGTAATCGACGCACATGCGCCAGCCCCCGGACGGTTTTTCTACCATGACTGGGTTGGATAACCAAGTCTGGTATTTGACTTCCCGCAGGATGCCTGCGGAGAGCAGTTCTTCGATCTGCTCCTGCGTCGCCTGATTTTTAGCTGACCCAAGGTGGCGTTGGCCTTGGATCACTGGCTTAATACCTGGCAAGGTATTCAAGTGATGTTGCGCAATATCACGTGGGACCCCGGTCATGTCCGCGGGTGTCCACGCGAAGATGTCTTGGTTCCTGAAGAGAAGCTGCTTTAGGTGCGCTTTGGTGGTCGGGGATAAGGTGTGACCCAATGTGACCTTTTGTTCTGGGTATCTCGCGTTGAGAACCCATTTTTCTGGTTGGTCGTTGGGAGTGGGCCTTGCGACCTTGGTCGGACGTACTTCGTCCGACATCATGACGTCCCTGCGGGCATAGATTATCGCGACCCCCGATTCGGTTGGGAAACCAACCGCAGAGTGGGGGACGGATGTAATCATATTGAAATCTCCTTGGGATTCTCTCCCGAGGAGTACGTCATATCTGGAGGTGTGAGGTAAAACCATGAAGTTTACCTCTTCTGTTCTTGTGCGATTTCCGCTGGAAAGTCGCACAGGAAAAGTAATCTGGCCCAGGGGAAAGACAGTTTCCCCTGCGAACCCGGTTAACGGGTAATCTACTGCTTGCAACCGATCTTTGTCCTCCTGGTCGAACTGGTTGAAGCATTGTTCGTAGATTATATCAGATGTACTGCCCGGGTCTATGAATAGACGCTCGGTGCAGTAATGTGCCAGTTGGCCTGAAATAACGACGGCGCGCCTATCGCGCGGTCCGCCTCGGACTTTTGGAAAGGCGACTTGCTCGTCTTTCCAGTCACATTCCGGCCTTCTCGCCGCTTTGCGCGGCCTGCCCTTGCCTCCGTGGATCATGTGGGTGGAAGCCACGTGCATGGTTCTCTTCCCGGAGGAGGTACCTTCGCCATGAGGGGTAATGCGCTTGGTGGGTTTTTGCCCACCTGGCAAAAGGTGTTGCAGTTTCCCCTCCTTTAAGGCCCGCTCAATCTCCAGCCGGAGACTGATGCAGTTGTTGGTGGTGTGGCCCGAGTCCTTGTGGTACTCACAGTAGAGTGTGAGGTCCTGATTTTTCTTGGACTTCATCGGTTGGGCCGGTCGCAAGAACTGTGGGTCCGCAAGGAGGACCTCACTTGGCGACATGGTGATCTCGGTCCAGTTGCGGTCCCGAGAATCTTTTTTTGACGCCCGACTGTCTCAGGCGGGGTTGTAGTTCCTTGGGTCGAACGCGTTGTTTCGCGGGAAATACGGTTTGGAAATATCTCGATTTCCAACGTCCCGGTTGCGTTTATTGTTACGCTTGGACCCTTGGTGGGACGTTTCAGCTTGGGGCTTTGCCTTTGCCACATGCGGTTCGAGTGACCGCTGTGTCTGGGCGTATGTCTTGACCGCGGTCATGACATCCTCCCATTTTTTGGGCAAGCCCTCCTTGCCAGAGATGGTCATGATCATCTCTCTGTCTTTGACGGCCCGGATGAAGTGGTTTCGTGCCATCTGGTCTGCCACGTCACCTATCTCCAGGCACTCTTTATTGTAACGGACGACGAATGCCTCGAGGGATTCGTCGTCCCTTCGCCAGATGTTCATGACGTCCAACGAATCACGTTCGTGGCGTCGCTGCTGGCTAAAATGGGCGAGGAACTTGGTACGCAAGTCCTCGAATGAATCCAGTGATCCCACTGGCAAAGAATCGAACCATGCCCTGGCCAGGCCCGTAAGGGTCTGGGGGAAAAAATTACACCAAGTGGGTTCATCCCACTGGCCGTTGATGCCCGCGCCCATGAAGATGTTCATGTGGTCGTCTGGGTCGGTCGAACCACTGTATTTCCCAACGTTGAATGGGAAGTTTGTTGTGGTGACATGGGCGTTGGCGATCCGCATGCCGAACTTGGAATTTTCGGCCGCTGCCTTTGGCCTGTATGGTTCATTTGCAGGGCGCTTAGCCGCCCTGAGGTATGTGTTGCGGGGGTGACTGGGAGGAACGTAGTTGCGTCCTCCCGGTCTGCTGCTGGTGTCATGCGAATCACCGCGGTAGCTATGGTCAGGGTCGGTATGACCGTACCCTTCGGTGTATGGTTGCGGGCCCAATCGGCTTTGAATGCCTGGGCCGCGCCGGGAGGTTGATCGCCTCCTCTCCTCGCCATGGGGGCCAAGGCGGGTGTGCACCGGTCCTCTAGTGTGGGACCCGTATGAGGAATCGTCCTCGTTGAGGGTGTGGACCGAACAGTAAGACGATCCGCGGTCTTCACGTCGGCTTCTTGAAGCCGGGCGTGAATGTATCCTGCCGTCGTATTGTAGAAAACGCTCAGCAGGGGTGTGCGGTGCTGGGGTAGGCCCAGCTCGTATATTCGCTTCAGTACAAGCGCGGTTGTATGCTGCTGTCAGCAGGGCTGCCTGCTGCTCGTACCAGGTATGAACGGTCATGCCTGGTGGGATCACAGATGCGAACTGTGATAAGTCATGTCCAAACATAAAGGAGGGACTCCTTTGTGTGGACGTACCGATGTGTCCGGGTTGGGAGGTCGAGGCATTGACCCCTACCGGAGGTGGGATTGGGGGATTTGGATTATCCGCAATGTTGTTTTGGTGATCAGTCATGATCTTGAGAGAGGAAAAAGGATAGATTAGAAAATGCTAAGAGTAGCGGTGGGCGCCAATGATGAAACAATGGTTAACCGGGCAGGGTTAACACACTGGTCTCGTCAAGAAGGGTTAATCCCTTCCTCTCGAGGATCGCTGGCTGGATCACCGGTGGTTGATCTCCTGCACAAGGAAACAAGCCGTGACTCGTAACAAGGAGGATGGGGTGGGGGGTGCTCCTTGTTACCACTCTCCGGCGTGAGAATCAGTAGTTTGCTTGGGAAGCAAAGTAAGATAGTAGTAGTAGTGAGAGAGTTGTGAAGAGATACCTCAAACCTGGTTTGGGGTTGGTATTTATAGCCGAGGAGTGAAGGAGGATGATGATGGATGGACTGACGACGTGCTGCACCTTTGCAGGTGTGTCAGGCTTGTCGGTTGTGGAGGTTACGCCACGTCAGTCCATTGCTTACGTAGCTCTGACAGGTAACTGCCATTGGTGCCACTTGCACTGTGGTGTCAGTCCCACTTGTTGAGTGCATAGGATGCGGTGCAAGCCGCATCGCTACGTGCGGTAACATCTGAAGTTACCGCGTCTCCTACTTGTGATCAAGGAATACTCGAGATGCGGTGCTAGCCGCATCGTCGTCCGCGGAGACTATTTGCCTGCATCCCTTGTCGTGACGAAAATGCCCATATGGTGCGGTGTCAGCCGCACCGTTACGTTCATCTTCTTCTATGCCTAAGGTAAGGCTTTCTTGTATTGATAGAAGTGTTCACTGGATGCGGTGCGATGCCGCATCGCTGTGAATACTTCCGTTTTCGTACACCAGATGTGATGCTATGTCGCATCACTCTACCGTTCTCATGTTCCATGCAAGTCCTCCTTCGTTACTAGGTAGATTGGATTCAACCCTTGTGCCGACGCGTTCTCGCATGGGCACAAGTAGGTTGTTAGCTAGTGGGGGTTTTGATAAGGGTAATGGTCACTCGCGGTCGATGCTGACGCGAGATCTGGGACCATACCCCTTCAAGTATATTCGTAAATCACCTTGATTGGAATTGGCTGTTTCTTTTTATTCCTTTGCATGTGCTCATCAAAAGTCTAATTAATGACCTCCCAAAGTCACGTGTATATGAGGATGATAATTTAATGCTCTTAATTCCTTTTTCTTTTGTGCCTTGTCTCCTCATATATTATTGTAATTAATATAGACTTCAAAATCTTGTATGCCATCTCAATAAGCTAGCCGCCAAATACAAGTTCACCCAAGTGTGTTATGCTTCTCAATCCGAACAAGTCCCAGTTAATATCATTCACTTGATTATTATCCCCGGTTGTTCAACTTCCTCTCTAAACATCTTAACTTCACCGAATAAAATGATTAACCTGTAAAACCATAAACTCTCGTAGTTATCACATTCACGTCATATAATCACTTGAACACACTTAAATACGTAATGTAACACGCTTTAACACTCGAGTTTCACACCCTCCATCATTCATAAACAAATTTTAAGAACAAAAAATTTAACTCATCAGAGGCCTAGGTATCTTATATCCTTAATTTAGATAACTTTCAAGTAGCATCTCTTCTTCGTCTTCACCATAACTACAAATTATTCCTTGATGTGGATATAGATAAGTAACACATAAATAAAGCAGTACTAAGCTACTCAACCTCCTAGCCTGCACGCCCAGTTCCAGATAACACATGACCAATCACAACGTATGCTTTCACACGATACTTCTTCTTCATGTTTCCAAATTCATCATACAATTCACCATCATCCTGAAATTGCATGGTAAAATCATTTACAGTAGAAAATATAACTAAATTAAAAGGAATAAATAATAGAAATGATCTATCTTCTTCAATGTGCTGCATGCGCCTCTTTGTTTCCTCTAATTCTTCTTCATCAAGTTCTTTGTACCCACCAGTGCGGCCTCCTCCACGTACACAAATCACATATATCATATTTATACATCACATTTTAGGTGTAAAACAAAAACGAAAATTAATAACAAAAAAAATAATAATAAACATTTCACAACAAAAATTAGATGCATAACATATTATGTTGCTTTTCTGATTTCTCATTTTAAATACCTCACACCTCCTTCTCTAACACCATACTTGCTAGTGTTGCATTTTCCCGTTTCCCCCAATTGATGTTATACCATGCTTGGAGAAATAGTTTTCACGTACTCAAAGTAATAAACCATGTTTAAGTAGTAATTATTTAAAACTGTGTTTAACTACTTATGTACTTACAATGGACAAGACCAATCATTATGACCAAAAATGCCAATAGGCCCAACGATCCCACCTCGACCACCGCTTGAATCAGAAGCACAACCCTGACCACCTCCCCTGCACTGCCACAAGATTTGCCGGTGGGTCTACACTTCCAAAACGGTTGCATACACCACGAAATGCAAAGTTTGCAATTGTACAACTGTTACCAAACCATCATCATAACATAATAATAGAAAAAAAACATACTTGTTGCATAGTAAATATAACATAGATACATTAATTATCAAGAATGAGCTGTTCACCAATGTCAGACTACATACCTTGTACTTGGACATATCCAGACACGATCTTGTTGCCATGCTTTTGGTGGGATGTTTCTATAAGCATTGGTGTCTACCTCGGCCCCCAATTTCACTCATATATATTAGAAATATATATATATATATACACAGACATGTCTAATAAAAAAAACAAATTAAAGATACTTCTGTTAAAAAGTATGGAAACATATAGAATAGTTAAACATAAAGCCGACACTAAGGACTAAAATTATTTTGTTACTTACCAAAAAAACCTTCGAGTACATCAAAATTGATTCAAGTTATGTTTAACTACTAACGGGTCAAATGAGTAACTTTTCATGTCATTTAAACATAAATCATAAGTCACTATAAATACTCACAAGCTATTTTCACAAAAATTAAAACACACATAGACACATACATATATCTAAACACACACACGCACGTGCTAAAATTCAATTCATATGAATAATAGGCAATTGGGATGAATGATGGATGTTAAAGATATAAAAAATGAAAAAAATGGCACAGCAAGGGTCTTCATGGGAAGCACATAAGAACTGGCTAACAAATTACAAAATTCATGTGTTGAATGTTCACTTACAAAAAAAACGTGCTATATTTCAGTGGTTCTAGATGATTCCTAATTAAGCTCGTAGATCAGCTATCACGGGAAAGTTAAAGATTGCACTTTATCAACATAGTTCTGTATACAATCAGGTAAAATAAATTATAAGTGTGACCCATTTGATAAAAATGATGAATTCGCACTTGATTAGTTCCACATATATGATTTAAATTGAAAAAATAAATAAATTTTGGGGTTTACTTACAGACGGAGAGCTAATTCTTCAAGAACCAAGATCATGGTGGGTTCAGGTTGAAATTGGGCAAGCCGCGTTGCACTGATCGGCAAACAGTTTGTCGATTTTTCTTGATGAAGAAGTAGAGGTGGCGAACTAAACAGAACCCTGATTGTACTTCTCCATTTGATCGACAACAAACTAAGCAACTAAGGGTCTGTGCTTCTTGTAGGTGGAGGTTACCGGCGAGCAACGTGGGGAGAAATTGAACGGTTCCAACCGTTGTGTGAGGATTTTAAACATTTAAAGGTAACCGCATTAACACACGATCCAAATATAGTTTTGTAAGAAACCTGAGTTGCAGAGAACATGGCAGGAAAAGGTGGAGGCTAAGAAACTGCTGCAAACTTCTATTATAGCAGTTAAAAAATGGAGTTTAAATGGTCAGGATTTAATCTCCCTAAGATCCGACGGTGGAAATGAATTTGAAAAGTAGTTAGACTTAATGGGTTTAATATATATATAATTAATAGTTCTTTTTATGTTTGTACGGCTAAAAAATGAGCAATAAGTATTTGATTAACTCTATTATTCAGTTTTTTTTGTTTGTTAATTTGGGCTTTCTTTTCATTGAACAACAAACTCTTTATTAGTTTGATTGTTATTACTTAATTTCTATTTTATCTTGATGTATGAGATAATGTAATTTTACTAGTTTTTTTATAAGTAATTATATTAAAAGTTAGATTACAATGTTTTGTCATATTATTAGTTATTAACTATATAATAATATGATTTGTTGACACAATGTGTTGCGGAGAAACGAAGCAAATAATAAGTTAAACAAAAATTATTTGAAAAAGAAGCATCTTATTTATAAAGTCATACCATTAGTACGGTTTATCATTGTACCGTTTGATAACAAATAAATACTCTATTTTGAATACATGTTTGTTTTTAACAAAACTTACTTATACGGTAATGACAAGAGAAAAAAATTAGTATTTAAAGTATATGATTATTTATCATTTGTGTTTGATTTAGCCTACTTTAGAATAATATTAGTTAATATCGTTACAAACTTTAACACCTCCGATGCAGGTTGTGAGTAACACACCATTTGTTAAATTTAAAACCTAACACTAAAATGCAGTAAAAAATAGATTATTTAGTTTTTTCATAATCAAGACTCATAAAAATCATCTTATTACTATTTTTTAAACAAGTCTATATTTAGGGGCAATGTTGTCTGCTTGCACAGGGCCCTCGAGGGCGTCCGAATTCTTAAGGACGGCCTGCGTATTTGTTTAACTTTATTTATTAGCGTATTTTGCAGATTATTTTATGAATGTACGGTAAAAAAATAGGATACCCCTGAATTTTTCTTCTAGTTCTGCCACTGGTGACACATTGACGGAATTAATTGACAATTAGCTATCTACCTTGCTTATTGCTTATTGTATGCCCAAATTTAAGTCATGAAATCATTAACTATCTGACCTTTAAATGATTATCATACACCGTGGAATTTATTTTGCTGCTTCAGTTGTATACATTGATTGTATAACTGTATCCTGATGTATGTACTTTTCAAACCAGGACGGACGGTCACCATAATTATCGGTTACCCAAAGGTACTTATTTTTGCGCTAAAACACAACTCAATTTGACCGTTCATATGGATCATGTTGCTAGTTGAGATGCTTATTGTAGAAATAAATATAAATGTTTTTTTCTTGCCGATTTCAGGTAGTTAACCAATAATTGCATGGCATATGATTATTGTACAGCAACTATAATAGATTCATCGTAGTTTCTTTGTTGGTTTTTAGTGTTGATGTTGACACGCATAAACGAATCTTATGCGCATGGCCGGCCCTGAGGGTGGGCGGGGAGGACCACCGGCCAGGGCCCGATATTTCGAAGGGCACGTTATTTAAAAAAATTGATATGTATGTGTAAAAAAATAAACTAATAGGGTATACTCATACAAACACCAACATAGGCCCACTTACAAAACTATTTTTAAGGTTTAGATTAGTTGTTAGCTCATTGTCATTAGGTTTAGACATCCCAATACCCAATTTCGTTAAGGCCTAAGGGTACGTTTTTTCGAGCTCGAACAAGGTACACGAATTCTCAGGGCCGGCCTTGTTGGCCGTGGCTGTGAAAAGAAATTGGATGATTCACCAACTTGATGTGAATAACGCCTTCTTGCATGGGGATTTAGAGGAAGAAGTCTACATGAAGAATCCAGATGGTTTTGCTGAACAGGGGGAGGCTCGTGTTTGCAGATTAAGAAAATCGATCTATGGTTTAAACAGGCATCACGTAATTGGTATCAAAAGTTCACAAAAGCTCTCGTTGAGCTCGGGTTCAGACAGTCAAAGGCAGATTATTCTCTGTTCATTTATAAGTCAGAAAGGTCCTATGTAGTTACGCTTATATATGTGGATGATGTAGTCATAGTTGGAAACGACTCTGTAAAAATACAACACACTAAATATCAGCTCGACGAGATGTTCAGCATCAAAGACATGGGTCCGTTAAAATATTTTCTTGGAATCGAAGTCTCTCGTACTAAGGAAGGTTTGGTCTTGAGTCAAAGAAAATACATGCTAGATATCCTGAGGGATAGCGGCCTGGAAGGGTGTAAACCTAGTTCCTTTCCCATGGAACAAAACCTTAAGCTTGGGAAGGGAGAAAGAGAAGATAAAGTGAATAGTAGTCAATACAGGAGGTTAGTTGGTCGTCTCCTTTACCTGCAGGCCACCAGACCGGACATCACCTACGCAGTGAATGTCCTCAGCCAATTCGTGACAGACCCTCGCCAGAACCACATGGATGCAACAACTAGAGTTCTTCAGTACTTGAAATCGACTCCAGGACAAGGTATATTTATTGTTACCAAAATAAGGTGGCATGAACTTATTGTCATATTGTGATGCGGATTGGTTAGGATGCCCTTTGTCAAGAAAGTCTCGAACTGGTTACTTATTGTCTCTCGGAGGAGCACCCATATCATGGAAGTCAAAGAAGCAATCAGTAGTTCATGATCATTTGCAGAGGCAGAGTACAGAGCCATGGCTACTACTGTCAGCGAGGTGATCTGGGCAAGGTGGATGTTGAGTGAATTCGATGCTAAACAAGGAGAACCAACTGTTTTGTTCAGCGATAACCAGGCAGCTAGGCATACAACGAACAATCCAGTCTTCCATAAGAGAACAAAGCACGTAGAGGTGGATTGTTACTTTGTCCGTGAAAGCGTTGAAAGCAGAGAAGTTGAACCAGTTTATATTAGCTCCAAAAATCAAGTTGCAGATTTGTTAACCAAGGCCCTTGGAGCTCAGCACCTCAACTCTCTACTGAGCAAGTTGGGCATTCGAAATCTACATGCTCCAACTTGAGGGGGAGTATTGAAAATGGATTATTCTATCAATAATTATCTCTCTCGTTGTTTCACTCCCAATCAAAGATCCACGCATATCTCCAGCAATTATTTTTAATTCTCTTTTATTTGTTTCCTTCGTTTGGTCTATTGTTTTGCCTATTTAAGGCCCTTTCTTCTTTGTATTTTATCATCAGAAAAAAGCATATGCCAAATGAATAAAACTCTGATTACCAATTTCTATAGAAACTGCAAAAGAGGTTATGAATACTCATGATTTAAACTCTGATATTCGTCCTTTTCTACTTGCTTCATATATCATATCTTTTGAACGACAAATATTATGTTTTTACCATGTGGAGATCTTTGGAGACAACTCAGAAGGATTTGCAATACAGAGCTTCTAAGTCCAAAACATGTGCAGGCATACACGATTTTTAAACTACTCTAAGTGAACTTACTTATGCATTAACATATGGGATTACTATAAGATCAGCATCTCGAAAGAAGTTGAAGCACCAAGAAGCACTGATATCAATCATTGCTGAAGCTATAGGGTTAGCGGGTGGATTTTCTCTTGCTCACCTCTATCCTTCTTCTAAAGTTATCTCCTTTCTTAGCGGGTTTAGCCCCAAACTTGAAAAGATTCATCACAGCGGATAAGATACTGAATGACACCATTCATGAGCACAAAACACGTGAAGATGGAAAAGTAGACGTGAATCATTCACTTGTAGATATTCTTCTGAAAGTCCAGGAGTGTGGCAACCTTGAAGTTCCATTGACTACCGATGATGTTAAAGCAATTATCTTGGTTCATAAATTTTTATCTTTATTTGAGGTGGTAGTTTTGGTCTATTTGGGTCATCAAGGGTCATATAGAATGGGCAGTGTCAGAGCTGCTAAGGAACACATGCATAATGGACAAAGCCCAAACCACAGTCAGATAGGTTTTCAGCCCAAAATTAACCGTCGATGAAACCGAAATCCAATCATTTGACTTTTTAAATATGGTTATTAAAAAAACACGCATTGAGTTAATCACTAACTTTTGAAACAAACTTGTCTATTTGGATAATATCAAGATATTCATAACATATAAAGAAGATGGTTGTTCATGTTTTGATAGTTAAACAATTAAACTGATCGCAGATTCATTTCCTCTATGGAGTACAATTTCCCTTTTTTTCAAACCATAATCACATTCCTCTTCATGCTGATAGTAATCAAAATCTTGAATCGACGCAGAACACATAATTTAACTCCTAAGCTACCTCATGGGCCAAGAAAGCTGCCTCTCATAGGAAACATTCTTGATGTTGCAGGCCTACTTCTGCATCATATACTTTGGGGAACTTAGCAAAGAAAGATGGACCGTTGATGTACCTATAACTCGGAGAGAATTCCACCATCATCGCCTCATCAACAGAAACTGCAAAAGAGGTTATGAAAACTCATGATATAAACTTTGCTAATCGCCCTTTTCTTCTTGCTTCATATATCATATCTTATAAATCCACAAATATTATATTTTCACCTTATGGAGATTATTGGAGACAACTCAAAATGATTTGTAATAGCATACACTTAGCCTTATATTGTGCATAGTTTGTTAGGCATTTATTTTGTAAATATTATCTCCAAAAATAGGAGATTTCTGTATTGCTATATATTGTTATCAATTGCATGTGAATAGATACCGGCAATTATTCTATTCTACATGGTATCATTACCTATCGATCCTCTCATCCTTTAACCCTAGGGCCGCCACCTCTGCAGCCCCTCTTCTCGGCCCTGTTAACCCTAAACAAGACCCTGCTCCTCATTCAACAAGGCCCTGCTCTCTTATCAACAAGGTCCTGCTCCCTTGTTTACAAGGCCCTGCTCAAAACATGTGCAAGAACCAGGGGCGGACCTAAGCTATGAGTTGGGTGGGCGTGCGCACCCCTTGGAAAAAAAATTTAGTGTAACTTTTAAGCATGAAATCCCGATTGCACCACCTAAAAATTTGTTATCGCACCCCTTGAAATCTTCCTAAAGATGCATATGTGAAGCAAAAAAAAAAGATTAAAAGGTGTTCACCGGAAAAAAAAGGTATTTGCAGAGAGGAGCTGGAAGACAAACTAAAAGGAAGAAGACGATAGAAATAAATCAGAAGGATAGAAGGACCCACTCTCTTATATTTTAATTTGATTATATTTTTAATTTTTAATTTTTAATTTTTATCTTCCTTTGTGTCAGTAGGTACTGAAAAGACAATTATATCAATTCTTGTATCTTTATTTTTTTTCTTTTTTCTTGTCGTATATACAATAATTTCAATTCTTGTAAGTATTTTTCTTTTTTTTTCTTTTTTATTATCGTATATACAATAATTTAAAGACATGTTACCTTAAATTTTTAAATACCAATTAAATATATCGAATTGTATTTTTTTAACAGCAAACGAATTGTTTTGTATAGATTTATTTATTTATTTATTGTTAATGTGGGTTAGAAATTAAGAACATTGAATATTTGAATACATATGAGTTATGGTTGAGTCCAATCATCAATGCGATTATGTGAAATCCATGTTAAATACTTAAATTGTGAGTGAATATGTGATAATGTGACAGTGAGATATGTTATTAAGTTATTGATTTGAATGAGAATCATAGAATTCCCGCCCCCGACCCGACCCAAACTGTAAAAACATTTATTATATAGCAGTAGCGAACGACTCTTACAGAATTTACGCCCCCTATGGTAAAATTTCCTAGGTCCGCCACTGATAGGCACAATGAGGGAGGAAGTTATGGCGTGTTTTTGATGATTATATAAATTTTAGTTTGATATTTTTTTGTTTTACATGACCCGACCCGAACCGAATTTTTATTTATATATCTAGGCGGCCTAAAATTTTTAAAAATATTCCCCACCCCCATGGAAAAATTTCTGGGTCCGCCACTGGCAAGAACTTAGACCAATAAGAGAACAAAAGGTCTCTAATCTCATCCAAACGATCTCTAAACAATCAGGATCTGTAATTAATATAAGTGAACTTATTTATGCACTAACATATAGGATTACTACAAGATCAACGTTTGGAAAGAAGTTGAAGCATCAAGAAGCCCTGATAGCACTCGCTGATGAAGCAATAGGGTTATCCGGTGGATTTACTCTTACTGGCCTCTATTCTTCTTCGAAAGTTATCGCCTTCTTAGCGGGTTAAGGCCCAAACTTGAAAAGATTCATCAGAGAATTGATAAGATATTGAATGACATCATTCATGAGCACTCAACATGTGAAGATGGAAAAGGAGACGTGAATCATTTACTTGTAGATATTCTTCTGAAAGTCCAGGAGTGTGGCAATCTTGAAGTTCCGTTGACTATTGATAATGTCAAAGCTATTATCTTGGTTAGTAAATCTTTATCTTTATTTGAGGTGTGAGTTTCGGTCTATTTGGGTTATCTTTTATGTTAAACGAGCACATCAAGAGTTTTGCCAAGAAACGTATATCGGAAAGAAGACAATTAGTTATAGTATAGGGGCTAGATGTGTAATGTGGTGTTATATATAATCACCCTCCTTGTGTAACCCTAATTGCAACTTTATAATCTAATACAAGGAGTCGCAAAACTTTATTTCAGCAAAACCCTAAAAACTTTCAGCAAGCAGTCACACACTCTATTTCAGCAAAACCCTAAAATTTTTCAGCAAGCCACACACTCTATTCCGCCGCACACTTCTTGTGCTTACTACGGGCGGATTAGTTCAAGTTGTGACATCCCACATGGGTTGTGAAGGGGAACGAAGGCTTCCTTATAAGGAGCTTGATACGCCGGTAAGATAACGTTCCCTGCATATTTGGTGACGAACTGGCCGGATTTGTTGAAGTAGTTCATTAGCTAGCGTTTTTACCGTTTCCATAAGCTAGCGGATTTGTTCTGGGTGACATTAAATCTTGAACGAGAGTTCAAGTTGTGACATCCCACATGGGTTGTGAAAGGGAACGAAGGCTTCCTTATAAGGAGCTTGATACCTTCACCATTATGACGCGTTTTAAAACCGTGAGGGGCGGGCGCTGAGGGCGTGCTGGCTACCAAAGCGGACAATATCATGGTGCGGTTACGCTGGCCTGTTACAAATGGTATCAGAGCCAGGGACCGGACTGGTGTGCCAGCGAGGAAGTTGGGCCCTGTAAGGGGGTGGAATGTGACATCCCACATTGGTTGTGAAGGGGAACAGAGGCTTCCTTATAAGGAGCTTGATACCTTCACCATTATGATTCGTTTTAAAACCGTGAGGGGTGGGCGCTGAGGGCGTGCTGGCTACCAAAGCGGACAATATCATGGTGCGGTTACGCTGGGCTATCACACAAGTTGCTTGGCGTATTTGATAAATACGCCGGTAAGATAACGTTTTTCCCGGCGTTCCTATTCTAGCTTAGTTAAGCTGCCCAACATATCTGAGCAACCTTAAGACAACGTACTTACTTGTTTCTGGCGTATTTGGGTGGTTTTAAATCTTGGACGTGAGTTCAAGTGTCCAGCGTATTTGAGAAATACGTCTGGTCAGTTCATCAGTCTGGTACCATTATTATGTCGGGTTTATAGATAACGTATCTATTAAAAAGGAAAAAAACTGTTGAAAAAAAAGGAGGAAACAATTCTTTTTCTTTTGTAAATGGCTAATCACCAGGTCTTTGAGTTGTTGAAAGAATATCCTTCAACAAGTGGGGAAGCCTATTTAACAACACAGAACAACGGTGTTCAAATGACGTACGAGCCATCGGACTTCGTCTCTACAAAGAAACCAAACAGAACCCACATCAAAACTGCAAATGGCGAAAATGCCTTAGTAAAGAGAGGAGGAACCGTTGAAAATATCTCCCAATTTGAGACTATCAAATTGTTTATATGTTCCTTCATTAACACACAAATTGTTATCAATAAGTCATGTTACAAAGGAACTCAATTGCACAGTTCTAATGCACCCTCATTTTTGTATCTTACAGGACATCAGAACTGGAAAGATAATTGGGCATGGTACTGAAGTACAGGGTTTATACTATGTGGATGAGGTGACTCAGTCAGGGACTGTGATGCTTGCTCACGTAACAAAGAGTAGAGAAGCATGGCTTTGGCATAGGAGATTAGGGCATCCTTCCGCTGGGTATCTACATCTTTTACTCCCTGACCTCTTCTCGTCCAACAGTAAATTAGAATGTGAAACATGTGCCTTAGCCAAAAGACATAAAAAACCTTTCAAACCAAGTAACACTATGGTCAATGAACCTTTTTCACTAATACATGTAGGTCCCGTTTTTTCGGTGGATCGATAACGAAAACCTATCCTTGTTTATCACAAACACGGTGATGGGTGCGGAATCCCCGTGACGGTGCAAACCAAACACAGTTAACAAGAACACACGCGTAACCAAAAGATTCAATATCTATTGATTAGGGATGAGAACGGATACAAACATATACAAACAATGTTTAAGACTCTCTCTCAAAGTCTCGCAGCTCTCGTCTCTCATGTCCAAGTTTCACACAGAAACTATGAGAGCTATTTATACTAAACAGACACAGAAATTGACGAAACTAAAAGGACTCGGCGAAACACCTTTGGGCCAGAGATTGGGCCTGAAGAAGCCCAACAGGCGACGAAACAGGGCTATGCATGACAAAGTGACGAAACACATTGTGTTTCGTCATTTGAAAGGTTTCTTCAATTATGTGCATGCATTTTCAAAACTATGACATCATCATGACATCACAGTGATGATGTCATGGTGATGTGTCACCTCGTATTGGTTCGCGGCGCTCCGTGCTTCGCGTGTCGAACTCTGGGGCGCACGACGGAGGAATGTCGTGACGTCGGGCTTGAGCCGGACCTAACCGTGTCGAAACCAAGTCGAACCGAGCCGAGTTGAACCGAGCCAAGTCGCGTCCACATAAAGTGTACCAACAAACTCCCCCTTGGACGCTACTCGTGATGGTTCGTCTTCTGTGTCTTTTATGTCGGATGATCTTCAAAGTCTTCACGCGTCGAAAGTAGAAAGTGTATCAACAAACTCCCTTTTCATTTAGGAAGTGTGTTAACAAACTCCCCCTTAGAATGAACTCTCCATTGAGTTATGCTCGTGAATCATTTGATTTGTCAATTCTTCAGATCCTTGTGGTGTTGATGAAGGGTCAGCGGCAACTCGATCATTTTTATCTTTTGAGTGCCTTCACGTCGTGTCTTCATTCCAAAGCTTGTCATTGAACATGTTCTCCTCGCCTTTAGCATCTGCACACGCAAGAAATCTAAACGCATAATGAGAACAACCGCTTGGAATATAGTTTAACATTTAAACAAATGACACATATGTGATCAAATCTCAATCAGACACCAACCGACAACAGTTTGAAAGTTTAGAAAATGATCAATTTTAATCCTTTAACTTTCAAAATCTGTCAACTTCGACCGTTTATGAAGATGTAATCGTTTTCCGGCTTAAAATCAGGATTTTGGGTAGGATAGACTCGAGTTCCAACATCGGTCAGTCAAAAATAAACTAGAAGCAAAATCTTTTTGGATTTTATAAAGTTTATATTAAAACACACCTAAAATCTTTTTGGTATTTTTCATTTTTCAAATGTAAAGACGGAAAACAATAAATAAAAGATGCAGAAACGGAAGCAGTAAACAAATATTTACAAACATTCTTTTTGCGAGTTTCGAGGGTAAGAGAATCATATCAGTGTATGGTCACGCCAAAACGCTCTTTGTGTTCTATTAGTTAACATTTAGATAAGCATCCTATAACAATTATCGGTATTGTTGTCCACTTAAAAGATGCAGAAACGGAAGCAGTAAACAAATATTTACAAACATTCTTTTTGCGAGTTTCGAGGGTAAGAGAATCATATCAGTGTATGGTCACGCCAAAACGCTCTTTGTGTTCTATTAGTTAACATTTAATAAGCATCCTATAACAATTATCGGTATTATTGTCCACTTAAGCTCAACTTATCAGATGTAATCATGGCGAGGGGATACGTTAAGGTATGATTTATACTTACTGACCGGTGTTCATCCACACACGACACATTCCTGTATCAAGGTATGCACGAGGGTTCATCTTACCGGTGAGTATACCGATTATCATCTGTTTGACCGTATATGATGTGAGATTCTCACTTATTTGGATTGAAAACAAGCCCTATGTGATAGAATCACTTATTGATGAGGAACTTGATTTTCATATGCATGAGGGCACAGGAGCAAGTCCGTGAACAGGTCAGTACTTTCGTACAGCAGAGAGACGAACTTGACTCCCGGATAAATGTGATATATTATCACTTATTTTGAGGGACATGTGATTGTTGATCACATATTGAGGTCGAATGCAATATGTACATGTATGTATAGTATCATGGAAGATCTAGACTTGCGTCACCGTTTTTTTTTCGGTAAAAGATACAACCATGATACCCAGATGATAAGCAGCATAAAGACCGAATATCTCAGAACCTCGGCAATCTCTCAAACGAAATTTCGGTACTAAGACCATATGCCAATGAATGGTTCCCACCCGGTCTTCAGTCGATTTAAGTTTATATCACCCTGCACACTTTAAATGATTGTGAGCCTACCGATACATCTTATATAAAGTTACTTATCGTTTTTCATTTAAGATTTGAAGAGATTTCGACAGACCACTGATGTACAATCATTTTCTCTTTCGCTCGCCAGGAAACTCATTTTTGATTTTCTATTGTTTTTGAAATTTTTCGATGTTTTTCGATTTTTAAAATATGGATTTACTCCCCCTAAAATCAACAAACTATGAAAAATTTAAAAACACAAAGGTATTTACAAAAACGATTTTCCGATGATGGTTAACTCATGTTTTACCTCAATGTCGTTTACCAAAATTAATTTTAATCAGAAATGATTTATCGAATTTTGGAAAAATCAGATGGCACGTCGGTAAGCAGTGTGGACCAAGACAACATTGATGAGTTTCATAGTGAAACAATCACGTGTGAGGTGATATTTGAGATCAACGTGTCAGGCCAAAGAGTGCTGTACGAGATAATAATAAAAGTAGCTTAAATATCGACAAGTATAGGAGAGATTAGAAATTTAAAACCGTATCCTGCAACTGCTTCGTGCATTGCAAGGAATCTGAGTGCTCTCCCAAACTGGACATCCACCCGGTGTGGATTTCAAAGTCGATTCTTTGTTGCTACTTCAATTGACCGAGAAATCTCTTCACAGCAACAAGATCAGAAACCTTTGGGTCCGGCTGGTCTTCTACATTGCACCAGCGAAGGTCTTTGTCTTTCTCCTTCAGAAGTAGTGTGCGGTTGTTCAATCCACGCCAAGGCATCCGCACACCTGGTTGGTTTGTTCAACAAACACATTTTCTTCAATCACACCGCGAAGAAATGTACACTGCACATTCATCTTGTTGATTTTGAACATCAGACGTGCTGCAGGTGCGTACATTTTGATTGAATCTATCCTGGGGACCCGATCAAAGCCTTTAACAATCACACTTTTGGAATGATTTTTCATTTTGTCGAAGTTATCAATTTCTTTCTCAGACATTTCTTTCACTTCTTTTCTTTTTCTCTCCATCAAAGGCAACCATTTCTTCTGTCGCCTATCTTGTGCAAGTACGCTCCACTATCAACAATCTTATGACTATCGAAAGTTCCTCCTGGAACATCCTACACACTCACTCAGAGATTAGTTGGAAAGGGGGACCCAAGCCTTCATTGTCACACCCCAACCGATGGCGGAATCATCGGGGCGCGACACTGAGCGAAACAGATTGTCAAGAAGTTTCCACAACAACTATTATTACAAATTCAGTTTAATGATACGTCCCATACCGTATCCCAAATAAATAAACAAGTTATCATAGAAGCAACTTGGCGAATAAATTCCGTCCCGACAACTCAGATTTAATTATTACAAACCAATTGAATAAAAGTATTGCTTGAAGTCATTAAGACTTATCCGGACAAGATCTACAGACAGCTAATGCCATAGACCCCGGATCGGACAACTCCAACGGCTCCATGGCAATTGTTTATTTGCTTCTAGAAACCCCTAGGTAGACCACGACCTACATCTATTCGTTGGCCTCTAGAGCTTTATTCTAGCCTCGCTTCCTTAGCAGATAAGCATCCTAATTACCTGTCACATACGTTAGAATATTGTCAATACATAAAATGTAAAGGTGAGCACACAAGTTTAGTAATAGCATATAGAGTTCGAATAGTTTACGCATAACCAGGCACGTACGCAGAGGAAAACGATGCATGTTAATTATCGACATGGGACCATCGATACCAACGACTGCGGGTTGACCGTCCGAGACGGTTCGCAATACATGATTACCACCGTAATCCATGCAAGTATTTGTCCTTAACAACCCCCGTGTGAACGGGTGCTGAGTCCAAACTATAGTACTATGTTGCTAAGGCAGGTAAATAGCATTCCACGTGTAAACATAATAAACAACATTCATTTAGTCAAGTAGCACATGCAAATGGTCAGCGTTCAAATAATTTGTGTTTGATTGTGATTTGATAGGTAACGTATGTAACACCCAAAAGTGCTAAAATCAAAAAGGGATCGAGTATACTCACAGTGATTGATTGTGGATTGAAGGGAGCGCTGAGAGTAAGATTAGCCTGAATAGTTCGATAGCACAACAATGAGTAACGTGGTAAGTAAACAAGTGTGAATGGATCGAGTAGGCTGGTCGATCGAACGGCAGGTTCGATCGGACGGCCTGTTCAATCGGCTGGTATATCCGATTGGACATTCCTGTTCGATCGGCCGGTTGGCTCGATCGGCTGGACCATTCAAGTGGATTGTTTCTTCCTCTAGTGTGTTTGTGTTTGAGGATTTGAACTTTTGAAGTTTTCGTTGCAGCATTTGAGAACACTGAAGTGTTCCTACCTTTCAAGTCGGTCGATCGAGCGGTTCGCTCGATCGGCTAGCTCACTCGATCGACTAGCTTACTCGATCGGCTAGGAACTTCAGGAGTGGTCCTCCACTGAATGTCACTCGATCGAACAGTCTGTTCGATCGGCTGACATTCCCTACTACGAACGAGTTGTGAAAACGATTAAGTGTTGAAGCATAGTATCTCATGATCCGAACAGTAATGTTTACCAATCGAGTGACCCATTCGATCGAACATTACTTCGTCAATACTATACTTCAAAAGTTTGGAAGGGTGGGGCGCCATGTGCTAGCCGATCGGCTGGCCCGGTTGATCGGCTGGTGTGTCCGATCGGCTGGGCTGTTCGAACAGCCTAGTCGTTCGGCCAGCATTTCTGACCTGGTCGGCCTTTCGTCTAACACTTGGCTGTTTGTTTATTTGTCACTCTTTCAAGGTAACTTGACAACGTGTTGAACTATGATAACCTCCGTTCCTACTTGTTTCCTTGGCTCGAATAGGAATCACACAAGTCCGGCCGGTGAACGGTTCGGAATGTCGGTTTTAGAGTTTAACCCGAAATCGGTGAACCTTGTTCATAGAATCTGAGTCTTGAACTTTTTAACTATTTGAATGATTAGTTTAGCCGGTGCAAGCTCCGTTTCTATCGGTTTGAAAGCATTGAGTGTAAAAGAGTTGAAAGAAAGTTGGAAATCCTTCTTTCAATCCTTCACATAATGAAAATGTTTAGATCTATGATGGATCTTAACTTGTTTATGTGGAAATCGGTTAGATCTAAGCTATTCATGGTTGAATGATGCCAAAGTTTGAAGTTCTTCAAGAACACCATGATGACATCACCCAAGAACACTTAGATCTTGGTGATTTCACGGTTAGAATTCAAGTTTTGAAAGATAGAAAGGTGTAGAATCAAGCAATGATAAAAAATGTACAAGAATTAGAGTGAAAACTTACCGGGATTGAGAGAAATCAGAGAAAATGTTGGTGCAGTCATCTGTCGTCTTCGTCTTATGTCGAGTCTCGGGTTCGTTGCAGATCAGATTGGACAAGAAATCAAGATTTTAGATAGCTGGCCGTTTGAAGACAAGCTGGCCGTTTGAAAGATTGTTGTCCGTTTGAGTTTGTTGTCCGTTTGAAGCCTTTACGTTTGAAGGGTGACCGTTTGAAGCATGTTTCAAACGGTCAGGTGTCTAGTATAAATACCATTTCAAACGGACATAAGTGGTAGAGTGGTAACAGTTGTGATTTCCGACAACGAAGCTCTGTCGAAGTGTCTCCGTGACTGTATTTTCGTTATAATCAATACAAGAGACAATTAATATTGAATACAAGCTGAACGAAGACCAAATCAATGAATTCCGCCTCTGATTCGGTCTGAGCGCTCTTCTGATTGACTCATCAGGTCGCTACACGATCCTACAATTGGTATCAGAGCTCAGGAGGAAGTGTTCTTACCGTTTAGCTCGTTTTTCGCTTAAATTCTGATTTCTACACCTTCTTTCATCAGTTCAGTGTGTTTGACCGGACAAAATTGGACCAAAAGTTCACAGACTGTGTGTTTTTGAACATAGACAAAGCCTTGAAAGTTTCAGCTTAAAATTCGAAGTAAAAATAGTGAAAATTGACTGATTTTAGGTGACCGTTTGAACGTAACAAATGCTTTCCGTTTGAAATAGCTTCATATCGTTTGAAAGGACTACCTATCGTTTGAAAATACATGACCGTTTGAACTGGTCGTTTGAAATTTGGATCCCATCGTTTGAAAGTGTTGACCAACCGTTTGAATCAGGTTCCATCATTTGAAACCAGTTCCTATCGTTTGAAACTGGACTTCCGTTTGAACTTACTTGACCGTTTGAAACAACTTCCGTTTGAACAAGATCATTACCGTTTAAAACTGTTCCGTTTGAAGGAGGATATAGTTTGAACTTGGTATTTAGTTTGAACAGATTGTGTTGAAAAATGGCAATGAAGTTTGATGAGCAGGAAAACAATGATCTTAAAAGATTGAATGATTGGTATCGAGGATATTTTAGTAGTTCTTATCAGAAAATACCAAAAGAAATTTGGTATGAACGTTTCAAATGTTTTCTGAGTAAGAAAGATGAAAAATTGGATGATTTGGAGAAACATTTTGATAGTTTGATTGACTACTTGAAGGAAAATCAAATAGTGATAGCAGAAGCTGATAAGATATCAAAGTTTGCTAATGGTTTATTAGCTGAATGGGATGATTTTTTGAAGAATTTGAAAGAAAATTCTAATTTTTCAAAATTACCTCTGAATAAATTCATCAGCGAACTTAAAAATCACGATAATGAGAATTATCAAAAGAAGAGAGAAATATTGGATAAGATAAAAATGAATTTGGATGATTTGAATTTAGATGTGATAATTGAAATAAATAAAAGAATCAATGTTTGTTGGGCAACAAAAAGAAATTTGGTATATGATATGAAAAGAGGTTGTTATATTGATGATAATAGAAATCCTCTTGATCTTGTTACAATCTTTGGTGCAGGTACATATCAGATAGAGAAAGAACATGTGCCGAAGGTTGAAGAATCTGTGAAGAATGAAACTTCATGTTCTGAAACAGTATGCTTAGAATGTGACAACTTCAAGACTGATAATGACAAACTCTTGAAGGATGCGGAAAGTTTGACATCGAAAGTCAAGAAGTTGGAAGACGAGAAGCAAGCTGATATTAAACAGATTCTTATGTTGCAGGAAAATTGTGAGAAATTGAAAGCTGAAAATGACAAACTGTTGTATGGGTTGAACAGTTTGACATTTGAAAACAAAGGTTTGAAAGAAAATGTTAAGGTTTTTGAAACCAAACAGAAATCATCAGAAAATGACGATTTCTGGATAAAACTTGAGAACAAAAATCTGAAAGCTAATGAGATAAAATTTCAAGAACAGTTAAAAGTTTTGGAAAATGAAAAATCTGTTCTTGAAAACATGAAGATTGAGAATGAAAAAGCAATCAAGTCTCATCTTGAACGAATTTCTCAGCTTGAAAAAGAAGTTGAGAATTCAAGAATCAAGATTGATGAACTTGAAAAGAAGTTGAAAGGTTTTGTGACTTCATCTGACAAGTTGAATTTTCCTTGTCCAAAACCAATCAACTCTGTTCCAATAAGTGACGATGTCACAAACTTTGACTATGTCAAAGTTGCAGATTGTGATGAAAAGTCTGATGATGAAAATGTTAAAATTGAAAAACAAAAATTGTTTTTAAATTTAAAAGAAAATTTTCAGAAAACTGTTCTACAATCAACTGAAAAAGGTGAATGTTCTAAACAGAAACCTTTGAAGAAGAAAGTCGAACAGAAACAAAAAGATAATAAAAGTTCATCAGATTGTTCATCCAATCAAAAGGAAAAACCACAAAAAGTAAAAAACAAAAACTCAAAAATTGTTGGTAATAAGTGGTGCAGGTTGGACCACAGTGCTCAAACGTCAAAACCAGCAAACTTGAGGAAGGAATACCACCAAGCTAAACAATGTTATGATCTAAGCGTTTGGTATGAAAATGGTGATTGGTACGATAACAGAGTGTGTTACAATTGCGGCTATCAAGGACACATTGCTGTTAACTGCCAGAGACAGAGATTTGAGACGAGGAGATGCTATAATTGTCAAATCAAAGGACACATTGCCAGAGAATGCCCAAGGAAATCGAATGACAGATTGAGGGTTAATTCTCAGAGATTGGCAAGAATTCCAGTCAAGGTCAAGCCCAAAGAACTGAAAGTTTAAGAACCAAAAGTTCAAAAACCAAAAGTTCAAGAACAGAAAGTTCAAGAGACGAAAGTGAAGCTTTCACAGGGGCAGAAAGACCGACTGAGGAAGAAGAGGAAGAAAGCTCGAGAGTATTTGGAAAAGATATTGTCCTCGGGTTCATCCGTGGGAAAGAATAAGAGTTCTGATGAATCAATTTCTTCGGCTGCAAAGTCAAGCAAGATGAATTCATCAGATACAAATCTGAGGACGAAAGAAGAAATGAAGAAGAAGAAAATGGTCGGCGATGAATCTGACGTGTCGAAGTCAGACAAGCCACCTTCAGGCGATGAATCTGACAGATCAAAGTCAGACAAGCCACCTGCAGGCAATGATTCTGGTTCGTCGAAGCCAGAGGAGCCATTGGTTGAGGTAAAAAAGGAGAATTCAGATTTAACAATGGATGATGCAAATTTTCCACCATTGTTGAATAAGAATTCGAAATCACCCAAGGATCGTCAGGCTTGGGTGAATCTGTTTAAATGAAAAACCTGACTTGCCGGAGTTCCCAGGTTGGTAAGCGTGGAACATGAATCGGCATCTTTCTTGAGAAATTTCACTTTGGTGATTTTTCGCCTTACATGTGGTAAATCAAGGACATTAAGTTGTACTTGATTTTCTACAAATGATGTTTGAGTTTTTGAAACTGGAAATGATAAATCTTTAAAAATGTTTGAAGAAAACAATGTGATGAAGTAACCCCGAATCTACAAATGTGTGGTAAACAAACTTATTTTTCCGGAAAAAACATTTTGATTAAAACAAACTTAAGTGTTTTGAAATCACAATGGGAAAATAGTTTGTTGTGAGGGGGAGTTCTGATTGTTTATACCAGGTAGATGGAGAATTGATGCAATTCTCATCAAGTTGTCAAGTTTGTACAGTTTGTTTCAAATTTTCCCAGAAAATCAAAATTGAAACATATTTTGATTTTAGGGGGAGAAAAACTTTAAAAAAAATTAGAAAATTTAAAAATGTCAAAAACATTGAAAAATTCAAAATGAGTTTTGCTGAAACAAGAGGAAATGATAGTAGATCAGTTGGACTGTCACAGCATGCTAAAGATATGAAATGTCAAATGTGATAAGCGATCTTACTAAAGATGTGACGATAGGCTCAGCTAGACTAGTAGATTTGCGATAACGATACAAACTTAAATGAAAAAGCCTAGTTCTAGTGGGAAAACATGATTGAAAGCATAGTACTTAGTTTTGTCCTTCTTGATTGTGTGCCTACTCAGTAATCGCTGATTGTCAAAAGACATAAAACTAGTTAAGTTTGTGAACTTTCACAACTTTGCTAAAAAGTCGCTGTGATTGTGCATTTCATTTTGCAAAGATTTAAACTTGTTTTATTTCCTTATTTTGTTTAAGCATCGGACATCCTCTGCGTATACGTGAGTATCGACCTGGATGTTGTTGCCTAAACGTTCTGCTTTATTTTCTTTGGTGTTTCGTTTAAGCTTTGGATCACCTCTGCGTATACGGGAGTATCGACCTGGTGGTTAAAGCCTAAACAACTTCAACTTGTTTTTATTTTCTTATTTTGTTTAAACATTGGACTTTCTCTGCGTATACAGAAGTATCGACCTGATTGTTAATGTTTAAACATTCTGCTTTGTTTTTCGCACAATTCACAGTTGACGAAAGTTTAAAGGCATTACTTGAGTTAGTGTATTACATGATGAGGGGATATGCTGAGGTCGTGGGGTCCATAAGAATTTAGTGCAAAATTAATATACCTTAACGTATCGGTAAGCATTTCGAAAGTTTTTAGATTGAGTTTAAGTGGACAACAATATCGTCAATCTACGTGAATCGTTTAGAGCTTAAAACGATTAAAAGCTTAAAGGTGCGTGTGGTGTGTCTAAAAATTGATATGATCCTCTTTCGCAAACTCACAAAAATATGTTTGTATATATTTCATTTCAGCATTTAATTTTTGCATTTATGTTTCATAGTTTTGAAAATCCAAAAAGATTTTTGACAACTGGTGATGAAGAGCTGATATTCAAAATTTCAAGTGCTGAACATGATGAACAGGTTTGGGAGTGTGAGTTTAACAAAAGAAATTAATTTTGAGAAAGAAAAGTTTGATTAGTTTATCAGGGTCATTAATTTGAACTTGGTGTAACTATTTCTAAGTAAGTTTTACTTATTGATTTAAGTAAAAACTTTTGTTTCGGTGAGAAGTGTGCAGGAAATGGGCTTATCAGAGATAAAGCTAGGATTTGATCTCAAGGTGATAGCAAATTCCAGATAGCGATCCCATCATGATGAAAGGGGAAGTCTGAAGAGGCTAGAGCCAAAGAGAAGAAGATCCTGGATAAGATGAATAGACGGATAGTGAAGCCTAGAGACAGATCAAGACTGAAGTTTATGAAGACTCGACACTTAAGACTCGTCAACATCTGAGGGGGAGTCTGTTGGTGCAGTCATCTGTCGTCTTCGTCTTATGTCGAGTCTCGGGTTTGTTGCAGATCAGATTGGACAAGAAATCAAGATTTTAGATAGCTGGCCGTTTGAAGACAAGCTGGCCGTTTGAAAGATTGCTGTCCGTTTGAGTTTGTTGTCCGTTTGAAGCCTTTACGTTTGAAGGGTGACCGTTTGAAGCATGTTTCAAACGGTCAGGTATCTAGTATAAATACCATTTCAAACGGACATAAGTGGTAGAGTGGTAACAATTGTGATTTCCGACAGCGAAGCTCTGTCGAAGTGTCTCCGTGACTGTATTTTCGTTATAATCAATACAAGAGACAATTAATAGTGAATACAAGCTGAATGAAGACCAAATCAATGAATTCCGCCTCTGATTCGGTCTGAGCGCTCTTCTGATTGACTCATCAGGTCGCTACACGATCCTACAGAAAAGGTGAAGAAGATAGCTGGTTCGGTCAGAGCTTTCCAAAAATGGAAAGTATGACAATGACAGCCCTATTTATAGGCTTCCAAAAGAGGAAAGTGGCAGCCGATCGGCTGGGAGCTCCGATCGAGTGGGCTGCTCGATCGGCTGGCAAGGTGCTAGCCGATCGGCTGGCCTGTTCGTTCAGGATGCTTCCTGTTCGATCCGCCACGCACTTCGAGTATTTTGCGACGATTTTCGACGTTTCGATTTCGATGGACGATGATACGGATACGATAGAGTTCCTAGTCAAATTACTTTTAATCCCAACCACTATATCTAACATACAATCTTCTGTAAGTCACGTTTCGATGTCGGTTTCGATTGAGTTCGATTGCTTTTCGCGTTTCGATTCGATTTTCGATTGATTTGCTTGAATACCACACCAAACATAAAGTAAGCACGCACAAGTAACACATAAGGCACACACACACGTATAATAATACCACAATTCGCATAATTCGAGTCTCGAGTTCGATTGATTGTTAGATCGGTTTGATTACTGATTGGTTATCTTTATCGCATTGTTACTTCCTATCATTCACAGTCGCAGATCGGTTCCCGTTAAAAACACATTCGATTACTTCGGTTCTTGCTGATTACAACACTTACTCCACATAATACAACTAAAACACAAAATCGACTATCTACAGTCAAAGTTGACTTGGACTTTGACTTTGACTTTGACATTCGAAAGCACGGGGTGTTACAGCCTCCCCTTGTTTAGGGAATTTCGTCCCGAAATTAGGCTCGAAGGCTACACAACACCGTGATTTACCAATTTGATGCTTCAGATCTATTTATTTAAACAACTGCGGGTACTTGGCCTTCATGTCGCTTTCGAGTTCCCAAGTGAACTCCGCGCCTCGTTTGCCTTCCCATCGGACCTTCACGATCGGGATGCGAGAGCGCCTGAGCTGCTTGGTTTGGCGATCCATGATTTCGACAGGCTTTTCCATGAAGTGTAACGTTTCGTTGACCTGAAGATCGTCGAGTGGTACGATTAGATCATGATCAGCAAGGCATTTTCGGAGGTTAGAGACGTGGAAAGTCGGGTGGACGTTACTGAGTTCCTCCGGTAATTCGAGTCTATAGGCGACCTTTCCGATTCTTTCCAGAATCCTAAAAGGTCCAACATATCAAGGCGCGAGTTTCCCTTTCTTGCCGAATCGGACTACACCCTTCTAAGGTGATACCTTTAGGAGTACGTAGTCACCAACTTCAAATTCAAGGGGCTTGCGTCTTTTATCGGTGTAACTTTTCTGTCTGTTCCGAGCTTTTACCAAGTTGTCTCTTATATGGTGGATTTTGTCAGTCGTTTCTTGTAGAATCTCGGGACCGGTTAGTTGCGAGTGACCGATCTCGTGCCACACAATAGGTGATCGACATCTTCTACCATACAAAGCCTCGAAAGGTGCCATTTGGATGCTGGCATGATAGCTGTTATTGTACGAGAATTCCACCAATGGCAGATGTTTGTTCCAACTACCACCAAATCTATAACACACGCTCGGAGCATGTCTTCAAGAGTACGGATCGTTCTTTCAGTCTGTCCGTCGGTTTGAGGGTGGAATGCAGTACTCAGATTAAGCGACGTACCAAGGGCCGCTTGAAACGTTTCCCACAATCGCGAAGTGAACCGAGCGTTGCGGTCTGAAATGATGTCACGAGGCGTACCATGATTACGAATGATCTCGTCGGTGTAGATTTGGGCTAGTCGCTCCACCTTGTAGTCTTCTCGTATAGGCAAAAAGTGGGCTGACTTCGTTAGACGATCAACTATGACCCAAATACTGTCGTGACCTGATGGCGTGGGCGGGAGCTTCGTTATGAAATCCATAGCTATACTCTCCCACTTCCATATAGGTATCGGCGGTTGTTCGAGAAAGCCAGAAGGTCTTTGATGTTCAGCCTTGACTTTTGCACAGGTTAAACAGCTTCCAACGTACAGAGCGATATCCCTTTTCATACCCGGCCACCAGTACTTATAACGCAGGTCCTGGTACATCTTGTCTGCACCGGGATGAATAGAATATCGGGACTTGTGGGCTTCGTTCATGACAATCTTTCGCAAATCGGTCCGCTTAGGGATCCAAATTCGGTCCCGATAATAGAATATTCCATCTGATTTGCTTACTAACTGAGCTCTGTCGTGATAGATTCTCTCTCTTTTCAATGTACGCTCGTTAAAGCAAGCATGTTGAGCTTCTCGGATGAGGGTTTCGAGGTTGTGCTGGGCTTGGATGTTTCGGGTACTGAGCACGTAACTCTTTCTGCTGAGCGCGTCAGCAACCACATTCACCTTGCCTGGGTGATATCGAATCTCACAGTCGTAATCGTTGAGAAGTTCTACCCATCGGCGTTGACGCATATTAAGCTCTCTCTAATTAAAGATGTGTTGTAAACTCCTGTGATCAGTGTAGATCGTACACTTAGTGCCATACAGGTAGTGTCGCCAAATCCTCAATGCAAAGACAACCGCGCCTAGCTCGAGGTCATGGGTTGTATAGTTCTTCTCGTGGATCTTGAGCTGACGAGATGCGTAAGCTATAACCTTGTCTCGCTGCATGAGAACACAGCCGAGACCAAGGTTAGAAGCATCACAGTAGACAATGAAGTTGTCGCTTCCGTCAGGCAGTGTAAGAATCGGTGCGTTGCACAGCATATGTTTAAGGGTTTGAAAGGCAGTCTCTTGTGCGTTTCCCCACACAAAAGGCTTGTCCTTATGGGTAAGAGCGGTGAGCGGCACAGCGATCTTGGAGAATCCTTCAATGAATCGTCGATAATAGCCCGCTAGTCCGAGAAAAGAACGAACTACAGACGGGTTCTTAGGCGTAATTCAGCTTTTGACAGCTTCAATCTTCGCAGGATCGACATGGATACCTCGACTATTCACTATGTGACCCAGAAATTGAACCTCCTCCAACCAGAATTCACACTTGGAAAACTTGGCGTAGAGTTGGTTTCCCTGAAGTAACTCGAGAACCAAACGTAGATGTTGCGCGTGTTCGGCTTTCGATTTGGAATAGATCAAGACATCGTCGATGAACACGATGACGAAACGGTCAAGATAAGGCTTACACACACGATTCATGAGAACCGCGGGTGCGTTGGTTAGACCAAAGGGCATAACAACAAATTCGTAGTGGCCATAACGGGTCCGAAAAGCAGTTTTAGGAATGTCTTCCTCTTGAATCCGTAGCTGATGGTATCCTGAACGCAGATCGATCTTAGAGAAGCATGCTGCACCTTGTAGCTGATCAAACAAATCGTCAATTCGTGGCAAGGGGTATCGGTTCTTGATGGTTAGCTTGTTCAATTCCCGATAGTCGATGCACATCCGGAACGATCCATCCTTCTTTTTGACAAAAAGGACTGGCGCGCCCCAAGGAGAGGTGCTTGGGCGAATAAAGCCTTTTTCGAGTAATTCCTGGAGTTGATTCGAGAGTTCCCGCATTTCGGATGGAGCGAGTCGATAAGGGGCTTTGGCAATGGGGTTAGCTCCAGGAATGAGGTCAATACGAAAGTCGATATCACGACTTGGTGGTAGTCCGGGAAGATCATCAGGGAACACCTGAGGAAATTCACGAACCACTGGAACATCTTTGACTTCAACTTTCTTTTTCTTTCCCTTCTCCGCTACTACAATGTTGGCCAAGAAGGCTCGGTATTCCTTGCGAAGATACTTGCTGGCTTGAATACATGACATAAGCTTGAGACCCTTCGATGCTGTTTCACCATATACACATAGAAGATCACCATTCGCGAGCGAGAATCGAATCATCTTTTCAAAGCACACAACTTCAGCATGGTTTTCAAGAAGAAAGCCCATGCCTATTATGACGTCAAAGCTTCCGAGTTGCATCGGAATGAGGTCGATTGGGAAGATCTGATTGTTGAGTTCGAGAGTACAATCACGGAGTATTGAATTAACGGCAATAGTTCTTCCTGTAGCGACTTCGACTTCGAATGACGAGGACAGATAAGAGCGCTTACGACTAAGGAGCTTCTCGAATTCAAATGACACAAAGCAGTTATTGGCTCCAGTATCAAACAAACATGATGCATAAATACCATTCACAAGGAACGTACCATTAACCACGTTGTTATCTGCCTGAGCCTGGCGGGCATTGATGTTAAAGGTTCGGGCATGGGCTGCTTGCTGCTGGTGCTGAGGCTGTTGTTGTTGCTGTTGCTGCTGGGGCTCTTGCTTGACCACCCTGTTCAGGCATCTGTTGGCAAAGTGGTTAGGGTCACCACATGCAAAGCAGACTCGAGCATTGACTGCTGGTGCTTGAGCTGCTTGCTGGCCTTGAGGGGCAAGGAGTAGAGCTTGGTTGACAGTAGCTTGAACTGGGGCTTGACGAGGACCATAGCGATAGTTCGCAGTGAAATGACCGTACAGATTGCAGTGAGCGCAAAAACGACAAGCTAGACCCACTGGATGATGATACGAACATGTCGGGCAGAGTGGGTGAGGGCCTGTGTATGCACGCTTCGCTGGCGGTGCATTGATCACTGGAGCTGAGCGCTGGTGGTGCTGCTGTTGCGCTGGTACCGCTTGCAGGGGAGTGGCGTTTGTCGCGGCAGCACAGCTCTTGTTGCTGGAGCTGTTGTTGTTGTTCTTCTTCTTCCTTCTTGAAGACTTGGAGGATTGAGCAGATGAGTCGGTGGGTGTCGTAGTGGCTTGATGGAGAGACTTGGTTTGCTTATCCCAGAAACCAGACTTGACTCGCTTATCATTGATCTCAGCGGCGAGTAGGTAGGTTTCTTCGATCGTTGCTGGCTTGGAGGCGTGAACAAAATCTGCTACACAGTCTGGCAGAGCTCGGATATACTTCTTGATGGTCATCTCTGGAGTCTTGACCTGATCGGGACATATGATACTGAGCTGCTTGAAGCGAGCAGTGAGGGCAGCGTTGTCTCCGTCTTTCTGCTTGATGACCCAGAATTCATCCTCCAGCTTTTTGGCGTTCATGAGGAGGGCATAATTCATCGATCATAATTGCCTTCAGTTCCTCCCATGTCAGCTCGTAAGCTGCATCATTCCCACGCTTGTTTCGTTCAGCAGTCCACCAGTCTAGAGCACGGGACTGGAAGACGCCAGTAGCATTGAGAGTGCGGAGATTTTCGGGGCATCCGCTTTGTCGCAGGGTGACTTCAACTGAGTCGAACCAATGAAACATGGCGGTAGGGCCATCCTCACCGGTGAACTCCTTCGGTCCGCATGCCTTAAACTGCTTGAAGCTAAAAGCGGTCTTGCTTGAATCCTTAGGGTTCCCAGCTCGGGATTCCTCGGACGTTTTGCTGGCATTTTCATACACCTCACTCACGGCTTTCCCCACTTGTTTGGAGATGATAGCAGCGAGACGTCGGTCTCTCTTTTCTTGGCGAGTCAGACGGTGACGTGATGCAGACGACGACATGGTCTGCAATGGACATCGTCACAGGACTCAACACAGCGTAATCGAATCTCACCTCACACGCCTACCACTATCTAAAGCATAGAATCACGTCGAATCACATATCACATAATCACATAATCACAGATACACATAAGCACAGAAGCACATAGAACACGTAGGTCACAGAAGCACATAAATATTTGGAGCACAAAATACGGAAACACGCAAATACCTAGGCACTTAATTACTGAAGCAGTCAGAAAACAGAAACCTATCCTTCAAAGTTCGCGTGTCGTTTGGATATTGTATCTGATAGCATCGTATGGTATAGTCTAACTTAGTCGTATAACATATCATAGTATGATACCGTCTAGATTTGCGATAGCTGGGTGTCGATTAGGGATAGAATAACAGTACGAGTCGTGTGTTGTTGATTAAAATAATAGCAGAATCTAATATCATCCCAAAATAAAACAGAGAAAGCAAATATAAACACAAAACAGAGAAATCACACATAAAATCAACAAGTGTACCTGTTGACTTGTCAAATTCGAAACATATAAAATCGAGAGATAGATTGTCTGCGGCTACTAGACATCGACTAACCAAGGCAACTCGACTATTCACAGTAGACTTGTCATCACTTCCGACTCTAGAGGTTGTGTTTCTGCCTCGATTCTTGGGCATTCCACACGCACCTCCGAGGTCATACTTGTGAGTTCAGGTCGTCGGAGTCCATCGAAGCCTTGGTGAGATGAATAAAATACAGAACAAACTACTAAGGTTAGGGTTTCACCCCTTGGCTTAGCAATTTCTTCCTTGTTTTTTAGTAAAATCGAGAAGAACTTTCTTCAAAATGGGGGTTTCACACCTGATTTGGTATAATTCTCCTCGTTTATTGACGAAGATATCGAGATGAAGGAATAAAATCCCCATAAGTCAGGAAATTTAGTCGGGAGTTTGCGGTTTTCACACCTCTTCCTGACTGAATCGCCTGACGTTAGTTGAAAATTTGAGCGCAGTGATAGTGAAGAATTACAGAATAAGGCACATAAACTGGGTCTGAGTGTTCCTAACTATAGTCTAGGTCTCTAAGACAGCGACCCGGACTAGGTCGTGTCTGCCTAATTCCCTATAGTTATGGCTCTGATACCAATCTGTCACACCCCAACCGATGGCGGAATCATCGGGGCGCAGCACTGAGCGAAACAGATTGTCCAGAAGTTTCCACCATAACTATATTACAAATTCAGTTTAATGATACGTCCCATACCGTATCCCAAATAAATAAACAAGTTATCATAGAAGCAACTAGGCGAATAAATTCCGTTCCGACAACTCAGATTTAATTATTACAAACCAATTGAATAAAAGTATTGCTTGAAGTCATTAAGACTTATCCGGACAAGATCTACAGACAGCTAATGCCATAGACCCCGGATCGGACAACTCCAATGGCTCCATGGCCATTGTTTATTTGCTTCTAGAGACCCCTAGGTAGACCACGACCTACATCTATTCGTTGGCCTCTAGATCTTTATTCTAGCCTCGCTTCCTTAGCAGATAAGCATCCTAATTACCTGTCACATACGTTAGAATATTGTCAATACATAAAATGTAAAGGTGAGCACACAAGTTTAGTAATAGCATATAGAGTTCGAATACATAACCAGGCACGTACGCAGAGGAAAACGATGCATGTTAATTATCGACATGGGACCATCGATACCAACGACTGCGGGTTGACCGTCCGAGACGGTTCGCAATACATGATTACCACCGTAATCCATGCAAGTATTTGTCCTTAACAACCCCCGTGTGAACGGGTGCTGAGTCCAAACTATAGTACTATGTTGCTAAGGCAGGTAGATAGCATTCCACGTGTAAACATAATAAACAGCATTCATTTAGTCAAGTAGCACATGCAAATGGTTAGCGTTCAAATAATTTGTGTTTGATTGTGATTTGATAGGTAACGTATGTAACACCCAAAAGTGCTAAAAGCAAAAAGGGATCGAGTATACTCACAGTGATTGATTGTGGATTGAAGGGAGCGCTGAGAGTAAGATTAGCCTGAATAGTTCGATAGCACAACAATGAGTAACGTGGTAAGTAAACAAGTGTGAATGGATCGAGTAGGCTGGTCGATCGAACGGCAGGTTCGATCGGACGGCCTGTTCAATCGGCTGGTATATCCGATTGGACAGTCCTGTTCGATCGGCCGGTTGCCTCGATCGGCTGGACCATTCAAGTGGATTGTTTCTTCCTCTGGTGTGTTTGTGTTTGAGGATTTGAACTTTTGAAGTTTTCGTTGCAGCATTTGAGAACACTGAAGTGTTCCTACCTTTCAAGTCGGTCGATCGAGCGGTTCGCTCAATCGGCTAGCTCACTCGATCGACTAGCTTACTCGATCGGCTAGGAACTTCAGGAGTGGTCCTCCACTGAATGTCACTCGATCGAACAGTCTGTTCGATCGGCTGACATTCCCTACTACGAACGAGTTGTGAAAACGATTAAGTGTTGAAGCATAGTATCTCATGATCCGAACAGTAATGTTTTCCAATCGAGTGACCCATTCGATCGAACATTACTTCGTCAATACTATACTTCAAAAGTTTGGAAGGGTGGGGCGCCATGTGCTAGCCGATCGGCTGGCCCGGTCGATCGGCTGGTGTGTCCGATCGGCTGGGCTGTTCGAACAGCCTAGTCGTTCGGCCAGCATTTCTGACCTGGTCGGCCTTTCGTCTAACACTTGGCTGTTTGTTTATTTGTCACTCTTTCAAGGTAACTTGACAACGTGTTGAACTATGATAACTTCCGTTCCTACTTGTTTCCTTGGCTCGAACAGGAATCACCCAAGTCCGGCCGGTGAACGGTTCAGATTGTCGGTTTTAGAGTTTAACCCGAAATCGGTGAACCTTGTTCATAGAATCTGAGTCTTGAACCTTTTAACTATTTGAATGATTAGTTTAGCCGGTGCAAGCTCCGTTTCTATCGGTTTGAAAGCATTGAGTGTAAAAGAGTTGAAAGAAAGTTGGAAATTCTTCTTTCAATCCTTCACATAATGAAAATGTTTAGATCTATGATGGATCTTAACTTGTTTATGTGGAAATCGGTTAGATCTAAGCTATTCATGGTTGAATGATGCCAAAGTTTGAAGTTCTTCAAGAACACCATGATGACATCACCCAAGAACACTTAGATCTTGGTGATTTCACGGTTAGAATTCAAGTTTTGAAAGATAGAAAGGTGTAGAATCAAGTAATGATAAAAAACGTACAAGAATTAGAGTGAAAACTTACCGGGATTGAGAGAAATCTGAGAAAAGGTGAAGAAGATAGCTGGTTCTGTCAGAGCTTTCCAAAAATGGAAAGTATGACAATGACAGCCCTATTTATAGGCTTCCATAAGAGGAAAGTGGCAGCCGATCGGCTGGGAGCTCCGATCGAGTGGGCTGCTCGATCGGCTGGCAAGGTGCGAGCCGATCGGCTGGCCTGTTCGTTCAGGATGCTTCCTGTTCGATCCGCCACGCACTTTGAGTATTTTGCGACGATTTTCGACGTTTCGATTTCGATGGACGATGATACGGATACGATAGAGTTCCTAGTCAAATTACTTTTAATCCCAACCACTATATCTAACATACAATCTTCTATAAGTCACGTTTCGATGTCGGTTTCGATTGAGTTCGATTGCTTTTCGCGTTTCGATTCGATTTTCGATTGATTTGCTTGAATACCACACCAAACATAAAGTAAGCACGCACAAGTAACACATAAGGCACACACACACGTATAATAATACCACAATTCGCATAATTCGAGTCTCGAGTTCGATTGATTGTTAGATCGGTTTGATTACTGATTGGTTATCTTTATCGCATTGTTACTTCCTATCATTCACAGTCGCAGATCGCTTCGCGTTAAAAACACATTCGGTTACTTCGGTTCTTGCTGATTACAACACTTACTCCACATAATACAACTAAAACACAAAATCGACTATCTACAGTCAAAGAAAGTCAAAGTTGACTTGGACTTTGACTTTGACATTCGAAAGCACGGGGTGTTACATTCATAGACTTGGGTTGCCCCTGAGAATCAAGAAATGTAATTTCAATTTCCTGATGATTTTCAAACACAGCACCTCCCCCTAAAGTTTCACCCGATTTAGGTTTCCAAGTTTGTTTTTGTTTACCAGATTGAGTTTTGTAAACAGATTTTGAAACTTCTGGTTTTAATGGTTGTGAAGAACTTGGTTCCTTTTTGACCGTTTTGACTTCAGATTTTAAAGCCTTTTCAACAGCTTTGATGTTTTGACGCCGTTGTTTCGATTCTTGTTCCTTAACAGTTCTTTTATCATGTTTTGGTGAAACGGGACGACGTTGAGGGTGAACCTTTTCAGGTGGTGCTTTCTCAACAAAATTTGGTTTGGGCGAGTTTGTGCAGTCTTTAATGATGTGCCCAAACTTCCCGCATTTGAAGCACGTTCTCCTTTCAACAAACTTAGGAGAATTTGATCGACTAGCAGATGTCGAACCTGTAGAACCTGAGGTACTTGCTCTTTCATCACACCCATTTGTATGTCGAGTGTAATTGTTTTGACTGTCACGTTTTAAAATCTTGACTTGTTGGATAAAATCGGTGTTTGATTTGTTTTCAAAAGTCTCAATTTTATCCGTACCCTTTGATGCTACAAATTTGACATTACTGTTTTTCTTCTGATAACGAGCTCCTTTTGTTTCAAATTTTGATCGAGAAACGTTAGTCTTTTGAGCTCGCCTTTCTAGTTGTTTACCCTTAGAAGCAACAGGTTGTTGCTTTGTTGGTGATTTTTGATTTCCAAATTGTTTCCTGATTTCAGCTTTTGGAATTGGGTCACATTGAGTTACAATGACTCCTGGAATTGTCTTTCCCAAAAACTTGCTTGTGTTATCTTCAAAAACTTTATCAATCATAGATGGATTGACATTTTTAATTGGAAAATCTTTATCTGAATAGATGTTAGAATCACCAACCAAAGTGTACGACACATTATTACTCTTAATGGTAGACACAGATTTCTTGTCATTCTTGACAGTATCTATCACTTGCTTGGCAACAGGTTGCACTGCAGGAGTAGGAGGATCACAAAGAATATGATTCTCAATTGGAATTTCTACTCCTTTCGTCTCATCAAGTGATTCATCCTGGTCACTCACATCTGATTCATCATCCGAAGAATCATAGTCCTCAATGGTTGGAGGACTTTGATTTGAAGCACATGATGACTTTTCTTTGCTATCAGATGAGCCCTCCGATGAATTGTCCGGTTTGAACCCTAGGCCAGTAGTAACTTCCTCATAATCAAGAGGCACACTGGGTTCATACCGAGGCATATCCTCTTCATCGGGCATATGAGTATAATTATGTCTTAAAGGGGGCGGACACTTCTTATACCCAACACCTTTCATGTTTCCCTTTAGTTGTTGAACGTCAATGATGCGATCAAGCACAAATCGGGAGTTAGAATAACTCTCCAATTTTTGCTTAATAGCATCATGCTCGCATTTGGCAATGGCTAGTTCCTTTTTGGTTTCCTCAACAATGTTAATGTAATCGTTAATACTAACTTGTTTATGATAAACAACTTTGTTCACTTCGGAAACACTTTTCTTTAAGGTTTCAATGACATATTTAAATTCCTTTTCGTTTCTAACTAAAGCCATATTTGCCTCTTTGCACTTTGACAGTTCAATAACCAAACTTTGATTGTGACTATGAACCGTTTCAGATTCACGTTTCAATTCAGCACATTCATGTTTCATCTTAGCACAATCACTACATATGCTAGGAGTTTCAGATTTTACCTGACTCGTAGAGGCGGAGACATTTGCCATAAAGGCAGTTTGACAAGAAAAAGATCCATCTTCAGACTTATAATCTCCCGCATTCGAGCCTTCTTCATCTGAACTCCCGCTATAACCCGAGCTATCATCACTTTCAGCAAATTCTTCTTTGTGAACATGCTTGATGTGGTTGATGATTTTTGCATAGCAAGCAGTTCCACCTCCTTGATTACCATCTCCGAATTGTACAGACCAATTATATCCTTCATCAGCTTGAACGGTCAATGCTCGATTGGTGTTTGATGGTCCAGACTGGTTCTGGTTGGTGGTGTTGTTCACAGCTACTATCCCTTTTTCCACGGTCATCTTGATTGGCATTGGAAGTACTTGTCTGATTTCTGAATGGATTCTGGTTGCCTTGTCTGCTTGGCCGAGTGCACTCACGTTTGAAGTGTCCCCTTTCGCCACAATTGAAACAAGTAACCGCATTGTTATGTAACCCGTACTTCGTGTCATTCTTGCCTTCCAACGAAGTTCTTCCTGTTCGAGCCATGAAATCCTTTGCCCTTCTAACAGCACTTGCAAAAGCCCACTTGATGTCCATTAACTCCATTTCATCACGGTCTATCAGCTGATAATCTTCATTGGTCATATTGATGTTTCCAATTTGACCTGCTACCAATCCACAATAGGAACTAAAAATTGTGTTGAGAAGTTCCAGATGTTCCTTAGCAACTTCTACACTAACTTTTGAAAGATTGGAAGTATCAACTCTGACAGTGTTGGTGTTTTGGAGTGAAGGATTATTGGTATAATGTGCTTGTTGTTGTTGTGGTTGGGCTTGAGGTTGGGGTATGGAAGATGAAAGATAAGCACTTTGATTCCATTGTTGGGCTTGTGGTTGGGGTATGGATTGTGAAAGATAAGCACTTTGATTCCACTGTGGAAATGGTGATGAGCTTGTATTAGACACAAACGCCGTTTGAAGCTTTGGTTGCTGAAGGAACTAGAACTAGCTGAAGGACCAAAACCAGGCAAATACATTTCTGTGTTTTGAGGAGGTGCAATCATTTTAGCTTTCCGAATTTCCTCTTCGTTCTTGTGCTCCAACTTCTGAATGAATTCATAGAGAGTGCCATTGGTTGTATCCATACCGTATGCTTTAGAAGTTCAATGAATGGACTCCACTTAGGAGGTAGAGCATCAGCAAACCGTGCAATCATTTCCTGATGAGTTGCAGCAACATTATAAGAACACATTTCACTAATCAAATGATAAAAGCGAGAAGTCATATCATTTAGAGTTTCATTATCCAAGAATCGAAATGATTCAAACTCTTTCTTCAGTAAATCATGGCGTGTCTTTCTAGAAGCTGCATTCCCTTCTCCTCTCGCTACCAATGCATCCCATAACTCTTTCGTGATCTTATAATAGGAGAATTGATGATAGATGTCTTTGTGAAGTGCTTGAGTGAGAATAGCATATGCCTTCTTCTCCAGATCATATGCCTTTTTGTCGTTTTCAGGCATATTAGTAAAACCCGCTGTAAAACCCGCTAAAGTTGATGCTGCTACTTCGAGGGCAGGGTTGCATGCATTAATGAAACATGTCCAAAGTTCGTTGCTTTGCCCTTGAACGTATGTGTGGAAACGACCCTTCCATGATGGATAGTCGTTCATGTGATTTAACTTTGGCGGCCGATTGTTGCTACCCGTCTCACTTTCACTAAGCAATAGACTTTGAATGCTCTGATTTTGATTCGACACCAATGCCCATTGACTTGCACTTATTGACTGTTGTTGTCGAGGTATGGTATTCGCTAAATATTCGGCCATCGAAGTCGGTTTTTGAACTGGTTGTGAGTCCGTACTCCAATCCCATGGGCTCGTACAACTCATGTTTGATATATGAAAGTGAACACCTGATTAAATACTTGAAAACACAGTCAAATATCTTTCGCAAACACTATGCTTCCACGAACACTATACTCCACGAACAGTGATTCACAACGAAGACGTGTTGTTTGAAATGTAGTCCACTAAAAATTATAATCCCACAAAAGACTTGATTGTTAAAAGTTAACAAACAGCGACTTGAGGCTAATATCCACAAAAAAAAAGGTTCAAAAAAAATTCCTTTTAGACCAAACGTGAAGGCCCAATGAGACTTTAATTTAAAAACCCAACAAAGAGTTAAGGTGGATTGTTAGAAGTCACGAAGACTCTTCGTTTACTTAGTAAGCCTACAACCACTTATAATTTATTATGTGATTTTTTTTTTTTGTAAGGATTAGGCCCAAACCCAAATTACTGTAAGCCCAAATTTCTCACATATTAGAAAGCAGCCCCTAAAAGTCAAAATCCCTAAACATATTATCAGCCGACAACTTCATCTACTCTTTTTGACGAAACCAGCTGATGATGAATTAATGAACGACGAAACTGAGTGTATGTCAACGAAACGGTTTGATATAAAAAAAAAGAGGTTGACGAAACAGAAAAAAAAATTGTGAACTTATGTCGACAAAACAGAAAAAAGATTGTGAACTTATGTCGACGAAACAGTTCTGTATGACGAAACTGAAATAAATTTGATAAGCGACGAAAATGAGTGATGTTGAGCGACGAAACTGATTGAAGTTTTGAATCGACGAAACAGTTCAGGATCCTTATGCGACGAAACTTATTTCTTAATGTTGGCCGACGAAACTGATTGGTGAGTGTTATGAATGAATGACGAAACAGACTTGATTGTTGACGAAACAGATTGAGATTTTGAAATTGTGAATGACGAAACAGAAGGATGGATAAGATCTGGAATTGATGAGATATTTTTTTTGAAGCCTTATCCTCTCTGACACAGTAGGTTCCTTTTGTCAAACAGCCATGCTTTCGGTCACTGTGGTTACCAACTATCCATCATGCCTTTTGTACAAGATTTCAAACAATCAATATTATAATCACAACACTTCAATAATTCAACAATATAAGATCAAACTCAGATATTATCAAGAACAAAACAAGAACAACTTGAATATCTTGATGAACTCGATGAAGGTTTGAAGATTCCGGTCACCGAACAATTTTCCGAAACCCGAATTCGCTTAAAACTTTTACTGAAAACCCGGTTTAACACATAAACACTCAATTTAACAAGGTTCTTGATAAAACTTTTGAGCAAAACAAGCAAGATCTAACAGATTTTAGGAAATTTTTCAGAAAATATATAAACTGTCAAGAACACTTTTTCAGAAAATCATAAACAATCAGGTTCAAACTTGATAAAAACCGAACTATGTTTGGTTTTAAACAAGGAAAAGAGCCAAAACTCTGATACCAATTGTAGGTCCCGTTTTTTTCCGGTGGATCGATAACGAAAACCTATCCTTGTTTATCACAAACACGGTAACGGGTGCGGAATCCCCGTGATGGTGCAAACCAAACACAGTTAACAAGAACACACGCGTAACCAAAAGATTCAATATCTATTGATTACAGGATACAAACAATGTTTAAGACTCTCTCTCAAAGTCTCACAGCTCTCGTCTCTCATGTACAAGTTTCACACAGAAACAAACACAAACATTGACGAAACTAAAAGGACTCGGTGAAACACCTTTGGGCCAGAGATTGGGCCTGAAGAAGCCCAACAGGCGACGAAACAGGGCTATGCATGACAAAGTGACGAAACACATTGTGTTTCGTCATTTGAAAGGTTTCTTCAATTATGTGCATGCATTTTCAACACTATGACATCATCATGACATCACAGTGATGATGTCATGGTGATGTGTCATCTGGTCTTGGTTCGCGGCGCTCCGTGCTTCACGTGTCGAACTCTGGGGCGCACGACGGAGGAATGTCGTGACGTCGGGCTTGAGCCGGACCTAACCGTGTCGAAACCAAGTCGAACCGAGCCGATTTGAACCGAGCCGAGTCGCGTCCACATAAAGTGTACCAACAATACATTCCGATGTTTGGGGTCCAGCTAAAACTAATGGAGGTCAAAATCTTCGTTTCTTCCTATTATTTTTTAATGACTATACCCGGATGACATGGGTGTATTTTTTAAAACACAAATCTGAAGTTTTTGACAAATTCAGACTGTTTTACACCATGGTCCAAACTCAAGTCAAAACCAACATTTATATCATACGATCTGATAATGGAGGGGAGTACGTTAATAACTCCATGAAACAATTTATTCAAGAGAGGGGAATGATTCACCAACCAATTGCCCAAAACAACCAGAACAGAATGGTGTAGTTAAGTAGAAAAATGGCATTCTTGTAGAAATGGGTTGCGCCCTTATGCTTGATTCCAAAGTTCCTAAATATTTTTGGCCCGAAGCTATAAACACAGTTGTGTATCTTCTTAACCGTTTACCAACCAAAGCCCTTGACCTAAAAACTCCCCTAGACACCTTATCTACATTCACCAAACTACCCCCACATCTTACCTTACCACCTCGGGTCTTTAGGTGTACAGCTATTCCCCATATACCCAAAACCGAACGATCTAAACTTGACCCATGTGCCAAGAAATGTGTATTTGTTGGTTATGGGGTGAATCAGAAAGGATACCGATGTTATAACCCATTATGACGTCGTGTGATTACCACTGTCCACTGCGACTTTCTTGAAACATCCCATCTCAGTGGTCAAGGAGAGATAGAGCATGAGGACTCACTGAGTTGGTTGAAGTGGATTCCATCCGCAAGCGAAGACGAGTCATCTCATACATCCACACATACTAAGCCTGTCGAAAGTCTCACCCAAGAATCATCCAGACTGGTGTTCGAGGTAAGTGACTCTCCAAACCTTGAAAATGTGTCTGAATATGATCCAGCTACCACTAACAATCATGAAAGTCCCGAGACAGTGGAACAGGTGGAGATTGCTGAGCAGAACAATGCAGTCCAAGGAGAGGTCGAATCTAATGAACAACATGATGGAGGCTCTGGAACAACACCGGGAACATACGTTTTACCCCCTAGAGCCAATAGAGGGGTTCATCCAAAACGTCACGCCCTAGAAAGGGAAACTAGAAATTCAAGGTATACTACAGCTAATATAGTTGACGAGAACTTATCTAACAGTGCAAAAGCATTTGTTACCTCACTATACTCCGAACAAGTACCCAGTTCCGTAAAGGAAGCCCAGGGTAAGAAGAACTAGAAAGAAGCAATGGAAACAGAGATGCATGCTCTTATGAAAAACAACATGTGGAGAAGTGTGTTCTTCCTAAAGGAAAGAAAAAAGTTGGATGTCGGCGAGTGTATTCAATCAAATATAAACAAGATGGTTCCATTGGAAGATAAAAAGCTCGGCTTGTAGCCAAGGGTTACACTCAGACGTATGGGATCGATTACTCTGAGACATTCTCTCCGGTTGCAAAAATGGACACTATCAGAGTCCTCTTCTCCGTGGCAACCAATAAGGAGTGGCCTCTCCACCAGTTTGATGTTACAAACACATTTCTCCATGGGGACCTAACGGAAGAAGTCTACATGGAAGCACCTCCAGGTTTTTCAGGGAGTTTTAAAGAAAGGGAAGTATGTCGGTTGAAAAAGTCATTATACGGGCTAAAACAATCTCTTCGGGCATGGTTTGCAAAGTTCACTTTAGCCATGAATGAATACGGGTATCACCAAAGTAATGCTGATCATACTCTGTTCCTCAAGAGAAGAAACGGCCTTGTAACTTGCTTGATCATATATGTAGACGACATGATTATTACCGGAAATGATGTAGAAGAAATAGCACGACTGAAAGAGAATCTATTCTCAAAGTTTGAAATGAAATATATAGGGAATCTCAAGTATTTCCTCGGGATCTAAGTTCTCAGGTCTAAACGGGGATCTTCATTTGCCAAAAAAAAGTATGTCCTGGATCTCCTGGTAGAAACCGGGTTAACTGATTGTAAACCAGCAGATACTCCAATGGTGGTGAACCACAACCTTCACATGGAACTTAATGGAGAACTTTTAGAAAAATAAAGGTAGCAACAGCTTGTGGGCAAGTTAATTTATTTCTCTCACACTCGTCTTGATTAGCTTATGCGGTTGGAGTGGTAAGTCAGTTCATGCACCAACCACAAGTTGCCCACATGGAAACTGCTCAGAGAATTTTAAGGTATCTCAAGGGGACCTCAGGCCATGGAGTGTTGTTCAAAACAAGTGGACATTTAATGTTGAACTCTACACTAATGCAAACTGAGCAGAAGATAAGGGAAACCAAAGGTCAACATCAGGGTACTTCTCCTTGGTCTGTGGAAACCTTGTTACCTGGAGAAGTAAGAAACAGAAGGTGGTCGCTCTGTCAAGTGCAGAAGCGGAATTTAGAGGTATAGCTCGAGGGTTAAGCGAAGTTCTTTGGATCAAGAAGCTCCTAGAAGACATTGGATTTTCCCAAAGGGCACCTAGTAAAGTTATGTGTGACAATACGACTGCAATACAAATCTCAGAAAACCCAGTTCAATATGATCGAACAAAACACGTGGAGGTAGATCGACACTTCATCAAGGAGAAACTGGAGGAAAGAATCATAGAGCTCCCATATGTATCATCAAAAGATCAACTCGCGGAGATTCTTACAAAAGCCGTCAACGGAAATGCTTGTAGTAGCTGCTTGAGAAAGTTAAGTATTGGTAACCCCACCACTCAACTTGAGGGGGAGTGTTGGAAAGAAGACAATTAGTTATAGTATAGGGGCTAGATGTGTAATATGGTGTTCTATATAATCACCCTCCTTGTGTAACCCTAATTGCAACTTTACAATCTAATACAAGCCTCCTTTGTTCTCTATACCGTTTGAAAACGTATGGGTCAAATAAAGTCGCCCAAAATAGATTTTTTATTGCATCTAATTATGCAACCATCTAAATCACTTTTATTCATTGATTATTTCAATTATAAGAATTTTTATTGTAAACACAATTAACTTGTAAATTATTGAGTAAGATGTTTAAAAATGGAGAAAGTGTAATTATAATCTTGATTTTAACCATGGACAATATCATAGCAATCATTCTAGTAAATATGCATCTTTAAAGGTGGCTACTTGATCCATTTACCCCTCAGGATGTATTAGGTGCGGGTAGTGACACATCATCAATGGTCATAGAATGGGCAATGTCAGAGAGCTCCTAAGGAACCCAAGCATAATGCATAAGGTCCAAACCGAGGTCAGGCAGGTTATCAGCACAAAATCAACCATTGATGAAACTGACATCCACTCATTGCACTTCTTAAATATGGTTATCAAAGAAACTCTAAGATTACACCCTCCTGCACCCTTGATGCTACCAATGGAAAACAGGAAGCAATGTGAATTTGTATGAAATTACAGTGAAGACTAAAGTGTTTGTGAATGTGCGGGCAATTGGTAGAGATCCAAAGTATTGGAAAGAACCAAAAACATTTAATCTAGATAGATTTATTAACAAGTCAGTAGATTATAGAGGGCTTGATTTTGAATATATACCTTTTGGTGCTGGAAGGAGAATATGTCCAGGTATAACATTTGGATTAGCTAATATTGAGCTGCCACTTTCCTCTTTACTTTATCATTTTGACTAGAAATTAGTAAATGTCGGCATGAGGAATCAAGATCTTGATATGACCGAATCTTTTGGTGTAAGTGTTAAAAGGAACAGTGTCCTTAAACTTGTACCAACTATTGTCCGTATTAGACTATGGGCCCACGGGCTCAATTAGGTTTCTAGGGTTACTCGTAATCCCTATATATTGTAACAGACTCATTCAATAATGATAATTCAGTCTTTTATAAATCTTACATGGTATCAGAGCCAATCTAGGCTCTGTATCGTTTGCCGTCACCACTTGAAAAAAACCCTAGACAGGGCGGCGCGCCGCCACTGACTGCCGCCGCCCTGTCCGGCCACTGTTTGTGTTCTTTTTAGTTTTCCATTCACTTTCTTTTTCTCGTTCCAAATAAAGTCCATGTTTCGGTTCAAGATTTCAACCACTATTCCTAAATCCTTTTCGAGACTGTGAACGATTGTCTATTTTTTCTGATCCCATCTCCATGTTTCATTTCGATCTTGATGTTAAACAAAACTGATTTTGTGAAATCATTGCCGTCAGCCGCAAAATAAGAAACAAACTTAATTGATCAGAAGTCTTTTTAGTTTTGACCGACATCTTCTTAATAATTTTTGGTGGATGACTTTTTACTAAAAGCATCACTTATTCAATGTTGCATGGATTAATTAATTCTCCACCGCTTGCTCTGATTTGCTCACCACAGTCTCCTTGTCAATGGCTGACAAGAACAGCCCCACACATAAGATGCTACGACATTTGTTGTTCTCCGTCAAACCGCTCCTTGCCGCCGCCGCTCATTGGACTACGGTCCCTCGTCGCGCCTCCTGCAGGACTACAGTCCGCCGCCGTGCCACCAGCCGTGCCGCATTGGATGCCTTTTGAACAGGATTACAGAATCATTCAAAATTGTGGATTCTCATTGATGATTATGGAATGCAAGATTTTGGAATTTTGGAGGAAGTTTTGACCGAATTGAAGACCGTTGTTTAGGGTTTATTATTGTTCTTGTTTTCATGGTTTTTGTTTTATCAGTCTAAGCTTCTAGTTTCCTTCCGCTACGACTGCGGGGGAGTATTAGACTATGGGCCCACGGGCTCAGTTAGGTTTCTAGGGTTACTCGTAATCCCTATATATTGTAACATACCCATTCAATAATGATAATTCAGTCTTTTATAAATGTTACAGTCCGTCCTCCTGCTTAGGGTGAAATTCTATAATAAGAATAAGATAATAAGTTTTAATGTGATATGTAATGTTTGCATCTGTCGTTTAAAGCTTGATATATAAAAATAAGTAATCATTTTGTTGTTAATTTGAAGATATTCATTTTTGAAAACACTTACGTTTTTGTATAACTGAATTCGTGACTTTGTTTGTCAATCTAGTGGTGTCATTCCTAATCTGCATTGCTTTACAACGTTCTTATGTAGTATCTAAACTGATTTCTAAAATCTTAACAATGATGGTGGACGTTTTTCTAAATAGTGTTATAGTTAAGTTTTAATTAGAATATAACAGATTGTTATTTTCTTCCCTAAATTGTATTGCCTCATCATTTTGTTAATTTTACTCCTGTTCATCCGTTCACTAATCAATTACTCATACATGTTTTTGTTTAGTTTCTTTGGTGCAAGCATAGAAGAGGGTTCTGTAACTGTTTAGAAATATCAGATGATAGGTATTTGATGCAACCAATGGGCCTTTGGCATAGCGGTATCTAGGTGTGTTAAACGGTGTCATTCCCTTGAGTTCGAGTGTTCGAGTCCCACTGTGGATAAGGGTGTATAATTAGGAGTATATTAGATTGATGTTAAAAAAGTATTTGATGCAATGTGGGCATAGTTTTGTAGTATTACTAATTATTTAGGGAAATTATTGGGTGGGAACGCTAGGATATAACTAACGTGCTTAGATAGTAACACATAAATATGAAACAATTCACAAACCAGATTTAAGGTAAAAGACCTAATAATACTAACTCCCAGTTGGCCAGTCTCACCCTTTCTCTCCCTAGAGACCCGGGTTCAACTCCAGGGAAGGTCACCAGCCTCCCACCTCTTCCATGGGGAAACGAATCGACTCGGTATAGGGTATTAACCCCCAGGTGGCTATGGGACTAAGCTAACATGCGGAGTGTCACACTCCGGCGGTTGGGAGGACCGTGGAATATCCCCCCCCCCCCCCCCCCCCCGTAACAAGCAAACATACCTATCATAGTATAGTATAGTAAGTTAAGGTAAGTTACCAAGTATCAATCCTAGGAAACAATAGATTCTAATACTAAACCCTTAAATAATATTTAACCTATGTATTAGTGATCAAGAAAAATGATATAAAAGCAAAATACTGAAAACATGTTTTGCGAAATCAAATGTGAGAGAAAATGACACTTGAGGATCAGAATCCTTTTAGTCAAATGAAAAGTTGTAAGATTATGTAATCATGAAAACTCATTATGATAGAAAACATTAATGAGGTGTGAAGTGCTAAAAGATCATTACCCTACCAGGTTGACCACATAACCTCAAATACCTAAGTTATAGACACACCTAAACTATTTGGTTTTAAGTAGCTATAAGTAATTTACCAATCCCTTGTGATTTAGAGCTTCTTTATTGTTTATATATATATATAGGGGAAGGATAAATCGAAAACCCACTTGAGTTGAGAAAACTCAAAAAACCTTTCTAAAAAACTCATGTAAACTCAAGAAACATTTCTAAAAAAAATAGGAAATGTAATATACATATATTTGAACATTTTAAAAAAAGAAACACAAAAAAACACCGAGTAGTTTTTTTTTTAAATGTTACAAATTTCAGGTTACATAATATACATGTCCAAAAAAAAATGTAACATACAAATTTTCAACATTTTTTTCAAAAAAAACAAGTAAGCGTTTTTTTTCATTTTTTTTCATAGATAGGTCCGTGTACATTTATATTACATTCCCTATTTTTTTAGAAAAAAATAAAAATGTTACGTAGGGTTTATTTGAGTTTTCTCAACTCACATGGGTTTTCGATTTATCTTTCCCCTATATATATATATATATATATATATATATATATATAGAAAGAGAGAGAGAGAGAGAGAGAGAGAGTCGTGAACTAAGCTATTTACTATTCATACAACTCAATTTCAAGCAAACTGTAAGTAATTTCCAAACTCTTTTACTTAGATCCTTCGCATAGGTAGCCCATACACTTTAACAACCCTTGAATCAATTTATCTATTACCTACTAAGTTTTAAGCCTTAAGTTAATGATCGATATATAAGTCAAGGATAGGTTATCGGTTAATCTGATCAAACATGGATGACTTCATAGAAAGACCTAGATTATCCAAATAAACTCATCCAAAGATCAATACAAGTAAACACTTATATAAAATCACACTTTCATAAACAAATCATTCAACTTAACAAAAAATAGAATTCATCCTACCTAACCAGCTATAAGGCGACTAGTTAGCCATAGACATAACTAAACAACGAGAATTCATTGAATACATGACAAAGATTTAGGAAAACAAAATTAAAAAAGTATCTAACTCGGTAAGAATTGCAAAACAATCTCCCGTATGCTAGATCTTGAGTTCCTACGCTCCTTTGATCTTCAGGAGTTATTAGAAACTCGAACAACCCTCTTTTTGCTTCTACAGTCGCCCAATTTTGTTAGTTAAGGTTTCCCAACCGTCATGTTCTATTTATAGGCTCCATTAGGGTTTCGAACCGGGTACGACCCGTACCCTCATTAAAATGGTGCGACCTGTACTTTCCATGTTAGCATCCGAGCCTATTTGGGTTTTGACTTTTGAGGCAGTGTCCCTTTTTGTCTTCACATGGTACAAATCGTACCCACCTATACATGGTATGGGTTATATTGGGCTCATGTCACACCCCGATTTCCACATGTCTCACCGGTGGGCCCGGTGGGGGATTACCGTGACGACGTTGGCAACAATATAGTCAAACCACACAATTATATAATGCACAGCGGAAGCTTAAAGATAAGTATATAAACTTCAACCTCTGGTTGTAATATCAAATGTATTACAGAAGTTGAATATATCCACAGCGGATCAAAAGTAATAAATATTGTTCATTCAGATGCAGCATCGAGTTTGCGAGACTATGTACGATGCTTAGGACGCCTATACCAGCCCATTACGTATAGTACCTGCATTTAATCTTTTTGGGGAAAAATACGTCAGTTTACACTGGTAAATACATTCAACTGACACATTTGAAAATGTTTAAAAATTGATTTGAATGCACAAGGCACAAACTCTTTTATAACTTGGGAAAATTATAATAAAATCTTGTGAACGTTTTACATGTTCTTTTATGCGTTCAGTAGCCCGGGTCGTGCCGGGTTAAAGATTTATAGACACACCACGTTGCGTAAAACCGTAGTATAAAAACCAACGGCTACGTCTTTTAATTTAATGTCGACAATGTATACCGGGTGTACGCCTACACCGGGATGTCGATGGTCGTGGCCATTTCGTAAAATGATGCCAAGGATATCCGGGACAACGGTCATTAAACCCCCCAAAGGCTTATAAGAAACAAAACTGTTTAAATGAGCCAATCATATTATTTAATTAACCACCTAAGCGATGGAAGAATATAATGCTCAATCAAGCGGTATTAATATACCGTAACCCAAGCCCATATAGGGGAAATAAGTTAAAGTATTTACCTTTGCAAGTATATTTCCTTAATTTGGATTAAATCACCGATAGCTTTTACTGGGGCTCCTAATCTGGAACGAAGGTTTTAATTAACCTCTTAGAATCCTAACGGGTCGTTATAATGGCCGTAGCCTAGACCGGTTGATTCCGATATATATATATATGGTTTAATCGCGCGAAAAGGCGAAAACCGAGAATGGAGTGTGATCCCTACCCAACAAGTTCAGAGACTTGTTTTAAATGGGTTTATGGTTCACACTCTGGAACTTGGGGTTCAAATAATATAATTTGACCCGTATCGGCTAATTTATGAAAACTAGTTTCATAAGCCGAACCGTGCGCGTAATAGGCGAAACGGTTAACCATGAGAGTCGTATGCTTATTTCCTAAGTCAATATGCCTTAAATGGGTTGTGGTATCAGTAGGATACCTTCTGTGACGCCCGTAACGAGTTTAAGTTAATATTATGCCCCGTAGGGGCTTTTCGGTCATTTTAAAGACTTTTAAAGAGCTTTTCGAGTTCTACAGGAAATCTGAGTTTCCCGAACAGCTTATAAAGCTTAAAATACTTTATTTATTATTTAAAACCAGTAGCAACTGGAATCGGGTCAAAAGACCTTGTAGAACTCATGTTTTGGCCGAAAAGGGCATATTCGGTATTTACCGAACCGTAGCCATAACCGCAGGTTATGAGCGAGGTAAAAATTATTAAAAATCTTTAAAATTCCCAAAATATTATTTTAATACAGTGGGTAAAAGTTTTGGTGACGAAATCTTGGTTTAGATAGGTGTTATGCTAATTGCGCCGTTAATTACTAAAGTTTACTTTAAATGCGCCATTTAGCATAACTCTCATTCTAGACCTCGGATTGACGTGAAACTTTAAGGACATGCTTATAATTTAATAAGCAAGGTTCTGGTCCGTTCACGCGTCTGAATTACTCGTTTTAATTTCAAAAGGCCGTTACGGTCAACTTTTAGGCGAATGACGGAAATGCGCAAAAGACTCGGATAACTCATGAACCGATCACAGAGGTTTATACCGACATGTGACCTGGTCCTAAGAGAGTCCTAAGGTATATCTATACCTCACTAAAACGGGTCAGAACTGAAGTCAAAGCAAAAGTCAAACTTTTGCGACATTCGGCTCCGAACCGGGTCAATATAGCAAATGATCGATTCAAACGAGCGCAAACAAGTTTATATACTTAGTATCATGTTTTATAAGTGTCAAAACAGGTTTCATAGTATGTACATCACAGATTATGCATAAATCGCTAAAATAGCTTTCTGTTGACTTTTTTTTAACCGCACGTTTGACTCGATATTTGACATAGTTAGAGTGGTGATCAGGGGGAACCCTTTTAGGGGTTTATTACCCTCATTGATACCAACTTATAACCACCTTTGATTCGTCCTAAGACAGAACCATCATGGATTTAATTTAAAGTCAAACCGTATTTACGACGGTTTGTTTTCTAGCTATTTACTAAGCATAACTGAATTATAAATGATCTAGGCAACTTACAGAAGTTGAGAGCTGATTATAGAGCAGAGAAGAGGACTTGAGGGCTCTTGTAATGACCAGAGATGTGTGTTTTTGGTGTTGTGAATGTTATGTACATAATGTGGCTATTTATAGCCAATGCCAAGCATCTATGATCATTACAAACACCTACAACAGTCCAGAGATGATGGGTAGGTGTCCCAGAGGTGTATGGGTCGAGTAGGGGGCACCCATGCCTCATTGATTGATTGTTTGGTCGTTCATAAGCTCCAAAAGGCATGTAGTTACTAACATTCTGCATCTGGGCGTCCCACGCGACCCGCATGGGAGTTCCCATGCACTTTTACGCGGGTCGCCTGAGTTTAAGAAATCAGGCGTATTATTGAGGAGGCTCGCGGCCCGCCTCAACTTAAGCTTAACCTTCACGCGGGTCGCGAGAGGTCTATTTTTCAGATTTTTAAAATCTTTTGTAATGATTATCAGAATCCGGTAATTAATAACGAAATCTTTCGTAATGATTTACCTGACCTTTCGGGTTTGAAGGGGTAACCTTGCGGTTTGGCCCTCGGTTATTTACCGATAGGGGCCTCGTGTTATTTACCCGCATTATAAAGTCCCCGGTTAGTTTATTAATTATTTGGAAAGCCTTAACTTTCACTGTTGACGCTTTTAACCCTTCTCATACGAATTCGAGTATAACTTTCTCGTTTTAAGACGGAATTTCGCGGAATTTATACATTATATTCTAGTGAGTGTATAATACTGTTACGAAGCCTTGGGAACGTTAAAGGGTCACTCAGAGGTATAATTAAACATGTTGACACAGTTAACCCCTGTAGTTCGTAATCTCTCACTTTCTTCCGTGTTTCGCTTCCGTACGATCTATGATTTATTCGTTTGAAGGTACAAGCATTATTTAGGGTTACTATACAGTATATTTACCCTTGTTGATATTTATAATCCTCGAATTTATATACTTTCAAGGTTTGTCAAAATTAGTCCTTTATTTATTATAGATGCCACGTGTAATCAAATGACACGTGTTAACACATTATTGGACACAAAAATTCGAGGTGTTACATCCTCACCCCCTTAAAATAAATCTCGACCCGAGATTTACTCAAATAAATAGGGGTACTTTTCTTTCATTGTAGCTTCGATTCCCACGTATATTCAGGACCTCTACGAGCATCCCATTTGACTTTTACAATCGGTACGTGCTTTCTGCGAAGCTTCTTCACCTGTCGATCTTCAATCGACAAAGGTTTTTCTATAAATTTTAAGCTCTCATCTATATGCACATCTGTGTGTGGAATCACCAACGATTCATCGGCGAAGCACTTCTTGAGATTGCAGATGTGGAACACATTGTGAATTCCATTGAGCTCTTCAGGCAAGTTCAACTTATAGGCGACTGACCCGACTCGTTCAATGACCTCAAAAGCTCCTATGTATCTCGGACTCAGTTTGCCTTTCTTGCCGAAACGCATCACCCCCTTCCAGGGTGACACCTTAAGTAATACTTTTTCACCTACTTCGAAGTGAAAATCCTTACGCTTTGGATCAGCGTAGCTCTTCTGCCTATCGCGGGCAGCCTTGAGACGTTCACGGATCTGGACAATCTTGTCCGTTGTCTGGAAAACAATCTCTGGTCCTGATAATTGGACCTCTCCTACTTCCGCCCAACAAACAGGCGATCTACATTTCCTACCGTATAATGCCTCGAAAGGCGCAGCCTTTATGCTGGTGTGGTAGCTATTATTGTAGGAGAATTCGATTAGGGGTAGGTTCTTATCCCAGTTACCACCTAAATCGATTGCACATGCACGAAGCATGTCTTCTAGCGTTTGGATAGTACGCTCACTTTGACCGTCCGTCTGTGGATGGTAAGCCGTACTAAAGTTCAAACGCGTGCCCAAAGATTGCTGGAAACTCTTCCAGAAGTGAGACGTGTATCTAGTATCCCTGTCGGAGATAATAGACACAGGTATGCCGTGTAAGGCTACAATCTTATCAACATAAAGTTGGGCTAACATATCGGAGCTATACGTCTCCTTGATGGGTAGAAAATGAGCTGATTTAGTCAGCCTATCGACTATGACCCATATTGTATCGTTTCCTTTCCTGGTTTTGGGTAACTTGGTTATGAAGTCCATAGTTACGCATTCCCACTTCCACTCGGGAAGTTCAGGCTGTTGTAGCAAGCCAGACGGCTTTTGGTGCTCGGCTTTGACTTGAGCACAAGTCAAGCACTTTGCTACATGGGCGGCCACGGACTTTTTCAAGCCTATCCACCAATAGTTTGCTTTTAAGTCTTGGTACATCTTGTCAGCACCAGGATGGACTGAGTATTTGGAACTATGGGCTTCCTGGAGGATAACATCTCGTAGTCCTCCATAAATTGGAACCCATATACGTCCGTTCAATCTAAGGATTCCATCCTTGCTAAGAGTCAACTGCTCCTCAGTTACTCCCAGCTTTTCATTAGGATAGTTAGCTTCCAACACAGCCTCTCGCTGTGCAGCTAATATCCTTTCAATTAGATTGTTCTTGACTTCAATGCTCTTGGCATTGATTCGAATGGGTTTTACCCTTTCCTTTCTGCTCAAGGCATCGGCGACTACATTCGCCTTGCCGGGATGGTACCTGATCTCACAATCATAGTCATTCAGGGTCTCCATCCAACGGCGCTGCCTCATGTTCAACTCCTTCTGGTTGAACAGGTGCTGGAGGCTTTTGTGATCAGAATAAATCACAAATTTAATACCATAAAGGTAGAGCCTCCACAACTTCAGTGCAAACACAACGGCACTCAACTCCAAATCATGGGTGGTGTAATCTTTTCGTGCACCTTTAATTGCCTTGAAGCATAGGCAATCACCTTGCCCTTCTGCATAAGCACACACCCCATGCCCGTGTGTGATGCATCGCAGTAAACTACGAATTCATCAGTACCTTCAGGTAATGTCAGCACAGGTGCGTTGCTTAGCTTTTGCTTCAGTATTTCGAAGGACTCTTGCTGCTTTGGGCCCCAAATGTACTTTTCTTTCTTCTTGGTCAAGGAAGTCAAGGGCGCAGCAATCCTCGAAAAATTTTCAATAAATCTCCGGTAGTATCCTGCTAACCCCAGGAAACTACGGATCTCGGTAGGCGTCTTTGGCTCTTGCCAGTTCATGACTGCCTCTACCTTAGCGGGATCCACTTGGATACCACGCTCACTTACAACGTGACCTAGAAACTGAACCTCTCTTAGCCAGAATTCACATTTCGAGAATTTGGCGTAGAGTTTCTCACGCTGTAGTAATTCGAGAATGCAACGGAGGTGCTTCTCGTGGTCAGCTTGGTTCTTGGAATATATAAGGATATCGTCGATGAAGACTATGAAAAATTTGTCCAAATACGGATTGCAGACGCGATTCATGAGATCCATGAACGCAGCCGGTGCATTTGTGAGCCCAAAAGGCATCACTAGGAACTCGTAATGACCATAGCGAGTCCTAAATGTTGTCTTATGTACATCTTCATCTCTGACCCTTAGCTGATGATAACCCGACCTTAAGTCGATCTTTGAGAAATAGCTCGCTCCTTGCAGCTGGTCGAACAAATCATCGATCCTCGGCAAAGGATATCTGTTCTTTATTGTAACTTTATTTAGCTCTCGATAGTCGATGCACAACCGCATCGATCCGTCCTTCTTCTTTACGAATAGGACTGGTGCTCCCCAGGGAGATGAACTAGGTCTGATAAAACCTTTCGCCGGCAGTTCATCCAACTGGGTCCTCAGTTCTTTCATTTCCGTCGGAGCTAATCTGTAAGGTGCTCTTGCTATCGGAGCCGCTCCAGGAATGATGTCTATTCTGAACTCCACTTGTCTATCTGGTGGCAACCCAGGTAGTTCTTTGGGAAAAACTTCGGGGTATTCAGAAATGACAGGAAGATCCTCTATCTTCGGCTTAGGTTCTTCAATTATAACCTGAGCCATGTAAATTACACAACCTCTGTTCAAACACCTTGAAGCTTTCAGCATAGATACGTCTTCGGGTAACCCGTACTGCGTATCTCCTCGAATGGTAAGGGATTCACCACTCGGAGTCCTTAAAACTATCTGCCTCTTGCCGCAAATGATTTGGGCCTGATTACGGGATAACCAGTCCATGCCTAGCACAATGTCAAAACCCGCTAATTTGAAGGGAAGTAGAGATAAAGGAAAAGAATGGTTCCTAATGGACATTTCACATCCTTCTAGAACAGTAGAGACGGTTTCTGTCGTGCCGTCTGCTAACTCTACTTCGTATTTCACGTCAAGGGTTTTGATAGGCATATTTAGTAGTTGGCAAAATTTCTGGTCTACAAAGGATTTATCAGCGCCAGAATCGGATAGTACTCTTGCAAATATGTTATTTACGAGAAAAGTACCTGTAAGCACGTTGTCGTTCTGGACCGCTTCCTTTGCATCCATGCGAAAAACTCTCGCATTTGACTTCTTTGCTTCTTCCGCCTTCTTGGCATACTTAGGGCAGTTACTCTTGATGTGCCCTTTTTCATTACAACCATAGCAGGTTGCATCCTTGATTTTCTTGCACTCCACAGTCTTATGATCCTTGGACTTGCATAGTCCACAGGAAGGAGTCTTTGATTGCGACTGTGAGTTTGATGCAAATCTGCATTTCCCAGAGTGGGGTTTCTTGCAGATCTTGCAGTTGGGCCTTTCACCAGCTTGCCCATCCTTCTTTGCCTCCGACCCCCTTTTGCCTTCACCGTTTCCACGGTGCTTCTTCCCTGATCTTCGTGAGGTATCATCCTCACGTTTTCTCTTCTCAGCCTCCTTGTTCCTTAGTGTCCTCAGACAAACAGCGTCTAAGGTGAGAGACAAGGAGAGGTCAGTAACTGACCTGAAGGTCGTCGGCCGGGAGGCCTTTACGCTAGCCTTTATTGCAGGCTCTAATCCCCCAATGAAACGGGCGATTCTTCTGGGTTCTGGTGTCACAAGGTATGGGACCAGACGAGACATTGTATTGAAACTCGTCAAATATGCCTGGCAGTCCAGGTTCGTCATTACCAGTGACACAAAGTCAGCCTCGATCTTCTCAACCTCATGCTGAGGGCAGTAGTTTTCCTTAATGAGAGCGATAAATTCCTCCCATGTCATTTTGTACAAAGCAGACTTACCAGATGCCTGCACCAACGCCCTCCACCATGCAAGGGCCTCGCCCTTAAATGACTGGGACACATATTTCACCACATCCCTCGCTGCACACCCGCTGATGTCCACAATAGTGTCCATCTCATCTAGCCAGGTGATACAATCAACAGCACCTTTCTCCCCTGTAAATTCCCGGGGCTTACACGATACAAAGTATTTGTAGGTGCAACCCTTAGCACTGGATGCATCAGTATATTCTCTATCGCGATGAACGCTGTTCTCAGTGGACGAGTGTTTGTCGTCATCTTTCTTGGGTTGAGAGGGTGGTTTGGAGTGTGTCTTTGGTTTAGAGGGTGGTTTTGACACGGTTCTGCCTTGGGACTCAGTATATTGACGATCAAGAGCTGCCTGAACAGCGTTGTCAATCAGAGCCTTCAGTTGTGCGCCTGTCAGATGCACTGGCGCATTGTCGTATTCGTCATCATTAGTATGGCTATTCTCTCCATTGGGATCCGCCATTGTAACTTGAATCTGTTACAGAAGATAACAAAATTTTATTCAGGAGATTATTATATAATTGTCTTTTATGACAATTTGTCAACCATGGTACAGAGACCATATTTGGTTAACTTATTATTTCATTACATATTAGGATTTGAATATATCCTATTTCAGCTATATAAATAGTATTGGCGGCATCAAGCCTAATCACGAGGATGTTTTATAATTTTAGCCGAGATTTCTGAGAATCAAAGGCATAGAGATTTGAACCGTAGTTATTTTATCTCTTTCTGACAGAGAGTCATAGACTACCACTGTCTTTTGTCTTTATAAGACAATTATTACGGCCCATAGGCACTACACCTCTAATGGATGTTTTTAATATGGTTGGCCCGTAGGCACTACATCTCTAGTGGATGTTTTAACATGGTTGGCCCGTAGGCACTACATCTCTAATGGATGTTTTAATAAGGTTGGCCTGTAGGCACTACATCTCTAATGGATGTTTTAATAAGGTTGGCCTGTAGGCACTACATCACTAATGGATGTTTTTATAAGGTTGGCCCGTAGGCACTACATCACTAATGGATGTTTTTATAAGGTTGGCCCGTAGGCACTACATCACTAATGGATGTTTTTATAATACTGGCCCGTAGGCACTACATCACTAATGGATGTTTTTAATAATATTGATCACCTTCATTGGTGATTTAACCCACGATTTATAAATCATTTAGTGGGGTTTTGAAATCCTTAAAGGATTATTGTATAAGAATGACGTGCGTGATTTTAACGAATCACATCTGCCATGAATGTTAACATGCGTACAGAGGTTAACAGGGAATCAGAATCTTTTCAATCAGGTCGTACCATCTTGACTGGATCTTAAAAGACACCAAGCTAGGTTTCACCTTTTAAGATTCTTTATCTAGGCAGATCAATATAAAAGGAATGGTTTTGATTTATTTTATACATATTAAAACAAAACTCATAACATACATTCCAAAATCTCAAATACAATTACATATTGCCCTGAACGGGTCTTTCAAATAGTACATACCTCCATAGAGGTTTAAAAATAAGTGACAAGTCCACGCAGGGACTAATACAAGATAGATGTCCATGCAAGGACTAAAGATAAGTCCACGTAGGGACTGAAATACGATAAGTGTCCACGCAGTGACTTATTTCAAAGTAGAAATTACATTAGTACAACTATTAAAGGCTAGTGGTCACGTTTCTTCTTTTTGCCCTTTAGTAGGTTCGCCAAGCCTTTGAGAAATCCTCGGTGGCTTTTCTTCTCTTCCTCGAACTCTCTCTCCACACGATCTAGTCGATGGAGTATTTCTTCCTGTTCAGGAGGAGAGAAACGTGGTTGTGGCGCTTGATGCGGAACTGGAGGTCTGGGAGGTATTGGATACCCATGAGCTGAGTAGTCTGGTGGTCCCATGTTTCCATGTGCTCCGTCAGGGTAGCGCGCATTATATCTTGCCGACACCACATATGGGTCGCGCTCATAGTCGTAGTTGTATTGTGCTTGTGATGGTTCGAACGGGTTATAAGCCGTCGGACCCGTGTAAGCAGGTATGGGTTGGTCATACCCAAATGGTGGCGAATTTTGTGCAGCTGGTGCGGAGTTCGCCTCCTGTATAGGACTTGAAGGTCCTTCTTCTTGTAGTGGCGGATAGTGGCTACTACTAGAATGTCGAGGAGTGCTGAAGTGGATACCCCCTCCTCCTCGTGTAGACATACGAGCATTTGTCCTCCTACGCCTTGGCGGGTCAGGTATTACTGGTTGCGCCGGTGGCGGAGGTGGTGGCGTAACTGCCTCAAAGCGTGAATCCTCAGAGGGATCCTTTGGATGTCGCGGTTGTTGAGATGTCTGTTGAGGTGGCGTATAGTACCACTCATGTCGGTCAAACATCGCTTGGAAACTGTCAGGTCCCTGATAGGGTGTGCCATGGAAGGATGACCCATCAGAGACTTCTATCGGATGCGTGGGCGTACCACGCGCAGGTTCAGTTGGATCAGTATCTTCATCCATATGGTCCTCGGAGAAATGATCTTGCGGCCCTAATGGAACAAAGCCTGAAGGTTCCTGTATGTAGTCAGCCGGATTAAACTGACCTATGTAGTATGGAGTAGGGTCGTCATAATTCCGGGTCGATACCGAACGTTGTAGAGGTATGAAGGAAGGTTGTGGGTTGTTGGGATCATTCTCTGAATTTGGTCCAAAGGAGTGCCGATAAGATGGCGTCGAGCTGTGCGAAGTGGAATGCCTCGCAGGTTCGTACAGATCTCTTCGTCGTTGTGGTTCTTCACTCCGTGTCATCGAAGGATGTCTTGTACCAGATGGTCCAGCTTCGTTATCGTGATGTGTCACGACTTCTCCTCTGCCTTTCCTTCCTCTTCCTCTTCCTCGGAATATAACAGGCGGCATTTTCCTGCTTAATAAAACTTTAAATACAAATAATAAAAGAAAAGACAAAATTGGAATAACAATTCGAATTTGTCCTAAGTTCTTGTCTAGACTCAAGTATGTGCAATTGTGTCATTGAGATCAAACACAATAGGGTAGTGTTTAATTCACTCAATGTTGGCTCTGATACCAACCTGTCACACCCCGATTTCCACATGTCTCACCAGTGGGCCCGGTGGGGGATTACCGTGACGACGTTGGCAACAATATAGTCAAACCACACAATTATATAATGCACAGCGGAAGCTTAAAGATAAGTATATAAACTTCAACCTCTGGTTGTAATATCAAATGTATTACAGAAGTTGAATATATCCACAGCGGATCAAAAGTAATAAATATTGTTCATTCAGATGCAGCATCGAGTTTGCGAGACTATGTACGATGCTTAGGACGCCTATACCAGCCCATTACGTATAGTACCTGCATTTAATCTTTTTGGGGAAAAATACGTCAGTTTACACTGGTAAATACATTCAACTGACACATTTGAAAATGTTTAAAAATTGATTTGAATGCACAAGGCACAAACTCTTTTATAACTTGGGAAAATTATAATAAAATCTTGTGAACGTTTTACATGTTCTTTTATGCGTTCAGTAGCCCGGGTCGTGCCGGGTTAAAGATTTATAGACACACCACGTTGCGTAAAACCGTAGTATAAAAACCAACGGCTACGTCTTTTAATTTAATGTCGACAATGTATACCGGGTGTACGCCTACACCGGGATGTCGATGGTCGTGGCCATTTCGTAAAATGATGCCAAGGATATCCGGGACAACGGTCATTAAACCCCCCAAAGGCTTATAAGAAACAAAACTGTTTAAATGAGCCGATCATATTATTTAATTAACCACCTAAGCGATGGAAGAATATAATGCTCAATCAAGCGGTATTAATATACCGTAACCCAAGCCCATATAGGGGAAATAAGTTAAAGTATTTACCTTTGCAAGTATATTTCCTTAATTTGGATTAAATCACCGATAGCTTTTACTGGGGCTCCTAATCTGGAACGAAGGTTTTAATTAACCTCTTAGAATCCTAACGGGTCGTTATAATGGCCGTAGCCTACACCGGTTGATTCCGATATATATATATATGGTTTAATCGCGCGAAAAGGCGAAAACCGAGAATGGAGTGTGATCCCTACCCAACAAGTTCAGAGACTTGTTTTAAATGGGTTTATGGTTCACACTCTAGAACTTGGGGTTCAAATAATATAATTTGACCCGTATCGGCTAATTTATGAAAACTAGTTTCATAAGCCGAACCGTGCGCGTAATAGGCGAAACGGTTAACCATGAGAGTCGTATGCTTATTTCCTAAGTCAATATGCCTTAAATGGGTTGTGGTATCAGTAGGATACCTTCCGTGACGCCCGTAACGAGTTTAAGTTAATATTATGCCCCGTAGGGGCTTTTCGGTCATTTTAAAGACTTTTAAAGAGCTTTTCGAGTTCTACAGGAAATCTGAGTTTCCCGAACAGCTTATAAAGCTTAAAATACTTTATTTATTATTTAAAACCAGTAGCAACTGGAATCGGGTCAAAAGACCTTGTAGAACTCATGTTTTGGCCGAAAAGGGCATATTCGGTATTTACCGAACCGTAGCCATAACCGCAGGTTATGAGCGAGGTAAAAATTATTAAAAATCTTTAAAATTCCCAAAATATTATTTTAATACAGTGGGTAAAAGTTTTGGTGACGAAATCTTGGTTTAGATAGGTGTTATGCTAATTGCGCCGTTAATTACTAAAGTTTACTTTAAATGTGCCATTTAGCATAACTCTCATTCTAGACCTCGGATTGACGTGAAACTTTAAGGACATGCTTATAATTTAATAAGCAAGGTTCTGGTCCATTCACGCGTCCGAATTACTCGTTTTAATTTCAAAAGGCCGTTACGGTCAACTTTTAGGCGAATGACGGAAATGCGCAAAAGACTCGGATAACTCATGAACCGATCACAGAGGTTTATACCGACATGTGACCTGGTCCTAAGAGAGTCCTAAGGTATATCTATACCTCACTAAAACGGGTCAGAACTGAAGTCAAAGCAAAAGTCAAACTTTTGCGACATTCGGCTCCGAACCGGGTCAATATAGCAAATGATCGATTCAAACGAGCGCAAACAAGTTTATATACTTAGTATCATGTTTTATAAGTGTCAAAACAGGTTTCATAGTATGTACATCACAGATTATGCATAAATCGCTAAAATAGCTTTCTGTTGACTTTTTTTTAACCGCACGTTTGACTCGATATTTGACATAGTTAGAGTGGTGATCAGGGGGAACCCTTTTAGGGGTTTATTACCCTCATTGATACCAACTTATAACCACCTTTGATTCGTCCTAAGACAGAACCATCATGGATTTAATTTAAAGTCAAACCGTATTTACGACGGTTTGTTTTCTAGCTATTTACTAAGCATAACTGAATTATAAATGATCTAGGCAACTTACAGAAGTTGAGAGCTGATTATAGAGTAGAGAAGAGGACTTGAGGGCTCTTGTAATGACCAGAGATGTGTGTTTTTGGTGTTGTGAATGTTATGTACATAATGTGGCTATTTATAGCCAATGCCAAGCATCTATGATCATTACAAACACCTACAACAGTCCAGAGATGATGGGTAGGTGTCCCAGAGGTGTATGGGTCGAGTAGGGGGCACCCATGCCTCATTGATTGATTGTTTGGTCGTTCATAAGCTCCAAAAGGCATGTAGTTACTAACATTCTGCATCTGGGCGTCCCACGCGACCCGCATGGGAGTTCCCATGCACTTTTACGCGGGTCGCCTGAGTTTAAGAAATCAGGCGTATTATTGAGGAGGCTCGCGGCCCGCCTCAACTTAAGCTTAACCTTCACGCGGGTCGCGAGAGGTCTGTTTTTCAGATTTTTAAAATCTTTTGTAATGATTATCAGAATCCGGTAATTAATAACGAAATCTTTCGTAATGATTTACCTGACCTTTCGGGTTTGAAGGGATAACCTTGCGGTTTGGCCCTCGGTTATTTACCGATAGGGGCCTCGTGTTATTTACCCGCATTATAAAGTCCCCGGTTAGTTTATTAATTATTTGGAAAGCCTTAACTTTCACTGTTGACGCTTTTAACCCTTCTCATACGAATTCGAGTATAACTTTCTCGTTTTAAGACGGAATTTCGCGGAATTTATACATTATATTCTAGTGAGTGTATAATACTGTTACGAAGCCTTGGGAACGTTAAAGGGTCACTCAGAGGTATAATTAAACATGTTGACACAGTTAACCCCTGTAGTTCGTAATCTCTCACTTTCTTCCGTGTTTCGCTTCCGTACGATCTATGATTTATTCGTTTGAAGGTACAAGCATTATTTAGGGTTACTATACAGTATATTTACCCTTGTTGATATTTATAATCCTCGAATTTATATACTTTCAAGGTTTGTCAAAATTAGTCCTTTATTTATTATAGATGCCACGTGTAATCAAATGACACGTGTTAACACATTATTGGACACAAAAATTCGAGGTGTTACAGCTCAAATCTAGCATCTTCTGAAATCTTCAATAAGCTCGTCGTTGACCTTGGAAATTCTTCTTTTTAACTACAGGACCTACAAACACCAACACACAAACAATTAACCAATTCAAGGTGAAATTGCAATATACAACTACCAAAATTGGGGTTTTAAGCATTGTATTGTCTTTTAGACACATCAATAATAAAGTCATTTTCATACACGGTACTATTAATACATGGTAAACAATAAAAAATTCTAAATTTAGTATTAGACTACACAATCAAGTTAGAAGGGGAAAGGCTAGTTACAAATTGCATTACCCCTTACCTTTGAGTTTAAAGACTTATTTATAGTTGGGGAAATAGATGTTATAAGTTGATAAAAAATCATTGGTTGTATGCTCTTGGCACGTATGGGCCAATCAAACGTCATCATTGTAAATCAAACAATCCCCTAGGAATCGTCACACCACTATATGAGGTTAGCAAATGATAGTGTTAGTTTGTACTTGTAAGGACATTACTTGTTGGCTATTTAATCAATAATGATGACACGTTGACGTCTTTGATAATTTGAGGGCTGTGAAAAAATTTGTGCTTACAGAGGATCCAGAAATTATTGCAGCTGTGAAACATGATCTGAAGGCTATGATAGAAAGGGACACTACTTGTGTTAGTTATGTACAGTGTACATTTCTTGAATTTTAACGGGTTTCGTATACACACTATGGTCACAAGATAGGAAGATTCTTGCAGTTACAATAGAGAATAGGGTTTCTGAAGTCATTGTGTTGGATATTCACCCGGGAGCAAAAATTGGGATGGGGATATTGTTTGATCATGCTACTGGGTTGGTGATTGGGGAGACCGCTGTGATTAGGAACAATGTTTTTGCCAAAGTTACCTGTTTTTGCCCCTTTGAGTTAAAACACCACTCAAATTGACCCATTCATGACGGATCATGTTGTTAGTTGAGCGGCTATTTATAGAAAAAATATAATTATTTTTGTAAATTCCAGGTCGTTAATTAATATTTGCGTAGTATCTGATTATTATACAGCAACTATAACATATTTTTCTTGTGAATGGTGGCTGCTAGTAAGTTGTGGTTATTATATTGCGAGAATGTTGCTTCATGTTCATTGTCTCATTTTCTCGTCCTATGCCCTTGTAATTTTTGCCAGGTCACTTGGCACACATGAATTTTATAATCAACATATGGCTGCGATATCCATGTATTATCCTTCATCGTAGTTTCTTTCTTGGTTTTTAGTGTTGATGTTTACATGCATAAACGAATCTTATGCCTGCATTTTTTGTTCTTTCTTAGGCATACACATCCTGTTAATCACTAACTTTTGAAACAAACTTGTCTATTTCGATAATATCGAGATATTCATAACATATAAAGAAGATGGTTATTCATATTATGATGGTTAAACACGTAAACTGATCACAGACTCATTTCCTCTATGGAGTACAATTTCCCTTTTTTTCAAACCATTTTCACATTCCTCTTCATGTTGCTAGTAATAAAAATCTTGAAGCAATGTAGAACAAATAATTTAACTCCCAATCTACCTCCTGGGCCAAGAAAGCTGCCTCTCATAGGAAACATTCTTGATGTTCCAGGCCCACTTCCGCATCATACTTTGGGGAACTTAGCAAAGAAATATGGACCGTTGATGCACCTACAACTCGGAGAGAATTCCACCATCATCGCCTCATCAGCAGAAACTGCAAAAGAGGTTATGAAAACTCACGATATAAACTTTGCTAATCGCCCTTTTCTTCTTGCTTCATATATCATATCTTATAAATCCACAAATATTATGTTTTCACCTTATGGAGATTATTGGAGACAACTCAGAAAGATTTGCAATACAGAGCTTTTAAGTTCAAAACATGTGCAGGCACTTAGACCAATAAGAGAACAAGAGGTCTCTAATCTCATCGACACGATCTTTAAACAATCAGGATCTGTAATTAATCTAAGTGAACTTATTTATGCACTAACATATGGGATTACTACAAGATCAGTATTTGGAAAGAAGTCGAAGCATCAAGAAGCCCTGATATCAATCATTGATGAAGCAATAGGGCTATCCGGTGGATTTACACTTACTGACCTCTATCCTTCTTCTAAAGTCATCTCCTTTTTCAGTGGGTATAGGCCGAAACTCGAAAAGATTCATCAGAGAATTGATAAGATCTTGAATGACATCATTCTAGAACATAATAAAACACGTGAAGAAGGTAAAGGAGACACGGATCATTTGCTTGGAGATGTGCTTCTGAAAGTCCAGGAGTATGGCAATCTTGAAGTTCCGTTGACTATTGATAATGTCAAAGCTATTATCTTGGTTAGTAAATCTTTATCTTTATTTGAGGTGGCAGTTTTGGTCTATTGGGGTTATCTTTATCAAAAGGGTCAATCCGAAGTTTTATTAAAAACTGAATGGATCATATAAAGTCGCATACAATTGTTTTTTTAATACATACAACAATATACACACTCATTTCGACGCGTACTAAAAATTACCCATTTCAAACCAAACTTGTTTTTGACCTTTTACCCAACTCACCCATCTTGCCACCTCTGATGACTAATCTTTATGACTCCTTTCATATCCAGATTCCTAAGTTTCTATATTTTTAAACCATGCTAATCATTCTCTCAGGATGTAATATCTGCCGGTAGTGACACGTCATCAACGACCATAGAATGGGCAATGTCAGAACTGCTAAGGAACCCAAGCATAATGGAGAAGGCACAATCCGAGGTCAGACGAGTTTTCAGCAAAAAGCCAACAGTCGATGAAACCGACATCCACTCGTTGGACTTCTTAAAGATGGTTATCAAAGAAACTCTAAGATTACACCCTCCTGCACCATTGATGTTGCCTATGGAAAACAGGGAGAAATGTGAAATCAATGGGTATGAGATTCCAATGAAGACTAAAGTGGTTGTGAATGTGTGGGCCATTGGTAGAGATCCAAAGTATTGGAAAGAACCGGAAACATTTAATCCAGAAAGGTTTATTAATAGTTCAGTAGATTATAAAGGGCTTGATTTTGAGTATATACCTTTTGGTGCTGGAAGGAGAATATGTCCAGGTATAACATTTGGATTAGCTAATATTGAGCTGCCACTTGCCTCTTTACTTTATCATTTTGACTGGAAGTTAGCAAATGAGGGTATGAAAAGTCAAGATCTTGATATGACTGAAGCTTTTGGTGCAACTGTTAAACGGAAAAGTGTCCTTAAACTTGTGCCAGTTGTTGTCCATCCTCCTGCTTAGCCCATTGGTGAAGCGTGAAGGTCGTGGAAATCTCCACGATGCCCACAAGATTGACCATTTGAAAATTATGTTTGTAATTATGTATTTTAAATAAAAAAGGAGGGGATAGTAGAGGATATAGTGACCACACTCTTAGATAGAGGAGGAGAGTGATGGTGGAAGGGGATGTTGACGTTGTGCTGAGGTGAAGGATGGTTATGAGTATTCACGATTGAACCACACCAATGAAATTCTATAATTAGAATAAGATAACTAATGTAACATGTTACAAGACATAATGTGTGGATTTGCATATGTTGTTTAAAGTTTGTGATTTATAATACTATTATTTTACCCACAGGTATGTCACGTGTTTGTCAAGTGCCATAATTAAACGGTAGTTAATTATACATTAATATAAAGGTAAATTTACAACAAAACATTTTAAAACCTAATCTACGAAACTTCATAATAATAACATTGATTGTATACCAACTACAAAATTTGCAATCAATTTTGTGAACAACTACAAACTTATGTCAAATATAGCCTTTAGCATCATTTTTGCCTTCATAACACGCATCAAGCGTGTCAATTGAGACTTGTAGTTTGGTTTGAGTTTTATGTATGCTCGCAACCCTCTCTATTAGTTTGTTTAGCTTTTCAGTGAGATGACGGTCTTAGTCAACAATATCCTCCAACAACTTTTCGAGTGAAAAGTTGTTGATATATGTTAATGTCTTCGGTTGAAGACGACATTCTGTAACTAACGAACGTAGAGTAAATAATTCTTAATAATTTTATTAAGCAAATTGTAAGATAAAAATCAAATTCATTATAAATAATAGAGTAAACTGCCATTTTGGTCTTTAAGGTTTAGTCACTTTTGCTATTTTAGTCCAAAACTTAAACCTTTTGCATCTGTGTCCCTGTGGTTTCAGTTTTATTGTCATTTTGATCCAAAAGTGAAATCACATCATATTTGTCTAATAAAATCTTGCTATTTTGTCCTTTGTTCTCAGGGGCAAAATGATCATTTTAATTTTTATAAAAAAAGTTAAAGAATATATTTAATTAAGTGGGTCCCACTATTTTATTAAACAATAAAACAACCCAACAACCAATCCTGTCTCCCTCGTTCCGGCAACCCCACCAGTCTTCCACCTTTAATTTTCGGTAACCCGTGACGTCATCCGGTAACCGACCTCTACCACACAGCGTATGACGGCAAACTTTTGTTAAAAAACAGCACCTTTACGATCATCACCCCATCACTCTTTACCATCAGTCCATCACCCTCCAACATCATTCTCCGCCTCCCCAAACTCATTTTTGGCGATTAGTTTATTCAAAACCCAAAATTTTATCTTTAAGGAAAAAAACTTACCTTCAACTCAGCTTAAATCAACCAAACCACCAAATCCTTGAATTAAATTGATAAATCTAACATAGAGACTTATCAATCTGGGCTATTTTACTTAACACTATTTTACTTAACTAGGGATGTGAAAAATGAGATATTGAGTCTGTGCGTAGGGATTTGTAAACGAATTTAGTCAAAACTCTAAATAAAATTTCTTTGAGGAATTTTAACAAAAACCTTATCTGCAATTCAGCTTAATCACCCAAATCATGACTAAACAGAAAGTCATCCCTGAGATTTTGAGTCTGATTTTGGAGGGTGTCAGAGAACATTTACAAGGATTCGCGTCTGGTGTCAGAGAAATTTCTCCAGTGGTGGTAATGCAAAGGCGGTAGATGAAGGATGGAAGGAGATCATGGAAGGAGTAAGTGTGGGGTTCGAGGTGGGTTTCCCGACGGGAACATAAACCGATGCCGGACTGCTGGAGAAGAAAAGGTAAGGTGAGTGGGGTGGGGGTGGGGGAGGGGTGGGAATTAAATTAGATGAAGTGTGACCCATCAGTACTTTTTTAGTTTTTTATTTATTATTTTTAATTATTGTTTAATAAAATAGTGTGGCCCACTTAATTAAATATATTCTTTAACTTTTTTATAAAAATTAAAATGACCATTTTGCCCCTGAGGAAAAGGACAAAATAGCAGGATTTTATAAGACAAATATGACATGATTTCACTTTTGGACGAAAATGGCAATAAAACTGAAACCACAGGGACCCAGATACAAAAGCTTTGAGTTTTGGACTAAAGTGGCAAAAGTGATCAAACCTCAGGGACCAAAATGGCAGTTTACTCTAAATAATAAGAAGCTCAGACTCATGGTTGTAATTGATTGTAACGCCCTGCTTTTTCATACTTTCCATAATTAGAAAGCTCGCCTTGTAATGCTATTTTTGGAAATCTTGTATTATTGTAGTCGTCTTTTCGTTGTAAAATCCGAGACTTGGATCATAAATAAAATTCGTATTTCTTTAAATTCACCATCTACATATTCATACATGTTCATACGTTGGAATTCATTGTACATCGAATCCTTATTTGTAATTCATACTTATACGATACTTATTCACGGTGCATGTCCATGCTTGTCCTTAAATTGTTGATACCTAAAAACCCCTAATAATATACTTATTTATACAACGGTTAATCATCTAAAATGTGACATATACTTGTCACTTACAAACATGTTACATACTTGTATATTACACTTTTTACCTAGTTAAATCATGTTTTATTTCATATTTCACCTTGTTACAAGTTAGGGGAAACATTGTTGCATATTATTACACAACTTAATTAACAAAATTACTCATTATAATGTTTTAAAAATAAAAAAAAAAGTAAAGAAATATGGCAGCCCCAATTCAGCAAAATTCAGCCCCATATAGTTGGGTTTTGTGGGCTAGTTTCAAGGTGTAACCCCTTCTAAACACTTCCAAAGCCCAACCCATTGAAACCCTAATCCTTCCCCCTATAAATACCACTTATAACCAGCCTCTCTACCACTTTTGCAACACTAAAAACTCTCAAAACATCCTCCAAACCGTAGCTGAAAGCAAAGGTTAGAGCAGATTGACACCCCTTCACGAAAATGAGCATAACTCACTCATTTCTTAACGAAATCACTTGATTCTTTTTCCTACTTACTTGGATAATCATGGGGTTCGATTCCTAGACTTCTCCTTGGAGAAATCAGACCTGAAAATGCCCCGAAATTGTCCATAAACTTTCTGTTTGTTTTTATGTTCATCAAAAACTTGTTTAAACTTATGTAACTTGTGTTCAACACATCTCATACCTATGTCCTAATGCTTACAACTTATCCCATGGTTGGTTAAGCTTAAAAACAAGGTTGAGACATTTAAAATCAGAGGATTAAATGTCACCCACAGCACCACTCTTGTCACCTTGAACTTCGAGAGGTTCTTGACCAGAACGTGGAATACGAATGATCTTCTCACTGCATAAGATCTCTGCCTGATGTTGGGACAACCAATCCATCCCGATAACGATATCAAAACTTCCCAAGACTATGGGAATAAGATCGATGGAGAAGGTTTGACCGGCTAAGACGATACCACAACCCCTGACTATCTGCGTGGCTTCTAAACTCTTACCATTAGCTAGTTCTACGACGTGTTTGGTGTTTAGAGGTGTTGATGTACGTTTTAACAATTTACTAGCTTTCACAGAAATATAGCTTGTATCCGCGCCCGAATCAAATAAAACAGTAACATAAATATTGTCGAGGAGAAACTTACCCATAACTACGTTGGGATCGTTCACTGTCACCTCGACCTAGCACAAAAGCGCGTCCCCTAGCTTCGTTGCCATTATTGTTGTTGTTCCCACCGTTGTTGTGCCCGTTGCCCTGGTTATTGTTGTTGTTGCGATTCTGATTCTGGTTCAACTGAGGACAATCGTGTTTGTAATGACCTTCTGCCCCACACTGGAAACATCCCCGGTTTCCATGCTGTGGCTGCTGCTGCTGTGGGTTCTGAGGAACTGATGGTGGAAGTTGCTGATTCTGGTTCGCAGGTCGTGAGCTCCTGCAATCCTTGGCTTCGTGCCCTAGCTTGAGACATCTCTGACAACGTTCTTTGCGACACCTTCCACTGTGGTGCCTGTTACACTTGTTACATAGTGGGTGAACTCCCCGGTATCCACCCTGCCCCTGACTGCCAGATGATTGCTGACTCGAATTCTGGTAGTCATTCGTCCTGCGCTGCTGTGCTTGAGACTGAACGGAAACTGATCCCCTGCTGGAATCCCCATCCCACTTTCTTTTGTTGTCACTGGGTGTAGTGGGAGTAGCGGCTGAAGTGGTAGCACTGATGCGTTTGGGCAACTTGTTCTATTCCACCGCCTGATCCGTGAGGCGATGAGCAAGACGCTGGATGTCTTGGATATTGTCGAGGTTAGCCGATGTAACATGGCTCTGAATTTCTGAGGCTAGACCCTTGAGGTACAACTCGATGCGTTTGATGGGAGGGTCTACCATGGTAGGACACAAAATAGCCAGTTCGTTCGATCGCTTCATGTAAGCTTCTATCTCTGACCCCGTCATCTTCAAGTGATAAAACTCATTCTCCAACTTGTGGATATCATCCCTTGTGCAGTACTCACGCTTGATAAGTTCCTTGAATTCGTTCCAGGGTGTGGCGTTAGCAGCTGCCAACCCTAAGATCTGAACTTGGGCGTTCCACCAAGTTAGTGCTATTCCTTCTAGCGTGCCAGTGGCGTATTTCACCCTGCGAGCCTCAGGGCATTCACACATCTCGAACACTGACTCCAGCTTCTCAAACCAGTGGAGGAGTCCCACTGCCCCCTCTGTGCCGCTGAAAGTACTTGAACGACAGTCCATGAAGTTCTTAAAGGTGCAAACTTGCTGCTGCGCTGGTTGACCTATTGTGTACGAATAGGGCAAAGTTTAAATACAAGGGCTAGTTTAGGAGTGTAGGATCTAAAGATCCTAGTGTAAGTCATGACTACAGGATATACTACCTGCTTGAGCAGCTGCAAGTGCCGCAGCAACTTGAGCTTGAACGAGAGCCTCTAGCTGGGCTTGTGTCATGTTAATTCGTCCAGACATGATCTTCATAGTAAAAGTAACGTAAGTGAGAGTGGTTCGCGAGTAGGGCGATGAAAGAAAAGTGTAAGCACGTAGGTATTCTCATGTAATAAAGTTATGTGTATCTAAGTGTACTACGAGCAAAGTTCTATACGTTTCTAGCATGCGGGCAATAAACATAAACCTTATTACCTAGGATGTCGAGTCTTGCACGTGGAGCGAAGCGTCGTTGTGGATCGTTGAGAGCACTGTTCTGGTTATAGTCTGGTTTTAATAAAAACGTTTTCCCTATATTAAAACCAAGTTCTCTATAACCAATGGCTCTGATACCAATCTGTCACACCCCCAAAATCCACACGCATAGTACCACCGCTTGGAGGCGTGACATGACCAGGATCAAGCCATCAATCATATCAAACATAGCATTTAATAATAAAAGTAGATAAAGTAAATCATCACGGCATGATTGATGTTCAAAACCAAACTTTGTTTAAGTAGCGGAAGCATAATAATGAAAACCCAAAATAAGTTATAAGTTCAAATAGCATTCACGATCCTTTGCCCACAACGACCTGCTCCTCCCTGTGCAAGCTCCATAATGTACCTAAGGTCCTACAAGGCATGCAACAGAGAGTCAACAACTAGTTGAGCGAGTTCACAGAAAGTAAGTTCAGTAATAGTAATTATATGAGTCGTATTATGTTCGTTCATTGTTCATGTATAGTATTGGTTTTCCATCGCGGGCCCTTTCGGCATGTATGCGAAGATTTGGGTTAATACTCCCAAATATCCTAGACTATGTATATTGGTATCGCGGCCACCCTGGCATTCCTTGCGAAGATTTAATTTCTATAGTTCGCAGCCTCCCCGAAGCATGTGTGCGAAGATCAGTCATAATTATCGCAGCCAACCCTTGGCGTGTGTGCGAAGATCAGTTCAAGTAGGTATACTAGTCTAGCCGTATCTTATCATTTACCATCCTCACCCTGAGGACTATATCATTAGGTTCCATTAACTAGGTACGCACGTAATAATCATCCAATCCCATTCCCACCCTGGGAATCCCATGCCTTGGCTGTGTGAACTCACCTTGGGTTGCTCGGCAGATACACAAAGAAAAGAGTTCTTGAACTAAGGTTGGTCAACACGTCCTAACAGGGTTACCACACAAGTCAGGTTTTGACTTCAAGTAATGCACGTAGGTTTCACTCAAGTAACACGTATAGATCATGGCAGCATTTTCTAGTTAATCAGGTGTTTAACATATTCAAACATGTGCGACTAAACAATTGGGCTCATTAACAATCGGCCCAACCCCTTGTGCGATCTGCAAGGCTTGTGCGATCCACAATGGGTTGTGCGATTGGTCACTAACCCGGCCCAAATAACATTAGTAATTAAATAGTCTATTCGGCCCCATAAGTATACCCGGCCCAACATAAAGTCTTGTGCGACTAAAGATATAAGCCCAATGTACTCGGCCCAATTAGTAACATATAAGTGACATTGTGCGATCCAAGCAGACTTGTGCGATCTGCTTGGGTTGTGCGACTGGATATAGGCTTGTGCGGTTTAATTTGGGCTGAGCGGCCCAACTACTTTACAACAACCGGTGCGGTCCAGTAACCTTGTGCGAGTGAGCAGCTCTTGTGCGATCCGGGCACTTTGTGCGATATGAAGCCTTGTGCGTTTGGCCTCTTGTGCGCTCGGATCAGATTTGTGTGATTGGACCTCTTGTGCGACAGGAGGTCTTGTGCGACTGATTTTATTATCCCGGAAATCAAGCTAAATCGGTTACAACATAAATCTTGCCAATCAATTACAAGGTTTCCATACTTACCATTTATCAATTAACAAGTTATCAGTTTCAAAACATGATAGATTTCGATCAAACAAGCAAATCTGTCACGAATTCCTATGAACCCTAACCTAAACATATGAACAATAACATAACGATTTACAGGAGCATGCATCATCACATTCAACCCGAAACCTATAGCACATCGACTGATTTTTCAAGCATCATCAATTACCATTTGATTTATATCGTACAATCCGATTTTTGTGAACATTAACCATACATTTGAGCCGATTAACAACACACTATTAACTATTATCAAAAGCAACCATGTTAACAAGAATCCTCGGTTATCAAGCAAAAATCTCTAATAACATCAACATACAATCAATAACATTAATCACTAACCGGATTGAGAGGAGAAAAGGAAATCGGCCAAGTCAAGAGCTTCGAGAGGGAGAGAGAGTTGTGGCTGTCGTCGGGTTTGAGAGGAGAGAAAGAGAGTAGGGTTTCTTGTGTGACAGTGTTTTGCCAAAATATGAGGGGTATACCCTATCCCCATGTGTTATACGTGCAAAAGGAGTGGGCCGAATCCCTTATTGGGTTGCCTATGTGTTCCGAGTACAAGCAATACGGCCCAATGGCCTTGTGCGTTCGAGTGGTGTTGTGCGTTTGGATACATACATACAAGCATGCAATACACGTTACACATAATATCATTCAATAAATCACATAATCTTAACATAATAAATACACTCCCATAACATTAAACCAAATAATGTAGCACACATAAGCATGTAACGTTACAAGATAAGTCTAAAGTACGAGTTGTCACAAAAAACTTGTTTAAACCTATGTAACTTGTGTTCAACACATCTCATACCTATGTCCTAATGCTTACAACTTATCCCATGGTTGGTTAAGCTTAAAAACAAGGTTGAGACATTTAAAATCAGAGGATTAAACCTCATAAACTTGGTGTTTTGTTTAGGGTTTCAACCCACAAATCATGTCAAACATAGCCTTTGATACATGAGTGATTTTGGAACAACTTGGGTTGTCCCAAACCTACAATCCTCACGTGATTTGATGATTTCTACTAGTTAGTTTACTTTACATACTTGTAATGACCTTAGTTCATGACCCTCCTTGGTTGTTTTTACATCAAGTATAGTGGTGAACATCAAAGGGGTACCTAAATGGAAGTCTTGTCTTCCTACCCCATCCATGACACATACGACTCAACTTGAGGTACCTAAATGAAGATGTAATCTTCTACCTCTTACTTGAATACTTGAACATTTGGACTTAATAATATGTGTATATTATACAACCTAAATACTATCTATGTACACTCGAACCTTTGATGTTGAAATCATATTCATTTGTCAAAGTAGTAGGATAATCATCTAAGGACCTAAACCTTGCTATGATTCTTATGAGTGTTCAACTCATGAAATCATTATAACCCTCGTGATTACCAAGTGCCATGCAAGTGTATTATGGGAAGATGAGTATTTTGATATAATATTTTATAACGTTTTCATGTCACTTAAATTCCGAATCTTCCGAATTCCCCAAGCTCATACGCTTTGTTTCCTTGTGTAGAGAAACAAGGTGCTCCAACTAGCTAATTCAACCACCAACTTGCTCTCGAATTCTCAAGTCACAACTTGTAAACCGTGAGTATACTCGTATTTCCCCCTTTTTACTTTTACCACTTTTAGGGTGTAACATGTTTACTTATCAAAAACTTACACATGAACATTTTGCTTAAACACATGAACATTCCTATAACATGCTTGTATACGTGATGGCTTGATACTTTAAACTTGGGTGAAACTTATGTGTTGAATTTATCATTAACTTCGTACGAGCCAAACCGTGACATATGTAGCGCTATAGGATTAACGACCCGCCCTTTATCATCGGTAATGTCATGAGCATATTGCGTTTCCTTGGTTTGATATGTTAGACACATGCCATGTTTAAATGTTTATCTTGAATCACATGCTTGCTATGAGGAATTGTTCAAGACTTATCTTTTGCTATGTACGTATCAAACTTGTATACTCGCCTTTGCATTTGCATTGAATTATTTTAAACATGTTACAGGTTGATGAGGAAGATGCTAAGAAAAGAAGTAGCGTTGATGCCTAGATACACATATAGACGTTAGGGTTTAATATGTTGTATCAATTTTGTTATGTTATCATGTTATTTTTGTTAAACTTGTTGTATTTGAATTTCTTGTATTGTTGACTATTTGAAGTTATGAAATGAAATTGGGATTTTTCTAAATATTGTCACAAATAGCGTTATGATGTCTCTAGCAATCTTCACACTTCGTCTCATCCCGATGTTTCCGCCATTGGTTGGGGTGTGACAGATTGGTATCAGAGCCATAACTATAGGGAATTAGGAAAAGTAGGAATGCTTTAGCCTAGTCTATAGTTTTAGAGCCTTATTCTTATGTTTTACTTGAAACTACTTGCATGCTACCTTATTTGCTCTTATTCATTCTCTTTTGATCTTTTAAGCATATATGGCGCTTATGTGTTAACACTTGACATGCTATACTTGCTTTATTATGTGCTAATACATGTTTTATTATCCCACTCATTATGTGCTATTCTTAATATGCTTCATTGTGCGTTTATATTTGTTGTTTATTCCTTTAACATACTCTTTCCCTCATGCATTTTACTCGACTATTCTAAATCCGTAAACACTCGAGACGAATTCACCAAAATAGGCGTGAAACCCACAATTTGGTGAACGACTCACAATCTACCTATTCTTCTTTTTACACGAGATATCACCATTAAGCTAGGAGTGAAATCCACATCTTAATGGTAAATCTCAAATTTCAAATTCTAGTGGACCCTCGTCAACATGTCGAAATTAAATTTTGACCCGACGAGTACCAACCACACTTAGGATACGAAATTGTCAAGTTAGGGGTGAAACCCGCACCTTGTCGACTAGTTCCACTCCTTGATATTTTGTTTTTCATAAATCCCGCCAAGTCTCGAAATTTCGATTGATTTGGGACATGTAGTAACCGGAAGGGTAAATACCGTTAACCGACTTGTCGGCGAGAGTATTCCACCTATTAGGCCAAAGCATGCTCCCCAAACTCGAAAGATTTTTCGACCACTTTGGTTAGTCAACGTTCCGTTTTGGAACCATCCGAGCTTCCTTTTATCAAACTCACGCTTTATTATTTTCGATCTTTTGCCAATTTTGAACCATTTTGAGATTTCACTTTTGCGCATGCATCATGCTGTTACTTTTCATACGATTATACATTATCTGCATGCATATTTTCACGTAATTTTATTTACACTTTTGTAACGAGTGGAGACATATCATCGAGATAGGAGTGATTTCCTTACCTTGACGATTAACTCCGCTTTATTTCTCACCTTACAACGACCTCACCAACGAGTTAGGGGTGATTCCCTTACCTAGGTGATCGTTACCAATGCTTTCTTCTAATAGGCTATATTATGTAAACACAATCATGTTTATACCTAAATCATTTATCATTTATTTCAAAATGCTTCATTTATTTAAACGTACCTCTTATTCTATAATTTATTTTCACATCACTCGCACACACAAAATTCTTAGCTTTTACCATAAACACTTATTCCCCAACATTCAAAATTTCACGAAATGCTACTCATCAACTTAATCGGTCCAACAAAACCATTGCTCACAAAATTTTGTATTCAACATAACTATTGAAACACTTATAAAATATTACAAATATTATTCGACATCTACTAAAACTTCTTTCAAAAGCAATAAAACATTTTATTAAAAGACGTTTTTTCAGCAAACACTAAGTCCATATACCAAATTCCTTTTTCTAAAGGATCAACTTTTCACGAAAATCCGTAAACTTCGAAACTTTCTAATACAAAGTTACTTAAAACTGCGCAAACTTATTAATCTCTAGAACTTTTCAAAACCTCACTCGATACGTCAATTAACTTCAAAACACGTGGGCAAGGAAACTTCATAAGGACCGACAAATTTTCAAGTTATGTAATCTCTTTTAAAACCGTAGTAGCATTTCCATTCTTTTTACAAAGCACGTTTCACGTAACCAATAGCTGTTTTATATTCCCTTACATTCACAAACTAGATTCTGCATTTCATGACAACTCAATCTATTTAACTTCACGTTTTACGCAAACAACTACATATGCATACCATTTTATACGTTTTAGTCAATATCTCACAACAATCTCACGCGTGTCACTCGTTCACTTTTTCTTTCATACTCAAAACTTTTGATCTTTTACGCACATAAACTCGTGTATTTCGATTTATACTATAAACCAAAATCATTATTTTCTACATCCATTCTTATACATTTTACGCCTTCACTTATGTTCACACTTACACATTTATATTATACTCACGATTCAAAATTCGTACGTTTTACGTTAATAAATACACTCACAATTATACACTTACGTTGTCCTTACATTCATGTCTATACTACATTCGTATTCATATTCATATTCATACGCTTTATGTTTTCATTTACACTTGTACAACTTCGTTACACTTATATTCATACGCTTTCTGCTTATACTTATACACATACTACTTACACGTTTTATGTTTATGCTCATACATACATGGGTATTCATACTTAAACTTATGCTCATACTTTCATCCTTACTCATGATTCATACATTCGTACCTATACGCGAGCGTAACCTGAGGGATTCGCTTGCGTGGGTCCCACACATACTTAAGCATAGACTTGCTTATATACTATATTCTTGTACTTACACATTCTAAACTTTTATGTATACCCCGATTCATACACAACTAGTACAAGCTATGTGGATCATGCGACGATCAAAATAATCACGGGTGCACACGGGATTATAGTGATAGGCGTATGAGAACCATAGCATGTGCTACTGCGTATGGTAATACACGGAACGTAACATGACACCGAAGACGAAACGGACGTAACATGGTCAAATTATTGGTGGATACGCCGCTGGTACTTCCTATATATAAGTGTTTTCACCATGTTACCAAAATTTCGTAAAACGTGCCATGGGAAATTCAGTGTTTCACAGACCTCTTGGACCTAATACAAGCTTTAAGCAACTCACAAACACATTATGCCCGATTATCCATGACGAGACTTCATCCTTAACATGCTACTTTCATCTATCTAATGCCCATATCATTCGTATACTTGCGTTCATTTAGTGTCAATTGTTAGCCCCATGCTCCTATTTCCTTCCTTTCATACGAACCTCGTTCACAATCAAGCTCGTTTAAGCATTCAAATCCTAACTTATCTTATTACCCTTAGAACTTTCTAATTTTTAGCCATTTCAAATCGTTTTACCTATACCTGTTTACCCCTGCTTATGCCTCAAACCCATTTCGGCTCGACAAATCATTTTACAAACTTATCTTTATCTTCCCAAAATCTCGTACTTTTCAAAACGTTTCAAAATCTCAAGTCTCGAACTGTTACCAAAACTCTTTAAATCTACCTCTTAAAAAAATTTCGGGACGAAATTTCCTAAAGGAGAGGAGACTGTAACGCCCTGCTTTTTCATACTTTCCATAATTAGAAAGCTCACCTTGTAATGCTATTTTTGGAAATCTTGTATTATTGTAGTCGTCTTTTCGTTGTAAAATCCGAGACTTGGATCATAAATAAAATTCGTATTTCTTTAAATTCACCATCTAGATATTCATACATGTTCATACGTTGGAATTCATTGTACATCGAATCCTTATTTGTAATTCATACTTATACGATACTTATTCACGGTGCATGTCCATGCTTGTCCTTAAATTGTTGATACCTAAAAACCCCTAATAATATACTTATTTATACAACGGTTAATCATCTAAAATGTGACATATACTTGTCACTTACAAACATGTTACATACTTGTATATTACACTTTTTACCTAGTTAAATCATGTTTTATTTCATATTTCACCTTGTTACAAGTTAGGGGAAACATTGTTGCATATTATTACACAACTTAATTAACAAAATTACTCATTATAATGTTTTAAAAATAAAAAAAATAAAGAAATATGGCAGCCCCAATTAAGCAAAATTCAGCCCCATATAGTTGGGTTTTGTGGTCTAGTTTCAAGGTGTAACCCCTTCTAAACACTTCCAAAGCCCAACCCATTGAAACCCTAATCCTTCCCCTTATAAATACCACTTATAACCAGCCTCTCTACCACTTTTGCAACACTTAAAACTCTCAAAACATCCTCCAAACCGTAGCTGAAAGCAAAGGTTCGAGCAGATTGACACCCCTTCACGAAAATGAGCATAACTCCCTCATTTCTTAACGAAATCACTTGATTCTTTTTCCTACTTACTTAGATAATCATGGGGTTCGATTCCTAGACTTCTCCTTGGAGAAATCAGACCTGAAAATGCCCCGAAATTGTCCATAAACTTTCTGTTTGTTTTTATGTTCATCAAAAACTTGTTTAAACCTATGTAACTTGTGTTCAACACATCTCATACCTATGTCCTAATGCTTACAACTTATCCCATGGTTGGTTAAGCTTAAAAACAAGGTTGAGACATTTAAAATCAGAGGATTAAACCTCATAAACTTGGTGTTTTGTTTAGGGTTTCAACCCACAAATCATGTCAAACATAGCCTTTGATACATGAGTGATTATGGAACAACTTGGGTTGTCCCAAACCTACAATCCTCACGTGATTTGATGATTTCTACTAGTTAGTTTACTTTACATACTTGTAATGACCTTAGTTCATGACCCTCCTTGGTTGTTTTTACATCAAGTGTAGTGGTGAACATCAAAGGGGTACCTAAATGGAGTCTTGTCTTCCTACCCCATCCATGACACATACGACTCAACTTGAGGTACCTAAATGAAGATGTAATCTTCTACCTCTTACTTGAATACTTGAACATTTGGACTTAATAATATGTGTATATTATACAATCTAAATACTATCTATGTACACTCGAACCTTTGATGTTGAAATCATATTCATTTGTCAAAGTAGTAGGATAATCATCTAAGGACCTAAACCTTGCTATGATTCTTATGAGTGTTCAACTCATGAAATCATTATAACCCTCGTGGTTACCAAGTGCCATGCAAGTGTATTATGGGAAGATGAGTATTTTGATATAATATTTTATAACGTTTTCATGTCACTTAAATTCTGAATCTTCCGAATTCCCCAAGCTCATACGCTTTGTTTCCTTGTGTAGAGAAACAAGGTGCTCCAACTAGCTAATTCAACCACCAACTTGCTCTCGGATTCTCAAGTCACAACTTGTAAACCGTGAGTATATTCGTATTTCCCCCTTTTTACTTTTACCACTTTTGGGGTGTAACATGTTTACTTATCAAAAACTTACACATGAACATTTTGCTTAAACACATGAACATTCCTATAACATGCTTGTATACGTGATGGCTTGATACTTTAAACTTGGGTGAAACTTATGTGTTGAATTTATCATTAACTTCGTACGAGCCAAACCTTGACATATGTAGCGCTATAGGATTAACGACCCGCCCTTTATCATCGGTAATGTCATGAGCATATTGCGTTTCCTTGGTTTGATATGTTAGACACATGCCATGTTTAAATGTTTATCTTGAATCACATGCTTGCTATGAGGAATTGTTCAAGACTTATCTTTTGCTATGTACGTATCAAACTTGTATACTCGCCTTTGCATTTGCATTGAATTATTTTAAACATGTTACAGGTTGATGAGGAAGATGCTAAGAAAAGAAGTAGCGTTGATGCCTAGATACACATATAGACGTTAGGGTTTAATATGTTGTATCAATTTTGTTATGTTATCATGTTATTTTTGTTAAACTTGTTGTATTTGAATTTCTTGTATTGTTGACTATTTGAAGTTATGAAACGAAATTGGGATTTTTCTAAATATTGTCACAAATAGCGTTATGATGTCTCTAGCAATCTTCACACTTCGTCTCATCCCGATGTTTCCGCCATTGGTTGAGGTGTGACGTTGATAGCCTACGTAAAGCCATGTGGATGCCACGCCAAGAATAATACGTAAATGGCCATCGTTTAAACGAAAAAAATTGTCACGTAATAAGTTCACAAAACCCCAAAACCAAAGCTTAAACACCATAACCAAACGGAAAAAAACATCAATCACCACACACAATCAAGTGCGTAATAACCGAAAGTATGACAAAAAAAATAATACAACATAACGCAAATCAGGTGATGAATGCCTAATGGATTTAAAGCCCAACAACATACAACAAAGTAAACCAAAGGAACAACACCCAAAAGCCAAATAAAACAACAAAGCCAATGATATAACACGAAACAACACAGCAAACAAAATCCACATCCACAACATAGTAATGCAAAGAAATTTGTAAATGTTAATTTAAAGGCTCGGGATACCGGCTAGAACCGGTGGCTGGCTTCTTTGAAGCCACCTTACTTGCCACACCAAGCAAAAATGTCCTCATAGCCGAAAGAAACAAAGTCACTTATTGTAGCCAATGCTCCTTAACAAACACCCACAAACCGCAAACTATTGTGTACATCTACAACAAAAGCCATCAAGATACCATCATACCAGCAACAATGAACCATCACGACATTGTACAATGCTCAGGTAAACACAACAGTCCAAAGACATCCAACACATAATCATTTTTGTAATACCTTACATAAACGAACCATCATAGCATACATAGCTTCGGTAAACACAATAGCCGAAAAGGAGCAACATCGCCATTATCATCCTGTAAGAAATGATATTTCGGGAAAAGCATCTTCAGCGGTTCCAATGAGGCATCACTCAACATTTTTGAACAACCGAAGACAACAAAGAATTGACATTAAGCACAAGCTAGTTGATCATTAACATCGTATCATATGAGACTTTCCTCAACAGCATCGACCAGTGCAACAAACAGATTAGGTCTCAACATAGCATCACAAACCGAAAGGACACCTAAAGTTAAAGAGGTGCCCCAATATACAAAAATGAAATCAACGACATGCAAACAAAACATTCAGGCAACCTTACAATCAACATCATCAACCAACCCTCAATAAGTGTATCAAGTAAGGAAAACCTTAAAAATCCAAAAATTTAAAAAGTAGGAGCAAATTAACAATGCCAATGCGTTTCCGATGACGCGACAATCATCATCAACCAAATCAACGTGTGTATGCATCTAGTCAACATCATAGAACCATATGCCAACAGATAAACAACAAAAACATGTCTCGGATGAGCGTAGTGTCACTGTCTATAAAGTCAGCCTTGAGGAGAATGTTTGGAACCATTCCAAAAAGACAAGATCCTCCAGATCTTTCACACATACTCTAAAAGGTATGTTCTTGAAAAGGTTTCATTTGACCTTCTTGTCTTTATTTCTTTTGGTCCTTTCCTCTTCTTCCTTCCACCAAGAACTCCATTGAAGCTTGAAGCTTCAAGCTTCAAGCTTAAAAAGCTTCAATAGGAGGTTCAAAAGCTTGATTCTTAGCTCAAAGTTTTGCAATTCTACTATAGTAAAACAATATTTTAAGTTATTTACGTTCAGAAAAGTAAAAATCAAACAAATTTAACTTAAAATAAAATTTCTTGAGCTAAGCATCCAGAACTGGTGATGCAGCACGGGGTCGTGCCACATAGGCACGGGGCTGTGCTGAATAGTCTGATTCTCCATAAATTGTTAATGGTTGGTCATTTTCCTAGAATGTCAAGCCAACAAAGCGGGACTTCATGAACCAGCTCAAGGACTAACAGAAGAGGGATGAGACTCTCTCTTGAGGTTACTCTTGTTAGATACGTGAGTGCTTTAAGGGAGTCTCTCGAGGAAATGACCATGGTGGAAGAGGTTCTTATTGACCGGGTGAATTACCTCTCCATGGGCCTAGAGGATTGCTTCAGGGAGATGTTGGTGCACATTCTGTGACAACAGCTTAATAGTTTAAGTATTTAGTCTTTGGATATTTTGTAAAGGGCTTAGCTTATTGGTTAGTAAGTTAATTAGTGTAATGGGCTTGGAGAGTGGCCTAGCCCAGACCAAAGCCCAGCATGCAAACATGGTTGTAATATATAAACAGCATTATGCATTTGGGTTTAGGTTAGCCAGTTAGGAGCCAGTCGATAGATAGTTTGAGAGAGTTTGAGAAATCTACAGAGAGTGACTGAGAGATTTCTTATGGATCTTGAATTGATTGTAAACTTCGTGTTGGATAATCAATAGAAGACCGGATTGAAAGTGATTGTTTCGTGTTCTTCATCTTGATATTCTTGTTTCTATGTTCAAAGATCAATCAAGGGGATTCCGCACCCTTGATTGATTATCAATCTTGTCACGATCCACGGGACAGGGACCTACAATTGGTATCAAAGCTTTTGCTCTTAGTTGTTTGGTTTGAGATTGATACGGATTCAAGATTTTCGAAGAAAAGGTGTTGTTTTAACTGTTTTGATTTGTTTTGATTCTGTTCAGGTGTTTTGGGTCTTTTTGTTTTTCCGGAAATTCGTCAAGTTCGTCGCGATATTCATCAGGTTCATTGGTTTTTCTGTGGAAAATCACTATATTTTGCTCCATAGATCTGCTTGATAAATTGTTTTGAAAAGATAAAATTAATTCTTTTTTTAAATCTTAAACTTTTGCAATATCTTTAAAACTTTTAAAAAGATTTAAAAAATCCTCAATTTTAGGAAAGGTGAAACTGCACGTGTTTGTTTTTGGAAAGTTGAAACAGATTGTTGCACGAATTCTGAGTCCACAACCTCTGTTCACATTCGAGTCGACAGTTTCGAGTTATATTCAAAGAGTGTACCTATCCACACACTCATCTCATTATCTACACACTTAAAAAGGTGATTTTTGTCTTTACATGCACACCCTGCAGTGTCGAACTGTGGCCAAAACGAGGCGTTTTGGTCCGATTAACCAGACAAAGACTAACGGGTGTCTGACGGGTCTGTTGACCGGACCAAAACGCTGAGCTTTGGCCGCGATTTGGTCCTGTCAACCAGACAAAAGACTGATACCCGGTCTGGTTGACAGGACTAAAACGCGGCCAAAGCTCGGCGTTTTGGTCCGGACAACAGACCCGTCAGACAGACACCCGTCAGTCTTTGTCTGGTTAATCAGACCAAAACGCCCCGTTTTGGCCACAGTTCGACACTGCGGGGTGTACATGTAAAGACAAAAATCACCTTTTAGGTGTGTAGATAGGCAAAATTGGTGTGTGGATAGTTTGACCCTATTCAAAACACTGTTCCCGGTCAAAATCAGCTCAAAAGGTTTCGAGTATTGTTTCTTGAGGTTCCGAGTCTGAGTTCACATCGCTTCACAACTGTTTCGAGTTGCTTGTTCTCCGATCACACAATCACCGTCCTTAATCACCAACGTCATCGTCGACCGGCGTTCTACTTCCGACGACAACCATCTTCTCCATCGCTGCTTACCGTCGGACACCACCACCATCATCGTCTATCACCGCCGACAACAAACGACATTGTCGACTGCCGTCCTACTCCGACAACCACCACCTCCGGTCACCCCTACCTCACCATTGTCTTCTCCGGTCATGTTCATCACCGCCGGTAGTCGTCATCACCATCACCGGAGCATCACACCCTAACCCTGCAACATCACGAAAGGCCTTGGCGGCAGAAATTAAAAAAAATAGGGTTTTGGGCTGTTTTGTTTTTAAAATGAAGAAGACAATGGTTTTTATAATATATAGGGTTTTTTACATATTTCCCCCTCCTAAGTTAGCTTATTACATATTTCCCTAAACAAAAAAAAAAACAATTACATATTTCTCCTCACTAACCCATATATATTACATATTTCCCCTTTTCATTAAAATTACTCATATTAAATGACTATTTTACCCTTAATGAACTATTAAATGGATATTTACAAATTTCCCTTTCTAAACTGACTTATTACATATTTTATGTAGTATTTCCCCAATTCTTCATGTACATATTTCCCCTCCTAAACTGACTTATTACATATTTTATGTTCCCGTTTATATGGTAGTTTCGTCATTCGTGTTTGTTTATTTAAGATACTAATAAATCGATAATAGAATCAATAATATTATTTGTTATTAAGAATATCCTGCAGATTAAACAATCAAGACTTTATATGATCAGCAAAACTAATGCAGTTCATGATCCCATTATATTCCGTCAAACAAACATAGGGAGATTCTAAATATGCAATCTAATGAAACACACAGGATCATTAAAAGATTAAGCAAGATTAAAAGATTAAGCAAGAATAGCCGTAAATATTTTATAGTAGAGAAGCATTTCAAACTCTCAAAATTCATCAATTCATACCTTACAATATGAAGTTAAAGTAAACATCTAGAACAACGTAAGCATACGATCACATATTATGGGGAAATAAGAAAAGGGTAATAGGGTAATTTCTCAAAGAAAGGGGAAATATGTAATTGTTTTTTTGTTTGGGGAAATATGTAATAAGCCAGCTTAGGGGGGGGGGGAATATGTAAATATAGGTTTGGGGGGGGGGGGGCGGTGGTCACTAGTGATAAAATTTCATCAATCACAATATCCAATCATGTTCTGCAATGTCAGCAACCATTTTTCCATCACTCACAACTTTTTTTAGTAGGGGTGGTCATCACTCACCACCACACCCAAATATTTCCCCCCAATCAACAACTACCCTCGCAAAACAAAACAATAACGCCGTCATAAAAATAACGAAAATTGAATCCGTGGTGCTATAACGCGTGGACTTTTGGAGCGGCGGTGGGATTTCTTTGTTTATCACGTGTGGAAAATGTATCATGCGTTAATTTCACTGACCGCCCCCTGGGCTCTTAGGATATAATAGGAAGTTTATTTGGGTAGGAAGGCTAGGAAGTAATCTTGATCATCCATTAATTCAATCAAGGGCTAAGATTAAATGCATGAAATTGAAGAAAAAAAAGGAGGCGCGTTGGTTTGTCTAGGGCCATTCTAGTCAATCCAAGTCAATAATTTCTCTCTCCTCCAATTCCCCCCATTTTTTAAACGTTAATAACTCTTTCATACAACATTATTTTTTTTATAAAAATTGTACCAAAAAAACGAGTTTTTTTTTATCTTTAAAACGAGTATACTATTGCTATATTTTCCAAAAAAAAAAATTCGAAAACCCAGTTGCGTAAAACGCAATGGAAAAAACCCAGTTGCGTAAAACGCAATGGAAAAAAAAACCTAAAAATGACATTTTTCTAAAACGCAATGCACCAAAAACATAAAGAAAGTTGTCTTATTTGTAAAACGCAATGGCTAGAAAACACAAAGAAATGTCTTATTTCTGAAACGCAATAGCCTAAAAACACAAAAGAAAAGGTACTTTCTAAAACGCAATGGACTGAAAACACATAAAAATGTGTTTTACCATTACGCAATGCACCAAAAACACAAAGAAATGTCTTATTTCTAAAACGCAATGGCCAGAAAACACTTAAAAATGTCTTTGTTCTAAAACACAACGTACTGAAAACACCTAAAACACAACGACTAAAAACACTTCAAAAAATATGTTTTTCTAAAACGCAATAGCCAAAAAACACATAAAAATATCTTATTTCTAAAACGCAATGGCCTAAAAACACAAAAGAAAGTGTTTTTTTTTTCTAAAACGCAATGGCAAAAAACACAATAAAATGTGTTGTTTCTAAAACACAATTAATTAAAAACACAAAAGAAAATGTTTTATTTCTAATAAGCGTTATTGCATTTTAATTTCTACGGGCATTTGAAGAAATTCGAATACATGAGTTTTGTTGTTGCATCATTTTAGACTACTCATCACTTTTTCTAATGAGCAGACTACCCATCAACTGAGGTGTTTTATTATGCACATAAAGCAATGCTTCATCCAATACCCTTGTTTGATTAGGCATCTCAAACTAAAACGTAATGACAAAACACTCGATCTTTTTACAATGGTTTCTCAATCGAAGTGCATTGTGTTTTTAAAAACGTAATTCTCACCAGGGTCGGAGCTTCTCGCCACCAGTAACTGCCTCAAATGATAAAACGCAATTTTCACCGGGGTCAGAGCTTCTAGCCACCGATAACCACCTCAATGATAAAACGCAATTCTTACCGACGTCGGAGCTTTTCACCATCGGTAAACGCCTCAATAATAAAACGTAATTGAGGTGTGGTAGTATCAACAGATGATAAATCTATATTATAACCTCCTTATAAGTTATAATTCACCTTCAATCATACAAATTAACACATATCATTACAATTTCATATATCTTGTGAAGGTGAAGTATGTTTAGAGAAGAGAATTGAGAAGATTACCTGAAAACTGGATCGATCGAAACTCCGGCAACAGGTGGTAGGGGGAACGTGTGGGGTTGCAGACGGCGAAGATGCTGGGGAAATGGTAGGGTTTTGATTGTGAATTTGGGAGTTTCTCAGTGAGTAGACGTGGTGGTGGAATGATACGTAGTCGAAAACCGGTACTTGTAATTGTTTAATTTGATGTTTTTACGCAAGTTTTAATTTCGAATAGCCTACTTTTGATTAGATATTTGTTTTACAGGTCTAACAGAGTTTAAGGAGCTTTTCGGGAGCTTTACGGGTCACCAGAGTGAAAACGGAACCACCGGGACGTGAACCGGGTCAACCGGACTCAAGAAATGCGAAAAAACAGAAAGTGCAGATTCTGGGCACCGTCACCGACGGTCAGTGTATATGTCCGTCGCTAAAATGGTTCGTAGATAGCAAGTTTGGCCATCGGGGGTTTTTGAGGAAGCACACCCCGTCGCCGACGGGGCATCAGGCCGTCGGCGACGGCTCCCCAAACTTGACAACATGAATTTTGACTCCTTTGGTCTTGGAACGAATGAAAGGAGGGTTGTTGGCCATTATTATGGAGTTACACTTTTATTGGAGTTTGAAACTTGTCTTTGGAGCCACTACTCATCATCTATCATCTACCATTCACCTATCATCATCACCACAACACGAATCATCATCCAAATCATCCGAATCCAAACCCTAGTTCATCACCATATCAATCATCCTTCAACCCTTTATCCATTCAATTTCTCCACCACAAACCCTAACCACCATTCCATCATTCTCCAAACTTCAAGATGATCAAGATCAAGCTTCCAACATCCGGTGATCAAGTTCTTTCGATCATGCGCGGCTAATTCCTAGGAGGTTTCACCCCGGTGTAGACTTTTGTAAGATTTAGGGTTTATTATGTTTTGATAATTGTTTTGTGACAACTTGAAGTACATTTGAATCTTAGACAATTGTCCTACGTTGGTATTGAATTTGCAAATTGTCGAGTGAATGATTAAATTTGACTTTGTGAAATGAATACACGTATTTGTGCCTTGTCTTTTGGTAGGATTTGCTAGTCCAAAGTAATGAAGTGTATCATGGTCCGTTGTTTATGACGTTGATAGCGATTGACACCTAAGCTTTGTGATTGCGACCAGTTAATGAATTATTTCAAGTAAAACTAATTAAAAATACATAGTAACCCTAAGTCTTGCATTAGTTGAAACCGGGTGTGAGCCTCGTTTTCTTATTATTGTTCAATCAATCAATTTTATTTCTTGGAATTTGTTAATCATTAGTAGTTAATCCATTCAATCATTTTAGTAATTCTAATTCACATCTTTCAATCAAACAAAAATATACAAAAACAAGATAGCAAGCTTCATAAGTTGTGACTCATATTTCAATTCAATCAAATCCACTCGCAAACCACATACTTTTCGTGGTTCGACCCCTTGCTACCACTAACTATTTGTTAAGGGTAATTTGGGACTATAAATATTATCTTTGACCGGAGCGCGACACTCCGATCAAATTTTGGCGCCGTTGCCGGGGAGTGCGTGCGCTTTGTGTTTGGATTATTGTTTGAATTTGCGTGATTATCTGTTTAATTTGTTTAGCTTTCTTTTTGTACTTTGTCTTTTTCCTTGTTACGCGGGTGTGTTACTTGTGCAGGTTACAGGTAGTGCATGCATACGCGGAACTCCGGGAGGACTTCACCTTTAGTCTACGAACCGGAAATTGAAAGAGTCGCAAGAAGAAACCTAGCAAGCTGATTAGAAGCAACTCTTGCTTCTAATCAAACCAACCAAACACCACAACTCACACCGACCATTGAAACCGATTCAATGGCAAACCAAAACTCCAATCACCCAAACCTCAACCAAAACCAATTCCAATCCCGAGGAACCTTTCACCCCGCCCAAAATGTTCAATCTATACCTCAAGAGCGACCGGGTGGTAACAACAATGTCGGACCACCCACACCACCTTTCCAAAACCAAAATCCCAACAACAACCAAAGAACACCCCAACAACAAAACCTTCATCGACAAGCTTCCTTACCCCTCAACCTTGATGACCGGAATGTCAATTCCGACCGTCGAGGCAACCGAGATCGTGGCGATCCCGTGAACGAAGACCCCTTTTTCAACATAGACGGTTTGAGGAACGCCATCCCCGATGACGAACTGTATAGTGTTCCCGATTATCAATCGCCGGAGCATGTTAGTGTTCATACGGAAAATTCGGATGACGGGGGCTATTATGATGATCGGGTCAATGATGACGAAGATTGGGGTACGTAAATTAGGGTAATATCTACAATGCACGAGGATTTGAAGATGAGGAGTTTGGCTATCAAAACGCCAACTATGTGGGGGAAGATGACTACGGTTATGGGAATAGAAGAAATGAAGGTTACGAAAATAACCGCCAACCACGAAACAATTAACAACAATGCTAACCCTAACTGGATTCCTCGTTTCGTGGGAGGGGGTAACCAAAGGGGTAACCAAGGTGGGAATCGAAGAGATGATAGAAGAGGCGATGGGGGGTGATCGAAGGGATAACCGAAGACCGGTTGATCAAGAAGTTAACGGTCCGCATCGTCGTCAACAACCTCCACAGGGAGTGAATGACCGTTTTAGGCCGGTGGTCACCGAGAATGATTCACCAATTGTTTGTGAGACGAGGATGTTTGATTGTAAGCCCCATTACATCAACATACTTCCTCATTTCAATGGAAGGTCTAACGACGAACCGTACACGCATTTAGCGGAATTCTCCTCTATATGTAACACAATCGGAGGACACAATTTTGCATTGGAGGAAGTTAAGCTTCGACTATTTCAATTCTCATTAAAGGACAAAGCGAAGCAATGGTTCCTTACACTTCTGGCCAATAGCATTCGAACATGGGGAGAAATGCAACAAGCTTTTCTGGATGAGTACTATTCGATGGCAAAGACCGATGATGCTCGTGATGAAATAAGGTCTTTTCGCCAATTATCGGGTGAGCCGTTGCATGAAGCATTCACACGATACAAGGAGTTGATGCGAAAGTGCCCACATCATCAAATAGAGAAATGGGAGTTAGTCAAGTGTTTTGTACGGGGTTTAGACGACAATACATGGAACCGCCTTGAATCAACGAGCAACGGGACTCTCTTGAGCAATCATGAAGATGATGATTGGGAGTTTTTGGAGCGGATGAGCAAACGGTCAAAAGAGAAGGAATCGGCCGATAGAGCTAAGAAACATCCCATTTCCCGGTCACTTCCCGATCTTGATTCTAAAGATGATGATTGGGAGTTTTTGGCTCGCATAAAGAAGAAGGAGGTGAATACGGTACAATTTGCGGTGTGTGAAGAGTGTGGAGATATTGGGCATAGAACAGAACAATGTCCAACGGGGTCGAGTGACTACACCGAGGAGGTAAATCAAGTGTATGGGGATCGAAAGCAATACGACATGAACTCCAACACTTACCATCCGGGTTTGAGAAATCACCCTAATTTCCGGTATGGTAATTCTTCGAATCAAATGAACCAGAATTTTCAATCGGGTAATCAAGGTGGTCAAGGTGGATCCTCGTATAATAATCGTCAAGGTGGTAACCAATGGGGTTACCAAAGGAATTACAATCAAGGGGGTAACCAAGGACATCAAAGTCGCGAAAGCAACTATCAACGGGGTTACAACCAAGGTGGAAATGGGGGTGGTGCATCAAACTCCCAAGGTGATGATTCGATAAGTTTGAAATTTGATGCCATCATGAATGTCGTGAGTAATCTTACCAAGTCACAACAAGCTCTTACTAATTCATACCAAGAGTTCAAAGCCGAAGTAAAGAAAGAGTTTGAAGTGAAGGAGAAATCTCAAAAGGCATTAGAGAAACAAGTGGGGCAACTAGCTCAAGATATGGCTCAAATTCGTGTTAGTGGAGGAGGACTTCCAAGTGATACCACGGTGAACCCTAAGCACCAAGGGTCGAACTCGAGAAACACACGTGAGGTACAAATAAATGAAATTTCTTTACGTAGTGGTCGAGTCATAAATAGTGGTGTTGAGCCACCATCACCCAAGTTTGTTGAAGGGGTGGTGGAAGATGCGAGTGATGATGAAGGTAAAAACGGTCAAACGGGTCAAAAGAAAAATGATTTTAAAATTAATAATAATACCCCCATTGTGACCGTTCTCGTCCCAAAAGCTAAGGAAAAGGGTGTGGAGGTTAATACCGCCCCTTATCCCGAAGCCTTGTTGGGACCATCTAAGAAAGTGGTAAATAAACGAGGCCCACAACAAGAAGAGATGTGGGAAATTTTTAAACAAGTCAAAATCAATTTACCACTCTTAGATGCAATCAAGCAAGTACCTTCATATGCAAAATACTTGAAAGATTTATGCACCTAAAAGCGAACTCACAAGTTTCCTAAGAAACTTGATTTAACCGAAAATGTGAGTTCGATTCTTTCGGGTGCACTTCCACCAAAACTTCAAGATCCGGGGGCACCCATTATTTCAATACAAGTCGGGGAATTTAAAATGACTCGGGCACTTTTGGATCTTGGGGCAAGTGTGAGTATCTTGTCGGGTAGTTTATATGACCAATATGATTTTGGTCCACTACAAGTGTCTAACACCACTGTGGTGTTAGCCGACTTGACCCCTAAACTACCCCGTGGGATAGTCACGGATGTAATAGTCAAGGTCGAGGACTTTTACTATCCGGTGGACTTTCTTGTATTAGACTACGTCTCCTTGGACCGAACCAAGCAACCAACGGTGATCCTCGGTCGACCATTTTTGGCAACATCGAATGCCCAAATTAATTGCAAATCGGGCACGGTCGGCATGGCTTTTGGTAACCGTCGGTTGCGGTTAAATGTCTTTTCAGGATTGACGGATCCTCTAGTCAGCGATGAATGCTATATGGCGAACATCGTTGACGAGTGTATACCTCTATGCGACATTAGTGTCGAAGAGGAGAACACAAGAGAGGAATGTTTCATGTTTGACAGGTTACAAGGAGAGACAAATCGGAGCATGGATGAAGAAGTGAGAGAGTTAGAGGTCATGGCGGCAAAGGAAGGAAGGCCCACTTGGACACATCAAGTGGAAAGTCTTTCGGAAAGCATTGATACAAATTTGAAGCCGTCATTGGAAGAGCCTCTGGTAGTAGAGTTGAAGGTGCTACCCAAGCATCTTAAGTATGCTTACGTGGGTGAAGGTAGCACGCTCCCGGTTATCATCGCATCTAACTTAACCAAGGAGCAAGAAGAGAAGTTAATGAAAGTATTGGTCACCCATAAAGCCGCTATTGGGTGGAGCATTGCGGATTTGAGGGGAATTAGTCCCTCGGTGGTGATGCACAAGATCATCACGAAAGATGGTATGAGTCCTTCTCGCGACACACAAAGGAGAATAAATCCGAACATGCGAGAAGTGGTGAAGAAGGAAGTATTGAAGTGGCTAGATGCGTGTATTATATACCCTATCTCGGATAGCCAATGGGTGAGCCCGACACAAACAGTTCCTAAAAAGGCGAGTATTCAAGTCATCACAAATGACGCAGGTGAAGAGGTCGCCACTCGGCCAGTAACCGGGTGGCGTATTTGTATTGATTATAGGAAGTTAAATGCTGCAACTTCCAAAGATCATTTCCTTTTGCCATTTATTGACCAAATAGTTGAGAAATTGGCCGGACAAAAATTTTATTGTTTTCTGGATGGTTATTCCGGATACAATCAAATTGCTATACATCCGGAAGAGCAAGCAAAGACTACCGTTACATGTCCATACGGTACTTTCGCATTTAGGCGAATGCCTTTTGGACTTTGTAATGCCCCCACCACCTTTCAAAGGTGTATGACGAGTATCTTTTCAGATATGGTGGGGGAGTCTTTGGAAATCTTCATGGATGATTTCTCAATATTTGGGTCATCATTTGATACATGCCTTGACCAACTCGAAAAAGTTTTGAAAAGATGTGTTGAGAAAAATCTTGTTTTGAGTTGGGAAAAGAGCCATTTTATGGTTCAAGAAGGGATTGTGTTGGGGCATGTCGTGTCAAATCGTGGGATAGAGGTTGACCGTGGAAAAGTGCAAGTCATATCTACTTTACCCTATCCTACGACTGTTAAGGGTATTAGATCATTTTTGGGTCACGCGGGGTTCTATAGAAGATTTATAAAAGGTTTTAGTGATATAACCAAACCTCTATATAAATTATTGCTAAAAGATCAACCGTTTGAATTCAATAAAGATTGTCAAAATGCCTTTAATGTGTTGAAGAAAAAGTTGGTTGAGGCCCCGATCTTGCAATCACCGAATTGGTCATTACCATTCGAAATTATGTGTGATGCAAGTGATTATGCGGTGGGGGTCGTATTGGGTCAACGGGTAGATAAGAAACCAGTTGCTATTTGCTACGCAAGTAAGACTCTCTCGGATGCACAATTTAATTATACAACAACCGAGAAGGAGCTACTTGCGGTGGTATATGCGTTGGATAAATTTCGTGCTTACATATGGGGTACTAAGGTCATTGTATATTCGGACCATTCTGCAGTTAGGTATCTCATGGACAAGAAGGATGCGAAGCCGAGATTAATCCGATGGGTTCTCTTGCTACAAGAGTTTGACTTGGAGATCCGAGACAAGAAAGGGAGTGAAAATGTGGTCGCGGACCATTTGCCTCGATTGGTTGTGAAGGAGGATTCTTCCCGTAAAGAGATCAATCAGAACCTTCCTGATGAGCAAATTTTAAAAGTTGGAATATTACCATGGTATGCTAATATTGTCAATTATCTGGTTACAGGTGACTTGCCGGCTCATTGGGATAGAAGGAAGAGGTTGCACTTCCTATCTCAAATCAAGTACTACACGTTGGAAGAACCGGACTTATTCAAGTTTTGTCCGGATCAAGTCATTCGAAGATGCATACCCGACGAGGAGATTCCTAGCGTCTTGATGCACTTGCATTCATTTGCTTGTGGGGGCCATTTCAGTGGTCACAAAACCGGGCACAAAGTGCTCAATAGCGGTCTTTATTGGCCGACTATTTTCAAGGATGCTTTTAACTTCGCGAAAAATTGTGTTGAATGCCAAAAGTTAGGGGGTATTTCTAAAAGGGATGAAATGCCCATGCAACCGATCCTCATTGTAGAGATTTTTGATGTGCGGGGGATCGATTTCATGGGCGCATTCCCTAATTCGCATGGCAACCTATACATCTTGGTGGCGGTCGATTATGTATCCAAGTGGGTCGAAGCGATTGCCACCAAGATAAACGACCATACTGTTGTTTGCAATTTTGTACAAACAAATATAATTTCTAGATTTGGGATTCCTCGAGTAATCATTAGTGATGGGGGATCTCATTTTAAGAATTTTAACTTTGGCAAACTTTTAAAACGGTATGGTGTTGACCATCGAATCGCTACCCCTTACCACCCACAAACAAGCGGTCAAGTGGAGGTTTCCAATAGGCAAATAAAAGAAATTTTGCAAAAGACCGTTCGACCCGACCGAAAGGATTGGTCGACGAAGTTGAATGATGCTTTATGGGCTTATAGAACGGCTCATAAAACACCTATTGGAACTACACCTTATCGCTTAGTTTATGGGCGAAATTGTCATTTACCGGTTGAACTTGTGCATCGCGCTTGGTGGGCTATTAAAGAGGTTAACATGAAATATGGCGATGCAGGAAAAGAGCGAAAGTAAAGCTTTGCGAGTTGGAGGAGCTTAGGGAAGAAGCGTATGAGTGCGCTTCAAAATACAAGGATGATATGAAGAGGGCACATGACGCGAAGTTGAAGCCGAAGGAGTTTGAAGTGGGTCAAAAGGTTTGGCTCTACAATTCACGGCTTAAATATTTCCTCGGTAAGCTCAAGAGCAAATGGATGGGCCCGTACGTGATTACACGGGTCGGAAAGCTTGGAGATGTTACAATCAAGGACCCGAAGGATGGGTCGAAGCAAACGGTTAATGGGCATCGCCTTAAACCGTTTCTTGATGGCAACAATGAGAAAAAGGATGAGAATGTGGAGTTGGTAAACTTCGTGGTAAGTGTGCCAACTTATGAGGTCAACTGAAAGGACCGGTAATAAATTTTGTAAAGTTATGTACAATTATTTAATTGTTTGTGTGTTTTTGTGTTAATCGTTCTCGTTTCGTACTAATCCTCTTGATTGTGTGAAGTTCGGATATCACGAACGGGTCTTGAAGACAAAAAGGTATGTTTTAAGATTTATTTGTGTGTATTAGGGACAATACACGACTTTTTTTTGGGGGGGGGGTGGTAGGGCCGTTGACGGTTATTGCTTTTTCAAAATTTAATTTATAAAAATTTACAAAAAGATTTTTAATATTTTTTAGGAATTTTGTTTGTATATAGTCCCTTTATTAAAAGTGCATAAAATTCCTCCAATTTTTCATAATATATATATATATATATATATAAAATGTTGAAAATATAAAAAATGGAAATCAGTGTACCGTCGCCGACGGTGGGTTGATCCGTCGCCCACGGCTTCTATAACATGCTCGTCGCCCACTTTTCACCGTAGGCAGTGACTTAGGCCGTCGCATGCTTTGCACAAATTCACACACCGTCGCCGACGGTCATCACCCCCGTCGCCGACGGTCCCTCCTTTTTTAGCCGACGCTGACTTGTTATACTCGGTGTAGACATGAACCAAATCCCCATGTGACTTATCAAAACCTGACCCGAGTTGTTTATAACCATACACATGACCCGAAACCACTTTGATACTCCCCAAACATCAACAAACATCATCAAATCAGTTCCATCTTCATGATTCTCTCTCCTCCATTCTCATCTTCTTCCCAAACTTTTCTCTAGAACCCTAAAGCTTCAATCACTCATAACTCTCTCAATTCTCACCCAAATCCAATGATTCTTGAGCCTAAATTGTGTAGTTTTTCGAGAGGAACAAAACCCCCTTAACGGTTTCCATCAATTCTTGCCTGGTTGCAAGATTTCTAGGCGTGAGTTTTTAGGGTTTTGAAGAGTGTTCATCCAAGTCTCTTGCTTAGCACTTTTTCTTAGTTCTTCTTGTTATCTAACATCAAAGGTATGGAATTTCAGTAAATTTATGCATGATTTTCATATGTATTGTTGATTCTTTCCGTAATTTTAAGCTTATTATTTAAGAGTAGGTTGTTTATCAAAATTTATGATGTTTTAGCATAAATTTAAGAGTGTTTGCTTGATTTGGGTGGGATTTAAGCATGCTTTAGTCTTGGTGATGTGATTACACTAGATTGTTGCATAATTGAGCATAATTGTAATGTTGAAAATTGTTAAAACCATGAAGTTTTTAGAAATCTTGTGAATAGACATGATAAATTGATATGTAGATGTTAAAATGAGCGACTTTGGAAGTTTAAAAAGGCGATTTTACATCTAATTATTGATTGAAACTCAACATTGCATATTATGTTCAAAGTTCGAGATTGATTGAAGGAATTGGGTATACTAATTGTTGTCTTGTCTTTTGATTGTAGCTATGTTTAGAAGAAGCAAGAAAGCAAAAACCTCCGGACAAGTTTCGTCTTCAGGAGCCGGTTCAGGCTCCGGGCAATATCAAAGGCGTTGGGAACAATTAAGTAACGTAGAAGAAGATGATGGACAACTCTATAGACAAGATTGGGATTAGGAGGAGGCCAAAAATAGTATGTCGGCTTCGGTATGGAAAGATGAAAAACTGAAGGCTCTTTCTAAGTACCGAAACAAGAGACTAGAGGCGAAGATGTGGAAAATGAAGATGGTCACGGGTGTTTCAAAGCCCGTACCCGAGAGGGCAGTATGTGAGCGTACGGTGAATGTCGATGAGTTCTGAAAAATTGGCATAGTTCAAAGGTTTGAGAAGATTGGGTGGGAACGAGTGCTTGACTGGTGTGAGGATATCACCACCCGGGTGTATTTGGGGGCTGTTTGTGAATGGTTGTCTACTCTCCGTTTTGAGAATTTTGATGGGCCGGCTCCTACGTGGCAGTTGATCGGCAATATTGGCAAAAACCAAATGATCATGTCATTTGAGCATATGAATGCTATTGCAAGATTTGATTCGCTTGGGATCGAAGCTTATGACTACTACGGTTATGATCAGTTTTTGGATAATAAAAGAAATGACGCTGATCCGGTGCGAATGCTAGCATCCATATTGCCAGGTTCCAGGGGTGCAAGGGATTCGAGAAACGACTTGTCTTTGGAGGGTAAAATACTCCAAGGCATTTCGTTGGAGAATGTTTTGGTGCGGTTTGGGGACCGTGGTAAAGTGAAGGCACCCGATTGTCGGGTTTTACATTCATTGTTGTATGGGACGCCAAGGCTATCATGGCGTCAAATTGTGATGATCAATACATGGGATACAAGGGAATCATTCAAGCGGAAGATGATCTCTTATGTGAGGTTGATTAGCGCAATGATTTTGCAGCAGAATGCATTGCCTCAGGAGTCACTGTGGGTGTCTAAACCCATCGATCAGTTCAACTTCGCCTCCATGAGGCGACATTGGAAGATAACTGTGAAGGCTTTTGGTCATCTTCACACAGTTGAAGATGAACAAGGAGATAGTTACCAATTCACTGAACCGAGAGAGGGTGATGAAGAGGAAGAAGATGAGGAGATGCCTGATGTTGAGGAGGAGACGGATCCTTCCGGTCCGCGGGGACCAAGGCAAAGATATAGGAGGAAGCATCGGGAGATTTCTGCCGATGTGGCAGACTTTGTGAACCAAAGGCAGATACCGTCATACCGGTTATGGACCCGCGGGCAACAAGCGGTTTACGATAATGTATCGGCAGGCATTGGTGAAGGGAGAGAATACCATGCGAGCAGGAAGGCTTGGGAAGAGGCGCAAGGGGCGTACTCGCAAGAAAAATGGGGTTTCCAAGCATCCTTTCGCGAGAGGGTGGAGAAATAGATGGAGGAACAACAACTGCAACAAGCGTTACAATAGTCACAAATGGAACGCTTGTTACAGTTGCAAGAGGAAGAAAGGGCCCATAGACGGGCATGGGAAGAAGAGGAGGCTAGGCGTCAAAATGCACAAAGGGAATTGGAGCAACGCCGATGGAGAGCCTTGGCTGTCTCTAACCAAATGGCGATTAATAACGCCAAGGTGCTCCACGATCAGGAGTGCCATCAAAGAGATTATCAAGCCGGTCTCCCTTTTGCCGAACATTCGGGGTGGACCGATTACCCCAACCTTCCTCATCCTCAAGGCCTATCCGATCCAACCCCTCATTGGCCCGAGGCAGTCGGCTCTAGCTTCATTCCGATTCCTTACCAACCACCACCTCAAGGAGAGCCGAGCCCACTAGATAACTACAGGGATATGTTTGAGGCCCTCACTGGTTATCCGTACCAGCCAAACCTGCCAGTTAATCCTAACGAAAGATATCAGCGGTTGAGGCAAGGTATGTTTGTGTTTTTGTTGTTGTATATTATTTTGTTTTCGTTATTTTAATTTCGTATTATTTATTTTCGCCTAATTAAATGAACGTTGTGGGTGTGTTCCCTATATAACCCTCACGAGACCTCTCGTGCTCCCAAGCTATTGGGGGGTTTAAAAGGGCTTGTTGCATAAGCTAAATGCAACCGTGATTCCTACGAAAGTGAGTTAGGTTTGTTGTTGTTGTAAATTATTTTCCACATAAATCAAAGTGAAATAACGTATAGCTTGGTAATTTTTTTCATAAAAGTGGTAGAACTAGGTAACTAACAAATTTTGATGGTTGTGAGAAACATGCTTCTACACAAGGGTTAAGATTTGTAGGTACATTGGGTTCGTGGGACAACCACTTTCATGAAGAGGAGAGGAGCACACAAAGAATGAGCTCAAAAAAACAGGTGCATACGTTTCTTTTTACTTTTGATTTTTAGATTAGCAAATAAGTGGATTGTACATTGTACATTATTTTCCGGGGTGAAATTTTGGGGGAATTAGCCGTGTCACATCCCTTGTGCGTTTAATACTCCAGTTCTTACACATTGAGGACAATATGTACCTCAAGTGTGGGGATGGGGGAGTAGTAAGAATTTTCGATTTTAACCCGTTCATTTAAACACTACACATTGAGGACAATGTTTACCTCAAGTGTGGGGATGGGGGAAAATTTCAAAAATTTTTCAAAAATATCTTGTTACAAAAGCGATCTTAAAAGCACAAGTAACTAAGTCAACAAAGGATGTCACAACCCATTTAGTCTTTTGTCATGGTCAAGTTCAAATTAATAGCATGACGGGTATTTAGCGGGTAGTTATTTGGGAATAATCCGTCTAAGAAACTAGTATTTTATGCATGTCACATACCATACCTTTTTAGATATGTGAGGTATGAGCCACTTTTATATCGTAGATTACATGCCTATGTTTCTTTGTTTGAGTGGACCATTAGCCATATATCGTAGAACTTGCAACTTTTGATACGTTTGAGACTATAGACCGAATACAAGCACGAGAATGATTAAGGCATTAGGTGAACCTTTTCTCTTAAAACCATTTATCTATCCTTACCCAAACAAATCCCCTAGTCGCCCATTTTGAGCCTAAACCTTTCGTTTGACCACCCTATAGCCCATAACTGTTAAACCTTTTCTTTTAAACCCGTGTGATGAAAATTCGATTATAGGAATCGTATTTGTATAGTTGTTTTTGATTGTTGCATAAAAAATCGAGAAAATCAGAAAATGTCATGAAAAAAAATTGAAAAAGCATTGAGAAAAACACAAAAAGAAGTGTTAGTAGTTGTTGAATAAAAGGCGAAAAGTTATTGCCTCATAATTGGTGTTTATAGTTAGTGTTGTTTAGAGTAGTCTTTTGTAATAAAAATCGAATTTTGATCACCTTAGCCACTTTAAAATATCCTATTTCCTACCCTTAGCCTAGCCCCGTTACAACCCTTACAAAGACCTTATGACTTGTGCTTAGTGTTCGCGATCAATGGTGGAGAATGATTGAGTTGCAAGCTTATGCGGGTATGTGTTCTAATCGGTTTTGAGTGAATATTCTTTGAAGTGCTAATACATTATAAATATTAGCCAATTTACAAGCCGAGTGGAGAGAACATTGTGAGGGATGTGCATGAATTGTTGGTTTCACGGGCGGGTTAATCTTGGGTAACCATTTGTGCAAGTGAAATCACATTACCGTTAAATATATTGAAAATTGTAAAGAGTTTGAACTTTAGCATGACATTGGACCTTAACCTTCATCTCGGGAATGGGGAGTGTATTCGTTGTTCGACCCACGTGAAAGTGAAAAACAGATTTGCTTGAGGGCAAGCAAAAGACAAGTGTGGGGATGTGATACGTGGTCGAAAACCGGTACTTGTAATTGTTTAATTTGATGTTTTTACGCAAGTTTTAATTTCAAATAGCCTACTTTTGATTAGATACTTGTTTTGCAGGTCTAACAGAGTTTAAGGAGCTTTTCGGGAGCTTTACGGGTCACCGGAGTGAAAACGGAACCACCGGGACGCGAACCGGGTCAACCGGACTCAAGAAATGCGAAAAAACAGAAAATGCAGATTCTGGGCACCGTCACCGTCGCCGACAGTCAGTGTATATGTCTGTCGCTAAAATGGTTCGTAGACAGCAAGTTTGGCCATCGGGGATTTTTGAGGAAGCACATATCGTCGCCGACGAGGCATCAGGCCGTCAGCGACGGCTCCCTAAACTTGACAACGCGAATTTTGACTCCTTTGGTCTTGGAACGAATGAAAGGAGGGTTGTTGGCCATTATTCGGGAGTTACACTTTTATTGGAGTTTTAAACTTGTCTTTGGAGCCACTACTCATCATCTATCATCTATCATTCACCTATCATCATCACCACAACACGAATCATCATCCAATTCATCCGAATCCAAATCCTAGTTCATCACCATATCAATCATCCTTCAACCCTTTATCCATTCAATTTCTCCACCACAAACCCTAACCACCATTCCATCATTCTCCAAACTTCAAGATGATCAAGATCAAGCTTCCAACATCCGGTGATCAAGTTCTTTCGATCATGCGCGACTAATTCCTATGAGGTTTCACCACGGTGTAGACTTTTGTAAGATTTAGGGTTTATTATGTTTTGATAATTGTTTTGTGACAACTTGAAGTGCATTTGAATCTTAGACAATTGTCCTACGTTGGTATTGAATTTGCAAATTGTCGAGTGAATGATTAAATTTGACTTTGTGAAATGAATACACGTATTTATGCCTTGTCTTTTGGTAGGATTTGCTAGTCCAAAGTAACGAAGTATATCATGGTCCGTTGTTTATGACGTTGATAGCGATTGACACCTAAGCTTTGTGATTGTGACCCGTTAATGAATTATTTCAAGTAAAACTAATTAAAAATACATAGTAACCCTAAGTCTTGCATTAGTTGAAACCGGGTGTGAGCCTTGTTTTCTTATTATTGTTCAATCAATCAATTTTATTTCTTGCAATTTGTTAATCATTAGTAGTTAAACCATTCAATCATTTTAGTAATTCTAATTCACATCTTTCAATCAAACAAAAATATACAAAAACAAGATAGCAAGCTTCATAAGTTGTGACTCATATTTCAATTCAATCAAATCCACTCGCAGACCACATACTCTTCGTGGTTCGACCCCTTGCTACCACTAACTATTTGTTAAGGGTAATTTGGGACTATAAATATTATCTTTGACCGGAGCGTGACACTCCGATCATGGAAGAGGAGTTTGTTTAGGGATTTTAAAATAAAAGGAAGTGGACCAAAATACCCTTCATCTCTAAAAAAAGGATTATAACACGTGTCAAGCTCTAATGACTTCTTAGCCTTCCCAGCAAAATATAACTTTCTATTTGATCCTTAACCAATATATATAATAACTAATAATAGTAATTATTAGGTTTTTAATAATAAAAGTATTATAATTAGTTAATCATTACATAATCATTGGGTTTTTATAATATTATTAATAATAATAATAATAATAATAATAATAATAATAATAATAAGTTTTACTTAAAAAAAAGATTATAAAATATTATTAAAAAAACCATATATATATATATATATGTATATGTATATATATATATATATATTCTATTTAAAAATGGGGGGTGTTTGTTTGGTTTGTTGAAAAAGTTTGACAGGTTTTGAGGTGCGGTTCGGAAGCTGGTTCGTGCGTATTGCTAGGTGTTTGAGTTAGCAAAAATATTTTTGTACGGTCTTATCAGTGCGGTTACGGTAAAAGCTCGACAAGGGCCAGTAGAGAAGTTAGATTTGGATTTTGACACAGGTTACCAAAATCCATTTAAACGTTTACGTTGCGTGATGGCCAAAATGGATAAGGTCAGTGAGACTGTTAAGAATTGGCCAAAGCTTATAAACGTCAAAGAATATGCTGACTGGAAAGAGAAGTTTGAGGCATTTGTGAAAAGTGAAGATACTAAAATGTGGAGTTGTATGATTGATGGGTTCATTGCTCCCACACGACGAGTTGATGGGAGAATTCTACTGATCTCTTATGAAAAATGGATGAATCTGAGAAACATTTGTTTGATGCTGAAAAGAAAGTTTTAACAGCGATAAAGATGTCCTTGCCATTTGGAATAAAACACTCATTTAATAAGTATGGAACGTCTAGAGAGCTGTGGGAAGCTTTGGAAAAACGTTATCAGATCTCTTAAAGACCGAATACTTGTGATCAAGCATTTGTAACCGAGCTTGCAGCTGTGAAGATTGGAGAAATAGCTGCTGAGGTCGAAGAAAAGAAGGAAGCTGTTAAGGAAACTGTTGAGAAGAAGGATGCAGAAGTTTCGAAGGGCTTGAATGATGTGAATGGACTTACAGTAGAGGTGAAGATATCATCAGAATCGGTAAGTCATACATGTCTTAATTGCACTGAACTACAGGGTAAGGTTAACAGACTATCGGAGCAAAACAAACTTATGTTCGCTTATTTAGAAAAGTTAAAAGAGTCAGATGTTCTTTTGATAACAAAGAGTCAAATTGCTTAAATAAACTCAAATCAAATGAACGAGAAATCAGCAGTTTGACAAGCAAAGTCAACGAACAGGCACAGATCATTGATTTGGCTCGTGAAACTGTGAAAGAAATGACTAACGAGCTTTCGGAAAAGTACACAAAATTGGCTAATGCGCAAGCTAAAATTGTTAAACTTCAAGGTAAGTTAGACAAATTTGGAAAATCTTCGTTAGTCAGACAACACATTCAAGAAAGTTTGAAAAAGAGTAATAATAAAACGGGAGTGGGCTTTAGTAAAGCCTCATCTTCTAAAAATCAAGACTACTCCTTTTTACCAAATGAAGACGGGCTAACAAATTTTGTTCCCACTGCACAAAAGGTAGTGGATCCGATAGCTGTGGACTTGCCAAATAGTCCAGTTTCTTTGAAAGAGTCTGTTGGGTCTAACAGTACACCTCATAAAGTGGATGAGGATACTGAAGACGGAAATGTCAAAACATTTAAAAATGGATCGATTAAAAAGAAAAGTTATAAGAAAAGATCTTGTTTTAAATGTCATAAAAAGGGCACGTGGCGAGTTATTGTCCTTTGAAGAAAGGTAAACAAAAAGTTGATGAGGTTAAGGATGAGAATCAGGTTGGGTCAAACAATAGTGTAAAATCAAGTTGCCAGACAAATAAACCTAGATTTTAATCTAAACCTTCAACATTGAGAAGATTTGATAGACCAAGAAGTATTTCTCCACAATTTAGTCATTATAATGGTAAATCAAATCGATCTCAAAATAGAAATTTTGGATATCAAAATCGATACCAAACTGCTGGTAATCAAAATTTTCAACAAAGAAATGGATATAGGAGTTTTGGTAACTCAAATATTCAACAAAATCCAATTTTTTTCCAAAATTCATGGTATGATAATGGGAGAAGAAGATATCAAGATAATACTTTTCAAATGTCGGAAAATACGAGAGTTTATTGGAACTCTCGCAATCAAAGAGCTAGTGGAAATTATAAATCTTGTTCAACAACGGGTAAAACATCCAAGACACCAGTAAGGTGTGATGGATATTGGTTAGAAGCATCTTATATGGATTTACATGGTCAACCCAAAACCGGTAAGGTTTGGGTTCTCAAGTCTAACTAAGTTGTTGAGTAAATGCAGGATGACCAAGAAGGACTGTTGATGTGTTCAATAGTGGTTATTCCTGTAAAGCATCTGAGGTGAATAGTAGGTTAACATGGGTAACGAACTATTTACTTCTGTGATTGTCTTGTTTATTCTAGACTTTAACATTGAAAAACTTATTTTCAGGTTAAAGTGGGAGTCTGTTTGTGTTTTAAATTTATGGTTTTAAAACTTACTCCATAAAAACAAAAATTTAGGGGAGAAATCGCCCTAAGCCAAAAAGAGTTTAGATAGTGCGTGTGTTTAGGGGGAGTAAGTTATAAAATTTTAAAAATCCAAAAACATTGAAAAATGAAAAACATAAAAAGTAGAAAATCAAAAATGAGTTATCACTGAGTGAGAGAGAAGAAATGATAGTACATCAGCAAGTTAGACTGTCACACTGAAAATGAATTAAATTGCATAAGTGTGATAGCAGCTTCATTATATGATGTACCAGTAGGCAAAAAGCATGAAATAATCAACTTACCAATGTGATATAAAAATAATGAAATGAGTATGAGTGGGTAACACATCAGTGGCGTATGGTTTAATAACCTTAAATCTTGCGTTGATAGATTGCCAAAAACTGAGGTTTTGAGTCTTTATGCTGTTATTTCATCCGGGGGTATCAGGGTTGTCCTTCTGCCGCATCCAGATACATGCTGACCTAGGCACAACCAGGATATATTAAAAGAGCTAAAAATGCCAAAACCCATAAATGAAGAAGCTCTCCTAGAGAGTCATTCAAATGTGCAAAATGCATAAATCGTACCAAAAATTGGTATTTGTCTTAGCCCTCGTTAGATATTTTGGTCTCTTTGCTGTACCGAAGTACTGACCTGATCACCATTTATCTATCGTTAAAAAACAAAACGGATGAATTCAGTATACTCACCTACTACGATGAATCTTTGTGCATACCTTGATCGCGAGGGTACATCCTGAAGTGGGACACGCTAATATTTCAGTAATAAAATTACCTTAACGTATCATATGGTAATGGCACTTGAAATGTTCATGCTTTTTGTTTAAGTGGACAAACATACTGGTACTCGTCTTGGACTGCTTTTCACGAAAATTACATAAAGAATTATCTAATAGTGTGAAAACAATTTGATTTTATTGATATGATCTTCTTGCACATGATTCTCACAAAAAGACGTACTGTATATATTTTCAGATTATTTAGTTTGTTTTGAAAAACATTTAAAAAAAATATACCAAAAATATTTCCTTTTATAAGGTCTCCCATTTTGAACTGACAGATAGTTGTTTTTGCAAACTAAGACAAAATATTGGTTTATCTTTAAATGTGAAAAAGACTAATGGTTTTTCGAGATACTTGCTTGTGTTTCTAAACAGATTGATGCAGTTATCAAAATGAAGTGCAGAATACAAGTAAAGTGCAGATTGAGAGTGAAGTGAAGATGTGTGAAGATGCATGGTAGGATCCTTCTACTACATTGCAGTGAGAGATATGGAAGAGCTGGAGCTTACTTACTTAACCAAAGATTGCTAGTTCACTGATCTACAACAAATGAAAGTTTTGGAGATTGGAAGCATCAGCTAATGGGGAGTCTGTTAATGTCAAAAACTATGTGTAGTTGACGCTATCCAAAGACCAAAAGTCTATATGATATTTGCAGACAAAGTTACACTATGAAGCTATTGTCAAGGGGGAGTCTGTTGATGCATATTCTGTGACAACAGCTTAATATTTTAAGTATTTAGTCTTTGGATATTTTGTCAGGGCTTAGCTTATATATTAGTAAGTTAATTAGTGTAATGGGCTTGGAGAGTGGCCTAACCCAGACCAAAGCCCAGTATGCAAACATGGCTGTAGTATATAAATAGCATTATGCATTAGGGTTTAGGTTGCCAGTTAGGAGCCAGCTGATAGATAGTTTAAGAGAGTTTGAGAAATCTACAGAGGGTGGCTGAGAGATTTCTTGTGGGTCTTGAATTGATTGTAAACTTCGTGTTGGATAATCAATAGAAGACCGGATTGAAAGTGATTGTTTCGTGTTCTTCATCTTGATATTCTTGTTTCTGTGTTCAAAGATCAATCAAGGGGATTCCGCACCCTTGATTGATTATCAATCTTGTCACGATCCACGGGATAGGGACCTACAGGAGATCAACCTTTCGCACCAAAGGTTGAACATATTGGCCATGCCTCCAATGGAACCGAGTTAGGGTTGGAAAACCCTTTTAATACCCTTAAGAACGTCAATTGTACGCTGCCCTTGTATTCTCGCCGTAGCCTACGGTCTTTAGACCGTAGGTTACGGTCCATATACGCTGCTTCTTGTGCCCGCTGAACCGTAGGCTACGCCCACTAAACCATAAGCTACAGTTGCTGGACGTTGTTCCATTATTGCCCATTAGAACTGAACTGTAGGCTACGATGATAGGACCGTAGCTTACGTCGCGTGTAGTGACTCCATACATTGGTGCATTTTAACATTTAATAAATGATTAGAAGGCCCCTAGACTTCATTATTTTGCGTTTCTTGCACATTCGAGCTATCTCTTCAACCCAAAACATCTACCAAATAATGTAATATATATTGATTTCCATCCACGGTTGTTCCTCTTCATCTCCAAGCATCCTAACTTCACCGAATTAAGCGATTAACATGTACAACCTCAAACACTCGTAGTTATCACATTCGAAACACATAATCACCAAAAACGCACTAAACACGTAATATAACATACATTAACACTCGGGTTTCACCCTCTCCATCACATCCCCACACTTATCTTTTTCGTCCCGAAAAACTACTTGCAATGGAATCACAATCAAATCACTGGCTTTCAATTTATTCGGTTATTTATTAACAAGTCTAATCACACATTAACAAAGATTGTAGGTATATAATCCACTTAAACCCAACCGCTGGTTTCCAACCCCTTAATCATGATTATTTAAGTTCAGGTGCATTATTCATCTATAGGTCTCACACTCAAAAACCATACCGCCACCTAATCCCGTTTCAAGCTTATGAGATTACCGTCTTATATAAAAAAAACTCTTATGTATTTTTGATTAAATTTATGATGGATAATGGATGATGGCTTTGAGCTTCGATATGCTTTTGTATACGATCAATAGCGGACATACGCCACCCGAGTCACCATCCCAGTGGTTAATTCCATAAGTTTCACATATCAAACTTGCTTACATAGTCCCTTAAGGACTCATGTGCACCTTTAGTGACCCTGTAGAGATCACTAGTCAATCTCTCAAAGGTTGTGCTGCATGAAAACTGGTTATTAAAGAAATTCACTAAATGAGCAAAAGAAGTAATAGAGTATGGAGGGACATTAAGCAGCCATTTCAAGGTTGATCCTATCAGGGTAGAACCGAATCCATTGCACAAATATGCTTCCTTTAACTTCGTTGGGATGGGATTTATCTCCATCCTTTCTCTGTATTGGGTTACATGCTCTTCAGGATCAGTAGTTCCATCGTAGAGCTTCATATTTAGAGTTTGGAATCTCTTTGAGATCTCTGCATTGCAAATGGAATGAGTTAATCTAGAGATCCTATGGCTTCCTGGGGATAACTCTGGTATAGGTTGTACCACTCCTGGCACACTAGAGATCATCACCCTTAGTTTTTTTAATTCCCCTGCCATTTCAGGACTAATACCTGCACCGTGCATAAAATCATTAGTATTTAAAGAACTATTATCGACAAGGTTACCAATGTCAGGATCCCGAGAGGAAGATCCCAGAGTAACCCTAAGATCCCTGCTAGTTGTGATCCTAACAGATGAGGTTGGACCAATTGTTGTTGATCCAAATTGCATAGATAAAAAGTCTCCCTGATGGACTACTGAGGATGCTACAGTTCCAAAGTTCAGGAACCTCGGTTGTAATGGTGTTGTCACCTCCACTGGCCTTCCGGATCCCTTCAACTCCCTAATCTCCCTAAACAACGATTGGTTAGTCTCCTGCTGCTGCTTCATCTGATCCCTCACCGTAGCAAATAGCGATAGGATCTCGTCATTAGAAGCAAACACGGGTGGCGCAATAGATTGCCCAGATCCTGAAATGGTGTTTCTTGTAGCAGTGTTCTTCTTTTGGTATGCTGGAGGAAGAGGGTTGTTCACTCTAGAGGTTACAGCAGTAACAGAGGATGAAGTTGAAGTAGATTTGGGTCAAGAAGCCATTTTTGAGAATAACTTCGAAAGAAATTGGCTTAACAGAAATTTTAAGAGAAATTTTGCGAAGAAAAGCACCACTTACCCCACGGTGGGCGCCAAATTGTTTTGGTTTAAAACTGATGAGATCAATTTACTAACCAAATTGAGAAAGTGAGGTGAGGTGCTCTTGAAAATGGTGAGTTTGTTATTGAGGATCTTGAAGTAAGCGTCAGGATCCTTGGTCTAGAAACAGGGTTTTAGATTATGGACTTTGATAAGATGGTTGAAATATAATGAACAAAGTATAAATGTAATAAATAAACACGGACACAAGCGATATGTTACGGGGGAAAAGCTCTTGAGCTCTTTGTAAGATGATCTCTGGCACAGAAAACCCCGGAAATTGGAAACTACCTAGCTCCGGTATATTAAATACTTCAAGAATTATAATTGTGAGCTTTGAATGATCGAGAACTATGTGTTACAGAGCTGATTGCAAGTATTGCCAGTGTGTGTTATCTTCCAAAGTTAATCCCAACTCGACCGAATCAAGCTATTTATAGTACAAAGGTTCAAACAAATCCTAACTAGAAGTCCAGGATATTTCTGGGATCCTACAAAGACCGGTAAGTGAACGTTGCAGCCCTTCCAGCCTTATTCAACACGTTTTCTCAAACTTGTTCTACGAGATATCCGCAAGACTTCATCTTCTAGCCGTTATGGGAGAATATTCCTGTGAAAAATTCCTGAGAGGGACAAGAAATTCATTAGTAACACCGAGACTCAAGATCTTAGTCATGTCAGGATACTACAGCACGCTAGAGACATCAGGATCCTGAGTACGAAAAATCTACCCCTAACAATTGTTTTGGTCAAAAATCAAACAGAGGATAATGTAACCAAATCTGATTTTGTGAGGTAGTGTGCTTGAATGGTGAACAAGTATATAATCAAATGTGAAATGTAGAGTACGATGAACACAATGATTTATACGAGGAAAAAGCCCTTGATCTTTGTGAGATCTCTGGCACAAAAAACCTCGGATAGTGAAAACTATCACTATCAACTATATTGCACAAAAAAGATTACAACTTCGGACGTTGATCAAGTGTGGTACAATGATTATTTCCTAAAGTGAGAGAGAGTTCTATTTGGAAATGTATGCGAGCTTGTACTCGTGAAAGTCAGTGTGTATATCTGCCAATGTTCTGCCTGAAACACTTGATCAACCCCTTTTGAATTAAGCTAACAACTAAGTCCGAAATTCATGGGAGACCACGTCCAAGCTCATGAACGTTAATGGAATTCAACATGTGCGGCATCATCAACGAATATTGACCGAGATTCCAGCTATGACTTGGTCCATGTCGCCCACAACCTGCATAGATCATGAAAAAACATAGAGAACAATTGTTAGTAAACATAAGTAAATCTAAGGATCCTTGATCCTCTGGCTTCCTGCACCATCCACTAAGGATAAGTGATCCAGGCAACACTTAAGGATAAATGATCCACAATGAGTAAAACCTATGCCCTAACAACAATATTAAAAAGATAAATATTGAAACGGTATAATGCTGAAATGATACAATATTGTTAGATATTGAAACAGTATAATATTATTAAATAATGAAATTATAAATGAACTGATAAATATTGAAGCGGTGTTTGAGACGGAAAATATTGTTAAATATTGAAATGGTATAATGTTGTTAAATATTAAAATGCTAAATATTGAAATGGTTATTGAAACAATATAATGTTAAAAGGATATAACGTTATATATTATCGTATATTTTTTTATTTATGTATGCTCTTTTATACTGTTTAGTTGACCTAATTTGGTAGGCAATGTATGGTTGGGTTAAATTAGGGTTTGCTTATTGGGCTGAAACATTGTGTAGCTTTGTTTTGTTTTGTGACTGGATAATCTCTTATCCTCATGTAGGGTAATTTTGAGTCCTCAAGTATCTAGGGTTTCAAATAGATTCAGATTGATTATTGTTGCCCATTAGGATTTCTTTCAAATAATGCAACATCATTGGTAGAAATAGAATTGTAGGATGTTGAGTAGGTTAACTGGTATCTAATCACATGTCACATTTTTGCCATTTCATGCAATATGAATCTTGCAAAAGTGCTCAAGAGGGTTGCTGGTAATTTTATTAGTTCCTGCTGAACTGGGTAAATTGCGGTTGGGTTCCGGTGATGAGGTTGCAGGTGAATCCCAATCGTTCCCCCTGCACCGTCATTGAATGCCAATCGCCCCACTCCAAATACTCCTAATCGTCGCCTCCTTCACCGCGCTAAAGGCCCCATCAATTAGGTAGAGAAACCCATTGCCAGGGAATCTAAATCGACTTTATGTCTACCGTATGGCGAATGTGAATCACCCCTTAGTTCAATTCTAACACCGTCTGCAACATATGGTTTATATATATTTGCTCTCTCCACATCAATGATATATTAAGGGCATGTTTGGGTAAGCTTATTGAAACAACTTATTGACTTATTAGCTTCTTGGAAAAGTCAGGATTTTGTGACTTATTGACTTATTGGTTTTTCCCCCTCACATACACCCTCTTTGCCAAACATCATTTTAGAGTTTATGACTTTTCAAAAAGCTAATAAGTCAATAAGTTGTTTCAATAAGAATATATTGTTTTTGCAGGGACATAGGGTTCTTCGGCTTACCATGTCCAACAAAGGGTTTGTTTTCTTCTTTAGTTTACATCCACTTATTATTAGTCTTTTAATTTTGGTTTCCCATTTCGATGTATAAGAAATCAAGGTTTAATTTTGGATTCGTGGACCTCAATCAGCTAAGATCTTCATCTCTCTGAGTTCTTATGAAGCCGGGTAAGAAGTTTAATAGATGCTTAAAATTCGTGTATGATGTTGTGAATGTATTATGATATTGAACATATGTTATCTATAATCATGTTGCATTCAGTCGATTTGGAGAAGGATTGGTTCTAAACAAGTTCCATTTTATACTTGTTCGGTTTTAATCGCTTCCAAACTGGTTTCAACGGGGTTCCCAAATCGGTTACAAACCTGTTGTTCGGTTCAGTTTCCAACCGGTTCTTGGTTCTTGTCAAGCCGGTTCAGGTTCTTTTATACCTCTAATATTGAAAATGAGGCATCTGGAGTACCTGAAGGCGAGTATCAATTGACACAACAATCTTCAACGTTCAAAATATAGCGGTAAAATGCGACTCTGTTATTACTTACTTTAATGCATTACAAAGTTATGAACATAAGTTGATGCATATTCAGAATGGAGTAAGACGGAATCATCTGACGATGTGGAGAAACAAGAGCTTGAAGATGCTTCAGAAGACGAAGAAACATATTTTTTTGACACAAAAGATCACTTCCCCGGTGTCATAACCCAATCTGATGTTATGGACGAAACACACGACGAGAAATTACAATTCGAAAGAAGAAAAAAGCTTCCGGATCCCATTGAAAAAGAAAAAGGGGGTCAGTTTATGGTCAATGATCAAAGATAACATCGGGAAGGATCTAACAAGAGTTTGCCTACCCGTTTATTTCAACGAGCCAATTTCATCTTTCCAAAAATGTTTCGAAGATCTCGAGTATTCCTATCTGTTAGATCGTGCATATCAGCATGGAAAAGAGGTATATCCTGTTAATAGCTTGTTGTAATTTATGGAATATTATTGCATGTTAACACTTTGTTTTTTTGTTTTTGTTTGACCTGTTTAAATTTAAACACAACTCAAACAGACACTTCATAAGTAAATGGGTTGAAATTGCCTTCTCTTCTAAAATTTGTTCTGACAATTTGCATATTCTTGGTTTAAGGTACTTGATGCGTTGATTGGTCTTTGTTGCCGAACAAGCATATCAGCAGATGCTTTATGGGATGGATGGAGGTTGGCTTTTAAGGCAATTGCTTCCGTATTGTGAGACTGAGTTTAACACTCACCATATTCAATCCCTCAAGGCAACTCCAATAATTTTTTTGTCATGAATTATATTTATAATATTCGTTAAAATTGTAGTTTGGTTTGATATAGATCGAGACCGAAGAGAATTGGACTTGAATCTGAGATCCTGCATGGCTTATTTGCTTAATTATGTTTATACGTACAAGTGTTTTGTCCCAAGTGACATTAAATTCTTCCTTACAGGATTCCTTTACTAAGCGCTGCAACCAACTTGTTGAAGAACAAATTTTTTATGAGGTGATCTTGTTTTATTGGTGGTTTATAAGTTTTCTTCGTCGTGTCTTCTACTGACTTCTGTCATCTCAGGTAATTCCAAAGCAACATTATGTGAGCCTTATTCAAGTTTCTCAACATTTAGGTACTTAAACTTGACGAATGTATCAATATTTTGGTCATAGCAATGTTCTTTGTTTGGTTCTAGTTGGGTTTCTTTTGCTATTTATGTTGAACTCCTTCGAATATTTACAAAAATTGTACCTAATTGTAATGAAGAACAAAAATGGTGCCCGAATCGTACCTGGTAATGCGAATTGAGGAAGTCAGTAGGAGCAAAAGGGCAGCACTTGTTTTATAGTTGACATGCACAGCTTCACCGGTGCCGGAGATTGCGGTGGGGTTTCTTGGTGGTGGGGGGAGTGGAGAGGTCTGGCAGAGATGCGACTGAGAAGTAGAGATGTGGAGATTAGAGAAGTTATTTTGGTGAAGTGATCGATCAATAGGGTTGAAGAGAAATGAAATAAACCGCCAATTAGACGTGCGTTTGGGATTGAAATAGTGTTTTGGTTCCTTTTATCCATATATCACTCAAATTTCAAATATTAATTTTTTCCAATATCCATCGTTGACTAGATTGCATAAATTGGATTTACATACGAACTAATTTGATCATATTTTAGATCAAGCTTTTTTAACTGAGATCCAAATTTGTATGCATATATGACCATTTGACTTTTTTTTCTTTAACATAATAGTATTAATTATATCTCAAATATTAATTATTATCTAATCTTTTTTGATATTTCATTAAATATGTGAAAGCATTAGGGGTCTGTTTGGTATGGGGTAATGAAATAGACGAAGGAATGGAATGGACGAGGTAATGAAATGGACGAGTAAATGCAATGGATCATTACCATTCCATGTCTTGTTTGGTTACCATGTGAATGGAATGAATTATTATTATGTATCGTTCGGTAGGAAAGAAAAACGGAGTAATAAAATTAGCGGTGAGTGGTGGTGGTGATGGTCGGTGGTAGTGATTGTAGGTGGTGATAGGTGGCGGCGATAGGTGTCGGCGGCGGCGATAGGTGGTGGTGGTGGCGGTGAGTGGCGGTGCGGTGGTGACAACGAGTGGTGGTGGCGACAAGGTGGCCGTTGGTGGTGGGTGGCAGCAAAGGTGGCGGTTGGTGGCGGCGACGGCGGTTGGTGGTGGCGGTGGTGGTGGTGGTGGCGTCGACGATGGTGGTGGGCGGCGGCGGCGAGTGGCGTTGGCGGTTGGTCGCAGCTGTGGGTGATAACGGTGGCGAGTGGGTGGCGGCGGTGGCTGTCAGGGTGAGGTGGTAGCGGGTGGCGCCAATGGCGTCGGTGGTGGGTGGTGGTGGTAGTGGGTTGTGACGAAGATCGTGGGTTGTGGTGTTGTTGATGAATGGTGCAAGAGGGGATGGAATCGAAAAAAAACATGGGGGGTGGAAGGAATGATTTTGAGGGAATGGAATACCCTTTTGGAATGGGTGATTTCATTCCATTGACCAACCAAACACTCTTTTCTTCATTCCCTTGTAATCACTCATTCCATTACACCTCTCATTTCTGCATACCAAACACTACCTAGAGGCATAGTGGAATCGGGGAACTGGGTTGATATTTAATTATTATCTATTTATTTAATTTTTTTTGCTACTTTTTATCCATTTGTTTACTTTTTTTTTGGTACCTTTTATCCATTTGTTTATTTTTTAGTATTGCATAAATTAAATGGATTAGAGATCAACAAAACGGGTTTTTTTTACCCGGTCTTGACTTTGACCGGTTCCACGTTAAACCAGTTTTCCCGGTTCCTCTATGCCTCTAATTCCTTCACACAATTTGAACAATGATTTAGATTTTGACCGGTTACATCAATTTTGTAGACGATAGATAACAGTTTTGTGTACCGCAAGGGGCTGGGGATTTATTTAGAGGAAGTTTTGGTGTGCGTTTTTTTTAAGGGTGTTGTGGTAAAATTAGGGGTGTAAAGGAGGCGGAGCTACGCGAGATCTACTCGGGATCTGCTCGGTAAAATACTTGAGCGAGTCGAGCCTGAAGTATGACTCATCCAGTCGTTTAGTTGTCAAGCCTGATCTCGAGCTTTACATACAAAGTTACAAATTTTATATTATAGTGGAAAGTTCAAATGAGAAGAAATTTTTTGTAAGAAGAAAAAAGAAGAAATTTCAACCAGTAAGAGTGCTTTATTTTACTTCATTTAATATAAGTATTTAATGTTACTATAAGGGTATATTGGTAAGTCTACATAGGTCATTAATTTGTAGTCTTCCTCTTTAATAGCTAACTACATTAAATTTTTTGTAACTTATCTTCAAAATATATATTTATTCAAAAAAATAAAATAAAATAATTTAAAGTGTAGGATAAATTACGAGTTGTGTAGCATAATTTACGAGTTGTATAGGATAAATTTCAATGTGTGATGAATTTCGAAATATGTAAGATAACTTTTGATGTGTGTAGGCAAAATAAGTTAGTGTGGAGGATACTAGTCTTTAGGACTAATTAATTAGTCAAAAATGATAATAAATGAGATAAGTGAAAAGACTATCTAATGTTTTACAAAATTACCCTTTGTTCTTTTTGTTCTCAATTAAATTTTCTTTTCAAATGAACCTTCCCCTTATATTATATATATAATATACGTACTATTTTAAGTTGGGAGTCGAGCTCTAGCCGAGCTTTGGCTTGTTTAAACTATTTAAGCTAGCTCATTTCACTATTAGAAAACACAAGAGTTTGGATGGTTGAAAACTTTGTTCTAGGCTGGTCATAATCTAAAACGCCTAAAAAAGTGCTTTTGGTATTTACAAACCAGTTAATCGCCTAAAATATTACGATTTTGACGATTATAAATGGAGCCCCAAAAAATGGTTTTTTCCGGCTAAAGATTAGTCTAGCTCAAAAAATGAGGTATTTTTCATGTAGTATTTTCTAAGCTATTTTAGGAAACCGACTAAAAATATGTATGTATGTAAATGTATATGTGCAAAAAAATTGGTCGATCGAGTTTGACGTACGTTATTACTAATATAGTGTGTAACAGGTTCATTAAGAGTCATCATAACTATTAGAGTGAAAAATTGATCATGGGAAGATGTGGGTGGGATGAGAAATCATGATAGACCGGCGAGAACATCGCCTCGTCGATAGGGTACCTTTCAAAACCAACACCAAACGTCATGGCCATATCTCAAAACCACTATGACGAGTCTAACTATAACGAGCTTGAACCTAAAAACAAGCCCGTTAAGTAAACTAGTTCGAGCTCAACCCAGCTCATGAGCCTAAACGAGACATTGTTAATATAATTTTTAATTAATATATTATATATATATATAGAGTAAGGTTAACATACAAAAAGTCTTATCATACATCACGTAGGAGACAATGGTAACCGTTGGATCAGGGGTACAATCACGCATGGGACCACATAATCACGCATGGGACCACATAATCACACATGGGACCACATAATCACGCATGGGACTATAATCACGCACGTTCTATGATAATAACGCACGTTATATTTTTTGTCATGTATGTTAATGTAGGTTAAGCCCTGAAGTACATTATACTTTCTCTCTCTCTCTATATATATATATATATATATATATATATATATATATATATATATATATATATATATATATATCACTTTTTATAAGTCCGTACAATTTTTTCTTTTTAACCGTTTTCAAGTTTTTCCCATGATTTGTTATTGGAAATTAACCATGATGTCCATATTACATAAACAATAAGTGCTATATGAAATTAACCCTTATGTTTATATAATGTTTTTTTTATTACGTTAAAAAGACGACACACAAAAATAGTTTCATAAATTTATTAAATTTTGTACAACCATGACATTTTTTTCTTGACACGCATTTAAATGTCATAAAATAAGCGTGTGTCATTATTCGTGTGTCAAGATATATCTTGTTATTTTATGACGCTAAAAGCATGACACACAAAAAAAGTGTGTCATAAATATATTGAATTTTGTAAAACCCTGACATTTTTTTCTTGACAAACACTTTCGAATGTCATAAAATGAGCGTGTGTCATTGTTTGCGTGTCAAGATAAATCTTAATGACGCTAAAAACATGACACACAAAAAGAATGTCATAGATTTATTAAATTTTGTAAACCATGACATTTTTTTCTTGACATACGCTTTGGAATGTCATAAAATATGTGCGTGTCATTGTTCGCGTGTCAAGAGAAGTGTATTTTCTAGTAGTGCTATATGCCGCATATAGCCCCATAGCTGCGTATATGGCATCAAAAACACAACTTACACTCAATAAATACACATGTTGCGTATAGGCATCTTCAAAATCACCTCTAACACCAATCAAACACTAATTTTAACTGTCTTATACGCCAGTTAGTTTGGCTTGGGTGTGTGGATACCGGTAGATCCACTCTTTTCATAAAAAAATGAGCACGTTTTTAACAATAAGAATATAATATAAGTTATCAAAACATAAATGAATGAAACTTTTTTTTGTTGTAAAGATATAATGTGTATAATTAAATAAAGACTCCACGTGAGGAAATTACTAAAGAAACACTATGGCTGGCTTGTTAAATTATGTACACTTGATCAAACTTAATAATTAAATTAAAAATAACTAATAAAGTATTAATAAAAAATATCTAAATTGGTTATATTTTGACCAACTTTATAATTAATACACAAACAAACAAGCCACAACAACAAATATTAGAAATGAATTTTTGTTGGGGTTTATTTAATTCTCATCTCACAACTACGTCTTTTACATATTAATATATTAGGACCCTTCTTGAGAATTTAAGGGTCTAAGCGAATAGAAAAATGGGCTTCTAAAATCCTTCGCTGATCTGTAACTAATGTCAATTCATGCTAGTTTAATTGGTAAGAAAATATGTATTTAATGTTAATTTAACAGTCAGTAAAAATATGATTGCTTATTGATAATTTAATAGCTGGTAAAAAGGGGATTGAATTGTCATGACGGCCGGCTCAATGTTTTTAATGACCTAAAGCAAAATAAAATTTTGAGGCCCTTTTCCACATCAAGTGCTTAACTATTAAGGTATAAACTAGCGTTTAACAACATCAACAGAATCAAGTGTTTAACTATTAGTAAATTAGGGGCATAAATTATCGCTCACAATCAATAGTTTTAACAACGATTACCTTCAAGCAAAACCAACTAATAGAATAGCAAGCAAATTAGACAAAACTAGGATAACTAAGTTCTAAAAGACTATCTCTATCAAAAGGATAACTGCAAAAATAATCAACTAAGTAGTCTAACAAAAAAAATCGAAGCAATTACCTTCTGCTTCAGGCCTGCAGATTCGATGCTATTACACAGGTTGGCGGAACATTGATGAACGGTTTTAAGCTATTACACAAAAGTCATTACAGAACCAATTCAAAACTATTGCATAGAAGTGATGAATGATCAAAATTACCAAAAGTGTAATTAACAAAATTAAGAATAAAACAAATGACTTTTTCGTAAAATTGTAGTGTCGTTTCATTGTTCAAAGGGAGTAACTTTTTTAATTTTCTTGAAAGACTTAACTTTGACTTTTGGGCCTATAACCAACACAACTACCACCTTATTTTCTTTGCTTCCTCTTTCAATTAGTTAACCTAAAACAATTAGCACAAGTCCAAATATATCAAATATATATGAAAAAAAATCCAAGATGAGAGGCCATAAAAGTTGATGGCCCTAAGCTAATGCCTTATTATTAACTTGCCCTTCGCACTGATTGCCAAATAGTAGTTCCGAACACAGGACCTCCTGCGTGGAGGTGTTGGAGCATAACCAACTATTTTTTTTCTTTTAAATGTAAACTTCAAGCATAACCAACTTATTGATACTCAAAAAGGGGGTTGATACTCAAAAAGCTAATAATCGTTGTAACATTTTAATTCATGCATATATAAAAACCTTAAAAAAATTAGCCCTCAGAAAAGGGGGCTCTTGACGGCCGCCCACTTCACCCCTTCCGTGGGCCCTCATTTATATCATTCATTCTACCAAGTCATTGTAGTCACGGGGCGTATCTATGAGTGGTTTGGGGTTCCTAGAAACCCCTCGATTTGAAAAAAAAAATTGTGGAAAACTCGTATAACTTGGAAAAATAGTAATAATCTATTAAAAGGAACCCAATGAAAAATACTTTTGGATCCGCCACTGATTGTTGTATGACTTACTTATGTTATTATCTCTGATTTTAGTTTTAATATGCATGTGATAAAATTTAGTATCCTTAATGTTTTTTTATGTTATAAGACGTAGAGTTGCAATATGTTGTGGTACCACATGTTCGTCATTATGGAACCAATAGAGTTGCAATATGTGGTTGTGTGATTAAACATTTAAACCATGTTGTCTCTTTTGTGTGCTTCAAGAGCACACATCGTTTCTCATAAGAGTTGTGTGTTAGTCCTATTATCAATGTTTTAAAAACCGGTTTTTAAATCAAACCGGATTAGGCTAAAGAATGGTTCAACCGGTTGAACCAGGTTGTACCGAGCGGTTTAACCGGGTTGACTAGCTAACTCTATAATTTCATAAATTACAAAATCAACTCAAAAGTTAATCCAAAAATGCATGATTACATATTAAAAGATGATCCAAAAGTAAATCCATAATAAAAAATAATCCAAAAGATAATTGAAAAACATTCAATTTCCAACAAGCTCTTTTAAATAAAGTGTACGATATGTTTAAGCCATTTGGGTGTTGAATACATCAAGTTCACGATCGCATAAAAGATGAAATTCACTATTATCGCCATCCTCATCAACTAGAGGATGATTATTTTCGTTTCATACAATATTAAATAAGAACTTTTAGTTACGAATAATCATATAATATAAAAATTACGTAAGATAAGTAACATATATAATAAAAATAAGTAACAACCCAAACTAAAATAACCCTGGGTCGGTACCGGTATTACGTTTCAAACCGGTATATCGGATTTTACCGTCGGTACAAACCTTATACCGTTTCACTTATTTACCGGGGTGTTTCGTACCGGATTTACATTTGGAAACGGTAATACCGGTATAACCGGTCGGTATTTACCGGTTTTTAAAACATTGCCTATTATGTTATATATCAATATGTTCATTTATGTCACTTGTGTTGAGTTGCTTTTTTTGTTGTGTTGCATTCTATTATGTTTGACGACGTTATGTTAAAACACTTTGATAGCTAGATGCAATTAAAAAGGTAAATTATTTCTACTCGAAACATTACATTTGCTAACTTTTTTTATTTCGTCATAGTTTTACTACAATTAAATCACGTTATACCATAGTAAACATTTTAGAACACAGAACAGGGAGTAAATTGCCATTTTAGTCCCTGAGTTTTGTCCAAATTTGCCATTTTGATCTAAATAGTTTTTTTTTTGCATCTGGGTCCCTGACTTTTACATTTTGTTGCCATTTTGATCATTTTGTTTAACTCCATCCAAAAACCCAGTTTGTAACAGGGGTATTTTGGGGATTTCCTTAAAAAATGTTTCCAGTTGCCATTTTGATCCAATTCCAAAAAATCAAAAAAATATAAAAATAAAAAAAATTCTAAAAAATCATAAAAATTCTAAAAAATCAAAAAAAATCTAAAAAATCCAAAAATCATTAAATGTTTCGGCACAAACCGTTTTGACCCGTACCGTTTCGAACCGAACCGAATCGAACCGAACCGTTTCGACGCGAACCGTTTCGAACCCGTACCGTATCGAACCGTACCGTTTCGACGCGAACCGTTTCGAACCGTACCGTTTCGACCCGTACCGTATCGAACCGAACCGTTTCGACGCGAACCGTTTTGAACCGTACCGTTTCGACCCGTACCATTTCGACCCGAACCGTTTCGAGCTGAACCGTTTCGACGCGAACCGTTTCGACCCGTACCGTTTCGAAGCCGAAAACACTTCGGTTCGATACGGTACGGGTCGAAACGGTTCGGGTCGAAACGGTTCACGTCGAAACGGTACGGTTCGGCTCGAAACGGTTCGGGTTCGAAACGGTTCGGGTCAAAACGGTTCACGTCAAAACGGTTCGGTTCGATACGGTACGGGTCTAAACGGTACGGTTCGAAACGGTTCGCGTCGAAACGGTTCGCTTCGATACGGTACGGGTCGAAACGGTTCGCTTCGAAATGGTTCGGTTCGAAACGGTTCGCGTCGAAACGGTACGGTTCGAAACGGTACGGGTCGAAACACTTCGCGTCGAACGGTTCGGGTTCGAAACGGTACGGGTCGAAACGGTTCGTGTCGAAACGGTTCGGCTCGAAACGGTTCGCGTCGAAACGGTACGGGTCGAAACGGTACGGTTCGAAACGGTTCGCGTCGAAACGGTTCGGTTCGATACGGTACGGTTCGAAACGGTACGGTTCGAAACGCTTCGCGTCGAAACGGTACGGGTTCGAAACGGTTCGCGTCGAAACGGTTCGGTTCGATACGGTACGGGTCGAAACGGTTCGGTTCGAAACGGTACGGGTCGAAACGGTTCGAAACGGTACGGGTCGAAACGGTACGGGTCGAAACGGTTCGGTTCAGTCCTTGTCTGTTGACCAAAGCCAAAACGCCCCGCTTTGGCCATAGCGAGGCGCTTTGGATGTGCAAAAAGACAACCAGCGTGTGCGAATAGACCCAGCCTATAAATATTATACCTAGGACTTAAACACAAAGGTAGTAATGCAAGAGCTGGTAAGACAGCTCTCCACGCCACAGGCAAGGTCGCAGGTTCGAGAGTATACAACTCTATCACTCAAATCGGAAAGTTTTTCCCTTTTTCTCCTTACGTATCTGTAAGAACCAATCTAAATTAATTAGAGTTTATTAAAAGATGCACTAACATACACATAAAGCATATCGACGTCATCACAAAAACTTTGATATTCACAAACATTGTAATATTTCTTTCAACATCTTAACATATTAACATAGCTAGGTTTGACAATCAAAAGAACGATTTGTGGAAGCTTGATGATTAGACATGTTCGGTTCTTCATATCGCTTGATCTTCATACGTAAGATCCTAGTTAATTACCTATGTGTCAAAAATCACATCATACGTTAGTTAAATGATGATTGAAACGTAATTAAACAACTCATGTTCTTCAAAACAACAAACAAGAGATTTTGAAAATACGGCACCGTAAGCTACGGCTTACATGCCGTAGCCTACGGCATATGTAAACAAATATGGGCAGGAAGTCTCAACCGTAGCCTAGTGTTGGCAACCGTAGGTTATGGTTGGGCTAATCTGCAGCTATTTCCAAATTTGCCCCTTTTTACCAAAAGTGGCGTATCTTTCCGAACTCTTATCCGTTTCACACGAAACATTTGCCTACGTGTCCGTAAAACATATGCCCACATTTCTAATTGTAAACCCATGACCCGGATTCATGAAATTATATTTTACGCTATTGGTTCCAATTTACATATTTAAAAATAATTGACTCGTTTGCATGTTTAAGCAAACGATCTCACAGAAGTTACATCTTTTCGCAAGAGCTTTATTTTTACGACTGTACCCCATAACCCGGGGTATTATTCTTTCGTTTTATGCGACCATTATCCGGTTCACGGTTATGCCAATTGACCCGTTCGACCTTTCAAAGGTCGACCTTTGATTAATCCGAATTCTTTTTAAGAATTCCAAACCTTTCAATCATGATTCATTAACCGAGTCCATTTATTTATAGTTCGTGTCTCACTTATGATTTTCATGTATATATCATCACAACTTCAAATGTGATGGATCGTGAATGGGAAAAATCATTGCATTCCCATTCTAACCCCAAGTTAGACATTTTTCACAAAAATAACCCATTATGTAGCTTTAAGCTAAAATGGTTTAAGCCTTATATTTTATACTATCGTAAGTATTGACCGAATTATAAAACTCATATTTAAACTACCCTTAAGGGTCATTTGCACGATTTATCATTCGAGGGCGTTTTGGTTAACTTTAGTATTTTTAATGACGAAGGACATTTTAAAAGCTTGTTTTGACCAGGTATACTCTTTTAACCTGTATTCCATTTTAAATTCATTATGTCCGTAAGAACATAATATCTAAATTTCAATTCGCTTGATACACCTCACTTTAGGTAATTCAAAGCCCACCCATGACTCAATTAACTCTCGTTAGACCTTAAGTCCTCATTGACAGTTTGACCCATTACTCATACCGGCTCGGGTCATAGCATTGACCCGTTTTAATACCTTGCAATATTAATTGCTAATTAAACGCAATGCAATTCATACGCTATTCTCCCTGTGAGCACCAAAAACTCGACAAGCGACCATTAATCATTATTGTCAAATGGTGATAACATCGTCATTTGACCCGTTTGGCCTAAATGACCATTTTATCACTGTGAGATGGTATTTATTTGCCATCTCATCCATGTAGCCCGTTTCGGTTTACACCATACGATCAGATTACTTAAAAACCATCTCTTCATTTGTTTGACCCATCATGGCTTACGCCATAGGGTGTCTTTTTCAAAACTATTATTTATCCGTCAACTCGTGACCAAATTACCAATTTGCCCTTTTTACCCTTTATGGTTCACACCATAAGGTAACTTTTCAAAACTCCTTGTTTATTCGTCATCACATGACCGAATTACCGTTTTACCCCTTTTATCATCAAATATGGTTTCTTACTATTTTTACTTGTTCCGACCCGTATTATTACGCGTCGGAGCGTCATATTTTAAATACTAAATTACCTTGTTTTTAACCATAAAAAGTAGGTGTTCTACTTAAAAGATGTAAGCTTTACTTAGTTTGCATCCAATTATGCTTTTCCCACGTACTTGATCCGATTGACCCGCTTCTTTCCCAAGCTTCCACCTAGCTTGTCAAGCGTCAAACTATCATTTATCATTCGCAAGATGGTTAGATTAGTCATCATTTATCGCGACTATTCCACCTTACGGATTTTATATCAAAAATATCATTCGATCTTATTATAGGTCAGTTTGGCTTTTAAAAGTCAACTGCCTATTAACACATACAAACCCACAAATAAGTTCAACAACTCATTTAGGCATTTCGTTAATTACCCGGTACACACTATTCTTAGGCCACCATTAAAACTATGTTCCCCAACCAAGTTCACGCAATTGTTAACATCAAGTTAACATAGTTTCTACCATCATATGCTAATCTATCAATCATTATACAAGAACTTGGGATTGTTTCATTACCACAAAACAACACATTGCATCCTATGTATGGAATCTACCCGAACATCAAATTTAGCCAAAGACTTTAAACATTCACATACACATGATGATTTCAAGCATCAGATAACATGAGTATTTCATCAACTCAATCATATCATCAAAACCCACTTCATAGTCTACTTGTTAATCACTTATAAGTATCCTTATATCAAATATTTTATAATTTCTTTATGTTTAACAAAATTAAGCATACATCTATACCTAATTTCATCTTTGGATCATAATCCAACAACCTAATTGCAAGTATTCTACTTGTTTCAAATTATAACTTTCACCAATCTAGGTTTTTAAACATGCCTTATGATCCCTTTGTCTAGGTGAGCGTTAATATACATTCATGCACGAATTTGAGGTCCAATTTCCTCTTCAATTTAATGATTCTTGGTTGAACAAGGGTTTACCCCTTGTTTGATCTCCTGATGATCGACCTACACACACACTATGTGTGTGTAGTGTTTTAATTCTTGTGTTTTAAAACACAAGTTTCCTTTTTGGTAGCTTTGGTCCCTCAGGTTTAGTTTTGATTAGATAAAGATACAACCCATTGTTTTATTACTTATTTACATGTTACTAACTAGGTTAATTTGTTCCTAGTTATTTTATTTACGGGTTAACTTTACCACCAACGGTACTTTTACCCGCTCATCCTCGGTTAATTTGGTTTAATTAATAAACCCATTTTCAGAGTGTTACAATTCTACCCCCTGGACTTGGTTTCATTTTCACTTGAGCATTGCTCATATTTTAAATATTCAGTAATCTTACCAGGAAGGTGTGGTAATGTCATTTGGACTCTCAAATGGTACCCGACTTCCTTCTTGTTTTTTTCTTAGTTGACATCTTGTCTTCAAGGCCTTTAATCTTTCGGTCAAAGGTTGTCATATGCTTTGTCGCGCGCGCCTTTCATGTGTAAGGCCTCATGGGCCGTGACTTTCATCTTGTATTCCTTATCTTTTTCGTTTACTTGATCGAGTTGCCATTTGGTAACTCGATCATATGAGTTCGTCAACATGCTTACTCCACGCTAATCCAATATTGACAAGCGTAATCAAATAAGTTATAAGCACAATTTTGACCTTGATTGGTCTTGCCGGTTAGACTGATTAGCCACCGGTCATTTTATACCCCGTTATTCAGGTATACCACATTGCCATCCCCGGCTTTATGTGCGTTTATGACCCAGTCCGGTAGTTCCAGCTGTAAAGAAATCATATCCCACGACATTTTCTTAATCTTGATCTCCTCACGTCATGATTATATTAATATGATCATTTCACTTTTAGAATTTTTGTCTTGCACTCGTTAGTGCCAAAACTTATTCCTTTTAAATCAAAAGCCATTTTTCCCAATTATCCGTTAATTCTTTACGATCGTCAAATCGTCGTCATTAACTAAAACCTTGTTTTAGTCTAACATTTTTTAACTTTTGTCAATTACTCGCATTAAGAAATTGACAACCAATCATTTCTTCTTTACTGTTCTTATTTTACACGGGGAATCGTAACCGGTTCCCTCGCTTTGTCTAAGTACCAGTAAGCCCTTTCACTTAGCATCGTATGCTATTTCTCTAGGCTTTCACCTCTTTAAGGTGAGGCCTCTAAGGTTCATTCTTCTTGATTCATGACCCGAAGGTCATTTTTGTCACACCCTGGCTTTGCGGAAGCGTGGTTAATTTGGTGTGACTTCTTAATACCATAGCTTAATCATAACAAGCTATATGAATTAAAAATATGCAAGATCATCCATTAATATAAAAATATCAAAACATTGTTTTAACGGGTTAACACCCTATCAACCATAAACTTGTCCCACAAACATTACAACCCTAAACATAACATACATAACATGAGTCGAGGACTGTGACTTGTCCAAGAAAGAGTCACATTCCCCAAACCCTGGATGACCTCGGTGACTAATGCAGCGGAAAACATGCCATACCGTGCCAGATCTTTAATTCCCTGAAATACATGTAAGTTGAAAAATCAACAATAATGTTGAGCGAGTTCATGCGAAAAGTGAGTAATTAAACCTTTGTATTTATCAAAATTCCTGGTATGTAGCAAATAAGGAAAAAGAGATCACCAATGGTTTGCAAGGCCATCGATATATGTGAAATGCAAGTAGGAAGGCTCAAACCTAGCAAATTTATGCGTCGGGAACAAAGTCATCCCAAGGTCCGTTATGCTGGACCTGAGACTGGGCTCGCTACACCCAAATAGATCTACCGCTCCTGCCCCTCGGTCCTACCCTGAGGACTAATGACCTCAAGTTTCCGCCTACCCATTCACATGATCTAAAAGTAACCCTCCTTACGCTAACCATACCATGTATAAAGTAATCATAACCATTGTAACATGTATTTCACCCCCGCAGTTTAGAAAACTGAAAACAGTTAAGAGAAAAGGGGGACATGAACTCACAGTCAGTGCGTCGCTATACCAAGTACTCCAAATATCCGATAGCTGTGCAACGACCTACATGTGCTAATTCTATTAGACGGATGGCCGTGCCTTAGCTTTATAGTTTACATTTTCGGGGATACAGTTAGACAACCGTTCCTTGTATATACTTGGTAATTTAATTTCCTTCCCAAGGATGGGGGATTTAATACATGTGTATTTGTATCATCTCATTAAGTCCCACTTAATATATTGTTACTTCTCATTCCAAAATATAAATATTTTTCTCAAAAATATTATATTTTCTCTTCACTTAATACCTTCCAAAATAATACGTTGACAAAATACGCGTTTATGAATATTTCCGTATAAAGCGTAAGTTACGTTTTAACGATTAAGCGGTAATAGTAATTACCGGTGTAACTTATACGTTCGTCGTGTAAGCGTTTGTATTATTTTGGGTTCATCAACGTTTGTAAATATTATTTTTACTCTAAAAATAATATTTATATGTTTTCACAAAATAATCATAAACAGTGTGGTGAAAAATATATTTATCGAATAAATATTTATCATGTTTAGTTTTTGTGAAAATCCCACCTCCGATTATTTAATAAATAAAGTCATGGCGAAATATATTTTGAAAACATCTCAAAATAGTTTAACACTTGTAAATAATTCTAAGTGTTAGATTTTAGAAAAAATTTCGCCAGAGTTTCCCCTGTAACTGGAGGTGGCCACGCTTTCAAGCGTATCATTTTCTTTTACAAAATCACTTCAACACTTCTTTAAATCAACCAATCAATTTCCAACACATCAAACTAATTTTCAACACATCAAACTTGCCTTCAATATATCAAACTAGTCGACAAGTATGTAAATCGCATTATTACATGAACTTGTAGTTTTTCCGAAAACTATTGTGTAGATCTCCTTATATTTGGTGGATCTATGTGTGAAATAGTTTAATCTTGTAAAAAACCCCGTTTTTAGAATAAATCATTCTTTACAACCTCCCGACAACTTTTATAAAAATTGTTACTTTGTCGGATCTTTCGTTTCACAAGTGTTTATACACTTGTAGTTTGTAAAAATCATATTTGTTAGTGTGTCATACGACTTTTATAAAACATGATTTTCTCGACACTTGGTTCTACGAATATACCACTTGTACATGCGTAGATCCGCTAGTTTTAAATACTATTTTACAAGTCAAAATACTTTTACACAAGTTCATGTCTTTCGTGTGGTAGAGTTTCACCTTTTTAACCCTTGTACCGATAGAAACAAGCTTATGTCAAGATCTATGATCTTAACAAAGTCGGGTTAAACGATGATCAGAGCCACCACAATGTAGATCGGGCCTCAATAATCAACATATTCAAACACTACAACTTTTACACAAGTTATGATCTTTTATCCAACCAAATTCAAGTTTTAGTAAACTTTAAAGATTCAAAAGATGGGTTTCCGCATTTTAACCGTTATAAATCATATTAACCACTTTAGATATGTTCGAGAGTGAGTTTCAAACATTATACCTCTAGCTCGGGGCTAGGGAAGAATCTAGGCGAAAAGGTGGTGGATAAAAGCTAAGTAGAAAGGTCCTTCCGCTTCCGTTTGCTTCAAAGCTCCTAATATGTGACCCGTAAGGCTTGTAGATACTTGGAATGGATGAACAAGAGCTCGACAATGGATGTGTGGGGGTGGGGATTCTCGGCCGAGAGTTGGGAGACAAGAGAGAGGAGAGTGTGTTGGGTTGTGAAGTGTGAGAAACTCTAATGTGAAGTGATGGTATTTATAGAGAAATATAAGTTCTTCGTCCAACGGGTTTCGTGTCCCCTAGATATTAAACATACACCATTATAATAATCAAAGGTGTACTTCCTTGGTTACCCCTTGTTGGCCGATCTCATTAGGGGGGGGGGGGTATCCGGTTCGTTTTCAATTGTTTAGTTAGAGTTTAGTTTAGTTAAGTGGGTTAACTTTAGGGATTAACCCCGTTAGTTGCATGATGTGTTATATCGCGGGTGTTAGGGTAATCAGGGACCCTAACTGGCTCAGAAAATACTAATAATATTTTTGGCAATATTTTCATGTTCCGGGTATAGTCCGGTTGTTCGGTTGGATAGTAATCCGTTAAAGTGCTTAAGTAATCTTTTAAGCGTCGTAAGTAATATTTTTAGCGACACAATTTATTCTGCAAAGTGTCAGGAATATTTCCTCATGTTTTGGCACTTTATTAGTTAGCTAGAAGCTAGTGTGTTAATAAAAGTGCTGTGTTTTGTGCTTAGAGTACGTTTTAGGCACATCCAATCTTTGTTTCTTATTCCTAGAGACGCAGTTTAACAACCCTTGTATCCCTACACACACTATGGGTGTAGTAAAATATTTCTGGCTCATACAGGCCCTTAGAGGCAATGTCTGCCTGATGCTGGCTTTATCAACATGTTCAATAGGTTATCCGTTCAAATGCTACTGTGCTTTTGTGCATCATGTTTGTCACTAGAGTTCAGTAAGTAAATAATGTAGTGACGGAAATCAAAGTATGATGCAGATATGTACAAGTATCAACAGTCAAGTAGCAGTTCATCAGGAATCTCAGTTAAGCACAGTAATTAGGCAACAATTAATAGTTAATTAAGTCGTACGGATACCTGGTTTAGTGAGGGTTGTCACATTCTCCCCCCGTTAGAAAAATTTCATCCCGAAATTTTAAGTTCTGCTTGTAGAAGCAGGGTTTTCAGGAAATAGATGGGGGTATTTCTCTTTCATTCGGTCCTCACGCTCCCAGGTGAATTCAGGACCATGTCTAGCATTCCAACGAACTTTGACGAGCTTGACACTGCTCCGGCGGGTCTTGTTTACTTTCCAATCTGTGACCTCGACAGGTTCTTCAACGAAGTGGAGCGTGTCATCAACATGAATTTCGTCGGTAGGAATGGCAACGTTATCTTGTGTTGGACTTTTCTTCAGATTGGATACATGAAATGTATCGTGAACACCATTTAGCTCAGCAGGTAAGTCCAACTTGTATGCTACTAACCCGATTCTCTCCAAGATCTTGAACGGTCCAATATACCTCGGGTTCAACTTTCCACGTTTCCCAAATCGTGCCACACCCTTCCAGGGTGATACCTTCAACAAAACCATCTCACCAACCTCAAACTCTAGAGGTTTTCTGCTTCGATCTGCGTAGGCTTTCTGCCTGCCACGAGCCGCACTGATGCGGTCCCGTATCTGTGCGATCTTATCTGTGGTTTCCTGTACCATTTCAGGACCAACCAATTGTCTATCACCTGCGTCAGCCCAACAAAGCGGCGATCTGCACTTGCGCCCATATAAAGCTTCAAACGGCGCGGCACCAATACTGGTGTGGTAGCTGTTGTTGTATGAAAACTCAACCAGGGGTAAATGCTTATCCCAGCTACCGCCCAAATCCATCACACATGCTCTCAGCATGTCTTCTAACGTCTGAATCGTCCGCTCGCTTTGTCCGTCGGTCTGCGGGTGAAAAGCTGTGCTCAGATTCAACTTGGAGCCAAAAGCTTCCTGGAAGGATTGCCATATCCTTGACACGAACCTTCCGTCTCTATCAGAGATGATTGAGAGAGGTACTCCATGGCGTGTAACAATCTCTCTCATGTAAATTTCGGCCAGTTTGCTCGTATTATCCTTCTCTCGGATAGGTAGGAAGTGTGCTGACTTCGTCAATCGATCCACTATCACCCAGATAGTGTCATGGCCTCTTGGCGTTCTTGGCAATTTTGTAACAAAATCCATGGAGATTTGTTCCCACTTCCACTTGGGAATCTCTGGTTGTTGCAGAAGTCCTGAAGGCTTCTGGTATTCTGCCTTAACCTTGGCGCATGTTAAACATTTGCTCACATAAACAGCAACATCGCCTTTCATCCTAGGCCACCAATAATAATCTTTAAGATCTTGGTACATCTTATCCGCTCCAGGGTGGATAGAGTACCGCGATTTGTGAGCTTCATCGCAAATAACCTTCCTTAAACCACCAAACAAAGGAACCCAAATCCTGTTCTCAAAACACAACGTTCCTTCCCTGTTTGGTACCAATAACTTCTCCATCCCACGGAGATACTCTTCTTCAAGGTTTCTTTCTTTGAGAGCTTCTTGTTGCGCTGCACGAACGCGCGAGGAAAGATCGGTCTGAATGATCATCTCCAAAGCTCTAACCCTTATGGGCTTGATTCTCTCTTTTCGACTTAGGGCATCGGCGACCACATTCGCCTTCCCTGGGTGATACTTTATCTCACAGTCGTAGTCGTTCAACAGCTCGACCCATCGTCTTTGCCTCATGTTCAACTCCTTCTGGTTGAATATATGCGGGAGGCTCTTGTGATCTGTGAAGATTGTGCACTTCGTACCATAAAGGTAGTGTCTCCAGATCTTTAAAGCGAAAACCACTGCGCCTAGCTCCAAATCATGCGTGGTATAATTCTTTTCGTGCACCTTCAGTTGGCGTGACGCGTAGGCAATAACCTTTTGGCGTTGCATCAACACACAACCCAATCCTTGACGCGACGCGTCGCAGTATACCATGAAATCGTCTGTACCTTCTGGTAGAGCTAAGATTGGCGCGTTACAAAGCTTATCCTTCAATATCTGAAACGCTTCATCCTATTTGATTCCCCAATCAAACTTCTTATCCTTCTGCGTGAGGAGTGTCAATGGTTGAGCGATCTTTGAAAAGTTCTCGATGAACCTTCGATAACAGCCAGCCAAACCCAAGAATTGCCGAATCTCGGTTGGCGTCTTTGGCGTTTCCCAATCCTTGATCGCCTCGATCTTGGTTGGGTCCACGTGGATTCTATCTCCGTTCACCACGTGCCCAAGGAATTGCACTTCCCTTAGCCAAAACTCGCACTTAGAGAATTTGGCGTACAACTGTTCTTTCTTCAGCAGCTCCAGTATGGCTCTAAGATGCTGCTCGTGCTCAGCCTTCGTCTTTGAATAAATCAAAATATCATCGATGAATACAATCACGAACTTATCCAAGCACGGCTTGCAAACTCGATTCATCAAATCCATGAACACGGCAGGTGCGTTTGTCAGACCAAACGGCATAACGAGAAACTCGTAGTGTCCATATCGAGTTCTGAAGGCTGTCTTTGGGATACTCTTCTCCTGTATCCGTAACTGATGGTATCCAGATCGAAGATCGATCTTTGAATAGAAGCTTGAACCTTGAAGTTGGTCAAATAGATCATCGATTCTTGGCAGGGGATACCTATTCTTGATCGTCAGCTTGTTCAACTCCCTGTAGTCAATACACATACGGAAACTACCGTCCTTCTTCTTCACAAACAAAACTGGAGCTCCCCAAGGCGAGAAGCTTGGTCGGATAAATCCCTTGTCTAACAACTCTTGAAGTTGTGTCGACAGTTCCTGCATCTCAGACGGAGCAAGTCTATAAGGTGCCTTAGCCACAGGCGCGGCGCCTGGAACTAAGTCTATGCGAAACTCCACTTGCCTTTGAGGCGGCAATCCAGGCAAGTCTTCAGGAAAGACTTCCGGATAATCCCTTACGACAGGGATGTCTTCAATCTTCGGCTCAGCAGCCTTTTTATCCACAATGTGTGCTAGAAAAGCAACACATCCTTTCTGCAAGCACTTTCTCGCTTTCAGGCAGCTAATCATCCTTAACAGCGTCTCACGCTTCTCCCCATGAACAACAATGGTCTCACCATCATCGGTCGGGATACGAATAATCTTCTCGTGACACACTATCTCGGCCTTGTTACTCGATAACCAATCCATCCCTACTACCACGTCGAAGCTTCCCAACTGGACTGGTAGTAGATCCAGAGCGAACTCACGCTCTCCCAATTCGATTACGCAACCTCGAATCACCTCGTTAGCCTCTACTAACTTCCCATTTGCTAATTCGATCGAGTATGGAATATCTAATTTACTAGCGGCTAAACCAAGCATATTCTTAAATTCTAGCGATACGAAGCTGTAATCGGCACCAGTATCAAACAAAACGGATGCATAGCGTTGGTTTACAGGGAACGTACCAGTGACAACATTGGGATCCTGGCGCGCTTCCCTTGCTTCTATGTTGAAAACTCTTCCGCGTGCTTGGTTTAATTCCGGGCAATTCCTTTTGTAATGCCCAACATCACCGCAGTTAAAACATCCGGGCCTCTGCCCGTTCCCACCATTGTTTCCCGCTTGGTTGTTTCCCTGATTTCGATTCATGGCGCCCGCTTGGTTAGCATGATTGGCACGGTTTCCATCACCTCCCTGGTTTCCTTGTGGGCGGTTCCCAGCACCACCACGGTTGTTCCTATTCCCGTATCCTCCTTGGCCTCCCCGGCCAGCAGTGGCCCAACAAGTCTCCTTCAGGTGGCCAGCCTTTCCACATGCTTCACAAACCTTTAACCCACAACGACCAGAGTGATGTCGTTGGCATGAGTTGCACTTGGGTTGTGCACCCATATACCCCCTTACTTTTCTTTCTCCCACCAGCTGTATCTTGAGCTGGCGCATTCGATTCCCCTTTCTTAACCACCATCTCGGTGCCCTGCTTGAAATTTGAAAACTTCCTCTTGTTTCCTCCAGATGACTCCACATGAGTCTCCTTTTTCTTGGGCTCAGTTTCATCAAACTTGTTCAAACGAATTGCCTCTTCGGTGAGAGCCACACTCAAATCAATGGCTTCTGTGATAGTTGCAGGTTTGGAGGAGGTCACCATGCTGATTATTTGAGGAGCCAATCCCCAAATGAAGCGTTCAATTCTCTTGAACTCAGGTGTAACCATGTAGGGTACCACATGCGACAAGTCGTGGAACCTCTGAACATACTCTGCTATCTTAGAACCTTCCATTTTTAGATGCCAAAACTCGGTCTCCAATCTCTGAATTTCGGCGCGAGAACAGTACTTCTTGCGCATGAGTTCTTTCAGCTCGGTCCATGTTAGTGCGTAAGCAGCAGCTTCGCCAAGTGTTTGGACTTGTAGATTCCACCATGATAGGGCTCCATCTAAAAATAGCCCTGAGATGTAAGTGACTTGTTGATCCAGCGCGCATTTGCTCATGCGAAGTACGGATTCGGTTTTCTCAGCCCAGCGGACGAAAGCAACAGCACCACCTGTGCCATCGAAGTTTACGGGCTTGCAGTCCAAGAACTGTTTGTAGGTGCACCCATGCGGTGGATTGTTGTTGTTGCCCGTGTTGCCAGAGTTGCTTCCACTCATTCCTCCTTGCGAGGCAGCATATTGAGCAATAGCAGCAGCAATGACTTGCTGTAGTTCGTCCTGAGTAGTAGGCATTGGCTGAGGTTGACGTCTTGGCGGCATCTTCTAAAGATGTATACGTCGGTCAGGCCATAATAAAGCGTACGTATATAGTAATAGTAATAGCACATAACATCTCATGTTATCAATATATCACACACAACATCCCATGTTACGATTATTATACACACAACATCCCATGTCCCAACATCCCATGTCACAAACATATAAATAAGCAATCAAGTGAATCAGATATGGTGAGAATACTGCGATTGCCATATATATCGAGACCACAATGTAGTAAGTGTATCAGTACATCACTGTGTCATACAATCATCAATCAATTAGGGGCTACATCACCCCTATCCAAAAACTATATCATGTCAGTGTCAAATACATCAAGTACATCAAACAAGTATCAACAAAAGTCAGTATCATCAGCTGGTCTCCAAAATGATGTGCAGTCACAATCGCTGTCGTCTCACCAACGTCTACCTATACAGCACTGATGAGCTCTATGCGGATGGCGGGGGAGGAGGGGGAAAGTGAGGGTAAAGCAAGCGGCGTAACAGAAGCCAATCCTCCTCCATAGCCTGCTGAGTGCGAATAACAGAAGCAACCTGCTGCTCTAGGGTAAAGAGACGAGCAGCAAAATCTGGGGGTAAAGATCGACCTGGCTGAAGAGGGGAGTGTATCTGACCATGGCATGAACATGGTGGCAGCTGAGCTCTCTCGAGCTCCTGGAGACGCTGCGTGTGCGACTCATGCTGATGAACGAAGGACATCAAAACGTCCTCTATAGTGTGTCCAACATGAAATGAATGGTATGGGTCAGTAGGTGGCATGGCTGATGGCGTCGGCCAAAGCAAGGGCTCACTGGTGGGGTCAAATGGTGCCACATGGAATGGTGAAGTAGAGGGTGGAACAGATGACATCTGGGGCATGAAGGGAATAGACATCGGTACGTGCCCAAAAGGATGGGCTGAAGAACCCTCTCCAGGCCTCGCTGGAGGTACAAACTGAGGAACCTGAAAAGTGAAATCAACAGATCGTGTAACAGGGATCTGAGGGGGCAAAGGTGGAACATCCTCGTCAGCAGGTATCCAACCGTGCTGAGCATCCTCATCGGGTGGATCCATGTGGTCAGCAAAAAGTGCGTGCTCAGGCTCGAGCGGAATGGGATCAAATGGAGGAACAACGACAGGGTCAACTGGTGCAATAGGATGGTCGACCGGTATATCAGCAACAAAAGGTGGATCAACAACAGGATCGATAGCAACAACATGATCACCAACTAACAAAGGAACATCATCAACAGGAAGATCGCCAACAGGCGGGTCAGCTATAATGGGCTTAACAGGAACGCCAGCATGTACCAGGTCATGCTCAGGTATAGGATCTAGAGCAGCTGCCTGCTCAGGAGCCAAGGCAGGCTCATGGTCATCAAAAGCCATATCGAAGTCGAACTCAGGATCAATAGGGTCAACTGGATCAGCGGGGTCCTCCACGAGCTGGTCCATCGGGATAAACTCAATGTCGTGATCCGGGTCGAATCCCGGAGGAAAAATGGGATCAGAATCCTCTATATCGTCATGCTCAAATGCAAAGCTCGGAATAGGTGCTGCTGAGGAAGCCTGGTCAGGATCCGAGTCGTGTGCGAAATGCTGTGCGCTCACCTCGTGAGAAGGTGCGGATGCCACAAACTCAAAGGAGTCTGGGACCGGTGAATGTGCGGGTGAGTCCTCAGCAGGGGCGTCAGCGATCATCAGAAGATCGCCAGCGGGAAGAAGGGCTGCATCCGGAATCTCATCCTCAAAAGGCTCGTCCTCAAACAAATCGATATCGCCGTCAGCCTCGGCGTGGAGTAGCAAGTCATATGCGGGATAGACAGCTAAAGGAATAGGAGCTGGTATCACAACTAGGGGTAAGTACTCAGCAGGAGGGTCATCAATAGGCTCATCAGCGCCATCGGGCAGAGCGAAGGGCTGGAAGTCATCGTCATCAGTGCTCGTGTAATCAGAGGTATGCACCTCGTGCTCTGAGGGTATAATGTCGTCAGATACTATGGGTAAAGGTCCGGTGGTATCCGAATCACATACGCACAAACATGTCGCATGGCACGGGTGACTCATGTTGTCTGTAACATAATCACAAATATGCACAAATAATCAGTTAATCAGGTAATCACATAAGTTACCAAATAATAATCACATAATCCTCCTAGTCCCACTAGCCTCCCAGCCTCCCAGACTGCTCTTCCTAGTCCCACTAGCCTCCCAGTCTCTCAGACTGACTCCCTAGTCCCACTAGTCAATTCTCCCAGCCTCCCAGACTGACTCCCTAGTCCCACTAGTCAATTCTCCCAGCCTCCCAGACTGACTCCCTAGTCCCACTAGCAAATTCTCCCAGCCTCCCAGACTGACTCCCTAGTCCCACTAGACGACTACCTCGATCCATTAGATCGAGCCTCGGCCTCCCAGACCGAGCCTCAGCCTCCCAGACTGAGCCTAAAAATAATAAATAAAATGCGCTCAACATTTGTTTATAAAAAGGTTTTGGATCTGGACTTAAGTGGTATGCAGTAAAAATGTTTTCGTGAGAGCCCTAGTGATCATAGTCTAGACTCGAGAAGGAATCCTAGTTCGCTATGATCAGAGCTCTGATACCAAGCTGTCACACCCTGGCTTTGCGGAAGCGTGGTTAATTTGGTGTGACTTCTTAATACCATAGCTTAATCATAACAAGCTATATGAATTAAAAATATGCAAGATCATCCATTAAAATAAAAATATCAAAACATTGTTTTAACGGGTTAACACCCTATCAACCATAAACTTGTCCCACAAACATTACAACCCTAAACATAACATACATAACATGAGTCGAGGACTGTGACTTGTCCAGGAAAGAGTCACATTCCCCAAACCCTGGATGACCTCGGTGACTAATGCAGCGGAAAACATGCCATACCGTGCCAGATCTTTAATTCCCTGAAATACATGTAAGTTGAAAAATCAACAATAATGTTGAGCGAGTTCATGCGAAAAGTGAGTAATTAAACCTTTGTATTTATCAAAATTCCTGGTATGTAGCAAATAAGGAAAAAGAGATCACCAATGGTTTGCAAGGCCATCGATATGTGTGAAATGCAAGTAGGAAGGCTCAAACCTAGCAAATTTATGCGTCGGGAACAAAGTCATCCCAAGGTCCGTTATGCTGGACCTGAGACTGGGCTCGCTACACCCAAATAGATCTACTGCTCCTGCCCCTCGGTCCTACCCTGAGGACTAATGACCTCAAGTTTCCGCCTACCCATTCACATGATCTAAAAGTAACCCTCCTTACGCTAACCATACCATGTATAAAGTAATCATAACCATTGTAACATGTATTTCACCCCCGCAGTTTAGAAAACTGAAAACAGTTAAGAGAAAAGGGGGACATGAACTCACAGTCAGTGCGTCGCTATACCAAGTACTCCAAATATCCGATAGCTGTGCAACGACCTACATGTGCTAATTCTATTAGACGGATGGCCGTGCCTTAGCTTTATAGTTTACATTTTCGGGGATACAGTTAGACAACCGTTCCTTGTATATACTTGGTAATTTAATTTCCTTCCCAAGGATGGGGGATTTAATACATGTGTATTTGTATCATCTCATTAAGTCCCACTTAATATATTGTTACTTCTCATTCCAAAATATAAATATTTTTCTCAAAAATATTATATTTTCTCTTCACTTAATACCTTCCAAAATAATACGTTGACAAAATACGCGTTTATGAATATTTTCGTATAAAGCGTAAGTTACGTTTTAACGATTAAGCGGTAATAGTAATTACCGGTGTAACTTATACGTTCGTCGTGTAAGCGTTTGTATTATTTTGGGTTCATCAACGTTTGTAAATATTATTTTTACTCTAAAAATAATCATAAACAGTGTGGTGAAAAATATATTTATCGAATAAATATTTATCACGTTTAGTTTTTGTGAAAATCCCACCTCCGATTATTTAATAAATAAAGTCATGGCGAAATATATTTTGAAAACATCTCAAAATAGTTTAACACTTGTAAATAATTCTAAGTGTTAGATTTTAAAAAAATTTCGCCAGAGTTTCCCCTGTAACTGGAGGTGGCCACGCTTTCAAGCGTATCATTTTCTTTTACAAAATCACTTCAACACTTCTTTAAATCAACCAATCAATTTCCAACACATCAAACTAATTTTCAACACATCAAACTTGCCTTCAATATATCAAACTAGTCGACAAGTATGTAAATCGCATTATTACATGAACTTGTAGTTTTTCCGAAAACTATTGTGTAGATCTCCTTATATTTGGTGGATCTATGTGTGAAATAGTTTAATCTTGTAAAAACCCCGTTTTTAGAATAAATCATTCTTTACAACCTCCCGACAACTTTTATAAAAATTGTTACTTTGTCGGATCTTTCGTTTCACAAGTGTTTATACACTTGTAGTTTGTAAAAATCATATTTTTTAGTGTGTCATACGACTTTTATAAAACATGATTTTCTCGACACTTGGTTCTACGAATATACCACTTGTACATGCGTAGATCCGCTAGTTTTAAATACTATTTTACAAGTCAAAATACTTTTACACAAGTTCATGTCTTTCGTGTGGTAGAGTTTCACCTTTTTAACCCTTGTACCGATAGAAACAAGCTTATGTCAAGATCTATGATCTTAACAAAGTCGGGTTAAACGATGATCAGAGCCACCACAACGTAGATCGGGCCTCAATAATCAACATATTCAAACACTTTTTACACAAGTTATGATCTTTTATCCAACCAAATTCAAGTTTTAGTAAACTTTAAAGATTCAAAAGATGGGTTTCCGCATTTTAACCGTTATAAATCATATTAACCACTTTAGATATGTTCGAGAGTGAGTTTTAAACATTATACCTCTAGCTCGGGGCTAGGGAAGAATCTAGGCGAAAAGGTGGTGGATAAAAGCTAAGTAGAAAGGTCCTTCCGCTTCCGTTTGCTTCAAAGCTCCTAATATGTGACCCGTAAGGCTTGTAGATACTTGGAATGGATGAACAAGAGCTCGACAATGGATGTGTGGGGGTGGGGATTCTCGGCCGAGAGTTGGGAGACAAGAGAGAGGAGAGTGTGTTGGGTTGTGAAGTGTGAGAAACTCTAATGTGAAGTGATGGTATTTATAGAGAAATATAAGTTCTTCGTCCAACGGGTTTCGTGTCCCCTAGATATTAAACATACACCATTATAATAATCAAAGGTGTACTTCCTTGGTTACCCCTTGTTGGCCGATCTCATTAGGGGGGGGGGGTATCCGGTTCGTTTTCAATTGTTTAGTTAGAGTTTAGTTTAGTTAAGTGGGTTAACTTTAGGGATTAACCCCGTTAGTTGCATGATGTGTTATATCGCGGGTGTTAGGGTAATCAGGGACCCTAACTGGCTCAGAAAAATACTAATAATATTTTTGGCAATATTTTCATGTTCCGGGTATAGTCCGGTTGTTCGGTTGGATAGTAATCCGTTAAAGTGCTTAAGTAATCTTTTAAGCGTCGTAAGTAATATTTTTAGCGACACAATTTATTCTGCAAAGTGTCAGGAATATTTCCTCATGTTTTGGCACTTTATTAGTTAGCTAGAAGCTAGTGTGTTAATAAAAGTGCTGTGTTTTGTGCTTAGAGTACGTTTTAGGCACATCCAATCTCTGTTTCTTATTCCTAGAGACGCAGTTTAACAACCCTTGTATCCCTACACACACTATGGGTGTAGTAAAATATTTCTGGCTCATACAGGCCCTTAGAGGCAATGTCTGCCTGATGCTGGCTTTATCAGCATGTTCAATAGGTTATCCGTTCAAATGCTACTGTGCTTTTGTGCATCATGTTTGTCACTAGAGTTCAGTAAGTAAATAATGTAGTGACGGAAATCAAAGTATGATGCAGATATGTACAAGTATCAACAATCAAGTAGCAGTTCATCAGGAATCTCAGTTAAGCACAGTAATTAGGCAACAATTAATAGTTAATTAAGTCGTACGGATACCTGGTTTAGTGAGGGTTGTCACAATTTTAGTCCCGTAGGCCCTTACACTATTTATAACCCGAAGGTCATGGTGATCCCGTAGATCATCCCTTTACCCATGCCTTTCTTTAAACGTATTTGGTATTAACACACTCAGTCATGGTTACAAGAAAAATCATTTTCCTTATCTCTTTTTTTCCACCAATCATGGCTCTTTTGACCATGAAGGCTAATTTATTTCTATTCCTACTATGGCCCTTAGACCATGTTTGATCCGTATTGGCAATATTTCCACTTCTATAACCCCGTGAGTCATTTATGTGTTGCATTCACTTGCCGAACCTATTAACCGTTTCATCCCAATTGGGTGATGGTCACTTGCGCCTAAGCCTGGAGTAAGGGTCAAATGGTACTGACCACTCGTCACCACCGAGTCACAACTACCATCTTTAGTAGCAACCACCATATTTTGTGTATGTTGCCTACGACACCCATTCTCATACACATATGAGACACTGTCTGATGGTATCTACGCGCACCCACGTGATTGTAATCCGTGACTAGATCGTTTTCTATTCGGATAACTCTTCCGCTTCTATGACTTCGTACGCCATTTATGCGTCGGTTAGTTTCATGCTTCTCGTTACGCGGCTTGCGTTTATGTTTATCTCCAATTACGTCCCATTATCCGGGCTCGTTATTCTAATGTATCGCGCTCCCGTTACCCGGTTTGCGCTTACATTTTGCTACAACTCATCACCCGAGTCCTTTATTCAAATGTTTTAACGCTCTTGTTACCCGATTTGCGTTTTCGTTTTCGTTTACATTGATTCATGTCCCATTACCCGGGCTCGTTATTCTAATGTAATACGCTTCTGTTACCCGGTTTGTGTTTACATTTACTATCAATCATTATACTTTATTTGACTCGTTTATCACTTATAAACAATTAAACCTTGTTCTTTATTTGACCCGTTTGACTTGTTCGTGTGAAATCCATCACTTATGAACAATCAAACTTTATTCTTTATTTGACCCATTTGACTTGTTCGTGTGAAATCTATTACTTATGAACAATCAAACTTTATTCTTTATTTGACCCATTTGACTTGTTCATGTGAAATCCATCACTTATGAACAATCAAGTGTTATTCTTTATTTGACCCGTTTGGGCTCCTTTTTAATTCGTCCCATTAGCCTCGTCTTTACTACATCGGACGTAAATGCGCTCATTAGAAGAAGTTCATGGTATCAGGTGTTTACTACTTACTTGGCCAGGGTAAGCAATCAACACATGGCATGCGCGCATGACCTTATTATAACTATCACATTACTTCCTATGTAAGTAAATCCTTGATTCATGTCCATATTTCTGATTTTATTTGGTAAAACCTTATTTAATTGTTATTTAACAATTATCAGTTTTACCCTTTCTTTATTCTCAAAACATATAAAATGTTTTCCTTTTTATAAAACTTTTATGCAATCACATTCGTTAATGTGATCGTTACTTTTTCTTAATAGGATCTTATTGATAATGTCTACTTGGACGGTCACCTGCATTCAAGATTCAAAATCCAAATGCTTTTATTGTTTTGTTATTCATGATTGTGAATAACGCGTATTTCCCACCCAATTTCTCTTGGAAACATCATCCTGGATTGGTATCCTATCCAAGTTTCCAAGTTTTATATTCCCATATGCAACTGTCATTCATTACTTGAATGTTGCATAATAATATAAAGTGTGCACCAAGATGATTCTCGCCCTGATGGGCTTTCATTATCGTTCGACCTTCATTCGGTATCATCACTTAGTTTAGGTCCTTGATGAGCATGCTCTACTTGTTATACTTCGGACCTTTCCATCATCGTATCGGTAGGACATTAAACTCTCGCCATCCTCGGACGTGAGCGTATTTCAACTAAAACGTTCACAAATATTAGTAACATTGAAAATTAGTAAGCACCCGAACTAGAATACAAGGCTTTCTACAATACTTGTTAACACAAGTAATTCGTTAAGTATACCTTTTAGCAATTTATTTGAGGTAATGTGCGTTCACACAATAACCCCATGTGTTGTTTACAACACTTTTAACTATTCTAGACAGTTAATATTCGAAATAACTTACCAGATGTCTTGATCAAGCCTTGAACCGAACACGTTTCATCTTTAACATTAAGCTCTGATTACCAACTTGTAAGACCCAATCTAAATTAATTAGAGTTTTATAAAAGATGCACTAACATACACATAAAGCCTATCGACGTCATTACAAAAACTTCAATATTCACAAGCATTGTAATATTTCTTTCAACATCTTAACATATTAACATAACTAGGTTTGACAATCAAAAGAACGATTTGCGGAAGGTTGATGATTAGACATGTTCGGTTCTTCATGACGCTTGATCTTCATCCGTAGGATCCTAGTTAGTTACCAATGTGTCAAAAATCACATCATACGTTTGTTAAATGATGATTGAAACGTAATTAAACAACTCATGTTCTTCAAAACAACAAACAAGAGATTTTGAAAATACCCACCATAAGCTAGGGCTTACAGGCCGTAGCCTACGACATATGTAAACAAACATGGGCAGGAAGTCTCAACCGTAGCCTACTGTTGGCAACCGTAGGTTACGGTTGGGCTAATCTACAACTATTTCCAAATTTGCCCCTTTTTACCAAAAGTTGCGTATCTTTCCGAACTCTTATCCGTTTCACACGAAACATTTTCCTACGTGTCCGTAAAACATATGCTCACATTTCTAACTTGTAAACCCATGACCCGGATTCACGAAATTACATTTTACGCTATTGGTTGCAATTTACATATTTAAAATAATTGACCCATTTGCATGTTTAAGCAAACGATCTCACAGAAGTTACATCTTTTCGCAAGAGCTTTATTTTTACGACTGTACCCCATAACCCGAGGTATTATTCTTGCGTTTTATGTGACCATTATCTGGTTCGCGGTTATGCCAATTGACCCGTTCGACCTTTCAATGGTCGAAGTTTGATTAATCCGAATTCTTTTTAAGAATTCCAAACCTTTCAATCATGACTCATTAACCGAGTCCGTTTATTTATAATTCGTGTTCCCACATATGATTTTCATTTATATATTATCACAACTTCAAATGTGATGGATCGTGAATCGGAAAAATCATTATATTCCCATTCTACCCCCAAGTTAGACCCATTACTCATACCTGGCTCGGGTCATAGCATTGACCCGTTTTAATACCTTGCAATATTAATTGCTAATTAAAAGCAATGCAAGTTATACGCTATTCTCCCTGTGAGCACCAAAAACTCGACAAGTGACCATTAGTCATTATTGTCAAATGGTGATAACATCGCAATTTGACCCATTTGGCCAAAATGACCATTTTATCATTCTGATATGGTATTTATTTGCCATCTCATCCATGTGGCCCGTTTGGTTTACACCATATGATTAATTACTTAAAAAGCATCTCTTAATTTGTTAGACCCATCATGGCTTACGCTATAGGGTATCTTTTTCAAAACTATTATTTATCCGTCAACTCGTGACCAAATTACCAATTTGCCCTTTTTGCCCATTATGGTTCACAGCATAAGGCAACTTTTCAAAACTTCTTGTTTATTCGTCAACACATAACCAAATTACTATTTTACCCCTTTTATCATCAAATATGGTTTCACACCATTTTCACTTATTTCGACCCGTATTATTCCGCGTCAGAATTGTAACACCCCGACCGCCTAATACAACAAATCGTGGCAAAAATGTCGGGGAGTCATGTCACAGAATTATTGTTTCAAACACATGGTATTTGAAGTTTTGTTTTATATCATTAATAGACTCATTGTTTCGATAAAAGCTAGATAAACACAAACAATTGTCTTTCAAGTTTTAAAGTCAATAAGGCATTGGTCCATCCTATGTGTAGCATGCGTCAACAATCGTCACATAATAGAACCTGAAACATATGTGAAAATAAAACGTCAGCATAAAAATGCCTGTGAGTAATGTAGGTTTTGTGAATTAGATTCATGGCTTTGGATAACATAAGAAAAGATTATATGTTTACAAAAATAGCCATGAATCCTTGATAAAAGTTTGATTTCTAAAATACTTTGTTTGATAAAAAGGTTTGTAGTATATACGAAATATACTTTGGTTTTGAAATAATAGGATAAGTAGTATATCAAAATATAATTTAGTTTTGAAATAGTTGAATTGATAGTATATCAATATATACTTTGGATAATGAAATAATAGATTTGGTTGTATATCAAAAATATACCTCGGTTTAAGAATGAAAACATCGGTAGTATATCAATCTATACTTTGGTTTGAAAATAGCATATCATACTATGCTTTAGTTTGAAAATAGCATATCAAACTATGCTTTAGTAGTACATCAAAATATACTTTGGTTTAGGAAATAACAAAGTCGGTAGTATAGTAAAATATACTTTGGTTTAGGAATTAACAAAGTCGGTAGTATATCAAACTATACTTTAGTAAAGAATATCACATTGGGAGCATATCAAACTATGCTTTGGAAGTATATCGAACTATACTTAAATTATGATTTGGTAGTATATCAAACTATACTTTAGTTTAAAAATAGCATATCAAACTATGCTTTGGTAGTATATCAAAAATATACTTTGGTTTAGGAAATCAACAAAAGATAACTTTTTATGTCTTAACTGGATTTTCGTTCAAACCTAGTGTATCAAACTACACTTTGGTGACTATAGATTTACCACAAAGGCAAAATCTATTTGGTTTAAACTTTGGTTTCTGACAGTCCATACAACAGGAATGGGGTGTCAAGTCCTATAGCGCTATATCGTAATACCAATCGGCTTGATCATTGTTAATGAATGTATAAGTATAAATACGCACCAACAAATAGTCTTACAAACTTTGAAAATCAGTATTTAAGCCATAGATAACAGTTTCAATTTGTCAAAGGATATGTACTATGCATGTAAAATCATATAGCTTGAAATCACGAAAATAGTGAATAGGCACATATGAATCACCCCAAAACATTTGAAAATGTAAAAGATGGGACTATGTACTCACTTGGGATTGCAAAGTATCCTTGAATCAAGTGAGATAACAAAGCTTCAAACGTGTCCTAACGTGTCCTTACATCGGGTAACTATGTTAAAGTAACGGTACATAATTGGAGGAATCGGATAGAATGAGGTCTTGTAAACCAAATGTGGAACTCATATGAAATGGTTTAACAAAGTCTACATTATGATTTGGAATGAATCCTAAGTGCTTTTGACCCGTTATAACCCGTTAAGGTAGTTTACGCTACTTTAACGTGTCACTTGCGCAATTGCGCGTTCGGATGGTCAAACTAGTCCTATGATAAGTCTTATATGCCTAAACATGCTTAATAATGTTGCAATATCGGTTTAAGTGTCAAAATTTAGGTTACATATGCTTAAATTGAATTTATGCGCAAAAAGGGCATTTTGGTCATTTTCTAGACGCATATAAACTACCTATCATACAACTAACCAAACGAAGTGACCATAAGGTATAACCTCAGGAGGTTATTCCCTATACAACTATGGTCACAAATATTGTTTGGTCGGATCCTAAGATCGACCAAATGGGTCGGATTCGAAAGTCTAATCGGTTGTCAAGACCGCTTAACTTTCGACCCTAAATAAGCACTAAACTAGAAGTGACGAGTTAAACAAGTTAAAACATGTTTAACTTAGTTGAAAAACTGATTTGGTATCAAAACAAAGTGTTTTTATACCCGAAAATAGTTTCATCGTAAAAGCACATAAACGTGCATTTTGACCGAAACTTTGACTCGTCACTTCGACTAGTAAACGTGGTAATCAGTAGGTATAATCGCTAGGGATTATAACCATCATGATTACGATCACGTTGCAAAGTTCAATTGAACTTTGACTTAACCAATTCATGGTCAAAGCCTAAAGTCAAACATTGTTTGACTTTTAGCTTGAAATATCTAAAAATAAATAAACAAGACTAGTTAGAACACTCACTTGTGTTCTAGGATGAAGAAAACTCAATTAGGAAGCCTCCAACAAAGTGGTAGCCTCCAAGTTGGAAGATTGAAATGGATGGGTATTTATAGCATTCTTGGATTAACAAGATCATGCCAAGTGTTTATGTGTTACCCAAGGAAGAATCATAGCCCTACAAGTGTTTGGCCACATTTAGAGCCTTGGAGGATACTTAAAATACCAACAAGATTGCAAAAACCATGTTTGAAAACAAGTTGCAATAGCTGGAAGGCTGTTTTAGAAGTTTTTGCCAGCTCCATCTCTCGCACGCCGCGACCCAGAAGGCCAAATGGGTCGCCCCAGGCGAGCCAGTTCAGAGAGACTTTCACATTTTGGCAAAACAGGTCCCTGCAACCTCCAAACTTGTTTTTAACGCATTTAACCCCCGTTAACCCAATTTCAAGGCTCTATAAGCATATAAAAGCATAGGGTACTTGAAATATGCTTGGAAATATTGTGGATGTCGGTTCATTCGGTCGTACGGTCGCGATTTGTACTTAATTACGACGAAAACTCGAACGGACGCGAAAACGATCCAAATTACGCAACGAAGGACATTTTTGCATTATCATCACTAAAATACAACGTTTTAATGATTACAAAAATTTTTGGATGTGCGTATATGTTCTGAATGCAGAATATGCGTGAATTTGCATACTTTCGCAGTTTTGACGCTTTTAGTCCCTGTGATCAAATAAGCATATTTTCACATACCGAACCCTCCAAACTTATTTCTAAGCTATGTTAAGGGTATTTAGGGTATGTTTAGCTTATGAACTTGTTCCGGAGTGTAAGTTGCTACGAGAATCGGCAGACTTTTGTAGTTTATCGTAAATAGTCCGTGTGATCGAATAAACTTGTTTTTGCCATACCGAACCCTTCAAAACTTATTTCTAAGTTATGTAAAGGATATTTAGGGTGTGTTTAGCTTATGTCACTGTTTTGGAGTGCACGTTGCATTAAACTGATTATGTTTGCGTAATAGTTTACGTAAAACTTCCAGAAAAGCTTCTCTAGAGTTCGAAATCGTACAAGATTTGATATGTATAAATGTCATATGTAATTATACAAATCCCGAGAATGAAACACAAGATTTCATTGGATTCGTATTTGTATGATGGTCGTAAAGGCACAAATGTCACAGTCTCCCCTAATTTAGGAAATTTCGTCCCGAAATTTATTTAGAGGAAACTTGTGAAGACAGATGTGTTTGTTTCACTTCCATATGATCCTCCATTCCCTGAGTAAATACTCTGGGCCACGTTTGGATTTCCAGCGAATGTTGTTAATCGTACTTGTCTGTTGTCTATAAGAAAGAGTTCAGATCTGAAGATTTAAACTATATTTCAGTAGGTAGGTGTATGATTGTACCGAACCTCGAGATCGTCATGAAAATGTCAAAGTGATATTCTTGTTGTAGAAATTTTTTTGAGGAAAGTGTGAACTTTGGAGTTTCGAACAACAGATGGAAGAATGTTTCCTATGAAGACTATTATAGGAAACTTGTGTGTGCTCGAAATTGGAGTCGGAGAGATAAAACAACGTTGGTCAAGGTCCAGAACTTCTAGTAACTTGAATAACGCCACATTTGCAATGTAATAAGGAACATTTATATATAGGAAGTACCAGCGGCGTATCCACCATGCCCTTATTACATTATTCTCGTTTCGTTATTCTTATCACTATAGGTTCTTACACATGAGAAAACTTGTTGTGGTTTCTGTGCACTGAATTCCATAATTATGTATGCATCCATAATTACGTAATTCCTTGCACAGTTCATTTTATGATGTGTAGGGGAAGAAAATCAAACGAATAATCCTGTGATGACTTTGACTAGACCACCATAGGGCCTCTTTAACTAGATCAACAAATGATCTCTTTAAATAGACCACCAAAGAGTCTCTTCAACTAGATCACCACATGATCTCTTCAACTAGATCGACGAACGATCTCTTTAACTAGATCAACACATGATCTCTTTAACTAGATCGACGAATGACCTCTTTAACTAGATTGATGAACAATCTCTTTAACTAGACCACCAAAGGGTCTCTTTAACTATATCAACACATGATATCTTTAACTAGATCAACACATGATCTCTTTAACTAGATCAACACATGATCTCTTTAACTAGACACCAAAGGGTCTCTTTAACTATATCAACACATGATATCTTTAACTAGATCAACACATAATCTCTTTAACTAGATTGACGAATCAATCTCTTTAACTAGACCACCAAAGGGTCTCTTTAACTTTGGAATAGTGCTTTGGAATCCAAGGGTCTTAACTATTTGCATGGAATCCAAGGGTCTTAACTTTTGGATATCCTTCTAAGGATCTAACATATGAAAATATGGAAGACTTTACAAGGATTTAGACAACGAGCATTTGAATCAACTAAACACATAAATCACATAATCACATAATCGTCAACTTGTTTATCAACTTGTCATCATTTTGTATTTAAAGTACACCAGGATTCCAATCAATGGACTTTAATTAGTACTTTAAACATCCTCAAGAATCTAACTATGAAGATAGAGAGATCCTATAAGGATTTGGTTTGGTCACATCGACTTGCACATTGTCATATTGCATAAGTCCAATTAAGGACTTATGGAAAGTACCCTTAGGTATCCAAGCAAGGATTTAAAGTGGTACTTTGAGTATTCGTCAAGAGTTATAACTTGTACCTTGTACTTTGTTTCTCAGAAGAAACGAGTACCTAGGATTTTCGTGGAGATCACGAGCGATCACAAAAAATGAAAGAAACTACAAGAGTAGTTTAATTTGCAAGGAATATGGTTCCTTGGTGTTGGTATCGTAGGGGTATGTCACACATACACGAAATCACATTTGTTTTCGTACATCAATTTGAAATAAAGATTTATTTATAAACTAACCAAATTGTTTCAAAGTTCTTGGATAACAAAAGAAATAAAACATAAAGTTCAATCGTTCAAAGCAACATCGTCTTTGGCATGTGTCTAGTTAGTCGAATGCTCATCCACGGGCTGGATTTGCATTAACGAGCTTTGGGCAATTGTTTCTGAAATGGCCCATCTCGCCACAATTGTAGCAAGAACCTGGTGGAAAACGAGCTTGAGCAGGATTTGCTGGAGGTTGGTTTGGAACACCTTGGTTCAGGGTAGTTCGACAAGCATTTGCCAAATGACCAAGTCGCCCACATGAAGTGCACTGACGACACTATAGGTGAGCTTGGTGGTGAGCATTACACCTGTTGCACAACGGTGCTGTACCGGCGTAAGGTTTCTTTGTAGGAGGTTGAGCTGGTTGGTTGTGAGTGTTCTGGTTGGGTTGAGCAACAAACGCATAGTTTTGTAAAGCCTTACGCTTCTTAGAAGGTTCGGCTTTGTTTCCCCTGTTTTTATCTTGAGTAGCATTAGCTGCTTGTTTCTTGTCGCCTTTGCGAAACAGTTTCCCTTTTCTGATTTGAGACTCAGTTAAGTTAGCGGCTAATTCGATAGTCTGTCTGACAGTGGTAGGGTTGCTACCAGTAACAATGTCCTGAACGGGGTCAGGAAGGCCATCGATGTACTTCTCAATTGCCTTATCCAAAGGCGTAACCATAGTTGGACACAACAGAAGAAATTAAGAGCTTTTATTGTAATATTTAGATAAAAAGGCAAGGAGACAATCTTGTAAATAAGGAAACCTTCCTTATGCCTTGGCCTATAAATAGGAGCTTTAGGGTTCTCATTTAAGACTTTTGCTAGTTTGGAGCTCATTTGGTGATCTTAGAGTTTGAAGGCTAGAGAGAGAAAGGTGATTCACGGTGATTGTACTCGTCATATCTTTCAATGGAATCACGTTAAATTGTATGTTCTTGTGTTCGGTCACGTTCGTGTACGGATTCCGCACGTCACACGTTCGGTTCGCAATCGTTTCGGAGTCAAAACCGGTCCTAACAAGTGGTATCAGAGCAGGAGCTCGGTTGCAAATATCAAACGCATAGATTCGTACAAGATTTGATCAGATTCAGAGCCAATATCATCCAGATTTGTCAAATTCTTCATATTTTTCTTGTTCTTCACGTTTTACACTGAATTTTGCAAAATTGACAGGGTTTTTACGATCCAAATTAGCTGATTTTTTGATATGTTGTGCGAAATTAGCTGATCTATAACCATACAAATTTTCAGGTCAAAATTCCAAGCCGTTTGGGAGAAATCTAAGATTCTTGGTCCAAAAAAGTTGTAAAAATGTTGAATGTTGCTGTTAGGAAGATAATGAATGCTATCCGATCGAACAGTTGACCGAACGGACAGCTGTTCGTTCCATTGCATTACACTTTCAATTCATTTTAAGTAAGTTGACCTGTTGACTTGCCAGCCGATCGGACAGCACCAACCGATCGGTCAGCACCAGTCGATCGAATAGCACCAACCGATCGGTCAGCGTCCACCTGATCGGACAGCGTTCACCTCACTTGTTCTATTTCCTTAAAGTCAACTTTTAGTCAATAAAGTAACTTGCAATCATTAATTCATACTTCAGTAATCACGTGATGCATATGAATTAGATAGAATCAAATTACACGGCCCAATCAAATCGTTTTTTTGATTGCAGTATATCAAGTGGCCCATTTATTACAAGTTTAGCGGCCCAATCATTGTTTTGAAATTCAAATTGTCGTCGACCACTATCAAATTGAAAATTCAGTTTGCATGTGAGAAAGTCAAATAATAGTGTTGAGGTCATAAGGTAAAAAGGCTAACCGATCGACCAGCATCTTTACTTGATCGAACAGCTGTTTGATCGATCAGCTGTTCGTTCCATTACATCACTTTACAATTCATTTGATTGTTTGACTTGTTGACCTAACCGATCGGACACCTGTCCGATCCATAGCATCCAAGCCGAACGGCTAGCACCCCTGACCGATCGAACAGCACTTTGTCTGATCGAACAGCATCATGTCCGATCGATCAACTTCCTGTCCGATCGACCAGCATTTAGTCAACATTAATTAGCTTTATCAGTCAACTATGTCAACATTCATGTGAGTCATTAAATGTAGACGGTGTGCATGCGATTGTTATTTGTTGTCATTAGATATCATTCATTAATTACATACTTCAAGTGTCACGTGATCTACATAGCGGCCCAATAGATATTCATGCAAAAACATAGAGGTCCAATTAAAACTGTTGACTTTAAGTGATTGTCGGCTATTAATATTCTCAATGTCATAATTGTTGTCGGCTAGTGCATGTGATGTTGTCAGTTAGTATGTGATTCATTGTTTAGGTCAAATAAGTCAACGTGCCACCCTATTCAAGATTAGTGCCAACCGATCGATCAAGCAATTTGTCATGTAGTGTCAACCGATCGATCAGTGGGTCGATTGGATTTTCACCTGTTTCAAAGCATAGTCAGCCGATCGACTAAGAGTTTTGTCATTTATTGTCAACCGATCGAACAGAAGGTCGTACGGATAGCCAACCGTTTCAAGAATCCCAGCCGATCGGACAGCTTTCCTAGCCGATCGGACAGCATCCCCATCTGATCGGACAACACTGATTATTTTCACTGTTGACATTTGTTGACTCACTCGATCGGATATCCGTCTGATTCAAGTTTTTTGATAACTTTTTAGAACTGGTCGTTTGTTTGTTTGTTTGCAGGTGATTCAAGATACACAAAGTGCAAATATCAAGACACAATTTGAAGATGTCAAGCGGTGGTGAAGAATTTTATAACACATTTTACAATGCTTTTACTTCAGAATCATCCGAAAGAAGATCCGAAACAAGAGATTATTCGAAAGAGATTTCAGATAATTGAAATATGATAATATGTATGGAAACCAACAGCAACCACCGAAATTAATGAAAATTGAAGACTATAACTGGTGGAAAAATCGGTTTGAGGGTTGGGTAAAAGCTTTTGCACCTGAAAGTTGGTTAAAATTAAAACAAGAATATAAAAAACCAACAAAAGAAGGAGGAGAGTTATTAACCGAAGAAGAATTCACAGAAAGAGATGTAAAAAATGTTGTAGCTGAATACAAAATGATTACATTGTTACATCAGTCAGTGAGAGAAGACATTATTTCACTACTTGAACATGAGAAAACATCAAAGGGTTTATGGGAAGCTTTTGAAAGAAATTGTACTGGTGGTGAGCTGATTATTAAAAACAAGCGTTCGTTATTGAAAAAAGAATTTGATTTGTTTGCTTGTATGAAAGGTGAAACTGTTCTACAAATGATTGAAAGATTCTGCCATCTTAAACTTGAATGGAGAGAGTTGGTGTGTCAAAAAATAATGAAGAGATCATTGATAAGTTGATAGATTCTGTTCCAAATGAAGACGACTGGTCATACTATGTCATGATTCTCAAAAACAGCAATGATATGAGCAAGGTGACTCTAGACTGGCTGATTGAGAAACTTGAGGGGCATGATCTAGAAATCAGGAAACAAAACAAAATAGGAAGCCAGCTGTATAAACAACATGTCGGTTTATACTACAGAGGAAACGTGTTTGATCAAAAGTCAGAAACGGGATTTACTGCTGGAAGCTCAAGGGATTCACCTCAGCAAAGTTCTTCAAGAGATCCGGGTTATCATTCAATTGGTTTAAACTCATCGAATCCAAACATAGTCAATTGCAATATCTCTATAGATCTGAAAAACTCTCAAAGTCTAAATGCAGAAGCTGCCAAGCAACAAATGGTGTTCTTAGCATCTGTCCTGGAATCGTACGAAAGTCTGATCGCGGGAAAAGTTAGAAACCCAAAAATGACAAAGGAAGATTATGATCAGATCGATCCAGAGGAGATGGAGCTAATTGATATTAAATGGTGCATGGCTAGCACAATGAGGAGAGCACACCGCTTCATGGAGATCACTGGAAGATCGTCTTTGGGAACTGCTGATTCGAAATTGGGGTTTGATAAAGCAAAAGTTACCTGTTTCAAATGCAAACAGAAAGGACACTTCAAGAGAGAGTGTACAAACAGGGAAACTGATGAACCCACGGATCCATTCAGATATGATTATTACAAGAAAGTAATCTATCATCGCAGCAATGGATCATCAAATGTGAATCAGAAACAGATCGATGAAGGATCGTCAAAGGAAAGATCTAGGGCGATGGCGGTTATTTACGACGATGAAGGTTATGATTGGAGTCAAATTCTTCCTAAGAAGATTGTGTTGGATTTGCATTTGTAGCCGATGCTGCTTATGATAATTGGTGGAGAAGGGACAGTGCTCGATGTGAGATTAGAAAATTGAATGAACCATTCAAAGAAGCTCGGAGAGCCAAAAGATGGAATGATGAATTGGAATGTTACATGGATCCACAGGGTAATCCAGTGGTTGATCCGACAATGGTGGATTTTGATGCAGTAACAAATCTGTTTCCAGATCAGGATACTTATAACACAAGAAGGTTATCTGAAAAAGGTTATGAGGCTGATCTGTTGAATAAAATTAAAGAAATCTGTGAAGCAAGTCTGCCAAAGGTGGTAGAAATGAAGAAGAGGAAAGAAGAAGAGCTAAAAAAGCTGGTAGAGGAGGTGAAGAGAACGACAAAGGATGCTGTTGAGGAAGAACAGAAGATAGAAGAAGAAGATCAGAAAGTTGAAACAGAAGAATCATCGGTGCTGAAAGAACATGAGGTAAACGAATCTTCTGATTTATCAAATGCTGAAATTGTTGATAAAAATGAAAACAAGTGCAGGAATTGCATAGAAATGTGCAAAGCCTGTACCGAAAAAGATGAAATAATAAAAACATAAGATATTGAAACAAATAAACCTGAAAATGTTTTCAAAATAAAATGTTAAGAAATGATTGAAAAAGAAGAAATTTTGAAACAAAAGGTTGAAAAGCTGACACAGAAATGTCATGATTTTGAAAAAGAAAATGAGATTTTGAGATAAATGTGTACAGCAAAATGTGTTGGTTGTGTTGAAAAAGAAAACAAGTTTCAAGATTTTCAAAAAGAGTATGATAATTTGAAATGGTTAAGTCAGAGAGTACAAGAAGCTTATGATGCTTTGAAGAGACAAGTCAAATGTTTTGACGAAAGATTATCTGAAACTTTAACAACCAAAGAACTGTATGAGAGAAAGTTTAAAGAAAAGCAACTTGAATTAAACAAGTGTGTTGATGAAGTTCCTAATCTTAAACAAGTTCTGGTTGAAAAAGAAAAGATTGTTACAAAACTTCAAAGTTATCATAACTCTTCGTACATTCTCGAACGCATTTTCAACATCATACCAGATGACAAAGATACTGACAAGAATAAAAAAGGTATTGGTTCAGAATATCATCAGGTACCACCACCATTGAGAAACAATTATACTTTTTATGATGAGGAAAAGGTGGCAAAAGGTCTGAACATAGTTGACCAATTACCTGAAAGTATCGATGTGACTTACGCCAAATCTGATGAAGCTAATGATTCAGAGGTGGTAAGTAAGGTTGTTGAAAGCGTTTTGAAAGATGAGTCAACCAAAGGTAAGTCTGAATCACATGATGAAAATGAGGGAAATTTTCATGATGGCTATCTTAAACAGTCAAAATCTGAGAAAGTTGTGAATGATGATTCCAAAGGATTGGTTTATACCATGATTGGATCGGACAAATTATTCTTAGATATTGTACTCCCGATTCAAAATGTGATTTCAGAAAAAATTGACAAAGTGTTTAAACTGGTTGAGATTGAGAAATCAGAAATTTCAAAATTCGTTGGGAAAAACAAGAAAACTTTTTATAACAAGCCTGGTTACAAAAAGAAGAATATGAAGGCTGGTTTGGGTTAAAAAAAGAATCAAAATTGGAAACAAAATGAAAAACCGAATTTTCAGCAAAAGACTAACTTTGTTCACGGGAAAAGTTCGGAAGAAGAGAAAGAACTCCAATTTAGACGACAGTCTAATGAAGAGTTCTATGCTCAGAAAAAGAAACAACAACAGGCTAAAGATGTTTCAAAGAAAACGTGTTTTAAATGTGATCAAATTGGACATGTTGCACGCAAGTGTCCAAAGTCAAAGCCTGTTGATGTTGAAAAACAGAAATGTGAGAATGTGAAACAAAAGTCTACCAGATTTGATTCCAAACAAACTTAGAGGCATAACACAAATAAGTTTGTTTCGAATCAAACTTGGAACCAAAACAGACCAGGTCTGATTCAAGACAAACCCAGAATTCTCACACACCCAGATTCAGAACAACACAAAGTTGGCAAACATCAGTTGATATGACAAAGCCAAATCAGTTTTGGAAACCAAAAGTTGTTGTTCAAAGTCAAATAATCAAAACGAGTCACGATTTTACAAGAGAAGTGCTTCAAAAGGACAGAACTAGGTGGTTAAGAAACAAGTGATTTCTGTGAATGAAGAAAAAGTTAAAGTTAAAGATGAAAAAGTTTTTGTACGAGACGACAAAGATTTTCCATCATTGAATAAAACTTATTGTGTTGAAATGCCTAAGGTCAAACAGACCTGGGCTAAATTGTTCAAGTAATTGAGTTTTTGTGAATGTGCAGGTGCTCATGAAGTTTGATTGTCAAGGAAGAGAATTGATGAGCAGCCTGGCACAGGAAGAGAAGGCCGTTGAACCCTGGTTTGGTTGAACAGGGAGTTTATCAGTTTTTGTACACAAATAAACAATATTTCAAAAACCCTAAAAATTGAAAAATTAAAAAAAAATGTTGCTTGAATACGCTGAAACCCTCACGGCTGAACAAACATGATTACTTTCACAAGATTGAAAATTCAAACTGTCGAAAATCAATGGGTTGTAAATCATGGGGGTACATTATATTTTCTGTAATTCAGTGCACGAAAAGCAGAAAAGGATGGCGAGACAAAGCTATCAGTATCAGGTTGTCAAATTTTCTTTAAATGGTTTTGCATTTTAGGGGGAGTAAGAATTTCAAAAAATACAAAAACATTTGAAAATTTGAAAAAACCAAAAACATGATAAAATTCAAAAATTGAGTTTTGTGTAAAAAGAGGAAATGATAGTACATCAATAGACAATCACAGTACGCTAAAGAAATGGAATGTTTTAATGTGATAAACAGTCTCATTGATGATATGCCAGTAGGTTTTTACACGCTTAGTAGATTGTTTTCGAGATATAAACCTAAATATCAAATACTTGCTTATCTCGTGGGGAACATCTCTCGGATATATGGGTAACCCCTGAAATCTTGTTTGAGAGATTGCCTGATTCTAAGATACTAGGTCTTTATACTGTTTGATATCTGGGGTATTATACCTAGTCTTCTGATTTTGCGGAAGCAATGGCCTAGACCTCGTATAATACTTTACGCGCTTATAAAGCTTACCCTCTACATAAAAATTGATAAAATATCGAAAGATACGAATCAATTGCCGTTGAAGAAAAGATTCTCTAAAAGGAACACACCTTAAGTCGAGCCTTCATCTCTTTGACTGAACGGAAGTTCATACTTGAGCTCTCAAGGTCTCGCACTAACCCAGAGAACAGATATCAAATTGGTATACTCACCTGTAAGACTGAATCTAGGGAATTTTGATACGGGAGTATATTCTGAGATGGGACACACGAATAAGTTTAAGTTCTTAAAACACTAATTCGTATCTTGAATCAATTAAACTTTGTGTGAAAATTTAAGTGGATCAGTATACTGACAATCTAAGTGAATCATTTAGAACTTAAAGTGTTTAAAGCTCAACGGTACTAGTGATTTGTCATAAACTGATATGATCCTCTAACGCGAACTCAAACAAAAATATTGTCTGTAAATATGTTTGTAAATATTTCTTTACTACTTTATGTTTCAGAAAAATACAAAAAGATTTTGATTTCACTTTAGTTTCGACAACCGATGACCGAGAGCTGAGTTTCAAATTCTAAGTATGCTGAATGTGTTTCTATAAATAAAACAAGTTCATTAAGTTGAAACTTGAAGTTTAAACTCAAAAATAAAAAATAGTTTGTGATATCTCCAAGGTCATTAATTTGGACTTGGATGATAATCTGTGAGGGAGTTGGTTGCTTAATCTGTTATATAGAGATAGTTTTCGGTTTGGTTGCTTAACTCGTCAAATCTTTGAAGTTTTTTGATAAGGGAAGTTGAAATGTTTTTAAAAAGTGCTAGGTTACGATTCCTGGACAACTGAAAATGTTTTTACTATAAAAAAAATATTTTAGTATATGTTGAGAGAGCCAGGTCATCAATCCTGGAGGTTCAAAATGTTTTACTTATGAATGTATGAGATTTGCAGATGGTATTCCAGATTACGATCCCGACAGCTGAGTCTAAGGGGGAGTCTGAAGACAAGCTCAACACAAGGGAGAGCGTGCATTCAAGGAGCCAGGTAACTATTCTGGAGGAGCTTGTATCCGGAAAGCCAGGTGTCGATCCCAAAAGCACGGAAGCTTGACGAAAGGGGGAGCCTGAAGGAAGAGTCTATCGAAAGGAAGGGCAACGGAAGCCTGAAGACAGATCCACGAGGATTCTGTTCGAGAAAGAAGGAGTCTATGGTTGCTGATACCGTCAAAGTTTCAAGAAGACTCAAAGAGAGAGAAAAAGACAAGACGCTACGAGATTGACTGCGGCAATATCCAAGGGGGAGTCTGTTAGTGCAGTAATGTATATCGCCTCCGTCAATCAAGTCCGTAGCAGATTCAGAAGAAAATAAGAGCTTTTATTGTAATATTTAGATAAAAAGGCAAGGTGGCAATCTTGTAAATAAGGAAACCTTCCTTATGCCTTGGCCTATAAATAGGAGCTTTAGGGTTCTCATTTAAGACTTTTGCGAGTTTGGAGCTCATTTGGTGATCTTAGAGTTTGAAGGCTAGAGAGAGAAACTAGTGAGAGAAAGGTGATTCACGGTGATTGTACTCGTCATATCTTTCAATGGAATCACGTTAAATTGTACGTTCTTGTGTCCGGACACGTTTGTGTACAGATTCCGCACGTCACACATTCGGTTCGCAATCGTTTCGGAATCAAAACCGGTCCTAACACCCTCATCACACCGTTCCACCATGTGAGTGCTCTTTTCTGGAACACACTCGATGCAAACTCAACTTTTCGCTCGTTTGGGCATTATACATGACAAAACGTGCTTTCAAGATTCTCAAACCACTGTAGGAACCCAGTAGTTCCTTCAGACCCAGTAAATGCGAGTGGTTTAGCTGAGTTAAACTGTTTATAGTTGCACGGAGCTGGTGCATTGTTTTTATTGTTGTTTGCTTGATTTAACTGGGGTTACTAGGTTTGGGAGCACAACAGTGATTTGCTGAGCGATTATGGCTGCCATGGCGGCATCTTGAGTTTGATCACGTCGAGGAGGCATTCTAAAAGAGCAGACTAACATGAGAGAAAACGAGTGAAAAGGATATTGGATATTCAAAATTGAACGTTAAAAATATTGACAAAGCATGAGGATTGTGACCATTTGTTTGTTACCCAAAACAAACAAACGACACGGTGACTATTCAAAGTAAGTTGGTCTTTATAATGTATCACGAAGATATGCTTTAACCTATAGGTGGACACTCACCCCAAGAGTTCTGATGTGTGTAAAATGCAACATATAAATTACATCAAAGGAGGCATAAAACTAACCCTTTTTTAGTACTAATGTTGGAAAAAGTGTGTTTTTCTTTTCCTTTTGTAATTTCAGGACCAAATGAGATTAAACGAGCAAAAGGAACAAATATGCAGCAAAAACTAACATAAATACAAAGAAAAGGAATAAACGTGGCATGCCCGACCCCTCGACAGCACCTCCACAAGCAAAAACAAGAAACAGAAGGCTGACCACGGCCCGTGCCCACTGAACACGGGGGCATGGTCAGATGTCTGCAGAAATGGACAAAGCTGTAGAAGCTTCTATGCCTACCACAGGGGGTGTGCCCAGCTCAGCACGGAGCGTGGTCAACGCTAAGATTTGCAGCTTGCAAATCTTGATAGTACAGATACGCTTCTGCACACGGGGCCGTGTGGAGCTTAATATAGACAATTGCAATTAATGAAGGAAGAGAAAGGAGATGGCCACGGGGGCGTGTCCAGCGGACACGGGGCCGTGGCCGGGCTTCTATTCAGACTATAAATAGGGGTGCTTGGCTCACTTCAAAGGCATCCCTTGGCAAACCACCTCTCTCCCACTTTGCCACCACTCCACCACCACTACAACACCCACATCCACCACCATCATCCATCATCCACCTTAGAGTGTGTGTAGTAGTCTCGGGATCCAAGATTGATCGTAAGAGTTCTTGTCAATCAAAGGCCATGTTTTGCTAAGTCTCTTACACCACTTGGTGAAGACAAGCATTTAATGTATTACTTTTGATTTTTAATCTTTTCGAACTTTTTATTTGGTTTTGTATTAATGACTTTAATAACTAGTTTTTATGTTGAAGGTGAAACTTCTTTATCATTTATCCATGGTGTCTTGGCATTACTTTACTGTGTATATAAAGTAAAAGATTTTCACCATTCATATCCCTACGGTCTATATAGAGATATGTTGGCTACCTGGTCGGGGGTTAAGGGAATGGTTCAGTAAGGTTCTTGCCTTATTCAGTGTATAGATCCTGCAAGGACCTGGGTCAAGCTTACTAGGACCTCCTTCAATACCCACTGGTATTGGATGGCGGGGGTGCGAATGGCTTGATCCCCTCATATGTAAACTACTATTAATACATTAAACCGGCTACTTGGGATTGTATCCCTGCTGACTCAAACCACTCACCTTCAAAAGAGGGGCCTGCCACTTTTCGCATTAATAACTTAATTAATTATCTTCCAATATTCCAACCCTTTGGGATTGTATCCTTGCTGACTCAAACCACTGGGTTGAGGGTAACGTCACCTTCAAAAGAGGTGCCTACTACTATAACTTAGATAATCTCTTAAAAAGTGCAAAAGTGAGGAAATCATCAAAGGATACATTAAAGGCGAGTCGGATCCAAGTGATTCATCTTGTCTATCTGTTTTATTTGGGGAAAAATCTAGGGTTCTTGAACTTGAACCGAATTGAACCTCAAATTTTTGCTAAGATCTGTTAGTATTAGTATAGTTGCATGTTATAGGAAGTAAATCAACTGAAGTTGTTTGTGGATTTGCCCAATTTTGAACAAAAACCTCAAACCCTGTTTTTGAACCGAAAAAGATGAAATTGAAGGGGTAAACGGTTTGATTTCGAAAAAACGACACTTGGGGTTTCATTTTCGGGGAAACCCGCCCCTACTCAACCAAAACTTTTCAAGTTTTCGAAACCGGGTCGAAAAATGGGATTTTTGGGAAAGAGACGCCTGAGCACGGGGTCGTGCTCAGCGAGCACGGGGGCGTGGCTAGCAAAACTCAGCCGAACACGGGGCGTGGCCAGTGGCCACGGGCCGTGTTCAGCTTGTTGTTTTCAATTTTCTTCGGAAATTTATTGTTTCGTGCAAATTGTTTTATGTGTTCTTTCAGATGGCCAGGAAATTCACGAGCTTCAATCAAAATGAATGGAATTATCAGGCCCGATTTGAAGTTCTCAAGACAAGGCCCGAGGAAAATCCAAGACAAGTATGCCTCGAGACCCTAGAAGTTGTGGGACAGCTAGATCGTTTCAAAAACCTAGTCACAAGTCCAATTAGGGCGGCCCTCTACAGTAGACTCGATTCGGTCCATGAATATGCCATGGAGTTCTATAGCACGTTCGCGTTCGAAGCTAAAGTAGAGCCGTTTGATGAGTAAGGGGTTGAATTCCGTTGTGCTGGGGAAGTACTTTCAATCTCTATTGCACAGTTTGGGGCAATAATTGGGTTGTTTTCCGAAGAGGATGCCGGAGACAAAGAAAACACGGGAGGTCTCCCTGAAATATCGCCAAACATGTGTCAAACGGCATGGTCTCAAATCGGGGAATGACCATATGATCCAAGCCAAACCAAGAGCTCTCAGTTGCGGGACCCTCTCTACCACTACATTCACATGGTCCTTAGCAACTCCCTCAATCAACGGCGTGACAGTACCGGTGTTGTTAGCCTACGTGATTTGACGGTCTTACACTGCATCCATACATGTGTCCCTCTTGATGTTCTACACTTGCTCCTCCGTAACATGCGCTTGAACCAACTAGCTACTGCCCCGACACCCATCTTCTTCGGAGGATGGATCTACCGCCTTTACAAGAATTTTGTTTAAAGAATGCCAAAATCTTTCCGTAAGGGTCCATGGTCGGGAAAAGTGGATCTCATTGTATACCGCTCAATGGGAATCATCAACGATGTGGGTGACGGCACAGTCCGCTTTCAAACCGTTCAGGGGCATGTTTGGAACCCACAAGAGCCTCTCGTTCTTCATGCCGCACCAATGCGTCCTCCTCCTCAGTTTCAGGGCCATGCGGGCTCATCCTCCTCTCAAGGGGGTGGTTTTCCTAACTTTTAAAGCTTACATGATCTTTTGCAGGAAAACCTCTTATGCACCCGTAACACCTACAACATGGCCAGCAACACCTACACCCGGGTCGGAGCAATAGAGAGGAACGTCTCTGACATGCAGGATGACATCAGCCACATCCGGGAGCACATAGTGTTTCGAGGAGGAGACGATGAAGATGAGGACATGGATTGATGCGGAGGTTTTGAAGGTGGTGTGTTACGGATGCAGCTTCTACCAAGTTAACCCTTTATCCCACGAACAATTAACTGCCCTGCGTGCCAAAGTTTGAACAATTTACTTTCTTTAACACTTTTACTTTTCTGCATTTTATTTTTAGTTTGTGTGATGTGGATGATTAACGTTGGTATGATTAGGACGGTTGTTATTTGTTGTGTGGTGTGGTATTTAAGCAAAACAGGTACCCATGAAGCTTGGAGGCACTAAGTACTAGTGCTACATAAGCCTGGAAACCCAAACCGAAAGCCAAACACCTGTTTTCATTTATTGCAGACTGTCACCACGTGGCCGTGCTCAGCCACCACGCCCCCGTGTCCACCACCCTGTACCTCCTGTTGTCTAAAAACTGCCCGCCACGGGGTCGTGTCCACCAGGCATGCCCCCGTGGTCACCTTCTGTAAGTTGCTGTTACTGGCACTCTGACCATGGGGCCATGCTCATTCAGCACGTGGTCGTGTCCAGGTGCCCAGTATCACCGAACCTTGTTTTTAAACACCTTTTTACACATTCAATCAACCTAAAAACTTATTTTTGGGACACATTGAGGACAATGTGTAATTTAAGTGGGGGGGGATGCTAAAACCTTGAATTTTGCAAGTCCTAATAACAAGCCTTACACAAAACTCTATTGGAACCGCTAATCACCCCAAAATATTTTCAAAAACTTTTCGTTTTTTTTACGTGTCTTGGTTTAATTTGGGAATAACAAGTTCAAAAAAGGTTATATTTTTACAAATTTACCATAGATAGCGTCATGATAAAAAGAATCAACATAAGAAAATTATGAAACGACATGACAAATCTAGTTAAAATTTGATTATATATACTTGATCACATTATAAACCCATTCCCACAATAAGTGAGTTTTGAGCCTTTATTGAGCATACAATCATACATCTTTAAACTAAATGCTCATTTTTCATTTCTTGTGTGAATAGCCACTTGGTTCTTACGACTCTAGAACTTGCCACGACGATACATTCCTTGTCCTTACCAACTTAAACCCAAGTAAGTAAATGATGGAGGCATTAGGACTAACCCATTTTTCTTTCAACACCATTATTTTTCATTTTCTTTATCACCTACCCAAAATCCCCCTAGTTAACCCCTTTGAGCCTAAACCTTTTCATTTCTAAACCCACAAAACAAACACCTTTACCCACCAAAACCCTTTTTCTTTTCAACCCTTTTATTTTAGTAAAAAGCTCGGTTTTCTTGTCACGCTTCTTTATTTTCAACCCTTTTATTTTAGTAAAAAGCTCGGTTTTCTTGTCACGCTTCTTTATAAAAAAAATGAAAGTCTAGCAATAAACAAACAAGTTTCTCAAAGAAACTTTGTTTGAGGATGCTTAGTTTGAATAGAAGTCATAAAAACAAAAAGTTTTACGACGACCGATGCTTTTTACGCTTTTAGCCCTTTTTACTAACCACTAACCCAAAACCACTTACCCTTAGCCCAAGCCTAACCCTTCCCCAAGTCCTCTTGATATTTACAAAGGTTTATAGTTAAAAAGGAGGAGGATTGATTGCTTGGCAAGCATATGGTAGAAGTAAGTTCCATGCCGGTCTCGAGTGTTTCACAAAAATACATCTTCGGCCGAGTGTTGAGTGATCTCCCGTGAGGTATGTGAACTTGTATATAAATGGAATTTTAAAGAGGCATGTTGTGCCCAAATAAGTAATTTCTCTTATGAAACGTTCTAAATAAATCATAACGAATACGATTGTAAATAGTACAAAAATAAAACCCAATAAAGATCTTAGATTCCCGACACTCAAGTCAAGCCCAAAACTTCTCTTCTACCTATTCCATTTGGGTGTGTAAGCCACATAATAAAGAGTTTTGCTTGAGGACAAGCAAAGATTCAAGTGTGGGGGTATTTGATGTGTGTAAAATGCAACATATAATTACATCAAATGAGGCATAAAACTAACCCTTTTTAGTAGTACTAATGTTGGAAAAAGTGTGTTTTTGTTTTCCTTTTGTATTTTCAGGACCAAATGAATAAACGTGGCATGCCCGACCCCTCAATAGCAACTCCACAAGCAAAAACAAGAAACAGAAGGCTGACCACGGCCCGTGCCCACTGGACACGGGGGCGTGGTCAGATGTCTGCGGAAATGGACAAAGCTATAGAAGCTTCTATGCCCACCACGGGGGCATGCCCAGCTCAGCATGGGGCGTGGTCAATGCTAAGATTTGCATAATCTTGCAAATCTTGATAGTACAGATACGCTTCTGCACACGGGGTCGTGCCCAGCGAACACGGGACCGTGTAGAGCCTAATACAGACAATTGCAATTAATGAAGGAAGAGAAAGGAGATGGCCACGGGGGCATGTCCAGCGGACACGGGGCCGTGGTCGGGCTTCTGTTCAGGCTATAAATAGGGGTGCTTGGCTCACTTCAAAGGCATCCCGTGGCAAACCACCTATCTCCCACTTTGCCACCACTCCACCACCATCATCCATCATCCACCTTAGAGTGTGTGTAGTAGTCTCGAGATCCAAGATTGATCGTAAGAGTTCTTGTCAATCAAAGGCCATGTTTGGCTAAGTCTCTTACATCACTTGGTGAAGACAAACATTTAATGTATTACTTTTGATTTTTAATCTTTTCGCACTTTTTATTTGGTTTTGTATTAATGACTTTAATACCTAGTTTCTTATGTTGAAGGTGACACTTCTTTATCATTTGTCCGTGGTGTCTTGGCATTACTTTACTGTCTATATAAAGTAAAAGATTTTCACCATTCATATCTCTGCGGTCTATATAGAGATATGTTGGCTACCTGGTCGGGGGTTAAGAGAATGGTTCAGTAAGGTTCTTGCCTTATTCAGTGTATAGATCATGCAAGGACCTAGGTCAAGCTTACTAGGACCTCCTTCAATACCCACTGGTATTTGATGACGGGGATGCGAATGGCTTGATCCCCTCATATGTAAACTATTATTAATACATTAAACCGGCTACTTGGGATTGTATCCCTGCTGACTCAAACCACTTAGCCGAGGGTAACGTCACCGTTAAAGTGGGGCCTACCACTTTTCGCATTAATAACTTAATTAATTATCTTCCAATATTCCGACCCTTTAGGATTGTATCCTTGCTGACTCAAACCACTGGGTTGAGGGTAACATTACCTTCAAAAGAGAGGCCTACTACTATAATGTAACACCTCGAAAAATTTCGTCCAATAATGTCTTGACACGTGTCATAAGGTTCCGGTATGTGAAAACATACTTTAGAGGGACTAAAAGTGACAAACAGTGAAAACTATGGAACGTAAGGGTCCAAAGTGTCAACAATGGATAAATAGACTCTATGATAACCCTACATAATGTTTATAACCTTAAACGGATGGTTCATGGGTCATACGACGCGGAAATTGCACAAAAGTGAAGTATTGTAAACTATAGGGGCCAAAAGTGTCAACATGTTCAATTTATACCTCTGAGTGAACTTTTGGCAGACCCGAAGCTTTGAGAAGCTAAAATATACTCACTAGAATATGTGGTTAAAATTTCATGAAGTTTCGTCAACGTATGAGAAAGTTATGGCCAAAACCGTACTTAAGGGACTAAAAGCGTCAAAGTCGAATTTCATGGCTTTTCGGTTGAGCGCAAAGTTATCCGAGGACATTACCATGTTGGTAAAAGTCCTAAGGTTCTTAAAAACCAAGTTTGGGGGTTTACGAGTCGAGAAAAGCAGCCGAAACATCACACGCAAGCTCAGGGACTAAAGCTGTCAAGAATGAAACTTATTTGGCTGAACCAGGGGTCAGGCGACCCGCCTGGTAAAGCCCAAGCGGGCCGCGTGGGTCTGCCAGCGAGCAGAAAATCGTATTTGGGTTATTTGGGTCCGATTTTAAGTGCAATACAGCTATGTTTCGCCTCCAAATGCTCCAATTATAAGCCATGCATGGCTATGACTACAATAAACCTAAAGATTTCAGCTTTAAATCCAAATTGATCCCATTCTTGAGCATTTACAATTGGGAACAAGAACTCTCAAGACTTGCAAGGGCTCTCAAGACTTCCTGGAGCTAATCCGACCATCAAAGCTGATTTCTAGTGTTCACTAAACATCTATAGGACCTTTACTAGAGCTTCCCGGTAAAATTGTACCTACGCTTACTTAGGAATGCGGCTGAGTTATTATTCTTGCTATTTAAGACAGGAACTAGCTCAGGTAAATACTTTTAACTTATTTTCCCTTATACGGGCTTGGGATACGGTATTATAAAAATACCGCTTGGTCGGGTGTAGAAACTGTTTAATCGGAGATGATTAAATTGCATAATCCCGTTTTAATCTGTGTTGATTGATAACAAATAACATTGGGGGTTAATGACCGTGTCCTGGATATCCTTGGCTCATTTTAAAAAGTGAATGGCCACGACGTAAGCACAAGGTGTAGACAGAACACCTCCTGTTGCATATGTATAACGTATACTCACTCGTGAGATTATCTTCTTGTGAGATTATATTTGTGGTGTGTCGATTAATCTTGTCCGGCTTGTATTGTATAATCACCGGCCCTAAATGTTGGACAACCATGTAAATCGGATACAAGATTTTTATTAATAAAATTGTCCCAAGTATAAAGATTAATTTTGCCTCTGTGCATTTTAATCGATGTGTCAAGATATTTTGTGCCGTTTGCACTCGAATCACTTTTCAAACTCTTTTTCCAAAATGAGTCAGTTAATTGTATTTACCAGTGTAAACTGACGTATTTTCCAAAAGGTTAAGTGACAGGTACTATGCGTAATTGGCTGGGAGCTCGGGGCGTCACTAGGGAATCTTGCAAGTCCTAGATGCCTAAAGTCTATTGAACAGCTTTCTATTATTGATCCGCCTGTGGATCCTTTACCTTCCGTTGTAATACTTTGACATTACTTATATTCGGAATGTAATATATCTATCTTGTGCTTCCGCTGTGCATTATTATATTGTGTTGTTTGTCTATGATGACGCCAACTACGTCACTATACTCCCCACCGGGCCCACCGGTGACACGTGGAAAATTGGGGTGTGACAGGTTGGTATCAGAGCCAACATTGAGTGAATTAAACACTATCCTAATGTGTTTAATCTCAGTGACACAATTGCACATACTTGAGTCTAGACTTAACATAGGAATACTCCCGATTCTAACATGAAATTTACTGCTTCCGATTATTTTTATATTGGATACGTCGCCAAGCGAAGAAGCCGTAATAGGAGTTCTCCACACCGGAGCCCGAGATGCTGAGTCTCGTACCGCGGCTAAAATGGAACGAACATCCAAGGAGAAAGCATTCAGAAATAAGATGAAGAAGAAACTCCTTTTACTGAAAATCGTTTTCCTTATTAGTCCTTATAAGGACATAATTATCTTTTAATGCCTACGGGCCAAACTTATTTAAAACATCCATTAGTGATGTAGTGCCTACGGGCCAAACTTATTAAACATCCAATAGTGATGTAGCGCCTACGGGCCATACTAATTGTCATATAAGACAAAAGGCAGTGGTGGTCTATGACTCCCTGTCAAGAAAAGGTAATGAACTTTGATTCACACCTAAATGCCTTGATCCCAGACGATCATGGCTTATAAATTAAACTTGTCCGCGTGACTAAGCCTTTTGTGCTATTACTAAATGCCTTGATCCCAGACGATCATGGCTTATAAATTAAACTTGTCCGCGTGACTAAGCCTTTTGTGCTATTACTAAACGCCTTGATCCCAGACGATCATGGCTTATAAATTAACTTGTCTACGTGACTAGGCCATTTGTGCTATTATTAACTTATAAATTAGGATTTATGATAAAATCCTGAATAAAATAAATATCCTTCCTTCCCTGCCAGTAGGCATTTTTAAAAAGAATCTTAAAGGTGAAATCTAGCCTACGCGGCCAAAATGGTGAAACCTACCCAAGGGATTCAGATCCTTGTTAACGCCTAAGAACGTGTTAGCACTCCTGACAAATGTGATTCGATAAATCACAACAATCAAACTTATATTGGATTCTTCCAATTTTCTTATCTAGCCTAGTGATTTAGAAATCATGGCTTGTGTCATCCTATAAGATGATCACATTATAAACATCCGATAGTGATGAAGTGCCTCCGGGCTAAACTTGTTGTCCGATAAGACAACGACGGTGGTGGTCTTTGACCTCCTGTCTAAAAGTGTTGGACCAGGTCCAAGCATAATAGTCGGTAGGATCCATACAATCTCGACTAATAACATCTGAGAAGATGATCATATTATAACCATCCCTCAGAAGGGGAACGCCCACGGGCTATGCCTATTGTCCTAAAGGACAAAAGACAGTTGAAGTCTACAACTCCCTGTCAATAGAAGGTAATGAACGTGGTTCGAACCTTAAATGCCTCGATTCTCTGAAATCATGGCTTACAAAAAATTTAGAACTGTCCTTGTGACTAGGCCTTATGCGCCACTTTAATATCCTTAATGTTTTATAACTAGGATAAATTATAATGGAAAATACTAGTTAAATATAACTAACAAGTTAACCAATATGGTTTATATTACCATGGTTGATAAATCGTCAAAGATGATGATTCCATAATAATCTCTGAATAAATCATTGTTAATAATTATGTAGCAATCAAGCTACATGGCTGGATTAGATGAAGTTAACAGTCGTTTGAAGGAAAGCAATGATACTACCAGAATTAGTGTAACTGGAGCAGAACTGCAGGCAATGATAGATTATGCTGTTACTCGAGCTCTTGATCGACAGAATGATGAATCAAATGATACCCACTCCAAGACTCTATCTATGGCTTATAGTAAGCCCCCTCCTAAAACATATGAGTCAAGGGGGACGATGATCATGACTTGTCAAATCAAAGGAGTATTCCGTCCAGACAAGTTGTGTTTCATCAAGAGGCACCAGTTAAGACCTGTTCATATAAATATTTTATCTCCTGCAAGCCCAGAGACTTTACAGGAGAAAATGGGGCCATCGATTGCATGACATGGCTCGATGAGATGGACGCCGTTGTTGACATCAGCGGTTGTGCGGAGCAAGATGTTGTGAAATTTGTTTCACAATCATTTAAAGGAGAAGCGTTGGCATGGTGGAGATCATTGCTCCAAGCCACGGGGAAAGTTCTACTCTACGACTTATCTTGGGGTCAATTTGTTGCTTTAGTCAAGGAAAACTATTGCCCTCAGCATGAAGTAGAAAAGATAGAATCAGACTTCTTGACTTTGGTCATGGAAAATTTGAATTGTCCGGCATATGTGACAAGTTTCAACACTATGTCCCGCCTAGTTCCTTATTTAGTCACCCCTGAACCTAAACGCATAGCGCGTTTCATTGGAGGCCTAGCACCGGAGATAAAAGGAAATGTTAAAGCATCTAGGCCAACCACATATAGGTCCGCGGTGGACTTATCCTTATCTCTCACCTTAGATGCAATCAGACTTCAGTCTGTTAAGGCTTCTGGCAAGAGAAGAAGAGAAAGAAAGGAGGAAAACCCTCATCAAACTAACAAGAAGAAGAAGGGAAGCTCGGAGCATGGGAAAGATTCCGAGTTGAGGAAGAACTCGAGTCAGTCTGATAACAGACCCAAATGCAATAACTGCAAAAAGCAGCATTTTGGAAAATGTACAATAGACCCACGCGCTAAATTGTGTGGAATTTGCAAGACCAAGGGCCACAAAACCTTAGATTGCAAGGGGTTAAAGAACGCCACGTGCTACAACTGTAACGACGAAGGACACATCAAAACCAACTGCCCAAAGCTTATAAAGAAGCCTGGGAGGCCAGGAAAACAAATGCATGAGTCTTCCGGATGAATGCTAGGAAGGATAACTATATAGCAGGTATTTTTCCTTATCAAGCAGTTTATGCAGAAATTTAATTGATACTGACACATGTGATTCAATAATGAACGATCACTGTTGAGAACTGTTGTCTCCGTCTTAGTAGGACTTCGGTCATTTTATGCGAAGAAGGATCTGGCCAATGATACTTTAGAAAATGCTTCAACAAACCTTAGATGGATATTTTATATCTAAATAGGAATCACTCTTTCTGATATTCCTATGGCAAGCTTTCAAGCTACCTAAATTCTTTAATATAATAAAGACAGATGTGACGTTTTGATCCTCTGTCAAAAAGGTAATGGACTAGGCCCAAACCTTTAATGCCATTGATGGTCTTTCGCGACCTAGGCTAAGTAATGTTAATATATTTTAAATAACGTTCATTAATAATGTTAGTGCTATAATAGCCTGTATAGGTGATTGACACCATGGTTAGTATATATTAAGGCCATCAGAGTGAAAAATAGCAGTTGTTGGATTTCAACTATGAAATTGTTTTATTGGTATTAGGAACCAATATCGAGTATGGCAAACTCGGGTAAGATAACAGTCAATCGCGCCATTGATGACGCGACACATGCTAATGATGCTGAAATTGTAAACCTTAGAATTTCCAAAGATGTTCTTCAAAATATGATAGACGCAGCCGTTGGAAAAGCTGTGAACAAGGCTGTGAAAAAGTTAAAGGAGCCCCATGCTGCTCGGTCCAAGTTTTATCTAGGACCACATTTCCTTGCTCTTAAGGAGGATCTCGTTCAAGCCTCGGATGCAAAGGATGAACTAAAAAGGAAAAGGGAGGTAGATAACTCCCAGAGTTCTAAGAAAAAGAACAAACAAAAGTCTGACAAGAAACCAGTATGTAAGACCTGCAAGAAGCGCCATTATGGGAAATGCAGGCTCAAACTAAGATCCAAATCACAGCCCAGGGTTTGTGGGATCTGCAAGTCTAAGGGACATAAAGCATTGGACTGTAAGGACATGAAGAATGCAGTTTGTTTTGGCTGTAATGAGAAAGGCCACATCAAGACTACGTGCCCTAAATATGTCAAGGGAAATGCGGCGGAGGAAGTAAAGCCAAAAAAATTGAAAGCGCTTAAGATGCCTAAGCTGGCCATAAATAATGACATCAGGTACAATTCCTTGTCGTTTTATCCGTAATTTAAATGCTAAGAGTTTTTATTTTGGTTCGGATACCAGTAAATCCTTCATAAACCATAAGCTTAGTAAACTTTATATTAGCCACAAGGTATAAATTACCGAGGAAACCTTAGTAACCGATTCTTCTCGTATCGGCAAGGGATCCTTCCGAAAGATCTAAGAGTACTCTTTCTTCGCATAGAATACGACAACATATGTTATTTTAATTATTATTTTCCTCTTTTTTTCTTCTCATTGTTTTATATCGCCTGCGAATGCCAAACTGTGTTTGATAAAAGTGCCATATGGGGATTTGCGTATCCTAGTGTGTCCCATAGATTGCTTCCATGCCTGATCAGTATGGAGGTTTAATGCATGGGATCCCTGAAGATTTCCCAATAGTCATATTGTACTAAAGTCGACTAGTAGTATTCAAAGAAGATATCCTATATAAAAATGTCCTTATAAGTATCTCTACTTAGGGCATCTTTGCAATGGTAAGAGGAATGTGTCATTTATCTGACACCGACAGCGATAGATGAGCCAAAGCCTGAGAGTACGGAAATCTCTGACATCTTTATGTGTCATAATTAGCTTCCTTATAAGAATTACCATGTTCACCTCTTGAGAGGCAAGTAGAGTTAAGATCTATATCCCATTTCGGGTTATTCTATTATGAAACCTTCAAGGTAGCTAGTACCATCATTGGAAGAATCGAAACCCCGATTAAGTAAGTTTTAAAATAAACGATTCATATAGCCTAACTCGATATCCTGAAGAAATCGGTATTGTTAATTAAGAAAGAAGGTTCATTCTGCTGATGCATTGAATACCACAACCCAAATTAGGCAACAATTAAGAATTTCCATCAGCTGCCCAGGATCGTCGATTGTTCGACTAACTGTGAGAATTAACTATCCCTTAAGATTAGTTTTAAGTAATGGTTGGAAGAACCATTTCACATTAAGATAAGCATTCCTATAATAGTGATGTATAAGTATCAAGGCTACTCCTTTGGGGACCTTGCATAGATGGAATGTTAATTATCTATTGCTAAATAGAAGATTGGTAAGTCCAATCATCCGGTCTGATAGTTGCCTTGGAAACAACGAATAAGATCAGGCAAATCCATGATCATCTGTAAGATTGCCGGTTTTGGCAGAAAAATCAAAGAGTTGTGAAAATAGCAACCCTCCTAAGTCCTTGTTAAGAAATAAGGTTCATCAAAGACATCACTCTAGAAGGGTGTGCCAAATTAATAAGTATCAGGCTAGTTAAACTCTGATTATATATAAAAATCATTCGAAGGAATCGAATGTATCATAGATCATATAACTTATGAGCTAAAAGCCTATTTAAGGAGCTTAGAGGAGCTCGCAATGTATTGCACCCTAAGGATTAAGGGATATGTTTCGCCAATAGGTCAAGGAGCACTATCACATAACGGTTGGAAGACTTGTGATACAATGATAAACCCGTATCGAATGCGGATTCGAGACGCAAAGATTTTCATGTCGAAGTAGGTGAAAAAGTGTTACTTAAGGTATCACCTTGGAAAGGTGTGATGCGACTTGGTAAGAAAGGCAAGCTAAGCCCGAGATACGAAGGACCTTTCGAGATTTGTCGAACATGTCGGGTCAGTTGCTTACAAGTTAAACTTGCCTGAAGAACTTAGCGCTATTCATAATGTGTTCCACATCGGTAATTTGAAAAAGTGTTTCGCGGACGAATCACTGGTTATACCGCATACAGATATGCACATAGATAAGAGTCTGAAGTTTGTAGAAAAACCTTGTCGATTGAGGATCGACAGGTGAAGAAGCTTCGAAGGAAGCATGTGCCTATTGTTAAGGCCAAATGGGATGCCCGTAGAGGTCCCGAATATACGTGGGAAGTGGAATCCACGATGAAAGAGAAATACCCTCATTGTTTCAGTAAATCTCGGGGGCGAGATTTCTTTTAAGGGGGTGAGGATGTAACACCTCGAAAAATTTCGTCCAATAATGTCTTGACACGTGTCATAAGGTTCCGGTATGTGAAAACATACTTTAGAGGGACTAAAAGTGACAAACAGTGAAAACTATGGAACGTAAGGGTCCAAAGTGTCAACAATGGATAAATAGACTCTATGATAACCCTACATAATGTTTATAACCTTAAACGGATGGTTCATGGGTCATACGACGCGGAAATTGCACAAAAGTGAAGTATTGTAAACTATAGGGGCCAAAAGTGTCAACATGTTCAATTTATACCTCTGAGTGAACTTTTGGCAGACCCGAAGCTTTGAGAAGCTAAAATATACTCACTAGAATATGTGGTTAAAATTTCATGAAGTTTCATCAACGTATGAGAAAGTTATGGCCAAAACCGTACTTAAGGGACTAAAAGCGTCAAAGTCGAATTTCATGGCTTTTCGGTTGAGCGCAAAGTTATCCGAGGACATTACCATGTTGGTAAAAGTCCTAAGGTTCTTAAAAACCAAGTTTGGGGGTTTACGAGTCGAGAAAAGCAGCCGAAACATCACACGCAAGCTCAGGGACTAAAGCTGTCAAGAATGAAACTTATTTGGCTGAACCAGGGGTCAGGCGACCCGCCTGGTAAAGCCCAAGCGGGCCGCGTGGGTCTGCCAGCGAGCAGAAAATCGTATTTGGGTTATTTGGGTCCGATTTTAAGTGCAATACAGCTATGTTTCGCCTCCAAATGCTCCAATTATAAGCCATGCATGGCTATGACTACAGTAAACCTAAAGATTTCAGCTTTAAATCTAAATTGATCCCATTCTTGAGCATTTACAATTGGGAACAAGAACTCTCAAGACTTGCAAGGGCTCTCAAGACTTCCTGGAGCTAATCCGACCATCAAAGCTGATTTCTAGTGTTCACTAAACATCTATAGGACCTTTACTAGAGCTTCCCGGTAAAATTGTACCTACGCTTACTTAGGAATGCGGCTGAGTTATTATTCTTGCTATTTAAGACAGGAGCTAGCTCAGGTAAATACTTTTAACTTATTTTCCCTTATACGGGCTTGGGATACGGTATTATAAAAATACCGCTTGGTCGGGTGTAGAAACTGTTTAATCGGAGATGATTAAATTGCATAATCCCGTTTTAATCTGTGTTGATTGATAACAAATAACATTGGGGGTTAATGACCGTGTCCTGGATATCCTTGGCTCATTTTAAAAAGTGAATGGCCACGACGTAAGCACAAGGTGTAGACAGAACACCTCCTGTTGCATATGTATAACGTATACTCACTCGTGAGATTATCTTCTTGTGAGATTATATTTGTGGTGTGTCGATTAATCTTGTCCGGCTTGTATTGTATAATCACCGGCCCTAAATGTTGGACAACCATGTAAATCGGATACAAGATTTTTATTAATAAAATTGTCCCAAGTATAAAGATTAATTTTGCCTCTGTGCATTTTAATCGATGTGTCAAGATATTTTGTGCCGTTTGCACTCGAATCACTTTTCAAACTCTTTTTCCAAAATGAGTCAGTTAATTGTATTTACCAGTGTAAACTGACGTATTTTCCAAAAGGTTAAGTGACAGGTACTATGCGTAATTGGCTGGGAGCTCGGGGCGTCACTAGGGAATCTTGCAAGTCCTAGATGCCTAAAGTCTATTGAACAGCTTTCTATTATTGATCCGCCTGTGGATCCTTTACCTTCCGTTGTAATACTTTGACATTACTTATATTCGGAATGTAATATATCTATCTTGTGCTTCCGCTGTGCATTATTATATTGTGTTGTTTGTCTATGATGACGCCAACTACGTCACTATACTCCCCACCGGGCCCACCGGTGACACGTGGAAAATTGGGGTGTGACATATAACTAAGATAATCTCTTAAAAAGTGTAAAAGTGCGGAAATCATCAAAGGATACATTAAAGGCAAGTCGGATCCAAGTGATTCATCTTGTCTATCTGTTTTATTTTTATTTTTATTTTTATTTTCAGCATTTTTAGTTTTTATTTTCATGTTTAAAACCTTTTTCAAAAATTTTAGTTTGATTAGACGTTGAGGATAAACCGGTACTAAAAGCTCTTGTGTCCTTGGACGACCTCGGTATCTTACCAACGCTATACTACGCTCACGATGGGTGCACTTGCCCATGTGTGTGTTTAGTATTAGTAGAATATCGTATTTTATAAATTTAAAACTTGACTAGTGTGTAAAATGGGCTTAAAATATCAATAAAAATCATAACACACCTTACACACACCAAGTTCCCAGGTAAGAGTGACTGGTCCGGTGATGCGGATTTGTATGAACACTCTAGCCTTAGACAGAAAATTCAGAGTACAGGCACCCACCCTTCTGGATTGCACATGTTCACATTATTAAAGCCCAAACTTTGACGAGATTTTGAAAACATCAAAGGCTTAAAAGCCTAAAACAAATCATCTAAGGATAGATGATTTCTTGTGAAGTTTTGGAAAAATTTGTCACACCCCGAAATTATCAGAGCATGGCGTGACTGGACCGGTATCTTCATTGCACAGCGGAAGCAAAAGGCTAAGACTTCTAAACAGTGAACGCCTGCTAGGTACTCGAATTTCCATGGCTTCTCCTATTCCAACCGTTCCTTAGTTTTAAAAATGCAACCTGAGAAAGAACATGCGAAAAATCAACATAAAGTTGAGCGAGTTCATAGTTTGTTTTGAAAAAGATTTAAAAAAAAAATCTTTTTGATAACCGGTTTAAAAATTGTTGAGAAAATATAGAAAAATCATTTTCTCGGCATGATATATAAAAGTTGTGAGTCTAGCCCACGAGAGTCTTTGTAAGCAGGACTAACATGTCCTCTTATTTGTACATAAGTTGAAAGCGTTGTCAAAGTTTGTAAATACATGTATTATGAGTTTGCGTCAAATGAATATTAAAAACATTTGAAAGTTTTAGTGTTGTAAGTTGGTATGTAAAGCGTCTATGAACATGTTGATCATTAATGTTTCGCGAGGACATTAATATATGCGACGACATAGGAGGTACTCAACCCGCGTAGGCAATTTTTAGTGTCGAATCACCTCGACTGGGACACAATAGCACTCTAAGTGGTCACCCATGGACCGTGAGTGGGGCTCGCCCGTACCCATTAGATCTAACCTTTGTTCCTTGGTCCTCAAAAGGATTAATGGCACCTCAGTTACAGCCTATGCTCACATGATCTAAGAGTTCATTCCATAACTTAATCCTACCTAAGTTTGACATGTATTTCCCCCTGAAAGTTGTAAACCGAAACGTTGAAAGAAAACGGGGACATGATCTCACTGAGTTGTCTCGTTTTGCGTACGCAGGCCAACCCAGTCCCGTTGTTGTAACTAGGACATTCTCGTCACTAGTCATGAAAATCATGCATGTTTGCGAAAATACGCGTTTGTTTTGTAAAACCGGTATGTTTAGTATAAACCTTTCGAGTTCGTTGAAATTCATTTGCAACATGGTTTATAAAGATGTGTCTTCGTTCATCGAAATAGTGTTTTCTTTTGCAAAAACTTGCATGTCTTTCCACCCCCGAAAACATTTATAAAAATGTAAAACCGTAAAAAGTGGGGGTTATGAACTCACCTTGACATTCCTGTGCAAAGCTAGCTTAACGTGATTCCGTGATGTCATTCCAAGAATGTGAACTCGCTAGCGTGCAACTACGACATTCCTACGAAGGAATACTTATAAGTTTTCTAAATAAATCGATGTAGCTAAACTACGTGTCCGAGCTCTACCGAGTCGTAGATAAAACGACTCTACGAAGGTGTTGTTAGTTGATCCGAATAGAAATACATATACGGATAAGGGTACGCCTCGTAGTCTACGTAAGATGAGAATAAATAAATATATGCGTATATATATCTATATATTCGAAGGCTTGACGTTTGAAATGAATTTAAACAATTGTATCGTTTTATAAAAATATGGGAACCCTAAATAATTGAAAGTAATATAAATAATTATATTTACTTCATAAGTTTTCCGAATACTAAACGCTTAAAATAAATATAAAAACTATATTTAGTTCGTACGAAAGTTTAAAGTCGACGTTTTAAAACAAATATAAACCGTTATACTTATTTCATAAAGAAAAAGTACGAAGACGATGTGGAAATCAAATGTTCGAATCCATGATGTTTAAAATAAATGTCAACTAATATAGTCATTGCATATAAGTTTTTGAAATCTCGCCGCTTGAAAATGATATAAATAGATAACTATATCTATGTTATATGTTTTTCGACTAGTCAACTTTTGAAATATAACTTATTATATTCGTTTTATAAACGTATTCGAGATTTCAAGAGTTATGGATACATTTTGTGAGTCGGGATAAGTCATCAAAATAATAATACACTTTATATTTCTTTAAAGAAATACTCTAATTTCCGGTAAGTATCATTTTTTTTTATGAGATAAATGCGTTTGTATTTCGGGTTTCTAACGAAAATTGGACAGAGCTTCCTCTGTTTTTCGAATAACCCCGACAATCAAAGTTGTCGTATTTGTCAAACTCAACAATAATTCAATTAATGTAATCGAATATAAAACTTTTGTCGCGTAATAAACTATCGACTAAATATAAAATCTTGTAACGAAATGTCGGTTCGAGCTCGGTCGCGTTTAACTATAATAAAAAAATCTACTATAAACGGAATTTCGCATCGTTTAATTTCATTACCGAGTCTTTGAGTTGACTGTCGTTGACCTGTTTGGTCGCTGTTGACCCGACAGTTGACTGTCGTTGACCTGATGTTGACCAGTCTGACCATCTTTGACCGAATCCGAAACCCGAAAATCTGAGTAGTTGACCAAACCGAGCTATCCGTTGACTTGTTGACCCGAACATCGAACTGAGTTGACCCTACTTTGACTGTGTTGACCCGAGTTGACTCGGGTTTGACCGAGTTGACTCGGGTTTGACCCGAGTATCCGACTGAGTTGGCTCGAACCTGAGCCAAAACCATCCAAAATCTGACCCGAACCGGAGTTTGTAACCCGAACCATAACTCAAACTGATCCTCGACAACTTCTACCATCAGCCATTAATTAACATAAATAATCAACTAATCATCTTCGCTCGCCGATCTTCGTCGGAACCCACTCGAAACAACACCACGCAAAAACCCAAACCAAAAAGCAAGAGAACTATGTTATCACTCTGTAGAACCGAAAAAAAAGAACAATAACAGAATATAAATCGGCTAACCGGAGTGTTCTTGCGTCTGCCTGAATTTTCGTCGCCAACGCTCGAAACGGAAACCTGTCGAAATCCACCTTCGACAGTTCACCATCGTTGCCCACCATCATAACCATCGCGGCCGGTGGGGTCGCCGGAAAAACCACTCCGACCGTCGTCGCCCTACCTCCCTCTACGATCTTTGTACTCTCTCTCTCCTGAACACTCTCTCTCTCTCTTCTGTGATAACGCCGTCGTACGCCACCACCGGAGTGTCGCCTGTCATAACGAACCGCCGCCAGTGTCGTTGCAGCCGTCGAACGCCGCCACCACTTTGGTGGTCGGCCGGTCTTCACAGAGGGGAGATGGGTGTGGTAACAAGGTATAAGAGGTGTAAGTGAAGAAGAAAAGGTTGTGTCTTTTCTTTTGTGCAGTGGTTATCGAGAAAGGGAGAGTATATGTGAGTGTTGGATTTGGTTTGATCTCATCTCATATGTGTTTTATGTATGTTTGTAGCAGAGAAATTAAGAGGAAGGTTTGGACAAGATGAGATTTAGGAGGGATGTATAATTAGCGGCTGATGAAAAATGATAGGTTTAGGGTTTGCTTCTAATTTATAGTTAGGTTAAGATTAGTGGGCTTTGGGCTTGGGCCCAAGGCCCACAAGCCCAATCTCGTATCTAGGTGGCCCGTTTCTCGAACCCAACTTTGTAAAATGTCGTAAATTATATTGTTAAGTCGAAAACACTACAAGCTGCGTCAGAAGTCGATATTGGACGCACATTTCTCATCGGTTGTCAAAATGCGTAAAGGGACTCGTTAGTCGTTTCTTGTCCGTTTTTCAATACGGTTTCAACTACGGGTAGTAAAATTCGATTAAGGAGCTGAATACGTCATAATATTTCAGTTTTGAATGAACTATAAGTGTCCGATGCGTCCGTTTCATTGTCGGTGCGTTCTTACTATCGCGTTTTTCGTTCATGTTTGCGTTTTGTGACATTTGGAAGCACTATAAATTCGCAGAAACCACATTCATAAGTGTAAGTTATATGCATAAACTTTGTATTTGTCGGCGTGGTCAATATTTTGTATGGTGTCAATTCGTTATCGTTTAATATTCAACGATTTTTTTCGCAGATTATCATTCGCGTACTGTAAAGCCGAGTAGGCGTTTTTAGACATTATAAAAGCCTAATTGGGTTAATTCGTGTCATAACCACTATTAATTATCGCCTTAAACGTTCACTAATCGCGTACTTAGAAGCCGTTAATTACCGGTTGTCACATTCTCCCCCTGTTGCAGAAATTTCGTCCTCGAAATTTAGTCTATCTTATCTCCCAGAGTTGTGTCGTTCCTAGGTAAGTCCAAATAATATCAAAGTGAATGACCACGTAAGCGAATCAAAACTTATTCAGATTACATGAATGTAAGGACATTTTGCATCAATAAGAACCCGACGGTTCAACTGAGTTTGTTCCAGAAATCGATGTCAAGTGAACGAAGCGTAGTGATACTATCACCAATGTGACCAAGTTTACGGGGGTCCAATAAAAGAGGAAATTCAACCAATGGAATTCCAAATGAACGTTCACAAACTGTAAATCGATTTTTGAAACCACAGAATTTACTACCAACGGAATCTAGCGTTGGTTGTTGTATAAGTGAAAATCGAATTCAACAAACTCAAATAAGTAGAATCATAAAAATGATTTATCAACTCTTGAACCATTAAATGAATAAAATCAACGTGTTGCAAGGATACACCGAAATGAAATACAACCGAACCTGGTGTATCATCGTCTTAATACATAGTTGCATTAAGACTATTTAAATGATTAGCGAAGCAAAGAGCGTACGTAGCTTTGCATGAAACGATAGATCATGATTAGCGGAAGCTACAATTTTATACCGACTCCACAAGGTGTCGTAGTGACTGAAACAATTCAATAATAGCGGTGATCGAACAAGTATCACCTGTGTTTTGCATGAAACACTCGATCATGATTAGCCCAAGCTACAAGTTTATTCCGACACCACAAGGTGCTGTAGTGATTTGAAATGATTCAATAATAGCGGTGATCAAACAAGTTCACCGTGTTTGAAATCAGATGAAAGGTTCAGCGAAGTAAATCTGAATGTTTGTTTCAAACAAATCTCATAGGATTTTTGTTTGAAAATGAATCAAATGAATAATGTTTTTCGACCGAAGATGAAGGAGCGATAAATATCGCAAAACATTCGATCGATGATGAATGAACCGTTAAGAGGTACACCGGAAAATGAAATAAATTTGTGTACCATTATCTTAACACACGATTGTGTTAAGATTGCTTTAATATGATAAACCAACAAAGCGGATTTAATATCAATAAACAAATAAATAAATAATTAAATCCGTACATGATGTGAGCAACGAGATTAGCGCAAGCTTCAAACTTGTGAAAAACGCCACCACAAGGTGATCGTGAACAAAGAAACAATTCAATGAAGTCGAAGACCATACAAGCATGTTATGGTTCAAAGCAAACGAAGTGCTTGTTGGGTTATTTCAAATATGATGGCCTCAATCTATCATATGGAATCTTGAATCGAATATATATTACGAGCAAGTTCAAATAATTGAACTTGGTTGAAATATAATCCAACAATGAATTCACGTATCAATAAGAAAGTTTCGACATGGCCACAACGAAAAACCATGTACGCTATTCAAAAGAAAATGGGTTTTCCAAGAAATCCGTTGACTCGATACCAAGGAGTCAACATTTTGCAATAATACGAGTCATCTAGATCACAATGCAAAGGTCAAGTATAGCGAGACAATATTTGAGCTTTGATAAAACAACAATTTGGAGTGAAACCACATGCGCAACAAAAATGCATGCGTATCGGAGGAATTTGTCAAGAAATGAAACAATTGCGTGTTCGCTATCATGAAATAAAATCCTCATGGTTCAATGACCGTTGGGGGGAAGTAGAAATACAAAAATCTACTCACTATATGCAAAAGTCATAATTTCAACAAAAGAAATTTAAGGACTTTACCTGGAATTTCGTGTGATAGTCGGTTGTTAGGCGACATTACCATGGAATGTCGAACATAGTGGGGAATTGCGAAAGCATGTGACTTCTTTTGCAGCGCCAATAACTGTGAGTCTCTTTAGACTAAGTAGCGTCTGTTGCGAAATCTTGTTCTAACATACCTCAGCGAGAGTCGTGTCGTTTGTAGGATCACGTGGCAAATCGCCGCATTTCGGTTGGTAGTTCTCCCGTTGACGGGATTAGCATCATTGTTGACGTGTCCAATTGTGTTTTCCCCAAGGCCTCGCCTTGATAGTCGCGTGTGATATACTTCGACGTCCGCTGACGTATAGTTTAAGTTTCATGTACACTTGTGCACTAGCGTTACGTTCCGCGTAGGTTATCTGCTCAGGTAAGTAAGATAGCATAGACGACATAATATAATGGCGTTTGCCCGAGTTAATAGTCGCAGTTTCTAAATGAGGACCTTTAATGAGTGTCGGCATAAGTTTTTCAAAGGTCCTAAATGCATGTTATCCAAAACTCTCAAGGTTTTTGCTTACTTTATGTAATCGTTTCATGTATCGTGTATCCAACACAACACTTGTGTATGTTTAAAAACCAAAATTGTTGATACATTGTTTTGGAAATGGTTGGAACCAATATTCGAGTACTAGGCGTTCTGTATGTATTCAAAGTCTAAAAAATCTAAGTCCCCAAAGGAAAGTGAGGTTAGAGCCTAGGCATCTCTACAGAAACCTAATTCGCTGTAACCTATAGCTCTGATACCAATCTGTCACACCCCGAAATTATCAGAGCATGGCGTGACTGGACCGGTATCTTCATTGCACAGCGGAAGCAAAAGGCTAAGACTTCTAAACAGTGAACGCCTGCTAGGTACTCGAATTTCCATGGCTTCTCCTATTCCAACCGTTCCTTAGTTTTAAAAATGCAACCTGAGAAAGAACATGCGAAAAATCAACATAAAGTTGAGCGAGTTCATAGTTTGTTTTGAAAAAGATTTAAAAAAAAAATCTTTTTGATAACCGGTTTAAAAATTGTTGAGAAAATATAGAAAAATCATTTTCTCGGCATGATATATAAAAGTTGTGAGTCTAGCCCACGAGAGTCTTTGTAAGCAGGACTAACATGTCCTCTTATTTGTACATAAGTTGAAAGCGTTGTCAAAGTTTGTAAATACATGTATTATGAGTTTGCGTCAAATGAATATTAAAAACATTTGAAAGTTTTAGTGTTGTAAGTTGGTATGTAAAGCGTCTATGAACATGTTGATCATTAATGTTTCGCGAGGACATTAATATATGCGACGACATAGGAGGTACTCAACCCGCGTAGGCAATTTTTAGTGTCGAATCACCTCGACTGGGACACAATAGCACTCTAAGTGGTCACCCATGGACCGTGAGTGGGGCTCGCCCGTACCCATTAGATCTAACCTTTGTTCCTTGGTCCTCAAAAGGATTAATGGCACCTCAGTTACAGCCTATGCTCACATGATCTAAGAGTTCATTCCATAACTTAATCCTACCTAAGTTTGACATGTATTTCCCCCTGAAAGTTGTAAACCGAAACGTTGAAAGAAAACGGGGACATGATCTCACTGAGTTGTCTCGTTTTGCGTACGCAGGCCAACCCAGTCCCGTTGCTGTAACTAGGACATTCTCGTCACTAGTCATGAAAATCATGCATGTTTGCGAAAATACGCGTTTGTTTTGTAAAACCGGTATGTTTAGTATAAACCTTTCGTAAACCTTTCGAGTTCGTTGAAATTCATTTGCAACATGGTTTATAAAGATGTGTCTTCGTTCATCGAAATAGTGTTTTCTTTTGCAAAAACTTGCATGTCTTTCCACCCCCGAAAACATTTATAAAAATGTAAAACCGTAAAAAGTGGGGGTTATGAACTCACCTTGACATTCCTGTGCAAAGCTAGCTTAACGTGATTCCGTGATGTCATTCCAAGAATGTGAACTCGCTAGCGTGCAACTACGACATTCCTACGAAGGAATACTTATAAGTTTTCTAAATAAATCGATGTAGCTAAACTACGTGTCCGAGCTCTACCGAGTCGTAGATAAAACGACTCTACGAAGGTGTTGTTAGTTGATCCGAATAGAAATACATATACGGATAAGGGTACGCCTCGTAGTCTACGTAAGATGAGAATAAATAAATATATGCGTATATATATCTATATATTCGAAGGCTTGACGTTTGAAATGAATTTAAACAATTGTATCGTTTTATAAAAATATGGGAACCCTAAATAATTGAAAGTAATATAAATAATTATATTTACTTCATAAGTTTTCCGAATACTAAACGCTTAAAATAAATATAAAAACTATATTTAGTTCGTACGAAAGTTTAAAGTCGACGTTTTAAAACAAATATAAACCGTTATACTTATTTCATAAAGAAAAAGTACGAAGACGATGTGGAAATCAAATGTTCGAATCCATGATGTTTAAAATAAATGTCAACTAATATAGTCATTGCATATAAGTTTTTGAAATCTCGCCGCTTGAAAATGATATAAATAGATAACTATATCTATGTTATATGTTTTTCGACTAGTCAACTTTTGAAATATAACTTATTATATTCGTTTTATAAACGTATTCGAGATTTCAAGAGTTATGGATACATTTTGTGAGTCGGGATAAGTCATCAAAATAATAATACACTTTATATTTCTTTAAAGAAATACTCTAATTTCCGGTAAGTATCATTTTTTTTTATGAGATAAATGCGTTTGTATTTCGGGTTTCTAACGAAAATTGGACAGAGCTTCCTCTGTTTTTCGAATAACCCCGACAATCAAAGTTGTCGTATTTGTCAAACTCAACAATAATTCAATTAATGTAATCGAATATAAAACTTTTGTCGCGTAATAAACTATCGACTAAATATAAAATCTTGTAACGAAATGTCGGTTCGAGCTCGGTCGCGTTTAACTATAATAAAAAAATCTACTATAAACGGAATTTCGCATCGTTTAATTTCATTACCGAGTCTTTGAGTTGACTGTCGTTGACCTGTTTGGTCGCTGTTGACCCGACAGTTGACTGTCGTTGACCTGATGTTGACCAGTCTGACCATCTTTGACCGAATCCGAAACCCGAAAATCTGAGTAGTTGACCAAACCGAGCTATCCGTTGACTTGTTGACCCGAACATCGAACTGAGTTGACCCTACTTTGACTGTGTTGACCCGAGTTGACTCGGGTTTGACCGAGTTGACTCGGGTTTGACCCGAGTATCCGACTGAGTTGGCTCGAACCTGAGCCAAAACCATCCAAAATCTGACCCGAACCGGAGTTTGTAACCCGAACCATAACTCAAACTGATCCTCGACAACTTCTACCATCAGCCATTAATTAACATAAATAATCAACTAATCATCTTCGCTCGCCGATCTTCGTCGGAACCCACTCGAAACAACACCACGCAAAAACCCAAACCAAAAAGCAAGAGAACTATGTTATCACTCTGTAGAACCGAAAAAAAAGAACAATAACAGAATATAAATCGGCTAACCGGAGTGTTCTTGCGTCTGCCTGAATTTTCGTCGCCAACGCTCGAAACGGAAACCTGTCGAAATCCACCTTCGACAGTTCACCATCGTTGCCCACCATCATAACCATCGCGGCCGGTGGGGTCGCCGGAAAAACCACTCCGACCGTCGTCGCCCTACCTCCCTCTACGATCTTTGTACTCTCTCTCTCCTGAACACTCTCTCTCTCTCTTCTGTGATAACGCCGTCGTACGCCACCACCGGAGTGTCGCCTGTCATAACGAACCGCCGCCAGTGTCGTTGCAGCCGTCGAACGCCGCCACCACTTTGGTGGTCGGCCGGTCTTCACAGAGGGGAGATGGGTGTGGTAACAAGGTATAAGAGGTGTAAGTGAAGAAGAAAAGGTTGTGTCTTTTCTTTTGTGCAGTGGTTATCGAGAAAGGGAGAGTATATGTGAGTGTTGGATTTGGTTTGATCTCATCTCATATGTGTTTTATGTATGTTTGTAGCAGAGAAATTAAGAGGAAGGTTTGGACAAGATGAGATTTAGGAGGGATGTATAATTAGCGGCTGATGAAAAATGATAGGTTTAGGGTTTGCTTCTAATTTATAGTTAGGTTAAGATTAGTGGGCTTTGGGCTTGGGCCCAAGGCCCACAAGCCCAATCTCGTATCTAGGTGGCCCGTTTCTCGAACCCAACTTTGTAAAATGTCGTAAATTATATTGTTAAGTCGAAAACACTACAAGCTGCGTCAGAAGTCGATATTGGACGCACATTTCTCATCGGTTGTCAAAATGCGTAAAGGGACTCGTTAGTCGTTTCTTGTCCGTTTTTCAATACGGTTTCAACTACGGGTAGTAAAATTCGATTAAGGAGCTGAATACGTCATAATATTTCAGTTTTGAATGAACTATAAGTGTCCGATGCGTCCGTTTCATTGTCGGTGCGTTCTTACTATCGCGTTTTTCGTTCATGTTTGCGTTTTGTGACATTTGGAAGCACTATAAATTCGCAGAAACCACATTCATAAGTGTAAGTTATATGCATAAACTTTGTATTTGTCGGCGTGGTCAATATTTTGTATGGTGTCAATTCGTTATCGTTTAATATTCAACGATTTTTTTCGCAGATTATCATTCGCGTACTGTAAAGCCGAGTAGGCGTTTTTAGACATTATAAAAGCCTAATTGGGTTAATTCGTGTCATAACCACTATTAATTATCGCCTTAAACGTTCACTAATCGCGTACTTAGAAGCCGTTAATTACCGGTTGTCACAAAATTTTGACTCGACAGAATGAATTTTTTTTTTTTGTTTTTATTAATCACCTAAGGATAGGTGATTGGTATTGTATTAAGAATCTAAACGCAAGTAAACTCGCATTAGGGTCCTAGGAAGGTTATAAAATAGGTCAAGAGCATTACTAATATCCTAATTCCCTATAACCATGGCTCTAATACCAACTTTTCTGTAATACCCCGACCGCATAATACAATAAACCGCGGCGGAAACGTCGGGGAGTCATGTCACAGAATCATTGTTTCAAACACATGATATTTGAAGTTTTGTTTTATATCATTAATAGACTCATTGTTTTGATATAAACCAGATAAACACAGATACTTGTCTTTCAAGTTTTAAAGTCACTAAGGCACGGGTCCATCCTATGTGTAGCATGCGTCAACAATCGTTACATAATAGAACCTGAAACATATGTGAAAATAAAACGTCAGCATAAAAATGCATGTGAGTAACATAGGTTTTGTGAATTAGATTCATGGATTTGGATAACATAAGAAAAGATTATATGTTTACAAAAATAGCCATGAATCCTTGATAAAAGTTTGGTTTCTAAAATACTTTGTTTTGATAAAAAGGTTTGTAGTATATACGAAATATACTTTGGTTTTGAAATAATAGGATAAGTAGTATATCAAAATATACTTTAGTTTTGAAATAGTTGAATTGATAGTATATCAAAATATACTTTGGATAATGAAATAATAGATTTGGTAGTATATCAAAAATATACATTGGTTTAAGAATGAAAACATCGGTAGTATATCAATCTATACTTTGGTTTGAAAATAGCATATCATACTATGCTTTGGTTTGAAAATAGCATATCAAATTATGCTTTAGTAGTACATCAAAATATACTTTGGTTTAGGAAATAACAAAGTCGGTAGTATATCAAAATATACTTTGGTTTAGGAATTAACAAAGTCGGTAGTATATCAAACTATACTTTAGTAAACAATATCACATTGGGAGCATATTAAACTATGCTTTGGAAGTATATCGAAATATACATAAATTGTGATTTGGTAGTATATCAAACTATACTTTAGTTTAAAAATAGCATATCAAACTATGCTTTGGTAGTATATCAAAAATATACTTTGGTTTAGGAAATCAACAAAAGATAAGTTTTTATGACTTATTGGAAAACATTTGTAAAAGCATATTGTGGTCGTTTGGCAATACATTCAAACCTAGTGTATCAAACTACACTTTGGTGACTATAGATTTACCACAAAGGCAAAATCTATTTGGTTTAAACTTTGGTTTTTGACATTCCGTACAACAGGAATGGGGTGTCAAGTCCTATAGCGCTATATCGTACTACCAATCGGCTTGATCATTGTTAATGAATGTATAAGTATAAATACGCACCAACAAATAGTCTTACAAACTTTGAAAACCAGTATTTAAGCCATAGATAACAGTTTCAATTTGTCAAAGGATATGTACTATGCATGTAAAATCATATAGCTTGATATCATGAAAATAGTGAATAGGCACATCTGAATCACCCAAAATATTTGAAAACGTAAAAGAGGGGACTATGTACTCACTTGGGATTGCAAAGTATCCTTGAATCAAGTGACATAACAAAGCTTCAAACGTGTCCTAAAATCGGGTAACTATGTTAAAGTAACGGTACATAATCGGAGGAATCGGATAGAATGAGGTCTTGTAAACCAAACCAGTGTTGGAACTCATATGAAATGGTTTAACAAAGTCTACATTCTGATTTGGAATGAATCCTAAGTGCTTTTGACCCGTTATGACCCGTTAAGGTAGTTTACGCTACTTTAACATGTCACTTGTGCAATTGTGTGTTCGGATGGTCAAACTACTCCTATGATATCATTAACTCCATAATATCATCAAAACCTACTTCATACTGTAGGATCGTGTAGCGACCCGAACGAGTCGTTCAGAGGAGTTTTAATCTGTTTCAGATGCGGAAACTAAGAAACAGACTTCGAAACAGCTTGCAAATCACTTTAAACTTCTTTCTGATTGATATAACAACAAGTACAATCACAGGATAAACCGGCAGCACCTCGATATCCGAATCAAGAACTGTTCCATATGATTTCGCTCGAAAGGAATTTATAGAATTCAGATTTCGCTTGAAACAGCTTCAAGCGAAATAAGAAGATTGTTGATTCCGCTTGAAAGTGACAAATGTCATTTCAAGCGGAATATCATCCTTCAAGCGAAATCACCCTTAATTCTATTATCTCGAACTTCGTGCCCTAATCTTAACAATCTAGAACAAGACTCGATACAAGACGAAGTCGACAGCTGCATGCACCAACAGACTCCCCCTCAGATGTTGACGAGTCTTCAGTGTCGAGTCTTCTCATCTTCAGTCTTTATCAGTCTTTGGGCTTAACTCTTTCAATCAGCACCAACATGCTCCCTTCGATCTAATCCTTCTCTCGAATGTCTTCAGACTCCCCCTTTCGATGTGCTGGCATTCCTTAAGTTCATCAGCATCATCAGCTTCAGGATCATAATCTGTCTCTCACAGGTTCAAGATCGTTGCCTGGCTCATACTGTGCTCAGAATCGAAATCTGGCTCTCTCCAATCACAAGCTTCTCAGGATTGATTAAACCAGCTCTTACTCAAACCTACACAGTCTTCTTTCACACAGGAAATTCCATAAATTTCAACAATTTAATATTATGAAGTATGCACCAACTCAGACTCTCCTATTCAAAACAATCAGAATATCTGTGACCATTTGTAGAAAAATATTCAGCAATGCAGAAAGTATAATACGTCCCGTATAATACTTTCTGTATTATACTTTCAAACATTTCAATGCAGAAAGTATTATACGGGATGTAGGACCGGTTTTGACACCGTTCGATTGCGTAACGAACGTTCGACGTGCGGAATCCGTGAACGTACTTGATCGAACACACAATAACGTACAAGAAAACGTGATTCTATTAATGTGACGTCGTGTACAATGCCGTGAATCACGTAGAGAGACTTTCTCTCTCTAGACTTTCTCTCTCTAAGCTCTAAGCTCCTAAATCTCCAAATGAGTTCCAAGTCTTCCAAAAGTCTTAACCTTTACAACTAAATGAGCTATTTATAGGCACAAGGGATATAATGAGAAATCTCATTATTTACAAAATCGCCACCTTGCCTTTCTAACTAGTTGTAACCTAAAAGCTTAAAATTCTTCGGTTTCTTCGATTTCTGCTACGGAATAGATTGACGGAGGCGATAGACAGATAGTTGTAACCACCTTGCCATTTATATATGTCATTCAAAGAATTTTCAACAAAATTTCCCAATCCAATTCATCATGTTTAGCACTTAGAATTTTGAATATCAGCTCTTCAACATCAGTTGCCGAAAATCTTTTTGAATTTTTGTTTTTGAATAAAATGCAGTAAACTAATATATACAGACAATATTTTTGTGAGTTTGTGTAGGAGGATCATATCAGTTCATGAGACAAATCACAAGCACCGTTAAGCTTTAATCATATTAAGTTCTAAACGATTCACCTTGATTGTCGATATAGTTATCCTCTTAAATTTTCACACAATTTTCAATCTATTCAGGATACGATTTAGATGTTTTAGGAACTTAGCTCAATTCATGTGTCCCACCTCTTGAATATACTCCCGTATCCAGAATCTCAATATTCAGTCTTACAGGTGATTGTACTAAAATGATGTCTGTACATAAATTAGGACATGCGAGAACTGGGGGATCTCAGGTCGATACTTCCGTATGCGCAGAGAGATATCAGTTTCGACTTTGGTATGTCCCCTTTAGAGGATCTTTTAGCTACAACAGATGATTATCAATTTTATTGTCTAATCAATCTGAGGGCTATAATGCTATGTTTCAAGCATTTCAGGCAAAGCATTATCCAAGGACTAGGTCAGAACTTCCGTTCAGCAGAAGTCCCGGAATAATACCCCAGACATCAAATAGTAGAAAAACCTAGTATATCAGAATAAGAAACCTTTCAAACGAGATTTCAGGGGTTACCTATATATCCAAGTAGTGTTCCCCACAAATTTCGCAAGTTTGAAATTTTAGGTTTATATCCCGAATAAATGTACTAAATGTGCAAAAACCTATCGACACATCATCAGTGAGACCGTTTATCACATTTATCATTTCATTTCTTTAGCGTGCTGTGATAGTCCACTGATGTACTATCATTTCCTCTTTTCTCAACAAAACTCATTTTTGATTTTTCAATGTTTTTGGAATTTTCAAATTTTTTTTTAAAATTTTTCTCCCCCTAAAATCAAAATATGTTTCAATTTTGATTTTCAAGGAAAATTTGAAAAACAAACTGTACAAATAAAGTGACAAACTGATATCGAATTACTTCAATTCACCATTCACTTGGCATAAACAATCAGAACTCCCCCTGACAACAAACTATTTTCCCATTTAGATTTCAAAACACTTAAGTTTGTTTTAATCAAAATGGTGTTTCCGGAAAATTAGTTTTGTGTGTCATTTTACAAATTCGGGGTTCTTTCATCATATTGTTTTCCTTTAATCACTTGTCGGAAAGAGAAATCAAGTACAACTTAATGTCCTTGATTAGTCTTTTGTAATTCGAAATATCACAGTTACCAACCTGTGAATTTCTCAAGAAAGATGCCGATACCTGTTCCACACTTACCAACCTGGGAACTCCGGCAAGTCAGGGTTTTTCATTTGAAAAGATCCACCCAAGCCTGACCAGCCTTGGGTTTAACAGTTTTTACCTCAACAAAAGGCTCTTCTGATTTTGACGAACCAGAATCATTGCCTGAATGTGGCTTGTCTGACTTTAATCTGTCAGATTCATTGCCGACATGTGGCTCCTTTGTTTCCGAAGAAACAGAGTCATTGCCACCAAATTTTACCTTCTTCTTTATCTCCTCTTTTGTCCTCAGATTTGCATCTGACAGATTCGGCTTGCTTGACTTTGCAGTCGAGGGAAGCGATTCATCAGTACTCTTATTCGATCTGTCCGGTGAACCCGAGGACAAAATCTTCTCGAGATACTCTCGTGCTTTCTTCCTCTTCTTCCTCAGTTTGTCTTTCTGCCCTTGTGAAAGCTTTACTTTCTTTTCTTGAACTTTCTGTTCTTGAACTTTTGGTTCTTGAACTTTCTGTCCTTTGGGCTTGACACTGACGGGTTTCTTTGCCATTCTTTGAGATTCAACCCTCGATCTTCCCATCGATCTCCTCGGGCAGTCTCTGGCAATGTGGCCTCGAATTTGGCCTTCATAACACCTTCTCGTTTCAAATCTCTGACTTTGGCAGTTAACATCTATGTGCCCTTGATAGCCACAAGAGTAACACACTCTGTTATCATACCTCTTCTCTCTTTCATATCGTATACCATTTTCATACCACACACTTAAATCATAGCATTGAGTTGCCTTGTGGTAGTCATTTCTCTTCTTGTATCCTTGATTTGGCATTTGAGCACTGTGGTCAGACCTGCACCACTTATTACCAACATTTTGTGAGTTTTGATTTTTAAATTTTTGTGGTTTTTGAAAATGTTTGGATGACTTATCTGATGAGCTTTTATTTTCTTTTTTAGGATTTTTCAAATTTTTATCTTTTTGTTTCTGTTCCACATTCTTCTTTACAGGTTTTTGCGTTGAGCATTCACCTTTCTCAGTAGATTGCAAAACAGTATTTTTAAATTTTTCTTTTGAATCTAAAAATATTTTTCTTTTCTTTTCTTTTTCTTTTTCATCATCATATATTTCATCACAATCTTCAATTTTGACTTTGTCAAAATTTGTGACATTGTCACTTATTGGAACAGAATTGATTGGTTTTGGACAAGGAAAATTCAACCTTTCTAATGAAGTCACAGAACCCTTCAATTTCTTTTCAAGTTCATCAATCTTGTTTCTTGAATTCTCAGCTTCATTTTCAAGCTGAGATATTCTTTCAAGATGAGACTTGATAGAATTTTCATTTTCAATTTTAAGATTTTCAAGAACAGATTTTTCATTTTCCAAACCTTTTAACTGTTCTTGAAATCTTGTTTCATTTTCTTTCAGATTTTTGTTTTCCAATTTTATCCAGAAATCTTCATCTTCTGAAGATTTTCTTCTGCTTTCAAAATCTTTTTCTTTTTCTTTCAAAATTTTGTTTTCAGATGTTAAACTGTTCAAATCATTTAACAGTTATCATTCTCAGATTTCAGTTTTTCACAGTTCAAGCGTAACTCCAGAATCTGTTCATTATCAGCCTTCTTCTCGTTCTTCAGAGTATTGTTTTCCAATGTCAAACTCTCCACATACTTCAAGAGTTTCACACTGTCTGCTTCTGATTTTTTGCATTTCAAGCAATTTTCATTCATTTTACCACCTTCAGCTTCTTTCTTTGTTTCCATCATGTATGTTCCTGCACAAAAAATTTTAACAAAATTAAGAGGATTCGAATTTTTATCAATATAACAACCCCTCTTAATATCGTATCTCATATTCTTTTTTGCTGCAAGACATACATCAATTCGTTTTCTCATTTCAATGATTACATTCAAATCTATCTTTCTTGATTCCTCTTTTATTTCATCCAATAATTGCCCTTTTCTTACATATTCATGACCACTATGATTTGTAATTGTGTTGATGAAACTTCTTAAATCATAACGTGATAGACTAGAATCCCGTTTCAATCCATTCACGAAGTTATCCCATTCCAAAGGTAAAGCATCAACAAATTTCAAAATTCTTTCATCCTTTGAATGATATATCTTATGTTTTTCTAACTTGATGATTAATTCCCAAAACCTTTCTTTCAAACTCTCCATTGATTCATTCTTCAAACATAAGAAATTTTCGTATCTTTTAACATAAACATCCTTATTATATCTCATCTCACACCACAATTCCTTAGTCCAGTTATTTAAACTTTCAAGATTCTTGTTTTCCTTCTCATCAAACATTTTGATCTCACTTTCTTTGTTAAGTGACTTGATTAAAGTTTTTATTTAAGTTCAAAGTCCACAGAATTTCAATGTCTTGATATTTGCACCTTGTAAAAACACTTCGAATCTCCTGCAAACACACAAACAAATGATCAGTTAAAAAAAATCAAACTCTCAAACAACTGAATCAGATTGTGATTGGGCCCTTATAGTATAGTGATTGGGCGATGAACATGATTAACAACACAGGGGCCGTTTTAGATTGTGGGCGGTGATTTAAAGGGCTGGGATTGGGCCAATGTTTAATGGGCGGTGACAATTAAGTGATTGGGTCAACAATTTGTAATGGGTCGGTGCACATCAATTGCTAAATCACACAATCAGCCGACAAATGAGTGGTGAACAAAGGCTGAGATTGGGCCATTAATAGGTAGTGGGTCGGTCAACATGGCTGAAATTGGATTGTAGGTAAAAAATGATTTTATGCTTTAATTGGATCGAAAATGAAACACATTTAACATGCAGCCGACATCACACTTATACTAATGAAAGTCTTTAGCCAAACATTAAACATGCATCCCGATTGGACCTTTTTATTCCACTAAGCCGACCAACCAACAAACACATGCATTATCATGATTACCCCTTAAAAACCTCGATTTGTCAGTGACACATGCACATTTTTTAACACATGACCCGATGATGTTGATAAGTCTGTTATTATCACATGCAATTCTTACTCATTCAAGAACGACAAACAATTCGATTGAACTTTCCAACTTTAATCACGTGATGACTGATAACCACTTTCAAATGAGATCGTGTTTCAAACGGTTGACACCTTTCAAACGTGATGTCACTTTCAAACGGACACTTTTCAAACGTGAAGGACTGCTTCAAACGGTCAGTTCAAACGGGAACCAATTTTCAAACGGAAAGTTATGTTTTCAAACGATAATTCAAACGTAAGTCTTGTTCAAACGACCAGTCAAACGGGAACCCACATTTCAAACAATAGGTGTCAATTTCAAACGGAACCTAGCTGATTCAAACGAACTTCGGACCTAAAAACTCGAATTTCTCCTAAACGGCTAGGAATTAGGATCTGAAACTTGGTAGGGTTGTAAATCAGGTGTTTGCGCACAATATATCAAAAATTCAGACAATTTGGACCGTAAAAACCTGTTCAATTTGACGTTTTTCAGTAAAAAACGTGAAAATGTGAAAAAGATGAAGAATTTGATGAAATTAGGATATGAAAACGCTGAATTCTGGTACGAATCAATGTGTTTGATCGTGCAATCGAGCTCCTATCTCTGATACCACTTGTAAGACCGGTTTTGACACCCTTTGATTGCGTAACGAACATTCGACGTGCGGAATCCGTGAACGTACTTGATCGAACACACAATAACGTACAAGAAAACGTGATTCTATTAATGTGACGTCGTGTACAATGCCGTGAATCACGTAGAGAGATTTTCTCTCTCTAGACTTTCTCTCTCTAAGCTCTAAGCTCCTAAATCTCCAAATGAGTTCCAAGTCTTCCAAAAGTCTTAACCTTTACAACTAAATGAGCTATTTATAGGCACAAGGGATATAATGAGAAATCTCATTATTTACAAAATCGCCACCTTGCCTTTCTAACTAGTTGTAACCTAAAAGCTTAAAATTCTTCGGTTTCTTCGATTTCTGCTACGGAATAGATTGACGGAGGCGATAGACAGATATTGCACTAACACGGGACTTCTTACTCAATGCAGAAAGTATTATACGGGGCTTCTTACTCAATGCAGAAAGTATAATACTTTCAACAAACTATCCCGGGACTTCTTACTCAAACCTGCACAATCTTCTTTCACACAGGAAATTCCATAAATTTCGACAATTTAATATTATGAAGTATGCACCAACTCAGACTCTCCTATTCAAAACAATCAGAATATCTGTGACCATTTGCAGAAAAATATTCAAACATTTCAACAATCAGAACTCCCCCTTTCAACAAACTATTTTCCCATTGGAAAACTAACGTTGAATTGACCGAAATTCAGGCACCTGAAAAAGTGAACCCAGTGAAAAAATATCCTGGATCCGCCACTATGTCGCATAACGCCCACAAAGGGGCTTTATGACTACGGATGGCCTTAGTGCGAGAGTTTTTTTTTTTTTGAACGGTTAATAGAATCAATCTCGAGCATTGTCGGGACACCCACTGGACCAAACGGAGTATTCTGAGAGAAACCTGAGTCCACCACCAATTCTGGAGAAAACCTGGCAACCCACCCGCCCAAGCAAGAAGTAGATTAGGATTAGAAGTGTAAGGTTTACCATTAAAAAAAGAGTTAACTGCCATTTCCGTCCCTATAGTTTGTCCAGTTATGCCAGTTCAGGCCAAATTTCAAATTTGTACCATTTCTGTCCCTAACATTGTTTAAACATGCCAGTTTTGTAAATAAAAAACATGAGTTAACTGTCAGTGTGGTTTGTCCAATTATTAGATTCAATCTTAGTTTTCTGGACTGAACTAGAATGCTTCAAGAATGTCAGGAACAAAAATAATATAAATGTGAGGAACAAAAATAATATAAATCTGAAATGAGATAATTAGACAAACATAATTGCGAAAATGGCAATTAACTCTTAAAAAAATTATCCCGCCTCCTAGCCCAGTTGGGTATCCCCACTTGGGTTAAGTTGGGCCGGCTTCCTCCTTGGAGGTCGCCGGTTCGACTCCCGGCTGCGGCATACGAGGGGTGGGAGTCCCAATGATGGATCGTTCCTACCGAGGCATGGTGCGGTCCTAAGGGCAACCCGGTTTTACCCAGCTGTTACCCCAGCGAGTCTCTCGTGTGGGGGCAGTATGGTTTCTGGACAGAAGTCAGCTTGCGCAATGGCCGGGGCCCGATCGAACATCGCGTCCGTAAGAGCGGGGCTGACGAGGGAATGTATTTGACATGACCCCGGAGACCAATTCGATCTTGTACAGAGAAAGACTCCTTCCAAAAAAACTCTTAAAAAAATGGGGAAATGGACTGTATCACCCTCAACTATGCAAAATTGGCCAATATCACGCTCAACTTTCAAGTTGGCTCCCACCACCCTCTACTCGACAAGTTGGTGTCACTGTCACCCCTTCGTTAAAAAAACACTAACTGAGTTAGTATTTTAAGCCTATGTGGCATTTAAATGATGAGTTGGAAGCACACGTGGACAGAGCCTCAATAAATACCCCCTTTCCCTCTCTAATCAGTTGCATTTCATCAAAACCCAGTTCACCAGTTCACTTCGATGTTGGCGATCAAACCCTAGTTCCTTGATCATCGACGATTGCAGGCAAAATTCAGACTCCCAAGAGGTAAGGTTTATGTTAGGGTTGATTGCATTGTGATTTTACACACTGATTTAACTTATGGACCGTATAGATGTTATGCTTTGGTATGGTGGTTGTCTTGATTTCTCTTTTGAGCAACCTCAGTATATTGATGGTAATTCTAAGTTAATCCAAATGGATTTTGATCATATCGCATACTTTGAGCTAGTTGATTATGTAATGGAAACCAACGAGTATGAAAGTAGGGATTTTTATATGTATGAGATGGATGCGGATAATGGTGATTTTAAACTGTTTCGTGATGATAAAGATGTGTTGGAACTTGCAATGAAGGCTAAAAATTGGAGTGAATCGTTCATTGAAGTCTTTGTTCAACATACCCCAATTATGTCTGAACATAAGACCCACCTCTGTTCCCAACCCAGTAAACCACAGGCCCAGTCCAGTTGCCAGTCCAGTACCCAACCCATTAAACCTAAGTCTAGTTCCCAGCCCATTAAACGACAAGCCCAACCCAAAAAACTAGTACCCAAGCCCAGAAAAAAAAGTAGTACACGTGAAAGTGGGTAGGGCATCTGGTAAATGTTTTACAACTCTCGAAGTCCCTAGATCTGGAAGTACATCAGGTGTTAAACAGGTTGTTGAAGAATCAGTACACGAGGCTTCATGGGCATTTGATATAGATAAGGAAACAAATCTTAAAGAGGTTGTGAAAGAATCAGTAAAAGAGGTTGTACAGGAAGAAGTCTTTGGTCAACATAGTGATAAAGAAGCTGATTTAGAACAGGACAGTGAAGACAGTGATTACAATGAAGAGTCCAGTTGTGATGATGATGAGGATTGTTATTCTGATGAGGATGAGGTTTTGGAAGAATTGGTTGGCTTAGATTCAGACAGAGAAGATTTTGAATGGAAACAATCACAAGATGCAATTAAACAAGCTACCAAGGATGAAGAAGCAGCCACAAAGAAGATACTTGAAGAGTGTATCAAACATAATGAAGAAGAAGGTAATTTGCATGAATCTAATGATGCAGGTTGTGCACATGTAGAGGGATACAGTAGTTATGAAGAATCAGATGGTGATATTGCCACACCAGGTGATAGTGAAGAAGATGATGTTCGAGGTAAAAATTTTAGGGAAACTGCTCCTAGTGTAAGTGCACAAACTAACTGGAAGAAGTTTGTTTGGAAAGTTGGGACAAGGTTTACTTCAAGGGATTCCTTTAAGGAGGCAATTAGAAGATATGATGTGTCTAATGGCAGGAATCTTTTCATAGCAAAGAGTGATAGCAAACAAGAAGGTCGTGTAGTAATCAAGTGTGTAGCAGGGTGTCCTTTCTATCTATTTTGTTCAATGCACACAGGGAAAGAGTGTTACATGATTAAAAGTGTGAAAAACCATCGCACTTGCCAAAGAAACATGATAAAGAACAGGTAACTAACTGCTAAGTTTATAGGTGATGAGTTCCTACCTTTATTTAAGGCCAAACCACACTGGTCTGCAAAGGAAATCACAACTGCTGTCAGACAAAAGTACAAGGTGATTATAAGTAAGTGGTTGGCTTATAAGGCTAAGAAAAGTGTACATAAGAAGCTTCATGGATCAATGAGAGATCATTACAGTAAGATTGGTTCATATCTGAATGCATTAAGGAAAGCAAATCCATCATCAACTTTCAAGTTGGAAACTGCTCCACCAGGTTCCATTAATCTAGATCCAGAGGCCACATGTAAAGCATTCTTCAGACTGTTTGTATGTTTTGATGGTCTTAAAAAGGGGTTTCTAGCTGGATGCAGGAAGGTGTTGTGCTTAGATGGGTGTTTTCTAAAGACCTTCCTTGGAGGAATGTTGTTAACTGCTGTTGGGAGGGATGCTAATGACCAAATGTATCTTGTGGCTTAGGCAGTTGTTGAAGGAGAAAACAATGACAGTTGGGAATGGTTCATGCATGAGCTACTGCTATGTTTGGAAGTAAATGATGCTGGGCTTTCATGGACATTGATTTCTGACCAGCAAAAGGTTGTTACTCAATTCTGTCTTCTTAAATCAGTTATTTAGTTATTCATTACTTATGTTTAAATGCTTTGGCAGGGTCTGTTAAATGTTGTTTCAATGATGTGGCCCTATGCAGAGCATAGAAACTGTGCAAGGCACATCTATGCAAATTGGCACAAATCATTCAAAGATGAGGAGCTGAAAGAGTTGTTTTGGAAATCAGCGAGGGCTTACTCTGAAAGTGACTATCTACAAGCAATTGAAGACATGAAAGCAATCAATCCTGATGCTGTAGAGGCCTTACTGAAGCAGAATCCCAACTGGTTTAACAGGTGCTATTTGAACACCCACACCAAGTGTGATGTAATAGTAAACAACATGGCAGAAACCTTTAATGGTTTTATCATTAATGCAAGGTCAAAACACATAATTCATATGTTAGAGGATATAAGGATTCAGGTTATGAGTAGGTTAGTGACAAAAAGGACAGAAATGGCTGCCAGAGATGTTATCATATGCCCTAAAATCCAGGAAAAACTTGAATTTTCAAAAGCTGCTTCTTATAGATGTGAGGTGTATCCCTCATCATATCAAGGTTTTCAAGTAAGGGATTTTGATGATGTATCTGTGGATCTAGAAAAGAGAAGCTGCACATGTAGAAAATGGGATTTAAGGGGATATCCTTGTAAACATGTATGTGTTGTTGCTGGTTTTTTACATAAGAATGCTGAAGACTATGTTGATGTGTGTTATCACAAAGATACATACATGAAGGCTTATGAGTTCTCAATACCTCCATTGCCTAGTGAAAGGTATTGGACCAAGATCAATCAGCCAATGGATCCACCACCAATCAAATCTGCTCCTGGTAGGCCCAAGAAGAATAGGAAGAGGGATCCTCATGAAGATCCAAAAAGGCCTGGGAAACTCACAAAGCATGGGGTTATAATGAAATGTAGTAACTGTGGGGCTAGAGGTCACAACAAAAGAAAGTGCACTGAGAAGGGGAAAACAACTGAAGGTAAATGTTATTAAGTTTAAGTTTATTATTTAGTTAATTACATGGCTTAAAGTTTGTGTCTCAGGTGGTTCTGCTCCAAAGAGACAGAAGAAGTCAACTAAAAAGGCAACAAAGCAGTCCACTCAAGAGGCAACCCAACAGTCCACTCATGAGGCAACCCAGCAGTCCACTCAAGAGGCAACTCAGAAATCTACTCAAAAGGGAACCAACAAGTCAAGTCAAAAGGGAAAGAGAAAGACCAATCAAGGCTGAAGTTATATGTGATCTTTTGTGTTTGTGGCACTGTTATGTATGACTTATTTAAGTAGGCAATGTTATGTATGACTCTAACATTTTGTCTAAAAACACCTTCTAGTAATGTGGGACCAGTTAAGTAGTCAATCTATGACTTTTCTATGTTGTTTGACTTTTTATGTGTTGTTTGACTTTTCAGTGTTGTTTGACTTTTTCTGTTGTTGATTAAGTCACATATTGGTGTACATATTCCATTATGGTCATTGTGTTCACTTTAATAGGTTGACTCAAAAATTGATGAACATGCTTTCTGTTTGGTATGTTTTGGTCAGTCTGCAGTTTGGTTTGGTGATTCTGCTGTTTGGTTTGGTGATTCTGCTGGTTGGTTTGGTGATTCTGCTGTTTGGTTTAGTGATTCTGCACTTTGGCCAATTTTGATTCAACTTACAGTTTGGTCTGTTGTTTCTACAAGTGCACTTGCACTTTGGTTCAAAATTTGGCTAACTATGCACCTAGTTACAGTTTGACTGCAAATTGGTCAAACTTTGGCCAATTTTGCACCTAGTTATGCAGTTTGAGTCACTTGCAAGTGCAGTTGCACTTTGGTTCATATTTTGGCCACTTATGCACCAATTTACAGTTTGACTGTAGTTTGGTCAAACTTTGGCCAATTCTGCACCTAGTTACAGTTTGACTACAAAATTGGCCAAACTTTGGCCACTTTTTCTTTACACAGTTTTTGAATTTTGGTTCAAACAGTGGCCATTTTGGCTTCATATGCAGTTTCAGTCACTTGCAAGTATGGTCAACATGTACATTAACTTAGATGTCCAGTTGAGTCAAAGTAACAAAACACTTCATTTCATAACAAGTGGGCACAAATGGTTACAAACACTAATTACCACAACAGTTCATTATCAATAAATACTAATTCCACAAATACAACAATATGGCAATTGCAATTACAAAGGTTAGCACATATAGTTTCTTCGACTTCGTCTTTGTGTCAAATCTCATTGCTTTCAAGTTCTTGTTCTCTTCTATTAACAACATATTGTATAATTCAAGGTTCTTTATCTTCAGGTCTTTAAACGTCACTTGAGTTGAGGTGAGGTGCCGTATGAACGTTCAACGAACATCTTATCAACATCTTCTTTCCAGAGGAAGAATTTGCAATCCCCTCTCTACAAAACACAACAACTATAAGGAAATCGCAATGGAATATCTCCTAAACACCAAATTGATATGCAAATTCAACTTACAGGCCAGTGAGAACAGCCGTAAAATTCTTCACCATGTCTTTCACTTTTAAGACCAGCTACCCGAAGAACAGCAACAATGTCGTGATGACAGTACACATTTCCATCCAAATCGACCTTGAAGACTTTAGGTTTTCGAATTAGAGCAGAGGTAGAAGACGACGACATGTTGACTGAATGTTTCAATGGGCAATTAGGGCAAGATTGGCTATGGGGAGGAGGTATTAGGGCAAGAACGGCGATGACCCTCTACCTGCAATTGATCTTCGTCACCAATTTGATGGGGGAGAAGATGAGTTTGTTTGGGAATTCGGGTTAAATGGTTGAATTGATGTTAAACAGATGATATATCAAGTTTCTGTCCACGTGTGCTTCCAAGTCATCATTTAAATGCCACATAGGCTTAAAATACTAACTCAGTTAGTGTTTTTTTAACGAAGGGGTGACAGTGACACCAACTTGTCGAGTAGAGGATGGTGGGAGCCAACTTGAAAGTTGAGCATGATATTGGTCAATTTTGCATAGTTAAGAGTGATACAGTCCATTCCCTCTAAAAAAAATTAGGCAAACGTGAGTAGGGTCAAATTTGTGTAGCATTCCGAGCTACAGAAAATCAGAAACCCCACTTGCATTCTCCAGCAAAAAGAGGGGTTGGTGTTGAGTTCAACAACGGAAGAGATGGTCTCCAATAAGCAACACCACCACCACCATATTCATCTTCTCCACTAACCCATCTCACAAAACCCTAATTTCATCCCTATTCAATCCACCAATTGTCTATTTCCCCAAAGAAATACCCACATGGATGTGGTCGCTATTGACCCCTCAATTTCATCGTACCAAACAACCCCTAAACTTAAACTCCCCCTTTTCAGATTACCATCAAGAACACCCCCACGACTCTTACATTGTACCCCTCTTCGATTCAGCCACAAGATTGTTCTAACAAACTTTCACGATTCAAGATTCAACAGTGTTGTTCAAAAAGACAGAGGCTTGAGATCTGTTTGGGTCAAAAGCAGCAGCAGTCTTGAAAACCCCTCAACTTTGGATTCTAATTTTGTTGAAATCTTGGTTAAAAAAGGTTTGATTTTGGGGGCTGTTTGTTGTGTGTTGGGATGCAGGGGGGTTTTGGCTGCAGAAGGGGTTTTAAATGGTGGGAATTTTGTGGGTTTGGAGCAGCAGGTTAAAGGGTCTATGGTCAATTATATGCCAAAAGTTTTGATGGTTCTTAAGGTTTTGAAGGAACAGGGGTTGATTTTGGCTGCACTTTTTGGTTTGTCTGCTTTTTTTTCTATGGCTGAGACTTCAATTACAACTCTTTGGCCTTGGAAGGTATTAGTTATTTTTTTTTTATTTTTATTTTTTTGCACCTGGTTAACAAGATCAAACAATCATAAATTTCTAAGTTTTTTGTGCATTTTAATTGCTAATTTCAGGTTAGAGAGCTGGCTGAGAAAGAGTCTGAGAATGGTGTGTTCAAAATGCTGCGGAATGATGTTACGCGGTTCTTGACTACGATACTTATTGGCACAACGTAATGTTCTTTGTTTATCCGTAAATGAGCTGATTTGGATTATGTTTAATTATTAATTGTCAAATGAGTTCAAGTTAGAAGAGTTTCCTTAAGAGGAAGCATGTATGTAGGCATCCTACTATGCATATAACCTCCTATATCACACTGTAGTTGTTTTATAAAGTTTAAAAGGATGGATAAAAGAGAGTTGTGGGTCTGTCGAACTCAACCGGCCTGTTTTGACCTTTTACTCGACCACCTGTTATGCCTCGTTTAGGTGCAATATCGTTATGAGTAACAAACAAACAAACGTACTCAGTAAAATATCACTCATAGGAAGCTGCTCCCACTGAGATACCCGTCTCCAATATAGAGTTTTTGATGGTTACAAACTTGCAATATAGTCAATATCGCTATGAATATGATTCAATATTTTTTTTTGAATTATTTTAGTGTTGTAAATATTGGAGCAACAGCACTAGTGACTGAAGCAGCAACTGCGATATTTGGTGAAGCAGGTGTGAGTGCTGCCACAGGAGTAATGACGGTATGCTTACAAACCGCTTCTTTGGCATATGATTTGAAAATTGTGATGTTTTGGTGGGTATTTTGATCTCTTTCTTGAAACTGATTATTTGATTTTTGTGACTTGAGGGTACAATGATCAGTTAGAAAAGCATATTATGCTTCGGTTTATCTAATATTTTAAGGGTTAAATAATCATTTTTGTACTAGTTGCCACAAAACTAATTACGTAAGGGAACATAAAGTTTTTTTATAACGTAATATTATAAACTATTGTTCCCATTTCTCATGTCTGATCTTTTCACATAAATGTCCATTTTGGTCAATTCTATACTGATATTTAGTTATTAACTGGTATAAGTGTATATAATCAAGATAAGTTTTTTTGTTCATTCTTTTTTTTTTTTTTTTTTTTTTTTGAAACTACACAAATTTGCGAATAGTATTTTTAATTATCTTCATTGCAATAATCCTGTATCTATACCAGGTTGCAGTCTTGTTACTCACTGAAATAACTCCAAAAAGTATAGCCGTTCATAATGCCACCGAGGTTGCAAGAGTTGTGGTACGCTCACTACCATCTTTTTTCTCTAAACTTATTATACAAATGGATATTTAATTACCCTAATGAGTTTTATAACTTTTGAGGAGTTTATCTGAGAAGTTGACCACCATTGACTCTAGGTCAGGCCGATTGCATGGCTTTCTTTAGTCTTATATCCTGTTGGAAGAGTTGTAACTTATCTCTCTATGGGAATGCTCAAGTTGCTCGGTCTCAAAGGAAGAAGGTGTGTTTCAAAGTTTCTTATAAGATTAATTTTGTTTTTTGCTCATGTTTTTCATTTTTCTTATTTCTGCTAGTGAACCGTATGTCACTGAAGACGAACTGAAGTTGATGTTACGAGGAGCTGAATTAAGTGGGGCCATAGAAGAGGAAGAACAGGTATGCACTGTCACTTTTTAGAAACAATTTCCTTAAATGAATGACACATACATACGTTTAAATATAGGATTAATATTTTGTGAAAGTCTTTTGCAGGATATGATTGAAAATGTTTTAGAAATTAAAGACACATATGTTCGTGAAGTTATGACACCTTTGGTTGATGTTGTAGCTAGTGATTCTAGTGCAACGTTAATCGATTTCCACACCTTGTGGGTAACTCATCAGTATTCAAGGTATCTTATACTCTTTTTATTAAGTTAGGGAATATTTTTTTTGATGCATTTAAGCATGCTAACGACATTGCACATGCGCACAGGGTACCTGTTTTTGAACAACGTGTAGATAATATTGTCGGCATTGCATATGCAATGGATCTATTAGACTATGTTCAAAAGGTTAGGCGACTGACGACTGCCCTTTTGTTAATTAATTTAAAAGTTTTCTTTTTAATCTTGAATTTTGATTTATATTAAAGGGGGACCTTCTAGAAAGTACGACGGTGGGGGATATGGCTCATAAACCTGCTTATTTTGTGCCTGGTATGTTTATCGTTTTACGTTCCTTTTTCTCCATCGGTTCAATTTAAGAGAATATTAAATAATTATCGGTAGAAGTAATAATGCAGATTCAATGTCGGTTTGGAATCTTCTTAGAGAATTTCGCATTAGGAAGGTACACATGGCTGTTGTCTTGAACGAATACGGTGGGACTGTTGGAGTAAGTATCCCCCTTGCTTTTTGGATATTTATCATATATTCATATCCACTGACGATAAAACTTGTAATTGTTAACATCTATGGCTATGCAACAGATTGTAACACTGGAAGATGTAGTTGAAGAAATCGTTGGTGAAATTTTTGACGAAAATGATTCAAAAGTAGGTGTTTTTTCAAATTTTTGTAAAGAGTAAAATGCCAAATTCGTCCCCGAGGTTTGGGTAGATTTGCCACATCCGTCTAAGAAGTTTTTTTTCAACTAGACCCTTCAGGTTTGCATTTTGTTGCCAGTTCCATCCAATTCGCTAACTTCGTTTGTTTATTCTGTTAAGTCAAGGGTATTTTTGTCTTTTTACCTATTTATGTTTGTTTTTTCTTTTTTTTATTCTCTTTTTATTGTTTTTTTATTTAAATATAAAAAGAGAATGAAAAAAATAGAAAAACAAAAATAAATAGGTAAAAAGACAAAAATACCCTTAACTTAACAGAATAAACAAACGAAGTTAGTAAATTGATTGGAAACTGACAACAAAATGCAAACCTGAAGGGTCCAGTTGCAAAAAAAAACTTTTTTGGTTGGAACAGGCAAATCTGTCCAAACCTCAAGGATGACTTTGCCATTTTACTCCATTTTTAATTATAAGGTTGGTATTTAGGTTGTAATAATGATTAAAAAGCTTTGTTTTTTTTCTGTTATAAAAGGAGGAAATAGATAAAAAGACTGGTTATATAGTAATGAGGGCGGAAGGAATTTATGATGTGGATGCAAATACTTCAATCGACCAGCTTTCCGAAGACCTCAACATAAAGATGCCAGAGGTATTATTTTTCTTTTTTCTAATTTTGGTTTATTATCTTTTCATTAAATCTGTGTATGCCAGGGTCATCAATACGAAACGGTGTCGGGGTTTGTGTGTGAAGCGTTTGGATACATCCCAAAAACAGGTGAAAGCATAAAAGTGGTACTTGAGAAGGAAGAAGTTGATGACGAGTATATCGAGGATGATGGCGATCGCCAACATCAAAAAGAAAAAGAAAAGAGCCAAGTATTTCAAATAGAGGTATAGTATATAGTGTTTACGTTGTTTCATTTTTTAGTCGTTATTAGCATGGGTATTCTGAGAATATGTTTGCAATCTGGTGCGTAGATTTTAGCAGGCAATGCTAGAAAAGTTGGTGCGGTGAGGTTTGAACGGGTAACCAATGAGGAGGAAACGGAGGAGAAGAAGGTGGTGGTTCCGGTCATCACGAAAAGGAAATGGGGCGGTGATGACGATGATGAAACGAATATAATTGATGAGGGTGAAGATGATGTAATTCCACAACATGAAATAAAAGAGGGAGAATGAAAAAGTGAACTACTTTTGTTTTGAATTTTGAAATGAAATATTGAGTAGATGTAGGGAGGGAGATCATGGGAATTTATGAACACAAGGTTTCTGAAAGAAAAAAGAGATACAAAGTTTGAGGTGAAACCATAGCATTTTCTCAATGTTGACGGAAATTTAATAGATTTGTTCCTTCTGTTTGACTTGAATTGGTGAATAAAAACATTATAAATTGATTAACTTGGTTAAGATTGTGGATTTTACTTGTTTGGATATCTGCAACCTATGTAGCACGGATACGGGTACGGGACTGGGGTACGGGGACGATACGGGTACGGGGAACGGCAAAATTCAAAAATACAAGATACGGGTACGGCAAAAAAAATAATATTAAAAATAAAATTATATTAAACAAAGTCCAAAAATATATTAAACTCCAAAGACACTACATAAACCATAGGTAATTAATTATAGTTAATCAAATCGTTTTCAAATTCCGGTTCATCTAGCGAAAGATCGGCAACCTCCAAAAACCCGACATCTTCCATTGAATCGATGATGAATACTTGAATAGAGTTATAGAGATGATTCGTATTTTGGAATAATTCGATGAATGATTCAATGAATGATAATAGTGTACGTGAATGTTGGAAGAATTAGATGAATGATAATTGACAATACTGTACGTGAATGATTATATAATATAAAAAGGGCGACCATTCATATTTTTGGAAGTTAAAAGGGTTAAAAACCCTAAATAATTTAGGAAACGTCCCCGATACCTTGTTTAGGAAGTACCCAATACCGGGTACGTTTTTGCGGAAGTCCCCAGAATCTGGGTACGGTTGGGAAACGTCCCCGAGGCGTCCCCGAGCCGTTTCCGTCCCCGGGACGGGTACCCGACGTAGAATGGAGTCCCCGTGCTTCATAGTCTGCAACTGTATCCCTGCCTCGGTTTTCGACCTGTTTACTTATCATGGATGTTTTTTTTTCCTGAAAGCTGACTAATTTATTTGAACGCTTATGATCAAATCTTGTCGAGACATAAGATGTTTGATATTAGCAATCCTGAATTTAACAACCAAATGAATCAATGATTTATGATGGCATTTGATAAGCATATACAACGGGGTTTGTCTTGGATTCGGACGTGAAGGTTTGAGCAAAAGATCATTACCGGTTTGTAATCAAAACCCGCCCTTACAAAAGGAATGAAACATTTTTCGTCCTTTATGTATATTTCTCATTGCACGTTGGATCCTTATTGTTTACTAGACATCCTTAATGTATATGTAGTAGGTAACGTCATCAACGGTAACTAAAGTTAGAATTTTCAGTTAAATCCATGTGAAATGACCGGTATACCCTTGGTAATAAAACAAAACAAACCCTTCACCACGATTGAACCACCAAAGTTTCTTCACTCCAAGACTTGACTATGTTATTATAAAAGAAGAAGAATTACATGTGCATAGTCTCCATTCATCAGCTTTTGCCCACTAGGAAAACAAGAGGTACATCTTATCACTACTCAAATCTCATTAAAATCTACTCTCTAATTATTCAGATTATTATTACTATTATTTATTTTTCAGTATATAAAACTTGGGTGTGTGTGTGGTCATGTGAGAGATAGAAGAAGGGGATAGTTTGATGATTAATTCCATAGATAGATGAAGCTCAGGGTAAACTTGTGTGTTCAATCATCTGGTCCTAAATTCAGTCAACAAGCTATCCTATTGGAGGAACCATCAATCATTAAACAAGATACATATATTTTAATATAAAACATTAAACAAATCACTACCACTTATAACAGTTACTACTGCACATTTTTGTTGATCAATCCAACTTGCCATTAATGGACCAAGTTGCTACTGATCTCGGTTACCACCGATGATCAGTAGCAACGTCAGGATTATCCATCACTAGGGTCTGGAATCGACAATAGTCTTGCACAAGGGTGTACACTAGAGGTGGCGATTCTTAACACGACACGGGAAAAAAAGTTTTTAGGTCGACTAACATGACCCATTTAGAAAACGGGTTGGGATCGGTTTGACACATATAAGAACGGGTTGATTTTTTAACCCGTTTATTATTTAGAAAAAAATAAATAAATCATTAAGCAGGAATTCATTCTCTTAAAGTTTTTATAATCCTGAATAAACTGATTCGCAAAAAAAAAAAAAAAACAAAAAAAAACACTTTTAGGTTAATAGATATTTTCTACAGGCCCACACAGCTAGAAACTGCAATGCGGAGTGGTGATCAAGATCTTGCAGCTGAACCCAAACATAATGATCTTCAACAACCACTCATAACCCACAGTTCTAAACCTGTAACCACTTATGCAGAATGCAGCATCTTTAGCCATTTGACTTTCTCTTGGTTGAGCCCATTGATTGCCATTGGTTACAAGAAACCATTAGACCTCGACGACATCCCCGACCTATCCGGGCTAGACAGCGCAAAAGGTTCCTTTCCCATCTTAAAAAGCAAACTAGACCGCGATCGGTTCATCAGCAACAAACTCACAACCTTCAACCTGGTGACAGCTTTGATCCATACAACATGGATGGACATATTATCCACAGCCATCCTCGCGGTTCTTTACACATTAGCATCTTACGTCGGTCCTTACCTCATAGATGCATTTGTTCAGTTCCTCAATGGACGTCGCGAGTCTAGACTCGAAGGTTATCTTTTCGTTTTCATCTTCTTTGTTGCGAAAGTTGTCGAATCTCTCTCACAAAGACACTGGTTCTTTAAGCTTCAACAAGGAGGAATTCGGGCTCGGGCAGCCCTTGTTGCAATGATATACCAAAAGGGTTTGACCATTTCAAGCCAGTCAAAGGTCGGGCAATCGGGTGGGGAGATCACTAACCTCATAGCCATTGATGCAGAAAGAATCGGTGATTTCGGTTGGTACATACATGATCCATGGCTAGTAATCCTGCAAGTTGGTATCGCGTTAGTCATTCTATATCTGAACCTCGGGTTTGCTTCACTTTCTGCGCTAGTTGCAATCGGTTTCGTGATGTTGAGTAACATTCCTCTAGGAAGTTTACAAGAGAAGTTTCAAGAGGAACTAATGAAATCTAAAGACAACAGGATGGTAAAAACATCTGAAATTTTAAGGAACATGAAGATCCTTAAACTTCAAGGATGGGAGATGAAGTTTTTGTCGAAAATTCGTGAACTTAGAAGCGTCGAAACAAAATGGTTGAAAAGCTTATTGTGCACCTCAACCACAATCATATCGATCTTTTGGGTCGCCCCGAGTTTCATAGCTGCAGTCACTTTCGCAACATGTATGCTCCTCGGTGTCCCACTCGAATCAGGAAAGATACTGTCGGCAATCGCAACATTTAAGATACTCCAACAACCTATTTACAATCTTCCCGACACCATATCAATGATCGCACAAACTAAAGTTTCGTTAGATCGTATCACAGCATACCTTAATCTCCCCGACTTAGATTCTGGTCTGGTTCAGACATCTCCACGAGATAGCTCGGACGTTGCAGTTGAAATCATTAACGGAACCTTTTCATGGGATGTTTTATCCTGCAATGTATCGTTAAACGACATAAATGTCAAAGTTTTACATGGTATGAAGGTGGCTGTTTGTGGTACGGTTGGATCAGGGAAATCGAGTTTACTGTCGTGTATTCTAGGTGAAGTGAGTAAAGTAACGGGAAGTGTGAACGTTACTGGTACAAAAGCTTATGTTGCGCAATCTCCATGGATACAAAGCGGAAAGATAGAAGAGAATATACTGTTTGGTAAAGACATGGATAGAGTAAGGTACGAGAAGGTTCTCGAAGCATGCGCGTTGAAGAAAGATCTTGAAATCCTGCCTTTTGGTGATCAAACAGTTATAGGTGAAAGAGGGATTAATTTGAGTGGTGGTCAGAAGCAGAGATTGCAGATCGCGCGCGCTTTATATCAAGATGCTGATATTTATCTGTTTGATGACCCGTTTAGCGCGGTTGATGCTCATACAGGAAGCCATCTATTTAAAGTGAGTAAAATTTAAAAATTCGTTAATTCATAAGTTTTAATAGTAAAAACGTTGGTAATGATTCTTTATGTAAGCTTGGCATAACAGGAATGTGTACTCGGATTTCTGAAGTCGAAAACGGTTATTTATGTCACTCATCAAGTAGAATTCTTGCCAGCTGCTGATCTTGTCCTGGTGAGCTAGTGAGATTCTTCTTTTCTTTATAAACGGGTCGATGTGGGTTGTATTTTATTTTAATGAGTTAACTGCCAATTCGTTCCATTGGTTTGTCTAATTATGTCAATCCAGACCAAATTTCAAATTTGTACCATTTTTGTCCCTAATGGTCTTCAAACATGCCAGTTCCGTCCAAAAACTTAACGTTTGTTAAAACCTGCCGTTTAATGAAGGGTAAAACCGTCATTTTCCTTTTTTTAACCCTATAAACAGAATATTAAAAAATGGAAAATGGTGTAAAAATGAAGATGACGTTTTGACCCTTCATTAAACAGCAGGTTCTAACAGATGTTAAGTTTTTGGACGGAACTGGCATGTTTCAAGAATGTCAGGGACGGAAATTGTACAAATTTGAAATTTTGGCCAAGATTGACATAATTGGGCTAACCACAGGGATAAAAATGGCAGTTAACTCTATTTTACACGGGTCAATTTGTATGTAGAAGCACTAATAAGTCCTATATGTTTGAATTTTCAATAAGGTTATGAAAGGTGGAGAGATCAAACAAGCTGGAAAGTATAATGACATTCTTGATTCAGGAAGTGACTTTATGGAAATTGTTGGTGCACATAAAGAAGCTTTACCAATAATCGATTCGATAAACACAAAGTTTGAATCCGAAAACACAAAAGTCAATGAAAAAGATAAGGTCGAGATTATACCGGACGACACAAAAGTGACAAACGGACAAATCGTTCAGAAAGAAGAACGCGAAAAAGGAAGTGTCGGTTTTTCCATCTACTGGAAATACATTACAAGTACATATGGTGGCACCCTTGTGCCTTGTGTATTGCTTGCAGCGATTTTTTTCGAGTTACTTCAAGTTGCGAGTAATTACTGGTTGGCTTGGGCATCACCCGTGTCACAAGACATGGTGCCCCCCGTTGGGGGCACCACACTTATAACTGTGTACGTTGGTTTGGCGGTTGGAAGCACATTTTGCATATTTTTTCGAGCAGTGTGTCTTACAACGGCTGGTTATAAGACGGCTAATCTACTCTTTAATAAAATGCATTTATGCGTTTTTCGCGCTCCAATGTCTTTCTTTGATGCTACACCGAGCGGACGCATTTTAAATAGAGTAAGTTAATATTAAACTTATATAATATTTAGTAGTAAATATGAACATAATTTATCTTCGTACAGGCGTCAACAGATCAAAGTGCGGTTGATCTGACAATTCCGAACGCAGTTGGTGTTTTTGCGTTTGCGGTTGTACAGCTTCTAGCGGTTATCGCTATGATGTCTCAGATATCTTGGCAGGTGTTCCTGGTTTTCGTTCCCGTTATTGCTATTTGCATATGGTTGCAGGTATCGTCGTTTAAAACTTTAAAAGTTAAAACTACCTGCATAATATAGCAACATCAACAACCTAACTTTTTTCGTTTTGTTAGCATTATTATATATCTTCAGCACGAGAGTTAGCACGACTAGTCGGCGTGTGCAAAGCCCCAATAATACAACATTTTTCAGAAACTGTATCGGGTTTAACCACCATCAGAAGCTTTCATCAAGAACAAAGATTTCACCACACAAATATGAAATTAACCGATGGATATTCACGGCCAAAGTTTCACAGTGCCGGTGCTATAGAGTGGTTATCATTCCGCGTGGAGCTTTTGTCATCCGTTATATTCGCTTTTTTCTTAGTTTTCTTGCTCATCGTCCCAAAGGAGACCATCGATCCAAGTAAGCAATCGAGTTTTATAACTTTTATGAACCCTAATTCATATTTTGGGTTATGTTACATGTTTATGATTTGACGTTCTTCAATCATGAAGGTATCGCGGGGTTAGCAGTGACTTACGCGCTTAACTTAAACATCCTACAAGCGTCTGTAATATGGAAACTATGCAATATGGAGAATAGCATTATTTCCGTCGAAAGAATACTTCAATACACATCTATACCCAGTGAGGCACCTCTTATTGTAGAGACATGCAGGCCCGACGATATGTGGCCATCGGATGGAAAAGTGGATATACACGATCTTCAGGTACGGTATGGCCCACACATGCCACTTGTGTTGAGAGGAATTACATGCAGTTTTCATGGCGGAACAAAGACGGGAATTGTAGGAAGAACAGGAAGCGGTAAATCAACACTCATACAAACGCTCTTTAGAATTGTTGAACCAACGGGGGGACATATTTTCATCGATAGGGTCGATATATCCTCGATCGGGCTTCATGATCTACGGTCAAGATTGAGCATAATCCCTCAAGATCCAACCTTGTTTCAAGGGAGTGTAAGAAGCAATCTGGATCCGCTTGAACAGTACACCGATGAACAGATTTGGGAGGTAAAATAGCCTAAATTCTGATTTTATAACGTATAGTCGTATACACATGGATACTGCCTCTTGTTAACTAGTATATTTTGACTCGTTAGGCTCTAGATCAGTGTCAGCTGGGAGATGAAGTTAGAAGGAAGGAAGGAAAACTCGATTCAGCAGGTTTTTCTCCAAACGCGAAATTTCAAAATAGCCAAGAGAACACGTCTGTTTTTTTTTTTTTTTTTTTTAGTTCATAAAATTGTTGCAGTCAATGAGAACGGAGAGAACTGGAGCATGGGTCAACGACAACTGGTGTGTTTAGGCCGAGTACTACTTAAAAAATGCAAGATCTTAGTGCTTGATGAGGCTACCGCATCAGTGGACACATCAACCGACCACACAATACAACAAACACTTGGTCTGCATTTTTCTGACTCGACTGTCGTCACAATTGCACATCGGATCACATCTGTGCTCAACGGTGACATGGTTTTAGTCTTGGAACAAGGTTTGATTAATCTTAATTATATTCGTCATTACTTGTTAGTTACGTTCTCTGTTATCTTAAAATCGTTGATTCTATTGCAGGACTGGTTGAGGAATACGGTTCGCCTTTAAAATTGTTGGAAAATAAATCTACATCCTTTGCAAAGCTCGTTGCTGAGTACCGTGGACGCTCTAGTTCCAGCTATGATTCTAGAGTATGAGATCGGCTTCTAGTCGTAAAAAAACAGTAAATTGCATTTTACGTCCTTTAAGTTTGAGCCAAATTGCAGGCACTGTCCTTTGGCTAACGAAATTACATTGGATGTCCTTTATGTTACTGATTCTCATCAGGCGGTGTCATTTTGCCCTAACACAATTAATTTTTTTTGGTGTTTAAGAGTTAACAGAAAATATTAACTGTGTTAGGGCAAAAGGACACCGCCTGATTAGAAGTACCAACATAAATGACATCCGGTGTAATTTCGTCAATTAAAGGACATCGCCTGCAATTTTGCTCAAGGTTAATGAACGTAAAATGCGATTTCCTCTAAAAATATAATGTAAGAAAGCATCAAAGGTTTGGAGCAATCATACCTTGTTAAGGATTGTGAATCACTGGTTAATGTGTAATAATAATGACATAAATGAGAGAAAAACATAACATGGTTAACAATATAATGTAAATACTCGAACGATGTTGTTATCGTAAAGACTTAAAATTTCAAAATTCAAAAATATTCATACCGTATAACATTGTTTGAACTTTAGAAGTAATTACATACGACAAAAAATAAAAATTACCCCAGAGCAGGATTCCAAGTAAGCTCATCGACAGTCATCTGTCTAACCGATTCAGCCAGCCGTAACTCCGCAGCGCGTGTCTGCACCATCCGCTCCCGCACCCTCAGGAACACAGGATGACTCAGCGCACCTGACATTCGATCACACAACAACGGGTCCTCGTATAAACAAACAAGCGCTTGAGCAGCATTATCTTTAACTTCCTCCGACTCATCTTCTAACATGCTAATCAAAACCGAAATTCCTCCCAAATCAGCGATCACAACCCGTTCAGCGTCGTTGTAACTCAACTGACCGATTGCCCCGCAAACTTTTTCCTTAACGTTACTATCATCACTCCTTCTCAAAAGCTCGACCAAAAGAGATATCACACCAAAGCTATGAAAAACCGGTAATACGTGTTTATAACTTGATAGGTCCCACACGACATCAGCAGCTGCGCCTACACTTTCGTTATCATTACCTCGCATAATCGTCACCAAATGTTCAACGATTGCAACAGCATTATCATCGGTAACAGCTAAAATACAAAAAACATCCTCGGCAATCTCTTTACCCAACGGCTCTTGTTCCCGAAGAAGCTCAGCATATAACGGAATAACCCCATGTTCCGCAACGGGCCGAATATAATCAACATGTGACGATATTACCCCTAACGCATTCCCCGCTACTAATCTGGTCGAAACATCACCGTTTCGAAGCAAATCAACAAGAGCTTCTATCGCACCCGAGTTAACAAGCTCACGCCTTGCTCTTTTAACCAACCCGAGCAACCCGATCGCCTGACCGGCCCGAGCCCGAGAAACCATTTTCCCGACTTTACACGCTTCGACGAGTAAACCAACCGCGCGGAGATTAAAAACCGATCTCCTAACTTCTCGTAAAAGAGCAAGGGCGCTCAAAATATCTAGTAACAAACGTCTTAAACTATCATCCGGGCAAGTATCCGAATTCAACATATCGACAACAACTTTTAATCCACCGATTCTTACAAGATTAACCCGATTAGGCCCGTCAAAGGCTACAATATTTCTAATACATTTAAGAAGCACTCTTTGTAAAGCGAGTTCCGACTGGGGCAACAAGCATAATATGCGATGAATGGCTCTGGATTGACCTATCGTTACGGCGAGTTTCCCATCTCCTTGACAAGATATACATTTTAAACAATAGACAGAGGCTTTTAACACTGAATTAGCTGTGGATGTGTCAAGAAGGTCTACTAGGATTGGGACAGTGGATACTAATATGCTCACCGGAATGCGGTTCGACAGGCGGGATAGTTTTATTATTGATTCTACTTGTAATGACTCGCTATTGGTTGCAATAATGTGTTCAAATTGGTGGAGTGATTGCACCCAGTCTTGTGATTGATATTGATCCATTTGTGCTAGGGTTTGTGTGAATATTTGTAAGCCCTATGTTGAAAATTGGTTTAGATGGTTGATTTTGTTGAAAAGTATGGAACTTGGTGGTGGATATAAACAGAAAAGGAAGAATTGATTGAAGAACAAAATGATGAAACCCTAAACAGAAAACGAAGGAGAGTTGCAACAACTTACGGAATTATGGGGGTGTTTGGGTTAGCTTATTTAAGTTAAAAAGGACTTTTTGTGAGAAGGACTTATTAACTTATGACTTTTTGAAAAGGACTTTTTAAAAAAGTGTTTGGGTTAGCTTATGAGCCAATAAGTCACTAAGTAGTTTTTTTAAAATGTGTTTGGTTTAACTTATTCATGTAAAATGACCAAAAGGGGCATCCTTTAAAAAGTGTTTGGTTTGGCTTATTTAAAAAGTGAGGGCTATAATGGGGAATTTGTTCACATAAGGACTTTTAGGACTTGAGAAGTCAGTAATCTTAACTTCTCAAAAAGCTCCTTCTCAAGGGTAAAATATAAGTCATTTTAAAAGTCCTTTTCTATTTCCCAAACACTATTACAACAACTTATTAACTTATAAAAGTCAATAAGTTATAAGTTGAGAGAAAATAAGGAATGCCAAACACCACCTATATCCAAACAACTGCAGGCAGGCGACTTCTTTAGAATTTGGAAAGGTTGATCATGCCCTAAATGTTATCGAAAATGATCCTTCATAAAACTTGGATTATTTCTTACTTGTGCTATCAAACTTTACAGAGGGTGTTAGAGGTGTTTGGGGTTCTTTTTCAGGGTAAAAGGACTTTTAAAAGGGCAGAAGCACTTTTTAAAAGGGTTTGGCTTTCCTTCCTTTTTTTAAGGACAAAAGTTCTTTGGATTTGTCAAAAGTCAGGATTTTCTGACTTATTTTGGACAAAAGTTCTTTTACAAAAGTTGAAAATAAGCTAAGCCAAACATGCCCACATTATCATAGATATTCTTTTTTTTTCTCCGTTCATTATACCTAAGAGGCTAATGGGGGTGTTTGGCTATGCTTATTATTCCATTATTCCAATATAAATAAACAAGTTATATGTGTATCACTAGGTTTTTACCCGGACTTGGGAAACTTATTTAGATTAATTACTATTTGTTATTAATACGACCACATTATATCAACTATCTCATTCGATTCAACAACAATGTCTTCAAATCACCGAATTAGATCATGAACCCATATTAGAGGTTGTTAGGATCTGAATTTCTTTTTGATTGTGTTTTTATTTAAGAATTAAGAAGATGAACAAGTAATGCAGCAGAATTAAAATGGAAATAAACTTTGCACACAATCAAACAGGAGAAATGCTTTCAACACACATTTTAACATCTAGGAAAACATTGGAATAGGTACAAGTGGCAGTGATTGTGTGGTTGTTTGTGGTAATAAAGTGTCATCATCTAGGACAACATTGGTTACCCTTCTCCTTTTGGGTTTAGGAGAGGTAAGTGGTGTTTTGATTGATTGAGTGGTAGTGATTTGAGTGGAAGGTTGCTGACTAACAGTTGTTGGAACAACTGGTGTTTCAACCAGTGAAGCGGTAAGACCCGTGTGCAAACACGGGTCGATTCTTAGAAAATTATGCATAACATATATTGACAAAATATATAGATATGTGTATAGATATTGTACCAAAACGTGTTATTTATTATAGCTAAAAGACAACTATAAGTAAATATAAAAGATATTTAACATGCATAACATATATTGACAAAATATATAGATATGTGTATAGCTTTGACCATTTAAACATACCTTTGCCAATATTACAGTGCTGAAAATGAAAACAGTAGCTGACTATAACTATCAGTGGATTAAAACACTGAGCTTTAACAACAATCATTATATAAATAGTGATTCAAGAATCTTCCTTCTCCAAAAAAAACAATATTTTAACCCATCAATCATTTCAATCCCCTTCATCCTCCACAAAACACTATTTTAACCCAACAGTGGTTTTAAACCACCATTTTAACCAAACAGCGGTTTCAACCACAGTTTTCTCAACAGTAGTTCCAAACATCTGTTTTCATCCATCTGTTGACCAAAATCAACAAATGTATCAACCACTGTTTTATTTTCAAACATCTGTTCCCAATAACAAAGCTTTGATCATTTAAACATACCTTTGCCAATATTACAAGCTTTTACACTCTCAAACCTAAATATTTATTTACTTAATTTAAATAACAAACATGGTTAATAATTTAACACAACTAATTATATAAAAACTACAAGTGTAAAACAGAGGTAACTATATAATAAACAAAGTTCAAAAAAGCAAACAACAATCAATAGAATACAGCATACTAATTCCAAATCAATGCGCGAAACAACATACAAAGATCTGACGGCTAAGTATTGTCCACGTCTCAACCTCTGATGAATAATGGATGACAGTTGTTAGGAAACCACTGATGAATCAATATCAGTAGTTTACAGTGATGAAAATGAAAACAGTAGCTGACTATAACTATCAGTGGATAGCTTATCGGTGGATTAAAACACTGAGCTTTAACAACAGTCATTATATAACCAGTAGTTCAAGCATGTTCCTTCTCCAAAAAAACTACATTTTAACCCAACAGTCGTTTCAGTCCCCTTCAACCTCCACAAAACACTATTTTAACCCAACAGTGGTTTTAAACCACCATTTTAACCAAACAGTAGTTTCAACCCGCATCGGTCAATCCGACCCGGTTACAACCTATTATTTTAATATAAATATAAATGATTATTCTAGAACTTTCCATATCTACATGGAAGTTGTACAACCGAATCTCCAACTTTTCGGGAAGATCATTAAATCTTTAACTTATCGGAATATATCCTAGGTTAGAGGAAACCCTAAGGGAAAACCTATAAATAGAGGTAAATGTATAAGGTATGATCATCTGACTTTCATATAACTTCTTCTCCTCAATTTCTCTTACCCACATAAACCGAGACTTATTCTCACGCCGGAGGGTGGTTACAAGAATAACCCTATTCCTGTAACGAGTCCTAACGGTGTTTTTGTTTTGCAGCCAAGCGTTCGGGTCACCAATCGTTGAAGTCCTAGTCCGAAATCACTACATAGGTCAGTGTTTCTTCATTGGCGCCATCCGTGGGACCTATTTAGTGACAGAACCTCATGGCAAGTGATCAGAACGAGGCAGATCAAATGGTGATAAACAATAATTTGACGTTGGGGGCGAGCCTCGGTACCGTACCACAGTCTTCCCCAGCCGTTACGAGGTCGCTGGATCCGGAGTTTGAGGCAGAGGGTCCACCTCCAGGCTTTGACAACATCACCACCATCTCTTCCCAGACTGTGGTTACGAGTCCGTTTCTCTATATGCCCTCACAACTACAGTCAAGGGAGTTGGGGAGAGCTAGCAGTAATATGTTCACCCCGGCGACAACGACTAACGCACAGGCTTCACGCCTCTTCTCCACCCCTGTCATTACATCGGCGAGCCCCAGCACCATCGTGTCAGAGATTAGTATGCCTCAATACTACCAGCCGCTGGTTTCCAACTCAATGCCGCCGCTATACTCAGCGGCGCTCACGACGGCATTGTCTCCCCCGCCTCATCAGCCGGTCATCATGCCAGCCGGGGTAATGAATGCCCCTGTCACACCAGGAAACCAAGTATACTTCCCGGGGTATTGTTACGCACCCCCTTATGGGTATTTACCCTCATACGGGGGTTCGGCGTACCCTCTCCAGGGAACCGCGCAAGGAAGCACTCAATCGCCATACGCGGACATGCCGCCATGGTGGAATGTCCCAACTCCACAACCAATGTATACCCAAGCTCCGACTGAGCCCATGTACGACAGAGGAAACGCGGTCAGACCCCGGGTAACCCCATTGGGAAACTCCAACCCAATAGTGGGACCTGCCCCGGGTATGGACGCTCCACCGGCACAGTCTGTAAACGTGGAAGAAGATGAACTTACCAAACCGTACAAGCCGGTAGACGCGACGTTCCGGTCCAAATTCACTCGTAGGATCGCCGAGGCTCCTATCAAGGAAAAACCCAAAGGCAAGTACGATGGTCTCGCCGATCCGGATGATCATCTCAACTTATTCAAGAGCGCCGGCGAAGTGGCCTGTTGGTCCATGCCCCTATGGTGCAAAATGTTCGTACAAACTCTAGTGGGAGCGGCCCGAGTCTGGTGGGACAGCCTGCCCACAGGCGAAATAAACAGCTTTGAATATTTGGAATCAAAGTTTATCTTACAGTTTAGTCAGCAGCGCCGACATACGAAAGATAGAAACGAACTCCTCCACATCCGTCGTCGGGACAATGAGACGGTAGAAAATTTTATTATCAGGTTCAACAAAGAAAGCTTGGCGATCCCAGGCGTGACGAATGATCTGGCTTATGGAGCTTTCCTCCAGGGAGTCAACGACGATGAGCTATTGAGAACGCTGCATGGAAGGGATGGCGTACCCCCAACCATAGACGAAATACTTCGAATAGCCAAAGTATACGTTATACAAGAGAAGGCAGTAGCAGCCAGTCACGCAGCCAATAGGAAGAAAGAAGCCCTAAAGAATCAGGAGGAAAAAGATCACCGGGGATCCAAAAGCAAAAACAGGGGGGACCGATACCAGAGAAACGACAAAGACTCGCGATACGACAGGCACCGAAACTCCTATTCAAGGAACGAGCCGTCGAAACCTCGGTCTGAATATCCCAACTTAAGCAAGACACCGGCTGAAATTCTAGCCTCAGAAAACCTCAGGCTTAATCCACCAAAGCCGTTGAAAGACAACCCAAACAAGGATACGAGTAAATACTGCGAGTACCACAAAGGAAGCGGGCATGACACCAACGACTGTTTTCAGCTTAAGAAGCAGATCGAATACTTTGTGAAGTCAGGTAAATTGGCACACTTAGTACGAGACATCAAGCAAGGCCCGCCAGTGGTCAAGGAGGAGAATGACAAAGCGGCAGGCAAAAGGCCGCGTGAATTGAACATGGTACACGCGGATATGGGAAGGGGGCAAAGCGGAGTTTCTCCACGCTCGAGCCTTGGATGTTGGCAACAATGACCATAGAACCTCGAATGGAGGATTTGCACCTCACCATAGATGCCCTGATCATATCCGTGGCAGTAGGAGACTACCGCATGAGGCGAATCCTAGTCGACACTGGGAGCTCAGAAGACATTATCTATGAACATTACTTTAACAGAATGCAACCAGAAGATAGGAAGTTGCTTGAATCAGTACACGCCCCCATCAAAGGTTTCACAGGGGAAAAGGTTGATCCTATTGGTCAAATCACTTTCCCAGTAACCTTTGGGCAGTCACCCAAAGAAAGAACCATACTACTAACCTTCCTCGTGGTCCGCGCTGAGTCGTACCACAATGTGATAATCGGAAGATTCACCCTGGGGAAATTGGACGCCATAGTCTCCACGGCGAGGGGTTTTATGAAGTTCCCCACACCGCGAGGTATCGCTACTGTGTTTCGTGATAAAATTGGAGAAGTACTAAGTACCAAACGGTGCCGCCAAGGGCCCACCAGGGCCACGGGCCCAGAAAGATGGGTACTAAGCACACGCCATCCGGACCAAATGGTCACAATCGGGGACACTCTGTCCCCGGAAGTTAAAAACGACCTGAAGCAACTGTTAAAAAGAAATGTGGACATTTTCGCTTTCGAACACTCCGACATGACGGGAGTCCCCCGTGATAAAGCAGAACACAGGCTCGCCACACTCCCAGGCGTTAAGCCGGTTGCTCAGGGTAAACGCAGCATGGCCCCGGACCGACGGGCGGCGGTTGTTAAAGAAGTACGAAAGTTAGTGGAAGCTGGAATCCTCAGGGAAACGCAATACCATACATGGGTATCCAACCCGGTCATGGTAAAAAAGCCAGATGGCACGTGGCGAATGTGCATCGATTTCAAAGACTTAAATAAAGCGTGCCCAAAGGATGCGTACCCGTTACCCGAGATTGATTTAAAGGTCGACTCCCTGGTACCTTACCGATTCAAGTGTTTCCTGGACGCATATAAAGGGTACCACCAGATCAAAATGTCCAAGGAAGATGAAGAAAAAACAGCGTTTCATACCGACGTGGGCATCTTCTGTATACCAAAATGCCTTTTGGGCTACGAAACGCAGGAGCTACCTATCAGAGGCTCATGGACAAGGTGTTCGAAACACAGATTGGGCGAAATTTGGAAGTCTACATAGACGACCTTGTAATTAAAAGCAGCGAAGAAAAGCAGATGTTAGCAGATTCGAAGAAACTTTTCAGCGACTTAGGGAATACAACATAAAATTAAACCCAAAGAAATGCTCTTTCGGGGTGGAAGAAGGAAAGTTCCTGGGTGTAGTAGTCACCCGAGATGGTTTTAAAGCTAACCCGGAAAAAGTAGCCGCCATAGCGCGAATGCCTTCCCCAAGAACGCTGAAGGAAGCTCAAGCCCTAAACGGACGATTGGTAGCGATCAACAGGTTCTTAGCAAGAGACGCCGAAAAATCATTACCCTTCATAAAAACATTAAAAGATTGCCTCAGCAAGAAAAACTTCAAATGGACCTGCGAAGCCGAGCAGGCTTTGCAAGACATGAAACGTTTCATAGAAGGGTTACCCATGCTGACAGCGCCAAGGCCCAGTGAAATTTTAAAGATGTATTTAGCAGCAGCTCATACGGCGGTAAGTGCTGTGCTCATGGTTGAGCGAGATGGAAAGCAGACACCGATATATTACATAAGCCGGGTGTTAGCGGGGCCTGAAACGCGATATCCCACGCTGGAAAAGCTAGTTTTAGCACTAGTACACACCACAAGGCGACTGAGAAGATATTTTCAGGCACATCGCGTGCAAGTCCTAACCAATTACCCGTTGCAACAAATCTTACACAAGCCGGAGATCTCTGGCAGGCTGGCCAAGTGGGCTATTGAGCTAGGAGCCTTGGATATTGAATATCAGAAACGAACAGCAGTTAAGGGGCAAATAATTGCTGATTTCCTAGCCGAAATACCGGAAGGAGAAGCCATTATGGACCCGGCCGTCCAGGACCTCCCAGAATCCAGCACTGCCAGACAGACTTGGAAGCTATACACCGATGGATCATCTAGTGGAAAGGGATCTACCGCAGGCTTAATGTTAATAAGTCCAGATGAAATCAGGCTGATGTACGCCCTACGTTTCGATTTCGCATGTTCTAATAATGAAGCGGAGTACGAGGCACTATTAGCAGTTTTGAGGATGGCAAAATCCATGGGGGCGGCAAGGGTAGACGCATACGTCGACTCGCTGCTGGTCAACAATCAGGTGAACGAAACGTATGAAGCCAAAGATGAATCAATGGCAAAATACTTGGCGAAAACAAAAGAACTTATGAATTCTTTCGACAACGTCACGCTCAATCATGTGCATAGAGGAAAGAATCAAATAGCGGACGCCCTTAGCAAACTCGCCACCTCGGGTATGGAAAAGGAAGTCAAAGTCGAAACGCTACAGATGCCCTCAATCGAAATACGGAATGTTTCCGCCGTCACAATGGAAGACCCTTGCTGGTATACCCTGATTCTACGTTTCCTCGAAACGGGAGAATTACCTCCCGCCAAGGGCGAAGCACAGAAGATACAAACGAAAGCGCTACAATATGAAATCAACGATGGTGTCCTATACCGAAAATCTTACCTGGGACCCTTGTTGCGATGTGTTTCACCAACAGAGGCAAAGTACCTCATTAGCGAGATCCATGCGGGTCTATGCGGAATACACGCCGGACCTCGAGCAGTGGTAGCCAAAATCCATAGCGCAGGATATTACTGGCCTGGGATGCACGAAGACGCTGTAATGGAACTACGGAAATGTCGCAGCTGCCAGAAATTTGCTCCACAAACAGTAAGGCCCAAGAACAGCCTGGTGCCGGTGACAGCGGCGTGGCCTTTCCAGAAATGGGCCGTGGACATCGTAGGTCCTTTCCCGCCGACCCCCGGAAAGTTAAAATACCTGATTGTGGCGGTTGACTACTTCACCAAATGGGTGGAAGCCAAACCTTTGGCCAAGATAACGGCGGATAACGCCAAGAAATTCCTCTGGGAACACGTAGTGTGTAGGTTCGGATTACCACTCTACCTGGTGAGTGATAATGGAACACAGTTCACAGACAGAATTTTCCAGGAGTGGTGCACTAATCTCCATATCCAACAGATCTTCACATCGGTAGCACACCCCCAAGGCAATGGCCAGGTAGAGCGGACTAACAGAAGTTTGCTGGATGGCATCAAAAAACGACTAGGGCACGAGGGAAGCTCCTGGGTGGAAGAGTTGCCAAATGTCCTCTGGGCACATCGAACAATGCCCAAAACCAGCAACAACGAAACCCCATTCAGCCTAACCTATGGAATGGAAGCAATGATACCCGCTGAAGCGGGGTTGCCGTCATTACGCCGTCTCAACATAGGCGGGGAAAATGACAGATCTTTAAGAGAAGGCCTGGATTTATTGGAAGAAAGGCGCGAGGCAGCCGCCATCAGCGAAGCAAAATACAAGAAAGCGTTGGAAAAGTATTATAACAAGCGGGTGGCTAAACAGAACTTCAAAGTGGGAGATTACGTCATGCGTGACAACGAGGCAAGTAGGATGGAACCTTCGGGGAAGCTAGGCCCAAACTGGGAAGGCCCTTATGTCATCCAGGAAGATCTGGGCAAAGGGGCCTATCGCCTATCCCGATTAGATGGCACACCAGTACCGCGCAGTTGGAATATTGCCCAGTTAAGGAAATGCTACCTGTAAAACCTTGCTCCTAACAGCAAGAGTTAACTGTTTTTTTTCAGTTCACATTTGTAACCCTCAGTGGTGCTTTCCCGTTTTCTTTCTTACTCCATTCAAGTTTAATAAGAAACATTTAAGTTTATTTGTTACATAAGTTACCATCGCACTACGAATGCATAAAACGGTAAAAATACAAACAACACCCTTAAACACGAAATATTTTCACTTATATAAGTCATAGGGTTAACATTTAAAAGCGCTTATGGCGGGTATCTTGGTAATAGATACATACACCGCCACAAAACAGATAGGCATTACTACATGCACATAACCTATCTCAAAAAAACCAAGTACTTGTCCCTGTCATTAAAAAACAAACACATGGGAACCAAAATACAGAACATGTTCAAAATATCTACTGATGAAAGTTAGGTGCCATCACCACTGCAGGGGTATGCACCACCACTTCATCATCATCAACAACTGCAACTGGATCAACCGCCAAGTTGCCAGATGAATCATCACCAACCATCGGAACCACCATACCTGAGCCGTCCATCTGTTGCTTCATCGGGTGACCACCAGAGCGACGTTGGTACGTCAGGCGATATCGCTGTTCATGATTCACCGGAATCAGACCCGATAGGACGTCAGCCGATAGGGGTGGCACTCCGGAATCCATTGTTTGAGGGTCCTCGATGACAACGCTCTGACAGGCCCGATTAGCACGGTTTGGGCCAGCATTAGGAACTGGTCTCCTCCTCCGAAGCATCGACCTTGTTACTGGATACTGCAACTGGAGCAAGCCGTCGGCAGCATCAAGTACTCGGAAGATCTCGGTAAGCCTCTACCTATACCGTTTTCTTTCCATCTTGTCCAACACTACCAAATAAGGAAATGGGAGGCAAATTTATAGAAGGATTAAAAAAGTTTTGACAGTGATGACGTCGGATGCATTAATAGATAATAATCATTACACGTCACAGGTCCATATTTTCAAAATACGGCGGTGTCAGAAATCATGACATTTGCATTAAAATGACTGTCAAATCAAAACAGAAAGGGGCACTAAGCCCAATTCAAACAGTGTCATTTGCGAGGAAACAAGAGTACATAACAAGTAACAAAGAAACAAATTTATCATTCTTCTTCAGACTCCTCCGCGGGGTCCAGCATCAAACGCAGCGACTCAATCCCATCCTCATTGACCTTGTCCATCAAGTCGCCATAACAGGGCAGTGGCTCGGTGTATGCCGCTTCAAGGACATTTGCCATATCAGTTTGAAGTTTACTCTTGACAGCATGAAAGTCTGGCGATATCTTATCTAACTGCTGGCAATCCGTATAGCCCTTATATACACCATCATGATGCCCGGATTGATAAGCAGCCGCGGACAAGCGATCAATCAAGCTGGTAAAAGGGGACGACTCACGCAAGTACTCAAACGCCCCCACCAGCCCGTTAGTTATCAGCCAATTCCTGTCACCCCGCATAGCCGCTAGTTGGCTAGTCAAGTCATCCACTTCGGCGTTGGATTGTGCCAATGCATTTTCCACCTCCTTCAGCTGAGAAGCGGATGATGCAGCGAGTTTGCTATTCTGAGTAACAAGCGAATCGCAATGGTCCTGCAGCTCCTTGACCTTTCCCTCACGATCTTCCAGCTCCGCCTGAAGAAGCCGGACCTTTGGTATGGGAGGCCTCTACCTCGGCCGTCAAACCTTGGTACCGCTCCTGAACCTGAGACACAAAATCAGTGTCAACACGGAATCTTTCCAATTGTGCTGATAACTCGAGTCTCACCTTTTGGGCCTCCGCTATAGCCTTACGCTCCAACTCCTCCTGTATATTCTTCGCCTGAGCCAACACTCGGTCTTTCTCCGCCACATCGCGGGCCCACATAATCCGCTCTTCAGCAAGGTGGGCAGTCACCCTCTTCAAATCTTCCTCAGCTTTGTTTTTCTCAGATAGTAGCCTGGCCTCCCTTAATCCCACAGTCTGAAGTTGATTCTCCAAGCGGAGCTTGTCATCCCTCAGCTCCTGAATAGTGGCCCGCGCCTGGTGGAGTTGGGTGTTATCATGCATCCACCTACGACGAATCTCAACCAGCCTTCGTGGTAGGCTCACAGAGTCGGATATCGAAGAATTCATCAGATCTTCATTGTTTAAACCCTCTACATATGCCGCCTCGGCAGGGGGGTACGCCCGCTCAACCCAGTGTTGAATCACAGGGGTGAAAATCAGTTTCGAAGATTCAGCGATTTTCCAGTGGGGTTGATAGCATTTGTCTTGAGCATTGGGATCCCAGCGAACTGTTGGTAAGAACAAGTCATCAATCAGACGGGCACCGTCATCAGCAATACCGCTGCTTGACCCCCCAGCTTCACTAGCACCAACACCACCAAGGCTGGTCACCTCTTGTGCCCCTGACACGGCAGTAACATCTTTGTCTACATCGGAAAAAATACCTATGGGCGAGTCAAACAAAGCCGTATCAACACCACATGCCCGTGGTGTGGAAATGGGATCAACAGTTACAGCTACTGATAACGTAGAAGTAGGAAGCGGCATGACACAGCTAATTGCAGCAGTAGCAGATACCGGGGTTTTGGGGGCCGTGGACACGCTAACACTGGAACCAGGCACTGATAACGCCGTAGCCGACACGAGCGTTGGTGCGACAAACCTAGGAGGTACTCCCACAGAGATACCTGCACAATAAAATGGCTGGGGTTTTAGTAACGTGAAAATTTCCACCTATAGCGGCGTGCTAAGTCAGTTAATAAATACCTGTAGGGAAGGCACAAGCAGCCTGTACCGCCTCAAAGGCACTTAGAGTAGGAACAACAAAGGTTTTCCTCTTTTTAAAGGCACGACCCGGGCTCGTCATATCGGCGGCCAGGGGAATATCGCGCCCAATACAGGAAGATTCCCCAGCGGAAGTCACAACCACAGGGGTCGCTGTGTGTTTCCTCCCGGCTAGCTTTATCCGAGCAGGTTTCTTCTCCGATACCGACACGACGGTATTTGCAGTAACCGACAATGGGGTGATGTATACAGTGGGGTCCGCCGGTACAGCAGGTAGACTAAATTGCTCAAGGTGCATCCCTAGCACATTAGGCTCCCCTCCGTCCAGCACGCGGTCGGCAGGCCTCAACGCGAGATGACGCGGAGGATCAATGAAGTCAAACATACTCCATTCCCCTGCGTGGTGTGTGGGCTTTTTTAAATTAAAAAAAAATGAATGTATCGAGACACGACAAGTAAACATACCTGCATCATCCCTTTGGAATGAGGGGTAACGCCGGATATCAGGCCACAACAGACTCATACCCGCCATCACGAACGCACCTTCAGGGATACTTGTTCACTCGAAGGGGCGGCAACAGAGTTTCGTGTACAGAACATTTGATACATACGCATCCTCAGATGGACCATCGTCTTTCACTTTGTCCTTTGGCCCTTTCTCTCTCCAGTACACTTCACCAGGGATAACAGTGGCGTCAATATAGAAGAACTTTTTCTTCCAATCTTTATCCCTAGAACTGGTGGGAATATCCCTTAGGCATGACGCGTCAGTATCTCTCCGATCAAAGGTAAAGAAAGGGGATTTCCACACAAGCACGAAGAAAGCCCTAAACACGATCAGTTCTGGGATGTGGCCCAGGGCTATGCAGGCAAACTCAAATTGCCGAAGTTTCACTAAACCTAGGGGATGCAGTTGAGATATGTGAATACGATAAAAGTCGAGCACCGATTTAAGGAACTTGGTGATGGGTAGCCGGAAATTACAGAACTTGAAGAAATCACTAAACAATGTGATTTTACCCGGCTTCAAGGGAAATGCAGTATCGGTTTTCGACGGAAGGACAGGGTTCCATTCAGCCCGGATACCATAGTCCTGAACAAGGTTGTTATATGACGTCATGCCCCACTTACAGAACAACATGTCAGCAGTGGCGGCAGCGGAAGAAGACGATTCGTTAGGGTTTGAGGCCATTTTTTGGAGAGAATGCTAAGAGAACAATTTGGGGGAAGAGATTTGAACCCTTACATACAGAGTTGTTATTTATACGCAAAAGCAACTTTTCAAATTCAAAAAGAGGTACGGACGGAAATACGTGTCCATACAGGATATGGACAGTTGTCACTCCAATGATGACCCAACTGTCGCATCCTATCTTTTCGCCGTCATTTCCCAAAAACGTAACGGCACATAGCCCAACGAGTTTGGCAATAAGCATGATATAATAACTTTTCTTTTTTCTCTCTTAGTCCGAGCTAATGTAAATCTTTCCATGAACTCGGACTGGGGGGACATGACGAGGTGTGACCCGCATCGGTCAATCCGACCCGGTTACAACCTATTATTTTAATATAAATATAAATGATTATTCTAGAACTTTCCATATCTATATGGAAGTTGTACAACCGAATCTCCAACTTTTCGGGAAGATCATGTAAATCTTTAACTTATCGGAATATATCCTAGGTTAGAGGAAACCCTAAGGGAAAACCTATAAATAGAGGTAAATGTATAAGGTATGATCATCTGACTTTCATATAACTTCTTCTCCTCAATTTCTCTTACCCACATAAACCGAGACTTATTCTCACGCCGGAGGGTGGTTACAGGAATAACCCTATTCCTGTAACGAGTCCTAACGGTGTTTCTGTTTTGCAGCCAAGCGTTCGGGTCACCAATCGTTGAAGTCCTAGTCCGAAATCACTACATAGGTCAGTGTTTCTTCAAATAACAAACATGGTTAATAATTTAACACAACTAATTATATAAAAACTACAAGTGTAAAACAGAGGTAACTATATAATAAACAAAGTTCAAAAAAGCAAACAACAATCAATAGAATACAGCATACTAATTCCAAATCAATGCGCGAAACAACATACAAAGATCTGACGGCTAAGTATTGTCCACGTCTCAACCTCTGATGAATAATGGATGACAGTTGTTAGGAAACCACTGATGAATCAATATCAGTAGTTTACAGTGATGAAAATGAAAACAGTAGCTGACTATAACTATCAGTGGATAGCCTATCGGTGGATTAAAACACTGAGCTTTAACAACAGTCATTATATAAACAGTAGTTCAAGCATGTTCCTTCTCCAAAAAAACTACATTTTAACCCAACAGTCGTTTCAGTCCCCTTCAACCTCCACAAAACACTATTTTAACCCAACAGTGGTTTTAAACCACCATTTTAACCAAACAGTAGTTTCAACCACGGTTTTCTTAACAGTAGTTCCAAACATCTGTTTTATTTTCAAACTTCTGTTCCTAATAACAGAGTTTTGATCATTTAAACATACCTTTGCCAATACTACAAGTTTTTACACTCTTAAAACCTAAATATTTATTTACTTAATTTAAATAACAAACATGGTTAATATTTTTAACACAACTAGTTATATAAAAACTACAAGTGTCAAACAGCATACAAAGTTCATCCATCTGTTGACTCAAGTCAACAGATGTATCAACCACTGTTTAATTTTGAAACATATGTTCCCAATAACAGAGCTTTGATCATTTAAACAGACCTTTGCCAATATTACAAGCTTTTACACTCTCAAACATCAATATTCATTTACTTAATTTAAATAACAAACATGAATAATAATTTTAACACAACTAATTATATAAAAAATACAATTGTCAAAACAGCAAATAGCATTAAATAAAATACAGGATCCTAATTCCTAATCAATTGGTGAAACAGTAGTTTCGATAAGTAAAGCTCCTTTCGGACCATTGTAGTTGTCAACATGTTGGAGGTATTTCAGAAGTTCGTCGCTCAGATCAACTTCAATCATATCCCCCCAGATGCTTGTTATCAGCCACTTGTTGTCTTCAATTACATTAGTACTTCGGCGACTATCTACATAATCAACTACACGAGGATTATTGAAAACAAACACCTTCATCCAGTATAACAACCCAAAACTGACACCCTCATTTTCCCGACACCTAATATATTTTAAAATATTCATATATGTCTTTAAATATACCCCGTATGTGAAAACCGAGGCCGGAATACAATATAGCATTTAAAAATAAATTAAAAACAAGAAATATTAAGTTGAGGCGAGCCGCGTAGAACCCACCTCAACACTCACGCGGGCAGTATGAAGGTTAGAACCTGATTTCGTTGATTTCATTAGTTCAGGCGGGCCGCGTAAGACCCACCATTAGTTTACGCGGGCCGCGAGAATCGCAAAAGATGGCAAAGCCCGGTGCGGCCACGTGGCCCAACACCCGACAGACCTATGCCATGACCCGGACAAGCTACACGTTGACCCAGAGTCAACGCGGGCCGCGTAGGCCTTTACCTACGTTTACGCGGGCCGCGTAAAAGTCAGATTTCAGCCCTATATAAGGAGGCATCGAGCCTTCAGTCTGTTTCGTTCAATTTTCTTTTCTCAATCTCTAATTCTGAATAGTGGGCATTATACCCGAGTCTAATACCCCCTAAATAGCGAGGTTCTGCTACGATGTAAGTATCATAACCCCTGGAGACGTATTAGATACTCTGCCCGATTGATCTAGGGTTCTGTAACGGCTGTCGTGGTTCTGCCTGACGTAGTCGTTGGAATGCCGTCTCGGGGAGGGTATTACTAATGTTAAAATGGGTTATTATACTAACACACGTGCATTTGTAATTTATAGATTATTCCCAGGAAATCCATACTGAAAGCCTTAAGACAACAATGTGAGTTGATCCACTTTTTGAAAACCTTTTATTTATTGTTTTTACAAAACTTTAAATACCTTTCCATGCGAATAACAGTTATTGCGTATTTGTAAGAATACAATTATAGTGGGTATGTTGGGGTTTTGTATACAAAATTTGTTACCACCTGGTCAAGGAGTAACATTTCCACAAGTTGAGTATGACAGTACCACTGATGTTAATTGTTATATCTTGGAAACAAATGTAATTGCGGATGCGCCCTCAATACTGTACACTGTGACTTTTTTACTTAACTTAATTAAACTGGGATTCACTCACCAGTATTTCCCACTGACAAAATGTTTTTAAAACGCGTTTCAGGTAACAAGATGTAAAAGCCAAATAGAAGCCAGCTGGACAGCACTGAAGGCTTGGAAAAGTGGCAATAAAGTTACCTAAAAATAAATAGATGTTTTTATTAAATAAAATAGGGTATATCCCTATGAAAGTGTGTGTACTGAAAACTTGGGTTTTACCCATGTGTTTAATGTTATAAAATGTGGTGGTTTTGCTCTGATAAAATATTTCCTTACTACGGCCCTGATGAAAAAATCCGCTGCCAAATTGGACAATAACGTGATACCGCCGAAACTGGCTCGCGGCCGCCCGTTCCTGAGGATTAGGGATCGGGGGTTGCGACAGAAGGTGGTGTCAGAGCTATGCCACTGATTCAGCCACAGAAGTGTTCCGCTGACATTAAAATTCAACGTGTTAGGAAATAAATAACGGCAATACATGTATAATTGTATTTTCTTTTTATGTGTTATCTGACTATTTGTTAGTTTACAGTATGAGTGACCAAGGACCATCTGACGTGTATCATTAATTGTCTGGTTCACCTAGCAGCGAAGGTGCCTCTTCTCAGCCTGCCCTCTCGGGGTACTCTGCTGATACAGAAGATGGAATATTCGTATTTAAGGCTCAATCTGAAGAGCCATTTCCTCAGAAAAAGAGGGGATGGTTCAGTAGGGGAGCACACGAGCGTAGAAAGCGTATGAAAAAGTTACAAGATCAGAGAGCACTAGCCGCGGCAAAAAGAGAAACCGATGCATATGCCCAGGATATGCTTAATAGGGGTATAGCCAATATCCATATTTTAACAACCAATGCAGCTGACCCAAACCTGGAGCAAATGCTAGCACCCCAACCACAACCACCAATTCCTGATCAACCCATGGAAATAGAAAACTTTGGAAATCAAATAGAAATGTATAATTTCAACCCGGAGGAGATACCTAGGGTACCTGCACCAAATCCCCTAGACCCAAATTACGACCCATGGTGGGACGACAACAGGGATTATGCGCAACATTACCCTATCCATGAAGATTTGCCCATGCCAAATCTAGGAGCCTACCCAGGGTTAGATACTCTAGATCCCTATTTCGACAACGATGCATACATTAGGGAGATTTTAGAGAACCCTTACCCATACCAGGCCCCTATACCTCCATACCAGGAACCCGTACCCCAGATTCCTAACCCAGTCCTAGAACCTGCACCCCCAATGAGTGCAGAAAACGTACAAGAACTTAGGACTTTTGGTGAGGAAAATTTAGAAAGCAGTGAGAGAATGCGACAGGTGGGAGAGCGTCTCGTATGGAAATACGAGGAACGCAATATGGATTTTTGGATGAATCCATATCCCTGAATCGATGGTGGAGACGGTAGAAATAATAATAATAATATAATATAATAATATATGTGTGTATGTGTTTAAAAAAAAACTACGGATGCCTATTACTAATAGTGTAGTTTTAAATTTCAGTCGGTATTGTAATTTTTATTTCAGTACTGGTGTGTAATAGATGTATACTATATGAATAGAGTAAGTCGCAATGATCAACGCTTTTGACCAAAAGTGTGTGACATGTGATTGGCTATATTCAAATATTATTGATATTAATATTTGGTAAATGTTTAAAATTCAGATGGACAACGAAGTGAATCAGGAAAACCAGAACGATAATATTCAGAACGACAACCACTCGAATAATGATAATCTGAATAACGAGAATCTGAACGACAATAACAATGGAAACCAAATGGATAATAGTGTCGTTCAACATATAATGGCACAAGGAATCATAGATGCAATGCCACTTATTATTCAAACGGTTCAAGAAGCGAATAATAAAAGTAAGCATAGCAGTAAGCGACCAATTGAACCAGAACACAATGTGAACAATGGACCCGTACTTCAGGTGCCCATCCCTAAAAGAAGAAGAACCATGCCATATGGCTGTTCTTACAAAGAATTCTGGTCCTGCAAACCAATAGAATTCTCGGGCAATGAAGGACCCATTGCAGCTCTACGCTGGATAGAGAAAACTGAGGCTGTTCTAAAAATAAGCAAGTGTGCTGAAGAAGATAAGATAATGTTTGCTTCTAATCTGTTTAAGAACTCAGCCCTAGAATGGTGGAACACTATCCTCCAGTCAAGGGGAAGTGATAGGGTTTATAACATGGAATGGGAAGAGTTCAAAAATATGGTAGAAAAGAAGTTCTGCCCTCCCAATGAAAAGGAGCAGATAGCCAATAAGTTTCTGAACCTTAGAATGACCGGGGTAGATAGTAAGGGTTATACTACTACATTCTTTGAATATGCTAGAATAGTGCCAACCCTTGCATCACCTGAACCGGTATTAATCTCCCGTTACATCTGGGGACTGATTGGGGAGATTAGGCATGTAGTCAAGGCAGCTAGACCCCAAACCATAGAAGAAGCTGTAGAACTAGCCAATACCTTGACTGATGAACTAGTGCGTACTAGAGAAGAAGACCAGAGGAGAAACCTAACCCAAAGGCTTACCCAAGAATTCCGTTTTGGGAATTCCAACCGTAGGAATGTAGGTTCTACCTCTGCACCATACTGCAAAACTTGCAGAAAGAAGCATTCTGGAAGATGCTCCACTCACTGCAATTACTGCAAGGCACCAGGAAACAAGGAAGAAGATTGCAGGAGGAAATCCAGTAATGGATTGTGCTTCAATTGTGGAGAAAAATGTCATATCAAGCCAAATTGTCCGAAGTTAGCTCCACCTGCAAACAACAAGAACACTAAAAATGCTAGAGCATTTGTTCTGACTGCAGATGAAGCCAAGACGATTCCGGACGTCATAGCTGGTACGTTTTTAGTTAATGATATTTTTGCTAAAGTATTATTTGACTCTGGTGCAAACCAAAGTTTTATCAATACTTCATTTTGCAAACTTCTAAACCAATCATTAACTAAACTACCACAAGAATGTCTGGTAGAGACAGCAAATGGAGAAACCGTTAGAATTTCTGAAATCTTGCAGGGAGCAAGAATAGAAATTTTTAATCAAAAGTTTATTGCAAACCTTTACCCAATGAATCTGGCAGGGTTTGATGTTGTATTAGGAATGGATTGGTTAATAGCCAATAAAGCCAGTATTTTGTGTGATCAAAAGTCAATTCAAGTAAATTCACCAAGGGGTGAAAAGATCACAATTAAAGGAGATAAATCATCTAAATCCACAAAATTCATCTATGTGATGAAAACTGCAAGTTATATAAGAAAAGGATCTATAGTGTATTTGATTTCTATAATCACTAACACTAAAAGAAAAGAATTAAAAGACATTTTAGTAGTATCCTAGTTTTCAGATGTATTTCCAGAAGAATTTCCAGGATTACCGCCAGACAGGGAAGTTGAATTCAGAATTCACCTGCTACCAGGGACATCACCGATTGCCAAAGCACCTTACCGTTTGGCACCCGCCGAAATGCAGGAACTGAAGAAACAATTAGACGAATTGTTGGAGAAAGGATTCATACAGCCAAGCTCATCGCCATGGGGAGCACCGATACTGTTTGTCAAAAAGAAAGACGGATTAATGCGTATGTGCATTGATTACCGTAAATTGAACAAGGTCACGATTAAGAATCGGTATCCATTACCAAGAATCGATGATCTGTTCGATCAACTGCAAGGAGCTCGATTTTTCTCTAAAATCGATTTAAGATCAGGATATCATCAATTAAAGGTACAGGAAGAGGACATTCCTAAGACTGCATTTAGAACAAGGTATGGTCATTATGAATTTATTGTCATGCCATTTGGTTTAACCAATGCCTCAGCCGCATTTATGGACATGATGAACCGAATATGTAAGCCATATTTGGATAAATTCATAATTGTCTTCATAGATGATATTTTAATTTACTCTAAGAATAAAGAGGATCATGCAAAGCATTTGCATTTACTTTTAAGTCTATTAAGAAAGGAAAACTTTACGCTAAGTTTTCCAAGTGCGAGTTTTGGTTAGAACAGGTACAATTTCCTGGACACTTAGTCGATCATGAAGGAATTCATGTGGATCCAACAAAGATCGAAGCAATTACCAAATGGAAAGCCCCTGAGTCGCCAACCGAGGTTAGAAGTTTCTTAGGATTGGCCGGTTATTATAGAAGATTTCTTCGAGATTTTTCTAGAATAGCTATTCCTTTAACCAAGTTAACGTGTAAATCCATTAAGTTTGAATAGGGACCAAAACAAGAGGAAGCCTTTAGAACTCTTAAGCAAAGATTAACCCATGCACCCATACTAGCGTTACCAGAAGGAACTGAAGACTTTGTAGTCTATTGTGACGCTTCTAAGTTAGGTTATGGATGTGTATTAATGCAACGTCAAAAGGTTATAGCTTACGCCTCTAGACAACTTAAGAATCAAGAAGAGAATTATTCAACCCATGATTTAGAACTAGGAGCCATAATTTTTGCCCTTAAGATTTGGAGACATTACCTTTATGGTAGTAAATTTACCATATTCACAGATCATAAAAGTTTAAAGTATGTTTTTGGGCAGAAAGAGTTGAATATGAGACAAAGACGTTGGATGGAATTGCTTAGTGATTACGATTGTGATATCCAATATCATGAAGGAAAGGCAAATGTAGTGGCAGATGCTTTAAGTCGAAAGTATCATGAAAAAACAAAAAGGGTACGTTCTCTTAAGTTAAATCTACAAGTAGATTTAAACGATCAGATCAGAAAAGCACAAGAATCAGTAATCAAGGAAGATACTGAAAAATTAAAAAGAATGATTAAAGAATTAGAACAAGGAACAGATGGAATTTGGAGAATCCATAAAAAGAGAATGTGGATACCTAAATTAGGAAACTTACGTCACCGTATATTAGAAGAAGCCCATAAGTCTAAATATACGATGCACCCAGGAAGTGATAAAATGTACCAGGATTTAAGGGAAAATTTTTGGTGGATAGGAATGAAAAAGGATATAGCAGCTTATGTTTCTAAATGTTTAACTTGTTCTCAAGTTAAAGCTGAACATTAGAAACCTTCAGGATTGTTGCAACAATTGGAGATGCCAATTTGGAAATGGGAATTGATAACAATGGATTTTGTTACCAAATTACCCAAAACAAGAAAAGGTAATGATACAATCTGGGTGATTGTAGATAGACTAACCAAGTCAGCTCATTTCTTACAAATGAAGGAAACTTTCAGTATGGAATAGTTAACCAAATTATATGTAAATGAAATTGTTTCATTACATGGAATTCCTTTATCAATTATGTCTGATAGGGATAGCCGTTTTACCTCTCATTTTTGGACAAGTTTCCAAAAAGCAATGGGAACCAAGTTGAATCTAAGCACAGCTTACCATCCTCAAACGGACGGACAAAGCGAATGGATAATTCAGACAATGGAAGACATGCTTAGAGCTTGTGTAATTGATTTCGGGGGTAATTGGGACGATCACTTACCTTTAATAGAATTTTCTTATAATAACAGTTATCACACAAGTATCAATGCTGCACCATTCGAAGCACTTTATGGACGAAAGTGTAGAACCCTAGTCTGTTGGGCAGAAATTGGGGAAAAGCAACTATCTGGATCTGAGATAGTGCAGGAAACAACCGATAAGATCATTCAAGTCAAGGAACGACTGAAAGCAGCACATGATCGACAGAAGAGCTACGCTGATAATAGACGTAAGCCATTGGAATTTCAAGTAGGTGACAAGGTATTGTTAAAAGTCTCTCCTTGGAAAGGAGTGGTAAGATTCATCAAACGAGGAAAGCTAAGTCCCAGGTATGTTGGACCTTTTGAGATTATTAGAAGAATCGGACCTGTAGCCTATCAGCTACAACTGCCAGAGGAAATGGCAAGAATACATGATGTATTTCATGTATCTAATCTCAAGAAATGCCTAGCTGATGAATCACTTGTAGTACCTCTTTAGGATATAGAGGTAAATGAACAACTTAAATTTGTAGAAAGGCCTCTACAGATTGAAGATAGAAAAGTTAAGAATCTCAAGCATAAGAGATTAGTTCTGGTCAAAGTAAAGTGGGACTCCAAAAGAGGACCTGAATATACATGGGAACTTGAATCAGAAATGCAAAGGAAATATCCACACTTGTTCCAGTAGATCTCGAGGATGAGCTCTAAAACAAGGTGGGGAGGATATAACAACCCAAAACTGACACCCTCATTTTCCCGACACCTAATACATTTTAAAATATTCATATATGTCTTTAAATATACCCCGTATGTGAAAACCGAGCCCGAAATACAATATAGCATTTAAAAATAAATTAAAAACAAGAAATATTAAGTTGAGGCGGGCCGCGTAGAACCCACCTCAACACTCACGCGGGCAGTATGAAGGTTAGAACCTGATTTCTTTGATTTCTTTAGTTCAGGCGGGCCGCGTAAGACCCACCATTAGTTTACGCGGGCCACGAGAATCGCAAAAGATGGCAAAGCCCGGTGCGGCCACGTGGCCCAACACCCGGCAGACCTATGCCATGACCCGGACAAGCTACACGTTGACCCAGAGTCAACGCAGGCCGCGTAGGCCTTTACCTACGTTTACGCGGGCCACGTAAAAGCCAGATTTCAGCCCTATATAAGGAGGCATCGAGCCTTCAGTCTGTTTCGTTCAATTTTCTTTTCTCAATCTCTAATTCTGAATAGTGGGCATTATACCCGAGTCTAATACCCCCCTAAATAGCGAGGTTCTGCTACGATGTAAGTATCATAACCCCTGGAGACGTATTAGATACTCTGCCCGATTGATCTAGGGTTCCGTAACGGCTGTCGTGGTTCTGCCCGACGTAGTCGTTGGAATGCCGTCTCGGGGAGGGTATTACTAATGTTAAAATGGGTTATTATACTAACACACGTGCATTTGTAATTTATAGATTATTCCCAGGAAATCCTTACTGAAAACCTTAAGACAGCAATGTGAGATGATCCACTTTTTGAAAACCTTTTATTTATTGTTTTTACAAAACTTTAAATACTTTTCCATGCGAATAACAGTTATTGAGTGTTTGTAAGAATACAATTATAGTGGGTATGTTGGGGTTTTGTATACAAAATTTGTTACCACCTGGTCAAGGAGTAACATTTCCACAAGTTGAGTATGACAGTACCACTGATGTTAATTGTTATATCTTGGAAACAAATGTAATTGCGGATGCGCCCTCAATACTGTACACTGTGACTTTTTACTTAACTTAATTAAACTGGGATTCACTCACCAGTATTTCCCACTGACAAAATGTTTTTAAAACGCGTTTCAGGTAACAAGATGTAAAAGCCAAGTAGAAGCCAGCTGGACAATACTGAAGGCTTGGAAAAGTGGCAATAAAGTTACCTAAAAATAAATAGATGTTTTTATTAAATAAAATAGGGTATATCCCTATGAAAGTGTGTATACTGAAAACTTGGGTTTTACCCATGTGTTTAATGTTATAAATGTGGTGGTTTACTCTGATAAAATGTTTCCTAACTACGGTCCTGATGAAAAAATCCGCTGCCAAATTTGACAATAACGTGATACCACCGAAACTGGCTCGCGGCCGCCCGTTCTTGGGGATTAGGGATCGGGGGTTGCCACATCCAGCGCACTTCTTCATATCTGAGCAAATCAGCAGTTAGCTCAGCAGACTTTCCAATAACAATCAAATGCAACCGCTTTGCGATGGTCAAAAAATGCCCTTGGCAAGGATTGACTACAATACTCTTGGGAAAATGAAGCATTCTGAAAGTCTCACTAAGAACATCAAAAGCAACGATGTTCCTCTCACCTAGTGGATACCAATAATTTGAAACCATAAAATATATGGTTTTATCAGCATAAACTCCTGTAGACCATGAATAACGACTTGAACCATAATTGTTAACGCTACCGAAATTTATTGTTCTCCATGACTCACGACGTCGTGAGTAAACACGAGCAGCAGTTATATTACGGTAACATCTGATGTTCAGCACTTTCAGATCATTGAACTGATCAAAATAAATTCCACCAGTATCAGAGTTTCGATGATGATTGTAATTGAAGTAGTCATCACCCAAAACCTTATACCGCCTTATAGTTGGATTCCAAAGAATCAACTGACAGCAAATCCCTTCATTGCAAACTAACAACAAACCATTAAATGAAGATAGAATACGTAAGAAGTTAGGGTGCACATTGTTAGGAAAACTTAAGGTTTTGCTTCTAACAACATCCAAATTACCACCAACTACATCGTCAACGACAGTTGACGTGTCTTTATAGGATAGTAGTTTCTTTTGTACTGAATCTCCACTTCGGATAGCATGCATCATCTGAAATGCATGACTTGACAATTCCTTATTAAAATTCTTGGAAAGACATTTGAAACGGCCAATATCTTCTGCAGAGAGCCTTGTGAAAATCTCGTCAACAATCACTTGAAACCCAAATTTTTCCATTCTGCAGAGAGCCTTGTGAAAATCTCGTCAACAAAATTTTTGAAGATGATTGAGTAGATGGATGAAAACGGTAATGATCAAAACCTCTGCCCAATGTATTTTATATACACAATGAAGGCAGTTATGACTAAATACATCGTCAGACGAAAGAATATGATGCGACACTCGTTAGGCTTTTAATGCATTTACATGGGAAAAATATAAAACTAAACACGTTATTATAATTACATTTAACCTATTCATTTACCTATAAGACGCCTTTACCATAAAACAGAAGTGATTGCTTGACGTGCATTAATTGCAAAGTACATATCTCAAGGCATTTTGAATTTGAAATTACCGGCAATTTCAAAACCACTGCTATGGTATATGTTTGCCAAAGGAAACATCTGCTAAGTTATACTTTCTTGGCTATGGGCAGTAGTTTGTTGATCTGATTTGCAAACAATTGTCATGATGACTTTTCTAATAGCATTAATTACTGATTTGATTTGCAACAAATAGTCATCAAGAAATTTTTTTATTTTTTAATTTAACTTTAAATCTTATCATGAAAACAATATTGGAGTAACTCTTATCTAATTGGAATGTAATGATTAGGTAAAATGGTAATTTCATTGTAATTCTAGTTTTTATTTGATAATTTCAATCTATCAATAATTAACACCGGCAATAATCAAGCAGATGTTGACCAAAAGTCAATCAAATGTTGGCCAATAGTGAAATAGATGTTGACCTTAAACAGATGTTTTGTTTAAGGCCAAACATTTGTTTATGGCCAAACATCTGTTTGAGGTCAAACATCTGTTTTAGTCCAAATATTTGATACGGAAGGCAAAACATCTGTTTAAGGTAAAACATATGTTTAAGGTCAAACATCTGGTTATGGCCAAACATCTGTCAAAGGCCAAACATCTGTTTAACCCTGAACAGATGTTTAACTTAATATGATCTACTGTCTTCTCACACTCTTTTCCTTTTAAAAACACTGTTCAACCTAACATGGGTTTCCATTATCTATTGACCAAAATGCAAACAGATGTTCAAACCACTGTTTGTTATTGTACTTCTTTACAAAATTACATAGAATTCAAGAAAATGAAACTAAGAAATTTACGAAGCTAAAAGCAACAATTTAAAATCTAAGAACAACACCAAGAAATTTACGAACCTAACAGTAAAAATTTAGTGCTTTTAGCTTAAAATTTACAGCTTAAATAAGCTTTAAACTCCATCAAAGTATATCTTCGACAATCGCCATGAATTCCAAGGAAGTACTCAATGCATCACCAGCAGGATTTATAGAAACCTGATCTCTCGTCAATAATAAAAATGTGAGCAGTGGATGTTTTTTAGGAAAACCAATGATGGTCAATATCAGTGGATGTCAACAATAAAAATGTGAGCAATGACTATTATTTAACTATCAGTGGATAGCCAACAGTTATTGAAACACTGATGTTTAGTTAGCCAGTGGTCAACATGAAGATTGAAGAAACAGAAGTTGTCTTTCAACAGTGGAGAACATTTAACAATCAGATGTTTGAACCAGTTCATGGCGGTTGTAACAGACTTTTAAGGATTAGTGAAAACTATCATTTTTAACTATTTTGAGATTGTTTGACCTTAAACAGATATTTGACCTTCTATATCAGTTGTTTGGAGTTAAACAAATATTTGTACATAAACAGATGTTTGAAATTAAACAAATGTTTGACCTTAAAAAGAAGTTGGCCCATAAACATCTGTTTGCAAAAAAAAAGACAAATTTCAAGAATACTATACCCAAACAATCAAAATGGGGAGCTTAATAATCATCCAAATGTACTTCATTTTTATTTAGTAGTATAAAGATTAAACCACTGTGCAATTTATAGTACAGATCAATGATAAGAAATCTAATAATCAAAATAGGGTTATGTGATAAATAGCGTTACATATAAACATCTCAGTGATATGAAATCTAACAATCTAACAGAGTATAAAACACTGATGTGATAAATACTGTTTATAATATAAATACTGTTAACATAAACAAAGGTAGAATATCTACTGTTGATGCTGAACCACTATTGTTGTTGGACAGTGGTTCGTCTTTGAGTTTGTATAGGGTTTGTCTCGAGAGACAAAGTATAGCGAACCACTGCTACACTAAACACTGTTACATAAGAATCACTGATACATAAATACTAAAGTTGAATCCGCTGTAGATGCTGAAACACTGCTACTACCGAACAGTGGTTTTCCTTTCGCTAATCAGGCTTTAGGTACATAAGTGCTTGTCTTTAACAGGGCTTTGTCTTCAACAGTGCATAGGCCTCATGAGTCAATAAGCCCATCAGTCTTTATAAGGAGCAGTGGTTAATTATAACAGTCCTTAGCATGATCAGCTGTTATAACCACACCATAACCCTTTGAGAGGAAGCAAGTGTCCGTCTATTGAGAGGACTCATTGCATTACATCCCTGTTGAAAAACAGAATCCATAAATTTAGGGAAAATGGATTTGAAAGATGATAACCAAACAGTGGAGGATCTCATTCTACAGCTCAGATAAATTCAGGGGTATTCTCAAATAATGGTTCCTGGATGTTTGAAGAACGACAAAGACAGACAAATGTCCACAGTGCTGCTTCTTTGAACATTTGTCGGTCTTCAAACATCTACGAATCTACGAAGCATTATCTCATTGGAATGTAACGATTAGGAAAAATTGTAATTTCATTTTAATTCTAGTTTCGTTTGATAATTTCATTCTCTAATTAATTAACCACATCAACAATAAAAATGTGAGCAGTGGATGTTTTTTAGGAAAACCAAAGATTGTCAATATCAGTGGATATCAACAATAAAAATGTGAGCCGTGACTATTTTTTAACTATCAGTGGATAGACAACAGTGATTGAAACACAGATGTTTGGTCAGTGAGTGGTCAACATGAAGAATGAAGAAACAGAGGTTGACCATCAAACAAATCCTTAACACTATTAAACCTCTGTTGACTTACCAAACAGATGTTCAGACACAATTCAACATCAACATAATCTAAATATTACTGAAACACTAAATAATGAGTAAAAATAAAACACAACATAGATTCATAAAATTAAGTTTATTCATTTATTCATGACCTTAAAACTAAAAGTCCAATAATTACATCACATACTGAACAATATTAAAGTTCAAATCTAAGAATAACAGCAAGAATTAAGAAACTTTAGTTTCAACTCCATCGATTGCTGAACCTCTCGATGTATGTCCTTCAGCATCGCCATGAACTGCACGTCTCTATCATCGCACTCTATATTACTGACAACACAAATAAGAAACAAACCTAAAATGCAAAGGTCTCTTCTCAACTATTGTAGCACATCTGAGTTTTCACGATATTGCACGAATCTATACTTTCTATAAAAGAAGAAAATCTTCCTGGCGCAAGAAACCCTGACTTCCGATTTAACGAAAATCAAACAATGCAACTCTCCCATAAAAGAAGATAACACATGCAACTTTTCAAGATAGAAGATACATATCGTCCATTGAATCTGCAACTCTGCCATCAAAGAAGGTAGCACATGCAACTTTTCACGATGTTACAACAATGATACTGCAGCATCGATATTGAAAGGTTGATATGGGATGCGAATTTTCATTGAAACGACGATGTTGGAACAATGATACTGGAACAATAACATGTAAACATAATCAACAAACATTCGAACAAAGAAGTGTAATCGGAGATTAGCGGCTGAATCACGAGAAAGATGCATTTGAGAGAGAAAGATACGCTCACATATATGAGCGAGCGAGATTTAAATGTGAAACCAGATAATTATATCTTATTTATAGGATAAAAATATATGGGTTGAATTTTGAATTTCAAAATTACTGATATTATCAGTAATTACTGATCTGATTTGAAAGCAATTGTCATGATGTTTATTGGGAACTGAAAGGTAAGTAGTGTATATCCTTATATCCTGCTTTTTATTAAACTAATTAAATATTAGAAATGATATGCAAAGTAGGAAAAAAAAAGAGAACGTCAATTTTAAATTAACATTTTGCATATTTTGAATTTCAAAATTACTGATATTATCAGTAATTACTGATCTGATTTGAAAGCAATTGTCATGATGACTTTTCTAATTTTTATTTTAACTTTAATTAAGAGATAATAACCGTCAGTTTGAAATTCACATTTTGCATATTTTAAATGTCCAAAGCTCAAGAAATTAGCATTGATTACTGATTTGATTTGCAATAAATAGTCATGAAGAATTTTTTTTATTTTTTAATTTAACTTTAAATTTAATCACGAAAACAATGTTGGAGGAACACTTATCTCATTGGAATGTAATGATTAGGTAAAATGGTAATTTCATTGTAATTCTAGTTTTTATTTGATAATTTCAATCTATCACTAATTAACACCATCAATAATAAAAATGTGAGCAGTGGCTGTTTTTTAGGAAAACCGCTGATGGTCAATATCAATGGACGTCAACAATAAAAAAATGAGCAGTGGCTATTTTTTCCTATCAGTGGATACCCAACAGTTTGTTAAACACTGATGTTTGGTAAGTGAGTGGTCAACACGAAGATTGAAGAAACAGAGGTTGTATTTCAGTGGTGGATAACTTTTAACAATCAAATGTTTCAACCAACACAGTGGTTGTAACAGGCTTTTAAACAGATGTTGGGGCTTAAACAGATGTTTCGCCTTATATATCAATTGTCTGGACTTAAACAAAAGTTTGAACTTAAACAGATGATTGCCCATAAACAGAAATTTGGCCATAAACAGATGTTTGGCCTTAAACAAATGTTCAAGCTTTAACAAATGTTTGCCCATAAACATCTGTTTGCAAAAAAAAGACCAATTTCAAGAATACTATACCCAAACAATCAAAATGAGGAGCTTAATAATCATCCAAGTGTACTTGATTTTTATTTATTAGTATAAAAATGAAACAACTGTTAAATTTATAGTACAGATCAAACCAATGAAGTGATGTGATAAATACTGTTACATATAAACACTGTTGGGATAAACACTGTTACATATAAACACTGATGTCATAAAAATTGTTATATATAAAACACTGAGGTGATGGCATATAACAACCTAACAGACTATAAAACACTGATGTGAAAAACATTGTTACATATAAACACTGTTAACATAAACAAAGGTCTGAGCTTAAACAGATGTTTGCCCATAAACAAAAGTTTGGCCATAAATAGATGTTTGCCCATAAACATCTGTTTGCAAAAAAAAAAAAGACCAATTTTAAGAATACTATACCCAAACAATCAAAATGAGGAGCTTAATAATCATCCAAGTGTGCTTGATTTTTATTTATTAGTATAAACATGAAACAACAATGTCTTCAAATCACCGGATTAGATCATGAACCCATATTAGAGGTCAAACAAAACCACAACAAGACCACATGAATAATATCATTTCCACTTTTACTTCAATGCACTTAAATAATACGGTGATTTGGGATTATGTACTTGTTTAAAAAATAAGATCTTGGCCAAAATTCAAACAGATATTGACCAAAAGTCAATCAAATGTTGGCCAATAGTGAAATAGATGTTGACCTTAAACAGATGTTTGGTTTAAGGCCAAACATCTGTTTATGGCCAAACATTTGTTTAAGGTCAAACATATGTTTAAGTCCAAATATCTGATACAAAAGGCGAGACATCTGTTTAAGGTCAAACAACTGTTTAAGTCCAAACGTCTGATATAAAAGGCCAAACATCTGTTAAAGGCCAAACATCTGTTTAACCCTGAAAAGATGTTTAACTTAATATGATCTACTGTCTTCTCACACTGTTTTCCTCTTAAAAACACTGTTCAACCTAACATGGGTTTCCATTATCTATTGACCAAAATGCAAACAGATGTTCAAACCACTGTTTGTTATTGTACTTCTTTACAAAATTACATTGAATTCAAGAAAACAAAACTAAGAAATTTACGAATCTAAAAGCAAAAATTTAAAATCTAAGAACAACACCAAGAAATTTACGAACCTAACAACAAAAATTTAGTGCTTTTAGCTTAAAATTTACAGCTTAAATAAGCTTTAAACTCCATCAAAGTATATCTTCGACAATCGCCATGAACTCCACGGAAGTACTCAATGCATCATCAGCAGGATTTATAGAAACCTGATCTCTCGTGAACAGACCAAGATGCAGTACATGAAAACACTTCTTCAGCTGTTGAAGAGTAGCCATGTCCTCATATACTTAATTCTTAACTTTGTTCATAAAGAGCTGCTTTAAACCAAACTTTATGCTTCTTTTAATATAAAAAAGGCAGGAAAGACCATTACTCTGGTAAGATAAAATCTTATCTTACAGCAATAGCAGATGCTTTCTTGCGTTTAGTAGGAACTACTGCGGCTTCTACATCATCATCATCTGCCCAAAGTCATATATAATCATCATTTAGTCACGAGCAAAAATTATTTTAAATGTAGATTTAAAAATATTTCTTTGCGTTTAATTTAACTTTATGCTTCTTTTAATACAAACCTATAATAACGCGCATCAGATTGTATGAATTTCAAACAACTGTGATTAGACTGAAATATAAAGCGAGAATTAGAGTATATCACTTCAAAATAAAAAACTAAAAAAAATTCAAAATTGGAGTAGCAAAACACACACACTTTAAACGATGTTGGAACAATGATACTGGAAACAACCGTAGAACAATCATCATCATCATCATCTGCAGCAGATCATTCACAAGCATCATTTAGTCACAACTCAGATAACAAACTTCAGTAAAATCAAAAACAAAAACACATACCATTATCAAGGGAAACCACATATCAACAAAATTTTTTCTGAAAATGGGTTAGAGAGAGCTTAAGTTTTCTGTTATCCTTTATGAACAAATGCTGAGTATTGAGAAGAAGAGATTTGAGGGATAGATACATATCATCCGTTCAACTTACAACTCTCCCATCAAAGAAGGTAGCACATGCAACTTTTCACGATGTTGCAACAATTATACTGCAACATCGATATTGAAAGGTTGATGTGTGATGGGAAGATTCATTGAAACGACAATGTTGGAACAATGATACTGGAACGATGATTATATAAGGAGCAGTGGTTAGTTATAACAGTCCTTAGTACATGGAACTTTAACAGGGATTTGTCTTCAACAGTGGATAGGCCTCATCAGTCTTTAAGTCCATCAGTCTTTACAAGGAGCAGTGGTGTAACAACTGTCACTAAAACCAATAATTAGAATGATAATTAGACACTAAGAAAACTCAAATTGAGACACCCAATTAATTCTGCACTAGCCCTAAAATTTTCAGGACAATCGGAATCAGGATCAGGACCCCTAAAACTCAAGGGGGGTAAACCCTAGTTGGACGTTTATCTAAATTAAATGTTGTATAGATCTGATTGGTCAATTTCATTGACTCAGCTAGGCTAGTCCCACGCGTGGCAACCTATAGTCGGTTTATACCCTTTACGGACCGTAAAGGGTTAGGCTTACGGTCCGTAAGCGATCCCAAATTCGTGTATAAATAGCAGGCCTTGGGACTGAATCTGGGAACTTAAAACGACGCACAAATTCTGCCTGTACGTCGAATTAGAGCTGTAATACTACAATTAAACACACACAATCACGAAGTGCTGCCACAATCAGGGTAATAACTCGATCGCTATTACGATTCAACGTCCGATCGATTATAACTATCCAACGATTGTCTGAGTGCTGCTCAAATTGAGCTTCTACTTTGATTATTCGTCGTGATTTCGACTTGAATATCTGAGTGCTGTTCGAATTCGGACTATGCTCTGTTATTCGTTGTGAATCCGATTGAATTATTAAGTATTGCACTTGTTAATCATTGTGAGGGTTTGATCTCGTGAATTGACGTAACTGCTGTATTAAGTTACTAACCTATTGTGTGTGCATTATTATTAAATTAGGTTAAATCAAGGCTAATCAGTAGGCTTATACCTTGCCCGTTAAATCTGCAATGTGAGTCATTCTCTTTTTCTCAAACTATTTTACAATACCTCAAAGTATTTTCCAAACGTTATAATTACAGGGATTAAGTCGTGGTTATCTTGACCGCTGGTTAGTGGGGTATTGTGCACATTACTAATTTCTCACAGTTAGGCAACAAGCCCTAACAGGGTTAGCCTACAAGACCTAACAGTGACAAAACGTCACTAATTGGGTGACTGGACCCAATAGTGGTATGACCATCGTCACACGGGTGGCAAGACCAGATATTAATTAAGATACTGCCATAGTAATCGCTCTTATGCTGTAATTCATAACTATGTGTCATTTTATCAAAATGAATGATTCACTCAGTATTTCCCCGCTGACAAAACCTTTTTACAACATGTTTCAGGTGACCTACTGTGAATTCAGCACACGTGCTACGGAGCACCATCAAGCTTGAAATAGTGGCTCAATTAAATAAATAAACATGTTTGTAAAATAATGAAATTATGAGGTTTACGGGATTTATCCGGAAATGTAAATAAATAATATTCGGGCATTTTTCAAGTTAAAAACGATCCTGTTAAGACTTCCGCTATAAAAATAATTACCACGGGAATTTCTGTCCCGCGGCTCCTGAAACGGGTCAAACCGGGTCGGGGGCCGTGACAGAAAAATGTGGTATCAGAGCCACTGATCAAGCCACTGATTTAAGCTCACTATTGATTTTAGCCTATTAAAGTAATTGAGAAATACTTAGGAAATTCTAATTGTTATTTGTTGATTATGTGTTTTATTATCTGACTAATTATATACAGCATAGGGCAGATCTTTATATGCTAGCCAACATAGCAATTAATACAAATTTTAAAATAAATTAGACCAAAATTTTAGTACCTTTATTATTCATAGTCTAGAAGCCTTATTCAGTAAGTAAATAAACTTACAAATAAAACCTAGGGTATTTTAAATTTTAGTTGTTTTGGTAGTTAAACAGTATGAAATGATATTTCAAAGTTTTCTATCAAATTTGTTATAACTTCTGACTTAGTAACTATGTTATATTAAACAGCATGAGTGACTTGTCTGACGCCCTTCAGAACTTAAATCTCTATCCAGTAAAAATAGAAGTTTCCAGAGATTTCAATAGATATATATCAGACACAGAGGAACCTATAGAATTCACCACTGTACCTCTCGAAAAACCCACCCCTAAGAAAATAGAAATCGGGGAAAGCTCTAGGCAAATTGAGGGGTTACCATCCCAAGAAGAATTTGATTTTTCATTAACAGATTATAATTTTATCAAGTCTGTTAATGAAAAACAACTAGTAGAACCAGCTATTCCAAAACCTTCGATCCACCCGCAACCTTTAGGAATAGACGAATGGTTGACTAATGAAATACAGATTCAAAATTATCCCTATAAGCTTTTTCCTCAGTTCGATCCAGAACCAAATCCACCAAAAAGTAACAAGAATATAGCTAGACTCCGCCACTTTGACTAAAGAATTAATGCATGTTGGGAATAGGATCCAAGAGATTGAAAAACAGATCTCCTGGAAATACAATCAGAGGAAACACCATTACTAGAATATTATTTGGCAAAAAGATAGGAGATTTATAAAAATGATTGTATAATAGTAATAGTAAAATTAGTATGTGTAAAATAAGTAATGGGACGGTTGTAGATAAAAGTATAATACCATGAAAATTTTAGAAAATTTACAACTTTTGGCTGTTTACGTAATTATGTGCAATTAAAGATAACATTGAAATTACTTCTACTAATTATTTATCTATAAATTAGTTATCCGATGGAAAACACTAATAATGAACCTGTCAACGAGGTCAGTCAATCCGAGCAACAATCAGGGGATCAATATATGACTAGGCAGGATATAGAAAATATTGTTGCTCAAGGGATAGCTAACACTATTCCAACAATGATAGCTCAAGGGATAGCCAACGCTATTCCAGCAATCGTTGCTGCTGTTAAAAATCCAATAGAACCACAACAAATCATTCCTAGCAAACGTATTTCTGAAGATAACTTCAGTAATAGCGTAAACGGAGGCAATAATCATGTTAATCATGATGAGGAACTACGACAAGCTCCGCTCTCTAAGAAAAAGAAAGCTGCAACGCCTGGTTGCACTTACAAGGAGTTCCTTGCCTGTAAACATGTAGAGTTCGCAGGCAATGAAGGGGCAACTGCGGCACTGCGTTGGTTAGAGAAAACCGAGGCAGTGATCAGAATAAGTAAATGTGTTGAGGAAGATAAGGTTATGTACGCTTCACACCTTTTCAAGGAAGAAGCGTTAGAATGGTGGAATACAGTGTTACAAGCTAAAGGAAGTGACGTGGCCTATGCCATGAGTTGGGAAAAATTTAAGCAAATAATAGAAAGAAAATTCTGTCCCGAATATGAAAAAGAGCAGATGGCGAATAAGTTTTTAAGTCACCGAATGGTAGATGTAGATTGTCGAGGGTATACTTCAAAATTCTTTGAGTATGCCAGAATTGTACCTACTTTGGCTTCGCCAGAACCGGTACTTATCTCTCGCTATATCTGGGGTTTGATTAGTGAGATTCGTGACATTGTCAAAGCTGCGAGACCCCGCACAATTGACGATGCGGTAGAATTAGCTAACACTCTAACTGACGGATTGATACACACTCGGGAAGAAAATAAGAGGAAGGATTTAGCCCAGAAAATTTCCCAAGAATTTCATATAGGTACTAGTAACAATTTCAAGAAAAGAGAAAATGGGCGATTTTCCACTATTCCATTTTGCAATACCTGCAAAGGGAAGCATTTTGGAAAATGCAGAGGATGCTGCAATTACTGCAAAATTCCAAGACATCAAGAAGAGGATTGCAGGAAAAAGAAGGCAATAACTTGTTACAATTGTGGAGAACCCGGACACTTCAGAACAAGCTGCCCGAAATTAGGCAATCCAGTAAACGAAAAGACTGCAGAAGGGAATACCAAGAAAAACGCAAGAGCTTTTCAATTAACTACTCAGGAAGCTGAACTAATTCCTGACGTCATAGTCGGTACGTTTTAGTTCACCAACATTTATGCAAGTATTATTTAACTCTGATGCAAATCACAGTTTTATAAATACTTCATTCTGCCAAGCCCTTAAGTTACCCTTAATCAACCGTAGGCAGACTTTTACAATTGAAACGGCAGATGGGAATTCCGTTAGAGTAAATAAGATTTTGCGAGAAGCAAAGATAGAATTAGGATATAAATTTTCTGCGAAACTTGTTACTAATTAATTTAGCCGGATTCGATGTTGTATTAGGAATAGATTAGTTAATAGCCAACTATGCTTGAGTTCTCTATGATCTAAGTTCCGTAGAAATCCATACATCCGCAAGAAAATTAGTAATAATAACCAGAGATAAACCTCAAAAGTTACTGAAATTAACATCAGTAATGAAGCTGGCCAGTTCTTTACAGAAACCAGGAATAGTATATATGGTATCAATAGTTGTTGATACCAAAAGATAAGAAAAATAGAAGACATTCCGATTATATCGGAATATCCTAACATTTTCCCCAAAACCTACCAGGATTACCACCTAATAACAGAATAGAACTTAGAATTTATCTAAATCCAGGAACTATACCAATAGCTAAGGCACCCTATCAGTTAGCACTCACTAAAATGTTAAGAATTAAAGAAACAATTAGATAAATTCTTAAGTAAAGGATTTATACGATCAAGTTCCTCCCTGTGGGAATACTTCAATATCGTTTATGAAGAAAAAGGAAATTCTAAGTGACTACGACTGTCATATTTAGTATCACGAAGGAAAGGTTGAAGACAGTTAGAAAAGTGATACAAATAAATAAACAAAAGTCGTTGGAGTTCGAGTTGGAGACAAAATACTACTGAAAGTATCTCCTTGGAAAAAATTTATTAGAGTTGGTAAGAAAGGAAAGTTAAGTCTAAGGTACGTAGGACCATTCCAGTAATCCAACGAATAGGACCCGTAGCTTATCATTTACAACTACCAGAAGAGTTAGCAGGAGTACATGATGTATTTCATGTATCCAACCTTAAGAAATGTCTATCAGACAAATCCCTGGTAGTACCTCTACAAGGCAAAGAGGTAAATGGCAAATTTTAAATGATAGGGAATCTATTACAAAATAAGATAAGAAGATCAAGTTTTTCAAAGCACAAAACAACTAGTGCTAGCCACAGCCAAAAGAGGATCAGAATACACGTAGAAACTAGAATCAGAAATAAGGTGAAAATACCCTCATCTATTTCAGTAAATCTCGAGGACGAGATTTTTCTTAAGGTGGGGAGGATGTAACAACTGTCACTAAAACCAATAATTAGAATGATAATTAGACACTAAGAAAACTCAAATTGAGACACCCAATTAATTCTGCACTAGCCCTAAAATTTTCAGGACAATCGGAATCAGGATCAGGACCCCTAAAACTCAAGGGGGGTGAACCCTAGTTGGACGTTTATCTAAATTAAACGTTGTATAGATCTGATTGGTCAATTTCATTGACTCAGCTAGGCTAGTCCCACGCGTGGCAACCTATAGTCGGTTTATACCCTTTACGGACCGTAAAGGGTTAGGCTTACGGTCCGTAAGCGATCCCAAATTCGTGTATAAATAGCAGGCCTTGGGACTGAATCTGGGAACTTAAAACGACGCACAAATTCTGCCTGTACGTCGAATTAGAGCTGTAATACTACAATTAAACACACACAATCACGAAGTGCTGCCGCAATCAGGGTAATAACTCGATCGCTATTACGATTCAACGTCCGATCGATTATAACTATCCAACGATTGTCTGAGTGCTGCTCAAATTGAGCTTCTACTTTGATTATTCGTCGTGATTTCGACTTGAATATCTGAGTGTTGTTCGAATTCGGACTATGCTCTGTTATTCGTTGTGAATCCGATTGAATTATTAAGTATTGCACTTGTTAATCATTGTGAGGGTTTGATCTCGTGAATTGACGTAACTGCTGTATTAAGTTACTAACCTATTGTGTGTGCATTATTATTAAATTAGGTTAAATCAAGGCTAATCAGTAGGCTTATACCTTGCCCGTTAAATCTGCAATGTGAGTCATTCTCTTTTTCTCAAACTATTTTACAATACCTCAAAGTATTTTCCAAACGTTATAATTACAGGGATTAAGTCGTGGTTATCTTGACCGCTGGTTAGTGGGGTATTGTGCACATTACTAATTTCTCACAGTTAGGCAATAAGCCCTAACAGGGTTAGGCTACAAGACCTAACAGTGACAAAACGTCACTAATTGGGTGACTGGACCCAATAGTGGTATGACCATCGTCACACGGGTGGCAAGACCAGATATTAATTAAGATACTGCCATAGTAATCGCTCTTATGCTGTAATTCATAACTATGTGTCATTTTATCAAAATAAATGATTCACTCAGTATTTCCCCGCTGACAAAACCTTTTTACAACATGTTTCAGGTGACCTACTGTGAATTCAGCACACGTGCTACGGAGCACCATCAAGCTTGAAATAGTGGCTCAATTAAATAAATAAACATGTTTGTAAAATAATGAAATTATGAGGTTTACGGGATTTATCCGGAAATGTAAATAAATAATATTCGGGCATTTTTCAAGTTAAAAACGATCCTGTTAAGACTTCCGCTATAAAAATAAATACCACGGGAATTTCTGTCCCGCGGCTCCTGAAACGGGTCAAACCGGGTCGGGGGCCGTGACAAGTGGTTAGCTATAACAGTCCTTAGCATGATCAGCTGCTATAACCATTCCATAACACTTTGAGAGGAAGCAAGGGTCGGTCTATTTGATTGAGAGGTAATTGCATTACATCCCTGTTGGAAAATAGAATTGATAAATTTAGGGAAAGTGAGGTTGAAAGATGATAACCCAACAGTGGAGGATCTCATTCTACAGCTTCGATAAATTAAGAGTATTCTCATATAATGGTTCCTGGGTGCTTCCAAAGAATCCGCACTTTGGACATCTGTTGTTCTTCAAACATCTATTATCTATTCTATCTATTATATATAATAAATGAAAGTTATTTGGTCCACATGGCCCAAATAACTTTCATTTATTATATATAAATAATAGATAGAATAGATAATAGATAATAGATGTTTGAAGACAACAGATGTTCAAAGTGTCGCTTCATTGGAAGCATCTAGGAAGAATTATATGAGAATACCCTTAATTTATCGAAACTGTAGAATGAGATCTCCACTATTGGGTTAACATCTTTCAACCTCACTTTCCCTAAATTTATCAATTCTATTTTCCAACAGGGATGTAATGCAATTATTACCTTATTTAAGATACCTTCAACTGCATCTTCTGATAAATCAACATTCATTTCACTCAAATGATCCATTCGACTGCATCTTCAATCATGAACTATCTAAAGAAATGGATGAAATCATCCAAAAATAGCCAAAATAAAACTAAGTAAACCATCCAATATTCTTGAGTACTCACCATTAATGTAATGACCAATATAAAATCAAACCCTAAAAGCATACAAATCATAATGAAATATGAAAGAAACAAACCAAAAAACTTGTTGGGCGATTAAAATTAAAAGGATATCATACGCAATATTCAGGTAATTAGAATGGCCATTTTTACCTTACTTGACAACAATAGCAAACAACGTCAAACAATAATAGCAAACAAAATCAAACAATAATAGCAAACAACATCAAACAATAATAGCAAACAACATCAAACAATAATAGTAAACACCTGATGTTGAATCCACTGTAGATGTTGAATCCACTGTAGATGTTGAACCACTGCTGTTACAAACAGATAATACCTCGGGAACTGGAAATTTAAAAGGATCGGCTTCAAAGGCTTCAACAATCGGAAGATTCAAATCTCAAGGAAACGGAACCCTAATTTCAAAAAGAATAATCGGTGAACATATTCAAATATCAATAATCAACAGATGTTGTACTCATATCATCACCGTTAAGAAAAAAACCCTTATTTTCTGAACATATTCAAACATACCAGTTCATGGCGGAAATCTATCTGCAGGTAAGCGGATTTCAAATTTGATGACCATCGATGAAAACAACCCTGGAACCATATAATGAAATTACAAAGGCTGAATGATTCATGATGAGATGATTTGGTTTGATCTTTGATTAAGAAGGCAGAAGAGTACAGGAGAAGGAGAAGAAGAAGGAGAAGAAGATTCAGATCTAGGGTTTTGAAAAGGAAGAAAAGGAGACGGAGGGAGTATAAAAGGGATGGAAGTGTGGTACTGTTGGGCGGGAAAACAGAACTGAGGATGCCCTAATTAAGTGACACGTGGCCCAAATCACTTTCATTTATTATATATAATAGATGATTTGTACCTTGTGTTTGGAGAGTGTTTAAAAAAAACTTTCATTTTTCACTTTTAACCTAAACATTTCATATTTTACATTTCAACCCCTTTTTTTTTACTTTTAACCCAAAGTTTTCCATCTTTTATAATTTAACACAACACTTTATTATTTACAACTTTCGTCCCCCAACTTTTTATCTTTCGCAAGTTTTTCATTTTACGTTTCGTTCTAAATTTTGCGAGTTAACATGTCGTAGCGTGCATGTGAGGTTCAACGTTTTTGCTCTATTTTTTCATATTTGATAGACCCGTCGCAACGCGTCCATTTTTCCCCTTTTGAAAAGTTTGCCGCAACGGGAGGGTCGTTGATCGACTAAGTTATTATTTTCTACGTTTTACGTTTCTGGTTAATTTCTTCGCATTAAGACACTGTAACGGGAGTGCGTGGTTCAACGATTTTTGTCTGCTTTTCGTTAAGTGTAATTTTTACCATTTTATCTATTTTATGTTTACGATGTTGAGAGTCGATGTGGTTATGGCATTGGTGCTACTTGGCACGGTTTTACGAACATTTTTAACCTATTAAATTTTTTACTAATTTTTTGTTTCGGTTTACCCCTATACTTCCTTTATTTAAAAACTATTTTTTACGTGCATATTTTATGTACGGGTTTGTGTAAATATGATTTCTTCTACATTCCGACGTAAACTTTTTTATAGACGAGTTAGGTCAAATATAATACGTTTTCGTTTAAAGAAACCATTTTACATGCATATTTCTATGTACGTTTTCGTATAAATTCAAGTTGTTCTACGTTTTGACGTAAACTTTTTTAGGAAATGATTCAGGTCAAATATAATATGTTTTCGTGTTTATTTTATGTATGTTTCGTAAAGTATGTTTCGAACCGAGTGGAGTCAAATTATGGTTTCTTTTTCTCCCCTTTTTTCAAAAGCTCTAACTAATTCCTTTCGATTACATGTGCATATTTTCCTTCGTACCCGTTACGTTTTCTTTGTATAAGTTGGGTCACATATAATACGTTATGATTGTTCGATATGAATTCCATTTACTTTATGTTTGATCCAATCGCAATGCTTATACAGGTTACACTGAGTTCAAATAGATACGTCAAAATGTGTGTTTTCATATGGTTAATGCATCATATAACGTTTGGACTAATTCATTCAATATTTACGATGTACCCGCGCCGCAACACGGGCGGGTCTTAACCCTAGTTTAACTTAAAAAGAACTTTTTATTTATGACTTTTTAGAAAAAAGTTTTAAAAAAATGTTTGGATTAAGTTTATGTGGTAAGAAAAACCAATAAGTCAATAGTTGTTTTTTAAAAAGTGTTTGGCTTAGCTTATTCATGTAAAATGATAAAAAGGGAGAATGTTATAAGGAGCTTCAAAAAGGCACAATGTTCTAACTTAGAGCATTTTTTTATGAAAAATTATAAGGAGCTTGAAAAAGTCACGATGTTCTAACTTTTCAAAACTGACTTTTCCTCTCTATACAAGAAGTCATTTTAAAAGTCCTTTAGAGTTTGCCAAACACTTTTTCTCCTTATTAACTTTTTATAAAAGTCAATAAGTTATAAGGAGATATGGAAAACATTAGCCAAACAACCCCTGAGACAATTATAATCATTCATCTCGATTCTCAAGATTCTTTAGAGCATCAGACTATCCACACTAACAACCCAACGCAACTTTTAATAAAAAACTAATATCTCTCTTTTCCACCTAACCAACCCAACCTATCCCAATATTTCACACCCATTAACAACCCAACCTAAACTATTTTTTACTAAATATATTATGATTTAGATTTTAAATTAGTATATAAAATTTATTATAAGTAATAAAAATGTTTATTTTTTAAACTATATTATTTTAAATATAAAAAATGATTAAAAAATTATATGCATCAAAATACTTAATTAAATAGATAAATCAAGTTATAATCGGAACATGGAATCTAATAATACAATTACAGACGATACGAACTACATAATTATTCATCAACAGAAAATTTTTGCCATATATGCTCAATCAGATCATTTTTAAAGCATTATGAGCTTCTCTATCATGAAGTTGTGTCCTATTATCTGCAATTCGTTCAGTTGAGTATTGAAAAGATTGCTCATCACCTTCAGTAGAGCTTGTTTGTTGCCGGTTTGTAGGTGTGTCATTTAGAAATTAAGATGGATCATAATAGTGAAGGTACGTGTCTCGCTCATCCTCAACGATCATATTATGAATGATACATGCAATCATAATTTTCCCCATCATATCCTTGTCCCACACAAGACATGGGTGTCGAAGAAATGCGAATCGAGCTTATAGATCTCCAAATGCTCGTTCAACATCTTTTCTAACGGCCTCTTGATGTTGAGCAAATAATTTATGTTTCCGAAGCTGTGGAGAAGTTATGGACTTCACAAAGGCAGCCCATGAAGGATATATTCCATCAGTGAGATAATATGTCCTATTATATTCCCGACCATTCACAACGTAACTCACATGTGGGGCGACCTGACAATACACCACCAAAAACAGGAGATCGCTGAAGGACATTAATGTCATTGCACGTACCTGGTGTTTCGTATGCTCACAAAAACAACTAAGAAATATACCGGTATTCTCACAAAACTTTTGAACGAACTCTGTTTTAGTTTCATTTTTGAACGAACTCTGTTTTTAATAAAATTTATACCGGTATGCTAACAAAAAAAAAAAACTAAGAAATACAGTATATTTAGTTTCATTTTTTAAGTTTAAATCAGAAAAGTTATTTAAGCAATTTATTTGATAGGGGAAGAAGTTGTTAAAATAAAAATTGAAAAAAACATTAATTTGGTGTACCAATCAAAGTAGGACAAATGGCAAGAAAAGGTGAGCAAAATTGAAGTTGGTTGGGTCGTGACTTCGGTCGTTCAAGCAACCAGGTTGCCTTCTTCTTTTTCTTCTTTGTTTTATTTATTCAAATGAAACTAATATATAGTTGCCAACTAGCAACCCAACTCATATGAGGTCACTATAGAAGGTGGTAAATGATAGTCGAAGTCAGGGTTGATCAATATCGGATCATCCAGTTTTTGGATATCCGATTAATTTCGGATAGTGAATATTACGGATTCGGATATCCGAATTCATAAAAAATTCAAAAAAATCGTATTGTGCATAGATTAAAACTAAACCTATATTTAGTTTTCCAAATATTCAACATTAAAAACAACGAACTTTTATAAATCCATCTGAATCCGATTATTTAGTATTTTTTACTACATTTCAAACTAAACATAATGCTCATATACTATATATATTTAAAAAAGATTATTAGTTTCGGATATCGGATAATTTGATTATCCGAAAATTTTAGAAATCTACATCCGAATCCGAATCTGAAAATTCGGATTATCCGGTTTTCGGATATTCAAAATTTCGAATATTTCGGATACGGATATTTCGGATCCGGATTTTTTTGAACACCCCTAGTTCAAGTCGACGGAACCGTTTAAACTGAAACAAGTTGGTTGGTTTGAGATTCAAATGGTTTGGTTTTTATGGGTTGATGGTTTTAATGGATTAAGACATGGAATGGGTTCAGACAAAGCATGTGCCTAGTCGGAGTCATATGAAGAAAGGGTTGTGCCAATGTGCCTTGCGAGACGCCTAGGCATATGCATGGAATGCATTTGACTATATAAACACACATGATGTGTATATGATAAGGGGCAGAAGAGAAAGAATGAAGTGTTGTTATGTATATGATAAGAGGCAGAAGAGAAAGAATAAAGTGTTGTTGTACATATGATAAGAGGCGGAAGGGAAAGGATGAAGGTGTGCGCTTTAGTAAGGAGTTCATATTGATTCATATAAATTAGTTCAATCATATAATTAATTAAATCACGTATACCAAGTCAAATGAAAATCATACACTTCTAACTCGTAATAATTCTTCCTTCACATACTATCAATAACATCTATTACTTGATGTCAATTAATTAAGAGAAAATTGCACAAAACGTCCTTTAAGTTTCACCAATCTTGCTGGTTTCAGCCTTAATCTTTAAAAGTTGCCAAAACCATCCTTTAAGATTAATTTTGTTGCCGGTTCCATCCTTTATTACTAACCCAGTCAATAATTCTTGTTAAATTGCCTCACATGCATAGATTGTGAGGGTAAAACCGTCTTTTCATGTTTTTGATGTTATTAATACCCCAATAAATTCCCAGACCCACCCACTTCATCATCAGTTCCTTCTTCTTCTTCTTTCTTCAACCTAACCCCTTTGCACCTTATAAACCCTAGATTCTAATCGCATCTTCAATGCCGTCTGTTTATTGTTTGTGTGGCAGGGAAGCAATATTACGAACTTCTCGGTCAGATAGAAACCCAGGACGACTGTATCACTCGTGTCCGTTCAAAGTAAGCTTTCCCCAAATTCACCATAGTTTGAAAATCAATGTTTAGTTTATGTTTTATTTACAGGCATCACCAATTTGTAAGACATTCATTGGATGGGCTGAACCATAGGCTGATGAAGAAGCACAATATACTATTCCAGGTTTACTAAGCACTAACAATGAACTCATGGATTCAAATCAGGAGCTTCATGCTAGAAACAAGAAACTTGAAGCATAATTGAATTGCAGCAGAGCTGAATAAAAAAAATGGAGGAAGTACATGATTCTTAGCTGGATGATGCTTTTCACTATTGTTTTTGTTAAAATGGTTATGTAGTGGAATGATCCGTTTTTGTTAAAATGGTTATGTATTTTGTTTTGTAGTTGTGAATCTTGTTATAGAAGTGAATGTATTTTGTCAAAATGGAACGTATTTTGCAGTTGTCAAAATGGAATGATCTGTGTATGTTGATGTTGCAAAGTGATCAAGTGTCCGCGAACATAAGCAAGTGAAATATTAAGTGTCCGCGGACATAACAAAGTGAAAGGTCAAGTGTCCGCGGACATAAGCAAGTGAAATATGAAGTGTCCGCGGACATAAGCAAGTGAAATATGAAGTGTCCGCGGACATAACCAAGTGAAAGATTTGTCCGCGGACATAACAAAGTGACAACATAAGTGTCCGCGGACATTAAAAAACCAATGGAATAAGTGTTCGAGGAATAAAGTTTACAACCATCCTAACTGAACTTACTGGACATAACTGGACATTAAATACATAACAAAAGACCATCCTTAAACACAAGTTTACATGCCCCTAAATACATAACATCCTAACATAAGAACAACCATCCTAACATAAGTTTAAAACCAAAAGACCAACCATCCTAACTGAACTTTAAAACCAAAAAAACAACCAACCTAAGTTTAAAACCATAAGGACAACTATCCTAACTTAAGTTTAAAACCAAAAGAACAAACATCCTAACAGAAGCAAACATAAACAGTCATTTGGACTTTTTCTTGGATTTTGCCTTTGGCCCTGCACACTTCTTGACACCACCCTTCTTGACACCACCCTTCTTGACACCATCACAGCCTACAGCCTTCTTAACACCACTAGTGTCACACCCCAACCGATGGCGGAATCATCGGGGCGCGACACTAAGCGAATTAGATTGCTCAAAAGAATCCATAACGACTAATTTGGCGACAATATTTAACAAGCTCATTATCCCATTCTAATAAACAAATATTTCACAAAAAGTCACAACAGATTTCATGTCTCTCAAACAATACAAATTCGACAACTTAGATTTTAGGTGGGTTTCTAAAGTAGCCTAATCTTGATTCGAGATAACCTGCAATTAACCTGCAACATACGTTAAAATAATGTCAATACAAAAATGTATTGGCGAGTATACAGGTTTGATATAATAGTAAAATAGATAAAAGCGTTGCGAATTTCCACATACATAAACGAGATACAACACAACATATATACTAACAAGACAAACACTCAAGCTAAGTCCCGAGATGACTACGAATGAGAGGTGTGAAGTTCCTTAACTAGACCTCGTCGGGTGTGAGTCGAACTATGTATCAAGCACCACGTGTAAATATGTATATTGGTCATTCGCGTGTGATAATCGGTCAAGCATGTAATGTGTTTTGATAAGTGTGTTTATGTATGAACGTATGTTACACCCCAAAAGGTGCGTTTAAAGCGAAAAGGGGTCAAGTATACTCACTGTGCGTGCTTAGCAAGTAAACACGTCTGGACTGGAGTGGGGAGAGCGCCGGATCAGCCTGCGTACGGGAACATAAGTGCGTAAGTCCTCCAAAGTGCTGAACGGTCGAATCGGAGTGTCGAGTGGTGAATAGACTCCTCGTACGAAGGTGGTGGCTTCGTACAGTTGGCTTGTTCCGTGTTCCAAAATTGAGTGTTCTTCGCGTCGTGCTTCGAGTCCATCCCTCCAACCTTAAGCTACTGATTAAACTTAGGCCGGAGAGGTCTTTGTTCAAGTCACGGGTGAGAAATGGACTGGGTTGTGCGAAACCAGTGCCTTCGTACGAAGCTGGGCTTCGCACAGAACAGTCCAGCTCGCATTCGTGTCTGTTCTTGGTGTTCGAAGCTGTGTTTTCGTCTGAATCGGATGTATTCTCGAGTCCTATTCGAGACGGTTTAGACACTACCTCATCCCACTATCCAGTGAACGAGATACATGTCGTTTTATGTCTGTTTTAGTGTGAAAATCAAGTTTTAAAGGGGTTTTAAAGGGTTTTTACCTAGATCTAACACTTGGTGAGTGTGAAATCTGTAGATTTCTAACTCGGGAAGCCGAAGCTAGTCCCAATACACTCTGTTAAGTGTAGATCCGTGGTGAAATAAGAAGATTCAATTAAAAAGATGAAGATTTGAGTGAAAATAAAGAAGATTAGATGAAAAAGTTGGAGTTTATATGAAAAAGATGAAGTTTTAGATGAAAACCATGAAGTTTGGATGAAATCGAATTGAATCTTGTGGAAAACGTTGTGTAATCGTGTAAAAATGATAGATCTTACTTGAAAACAGTTGGACAGCAATTCGACAGCGTTTCGGTAAGAATGGCAGCAAGTTAGAATGAATGAGGAGGGCTTGGGTATTTAGAGAAGAGGCTTAGAAGTCTGGTTCGAAGCTGAATCCCTTGTGCGAAGGTCCTGCCTTCGTACGAAGCCGGTGGCTTCGTACGAAGCCGGGTGTCTTCGTACGAGGGGGAATCTTTAATACCTTAATACTAGACATCCCATGCTCAATGTAAACATCAATATACTGGTTCCCCTCATTAATTATCTCTAACAACTACATGACATGGGAATCTTCAGCCAATGGATGAAGCCCAGAATCCAAATCACCCTCAGGCTCATGATAATGGAAAAAGCTAGGGACGGCATCATCATAACCTAACTCATTCTTCATTAGGGCCAATTCATAAATCCCAAATTTCTCATTATCTATCAAATCAACGAAACTTACGGCACCATTTAAATACATACCACCTGGATTATTTGTAAATGATCCTCCATGATGCATGTTGATTGAGAACAAAGTTGGATAAGGTTCTGCATTTGAAAGATTCAAAATCTAAACTTTAAACCACATACAAAAAGTTGAAGTCAGATAAAACAAAATTGAACTTTGAACTTTACCATAAATTTCATCGACATCATAATCATCTTCTTCTTCTCGTATATGAAATCCACCTCCTCTGTTAGCCATTTAGGGTTTTAAATGATCTGGGTTTGAAGAGAATAGTGAGTGTTGATCGGAATAGTGTTTAATCAGAGATAGTTATTGATCGAAATTTTAATCGCCGATAAGATGAGGGTTTTTTAAGAATGGTGAGGTTGAAGAAAGGGGAAGAAGGAACTGATGACAAAGTGACAGGGTCTGGGATTTTATTAAGGGTTTAATAACATAAAAACATGAAAAGACGGTTTTACCCTCACATGCTATGCATGTGAGGCAATTTAACAAGAATTATTGACTGGGTTAGTGATAAAGGATGGAACCGGCAACAAAATTAATCTTAAAGGATGGTTTTGACAACTTTTAAAGATTAAGGCTGAAACCAGCAAGATTGGTGAAACTTAAAGGATGTTTTGTACAATTTTCTCATTAATTAAATCATATAAATTTGTTTTAGTTTTTTTGTTTTTTTTTAGTTTAGTTTAAAGTGAAGATTGGTTGTTTAGCTTGTTATTTAACTTTTGCTTTATATAATTTTAATATTTTGTATGTTTATAAAATTATTTGATTATGATGTTATTTAGTATTAAAAAGGTTTATGCGTTTCGACCATAGATCAACTCCTCGATAATCGTTATGATCTTCAAAGCAATGGGTAAAAAGTAATAGATATAATTGTTGAATTTTTTTTCTTGTTAATCCATCTTTATATTTGTTAATCCATTTTTATATGTCGATACTTGGTAGAAGCATGTGTCTATTACGGAGGAGATCTCAAATTAAAATCGAGTAGTTTGATATTATTGGTGTAAAATAGAGTAAAGATAACATTTATCGCTAAAAATAACTCTTTTATATGTCATTATTGATTTTAAAAATAATTACACTATAAAATAAAGGATGTTTACTTTAATTTAAGTATACGATGTTACATTAAAAAAACGTTTTGAAGTTATGAAAAGTAATTTTTCAAAGTCTAAAATAGGTATGTCGACATTTTGGTTCACGTATTTTATCAGATACTTTGTGCATACCTTTATTTGTGTTTGTTTGTGGAAACGTGATCAGTTTTCGACTATAATAAGATAATTAAGTAATTTATCAAATAGTTTGTGCATGTCTTTATTTGTGTTTGTTGACTCTAATAAGATAATTGAGCAACAATGTAATAATTGGAGATGGTGTACCTACGGCACTTGATGAATGACCTAAATGTGAAGGTACATGGACCTGAAAGTGAATATCCGAATCCATTGATGTTGGATTCACACTTCAATTGATATATATTTATTTTATTTTATATTTTAAGGTTTGATAGGATAAAATGAAATTTAAAGTATATATATATATGAAATTCTTCTGATAATTTTTAATAACATTTCCAGAAAATCCGTATAATCATTTTATATATTATACAAAATTTAATTATATATTTTAACTCGATTAATTTTTTAATTTAGATATAATTTATTATAGAACTAAATGACCGCATAAATAAAACACCCTAAAATTTAAAAACCTTATTTGATTTAAGATTTCTAAACTGTTCAACTGTATTGAAATAAATATTCAAAAATAGTTTTTTGTTTTGTTTTCCTTTATTACATTCACGAATGTGTTGAACTCGAAATTGTGATGTTTATGACACTTCCTTTGAAAAACATGCAAAATTTTACACTCACGGGTAAACGAATTATATATCAAATTTAAATACAATAATAAAATAATAAGCAACCAAATAATATTCTCATTCTCAATATAATACAATAATAAGCAACCAAAATAATAGTCTCAATATATATCCGTTTATCTAATCTAATAAAGAAACCAATAGGAAAAGTAAGTCGAACTTGAATTGGTTAGAGTAGCTAAAAACCCTCTAATGGTCTTGTAAGGTTTTTTTTTTTTTTTTTTTTTTTTTTTTTTTTTTTTTTTTTTTTCATGTAGGTTCTTGCTAGTCGGCTCTCTTTTATTTTATGGTTATCATTCTAATTCTAAATATAAACAAAGAGACCAATGAAAACCGTAAAAGTACCACTACTAAGAAAAAGAAAACTTGGGTGCTAACCGAGTAGTTTTTAAACAGGAGTCACATGGCCAATTAGCTGTCGATTAAAGCATAGTTGAGAGACTAAAAGTGTGTGGTTTTTTTAACGGCGTCTAGAAACCGTGTGGACATGTTGTCAACAAAAACATGCTCACGTGCTTATATTATATGTTTCATATCAAATCAAAACATAATAATATCCAGAAGTCACCTGCCAACTTGTGGAATCTTCTTCCAGCGTACATCTACTATTTTATTATTGTTCTAACTTCTAACAAACAACAATATACATTTCATCATATTATCTTTTAGAGTTAAATTAGTCGGTTTACTCCCTGTACTTTAGGTTATTTTGTCAGTCTAGTCTAAAGGTTTATTTTTTGTTTGATTATCTTTTAGAGTTAAATTAGTCAGTTTACTCCCTGTACTTTAGGTTATTTTGTCAGTCTAGTCTAAAGGTTTATTTTTTGTTTGTGGGTTTAAAAATGTTTCACTGTTGCCGTTTTAGTCCACTGGATTAACTTCATCTATTTTTTCTGTTAATGAGAAAGGCAATTCGGTCATTTTATATGTAATTGTGTTTACTAGAAAGGCAATTCGGCCATATAAAATGACCGAATTGCCCTTCTCGTTAACAAAGAAAATGGATGAAGTTAATCCAGTGGACTAAAATGTCAACTGTGAAACCTTTTTGAACACACAGACGAAAAATGAAACTTTTAGACTAAACTGATAAAATGGCCCAAACCATAGAGATTAAAATGAACGATCTTTTTATTTTGCTATGGTATATCCCTTTTGTTTCATACGTAACAACTAGTTTTTGCTTTTTTGTCTTTTAAGTTGAGAAAATCATATCCCTCTTGTACAAGAAAAAGTTTATTGATTCAATATTAAATGTTAATGAAAAGATAAAAAAATATCTTTTGTAAAACTAAATAGAAACAGATATCATATTGCCTTAGATGTGGTTTGTAGATGGCCATTTGGATAACTATGGTTCATTGGGTTTTTTTTTTTTTTATCATTTTGGTCAAACAATTAGATTTTTTATATAGAAGAAAACAGAAAGAAAGAAAGAAAGATGTTTTTTGGGTTTGATGATTCATTTTGATTGAAATTGAGTGGTGCTCCTCAACCTTTTAACCTCGTAAATCATATTATGTAATTAGGTTTTTTTTTTCGAATTTAATTTTTATTTAGGATTAATTTACAAATTTCTTAGGGTTAAACATTCATTTTCCAGTTTACTAATTAGGGGTGTACAAGCTCTGGTCAAGACTTGATGGACCGTAGAATATTGATTAACTGGTTAATTATGGTTCCCAAATTTTTAAATCTTTTTTCTTTGTATTTAAATAAAAACTAGTATTTTGAATCATATTATAGTCTGATCAGAATAGGGTTAAAATCCTCTGTTTATAAGGGTGTGAGATCCCTCTCACAACAAGTTAAAAATTTTTACCGTTAAAAAATTATCATTGTGTTTAAGTCAAAGCTAGTATTTTAAATTCTATTTACATTGTATTCTAAATCATTATTACAAAGACATCTTTCTACCTAAGAAAGAAGAGATTGAATGAATATTTTAAATTCTAGAGAAAAATGTCTGAATAGTTCCTGTGGTTTCGCCTTTTTTCATATATAGTCGCCAACTTTTTAAAATTACTTGAATAGTCCCCAAGTTTTTATTTTTTGTTCCCGGATAGTCCCTGGGTCTAACTTCAGTTTGTTTTCTCTGTTAAGCGGGTGTGAAATGACAAAAATACTCTTTCCTTAAAAGGCCAAACCATAGGGACTATCCGGGCATCTTCTTCATTTTTATTTATAAAACCCCACCACCACACTTCATCTTCAACCTCCACCCACCATCACCCTCCTCCACCCTCCACCATCGCCGCACACCCCCTTTTCTCCTCTCCTCCTCGTTCTTCTGATCCAACGACCGGAGTGCCTCCGGCCGGTTGCCGGTCATCCTTTTACAGCCGTGCAAACCACCAACACCCAACACCACTTACAGCCACCACCGCCACCCCTTTCTCTCTCTAAACCCGCCATTCAAAACCACCTACATTCCCACTGCCATAACCACCAACAACCCAAAAATACACTCTTTGTACTCTCTCCATCTTTCTCTAAAAAACACACACCGTTGAATCCCAATATTAGCCCAAAATCTCATGTGGAACAATAACGAACCACCATGACATTATTCTAAATATATACACCAAGTTCAAAATCAAAAATTGAACACAGTAATGAAAGGGGATTTGTATAGGGCAGCTTACGTCGTCATCATCATCGCTGATAGTCGCCACCGTTTCTTCTCTGACGACCAATGAATCACCTCCGCCATCATCGTTCATCATCACCACCGTCGCCTTCAATCTCCTTCAACAACCATCCTGCTCACCGTTCAACCACCTCCATAACCACCACCTCCGATCTCCTCTGTCATCATCATCTTCACCTTACATCATACCTTCTCCGGTGCCCTCTCCGACCAGCCTGCACATACTTCACCACCGACCTCCACCGTTATCTCCAGTGTCCGTCTCCGACCAACCTGCACATCACCGTCGTTCATAATTCATCGTTAATCATCTTCATCGGAGTCTGGCGGCTGAAATTTTCTAAAGGAATTTAGGGTTTTGATCGTACAAGAAGCAAACGACATTTGAGAGTGAGAGGTTAATTTCTACATTTAATTCGGTGGAGAGTGACTGTGGCGGTGATGGTGGAGGGTGGAGGAGGGTGATGGTGGAGGGTGGAGGTTGAAGATGAAGTGTGGTGGTGGGGTTTTATAAATAAAAATGAAGAAGATGCGTGGATAGTCCCTGTGATTTGGCCTTTTAAGGAAAGGGTATTTTTGTCATTTCACACCCTCTTAACAGAGAAAACAAACTGAAGTTAGACCCAGGGACTATCCGGGAACAAAAAATGAAAACTTAGGGAGTATTCAGGTAATTTTAGAAAGTTAGGGACTATAGGTGAAAAAAGGCGAAACCACAAGGACTATCCGGGCATTTTTCTCTAAATTCTATTTACATTGTATACTAAATCATTATTACAAAGACATGTTTCTGTTGGGTTTTCAGGGTTTTCATGTGATCAGTTAAACAATTTATTTATTAAAATCCGTTTTCATAAATAATAGTCAATTAATTAAGCGAGTTCATTAATAAAACACAGCGAAAAAAGTAAACAAGTAATCAACAATAAACGAAACCCGACAGGATCCGGTTACATGCAAATACAAACACAGTGATAAGAATATCTAACTACCGATGAGAAAGATATACATCGGTTAATAACTAACCGGTTGAGACACCGAGGTTCAACGAACACGTGCTAGTGATACGAACTAACAAAACGCGGGTATAGGCCGGGTAGCGGCGGTGGTGGCCGATGGTACTGGCGGCGGCGGTAGCCGGTGGAGGCTGTAACATTTGCAAAAATTTTAACTGTTGTACACTTTCGATCGTTTTCGTATTTAATAAAATTTTATATTTTATTTACGAAATACGTAATCGTACGATAGAGAGAAACGGTATTCACGACATTTTCGAAACAAAAATCCGAGTTACATATGATTTTATACTCTTCATATAGCTTAAATAACAAGTTAGAAGGGTTAAAATTCCAAACAAGCGATAATACAAGTCCGGGGGCCAAACTGCCAAAAAGTGAAAATTTATTTTTTAGAGGGCCTTACGGACCGTAAGACCTAAAGCCATACGGTTCGTAAGGGGTGCCCAGAAGCAGAAAAATTGCTTGTTCTCCAAGTTCTATCACCTAGCACCAAATTTGCCACCATTCCTTCTCCTTGTGACACCTTAGGTGCCACTAATCAGCTCCTAAGAAACTTGGCTAATACTTGTCATGATCGGGGAGCTCCAAGATCACTATAAATAGATGATCAAAGTGCACATTCAAACTTGCACCATTCTTTTCTTCTCTCAATCAATTGGAGTTGCTTCTTTCATTAGAGACCTCCTCCCTGAAGTTTAATCTTATCCTTGAACACAAGTGTTCTTCCTAACTCTTTTTCATTATTTTGGCTAGTTATGAGCCAAAAGTCAAGCAAATTGACTTTTGCTTTAACTTTCGGTTTTGACCATTTTGGTCAAGCCAAAGTTCAAATTGAATTTTGCAACGTGATCGTAATAATGAAGTATTTAATCCCTTGAGATTACACCCTCTGATCATCATGTTTAGTAGGCGAAATGACGAGTCAAACTTTTACGAAATAAAAGTAAAAAATGCATAAAAATGCATTTTACGACGAATGAGTTTTAGGACCCATAAAAATGTTATGACATATTGGACGCGTCATAGGACCCATTCCACCATCTGAACCCATAGTTACGCATACGACCCGTTAAAGTAGCGTAAACCACTTTAACAAATCCTAACGGGGTCAAAGCACCTATAGACACATTCCAATTAGAATGTAAGGTTTAGTAAACCATATTATACGAGACCCTTCGCTCGTTTGGTTAATAAACCACATTCTATCCATTCTTTCGTTTAAAGCCACGATAAACACTAATTATATAACAATTAAACATAATTAGGATACACACACTTGATCTTTGCATACACGTTTGGACAAGACATCTACGCAAACATGTGAGTACATAGTTCCCCTCTTTTACGCTTTCTAAATGTTTTAGGGTGATTCATATGTACATATAACTATTTTCAAGATTTCAAAATACAATATACATATATGGTTTATATATACACACAAAAACGATTTTCAATTCGTATGAAACTTGATGGTGCGTTGAAACTCGACAATGATACATTCATTAACTTTGGCCAAGCCGAGCGGTAGTAGGTTATGGTACCATAGGACTGACAATCCCATTTCCAAATTTCCCAGGGCTTGTGGGGAAGTTTGGGGAATGACAGAACTCGAAAACACACTCTTCAATTAAAACCATTCTCAAGTCATCACAGGTTTGAATGTATTCGCCAATAAACCATACTTTAAATTTTATACTAGACAAGACAAATTGGTTTTTAGACAAGACAAGACAAATTGATTTCATACTCTACAAGACAATTGGTTTATACATGACACAGACAATTTGGTTTACACAAAATAAGGACAATTGGTTTAGACAAAATGACAAATGGTTTTCAAGCTAAAGATATATAAATTATACATGATTTTCCGATTACTTATACGATTTTACAAAACAAAACATTTTTGTTAAAGTTAAAGGCTACAAAGATTTACTTATAAAAATCAACTCATGTAGTTGGTTAACCCTTTTTCAACACCACACTTGTAGCCATGAATTTGACCATAAAACCTATGTTACTCACCAGCATTCAATGTTGACTTTATTTTCACATATGTTTCGGGTGTTAATACGTGCGATGATTACTCAAGTATGCTACACATAGGAAGGATTTGGGCCTTAGACTTCTTTAATTTAAAAATAATTACTTATATTATGTGTATTGTAAGAAACTTTAGTACCATGTGTTATGAGCAATTTGTAACGTGACTCCCCGACGATTCCACCACGGGTTGTCTTATACGTGGTCGGGGTGTTACAGATTGGTATCAGAGCACTGGTTATAGGGAATTAGGTTATTAGAATGCTTTTGACCTAGACTATAACCTTCTTAGGGACCCAAACATGAGTTATCATTAGGATCTCTGTCCTAATCCCCATCCTTATCTTTATCCTTGCCAAAACTATTCTGTAACTTCCAAATCATCTAGCCTTAGATGATTTATCTTAAATTTCTAGATTTTAAGCTTCAAAATGTTTTCCAAAAATCTCATCGAAATCTTGGGTTTTAATAATGTGAACACATGCAATCCGGAAGGGTGGATGCCTGTACCCCGAGTTTTCTATCTAAGGCTAGAGTGTCCGTACAAATCCACTTAATCGGACCAGTCACTCTTACCTGGGAACTATTGGGGTGAGTGTTCACTTATAGGCTAAAGCATGTCTTCCCAAAACGTTATGAAAACCCATCTACCTTGATTAATCAGTCCTTTTCAAAACATTACAACCATTGTGTCATTCCTCCACCGTATTTTAGCTTCGGTAATATGTTTGTATTCAAAACCTTCGGAACGAATTACATTTCACCTCACAACTCTTTGTAATCCTATTTTGTTCTCAAATACACTCCTTTGTTTATACAACGGTGTTTTAATTTTATTGTGATTCAAGGCGTGATGTTTTAAACATTTGGAAACATTGTATTGTGATTCATGTCATGGTGTTTTGACATGTGAAATCTGTAAAACATTGTATTGTGATTCAAGTAATGGCGTTTTAATATCTGAAATGATTGTATTGCTATTCAAGTCATGGTGTTTTAACATCTGGAATAGTAACACAATCATCCCAGATGATGTTAAAACACTATGAATTGAATAGCAATACAATCATTCTAGATTTTAAAACACCATGACTGTATTACGATTCAAGTCATGGAGTTTTTGGAATTTGTATGGTGTTTTATATCTACAAAATAACAAAAAACATTCCAGATGTTAAAACACCATTATCGGTTATTGATACGTAAAAAAAGAATTATCTTCTAAAATAACTCCTAAAGCGGTTACGGTTTTTATTTTCCATCACGCAATCTAGATATTTACGACACCATACAAAACAGATCCATCCAATAAAACACCACATGAGTACCTGCATCGCTTGGTTCCAATGATTCGTTTTCGTAATTTCGAAAGTGCTTCAGAATTACAACCAGGTAAAAAACAACAAACGAACATGATATATGTATCAGTTATAAGATCAGTGTAAAAAAAGAATTATCTCTATCCTAAAATAACTCCCAGACGGTTACATGAATATTTTATCACTAAAATGGTTGTTGGAGTAAATTACAATTTTACCCTTAGTCTTTAATACTAATGATTGACATGTGTCCTCACCAGAATATTTCCCACACTTCTCACACACTAGCCCCCTTTTACATATATAGGGTGATAGTTGACTACAAAATCCATTTTTCCTACAAAGTGTAGGAAGTGTTCTTGTGATGACATGTGGCATCTAGTGAATTTTAACAAAAGAGCATAAAGGTAATTCAATAATTAAGCTATTTTTGGAAGATATTACTCTAAAACAATTAAATGAGATTTTTAAGAAAGCCCTCTATCTTTTCACAATTCAAAAGTATCAGTTACATAGTTATGAATTAGGCATCCTTAGATCATCATTCTTCACTATTTTATGTTTATTTCAATTGAATTCTACGGATCGATAAAAAATGTCGATGTCTAATTCTTCACGAACTCTTGACGTTGTGTAACACCCATTCTTTCACACGGTCAAAACCACATATTAAACAACGAAATTATATGCCCAAATTTAAACTTTTGTACATTATTTGAAATTCAGCCAAATTATACAAAGTTGACCTTTTAAAACTAGATACAACCAACTACCATTTAAAAAAAGTTATAATCACATGTTTTTGTAGCATGTCTAACAACTAAACTTTTACTACATAAACAACCAAAAGTTTTGACCCATTGCATAAACTAGTGCGGAAGCGCGTTGAGGGCGAAAAAGAGTTGTGCGTGTGTTCGTTCCAAGCTCGCGAGTCCGCTTATAGTGCGGTTTTACCTAAAACATAAACAAAGATTCATTTAAGTAAGAGAATGGTAAAGTCCTAACTTTCATTGAACATGACATTCCACCATTTTCATTATTCCCTTAAACTTCATGTTTATATTCCTTCCATTACATTAGGTTTGGCTTACTCATCTACTCGATTTCATCACTTTAATCCGTTCGAATAAAAATCAATTTATAAACATTTAACTCGCTCACAATAGAATAAATACATGACTATTTCAAACATTATATTCTAGCTCGTTGACCCGCTTGTATTGGATTTGTCTACATGATCATTCCAAACATAACATTCTTATTCTTTGACCCGTTCGTATAATTTAGATCATTTACATATTCATTCTAAACATAACATTCTTATTCTTTTTATTCTTTGACCCGTTCGTACCGGATCAACTGTATGACCATATTAAGCGTTTCATTCTAGTCCGTTAACCCGTTGTACCGGATCAACTGTATGACCATATCAAGCATTTCATTCTAGTGCGTTGACCCGTTAGTACCGGATCAACTGTATGACCATATTAAGCATTTCATTCTAGTCCGTTGACCCGTTCATACCGAATCAACTGTATGATCATATTAAATATTTAATTCTAGTTCGTTGACCCGTTCGTATCGGGTCAACTGTATGACCATATTAAGCATTTCATTCTAATACGTTGACCCATTCGTACCAGCTCAACTGTATGACTATATTAAATATTTCATTCTAGTCCGTTGACCCGTTCGAACCAGATCAACTGTATGACCATATTAAATATTTCATTCTAGTTCGTTGACCCATTCGTAATGGGTCTATTACATGATCATTATTTAACATAGCATTCTAGTTTGTTTAACCCGTTCGTAATGGGTCTATTACATGACCATTCTTTAACGCATTACGAATACCACAATATTTGTCAATAAACATTACTACAAGTAAACTTTAACCGTACAAGTAACGTACCTTGGTCTTGCGAGCTTTGAGGTTTCCGGTTGCTTGGACCTTCTTTTATTATGCCTACATTCAACATATTCATTCTTTAGTTCTAATGACTCTATATCACCTCATATAATGTGTTCTTACATCCTAAATCTAAACATAACTCATAATCGTCGTAATTCACACAATTATCTCTTTAATGCATTTCATCGAGCACTTGGCGTGCAAGGATTTAAAAGTCTAGAATCATTCATGTATCATGTTATTATGTTTCATTCTCTACTTACATAATATTTCAAATATGCTAAATATCATAAGAACTTTCAACAAAAATCATTCAATCTACATTCATGGCAACTAGTTAACATAAATTTTCATCTAAAACTTCATAATCTATGATCATAACTAAAATCCCACTTCACGATTCATGAGGAATTTCTAACAAAACATATAACCATCCAATTTCATTTAAATTAGCATTCATGATTGATTCTAATCATGTATTCTTTAGTATTTAACACTATATCACTAACATACTTAAGCAATTTGCTAATTTCATCCATACTCACCATGTCAAAAATCAACCGAATCGAAAATTGCAACTTACCACTTGTTAAGCAAGCTTAGATGATCATATATTAGGATTCATGCATCAAGTTTAATCTCAATTCTCCTTTCAATTTTGCTGAATTGCAAATGCTTGAGGGTTTCCCCTTTCTTTCTCTAGCCCAGGTCGACACACACACACACACACTGAAGTATGTGTTTTAGGTTTTAGTTTTTTGTTTTTAACATCCATCTTTCCTATGGTCCCATTTTAACCCCTAAAGTTTGCTTGCTTATTTTTAATTGGTTAATGTCAAACCTATTTTTCTTATTTTAGGTGTTACATAATTTCATTCTAAAATATCATAACAAAATAAAACAACTTGGCAACATAAACGCATTTTGGGGCGTTACACGTTGTGTTTTACCCGTTATAGGTTCATTCACATTGTGTTATAGGTTTCACTTATGCATGTAAACAAATCCTGCAAGAACAATTATTTGGCCATGTGTTTTATCAGTTACAATCCTTCATGAACAATTTATTGCCGATGTGTTTTACGAGTTACGAGTTCATTCACAATATGTTATAATAGTTTATTTTTTTAAGAAGGAGATGTATTTGTGTAATTATTGACGTTATGTTTTATTAGGTATTGGTTTTTATCACGATGTGTTATACCAGTTATGATTCACGAATGATATGTCTTTGTAATTTCTTGATGTTGTGTTTTATAATTTTTGGAGTTCTTCACATGTGCTATATTGTATAACACACCATACATAAAACACATCATAACTAGTCATTCAAACTAAACTATAAAACACGCTACACTCTCATATTTATATAAAACACCAATAATGGTAAAAACAAATCAACTACTTGAAACACAAATTTTTTTAATATATGTAGCAATATGTTACTCATATAAAAGATAAAGAAACGTTCGTTATTATGGTGTAATTTAAAAAAAAAAGTAAATTATGTATGAAAAAGTTATTGACGTTTTAAAAAGACAGGGGAAGTTGCATGTGGGTTCCTAAATTTAAGGTACGCTAAATTTACTTTTATCCATTAATCTAAGAAATCAATCAATTTAATTAAAACAAATTACAATTTTACCACTCATATAATCTCATTCATTAATTATCCTAATCTAATGACCAATCACTTCTATACTTTTTAGAAATAACATCATCCTTTGTAGACAAACCCTATATATATACACATATATAAATCATTTTCAGTTATTTTTAAATTAAACTTTTTGCATTGGGGCAGGATGTACTAGGAAATTTATTTGGGTAGGAAGGCCAGAAAGTAATCTTGACCATCTATTTAGTAATCAAGAGTTAAGATTAAATGGGTGGAATTGAACAAAAAAAGGAGGCGCGTGAGTTTCTTAAGGGGTATTTTTATTCCATCCAAGGCAATAGTTTCTCACTCCTCCAATTCTCCTCGTTTTTTAAAACGTTAATAACGCTTTCATACGACATTACTTTTTTATAAAAACTGCAACAGAAACAAGCGTTTTTTTATTTTTAAAATGATTATACTATTGCGATATTTTTGAAAAAAAAAAGTTTCGGAAACCCAGATGCGTAAAACGCAATGGACAAAAAGCATAAAACATGACTTTTTTTCTAAAATGCAATTGACAAAAAACACAAAGAAATGTCTTGTTTTTTTAAAACGCAATGGACAAAAAACACAAAAGAAATGTGTTGTTTCTAAAACGCGATAGTCTAGAAACACAAAGGAATATCTTTTTCTAAAATGCAATGGACAAAAAAACACAAAGAAATTTTTTTTTCTAAAACGCAATATACAAAAAACAAAAAAAAATATGTTGTTTCTAAAACGCAATGAACAAAAAATACAACGAAATGTCTTCTTCCTAAAACGCAATGGACAAAAAACATAGAAAAATGTCTTTTTTCTAAAACACAATGGAAAGAAAACACAAAGAAATGTCTTTTTTCTAAAACACAATTGTGACAACCCGAACTTTCAAGGCAAGTAACATTCCATCTTTTGGTCCTTACTCTTCGTTATCTTCCTTTAATACGTTAAACGTTTTATTCGTATAGCCCGGTTGGATTGATCGGTACACTAATTTAATATCTAATGTTTTGACACAATGGGCCGCGCCTTAACTGGGCCGCTGCCCGAGCCCAATGCACCTCTCATTTTAATTCAAACTTGGCAGCCCATTTTTCTTAAATATAAGCTTGGCCCAATTCATACCAATATATGCTTAGTAAGGAAAAATCGGCCTACTGTTGGGGTGATTGAAACCGACCCATTTAGGTTTTGTAATTCTTGGAGGATACGTAAAATAGGGCTATATCTCCCCCACGTATTATTGTATCTTTCATAACCATACAATACAACAAACCCTAGCTCTCTTCTCTCCCCTTGATCGCACGAGTTCAGTGGAGACCCCCCCCCCCTCTGATCGAGATAGCACCTTGATTCGTCAAGATTGTGGTTAGTATTTCATTCTCGTTACCTTAGATGTATGCATGCAATACGTGATGTTGTTATGTATAGGCAGTGGAAGTACGATCCGTTAGTCGAGGAGGGTTGTTCTTGTTGAGTTATTGGCGTTAAATTGTTACACTTTTTGCTTTGTGTTAATGAGACAGAAATAAGTAGGAGTAAAGAACTTGATTGGCTTGCTATTATAATTAAGGAAATCATGTGTGTTTATCGGCCGCACGTTAATTAGATGGTTAATTTTATTTGATGTTACTTGATTGTGAATTAGGATTTCAAATAGCTGCATACAATCAAACAGTTGTGTAATGGCCTTAATATGTTAAACGAATTCAGTATAGGTTGTGAATAAGTGAAATTGGGCCTTGCTAAGATGGGCCGCTCACTGATTAGTGGGTTACGAGTAAGGATAGGGTTATACATAGAAATTGTTATGTGTTGTTCATGAATTAGTGGGTTACTAGATATGCATGTGTAATATGAATTAGTGCATGAGATTTAATGGTAATTATGTAATCAGGTAAAACCGAACATTGATTTGAATAAGTATAATAAATGTGGAAATTGAACTAAGGCATGCAATCGGCTGTGGGCTAATCAGGTAAGCGGGTAACATTAATTTAATTGTTGGGCTGTTCAGCAACATGAATGCGGCTGTACATTCTTGTGTGCATTAGATTGTTACTTGGGCCATTTAGTTAAAGAATCACACATTTATCTAAGGCTAAACCGAGTGGGCTTGGGGTTATTGGATCGGCCGGTTGAATTGCAGGGTAATGGTTCGGGCTGGGTAACACGATAGGTAACAGGCTGTACATTCAGGATTGGGCCGAGTACTTCTCTGGGCCACATATTATCTTGGACCATTTCATTAGTTTTGGGGTCACACATATATATTAGAGAATTTACATTGGGCCTTGGATATGCGAAATAAGCTTGTATGTGGTACAATAAACGGTGTTAACATGGATGATGTGTAATGTGGTTAACTGTTATAACTTGCTTGAGGGGTGTGAATATTTCATGAACGTGATGTGTGCAATGTATAACAACATATATGGTGCAACGTGAGTATGGAACTGATTGTGTTGGTAAACTTTGGTAGGACGTGTTTGATCAATTCTATTATACGAGTAATTAATCTAACCGAGCAAACCTAAGGTGAGTTCATTGCTTTTTCTCAAGCATGGATCCCAGGGAAGGGATAACGGGTAACGTTCCGAGGGGGAATGCATGTGTAATGGGATGTTGGTTATCATACTCAGTTTTCTATCATTGTAAGACCACTACATCTACCGGGTCGTTGCTTGTAGGGCAACGGGGGTTATTAGTTGATAGCGCTATTAGGTTTGGCACCCTCACGACGTTCGAGGAGAACGGGCGTGAACTAATTACCTTAAAACATGACCAATGCTTTGATAGAGGCATTGGGGTTGGCAATCACATATCATATGGCCATTCGGTAATCGAGTAATAACAACATCGAAACATCAACTATCATAACGACAAACAACATATCGTCTTTTAAACTGTTTTACTCACATGACTGGTAACACAACTTGGTAAACAAACACAAACCTTGAACTCACCAGCGTAGTCTGACACACTTGTTTACATGCTTGTAGGTAACTATTGAAGGAACTTGGGAGCTTGCCGTCTGATGCTGCTGGAGTGGTTGTGGTCATAATAAACAGTTATTTTGATTTGGTTTTGATACGTTTTCACACTTATACATTTATGCTTCCGCTCAGTACTTTGGTTTTGGTTTAACTTTTCAAACGATACATTTATTTCAATTGGGTATTTCAATACATTATAACTCGTGTTTGATATGATTGGTGGCTCTTTGTTGGATCGTTACACTTCCAATAGGGACATACCCTAGGTGGTAATTTGGGGGTGTGACAACAATGGACAGAAAACACAAAGAAATGTCTTTTTTTTTTCTAAAACGCAATAGACAGAAAAACAAAGAAATGTGTTGTTTCTAAAACGCAATGGACTGAAAACAATTTTTTTTTTCATTTTTTATAAAACGCAATGACTTAATTCAAAACACAGATCGTAAAACGCAATCCAAAAATTTCTTACACAGATCGAAGTCGATTTCTTCGGATTTCTTCAATGATTGATAAAATTGAATGATAGAAACACTTATCAGCGATCGAATCGAATGAATCGAGTGATTCGTTTCAAAATCACGGAAAAATTGAGAATTGTATGAAATTAACTAGGTTTCTTCAAAAAAAGTTGAAGAACATGTTGATTGAGTGTTTGAATCATTGATTGATGACGAAAATCGTACTATGATGTAGTGATTATTAAGATAGAAAGTGAAGAAAATGGTTGAAGATGATGAGTTTTGAAAATGGTGGGTTTTGAAGTTGCAGAGAAAGAAAAAAAGAGAAAATGAGATAAGATTGACTAAAATTAGGGCTGTAAACAAACTGAACGAACACGAACAAGGCCTTGTCCGTGTTCGTTCGTTAAGGAAATAAACGTGTTCACGAACGGTTCGTGAACACTTACCGAACGAGATTTTATGTTCGTGTTCGTTCATTAAGGAAATGAGCGTGTTCACGAACACAAACGAACACAAATAAATTTGGCGAACGCGACGAAGGATAAAGGTGGATGGCCCAGAGAGTAGCACTGGAACTTGAATCCCTTATTGTGGAACTGGGGTCGATCGTATACGTCGATGTAAATAATGAGAAAGGAAAGGGAAATGATGCATAAACAAGGTGAAATAGGGGTTCTTAGTTTAACTGTTAGGGTAATAAAATAAATAAAACTTTAATAATATAAAAAGTACAGATAAAATATATGAAAGTACAAAAATCTTTAATTAAAACACAAACATACGAACATAAACGAACACAAATGAACGAATGTTCACGAACACCTTACCTAACGTTCACGAACACAATTGAACGAACGAGACATATGTTCTTGTTCGTTCATTTAACTAATCGAACGAAATTTCTTGTTCATGTTCGTTCGTTTATTAAACGAACGAACATAGACGAACTTCCCGCCGAACGGTTCACGAACTGTTCGCTGAACGTTCGGTTCGTTTACAGCCCTAACTAAAATACACTTGTCCTTTATTTTTCAATTTTGCCACATGTCATAAACTTAGGGTTAGGATCAAATAGGAAGTTTATTTTGGTTAGGAAGGATATGAAGCAATAGGATTAGGACATGTGGCAAAATTTAAAATAAAGAGGGAGGGTATTTTAGTAAATCTTATCATTTCTTCTTCCTTCTTCTCCCCAGTAACTTCAAAACCCACCATTTTCAAAACCCACCATCTTCAACCATTTCTTCACTTTCTATCTCAATAATCACTATATTATTGTGTGATTTTCATCACCAATCAATGATTCAAACACCCGATCAACGTGTTCTTCAGTTTTTTTTGAAGAAAACCCAGTTTAATTTCATACAAAATCTCGTTTTTTCCAGTGATTTTGAAGATAATCACTCGATCCGTTCGATTCGATCGCTGATAAGTGTTTGAATCATTCAAATTTCGTCAATCGTTGAAGAAATCGGGTTCGATCCATGTAAGAAATTCTTTAATTTCATTTTTATGATATGGGTTTTTGATTTAGTCATTGCGTTTTACGATCTTGGCGGGGGTCCGGGGGCAATGCCCCTGGTAGCAGGGTCCTAGGGGCGGCAGCCCCTGGCGGGGTCCAAGGGGCAGAGATTAAATTGCTTTAATAAAAATGCATGAGAACATTTAATTTTCGATTAAACTACTTTAATAAAAATGCATAAGAACATTTAATTTTCTGTAAATGGCCTCTGGAAAACTGCATTTGTAGACAGCCTTTTGATCTGTACTTCTTGGTTCAGACAATTCACAGACAAAACTATTGTCCTGGTTCAATGCGTTTTAGAGAGAGAACAGTTTCTTTGGTGTTTTTAGGCCATTGCGTTTTAGAACTAAGACATTTTTATGTGTTTTCTGGTCATTGCGTTTTAGAAAAACACATTTTTGAAGTGTTTTTAGTCATTGCGTTTTAGGTAAAACACAATTTTAGGTGTTTTCAGCCTATTGCGTTTAGAGAGAACACTTTCTTTTGTTTTTTTAGGCCATTGCGTTTTAGAAATGAGACATTTTTAAGTGTTTTCTGGCCATTACGTTTTATAAATAAGACATTTCTGTGTGTTTTTGGTGCATTGCATTTTAGGTAAAACACATTTTTATTTGTTTTCAGTCCATTGCGTTTTAGAAAACAGACATTTTAAGTGTTTTTTGGGCATTGCGTTTTGGAAATACGACATTTCTTTGCGTTTTTAGTGCATTGCGTTTTAGGTAAAACACATTTTTATGTGTTTTCAGTCCATTGTGTTTTAGAAAGTACATTTTTTTTGTGTTTTTAGGCTATTGCGTTTTAAAAATAAGACATTTCTTTGTGTTTTCTGGCCATTGCCTTTTACAAATAACACATTTCTTTGTGTTTTTTGTGCATTGCGTTTTAGAAAAATGTCATTTTTTTAGATTTTTTTTCCATTGCGTTTTACGCAACTGGGTTTTTTCCATTGCGTTTTACGCAACTGGGTTTTAGAAAAATTTTTTCCAAAATATAACAATAGTATACTCGTTTTTTTGGTGCAATTTTTATAAAAAAATAATGTCGTATGAAAGAGTTATTAACGTTTAAAAAATGGGGGGAAATTGGAGGAGAGAGAAACTATTAACTTGGATTGACTAGAATGCCCCTAAACAAACTCACGCGTCTCTTTTATTCCCTCATTTAATCTTAGTCATTGATTAAATAAATGGATGGTCAAGATTACTTCCTGACATTCTTAGCCAAATAAACTTCTTATTATATGCTAACCCCATAAACTTAGGGGCTGTTTGTTTCGATCAGAGCAACTCTGACTGAACCTCTTACCCAGTCAGATATTGGTTGAAGTCTGACCGAGTCAGACTCATTTTGCCTATTTTTGCTCCATTCAGATGTGAACCAAACAGTCTGAGGTCTGACTGAATCAGAGACCAGCCTCTTAATTGACCCAGTCAGATGCAAACAAACAACCCCTTATTCCTTCCTACCATTCCTACACAAACAATACTTCCTGTTTGATCTCTCCCTATATAAATATTTTCACAAATAATAATCAACGTTTTCACTCATATCTTAATCAATATACATACAATTTTGAATATAAATTATTTGTCTTACATTAACACTCGATAATTAGTACCTTTATTGCATCTTTTGTAAGTTAGATAAAGACTACATGTCTAATTTGTCTAATTGTTAAGGTTATATTTGGATCACGTAGACAAATACTAAGCATGACCAAATGTTATATAATATTTATATAATACTTATAAACGAAGAGAAATTTGTCAACCGTTTTGGCTGACCACAACGGTTTTAATTTAGTAAAAAGTCGTCCTTTCGATTTCATTTGTGACCACAACTCAAATAAATGGTTTTTTTGACTTGACTTTTAACCACAAGACAACAATATACTTTTTCTAAGAATTGACTTATTTTGTCCTTCGGAGTATATTATACTCCTTCCATTTCATTTATAATTTTACAAGTACGTGAATATAATTATTTAGGACAAAATAAATGCATAAAACGTTTACATAAATCATAACATAAATACATGTATTGTTTAGTTTCTCTTCTTCCACTACTCTCTCATATTTTTGTTGTCAACTTCTATGGCATGTGAACTCCATCATGCTAAGACTATGGGGTATGGGGCGTGGGTTGGCTGAAAACGCCTAAGCCACCACCCCGGATGGGTTTGGGTTTGGGCATGGTTCAAGGGGCGGGAGTTTAAAGCCGGGCGTGGGGCATGCTAGCGATCTTATATGGTCGGCTCCTATTCGCTTGTTGGCTAGGTCATAGCGGGCTACATTTAAAATTCAAATTATAACCGTTTGGCCAAGCCAAGCGGTTCACCCACCCAACAGTCAACATCGCTATATATATAACCCACAACCCCACCGGCTGTCCACAGCTACCCCAACCCACACACACTTGATCGATGGCTTCTTGGACACACGAGGAAGAGCTAGCTCTTGTCACGAGCGTCGTTGACGCAATGAAGGGCCGCCAACCCGGTGAGACCCGTTACTGCCCGGTAGCTTTTGCTAGCTACCGACATAACGTGGGAAACGACCGGCACAATTTAAACGCGTGCCAACACAAATGGCGCAAGCTACGACCGAAGCTCGATCGTTTCAAAGCTTACTACGGTAGCGTCCCGGGCGGGGGGATAAGCCACGAAGACCGGGTGGTGGTGGCGAACATCGAGTTCCGGGGCAAGGAGCGGAAGCCGTTCGACAACTTCGCCCTTTTCGAAATCTACCTAACGCTCTAGGTTTTTTTTTATTATTTTGTAATCCTTTTTAGGCTTTTTGTAATTTTTATGAATTTTATAATTTTTAGGAATTTAATAAAATTTTAGGCTTTTTTTTAATGTTGTGTGTATTTTTTAATTTTTGGTTTTTTTTATTTTAATAAACCTGCCAAGCCACGCGGGCTAGCCACGCCCCGCCATACCCCACAGACACGTCACTCACCGCTGGGGGGGGGGGGGGAGGGGGCTCCAACTCTACGTGTGAACCCATGCCCCCAACCCCCGCCCCACCATACCCCACGGTCTAACATAATTTACCCCTCCAACAATATGATTGTGTCTTCCTAAGGGTGGAAGGGGTGTTCCTCAAATGGAAAGTGATAAACTTTTTTTAACCAATAATATCATGTCATGTCAACTTCCTCATTCACTCCCAATTTGCACTCAAGCACTAGGGGTGCTCAAACACATGGAAAGTGGTAAACAATTTTTTTTTTTTTTTTTTTAAATTGTGGTTGGTTGAAAAAGGGTGAGACCCACCATTAACCCTCTCTCTCTCCTCTATCTTTTCTCTTCTCTTTTCGGTGAGTATTCGCCGTTTAGGGGAGTCACCGAACACCGATTTGGGGGTGGCGGCCCAATGTCGCTCGATAAAATGGGGTTACCGAAGGTGCCCCTTCCACCGTAAGTCCTAACTCTTGTTATCAACCTCTGTAAGATGTGGCACATCATAATCTTTTCGATATTCGTTGGTTTCAACTTTAAAATCATCATCAAATCACACACATTCCTCGTCAAGCAAGACCGCTAGTTTAATGTATGGACTTGTGCATGTTTAAAACAAGTCGATAGCTACAATTAGTGCTACTAGCACATCCCTCATGCACATATAAGTTGTCAAATAACACCATGGTAACCCACCCTCGTGACTTGAGTGTATGCTTCTGCCACCTTCGATCATGACACAATTATTCAACAATCATGTTGATTTTGCCCACCCTAGCAGAATAACCCTTAAACACATTACACAGTCCAGTAACGCACGTTATCCACTATAACAACAATGTGCTTGATTTATTTCAACACAATGTATCACTATAATACTAAAAAACTATATCGTATTACAAGTCATGAGCCTAAAAACATAAATACGATCTAGTGGTCTAGTGGTATGGTATCTCCCCTCTATTCAAGAGATGGAAAACTCGTATTCTCCAATAAGCGAATATAGGTAATTACAATAACTATTTAAGAGTATATTAGTCTGCGTTAAATAAATAATAGCATGTAAACATTAATTTCAAAGCATTAATATCGATATATTTGCCCATGACATCATAGCTTAGTGGCATCTTGGATGTGAGATAAGTTTAGAAACAATTAGGTCCTGAGTTCGATTCCCACAAAGGGAGTTTTTCCCAGATTTATTGGGTTTCCTCCCGAATTGGTATATGAGCATTATAGTCTAGTGGAAATGGATATGAACAGATTCGGGTGATTCCGCTCGTGGCACGATGATACTTTAGTGATCCAAATTACCGTTCAAAAAAAAGTATCGATATATTATTCCAAATATCATTCATAACCAAAAGTAGACACTAATGACTAAGCCAACACACAATTAAAACCAGAAGTAGACACTAATGACTAAACTAGTAAACCAACACACAATCATACTTTAATTAACTAATATTACATAGAATATAAAATGATTATCCAAACTATAAACCACATGCTCTCGTGTGCGCTGAACTCACTGAGTGGACCACACTGAACTCACCTTCCTTCTTCCTCATTCTTATATTTATTATTCAACCGCGTAACCTCACTTTCACCCCTCTTTATAAACCAACATCCCCCTTTCTCTAACCTCTAGCCACCATCTATCTCAACAACAACATTAAGTCATACTAAAGGTACCAACTTTCCTCTTTCTTTCTCAATTTCCAATTTGGGTTTTTGTTTAATTTAATTACCCTTCATTCCTGATTAGGGTTTCATGTTTTCCCCCAATTCTTTATCTTATCTGCAAGATTTCAGTTTAATTGTTAATATTCATCGATAATTGAACAATTCTGTTTGATTGTTGTCTATAGATCTGCTCAATTCAATCAATTTCATTTTTAATTGTTCATATTCTTGATCTGTATGTTGGTTATTAGCTCACAGCTCTGTTTTGCTCTGTTTTGTTCTGTTCTTGTGTGCAGAATTGAATCAATTTAGATCTGAAAAGCTTTCAAATTTATTTCAGAAACTAGTTTTTTAGTACAAGTATGCAAACATCTGATTTGAGTGATTCCAATCAGACCCATTACTGGAGACCTACTCAGCGTATGGATACGAATCTATACGCCGGTGATGTAAGCCAAGAAAGCTTGTTTTTGGTTCAGACACCCGAACCGGCCCACAATTCGTCTTCTTCGGTCAGCTTCTCCCCGGATAGATTCCAGCCCGACCCGCATCATTCACCCGACTACACTTACCCGTCTATGTTGGAAACTGATCAAGCTTTCGGAGGAAATGTTGATGAGTTGCATGTCAGGCTTAGTGAGATCGAAGCTATGCTGGGGACCGATCAAGATTATGCGGAATCGTTTGATGTTTCTTCGAATTGGGGGAGAAACGATGTGAATTCGAATAGCGAAGAGTACAGAATAATGGAAGATATTGTTGCTAGGGGGGACTTGAAACAGGGGCTTCTTGTTTGTGCTAAAGCAGTTGCGGAGAACAACGCAGTAAAAGCGGATTTGCTGATATCGATGTTACGCCCGTTGGTTTCGGTTTCTGGGGAGCCTATACAGCGATTGGGGGCGTACATGTTAGAAGGGCTTGTGGCCCGTTTATCTTCTTCGGGTAGTTTTATCTACAAAGGTTTGAAATGCAAAGAACCGACTGGCGGTGAGCTCTTTTCTTACATGCTGTTACTCTATGAAGCATGCCCATATTTCAAGTTCGGTTACTTGTCTGCTAATGGTGCGATCGCTGAAGCTACGAAGAATGAAGATCGGATTCATATAATAGATTTTCAGATTGCACAGGGCGGTCAATGGGTTACTCTTATCCAGGCTCTAGCGGCTCGACCTGGCGGTCCACCAAGCCTACGCATCACCGCTATTGACGATGCTAGAAACGCGTTCGCTAGAGGTGGTGGACTTAACATCGTCGGTCAACGACTTAAGAAACTGGCGGAAGCGTGTAAAGTCCCGTTTGAGTTTAACGGTTTGGTGGTTTCCGGTTCTGATATTCGAACTGAACATCTTCAGGTTCAGCCCGGTGAGGCGTTGGCGGTTAACTGCGCGTTCGTTATGCATCATATGCCAGACGAGAGTGTCGATCCACAGAACCACAGGGACCGATTGTTACGTCTCATAAAAAGTTTGTCACCAAAAGTCGTGACACTCGTTGAGCAAGAAGCGAATGTGAATACCGCAAAGTTCTTTCATAGGTTTCAAGAAGCATTGAGCTACTACTCAGCTATGTTCGATTCGATCGATGCGACTTTACCTCGAGATCACAAAGATCGAATCAGCGTTGAGCAGCATTGTCTTGCTGGTGAAATAGTTAACATTTTGGCGTGTGAGGGGGTTGAGAGAGAAGAGAGGCATGAAGTATTGGCGAAATGGAAGTCGCGGTTCACCATGGCTGGGTTCAGCCCGTACCCGTTGAGCTCGTACGTGAACGCTACGATTAAGAGCCTGCTCGAGAACTATTGTGATAAGTATAGACTTGAAGAGAGAGATGGGGCTTTGTTTCTTGGATGGATGAATAGGGATTTGGTGTCTTCTTGTGCATGGAGATAAAATGGTAGTTAGGTTTGTAAGTTTTAGGTGGCTCTGGTCCGATCTTGTGTGTAATGTGTCAAAATACATTGTGGTAATAAACTTCTGTTTTTAGAATTATATTACCTTGTTTCTTTGTATGGACAATTGATTGGCAGCTGCCGCCTCATCCGGTGGTTGAGACTGTTGATTGTGGTGGTGGGTGGTGCTTGACTTGTTGCAATGGCGATGTTCGTCGATAGTGACCTAGCTCAATTTGTGAGATACTTGATCAGTCGTATGTGGCGTAGGGCTGGCAAAACAGGTCTAGTCGTGTTAAACAAGTGACAGACAACACAATTAACACAAGTATCAAAAATGAAAACGACTCGTTTAACTACTTTATATCTCTTCTCTATAACTTTTTTATGTGTTTTATGTATCCAGAAGGAGAAGGAGAAATGATGGAGCATAGCCTTCTAATTATTATTATTATTTATTATTAGTATATATTATTATTATTATTATTATTAGTTAGTATATATTAAAAAACCAACTGGAATGAACAGTTGTTATAATATATAGTAATCATATATTAATATATTAATAAGTTGGATACAGTTATTATTTTCTTTACTTTCTAAGTTGGATAAGTTTGGTGTCAATCAATACTGATATCGAAAATACCGGTACGGTCCGGTTCAAGTACATGAAGGTAAAAATCGGTACCAGCCTGATACAGAAAATGCCAAAAGTCGGTAGAGGATTGAGTTTGAAAATCTTTTAGTTCGGGAAATTCGGTACTGCTACCCGGTACCATTTGCTCATCCCTGATCAGAGCTCCGTGGCAACCGATACCGAAAATACCGGTTACGGTACCGTATATGAAGGTAAAAATTGGTAGCGAACCGGTACTAGAAACGCCAAAAGTCGGTACCGAATTGGTACTTAGGGTCCTTCTGTTCGGGAAATTCGGTACCGGTACCCAATATTATTTGCTCATCTCTTACCACGGATTTTATACGAACAACATCATTAACATACAACTTTTTTGGTTGATTTTCTTTCGATTATTTTTTACAGTTTTTTACTTTTTCTTTTTATTCTTGTTAGTGGTTCCGTGTGCAACGCGCTCGTGGTGATTTTAAAACACATGTAAACACCGACTAAATAACAAAAGAAGTTCGCCGCAACGCGGCTAGGGTGATAAAACTAGTTCTAATTATTTATTAAAATATATATTACATAGTATAATTTTATTAAGCAATTAGCAAGTTTCTTAAGAGGGCCCTTCTACCCATTTTGTAATTTATACACACCTAAAATGAGATCATTAAACAAACAAAAGTCATCCAAACCAATTATTTTTTTCAAGAAATAGGTCTTCATTGCTAGATTATAAAATAAGGAAACATAACAAAATTCCAGAGATCAACCCTGCGTGAGGCACTCCAAAAAGGTTTCGGTCCTAAACATCGCACAATGTCATAAGCAAGTCAATTTTGACCGTTTAGATGACAAGTAGTTTAGCTGAGCAAACCAAACTCATGGCTCCTCAAGATCCTGATCCGGCTTTAAAAACATTGGTTTTAAATTACAATCAAAAGGAGGTTGTAATTTTTGAGCATAGAAGTCATAATCCGATATCCAACCATTTGAATTACAATCAAAAGGAGGTTGTAATTTTTGAGCATAGAAGTCATAACCAATATCTACTCTTGTTGACCCATCATGACTTGCAACCGGGCTTGCATATGGAGCATTTGAACCAGTTGGGTCGTCACCAATAACTGTTTTTGTTGACCCATCATGACTCGCAACCGGGCTAGCATGTGGAGCATTTGACCCATTCGTCGTCACCGATAACTGCTCTTGCCGACCCATGACTCACAACCGGGCTTGCATATGGAGAATTTAAACCGTTCGGGTCGTCACCTATAACTGATTTTGTCGATCCATCACGGCTTACAACCAGGCTTGCATATGGAGCATTTGAACCAGTGGGACACGACCCAAGTGGCGAAATGTTGCATTCACCGACATGATCTGGCGACAAATCTGATTTCTGTGAACAGCATTCTTGCACTAACTTACCATTTTGTATAGGCGTCGTTGCTGCAGCAGATTCAGCAGCCGGTTGACCTTTGTTTAGTTCTCACTTCTTTGACTTGGATAGCAGCTGGTTCTTCAACACAGTCGCTATTGTTGGTTGTTCTCTTAATCGCAGCTGGTTCTTAAATCCAGCCGCACTCGCTGGTTGTTTTTTTAATAGCAGCTGTTCTTCAATACAACTGCTCTTGCTGTTGTTTGCTTACTTGCATAAGTCAACAAGAGCCTGTTGACTGTTTTCCACCTCGTTCTCGAGTCTATTTACAAGTTCAACCACATTATCCTTTTGCTAATCTGTCTGTAGGTGATTCTCTTTAATGCATTTGATGATCGACTTCAACGTGTTGATTTTTGAAGATCAATGCTAAAACTACAGCACGAAATGCATATCTTTATCTATGAGTTTTTGAATCATATCTGCATAGTGAACAACCATTCGAGATGAATTCCAAGAAGGGTGGTGTTAAAGAGATACCACACCCTTAAAAGTGTATACCAGGTCACCTGTCACATCATATGGCCATATGAGTGAAATCATACGGCCCATATGACCAACCCCAATTCAGCACGTCACAAGCCACAAGCCACAATTGCATCCAACACCATTGCGAAAGCATCGGGTGTGAACTGGTAAGCATCAACCAGTTCAGAACAAGTTGCAAACCTCTCATCTATATACATATCTGCTTATTTATCAAGTAAACCTTTCATAATTATGTTGTCCCTTTAGTTGTTTTTACATATAACATCCTAGTTTGACCAAGAGCAAGGGACACCTTTGTTTGGTTGTTTTTACATATAACATCCAAATTTGACCGAGAGCAAGGGACACCTTTGTTAATGCATATTTGTGTGGCCGTTACTGTGTGAATAGTTGGGTCGAGTCTGTACTGTATATGTGTTTGTAAGAGTGTGTTTAATCGCAAGAAACAAATACGTTTGACTGTTGGCCCATACGATTGGTAATGTCAATCGTATGAGGCATACGTTTAAATGTGTCACTCGTGTGAACCATGCAACTGAAGCTCCCAGTCGTATGAGCAGGTCTATATATAGGTAGTGTCATGCGATTGACCATATAAGTCTTTTAAGAGGACAGAACACACTTGTTCGGTATTGAATGCAATGTGTGCCGACTTGTTCTTATCATGTTTATCCACCGTTATGCTGCAGAAATTCATACCAAATTAGTTATCTATTCTCAAAACTTCCGTCTTGAACCGAATCAAACACTAATCTATAGGAAATCGATCCGTAACACGGAATTTTAGCCTTTTTGCCCCATATATATATCTACTAAACATTGATAATATTACAATATATGATACAAAGTTCAAAAACCATAGATTACAAGAGAAAAAAAAGTCAGTTTTGACCGGTTCGATGACAAGTAGTTTAGCTGAGCAAACCAAACTTGTGGCTCCTCAAGATACTGATCCGGCTTTATAAACATCGGTTTCAATCCGATATCCAACCACATGAATTACAATCAGAAGGAGGTTGTAACTGTTGAGCATAGAAGTCATAACTAATCTCTACTCTTGTCGACCCATCATGACTTGCAATCGGGCTTGCATATGGAGCATTTGAACCAGTGGGACCCGACCCAAGTGGAGAATTTGAACCATTCGGGTCGTCACCAATAACTGCTTTTGTCGACCCATCACGACTCACAACCGGGCTTGCATATGGAGCATTTGAGCCTGTGGGACCCGACCCAAGTGGCGAATTTGAACCATTCGGGTTGTCACCAATAATTGCTCTTACCAACCCATCATGACTCACAACCGGGCTTGCATATGGAGCATTCGAACCAGTGGGACCCGACCCAACTGGCGAATTGCGGCATTTATCAAAATTATCCGGCAACAAATCTGATTTCTGTGAACGGGATTCTTGCACCAACTTACCATTTTGTATAGGCGTTGCTACTGCAGCAGATTCAGTAGCCTGTTGACCTTTGTTTAGTTCTCGCTTCTTTGACTTTGATCTCTGTGAACGGGATTTTTGCACCAACTTACCATTTTGTATAGGCGTCGCTACTGCAGCAGATTCAGTCACCGGTTGACCTTTGTTTAGTTCTCGCTTCTTTGACTTTGATAGCAGCTGGTTCTTCAACACAGTAGCTCTTGCTGGTTGTTTTCTTACTCGCAGCTGGTTCTTCAATGCGGCCGCTCTTGCCGGTTGTTTTCTTAATCGCATATTGTTCGTTAAAGCAGCCGCTCTAGCTGGTTGTTTTTTTGGTCGCTGATCGTTCGTCAACACGGCCGCTCTTGTTGGTTGTTTTCGTAAACACAGATTGTTCACAAGAGCCTGTTTATTGTTTTCCACCTCGTTCTCGAGTCTATTCACAAGTTCAACCACACTATCCTTTGGATACTCTGACTGCAAGTGATTCTCTTCGATGCATTTGATGATCGACTTCAACGTGTTGATTTCCTTCATTATTACAACATTCTACATACAAAAAGAAGTTAAAAAAAAAAAAGTAAACAGACATGAATCAGTGTTGAAGATTTGAAGGCGGTGAACTTACACAAACATGAAGATTCTTCACGTTCTTACGCGCATCCTCAATTACGCTCAAAGATCTTAACTTGCGCTGTTCCAGGAGACCAACCGGTGGAAATTTATCAGTTTTTTGAAGTTCAATGCTAAACTTTACAGCAGGAACATGCATATCTTTATCTATGAGTTTTTGAATAATATCTGCACAGTAAACAGCAATTAAAGACATAGCACCCCAAACTGTACACCATGTTAGCTGTCACATCATACGCACCGTATGATATGGCGAAAAAAGGTCATCGCCGTACATTTTGGATCTCATACGACCAACTTTTGCCCTACCATACAGCCGGTATGACTATCATACTATCGGAATGTATATCAGATTAGGGTTTCCTTGTAATGCCTATAAATTGTAAAGTAACATATTCATTAATGCAATGTAATCTTTCATATTCTTACAATTTCTGTACTCTAATAAACCTAATGGGCCCATAGACTCGATACTAGAAACCGTAATCTGATATACATTCCAATACATACTGCCCGCTAACAGTTCAAGAAAATCCTGACACAATGAAACAAACAATAAGCTTAGACGCCTCACCATTCACATTACTTGCAGGAACAATTCGTCGACAAAGATCAACACTACGCCTATCCTCTGCCACAACAACAAAAGAATCAACAACATCATCAACACTAAACCTATCAACAATCCCATAAGCACAAACAAGAAGCAAAAACCCCAACACACTTTCTTCTTTCCCCTCAACCCTCATTCGATTCCACTTCACTGCTATCTCCATCGCTCTATCCTTCACCTCATCCGCCACTCCACCCGCCTCCGCCCTCACCAAACCCTCCAACATAACCACCCACCCACCCCTAACCAATTCAAATTCACCCCCCTCACAACCCATTGCATCCAACACCATTCTAAAAGCATCGGGTGCGAACCGGTATGCATCAACCAGTTCAGAAGACAAAACGGACGGTTGATCTTGATCAAGAGCAAGTTCAAGCTGTTCAATGAACCGGGTCAGCCCTGACCCATCTGAGTTCTGGCAGAGGGATATTAATTCGGGTCGGGTTGATTGGTGGAGGGTTTGGAGGAGGGTGAATTTGGATAGGAGGGTTTTGTGGAGGGTTGTGAAGTGGGAATCGATGTGGGCCCAGGTGAAAGGGAGGGTGAAGGAAGAGGGGGTTTGGGATTGAAGGTGGATGAATGATTTGTAAAGGGTTTGTTTCTTGATGGTTATTTCGTTGATTGCTGCGGAGATTTCTGATATTGTCGCCATTGGAGACCTGCAATTGGTTTGAAGAAGAAGACAGGCTTTTGACTTGTTTAAGGAGAAGGTGTTTGGTAAATTTACTTTGGTTTTACGGCTGCAACTGGTTTGAAGAAGAGGACAGGCTTTTGACCAGTTTAAGGAGAAGGTGTTTGGTTTACTAAGGGATTAAAAATTTAGAGTAAAATGCACGGTTAGTCCCTGTGGTTTTATAAAATAATATTTGTGGTTCCTAACTTTTGGAAATTACATCTTTGGTCTCTGTGGTTTAACAATTTGTTACTTAGATAGTCTCTGGAGTGGATGGGGGTTAGTTTTCTCCGTTAAGTCCATGTAAAATGACAAAATTACCCCTTACTTTTATTAAAATATAAAAAAATCATACACACACTTTGACTCTCTCTCTACTCTGTCTCTCTCAGGAAAACCCCCCACACCACCTGCCGCCACAAGCACCACCACCTGCCACCACCCACCCCCACACGACCACCTACCCCACACAACAACCTTCACAACCATTATCGCACCCCACCTGCCATTCTGCTATACTCTGTTTATTGAAATAGATCTGAAACAGATCATCATCGCACCCCACCTGCCATTCTGCCAACTCATCCACTCCCTATCATCTTTATCATCGGTTGTATTTGTTTAATAGATTCGGTGTACGTCGAACTGACCACCACCTTCACAACCAGCCACCGCACAACCTAACATGGCCGCCACTACCACCGCCTCCCACCCAACGCCCTCGTTTCCACCAACAACGTCATTTTGAACTACCAACGCACCTCTGGTCAAAATCGGACCAAATTCAAACCTTAAATCCAAACCCCCCAAATTCAAACCTTAGTCAGATTTTGTCGCCGAAGTCGTGGTGGTTACAGTTGGTCCAGTATCACTCCCACCATTATTAGAAAAGAAGCTAGATACAAAATCAAAATTCTAATCTAGTCATGAATGATGGTGTGTATCAGAATAGAAGCCCTCGTCCGTCGTCGATCCTGTATCACTCCCACCACCATCTTTCCCATCCTCACCAATGTCAGGTACTTACCTGGTTTTAGATCTCATCTAGTGGTGGTAGCCGAAGGTGTCTACGGCTGGTGGTGGCAGCCAGAGGTAGTCGATAGGTGGTGGTGGTGGCAGGTTATTAGGGTTAGAGAGAGAAAGAAAGGAATGAGACAAAGAAAGCCGGAGGTGACTACGGTTTAGGGTTTGTATTTTAAATGATTAATAATAATTAGTTTTTTCTTATATTTTAGGGTAAATTACAATTTTTGTCCTTTATGTTTGTATCGTATTGCAATGGATGACCTTTAACTTTAATAATTACAGTCACAGTCCTTTATTTGGAAAACTCATTACATTTTTCGTCCTTTAACACTAACCAGGTTATAATTTTTAGTTAAGTTTAATCAATTAAGGGTAGTTTACTTATTTTACCAACTTAATTAAAGAAAACTAAAACTCAATTTTAAAAACCCACTTCTATTTCTTAGCTTTTGATTAATTCCCTTCCTTCTTTCACCGCCACCACCATAACCACCATCACCAATCTCTCTCATCTCAATCTCAGTTCTTTCTCTCCAACCAACCCCCACCACTATCTAATCCGCCACCACCACCACTATGACAGCCACTGTAAACCCATGTTCCACAAGTTCAATACCTTCCACTATTAACAGAAGCAAGCATTTGATGATTTTTCATCAAATATACCTTGGCATATTTGAACAAGATCCAACAAGATATGTCTTAGCATAAGTGAAGATTGTAGTAATATGTGCCAGCAAAACACATATGAAAAGAGCCAAAAAGATATTATGAGAAGAACCCATTTCTGTTGGATTGAAACCATTCTTCCATCTGTAAAAAAGTTTTGATTTTTTTTTTGAAGAAAATGTTGTTAAATAGAGGGAGAATTTGGGGGCAGTTTTGAAGTAATTAAAGACGAGTTCCGGCGATGTGACCACCACCACTGTCCACCAAATCTGACCACCACTAAAAACCTCACCAAAAAATCTACAAAAAACCAAATTGATAGCCTACAAGAAACCTCAATCGAGCAAAACCAAATCCCCAAAATTTACAACTCTCTCTCTCTCTTTCTAACTTCCACCAACACCCACCACCACCATCGACTTCATTCGGCGAATTCACCACAACCACCACCGTGAAAAACAGAAATAAACACAAACTTTGATTTTGCAGATCTGTAATTTTGCATACCTGGGTTCTTGTTATCCCCCTCTGACATCACTCCACTGCTGCAATCAAGCAAGAAAAGAGAAAGACATGGAGTGAGAATATTACGCGGTGGTTCTGCTTATAGTGGTGGTGCTAGGGCGGTGGTGCTTCCGGCGGTGGTGGTGGCCGGCGGCAGGGGTGGTGGTGGTGAAGAGCTTAGGTTATAGGGTTAGAGTGAAAGAGAAAGAGAGAGTTGAGAGTGTGAATCTGTGTGTTTGTTTTATAAATAAAAAAATATATTTTTTTGTTTTCCTTTTTTAAATATATCTTAAGTAAATAGGTAAAATTACAAAACTACCCTCATTTGAATAGAGTTAACTGAAAATTTTAACTTGGTTAGTGCAAAAGGACGAAAAATGTAATTAGTTTTCCAAATAAAGGATTGTGATTGTAATTATTGAAGTTAAAGGTCATCCATTGCAATCCGATACGAACATAAAGGATGAAAAGTGTAATTTACCCTATATTTTAATAAAAATAAGAGGTAATTTTTTCATTTTACATGGACTTAACAGAGAAAACTAACCCTCATCCATTCCAGGGATTATCCGAGTAATAAGTTGTCAAACCGCAGGGACCACCAGTGTAATTTCCAAAAGTTTGGGACTGTAGGTGTTATTTTACAAAACCACATGGACTATCCGTGCATTTTAATCTAAAATTTATTATTTATCTTTTAGTTATTTACAATGTTTTAAAAACCAATATTTTAATCATACCAGATTCGCCTTACAAATGGTTCAACCGGTTTATACAGGTCGGTTCAACCGGTAGTTAACTATATAATTCTATAGTAACATAGACTATATTACTATAGAATTATATAGTAATATGATCGTCTCTACTAGATTGTGTTGTATGTTTCAATTTTGGGTAAATTACACTTTTCGTCCTTTATGTTTCTATGAGATCGCAACAGATAGCTTTTAACTTCGATAATTACAGCCACAATCCTTTATTCGCAAAACCCATTACATTCTACGTCCTTTAGCACTCACCTGGTTAAAAATTTTTGTTAAGTTTATTAACTTAAGGGTATTAAGGTCAATTCATGTTTTTATTTAAATGTTTAATAAATAAAACAAAAAAATTGCATATGAACATCATCTTCCCCAATTTCCTAACCCTAAACCCTACCCATCACACCACCTCATCCTCGCAACCTCTGCAACTCCCTCATCGATCCCCTTCCCTAACGTGACTCTCCTTCATCGATCCCCTTCCCCTCATACCCTGCAACCAACCAAACAAACCAAATCCACCACCCAAATCCCCACACCATGAATTGCTATGAATTCGGCGAGAAGAAGAAGCCCGTCTTCCTCAGCAAAGCAGAGCGAGAACAACTCGCCCTCAAACGTTGCCAAGAAGAATTCGAGCAACAAAAGTGCCAGTCCGAACAATAAAACCCTAACCCCTCATCCTCCAACCCCCTACCCTCCGCCGACGACTCCTCCCGCCACCACCGTTCCGACCGTGACAGTCGTGATAGAGACATAGAACGAGAATCTGAACGACGAAATCGCGATGGAGACAGAGAACGAGAATCTGAACGACGAAATCACGTGATCCATTATACGGTGATTTAATTGAAAGTGAAATTTGATGTGTTTAGTGAAGGCTGGCACTATGCTATTTTGCCCCCAAAATCGGTCAACGAGACGATGAAACGATCCGGTGAGACTGAATTGTATCGGGTGTACGAAGGGAGGGTGTCCACACTAATGGATAGCGGTGGTTTTGTTCAGATTGGTGATATTGATGGTAAAGAGGGTCTGGTTCATGTGTCACGGATGTCTACAAGAAGAGTTTTAAATGCAAAAGATGCGGTTAAACTCGGTCAAAAGGTTTTCGTGAAGGTGATTTCAGTTCCGGGTCAGAAATTGTCGCTTTCGAGGAGAGATGTGATCAGAACTCCGGTAAGGACTTGTTGCCATTAAACAAAGCTGTTGAATTAAAATCTAAGACGGGATTCTTAGAGATGAAGGTCACCAAAGAAGATGCGGTTTCTGGTTCTCGGATGCGTTTGAAGAGAATGAAGAGAGATGGGAGGCAAATCAGTTAATTGCTTCAGGTGTTTTAATTGCAAAAGATTATCCATTGTATGATGAAGAAACTACAGACACGATGGTATTTTTTTAACATTTGAATAAAAACATGAATTGACCTTAATACCCTTAAGTGAATAAACTTAACAAAATTTTTTAACCAGGTTAGTGCTAAAGGACGTAGAGTGTAATGAGTTTTGCAAATAAAGGATTGTGACTGTAATTATTGAAGTTAAAGTCTATCCGTTGCAATCTGGTACAAACATAAAGGACAAAAAGTGTAAATTACCCTTCAATTTTTAAATCATTCCACATTATTAGCTTAATTATCTAACAAAACTATAGGCTCCTTTTGTTAATTTGTAATCAGCATAACCAAATAAGTTAAATATCATAAAGGGTTTGGGTTTATTATTTCTTAGCTTTTGTGTTAATCAATGAAGAATTGTAACCTAGTCTTTAGCTTTTGTATTATTAATCATTCAAGAATCATAACCTAGTCTTGAGATTTGAGGGCGCCGACTAGTTGTAACCTTTAGATTCAAACCGTTGAATTAATCCAGTTATTATTGAGCCTCTTAAACCGAGTTAAAAGCCTTTATCTAAAGCTTAGCACCCCAAATTAATCTTGCATCCAAATCTCTTTTGCAAATGTGACCACAATGTGCGCATGTGACGGTTTGAGCCTAACTTCCTTTTTTTACAAGTGCTTTGTTTGTCGGAGAGAAACTAAATAATTGCGAAAGTTAATTACAAAGATGCCAGGTGATACATGAGGTCAAATTGTATTATGGTTTGCTCATAACTAATGTCTAATTAAATAATGTCGAGAGTTAATTACAAAGATGTCGAGTGATACATGAAGCCAAATTATATTACTATTACAAAGACGTAAAGTGATACATGAAGTCAAATTATATTACTCTTAAAAATAATAACATTTAAGTACAATTTAATATCTTGTTCACATACTTATTTTTATTTGTTTTTTTTTTTTTTGTTTCTTCAATTTTGTAACATGTACTGGGCTGAGTTGAAGTTATTGTTGTTGGGATGGTTAGAAAGCTTGTAGCTGAACCAGATCTTGTAGTGAGCTTGGAGCATTGCTGTTTTGAGGGTCGGGTTGTTATAACAACCAGGTTATTCGCTTATTTGATTCAAGTCACGGTCGGGTTCCCTATATAAAGGCATTACCCAGTCATAACATTCATTCAGTTAAAGATATTTTGTGATCGTACTCTCGTTTCTCTCAAAAAAGCGATTAGGGTTTCCTGTAAACCTTTGATTCATCTTGACTCAAAGGTCATAGTTATGAGAAACTTGTGTTTGTCTTGAGAAGATTATCATATTGATAATCTTTACATGTGAGGGTTGAGAGTTTATTGTGTATCTATTCTTTGTAATCTTCTGAGAATATTTCTAGGGTTAATAAATCTTTGGTTTGGGTATTGTGAGTGTGATTATTGTTTAATACCATATATGTAACATGGTATCGGAGCTCTAGGAGCTCTTGGTTTGAAATTTGTTTTAGGGTTTCGATCGTCATTCCACTGTGTGTTCTTGGTCAGATCTGAACCAAATCTGTTTATTCTTGATCAGATCTAAGAAGTCATGGTAATATTCTTGTCTGCCGTCAGATCTGTTGGATTTGAGAATCTTGGAGTTATGTTGATCTTTGGTGTAGAACCCTTTCTATAGGGTTTATATTTTTGGTTGCTTGAAGGTGACTCTTGTTGGTCCTTGTAACCCTAAGCGAATGATACAAGGCAAACTGACTTGAATCTTGTTGTTGTGCTTCTGATGTTGTTATTGTAACCCTAAGTGAAGGTTACATGACAGGTTGGCTTGGAGTTAAATGCCCCCATGGTGAGATTGTTCTTTGCTTTACTCTTTACTTTCTATTTCACGAATTATTGAGTCTAGGCATTGTTTGGCCGGGTTAGGGGGACCGACATACCTTAAAATTTAATTATAAAAAAATGTTTTTGAAATAAAACGGGGAAATTACTCACCAACATGTTTGTTGGCCCAAAATATATTTTTCTAACATGATGCAGGTAATCAAGTTTGATGATCGAGTGGAGAGGTCACATAGCATGGGCCTTAGGAAATAAATTGGGATAAACTTATGTTATGTTGCTTTTGAACATTGTATGAACATTTTATGATTTCAATGTGTTATGTGACAATTTAATCTGGTTGTGCTTTAAATACTGCAATTTTAATTAGTGACATGAGCTATGGGCAATCGGTTCGCTCCATACCTATCCTCTGCGGGTCGGGGTGTGAATCTAGGTCTAGAAAGACTCCCTTGATACGGTCCGCAGAGGCACCTTTTGAGTGATGAACCTCTGATCGGACCCTTTGTATTGGTTTTGCCATTGTGTGATCATCTGCTTTGTTTTTGTTGTTGGTTCTGTGTGAGTTAACATGTTAGACAGTGTTGTTGTTACACCATCTAGTTCAACACCTCCTGAGACACTTGTTAGTATGTTGGATGCAAGTGATCCATTATACTTACATCCTTCAGACTCTAGCAACCTTACCATTGTATCTGTTAAACTAAAAGGGGCAGAAAATTATAGTGTGTGGTCAAATGCAATGCGGTTACCTTTATAGGTTAAAAATAAATGGCGTTATATTAATAAAACATGTGTATAAGCTTAAACAAATGATGTGTTAACCAAAGAGTGGGATAGGTGCAATTCAATTGTTCTTACTTGGATATTAAATTCTATAAGTGAGGATTTATATATAGGTCAACTTTTTTCTAAATTGGCTAGTGATGTTTGGTCTGATTTAAAAGAAACCTATAATAAAATAGATGGTTATGTTGTTTTTTTTTATTTGTATCAAAATATAAACAATTTTAGTCAAAATTGATCAACTCTCTCTGAATATAATCATAAGCTTAGTATTATGAGTAGACAATTAGATCAGATCTTGCAACTGCTTTCTTGTACTTGTAAAGTTGCTAAAGAATTAATAGTTTTAACCATATGATAAAACTTATGCAATTCTTGATGGATTTAGATGGTGTTTATCAGGGTGTTAGAACAAATTTATTGATAAAAGAAACTCTACCTACAGTTAAAGAAGCTTTTGCTATTGTTTTAAGGGAGGAATCCCATAGAAATTCTAGTAGTAGTAATAAAAAAGGATAGTTTATAGCTTTTGTGTTAAAAGTGAATCAACCTGTTGAATTTAGGAAAACTAATAAAGTTTCAAATCAAAATTTAAAATGTTCACATTGTAATAAAATAGGACACACTGTTGAAAAATGCTTTGAGATAATAGGTTGCCCTTCTTGGATGAAACCAAGAGGTAAGAGGGCAGCTGCAAGTAACAATTGTTCATTTGAAACTTCTGAAGTTCTTGCTAATTGTTTAACTAGTGAATAAATAACCAGAGCATTAAGTTTGTTAGGAGAAAAGTCTAATGAGGTGCCACAAAGCTACAATGTTTCAGGTAGTGGCTCTAGTTTATTTTGTGCAAACTTATTTTGTAAACCCGTGTTTTGTTTCACTAGTAATTCCGATAATGAAGAGAAGACAAGGTGGATTGTAGATTCAAGGGAAAGCCAACATATGATAAAAGATGAAAGCAACTTAATTAATTTTATTGATGTTTCTAAATTCAATACTTAAGTAAAACATCCTAATGGTTCAAATGCTTTAGTCACTAAAATTGGAACTGTAAATTAGTAAATAATGTGGTTCTTCAAGTTGTGTTTGTTGTCCCTGAGTATAACATTAACATGATTTATGTTCATAAATTGGCTAAGGATAATAAATTATATGTTGGTTTTGATGAACATAATTGTTATATTCAGGACTTGTTAAGCAAGAAAGTCCTGGTGACTGGTAGTTACGTTGATGGATTGTATTTCTGTGGAAGTTCTTATGTGTCTGATAAACCGTGTTTTAATACTAGTAGTATAAATGACATATGGCATGCTAGACTTGGTCATCTATCTAAATAGGCTATTAAAGTGTTTAAAAATAAATTGAATCTTGGTGTTTTTTATACTAATAAACCTTGTGAAGTATGTCAAAGAGCAAAACAACACAGAGAACCATTTCCCTTGAGTGAACATAAAACTACTGAATTTGGGGAACTTATATATTTGGATTTATGGGGTATTTACAAAGTACAGAGTAGAAAAGGACATAAGTTCTTCTTGACCATTCTAGATGACTACTCAAGGGTTGTGTGGGTGTGCTTAAGAAAACCAAACAGTAAGTTTTTGAAAATGTTGTTTAGTTTGTTAATGTAATTCAAACTCGATTTAAAAAAAAAGAGGTAAAATGTTTTAAAAGTGATAATGGTTCGGAGTTTATTAACAATCAAATGATTTTGTTTGTAAAAATAAAGAAATAATTCATCAAACATCTTGCACATACAAACCTTAGCAAAATGTAGTTGTAGAAAGAAAGCATAGGCACTTGTTAAATGTTGCTAGGGCTTTACTGTTTCAGAGTCATTTACCTGTTAGATTGTGGTCTAAATGTGTATTAACTGTTGCTTATTTGATTTATAGGACTCCTTCTTCGATGCTAGGTGGTATAACTGCCTATGAGTTGGTGTATGGTTTTTAGCCTTTCCTAAATCACTTAAAATTGTTTAGGTGTTTATGTTTTTGTACAATGTTGAATGAAACAGACAAACTCAGTAGTAGAGCTGAGAAGTGTATGTTTATTGGGTATTCAAATGAGAAAAGAGGTTATAAGATGTATAGTTTGGAGACTAAATGGTCTTCTTTTCTAGAGATGTGATTTTTTTAAATGTATTTCCTTTTTAGGATTAAAAATCCATTAAAAATTTTGATAAAAATAATTTTAGTGAAACATCATTAAACTTTTTTTACTTATATGAAAATATAGACACACAACAATTTAACATTTCCAATGATGAAGAAATGATCTAGGAGAAACAGAGACACATGGGTCTCAACATTCAGGGTTAGTTCCTACTGAACCTGTAGGCTTGGCTCATGAGCAGCCAATAGTAGGGAAACTTGTCACACCCCAACCAATGACGGAAACATCAGAGTGAGACGAAAACGAGATTGCTCAAGACTTCATAACGCTAAATTGTGACAAGTATTTAATAACGAATTTCATTTCATTGCTAAGATCAATTACATTGTTTGAAATAGAATACAACAAGATTGAAACAAGTAAAATACAACGAGTATTTGAATTTAGGGTGCGTTTCTAGGCATCCTACTAGATTCCGTGCATCATCATCATCATCCATAATCTTGCAACATATATTAAAGTATAGTTCAAGACAAAAAGTATTAGCGAGCATACAAGTTTAAGTACTAGCATAAGTATATAAAAACTGAACAATCCACATGACAAACTTAGTTAACAAGATTAACGCATTACTAGCATGTGAATAAACAAGTCAACCCAAGGTTTAACGTAAGTATGAATGAATGACTTGATTTAACATGACCTCACGAACATGGGCGGTGCGTTACTCCTATAGCGCTATACATGTTAAGGGTAGGCTCGTATGAAGTTAATGACAAGTTTATCACAAAATAATAATCCTAGAAATCCCGAATCAAGTATAACGTTTTAGCATGCATGTACTGGATTGTTGTGTAATTGCATAAAATATGTGTGTGTGTAATTTTATATAATGTAAACATGTTGCACCCAAAAGTGTAAAACGAAAAAGGGTGTCGAGTATACTCACAATTTTGCAAATGTTTTCCGATCATCCGAGAGTGACGAGTTGTTTGAGAATGGGGATTCGAAGCTATAAGGTCATTGGGGGTTTGTGGAGTGGTTGAATTTGGAATTTAAAGTACGTAAGTGGGTAGTATAAAAGTATGATATAAGCAGAAAGTATATTCTGTCCAAGTACTCATTATGACACTGAGTTTCCGTGATTTCACGGGTCCTGATTTGCCATTAAAAAAGTATTATTTAATTTAATAGAGAAAAATACGTGGATTAAGATGTTTATGTTTTTAAAATAATTAACAAGATAATTATGAATTTTAATTAGATAAGGAATCAATTATTTTCTATTTTAAGTGCAATTAATGTTGATGTTTTTAAAAGAATTAACAATCTTTAGAGATAATTATGAATTTTAATTAGATAAGGCATCAATTTACTTTCTATTTTTAGTGCAATGTTGATGTTTTTAAAATAATTAACAATATTTAGAGATAATTATGAATTTTAATTAGATAAGGAATCTATTGAATGATCTTCTACTTTCTATTTTAGGTGCGATTTGCTTATATAAATGTCATATGAATATGAAGGTTGAGGTTTATGTAAAAAAAAAGACATTTTTTAAGAGAGTAAACTGTAATTTTGATATCTGAGGTTTGGTCACTTTTGTCACTTTAGTTCAAACTCAAACCTTTTGCATCTGGGTCTATGTGGTTTCAGTTGTATTGCCATTTTGGTCCAAAAGTGAAATCAGGTCATATTTGTCTTATAAAATCCTGCTATTTTGTCCTTTTCCTCAGAAGCAAAATGATCATTTTAATTTTGAGTTTTTTCCTAAAAGGGTGTTGGTGGAAAAAATATTTACTAAAATGGGTGATTTGAAAATTATTTACTAAAATAGGTGTTTTTTAAGTTTTTTTTTTTTTTTTTCTAAAATGATAGTGGTGGAAAAAAAATATTTACCAAACTAGGTGATTTAGAAAAAATATTTACCAAAATGAGTATTTTTATTTGTTTTATTAATTTAAACATATATATTGTATTTTTTTTGATTTTGTTTTTTATTCAATATAAGGTTTTTTTTTAAACAACTCAAAATGCTTTTTATTTTACTTTTAACTAACTTATTATATCTCTTTCTTTTTTTTTTCTTTTTTTAAGTTTTTTCTTTTATTTCCTTTGTATTTAGGTAAGTTAAATAATTTAAATATAAAGTTTTCTCTCTTCATTATTAATTCCATAAAATTAAAATTAACAAGAATATTGAACTGTTAATTATTTACACAAACCAAATAGTAAATGAAATAGTACCTCAAAAAAATAAATAAAAAAGGTAGGTGAGAGGTCTTTCTCAACAATTTCAATTTGTTTTAACATGGTTCGATCATAAAATAAGAAATTATTTTAATAAATATATATAGTTTATTGAAGAAAAAGAGTATAAAAGTGATAATAGGTTGATTGAACTAAAAAAAGAAGATTTATAATATAATTAGTAAAAGAAAGAAAATAAAGAAAAACACCCATTTTGGTAAATATTTTTCAAATCACCTATTTTGGTAAATATTTTTTCCACCTACACCTATTTGGGAAAAAACTCTTTTAATTTTTATTATAACACATTATTAATTAAAATAATCAAATTAGATCATCCCCATATAAAAGCAGCAGAGATTCATCTTCCCCCAAAACCCAAACCCTAATCCATCATCTTCTCCAAACAGCACATCACCATTCCAATTTCTTAACAAAAAGTTAACCATACGAATCAATTTCTATATAACCAACCCATTCATTTTATTCTCATTTCTTACATCACCGCCGCCCAATATTCAATACATTCTCATCATTTTCAATTCTGTTTCACAACCATTTCTCTCTCAGTTTGATTCCATTATTCCTTCACAATCACACGGTTTGTTACTGATGGATCAGCAGATGGAGATCGTCTGCATGTTAGGACCTGCATCTAGATCAGTTCCAATGGTAGAGAAGCTGTTAAAAGCAGGTATGAACGTTGCTAGCTTCAATTTCTCACAGGGATTGTATGAATATCATCAGGAAACGCTTGATAATATCCGGACTGCTATAGATAACACCGGTATACTCTGTGCGGTTATTGCTTTTATATGGGGATTATTTAATTTAATTATTTTAATTAATAATGTGTTATAATAAAAATTAAAATGACCATTTTGCCCCTGAGGAAAAGGCCAAAATAGCAGGATTTTATAAGACAAATATTACCTGATTTCACTTTTGGACCAAAATGGCAATAAAACTGAAACCACAAGGACCCAGATGCAAAAGGCTTGAGTTTTGGACTAAAGTGGCAAAAGTGACCAAACCTCCGGGACCAAAATGACAGTTTACTCTTTGTAAGAAGTGTGAAAAGGCATATGAATTGACATGTAAGCATCATGTTTTGGACTTAGGCATTATGTTTTAGCTTGTTTTGACAAGAAAAACACCTAACATAAAAATTTAAGACACAATGCAATGAACTCTAGGCTTAAAACTTAAAATATCATGCCAAGAACGTTAAGTAGAGTTGTTTAAGTGTTAAATAATGTGTTTTAGTTATGTTTTAAATTTCATGTCTATAATACATATCATTATGTTTTAAATTGTTATTTTTTGCCAAAATAACCCAATACATCATGCTTAAGTTCAAAACACAATGCCTACATATCAATTTTTATACCTTCTCATACTTCTTTTTAAAAAATCCTTCTTACAGTAACCTCACACTAAATACGAATATGAATTATAGCGATACCTCTACATATATTTGGTAGCTTCTTAATAACCATTCAGATGCTACCTCTTAATGGTTTAAAACCTCTGAATAAATCAGAGGTAACCTCAAGTCTGAATGGTTAAGAGGTAACCTCTGAATGATAAATCATCACATGTCACATTCTTCTACCTTCTCGTTGGTAAAATTCTTAATGGTTCCATTAAAAAATAGCTTCTTAATAACCATTCAGAGGCTACCAAACAGCCCTAAATATATGTTAAGAGTTATCAGAATAAAGACACTGAGAGATCCAATACAATGAGTATTTATTATCTGTATATGAATTCACTTTCTATAGCACTCCACTTACTTTTGAAATCAAAATGTTGCAACTTAATAAAAAAAAGTCCAACGAAAACAAATCCCTACCAAAAAAGAATTCGACCCTTGCCCCAACGTGTGTACCTTCGAAACTTTGTAAACGCGGATGAGCTGTCATTTCCAAGGGGATGAGCCGTCACGTCACTGCCACGTAAACGCGGTCTAAAGGAGATGGACCTAGGGGGTGGGGGATAAACCCCTTTATATATATATATAGTGGAGAGTTCAAATGAGAAGAATCACAAATTAAGAATAAAAAGAATAAAAGGCTATTAAGGTAATTTAAACCAATCATTTAATTAGTCTACCCTTTATTTTTGCTATTTAAATTAATAAACCTTAATCATTTAATGAGTCTATCCTACAAAATAGTTGTGCAACTTACACAATAAAAACATTCATGCACATGCTCCTAAATATTCAACGTTTTCTACACCATAATAACAACGTTTCCTACACCAAGAAAACAATGTTTTGGTGTAGGGTACAAAATGTGTAGGATCCAACACATTAATGATGGTGAAGTAGAAAATTATGGTGACATTAATGAGATTGGACTAACCCTTTATAATATTTAATACTGTTATACATCAAATTGTCTATTCTACCCTTATTAATTAAAACATTAATTGAAAGTGGACAACAATAACATCTTGATTCACAACCATTGATCAAAAAAATATATGGCCAAGATTAATTTAGTTTTCTTCTTACAAGAATATTCTTCTTAAATGAACCTTCCCCTATATATATATATATATATATATATATATATATATATATATATATAGGGAAGGGCTATATGAAAAACCCCATCTTTTTTAAAAAACTATGAAAACCCAATATGAACCATTGATTATGTTTCATCTAAGTAGATCAATGGTTCTCCTATTTTTAGGTAATATTAGTTTTTAAATAATTCTTATATTACTTTCTAGTACAACTAAAGGGCAATTTGGGTAGTGAAAAAAGGTGCTTTTTGTGATTTATTGAAAATTGAAAGTGACTTTCCAGAACCATCAAATCACCAACTCTTTCTCTTACCTCCTTCTCTTTCCTCCCCCACCCCACAAACGTGAAGAAGAACAAGAAGAAGATGATCTAATTTCAGAATTCAAATATCCAAGATCTAAAAGTGATTTCAATAAACACTAATCCCAGATCTTTTAGAGAGAGAATGATGGCAGGACAAAAGTTTTTAGAGAGATGAATTTTTTGTTTTAGAGAGAGAAACAACAATCTTCATCATGTTCATCTATAACACCAAGAACACACATACAAGTGTGTGAGAGAGAAGAAGTTTGAAGTATGTTGTTTTAGAGAGAGAACGATGACAAGATGTATGTTTTTAGAGAGAGAAAGTTGATGTTTTAGATAGAGAAACAACAATCTTTATCACAAAGACACACGCACGAGTGTGTGTGTGAGAAGAAGGTTTGAAGATCTTCTTCGTGTTCATCGGACGGTTCTAGATCTGGTAAGTGTTCTTGAATAAATCAAAAAACTTTAGGATGAGATTTTGAATGGGTTTTTTTGTTGGTTTGGTTTCTTGTTAGGGGCTTTTGATCTTAACAGTAGCTGATTTTTTGTTGGTTTGGGTTGCTTGTTTGGGTTTTTGATCTGAACAGTAAGTGTTTTTTTTGTTGGGTTGCTTGATTCACAGACTCAGACCCATAACATGTGTTAAGCCTCCTGTTAGACTGTTATATAACGTGTGTTGGTTTACAGAAACAGATCCATAAAAGATATTCAATTGACAAGCTGGATGGATGTAGGCGACGTTAATGCGGGGACATTGAATAAGTCACATCCTTTGGGAAAGAACTGTTCGTTCATTTATAACATGTGTTAGTGGTTCATGCTGTAACAGAACACCATGATGTAACCTGACATGTGTTCATGTATAACATGTGTTAAGCCCCATGTTAGAATGATATATAACGTGTGTTAACCTTTTGTTAATTAAAAAAAAAAACAAGTAATATCTATTTTATTTTTGTTGATGTTTAAAATATCCGATAATGTGGATACTGAGTGTAAAACTTGTACAATTAATAAATGTACAAGTTAGTATGTAACGTGTAATATGAAACGAGCCATTTATGGTAACACATGTACCGGTAATTTTGGAATATATAATATGAAACAGGTCATTTGTTTTGCACATTTTGGAATGTATAACATGTGTTAAGCTTCTGTTATAATCTTTAGTTAATATCGTAATCTTGTTGTAACCCCACATGTATACATATGATAACATGTAAGCATCCATTATAACCCGACTTGTATATGAAAGTGGTTTGCAAGTTAATATGTGTACAAGTTAATATGGAACAAACAAGTTAATATTGTAACACCGTATATGGAACATACAAGTTAATATGGAACATACAAGTTAATATTGTAACACCGTATACCTGGGATAACATGTGTTAAGCCTCTGTTATAATCTTGGTTTAACCCAACATGATGTCATGTATAAGCTAGTGGTTTCCAAAACACCATGATTTGTATATACATACTGTAACATGTGTTATGCGCCTGACATGTATAACGTGTGTTAAGCGTCTATTATAACGTGTGTTAAGACTTCCAGAATGGATGCATAAACTCCAATAGTAACTTAATAACAACATAGTATACCTGATATAACTTGTGTTAAGCCTCTTTTATAACGTGTGTTAAGACTTCCAGAATGTGTTAAGTCCATACCGTTTTAACATCATGTACTAGACAAAACAATAAGAGTCTCAAATTACATATTACTAGTAAACGAAAATACATAGCACTAAGAAAAATGGTGGAGCTTTCTTTGACAGTCTGCCTTAGCTTTTCAACGGCTACCTTTGCTGCCTTAGCTTTTCAGCGCCTACCCTTGCTTTATTGTTTGGGTCGGTCTTGAAACGGTTTGTAAACATGTGGGTGTGCGTATGCCAGGGAAGTTAAAAAAATGTGTTTTCATGTCTCACGTAACAGGTGTTACGTTGTACATGGGTTTCATGTCACATGTAACACATGCATGTCCGAGAAGTTCAAACTATAACACGTGTTAATTGTGTTGTGCTGTAACATAAACATGGTCATGATCCTTGAGCATCTGATCCACGTTTAACGAAACCAACGGTCCCGAGAATTGGATCTTATTTCCCTTGTATCCATCACCGTCTAATAACAAAAAGATAAGATAACCGTTAAGTCGTTAACCAGACATAAATATTAACACATTCATAGCCCCAAACAACATCACAAAAACAGTTACTATTCAGATCAAAAAGCCCCAAACAAAGCAACCAAACCAACAAAAAACAGTTACTATTTAGATCAAAAGCCCAAACAAGCAACCAAACCAAGCATAACTTTTTAACACAAAAATAAAAACCTGCAAATTACATAAACATTTACCCCTTTTAAGAACCATTTTAACAAAAAAAATCATGTTTCATCTCTAAAACAACCATTACACAAAAACCTATTAACAACCAGGTTTTATGAATATTTTTTTAATATTTTAAGTGTAAAAAATGGAGCCAGACGTTGAATATCATCTTATAAAGTCCATACCTATATCATTTTTAAATTCAATATTTTATTGGTTCAAATATTTAAGTGTAAAATAATAGAACCGTAAATTATAATCATCTTTCAAAAGTTCATACCTACATGCTCAAGTTATCAACTAACATAAACTCCACAAAATCAGAAAATTCCATACGAAATACCCAGAATCAACATATATGAAAACATATGTTGCATAAAACTAAAAGAGTGTAAAAACTCACAAATATCAAGATCTGAAACAACATATACAAATCATATTTTATATAAACTAAAAAAGTGTAAAAAACTCACAAATATCCAGATCTGTAACAACATTATGAAACATGTGGACAAACGAGATCTAAACGGGAATGGAACAAGATCTGGAAGGGGTTTTCACGTGGATTTGACTTCATATATTAACATCTTCATCACAAAACCACGTTCTTCATCAGGGAATGATCGATCTGATTTTTGTTCTTCATTTCGGTCTAAATTTGATTGGTAAAATGTTGGATTTCTTTATCAGGAAAAATGATACAAAAAACATGGATAGGAAAGTGAAATAAGAAAGAGCGAGTTTGATCTTTTTGATGCTCTACAAATGACAAATAGAGAGTTGGTGATCTGACAAGAGGAGACAAGTGAAAATATAAAAAAACCAATGTGCCCTCAAAAGCAAAAAAAGAATTGAAGATGGCTGGGACACGTGGATAAATGTGGACCATGCATTGGGTTTGCAAGGTTTTCTAAAATTCAAGGGTTTTTTCATATAACATTATCCTATATATATATATATATATATATATATATATATATATATATATATATATATATATATATATATATATATATATATATATATAGGGAGAAGATCATGCGAGAACCACCTCTTATTGTGAGAACCGCGAGAACCAATGTGAACACACCAAAAATGCCTAAAAATAGCTAAAAATCACACATTTTTTTTTAATATTTTTTATATAAAAATCGCTACTTTTCGAAGCCAAAAAAAAAATTTTTTTTTGGCCACTAAAAGTAGCGATTTGAGCATAAAAAATATTAAAAAAAATTAAGATTTTTTTTTTATTTTTTTAGATTTTTTTAGGATTTTTGGGGGTTTAGTTTTTAGCATTTTAGCTTGGGGGGGGGGATTTAGGTTTTTTTTTTTTTTGGGGGGGGGGGGTGGTTTAGGTTTTTTTGAGGGTTTTAGTTTTTAGCATTTAACTTTGGGAGGGGGGGGGGTGGTTAGGTTTTTTTAGCTATTTTAGGTTGTGTTCACATTGGTCCTCAAGGTTCTCACAATAAAGGTGGTTCTCGCATGAGCCACTCCCTATATATATATGTATGTATGTATAGCTGTGTGTGTGTGAGGAGAGAGAAGAGAGGCCCGTCGAAAGCATCGTGGGGAGGACTGAAGGGACGAGCCGGGCCATAGGCGGGCGGTGTTCCGGGCCTCGCCGTGCCCTTATCGTGCCCCATATCCACCGGTCTTAATTTTTTAACTATTCTGGTTGTTGACCACTTGGGGCTGTTAGAAGCATACGTCAACAGGATGGGTGTGCCTTATTTTTAGTAAACATCATTAACTACAAGTTTCAACTTCAAAATTTGGTATACGTCTATGATCTTTTATAGACTATGGGTGTCGGTTTAAAACCGGACTCAACACAAATCCGAAATCTTTTTGGAAAATCACAACCAAAGATTGGACCGATGTAAGCTGAGTTGGTTTTGATAAAGTTATATCAACTAGGGAAGGAGGTATGGGCGATCTCAAAGAACGGTCTAGAGAATATCTAAAGTCGAAGGACTGAAAGTAGAATAAGAGGGGGAGGGGCGCTTCACTAGTGATGGAATTTCATCATTCACAAAATTCAATCAAGTTCCGCCATGTCATCGAGCATTATTCCATCACTAGTGATGTTTTTTTTTTTAAATTATAAATTAACAATAAAACAATAAAATTATAAATTATAAATTTACTTAAATAAATCCTAAATTACAAAAAAAAAAAAAAACTAAACATTGCAAATTAAAAAACCTAAAAAATCTACGACATCTCCCAACCTCACTTTTCACATATCTCGCGTTTGCATTGAAGTACGATCGACTTAAACGGTTCGTTGAGATTGTTGTGCGGTTGTAATAAGACGTTTAAATCACTATTTTTTTCGTTTTCGGTCAAGTGTCGAATATACCCTCCGCACGTTTAAGTTTTGCCGCTACAAGCTTTTCTCTTCTATCTTTGGATTCGGCCATTTCCACCAATTTAGCCTCTTTGATTTCGGAGATCGACTCTGCAAACGCTTCCTTCCCTCTATTTGACGAATCACCACTTTTCTTGCGGCGCGTCCTTGTCGGTGTATCATCTTGATTGGGTTCGTCATCGGGTTGGTTGTTCAAATTCATTTGGGGCATGTTATCCGACTCGAAAGTAGTGTAGTTCTCGGACTCGGAGGTTTTTGATCTTTTGGGACCTCCTCTTCTTCTTGGAGCCGTCGACCCATCCATGTCGACCAATGCAACCGGTACCCACTTCGGGTGATGTCTCGCAACCTCCCATACCGCCAAGCATGGAAAACTTTTATGCTTGTATGTCCGGCAATAGTCTTCTAAGGCGTTTTTTATGATAGTCGGCTCGCTCGCTCCACTTTGTGGATTTCGGTTCTACAAAAAATACAAAAATTAAAAAACCGTTTTCTGTTTTTAACAAAAACTGTTTTCTATTTTTAGAAAAATTGTTTTCTGTTTTCAGTTTTTAAAAAAACTGTTTTATGTTTTATAAAATTAAAAAAAATTGTTTTCTGTTTTTAAAAAAACTGTTTTCTGTTTTTAAAAATTATAAAAACTGTTTTCTGTTTTTAAAAATTATAAAAACTGTTTTATGTTTTTAGAAATTATAAAAATAGTTTTCTGTTTTTAAAAATAAAAAAAACAGTTTTCTGTTGTTAAATATAAAAAAATAGATTTTTGTTTCTAAAAATAAAAAAACAGTTTTCTGGTTTTAAAATAAAAAAAAGTTTTATGTTTTATAAAATAAAAAACAGTTTACGTTTATAAAAAAAAACGTACCAATTGAATGAAGCAAACGTTAAATTTACTCATTTTTCGGTCCAAATCTCCCTACTTCGAAGTCATTTGATCCATGTTTCGTTCCGTCGAACCGGGAAGTTTGTCAAAATGAGATATAACTCGTCTCCAAAACAAGTCTTTTTTTGCTTGTTCGAATGTTTCTAGTTTTCGGAGGTTTGCAAGTATGCCTTTACCAAAGCGACCTCCTCCTCACTCCTACATGCTCTCCGAGCGAATGTTGGGACGATTTCAACTTCTTGATCGTCTTCTTTTTCTTTTTCTTCTTCAACGTCATCGTCATCAAGTTGTTGCTGTGGTTCGTGGTACGCACGGGCGAATTGGTGGATGAGGTTGTTATCTTCTAGTGGGTCGACGTTGAATTGGTGGGTTTGAAACGGTTGTGTTTGAAATTGTTGAGGTTGAAATGGTGGAACGAAAGGTTGGTTTTTGATACGATTGGGTTTGAAATGGTGGAAATTGTTGGGTTTGAAAGGGTTTGTTAGGAAACGGTTGGGTTCGAAACGGTGGGATTGGGTCGGGTTCGTCTTGCAACCGAAATCTCGCCGGCTCACCAATATTAGCTCGAACCTTCGGTCGTACCGCGTACGTGTTTTTTCTTCGAACCGAACATCGTTTGCTTGAACCTTCCATTTTTGGTTGAATTGAATTTTTTTGAAGTTTGAAAGATTGGATTTTTTTGTGTTGGAATGATTGTATTGTTTAGTGTTTTAAATAATTGTATTGGGTGTGTATATATATTGCAAAATATACAAACGGTCGGAAATTTTCACGCAACGATCATTTTAACGTTCAAAATTTGGAAATACAACGCGTGGCCACGAGAACGCGTTATACTCTCCATGCGTTAACAATTAAGGTGGCGGCGGTGTTTCATTGGGTTCAACGTATGAATAAAACATGACCACGGGGCGCCCCGAGTCCCCTAATAATTATAGTCCTTGAGTCTTTTTATTTTATTTATTCATAAAAATTAATAGAAATAATTAATGAATCTCATTTGTATTCATCTATTTAATCATGTACCGAAATTTGATATTCCATGTTTCGCATTTTTGTCACCAACTTAGTCTATCCTAAAAAAAAAAAAAACTTATAGTTATCTATAATTTATACATAGAACCAAACTATTTGATATACTTACCAATTATAAAAGAGAATATATGTGATTTATTTACTAATATTTAATTTGCAACGGAAAAAAATATTGTTTCCTTAACAGCCACGAAATTGTTCTATCACAGTTAAGACAACCTATGGCGGAATGTAAAGCATTTAATTACCAACGGTAATTTACCATATTCCAATTGAGATTCAAACGAAAATTTGAATTAGGAGCGTGAATTTTTTATATGAAAAAAAGTCATAAAACCCAAATTAAAACATGTGGCTTTAGGTTTGTTAAAGGATTTAGAATCGGTTTTGTCACTGTGCCAAAACTATAAACACGTATAACTAAACATGTCAATTTCAGGTCAACTTGATAGATTTCCGGATTAACCTGTTTATTATATAAATATTATATTAAAATTGTGTTTTATGAAGTGGTTTGGGTATTTAATGTCTAATTTAATTCTTTTAATGTGTGGTATAATATATGGCTTAATATACTTTTTATGAACGTTTACATTTTCGGTTGAAAATTTGGAGTATTAACTTGAAAAAAAAAAAAACTCTTTATATTAAGAATGTGTAACACAATTGGTATCAAAGATAAGAATGTGCAACACAATTGGTATCAAAGAATTGTTCACAGGTGGGGTACACATATAAAAAAACTTAAAAAGATAAAAACTATTATAAAGGAATCCGAATTATTATTATTACTACTTTTAACACATATTAAGCTTAGTCATTTCTTTATATTATATATGTATTTATAACGTCAGTCCTTCGTAACCCTTAACGATAACTTTTTTAGTATATCATTGTCGACTCTATTGACGGAGATTAGTGTGGACCACAGGTGGCCACGGACCCTTCTAATATGTTTTAGCTTCATAGTGTGAATTTTACCAAAAATCCCCCCCCCCCCCCCTCCTATTTTGTTTTCTTTAAATTTTCCAGCCCCCTATTATAAGTTCAAGCCCCGTCACTGGTCGACTCATCTAACATAAAAGGAAAATGTTTTATTGCAAGATTCAGTAAATATATAATTTTAGTTAACCCTTTATATTATATTATATATATTTATTATTTATCATATTAGTTTTTTAGAACTCTAACGATGGATTTCTTGGTTTATCATTGTTGACTAATCTCACATATAGGAATTTTAGAACTCTAACGGTGGATTTCTTAGTTTATCATTGTTGACTAATCTCCCATATAGGAAATGTTTCATTGCACTAATAATTGTTTTAAAATATATCTCCTTTTAAGCCGTGAAATAAATCAGATTCTATAAATTAAAACATTTATCATATATCCCTCCACCACAATACCATTGACATTTAGCCGTAAGATTTGAATATGGTAAAAGACGATGCAATTTTTGAATTAATACTTAAATAAAATAAATAATAAACAAGCTAACTCAGCGTTATTTCAAACGAAAATACAACTTATTACTATCCCCAACGCACATAGCGCCATGTCAAGACATTTTCAGTTTATTCAATGAATGAAATGTTTAAATCTTTCAAGGTGTATGTATACTCTATATAAAAAATATTTAAAAGTAGATTATTTTGATGTTAAAAAATAATAATAAAATAAAATAAAAAGAAAAATAGAAAAAGTAAAACCTAGAATATATACTAAAATGAAAAGCAAGAAGAAAAGCAAACACCCACCAACCCATTGACACATAAACATGATTACAGAGTATAAATAATCCCACCATGACCACTATAAATAAACCCTACCACCATTCACCCCATTGCCTTCATTTCATAATCCAAATCTCCTTCCGGTGACCAACACGCGTTCTCTCATGGTAATAATAATAACAATAACCCCTCATTCATAATACTATTTCCTTCATTTGTCAATTCATTTTAAACATTTATTTTTTGTGAAGATGCCGGCAATGGAACCGGATCTGGTGAGCCGTGAGAAGGAACCGTTTGTAGAGGTGGATCCAACGGGGCGATACGGGCGTTACAACGAGTTGCTGGGGTCAGGTGCAGTGAAGAAGGTGTACAGAGCTTTTGATCAGGAGGAAGGGATTGAGGTGGCATGGAACCAGGTGAAATTGAGGAATTTTTCGGACGATCAAGGGATGATCGAACGGCTAAACTCAGAGGTGAAGTTGTTAACGACTTTGAAGAACAAGAATATTATTACTCTGTTTTGGCAGTGGAGAGATACGGAGAGGAACACGTTGAACTTTATAACGGAGGTTTGTACTTCGGGTAATTTGAGAGATTACCGGAAGAAGCATAGGCATGTGTCGATGCAAGCGTTGAAGAAGTGGTGTCGCCAGATATTAAAAGGATTAGATTACCTGCACACGCATGACCCGTGTATTATTCATAGAGATCTTAATTGCAGCAATATTTTGATTAATGGAAATATTGGCCAGGTACGTACATCTTTGTCTCAATAGGTGTTTGATGTTAATTTTGAGATGTAGAGTCCTTGTTGTGTACTTGAGTATAAAGATAAATTAGGTTAAAAAACACATATTGAGTAAAATCTCACTAATAGCAAAAATGTTCAGAGAGTCTAGAGAGGGTGCGATGACGACAAACCTTACCTCTGTCTTGGGAGATAGAGAGGTTGGTCCATTGAATCTCCGGCTCCGAGAAATGAAGATGAACTAGATTAAGTTTTACAATGTGATAACATGTTTGGATGTTATCTCTATGCATTCAAATTAGGATTCATGTAACTTCGCTTTTCAAAAGATTTTGATGGTGATGATGGCTTGAATATGAATCCAATTGTCCTATGAACAAACAAGGGTTAGAATTAGGGTTAGGGTTTAGGTTATGATACTAAAATTCTACCCTAAGAGAAATTTATAACCGATTTCCAATTGCTAACTAAAGATTTCTTGATCCATTAGGTAAAAATTGGCGATTTGGGTTTAGCTGCAATAGTTGGTAAAAGTCATTGTGCACATTCAATACTCGGGACACCAGAATTCATGGCTCCTGAGTTATACGAAGAGGATTACACAGAGCTAGTCGATATATATTCTTTCGGCATGTGTTTGCTTGAGTTGGTGACTCTCGAATTGCCTTACAGTGAATGTAACAACGTTGCCAGAATTTACAAAAAGGTGACTTCTGGGGTTAGACCGGATGCCATGAACAAAGTAAAGGACCCTGAGGTAAAGGCCTTTATTGAGAAGTGCTTAGCCCAACCAAGGGTTAGGCCTTCTGCTGCCGACCTCCTTAAGGATCCGTTCTTTGACAATATTTGTGATGATGATGAAATCTGACGCCAACTTGTTTTTCACAAGTCAGATTCATACACTAATCGTGTGTCAAAATGTTTATAACTTGTCTTTTGGTGTGTTATGTGGGGACGGCAAGTTTGAATTGATTTTTTTTTTTCGCATGTTTGAAAGGTTAGATACGACCGTGTAATAGGATTTTGTTTTATGGGGTAGTTGTTTGATGGTTGGATCACAACTTGTAGATAGATGTTGGATTGTATTTGTATTTGTATTGTTTATTTATGACTAAGGTATATGAATATGACATATAGTTGTTTGAATTTATGGGGTCAAACTATTTATAATTATTATAAAAACCATGCTTGGCATAATTAAAATAAAAGTATTACGTGTGGAAAAATGTCAATGAACAACCACGAGTCATCATATTTTAGGAGGTACAACTCAAAGTTGTTGTAGACAACTTTCACGACGTAAAAATGATTGGTTGTTCAAAGGTATTTTAATTTTTAAAAATATGTAAATTATTTAGAAATTCATAAGAAGGGTATATCAAAGTTAACCATTGAAATAATTTATAGAATTATTTAATGAATATTTAAAATTTGTGAAATACAATGAGTGAAATGCAAGAACGTAAATTCCAAGGGTTGTATTGCGTTACACTTTTGGTTATTTATAATATTTTTTTCTGAACAGAATAGCAGATTACTTTAGGCTCATTCTATACGCACCCCCCCTCTTTCCTGATTATACCCCCCCTTGTGAGAGGAAAACTGTCGGTCCCACGCAGGCCCCACCTGTAAGTATGTGAGAGGAGGGGGGTGAAAAAAGTAAATAGGGGGGGTGTAGAAAGTAGCACCCTTACTTTATGTAGAGAATAGAATAAAGAGTACTTTATGTAGAGAACTACTAAATTTCCTCGTGTGATGCGACGCTCGAATTTGTGTAATAAAGACCAGAAATGTTACGAAGAAAAGTTACGTCAAAATATTGATAAAGCGAAGATGTATATAAAAATAAGCATGAAGACGTATTATATATGGCCTGACTTATTTACGAAAGAAATTTACGTCGAACACCCATCTGAACTTATACCGACACGTACATAAAAATAAGTAAAAAAATGCTTTTTAAGTTAAAAATGGTACCGCACGTTGCGGGGGGCCGAAACGTAAAGTAAGTCGAATTTATAAAAGGCTAATGAAACATATTATATTTGACCCGACTTGTTGTAAAACAAAATTTATGCCAAAACGTATAATAACTGAAAACGCACAAAAAAAAAAAGGAAAAACATATAATATCTGAGTCTAACCACTTTAAAAGAAATGTAATAAACTTAAATATATACTGACACGTACATATATATAGACATGTAAAAAGTGATTATAAAGTTTTAGAAAGTTGAATGGTTGAAAGTGTCAATACTAAATGTTGAAAAATAAAGACTAAAATAAACAAAATTTATCATAAAAAATAAATAAATAGATGACCAATGACAAGCTAACATGCAATAGCCTGCCAGTGTTCATCCCTCTCCTCATTGTAAGTATATAGAACTAGTATTAAGCATACCCGCATTGCTGTGGGGGGCGAAAACCAATGCCACACTACTGTCAGCGACCACCAACACTAAAATTGCGGTGTTTTAATGCAAAGAAATTAAATCGAAACGTAAAACATATAAAAGAATAACTAAGTTGATCGAGGACCCGCGTGTTACGATGAACATGTCAAACGGGAAAAAATAGATGACGTAAAGATGTTTAATCTCACACACACGTTGCGCCATGTTAACTCGTAAAATTTAGAACGGAAAGTAAAACGAAAATTTTGCGAAAAATGAAAAGTATAGAGGACCAAAGCTGAAAGTAAAAAAGTTGTGAGGTTAAATTGCAAAAGATAAAGAGTTTTAGGGTTAAAAGTAAAGATGAAAAGTTTTGGGGTTAAAAGTAAAAAATTAAATAGTTTTGAGTTAAAAGTAAAGAATCAATAGTTTTGTTTTAAAAGTAAAAAATCTATTTTATTTTTGAAAAACTCCCAAAGCTCAAGATACAACACCTCTATGCCTAAAAATGTTGTGAATTATAGTATTGCGTAATGAGTAATAATGAGTAATTTGAGTTAAAAGTAAAGAATCAAATAGTTTTGTTTTAAAAGTAAAAAATCAATTTTATTTTTAAAAAACTCTCAAAGCACAAGGTACAACACCTTTACGCCTAAAAATGTTGTGAATTATAGTAATGAGTAATGAGTAATGAGTAATAGAAGTAGATAATTTACTTAGAAATTTGAAGTAAGGTTTTGTTGATTGATTATTCAAACAAATTCCTGTTAAAACAAAACCAATAAATATAGAATTGTGAAAATCATAATAATATAATATACTAATATGTGATACTTTATGTAACCGTCGTATTTTTTTCTTTGTCACCCTTGATTATCTCCAATGTATTATGTACAAACGTGAAGCGTATTATGCGAGATTCACAGATTTAAACATTTTGTTAGTACACGTCCCCTATACGTTGGCTAATGATAATTAAACAAGTTAGATATGTTTTTATGTCATATACAATTTTTTTTAAAGTAACATTTGTTTATTTTATGAGTAAATTGTCATTTTAGTCCTTGAGGTTTGTCCAAATTTGTCATTTTAGTCCAAATAGTTTTTTTTCTCTCCTCTGGGTCCCTGACTTTTCTCTTTTGTTGCAAATTTGATCACGTTGCCTAACTCCGTCCAAATACCCCATTTTTAACCAGGGGTATTTTAGGGAGTTTCAATTTAAATCTTTTAAATTGTCATTTTAATCGATTCTTTTTTTATATTGAAAAAATAAAAAAAAATATTTAACTAGTGGTACCCACCCCTACCCTCCCCTTCTTCATCAAACCCACTTTCTCTCTCTTTCTACCTTCACCTCACTTTACATCTCCCACCCAACACCACCATAAACACCAGCCACCACCACTATCCACACCAGCCACCACTGCCACCACCGTCACTACCCTCGTAAGCCTCTCACCACTTCCACGACCATCACCACCCACCACCATCACTACCCTCGTCAGCCTCTCACCACCGCCACGACCATCACCGCCCACCATAATTGATTTTCGAGTTCAGATTGCTGTTTAATCTTCTGATTTGATGAGACTGTAACTGTAATTTTATTGTTGATGTTGAATTTTCTTTTGCGGTTGTTGATTGTGTAATTTGATTGTGAGTTTGTTCATATCCTTAATACCAAGAAATAATATTGCAATTTTTTTTTCATGTAACATTGCAACTAAGGGGAGTGGGGGTGGTCCGTTATGGACTGCCCATCACTCGTGAAACTATCACGAACACCGCCGCCACCATAATTTTTAACGAGTGATAGTTATAACGCGTGGATTTTATCACGCGTTGAAGAATTGTTGAATGTATGTGTATGACTTGTACATTGTGTATTAATACTTGTACATTGGAATCCCATCACTAGTGATGACCACCACCACTAAAGAATGCTTGTGAGTGATAGAATAGTGGTTGCTGACATGACGAAACATGGTTGGATGTTTGTGAGTGATGGAATTTCATCACTAGTGACCACCCCCACTCCCCTAATTACAAACAAAAAAAAGTTAGTTATATACTTACATCCCTTTTAACTACTTTGGGAAAGTGAATATGTTGTCATATACCTAAACATGGATGCAGATTCTCTAAAAACAATTTAAATAATTATTTATATCAATACAACAATTTAAATTTAAATAATTAATTAACTACTTTCGCTGAAATTATTATTATATATATCAATTACTAACGTTGGATTGCGCCAGGCATCTTAACGACTTTTGGCTTTTCGCCACTGAGGTTTTTTTCTTTGATTTTTCCCTCAGCACATAGGCCCATCTCTCTTTTACAGAAGTAAGCGAAAGAATAGAGAGACAGACCCGGTAGATAAAGAAGAGAATCTGGAGGTGGGCCCGGTGGACCACCGGCGGAGCGCTACGGCTGATAACGTAGAAGGCGATGGTGGCCGTTTTCCCTGGTCACTTGAAACCAGACCTGCCGGCTGTGGCTTCTAGAATAAAGGCAGCCGGTTGAATCCATGCCTCCGACAGCAGCGGCTGGCGGAGATAGCGATGTTTTGGAGTAGAATAGGCGGTGATGAAGGTTATGGTTGCATGATCGGTGTATCAAGGAATGGCGGATTGTCTTCCAAATGAAGTCGGCTAGGGTTCCGGCGAGTTTCCGGTAACCCGATTCAGGTGCGTATGTCACATCCCATATTATTTTGGTGTAAATATCATAATTAAAAGCTAATAATTATGTTTATGAAGATTTTCTTTCAAATCAGCTTATATGAATTTTTGGATTCAGCTGTGTGTGTCTAGCACCCTACTGACGCCGAGGGGAGCGGGGAACGGCCACTTTATCTTGAGGATGCCGGTGGTCTTGCTTGAGGGCGTCGGAGCTTGAGTGCGTCGGAGTGTCGATCGGAGTGGGAAAGCGCTAGAGAGAGAGATAACGATGGGTCGATGGGAGTGAGTGCTGGCCGACGTAGGCAACAACGGTTCGTTTGGGGATTTCACAACGACCGATAACTGATTCGATGATGGTGGTGGTGGTTTCACGGCGGAGAAGATGGGTGTGGAATTGGTTGCTTGCGCGGGCAGATATGGTAGGAGAGGGGCTGTTGGTGTCCTTTTTCTTTCTTTCTCTCATCCTTCCAATTATCCATACCCTTTCTTTTTTATTTCGATTGACAACTTAGAAGCTTATGAATATACAAACCAAAAGTTTTAGTGTCGTAGGATTGTCGTGGTGCAGTCATCGCTATCATTGCTCCTGTTTATTTTCACTTCAGTCTCCGTTTTCATCAGGTACATTACGGTTTTTTTATAGTTTACCAAACTTATCTTCATTGATGTTGAAGTATTGTTGATTCTATTATGTTTTGAAATTACTTTCTGATCTTATACACTTATGGAAAAGTAATTTAGGACTCAATTTTGCTTTCTGTTATAATTTAGGTTTGTTATTTTGGTAATATTAGTATGGAAATACCAATCCTTAAATTAGTGACTATCTTCAGAAACTCTTTAGCATTGCATGTTCTTACTGTTTCCTTAATTTATTAGTTAAAAGACGCATAGTTGTGATCTCATGGGAGGATCATGTTACAGTTTGCGACTTGAATATGCTTCTTTCTTTAATACATTTTCGAAGGTGTTGTATAGGTTAAGTACTTAAGTGGCAACTACATAATGTAGAAACTATGTATATCTTTTTTTTAATCTTAAACATCCAGTTCATCTTTATAATCTTTGAAATATTATAAAGAGTTCATAACTTTTGGCAAGGATGCTCAATGAGGTAAAAATTGAATGTTTATGAGAATAGGAGATCAAATAGATATCATCATGTAAAACAATTCAACATATTCCCTAGAAAAAAAAAGACAAATGGAGCCTCCGGCCATAGAGTAAAAACAATAAGGATTAAATGCAAAGCCAATGCTTAGTTTGTATATAATTTCTCTTTTAAATACAAATTTTAAGCATCATGTTGGCAATATATATAGATCAGGCTTCAAAGCTTTACATTATTGTGACCATAAACATTAATTTGCTATAGTGTTGTGCTTATACGATCTACAATTTGTAGAATGGTAAGTATGTTATTTTGGCAGAGTTCAAATAACCACAATGATGCCAATTTCTTTATAGCTGGAGTTGAAAAAGTGCATTTGGCTAAAGAATCCTCCTTTTGTCTGTGCTCATGGCAGTGGTGCTTCCAAGGCCTTCTCTAATTCAGTCTGTGTATTGTGTGCCTATTTAATATTAAGTCATTCCTTATCTTTCCCCTATTGCTAATGTGCATCTATGGGTTTATATACATGTGTAGTATGTCAGCCGCAACCCGCCGCGAAGCGCGGGGTATCTACTAGTTGTAAAACAATAGAAAACAATTAAAAGCAACCCTAGATGTCGTTCAACAAAAAAAAAAAAAAAAAGCAACCCTAGATTAGTTAAACGAGAAGCAATGAGGGCAATTAAAAATATTTTTAGTTTGATGGGAAGTAGGATGGGAGAGGTGTACAACCGCAAAAATGGAATTTTCCAAATCACTATTATATTCTTTTCAATTGATTTGGCTGTGCATAGCCATAGAAATGGAATTGCCAAATAAAATATTAATAGCTTTTAGATAGGACTGGCAATTCTGACACGAACACGATAACATGACACGAACCTATACGAAGTTATCATGTTTCGTTTTTGACCTTAACAGGTTTCGTGTCTAAAACAGGTCGACACGATAAGACCTTAACAGGTTTCGTGTCTAAACAGGTTAAAACCCGTTAACCTGTTAAGACCCGTTAAGTACATGTTAATAATTAAAAATTAAAAAATATTATATATGGGTGTGGACATGGGGTTATCAATCGTGGTACCTGAGATGAATTATATACAAACACACGCGGTTCTTTTTCCACAATCCAATCCCTAATTTTTAAATCTCTCACAAACACCACCATTCCCTATCCGGTTCATAGCTTCCCCAATTCGGTCGTGTTCGTGTCTTAAACAGATCGTGTTCGTGTCTTAACAGGTCGTGTTTGTGTCTTAAACAGGTCGTATGATACGTTGGTAATTTTTTCGTGTCTTAACAGGTCGTTTCGTGTAACCTGTTTATTAACAGGTTCGGGTTCGTGTTTCAAAAATCTGACACGATAAGATTTCGTGTCGTGTTCGTGTTTACGTGTTTCGGGTTCGTGTTTTATCATGTTCGTGTCTTAACAGATCGGGTTAACATGCTATGCCATGCCTACTTTTAGAGCATATTTTAGATTTTGTATATATGTTTTGGTTAGAATTGCTACTTTCTATCACTTTTTTTTAGTGATATTATGCTTTGAGAAACTTGCCATTTCAGTTCATGTCCTTAACTCCCTCCATTCAATTTAGTCATTGTACCTTGCTACAAACAAAATTAACCTTCCCCTCCCACAATTGTTATCACCAACAAAAAAAAAAAAAAAAAAAAAACACTTTCTTTGGTTTTCGAGCTCAAACTCCAACGGTATCATCGATTGGTTTCACTTCAACGAATTTAGATTGTATCTTCATCGATTATGACACTTGAAAGTTGTAGACTTTTCTCACCATGAGAGGTATGGGTCTTCGTCTGTGGTCTTCCCCTATATTTCAAGTTACACTTTTCTTGCTTTGATATTTGAAAGGTGTTTAAAGTGTTTATCTTTACCTTTGTTTCCTTTTAATATAGAGCAAAACAATTCAGTTTTTCACTCAAGTTCCACCATGGAGAAGAGTTTACCAACCTTCCATGTAGGTGTTACGTCAAGAGTCAGGTTAACTACATGGATATGGTTGATTATGATAAGGTTTTGGTGCATGAGGTAGATCAAATGATACAACAAAATGGTTATCCAAAGAAGAAGTTATATATTATCATTTTAGGAATTCTGAACAAAAGTTGGATTTTGGTTTAAGAGCCTTAGGAAATGATGATGATGTGCTTAGCTTATTGCCATATGTGGGAAATTTTAAGGTTATATAGATTTACAATGTGCACTCAAAAACAAAGTTAAAGGCTTATTTCTAGTCACCGACAATGAGCACTCGAACATAAAGTTAAAGATTTATTTCTAGTCACCAAAGGAAAGTAGAGTTATAAATGAGGAGAAACAAGCCTCGAAAAGCACACAAGAAATCATCAATAGATGAAGAAAACTAGTAACAATTAAGTGGCATGAACAGTTGCGGATCTTGGATTTTTCTTCAATAGGTTCTCACTATTTTTTCCAAGCCTAGTGAATTCCTAGGAACCCACAAAACAGGGTTGGATTCGCCCCTAGGCATGAGGATAACCCAGTTCAAATAATATTGTGGAAGAAGAACCAGTTAATGAATACTGCAATAAAGACCATGTTGTGGAAGATTAACCACTAGATGATAACAAAGATCATGTTGTTAAAGAAAATGTGGTGGAAGATGAGCAAATTAATAAACCTTGGAATGAAGACCATGTTATGGAAGATGAACCATTTAGTGAAGATCATAATGTTGAAGATCATGTCGTAGAAGATAAACAAGTTTATCAACTATTGAATGAAGATCATAATGTTGAAGATCATGCTTTGGTTGATGAACTAGTTGAGGCACCATGGAATGAAGAGTATGTTTTTGAAGATTATGATATGGAAGATGAACTAGTTAATGAACTATGAAATGAAGATGAAACAGTTGATGAACCATGGAATAAAGACCATGATATGGAAGATGAACCATGTAATGCTGATGATTTAGAGGATACTAGTTGCTTAGTAGATGATAACATGGTTAAAGATGTAGAAGTTGACATGAATAAGCTTAGAGCAACTGTTGACATGGACATAAATAAAGAATCTATTGAGAATATTAGTGCAAATGATGATCATGATGGTGCTGTTGATCTAGATGATTTTGATAGCCTAAGTGATTTTAATATTGTCACTTCAAGAGTCAAAAGCATTAGGAAGAAGAAGAAAAAAAAATGTAAAGATTTTGTGGCAGTTCCCTTTTATGTTGGTCAAGCCTTTTTTCAAATAAAGATGACATAAAAACCTTAGTAAAAAGGCATGCAGAGTTGATTGTAAAAGACAACCAATTATTGTAAGGAATGAAAAGTTAATATCCTGTTTAGTGTGTGTGGAAATCAATCCAAGCTTTACTGTGTGATAACCGGCAAAATTAATGGTAATTCCGTACAACTTAACAATTATTTATACACTTAATTGCGTTCAATTTGGCTTAATTAATACATGACTAGGTCATATAAGTCTAGCAATCACAGGACATATTGAGACTTGACAATTGATATTGTTACATTCGTCGCGTCGCGAGAAAACGATAAACTATGTCCTAATATGTTGGCGAAAATACTGAAAACACTGTTCGCGTCAGCGAATTCTGAAAACTAACTGAACGATCAACGAACGATATGGAAGGCATATCATCAAACATGAATTGCAATATAAGTCTAACTTTCCGGAAAATGCCAAGATTATTAAATTGTGTGATCCGCAGTAAACGGTAATAATTATAATTGTCTGCAACACTAAAATTCAGCTTTTACAATGTCCATAAGGCTTGCAAATGATGTTAAACACCTTAAATAAACCTGGGGATATCAATGGAATATCCAAAATATAGCTTCCGGTATTACGACGCGTCTTTCACAAATTGACTGGGTTAGGGCCGACGAACGAACTAGCGATATTTTTATTATCCTAATACATAATTAACTAGTCTAATGAACTAGTTAAGATTAATTAACATCCTAAACCATCATTAGTGGCCTAATGATGCAAGAATACTACTAATTACATAAATATCTAAATATAACATATATATATGTATAACTTAAAAAAATAATCCCATGGCCATAACACCCCCCCCCCCCCCCCCCCAATTTGGCCAAACCATCATCTCACAAGCCACCTTACAACCTACCATGAATAAGGAAGGAGAATCATGTATGGAAGATTATGTTTGACTAGAAAGATTGCAAGATGATTTAAACAATATATTACCAACATCTTCTACCATTCTCATCACATTTCAAACTCACAAATACACTCTCTCTTGCTCTCAAACTTTCGGCCAAACCACCACCTCCACAACTCACCATTTTCACTTCCAAAACAACCATTTCTAAGACTTTTCAAGCCATTTCAAGCCATTTCAAGAAGATTTAAACAAGTTCAAGGCATGGAGATGCACTAGGAAACATTTTGGAGCTTCAACATCTTCTCACAACCTTCATCTTCTTCATTAGTTTGCTTCCCTAGCCTTGTGCTAGTAGTAAGGCTCTTCATCTCATTTTCATGCTTGTTACATTATGCTAAATGATAGTGTACAACTTGTCATCTTGAACTTGAAAGAAATCAAAGCTTAAAACTCTAAATATAACTTAAAAGTTTACAAAAATAAAATATTTACATGTTGATTATGTTAATTTTTGTGAGCTAGTTAGTATGAACTTGATGATTATGTTAAAGTAGGTTGTTTAATGTTATGATCTTATATGAACATGGTTAAAAAATGATGATCTAAACATCAAGATGTTTAGATGTAACAAGATCATCATCTTCATAAACCATAAACCATGAACTTAAACAATGAACTTGAAAGTGATTTTTAACAAATATAACTTTTACAAGGAAATAAAAACATGATTTATGATATGAGGATCTCCAAGAATGGTTTAAAACAAGTTTGTTTAAATGGATGAACTAGGTTAAAGTTCATAAGAAATATTGTTAGTTTTAATTAACATGTTAGAGCATATGAAAGTGTTATTATTTTTAGAAGTTTATGTTAAAAATATATATAAAAGTTCATGGGAAAACTGAAGGTGTTATGTGTTAGTTTATACATGCAAAGCTGATGGTATAACTTGATTTGGGATTGATGATGATTTTTCGGCTTAAACATGGTTTAAAATACGTTTTAAAAACGTAGAAAATGCCATATAAACTAACACATAACACCTTCATTTTGGGCTTAAACATGGTTTAAAATACGTTTAATATATATATATTGACAAAATAATATATATTGGAAACCAACACAAAATATAATATAAGTTTGGTAATAACTTAAATACGTCGTCACCGACAACGATCACCATATCGTCACGACAAGAGCCGGATATATATCACGGATGACACTTTGGGCATTCTCGACACGAAAATATATATTAACGACTCCTACAACAAACTCTAAAAATAATATATTTTTAGACCTTGGATAATATATATTCCAATACTCTTAAAATTCCGGAAAGTATAAAATAAATAATCACTAAGTGTAAATACATAAGTATACAAGTCTACAAGTATACTAATATGTACAATAATACACTTGGTGAATGCAAGAATACGAGAAATGTACATGTACATAAATACGTATAAATACGACATAAATACCGATAATAAAATATACAAGTAAAGTATATACATGGTATACGTATGCGTATAAATACGCAAGTACATAATGATGTACTCAAATACACTTGTAAAAGTGTACACTCATAAAGAATACCGTACATGTACATCAACATAATTACGATGTTAACAATAAATATTTTTAACTGTTATATCTAGAAAGGATATACATATATATTTGTGAAACAAATATACGCAATCAAACCGAACATACATATACATGTGTACGAGGTTCACTAAACTTAAAAATATATATTACACGTAACGAACTTATACCGTGCGTGGCATGGAGACGCTCATGGGCTAGGCCCACTCACACCGTGTGGAACACGGAGACTTAAATGGGCTAGGCCCATTCTCACTTGTGCGAGGCACAAAGACTCTTTGTGGGCTAGGCCCACTTATGCTCGTGCGAGGCATGAAGGCTCATGAAGGAAGAGGCCCGTTCGTACACATTATGAATGAAAAATATATATGTAAGAAGTATATATATTAAAAGAAAACAAAGAAACAAATGCCAACATATTAAAAATACACAAGGGTTCCAAATACATAAGAAATACAAACTTAACAACGTTTAAGATGAGCAATGCGTACACGGTCTAGTAGAGACCTAAGTGTCTAATGAGTTAGAACACTTGTAGGTTGACTCACGCATTTGGAATACCCCTTCTTGCTAGCACACCTTTCGGACACAAAACTGTGAGTTCATGTCCCCTTTTTCTTTTAAACGTTTTCGGTTTTACAACTCTCGGGGGGAAATACATGTCACTAAGGTATGGAATGAAACAACTGGATCATGTATGCATAGGGTCTCTCTTAAGCGCCATTAATCTTGTATAAGAGAAAGGAACAAAAAGGGTAGATCTATCAGGTACGGGCGAGCCCCACTCACGGGTCATTGCGTGGCCTCATGGAGTGCTTTTGTTGTCCCAGCAGAGTGGATCGGTACTAAATCGTCAAAAGGTTGAGTGCTTCCTATGTCGTCACACATATTCATGTCCTTGCAAAACATTAATGATCAACGATTTCATAGATGCTTTACATACCGGTTTTCTATACACGAACTTTAAAATGTTTTTAAGATTCATTTGATATGAACTCAAAACACATGAATTCATTTGATCACGAAGAATTTAGATGTCTTGTTGGCGATGTCATCCGCTTTTGAAGGGTTTAGTCCATATATCTCATCTTCGATGAGACATAGGATGCAAAGCCTTTGTGTTTTAAAAACTTTATTATTAAACAAGTCTTTTGTAAAACATTATAACTTGTGTTGTCTTTTATTATCGAACAACATATGACTTGTATTCTCTTTTACTTATGATGAATGGATGAACATCGTGCTTTTATTCATATAGTTTGTTTACTTATATCGTATGCAATGAAAACCAATCAAGTTCACACCGTCTATATGGGATAGACTTGTTAAACTAGATTGATTCGTACAAACCAACGTGATTATACTTGATATGCTTATATATATATATAATAAGTAATATTATTTATTGATATATATACACATGTTTTATGGATTATTTTGCCTGGGTACGATGGCCTCATCTGCGAGTAGTGGCATTTATGATGATGTCGACCCGATGGAGGTCGCAACGGATGATGAGTATCCGCATGTCATTGAGATTAGCTCTAGTGATGAGTCAGAGCCGGACGAGGTTCCTGACTTTGGGTCTGACGATGAGGACCTAGATGACTTCCAGCCTTTCGCACTACCCGATCCTATCATTGATGACGTCACTATAGAGGACGATGTTTTAGCCGCACCACCCCAGCTCCACGATATCCTTATTATTGGTCACCCCAAGGGCGAGCACCTCATCGAGACTATACTCATTGCTGTGATACCACTTGCTGTTGTCCCTCCCGTTATTGACCTATCCGACGACGAGGACGAGGTCCCCGTCTTCCATGTTGACCACCTAAATGAGGACCTAACTAATGGCGAGGTTATCGATGTTGCTATTCTGGAGACATCGTCTCCGGTTGTTTTGGTTGTAGACATTTCTTTTTCTTCTTCTTCGGACGCGAGCGATCGCGCCACCTCATCGGTCATCCGGGGTGGATGCCACGGACAGTAGCTTTGACACTATCCCGTTAGCCACACCGACTTCCTCACCCATACCAACTCATGCATCCATTCGCACTCCCATTCCCATTCCCACTGCTACACCTCCTGTTACCCCTACCTCTCATCATATCCCCGACACACCTACTTACGGTCTCTCCCTTCCTGTCGATGCCACATGGCCTAACGGCCATTGTTTCTTGACACTCATTCCACAACACGTCGATACGTCTCGTAATTTTACCCATGAGATTCCTGCACCACGCCCCGGAGAGGGTACGTCTCACCAGCCATTTCACTCATTCTCATGTTCCAATTGATTATCTCTCGACCCGATACTCTCCATACCACATGCCCACGTCCGATCCATACCATCCGTGTCACTATCCCTCCTACACCACGGGCGATCCTCGTCCACTCCTTACAACTTCAGGTTCAGATCCTTTGCAGAAGGGTCTGGGAGGTAGAGCATTATGTGGACACTATGCCACCACCACCAGCAGCCTATCGACCACCATCTCCACCACCACTACCGACGTCACCACCACCACCATCACCACCATCATCACCACCACACCTACACCCACCTACTGGTCTTTGAGGCTCGCATACTGACGTTGGAGCAGCGAGCCAAACTTTCTGACCGACATATGTATCGTGTGGAGGACGAGCTAGACCACCTCCATAGCTTGGTCGTTCCTACCCACCCCCATTTCCTCCCGCACCGTAGATTTTTATTGCAGGTACTATGGCACGGGACTAGGATACCCGTTTCTGGTGTTATATATGAAGACTATGTACGAGCTTACGACACTTGAAGACTTATGAGAACCAATGTGGAAGAAAAGATTTTACCTCTTTTATGTATTAAAAACTTGTATGACCGGGGTGATGTAGCGTTGTGTCCTTTTGTTTTTCTATCACAAAAATAATCTATCAAGTTGTTGAATATATGAAAGCTCGGTATTATGTTTTTCTTTATTACACATTGTTGCTTACCTTATACATGTCTTGTTATTGTGGATTGATGATTGGTTGATGTGATGATTATTATATATTTTAGCCGACAATATTTATTTTTAAATATTTTTCTAACTCGTTTGTTACTTGTGATTGGAAGATCATGGCACCTAAGCGAAGAAACATCTGACGCAACACCAAGAACCCCATGCCTATCACTGAGGCAGGGCTGAACTAGCTCCTCGAGGAACGCATCTCACAAGCCATCGCTCAACATGAGGCGAATCGTGTAGAGCACAACGACGGTTCTGGCGGATCTGGCGATCATGGCCAGGGATGCACATCTGGTGGAAACACCACGAATGGTAACAGAAAGTTGTTTTATAACAATTTAAATATTTCATTTCCTATTCTATCCGTGGGTTCTCATAATTCTCATTTATATATATTCTGTCTGTTCAACGTTTCAGGCTGTACGTATAAGAAATTTCTAGATTGCAATCCTCTCAACTATGATGGCACTGGCGGTGCCGTGGCTTTTGTACGTTGGATGGAGAAAACGGATTCTACCATTCGTATGAGTCGGTGTACCGCTAACCAGACAGTGGTGTATGTTACTGGGTTGTTTGTCGATGAAGCGCTTACTTGGTGGAACTTACAAGTTCAAACCTTGGGAGATGAAGCGGCTTACGGTTTAACTTGGGATGAGTTGAAGGAACGTATGAGAGAGAAGTATTGTTCTCGGGATGAGCTTCAGAAGTTAGAAACCGAATTTCAGAATCTTTCTATGGTTGCTGCTGATATCACGGGGTATACTTAAAGGTTCCATGAGTTGTCTCGAGTGGTCCCTTACATGGTCACTCCTGAGTTCAAGAGGATTGAACGGTAGATATGGGGTCTTCACCCCGAAATCAGGAGCCTAGTCACTTCTGCGAACCCACTACTATAACCCACGCAGTTACTTTGGCTGTGAGTCTCACCGAGGATGCGGTGAGAATGAAGAAGCTTACTGTGAAAGGTTCTGAGAAAAAGGAGACTCGTGTGGAGTCTACTAGTGATGGAAAACAAAAATTTCGCATTTCAAGAAGGGTACTCGAGTGAACAACAACAACAACACCATCAACGCGAACAAACGGAGAAAAGTAAACCCACCAAAGGAAGCTAAGGCTTTCGTGTCTACAAATGAAATTAGTGGTAAAGGTTATTCGGGCTTATTACCCAAATGCGATAAGTGTAGGTATCATCACTTGGGCCCTTGCAAGAATGCCAAGTGTGATAAGTGTGGTAAAACTGGGCACCGTAAGGAAACACGTTGGGTAGGTACTGGAAGAGGAAATGTGAACCAAGGTGGTAATGGTAACAACAACCAAGGCGGGAACGAGAATGGAAAAGGTCAAGGATGTTACAATTGCAGAGACAAAGGGCATTATCGGAAGGATTGCCATAAGGAAAACCAAGCTCATGGGAGAGCTTTCGTGATCGAAGCCAGGGATGCACGCCAAGACCCAAATGTAGTCACGGGTACATTTCCTATAAATCAACATTTTGCATCCGTTCTATTTGATACTGGCGCCGACTTTAGTCTTATTTCTATAGAATTTAAAAATATACTTGTCATAGATTCGAGCAAACGAGACGCCCCGCCCCTTATTCTATAGAATTAGCGAACGGTAAATTAGCCGAATAAGGAGAAATTATTAAAGATTGCACACTTGAACTCGGAGGACAAAAATTCACTATCGATCTCTTACCCATTCAATTGGGTAGTTTTGACGTGGATGTCGGCATGGATTGGTTGTCCGACAACCGGGCGAAAGTGGTTTGTCACGAGAAAACCATCCACATTCCCTTACCTAATGAAGAAATGCTTGTAATCCATGGAGAGAAATGGGAGAAACCCTTACGAATCATTAACTGCATGAAGGCACATAAATGTCTTCGAAAAGGTTGCATAGCCTTCCTTGCTCACATGGTTGAAAAGAAGGCCGAGGAACCAAAGCTGGAAGACATCCCCGTTGTGAAGGAGTTTCCTAAAGTCTTTCCGGAAGACTTGCCTGGACTGCCTCCACAACGCCAAGTGGAGTTTCACATCGATTTGGTGCTGGGAGCGGCACCGGTGGCGAAATCCCCTTACTGATTAGCTCCATCCGAGATGCAAGAGTTATCTACTCAACTTCAAGAGTTGTTAGATAAGGGATTTGTTAGACCGAGTTTCTCAGCTTGGGGAGCTTCAGTATTATTTGTTAAAAAGAAGGACGGAAGCTTTCGCATGTGTATAGATTATTGAGAATTGAATAAACTCACCATCAAGAACAGATACCCTCTACTGAGAATTGACGACTTGTTCGATCAATTACAAGGCTCTAGTTGCTACTCTAATCTGGTATTTATCATCAGAATTGACGACTTGAGGATACAAGAGGAAAGCATACCTAAGACGGCTTTTAGGACTCGATATGGACATTATGAGTTTCTTGTTATGCCATTCGACTTAACAAACGCACCAGCTGTATTCATGGATCTTATGAACCGTGTGTGCAAGCCGCACTTGGATAAATTCGTGATAGCATTTATTGACGATATTCTAATATATTAACGATCGAAGGACGAACACGAGCAACACTTACGAGCTATTTTGGAGCTTTTGAAGAAGAAACATCTTTATGCAAAGTTTTCCAATACGAATTTTGGATTCGCGAGGTACAATTTCTCGGACACGTGGTGAACGAGAAAGGAATTCATGTCGATCCATCCAAAATTGAGGCGATCAAGAATTGGGAAGCTCTAAAGACCCCTACGGAAGTACGACAATTCTTGGGATTAGCGGGCTACTACCGAAGGTTTATAGAGAACTTTTCAAAAGTTGCTCAACCGCTAACGTCCCTAACACAAAAGGATAAGAAGTTTGACAGGGGTGAGAAACAAGAGGCGGCTTTCCAACTATTAAAAGATAAACTCTATGACGCGCCTACCATATCTCTACCCGACGGTACCGATGACTTCGTGGTTTATTGTGATGCATCGCATCAAGGTCTTGGTTGTGTGTTGATGCAACGAGACAAAGTTATCGCGTACGTGTCTCGACAATTGACGGTACACGAGAAAAATTATACCACTCACGACCTTGAGCTAGGTGCGGTGGTATTTGCTTTAAAAAATTGGCGTCACTATTTATATGGGACTCGATGTACCATATTTACGGATCACAAGAGTCTTCAACACATATTTAATCAGAAAGAATTAAATATGAGACAACGATGTTGGGTCAAATTGTTGAATGATTACGATTACGAGATAAAGTATCACCCGGGCAAAGCAAGCGTTGTGGCGAACACCTTGAGCCGCAAAGAACGCTTGAAAACTCTAAGGGTATGACCCTTATAAATGACGATACAAACGAACCTCACTACTCGGATTCATGACGCACTCAAATTGGAGAATGTTCAAGCCGAAGCATTACGCATAATGGAAAAACAACTGGTGCCAAAGGAGGATGGAACATTATACATTATGGGACGAATCTGGGTTCCATTCTTTGGCGACCTATGAGCGATTATATTAGATGAAGCTCACAAGTTGAAGTACTCTATCCATCCGGGATCAGAATAGATGTACCAAGACTTAAAGGAATTATATTGGTGGCCTAACATTAAGGGCGATATTGCTATGTATGTTGGAAAATGTCTCACATTCGCCAAGGTTAAGGATGAATACCAAAAGCCATCAGGATTGTTACAACAACCTGAAATTCCCGTTTGGAAATGGGAACAAATTTCGATGGACTTCATTATTAAATTACCCCGGACCTCTAGAGGTCATGACATGATTTGGGTAATAGTTGATCGATTAACGAAGTCTGCAAATTTCTTACTTATCCATGAGAAGGATGGCACCGAAAATCTCACTGGGCTATATCTTAAAGAAATTGTGGCATGACATGGAGTGCCAGTTTCCATCATATCGGACCGATATGGTCGGTTCGTGTCAAGGATTTAGAAATCATTTCAAAAGGCCTTTGGATCTCGTTTGGATCTAAGCATGGCCTTTCATCCTCAAACAGACGACCAAAGTAAACAAACGATACAAACTTTGGAGGATATGTTACGTGCTTGTGTGATGGACTTGGGTGGAAATTAGGATACTCACTTGCCTTTAGTGGAGTTCTCATATAACAATAGTTATCACACTAGCTTCTAGACCGCCCCGTTTGAAACTCTATAAGGACGAAAGTGCCGATCACCGCTATGTTGGGCAGAGACCGGAGACAAACAACTCATTGGTCCAGAATTAGTCCTAGAGACTACAGGCAAAACCACCACCTCCATAACTCACCATTTTCACTTCCAAAACAACCATTTCTAAGCCTTTTCAAGCCATTTCAAGAAGATTTAAACAAGTTCAAGGCATGGAGGTGCACTAGGAAGCATTTTGGAGCTTCAACATCTTCTTACAACCTTCATCTTCTTCATTAGTTTGCTTTCCTAGCCTTGTGCTAGTAGTAAGGCTCTTCATCTCATTTTCATGCTTGTTACATTATGCTAATTGATAGTGTACAACTTGTCATCTTGAACTTGAAAGAAATCAAAGCTTAAAACTCTAAATATAACTTAAAAATTTACAAAAATAAAATATTTACATGTTGATTATGTTAATTTTTGTGAGCTAGTTAGTATGAACTTGATGATTATGTTAAAGTAGGTTGTTTAAATGTTATGATCTTGTCTGAACATGGTTAAAAAAATGATGATCTAACAAGATCATCATCTTCATAAACCATGAACTTAAACAATGAACTTGAAAGTGATTTTTAACAAATATAACTTTTACAAGGAAATAAAAACATGATTTATGATATGAAGATCTCAAAGAAAGGTTTAAAACAAGTTTGTTTAAATGGATGAACTAGGTTAAAGTTCATATAAAATATTGTTAGTTTTAATTAACATGTTAAAGCATATGAAAGTGTTATTATTTTTAGAAGTTTATGTTAAAAATATATATAAAAGTTCGGAAAAATGCAGGTGTTATGTGTTAGTTTATACATGCAAAGTTGATGGTATAACTTGATTTGAGATTGATGATGATTTTTCGGCCTAAACATGGTTTAAAATACGTGGAAAACACCATATTTTAAGGGGAAACTATGGCAAAATTTTTGTTTGGATCGATGTGTCGATCAAACGAGACAATCAGAAGAATTCTTGATCAAATCAGAGGCAGAATTCATTGATTTGATCTTCATTCAGCTTGTAATGCACTTAGAAGTAGATTAATTTTCGTTTGTATTGATTTGATGACGTTTACAGCTTGTTCGACACTTCAGCAGAGCTTCGCTACCGGAATCACAACTGTTACAAATGAAATCCCAAGACACCTATTTATAGATGAACCAGGTCGCATGAACATGCTTCACATGGACTGGCCCAGGTAGTGCGATCTGGTCCAGTTCGCACGAACTGCCCACTTCGCACGAACTGGTCAGTTCGTGTGAAGTGACTTGTTCTGACCTGTTTCCTATTTTTCTCGAACTACGTGTCTTGGTATATCTAACCTATTACAAGACTGGATACAAGACGAAGTCGACAGACATATGCACCAACAAACTCCCCCTTGGATGTTGACGAGTCTTCGGTACGAGTCTTCAGTATGACAAATCTTCAGTATTAATCAGTCTTCTCGCTCTTTCCAAAATGTCTTTCTCTGTAATCATCCTTCAATCTTCTCTCTTTTCTCTCTCAGAATCACAACCTGGTTCAATCCTTTCTCTAATTCTTTTGATCAGGTCTCTTGATTCCTTAAGTTTATCAGCATCAGCAGCTATATTCCCCCTTGGATGTTGATTCAAAATCTGTATCTGGCTTTTCAGCATTAGCAGCTGGCGTGGACAGCAGGATTCGAACCTGGCTTTAATGTCTTCAGACTCCCCCTTTCGATAAGCTGGGATCGTAGTCTGGAATAGCTCTCGTTCTTGGATCGAAACCTGACTCCAACTCTGCTCAGCAAGCTCTCACAGGTTCAGAAACGTCTCCTTGCTCTCCGTAGCAACAAGATCAGAAATCTGGCTCTAATCTGCATATCCTCAGGAGTTGAAACCTAGCTAACCTGCACATCCTCTACCCAAAACATAAAAACCTTATGTATAACAATTTAAATCTTTGCTTACCACTTGAAAAATCAATCTCAAACCATCACTTGATAGATTATGACATTTCTCAAATTTTATCTTCACTTTTCATTTCAAACAAACTCTCCCAACCCTGTTGTTCATCATGTTTAGCACTTGGAATTTTGAAAATCAGCTTTCCAACATCAGTTGTCGAAAATAAGATGAAATAAAATCTTTTTGATTTTTCAAAATTTTATGCTAAAACACATTCTTTTTTTTAGATTTTTTCTTTAATGAAAAGCAGTAAAGAAATATTTACAGACAATATTTTTGTGAGTTTGCGTAAGAGGATCATATCAGTTTTTGACAAATCACTAGCACCGTTGAGCTTTAAACACTTTAAGTTCTAAACAATTCACTTAGATTGTCAGTATACTGATCCACTTAAATTTTCACACAAAGTTCAACTGTTTCGAGATACGAGATTAGTGTTTTAAGCACTTAACTTATTCGTGTGTCCCATCTCAGAATATACTCCCGTATCCAGACTCATATATTCAGTCTTACATGTCACACCCCCAAAATCCACCCGCGGAATACCACCGCTCGGGAGCGTGACTGACCAGGATCAAGCCATCAATCATATCAAACCATAGCAATTAATAATAGAAGTAGTTAATATAAGTCACCATGACATGATTGATGTTTCAAAAACCAAACACTGTTTTAAGTAGCGGAAGCATAGTAAAGTAAATCCAAATAGTTTTACAAGTTATGAGTTCAACATCATTACGATCCATCTGCCCACAACGACCTGCTCTTCCCTGTGCAAGCTCCAAGTATACCTAAGGTCCTGCAAGGCATGCAGCAAATAATCAACAAACTAGTTGAGCGAGTTCACAGAAAGTAAGTTCATTGTGTAATGCATAAGTATAGCTAGTGGGGGCTTCCCATACTAGTGTGTAATAAAGGTGGGGGCTTCCCATGTTCATCCTGGTTAATGAGGGCTTCTCATTAACGGTACTTACTAGACTAACATCCGACCATGTGTTCTTCTTTACCGAGAACAGGAATACGTACAGGGTCACGTAGGCTTTACGTGACGTGCCCTTCCCCGAGGACAGTGGTACGCGTGGGGGCTACGTAGGCTTTACGCAGCGTGGCCTTCCGACCTGGAAGCCAGTGAATGGTATTGGGTTACGTAGGCTTTACGTAACGTGTCCTCCCGACCCGGGAGACATATGGCAAATAATCTGGGTTGCGTAGGCTTTACGCAACGTGTCCTGACTAACCTGAGGACGATGGTCTATAGTCTGGTATATGCGTAAGTACGAGTAATCATTCCATATCCATCATATCCAACCCAATTCCCAACCCGGGAATCCCATGCCTTGGCTGTGTGAACTCACCTTGGTTTGCTCGGCAGATACACAAAGAATATAAGTAGCAAGTAAATGGTCACTCACGTCCTATCATGGTTATTATACGAGTCAGGTTTGTATATAGCACGTATATAGTAATCACGTATAGTCATGGCAAGCATGTACGCACGTAAGCAGATAAGACATAGCATGTGAGGGTCCAATTGTCTAAGTCCAACAATGCCCGGTCCAATAACATAAGCAGCCCAATAATATACAATCCAGATTCCCAATCGGCCCAAGTAGCAAACACATACAAGTCCATTAGCAAAACAGTCCACAATTCAAATCGTTGGGCTCAATAGATTGGGCCCGTGACAGTGAAGGCCCAACAGTGTGCGTGTAAAGGGTGGTCTCGAGTCGCAACGGAGATCTCGAGTCGCAACCGGAGATTACGAGTCGCAACAGCTGGTTGCGAGTCGCAACGGTGATCTCGGTTCATCATGGCCTGGTTACGACTGATCATGTGCTGGTTACGAGTCGCAACGGGACTCGCAACCGTAGTCTCGACTTGTGCTGGCTTGGTTACGAGTGGGATTCTGACTCGCAACTATGGTCCCGACTCGCAACCAGGTGTCGAAACCGCGTATGTAACTGATTTCCATAATTCCTGCATTGACTTATCCGTGATTCTAGCAAACATCTAAGGCAGTTTCGAAATCAGATCAATCACAGAAATTCATCAACAGTTAATTCAGATTTCATGCATATCCATAACAATTCAAGAACATCAAACCGGCAATTTAATTAGTAATCATGCATATGAACAATAGTAACATTCATAACAATACATACATTCTAACATGGATCCCGATTACCAACTCTACCCGATCAAACAATGTCTAACAGCCGATTACTAACTACTCGGTGCTTACATCCAAAACGTCAATTATTGTGATCATGTTTAGCATACATGAGTCGATTAACAAAACTAAATCAATTATCATCCCAATCAATACATTAACAAGAATTCTCGGTTAAGCAACACCAACATACAAAACCATACGATAACCATTTAACAAGCAATCTAATTATCAAGCACTAACCGGTTGGATTGAAGGTAGAGGATCGATTCGTTTCACAAGCTTCAAAGTGTGTGTGTGTGTGCCGTCGGGTTCCAAGCAAGCCGAGAGAGAGCAAAGCTTCTAGGGTTTGTGTGTGTGTGTTTGTGATTTGCAAAAAGTGGTGAAACAAGCCCCTTGTTCCGGTTTTGTGTTGCGAATGGGGAGTGGGCCGAGCCCACTCGGTTGTCTAATGGACCCGAGAACAAGGAGTGGCCCAAAGGGCTTTGTGTGGTCGGTTCACAAACATACGACATACATACACACATAATGCATATAACATAACATGTATCATGAAATCAATTAATCATTCGGATTTATAAAATCACACATCGTGCACAAACGTTACATCAAAGCAAGTCTAAAGTTCGAGTTGTCACATTATCCCCAACTAATTGGAAATTTCGTCCCGAAATTTGGTATGCACTCACTGAGGAAGCTAGGTAAACTGTACTGTTCACTGATTTTCCTGGGGTGTCACATCCTCCCCCCGTTGATCTGGAATTTCGTCCCGAAATTCCGAAGTAGTAGCTTCAGCCTCAGTAGTGGTTGCCTGGTTCCCGAATAACTGGGGGTACTTTTCTGTCATCCTGTCTTCGCGTTCCCAGGTGTACTCTGGGCCACGTTTGGAGTTCCAACGAACTCGGACAAGAGGGATTCTCTTGTGTTTGAGGACCTTCACATCCCGGTCCGTGATTTCAACTGGTTCCTCGACGAACTGCAACCGCTCGTCGATAGTGAGTTCCTTAAAAGGAATGATGAGTGTTTCGTCTGATAGGCACTTCTTTAAGTTCGATACATGAAAGACATTGTGAACTGCCCCGAGTTCAGCTGGTAGTTTCAACTTGTAGGCTACCTTGCCAATCTTTTCTATGATTTCGAATGGTCCGACGTACCGCGGATTCAGTTTGCCCCGTTTGCCAAAACGAACCACACCCTTCCAGGGTGAAACTTTCAATAAAACCCGGTCCCCGACCTCGAATTCCAATGGCTTTCTACGCTTGTCCGCGTAGGCTTTCTGACGGTCGCGTGCTGCCGCCATGCGTTGTCGTATTTGTGCAATCTTTTCTGTGGCGTCCACAACAATCTCTGGACCCGTGATCTGACTATCTCCCACCTCTGCCCAACAGAGAGGTGACCGGCATTTACGCCCGTATAATGCCTCGAATGGAGCGGCTTGAATGCTGGTATGGTAACTGTTATTGTAAGAAAACTCCACCAAAGGGAGGTGCTTTTCCCAGCCGTTGCCGAAATCGATAACGCATGCCCGAAGCATGTCTTCGAGAGTTTGGATCGTACGCTCAGACTGCCCATCCGTCTGAGGGTGGTATGCTGTGCTCATGTCTAATCGTGAGCCAAAGGATTTATGCATTGCTTGCCAAAGTTCTGACGTGAATCGTGCATCGCGATCCGAAATGATAGATGTGGGCACCCCGTGCCTCGAGACAACTTCCTTAAGATATACGTCTGCGAGAGTGGAGAACTTATCCGTTTCCTTAATCGGCAGGAAGTGTGCAGACTTGGTGAGTCGATCAACTATGACCCATATCGTATCGTTCCCACGCTGGGATCTAGGTAGGCCTGTAACGAAATCCATGGAAATTTCTTCCCATTTCCACTGAGGTATCTTAGGCTGCTGAAGTAGGCCAGCTGGTTTCTGATATTCGACCTTGACTCTTGCACAGGTCAAGCATTTTCCAACGTACGTAGCAATGTGGGCCTTCATACTAGGCCACCAATAAGTAGTGCTGATATCGTGGTACATTTTATCCGACCCTGGATGTACCGAATAGCGAGACTTGTGTGCTTCATCCATTACAAGTTCTCGTAAACCGCCATAGAGAGGGACCCAAATCCGGCCCGTTACATAATAGGCGCCGTCTGCCTTCCGTTCCATCTGTTGTCGTGAGCCGCGTAAGGCTTCAGCCTTGACGTTTTCGAGCTTTAATGCTTCTACCTGAGCATTTCGTATCTGTGCTGGAAGGCTAGACTGAATCGTAAGCTGTAGCGCTCGCACGCGCTTCGGTAAAGTGTCCTTTCGACTAAGGGCATCAGCCACCACATTGGCTTTGCCTGGATGATACTTGATAGCGCATTCATAATCGTTTAGTAACTCGACCCATCGTCGTTGACGCATATTCAAATCCTTCTGCTTAAGAATATGCTCGAGACTCCTGTGATCGGTGTAAATCGTGCACCTGGTACCGTACAGGTAGTGTCGCCATATCTTAAGCGCGAAAACAACAGCTCCCAGCTCTAAATCGTGCGTCGTGTAGTTGCGTTCATGAATCTTGAGTTGACGAGAGGCGTAAGCGATAACCTTGTCGCGCTGCATTAACACACATCCCAATCCCCGAATGGATGCATCACAATAAACCACGAAGTCATCTGTGCCCTCTGGCAATGAGAGGATAGGTGCACTGCAAAGTCTATCCTTTAGGTGCTGAAAAGCAGTCTCCTGGGGCTCTCCCCAGCGATAGGTAACACCCTTCTGTGTCAGTAGCGTAAGCGGCTGAGCAATCTTCGAGAAGTCTCTAATAAACCGTCTGTAGTAACCTGCCAGACCCAAGAATTGGCGTATTTCCGTTGGCGTACGCGGTGCAGGCCAGTTCCTGATCGAATCTACCTTGGATGGATCGACATGGATCCCATCCTTGTTTACCACGTGGCCTAAGAAGTGGACTTCACGAAGTCAGAAGTCGCATTTAGAAAGCTTGGCGTACAGCTGTTCCTTCCGAAGAAGTTCCAATATCAGGCGAAGATGCTGCTCGTGTTCCTCCTGACTCTTGGAGTAAATCAGAATGTCGTCGATGAACACTATGACGAACTTGTCAAGATAGGGTTTGCACACCCTGTTCATAAGATCCATAAATACAGCAGGCGCGTTCGTTAACCCAAATGGCATGACGAGAAACTCGTAGTGACCGTAACGAGTTCTGAATGCAGTCTTGGAGATGTCCTCATCCCGGACTCTCAGCTGATGGTACCCAGACCTCAAGTCTATCTTCGAGTAGTAACACGACCCTTGCAATTGGTCGAATAAGTCGTCTATGCGTGGAAGAGGATAACGGTTCTTCACCGTCACCTTGTTGAGTTCACGGTAGTCGATGCACATCCTGAACGTACCGTCTTTCTTCTTCACGAAAAGTACTGGAGCTCCCCAAGGCGAAGAGCTTGGACGAATGAAACCCTTTTCCAAGAGTTCCTGCAGTTGCTTTGACAATTCCTCCAATTCCGATGGAGCTAGACGATATGGTGCGCGAGCTATGGGTGCTGCTCCTGGAGCGAGCTCGATCTGAAATTCAACCTGACGATGAGGCGGTAAGCCTGGTAAGTCTTTAGGAAACACCTGAGGGTAATCACGTACAACTGGAATGTCTTCCAATTTCTTTTCCTTTGCTGAGGCGTCTGTAACAAGAGCCAAAATGGCTGTGTGACCCTTACGTAAGCATTTCTGAGCCTTCAAGAAAGAGATGATGCCCACCACTGCACCACTCTTGTCGCCTTGAACTTCTAGAGGTTCCTGACCCGAACGAGGAATGCGAATAACCTTTTCGCTGCATAAGATTTCGGCCTGGTGTTGGGAAAGCCAATCCATCCCAATCACGACGTCGAAGCTACCCAAAACTATGGGAATGAGATCAATGGAGAAGGCTTGACCAGCTAGGATAAGATTACAACCCTGAACTACGTGCGTGGCTTCTAGACTTTTACCGTTAGCTAACTCTACTACATGTTTGGTGGGTAAAAGTGTTGGTGCACGTTTTAGCAGTTGACACATTTTCACAGACATATAGCTTGTATCCGCACCCGAATCAAATAAAACAGTAACGTAAATATTGTCGAGGAGAAACTTACCCATGACAACGTTGGGATCGTTCACTGCGTCGCCTCGACCTAGCACAAAAGCACGACCACGAGCTTCATTGCCGTTGTTGTTGTTGTTTCCACCGTTGTTGTTCCCGTTGCCCTGGTGGTTATTGTTGTTGCGGTTCTGGTTCAACTGAGGGCAATCGCGTTTTGAAGTGACCTTCAGCCCCACACTGGAAACATCCCCGGTTTCCACGCTGTGGCTGCTGCTGCTGCTGCTGGTTCTGTGGAGCTGATTGCTGAGGCTGCTGATTCTGATTCGCAGGCCGTGGACTCCTACAGTCTTTGGCCTCGTGACCCATCTTAAGGCACCTTTGACAGCGACCCTTGTTACATGGGCCGTGGTGATGCCTGTTGCAGTTGTGGCACCTAGGTTGACTACCCTGATATCTTCTCTGTCTGTGACCACTAGAGGATTGCTGACTGGGACTCTGATAGTGATCGATCTTCTGCTGCTGAGCTTGTGGCTGAACAGATGCTGAACCTTTGCTGGAATCCCCATCCCATTTTCTTTTACTGTCACCAGATGTAGCAGGAGTAACTGAGGTGGTGACATTAGCAGTAGCATTAACACGCTTGGGCAGTTTATTCTGATCAACTGCCTGATCGGTGATACGGTGAGCAAGGCGCTGGATTTCCTGGATGTTTTCGAGATTAGCCGACGTCACGTGGCTCTGAATTTCTGGCGCCAATCCCTTGAGATACAACTCAATGCGCTTGTATGGAGGGTCCACCATAGTTGGACACAGAACGGCCAGCTCATTGGACCGTTTGGTATACGCTTCGATTTCCGATCCAACCATTTTCAAGTTATAAAGCTCATCTTCCAGCTTGTGTATGTCTTCCCGCGTGCAATACTCACGCTTGATGAGTTCCTTGAAATCGTTCCATGGGGTGGCGTTAGCAGCTGCCAACCCTAAGATCTGGACTTGGGCGTTCCACCAAGTCAGTGCTATTCCTTCCAAAGTGCCGGTGGCAAACTTGACCTTGCGAGCCTCAGGGCACTCGCACATTTCGAATACCGATTCTAACTTTTCAAACCAATGGAGGAGTCCCACTGCCCCCTCTGTGCCGCTGAAAGAGTTTGGACGACAGTCCATAAAGTTCTTGAAGGTGCACCCAGGCTGCTGCTGAGCGGGTTGACCTGCTTGGGCGGCTGCAACTGCCGCAGCAATGAGAGCCTCTAGCTGGGCTTGAGTCATGTTAATTCGTGCGGCCATTGATCTTCATAGTAACAAGTAGCATACATAAGAATGGTTCGCGAGTAGGGCGATGACAGAAAAGCGTAGGCATATAGGTGTTCTCATGAAATCAAAGCATGTGTATCTAAGCGTAATGCGAGCAAAGTTCTAAGCAGTTCTAGCAAACAGGCAATAAACATAAACCTTATTACCTAGGATGTCGAGTCTTGCACGTGGAGCGAAGCGTCGTTGTGGATCGTTGAGAGCACTGTTCTGGTTATAGTCCGGTTTTAATAAAAACGTTTTCCCATATTAAAACCAAGTTCTCTATAACCAATGGCTCTGATACCAATCTGTCACACCCCCAAAATCCACCCGCGGAATACCACCGCTCGGGAGCGTGACTGACCAGGATCAAGCCATCAATCATATCAAACCATAGCAATTAATAATAGAAGTAGTTAATATAAGTCACCATGACATGATTGATGTTTCAAAAACCAAACACTGTTTTAAGTAGCGGAAGCATAGTAAAGTAAATCCAAATAGTTTTACAAGTTATGAGTTCAACATCATTACGATCCATCTGCCCACAACGACCTGCTCTTCCCTGTGCAAGCTCCAAGTATACCTAAGGTCCTGCAAGGCATGCAGCAAATAATCAACAAACTAGTTGAGCGAGTTCACAGAAAGTAAGTTCATTGTGTAATGCATAAGTATAGCTAGTGGGGGCTTCCCATACTAGTGTGTAATAAAGGTGGGGGCTTCCCATGTTCATCCTGGTTAATGAGGGCTTCTCATTAACGGTACTTACTAGACTAACATCCGACCATGTGTTCTTCTTTACCGAGAACAGGAATACGTACAGGGTCACGTAGGCTTTACGTGACGTGCCCTTCCCCGAGGACAGTGGTACGCGTGGGGGCTACGTAGGCTTTACGCAGCGTGGCCTTCCGACCTGGAAGCCAGTGAATGGTATTGGGTTACGTAGGCTTTACGTAACGTGTCCTCCCGACCCGGGAGACATATGGCAAATAATCTGGGTTGCGTAGGCTTTACGCAACGTGTCCTGACTAACCTGAGGACGATGGTCTATAGTCTGGTATATGCGTAAGTACGAGTAATCATTCCATATCCATCATATCCAACCCAATTCCCAACCCGGGAATCCCATGCCTTGGCTGTGTGAACTCACCTTGGTTTGCTCGGCAGATACACAAAGAATATAAGTAGCAAGTAAATGGTCACTCACGTCCTATCATGGTTATTATACGAGTCAGGTTTGTATATAGCACGTATATAGTAATCACGTATAGTCATGGCAAGCATGTACGCACGTAAGCAGATAAGACATAGCATGTGAGGGTCCAATTGTCTAAGTCCAACAATGCCCGGTCCAATAACATAAGCAGCCCAATAATATACAATCCAGATTCCCAATCGGCCCAAGTAGCAAACACATACAAGTCCATTAGCAAAACAGTCCACAATTCAAATCGTTGGGCTCAATAGATTGGGCCCGTGACAGTGAAGGCCCAACAGTGTGCGTGTAAAGGGTGGTCTCGAGTCGCAACGGAGATCTCGAGTCGCAACCGGAGATTACGAGTCGCAACAGCTGGTTGCGAGTCGCAACGGTGATCTCGGTTCATCATGGCCTGGTTACGACTGATCATGTGCTGGTTACGAGTCGCAACGGGACTCGCAACCGTAGTCTCGACTTGTGCTGGCTTGGTTACGAGTGGGATTCTGACTCGCAACTATGGTCCCGACTCGCAACCAGGTGTCGAAACCGCGTATGTAACTGATTTCCATAATTCCTGCATTGACTTATCCGTGATTCTAGCAAACATCTAAGGCAGTTTCGAAATCAGATCAATCACAGAAATTCATCAACAGTTAATTCAGATTTCATGCATATCCATAACAATTCAAGAACATCAAACCGGCAATTTAATTAGTAATCATGCATATGAACAATAGTAACATTCATAACAATACATACATTCTAACATGGATCCCGATTACCAACTCTACCCGATCAAACAATGTCTAACAGCCGATTACTAACTACTCGGTGCTTACATCCAAAACGTCAATTATTGTGATCATGTTTAGCATACATGAGTCGATTAACAAAACTAAATCAATTATCATCCCAATCAATACATTAACAAGAATTCTCGGTTAAGCAACACCAACATACAAAACCATACGATAACCATTTAACAAGCAATCTAATTATCAAGCACTAACCGGTTGGATTGAAGGTAGAGGATCGATTCGTTTCACAAGCTTCAAAGTGTGTGTGTGTGTGCCGTCGGGTTCCAAGCAAGCCGAGAGAGAGCAAAGCTTCTAGGGTTTGTGTGTGTGTGTTTGTGATTTGCAAAAAGTGGTGAAACAAGCCCCTTGTTCCGGTTTTGTGTTGCGAATGGGGAGTGGGCCGAGCCCACTCGGTTGTCTAATGGACCCGAGAACAAGGAGTGGCCCAAAGGGCTTTGTGTGGTCGGTTCACAAACATACGACATACATACACACATAATGCATATAACATAACATGTATCATGAAATCAATTAATCATTCGGATTTATAAAATCACACATCGTGCACAAACGTTACATCAAAGCAAGTCTAAAGTTCGAGTTGTCACATTACAGGTGAATGTACACTAATGATATCTGTAAACGGGTAATGCGAGACCATGAGAGCTCAGGTTAGAACTTCCGTTCAGACAAAGAGATGATGGCTCGTCTTTAGGTGTGTCTCGTTTGGGGATCTTTTTTTTAAACAGCACATGATTAGCATTTTTCAATGTTTCATCATTTTTATGCTGAGGGTGGGCTTTATGATTAAAGCAGTGCAGAATATTATACGAGGACTAGGCTATTGCTTCCGCAAAATCAGAAGTCCCGATATAATACCCCAGATATCATCACGCACAAAGTCCTAGTATGTCAGAAATAGAAAGTCCTTCAAACAAGATTTCAGGGCTTACCTATATATTCGAGAGATGTTCCCCACGAAATAAGTAAGCTATTTGATATTTAGGTTTATATCTCGAAAACCATCTACTGAATGTATAAAAACCTACTGACATTAGTGAGACCGTTTATCACAGTTGACTTTCCAAATCTTTAGCATGCTGTGATAGTCCACTAATGTACTATCATTTCCTCTTTTTTCACAACAAAACTCATTTTTGAATTTTCAATGTTTTTGAATTTTTAGATTTTATCATGTTTTTGGATTTTTCAAATTTTCAAAATTTCTAAATTTTTTACTCCCCCTAAAATCAAAAATATGTTTCAATTTTTGATTTTCTGGGAAATTTTGAAAATGAACACAGTAAACTGTACAAACAAATTGACAAACTGATGTTCAAGCAATTCACATCAATTCTCCATTCTCTTGGCGTAAACAATTAGAACTCCCCCTGACAATAAACTATTTTCCCATTATGATTTCAAAACACTTAAGTTTGTTTTAATCAAAATGTGTTTTCCGGAAAATTAGTTTTGTTGAATTCACACACTTGTAAGATCGGGGATTAAATTCATCACTTTGTTCTTTCAACCACTTGAATGAAAGTTAAATCAAGTTCAACTTAATGACCTTGATTAACCACTTTAGGTTCTAATCAACAATACCACTTGTAAATCGAAATATGACAGTTTTCAGCTTGAGAAATCCACAACAAACATTTTCAAGAATGATGCCGATTCATGCTCCACGATTACCAACTTGGGAGCTCCGGCAAGTCAGGTTTTTCAGTTATAGAGATTCTCCCAAGCCTGACGGTCCTTGGGAGATTCTGAGTTATCCTCACTCGGTTTCTTACCTTTCTTTTTCTTTTCATAAAATTTCTTTACCCCTTTGACCTTCCCGCCAACCATTTTTCCAAAAATATTTAGAACTCTAGGGTTAAAGGCTTTTTCGACATCAAATTCTTTCTTTTCAGAATAGAATTGATTTGAAATCTCTATTTTTCCAACTTTTTGTTTAAAATTTTCAGTCCGCAATGGTGGAAAGTTAGCGTCATCCATTGGCGGAACAGAATTTTCACTTTTTAGCTCAACTTGTGGCTCCTCTGACTTTGACGAGTCAGATTCATCGCCAGAAAATGGCTCCTTTGCTTCCGAAGAAACAAACTCATCGCCAGATGAAACATCTGATTTCTTAACAATCCACTTGTGGTTATTAAGATTCACTTTTCTTTTGTAAAAACATTTTGAACTCTCACCAACCTCAAATTTTGAATTTTTGAAAACTTTAAATTGTTTGGTTGGTGATTCATTTTCAATCAACTTTTCTTTCAATTTTTTAGAGATTCCCTGTTTTGTTTGGGTTGCCTTTGGACAGTTCTCGGCAATGTGCCCAACTTTTTGACATTGATAACAGGTTCTCCTTTCAATCTTCTGATTAGCTTCATCTTTCTTCATTCCCTCTTGCTTCTTAGCAATGAATTCTTTGTTCGTCTGCTTCCAGAATGATCTCTTTTCTTCTTCTTCAGAACTTGCTCCTGAAACAAATTTAGTTTTTGGTTTATAAATTTCCTTATTTTTATGATTTTCAGGTGGAATAAAACCTAAACCTTTCTTTTTGAAATTACTGTTATGGTTTGGTTTCTTTTGAAAACCAGAACCAGAACTGTAACCTTTTTTTTCTTGTTTAATCTTTGTTGAACTCTTGAGGTGTATTTTTTAGGTTTTTCAGTAAGATTTACATCTTTTATTTCAGAAATATTAATTTCTGTTAATTTGAAGACCTTGTTAATCATTTCAGTTTTAACACCTCTTATTGGAAATTCTTCATCAGAATATAATTTGTCAGAATCACTCAAAGTATATGCTACTTTGAATGTTTCGTCATTCAAATTATTTTGTGACATCAGAAAATCTTTATTGTAAAACCTTTTGACTTTTTCAACTGTTGGACTTGAAGCGTCAGACTTTGACTCTGAATTTAACTCCTCGTCCTTATCCAACACCTGATCAACCACTTTCTTTATTAACTCAGACTCATGATCAGTGTCAGACGATGTGAATGTGACATCGATGTTATCTGGCAATCCATCTGAAGGTTCAGATTCCCACTTTAAATTGGTTGCCTTTTTGACCCTTTCTGAATTAGGATTTCGTGGAGAATATCCTTCTTCAAGTGGTGGTGGACACTTTGTATAATTGACACTATGTTTCTTACCAGTATCCTTTACTTCAAAGTCCTTCTCTTCAAACGCTTTCATGCCTTCTACTGTAGGGTAAATCCTGTCAATCACATAAGAAGCACATGAGTAACTTTTCAATAATCTATTTACCCTCTCAGTTTCTGTCCTTTGAGTTTCCAATTTTCGTTCAAGTTCAGCACATTTCTCAATGTAATTATTGATGATTTTCTGCTTCGTCATGAACGCTCCATTTAGTGTCTTCATAGTTATCGCTTGTTCACTGCTTGACTTGTTGTATTGATTCATAGATTTGTTTAAAACATCATAAGATTCTTTCAGTCTGTTCATGTTATGAATCAATTTGTTGTTGTGTCTTTTCACAGTATCACAATTTTCACATTTCTCAGGCATCTTTTCTGCATCAGCTTCTTTCTCAACTTTGACAGCTGGAATTCTTTTAACCTGCTTCTTTATCACTCGAACATTTTCCTCTTCATCTGAAAAATACGTTTCAATTTTTGGTTTGACCTTTTCTTCGATCTCTTCTTATTCACCTGCAAAATACAAATTATTCTTATCAGATAAAAATTTTCTTTGATAATATTCGAGTTTTCAAATTTCTTCACTATCATCATCACTCTCTTCATCTGATGAGTGATCAAAGATTGGTGCTTTTTCTGAAGTCCTTTTTGTTGAAACTGGTTCTTCTTTATTCTTTTTAGGACTGTATTACTGAGATTCGTAATAAGCATACGCTAATTCTTCTTCAGCAGTTGAATCTTCAAAAAATTTGAGCAACAAATGCTTTAGAAACTGAAGGTCTGTTAGGATCATAATTGTCCCAACTAAAACCTTTTAGAAGTCTTTCATCATCTTGATCTATCAGACCATAACAAGCTCTCTTTGATGGCTCTTCGATCACCTTCCTAGCATGTGAAGTTTGTGGCGATTGTTGTTGTTGCGGAGCAACTTGATGATAAATCGCCTTTCGATGATAATCATTGTTTCCGAATGGATTTTGAGCTCCACTTGCTTCGCGATTTGTGCATTCTCGCTTAAAGTGCCCCTTTTCCCTGCAACGAAAACAAGTAACTTTAGATTTATCAAAACCCAAAGGTGAAGTTCCAGCATCACGGAAATCATCTCTTCCCGTGATCTGTCTAAACTTCTCAGCTCTTCTCAACACACTAGCCATACACCACTTTATATCCATTAACTCCATTTCCTCAACATCAATCTGATCGTAATCCTCTTTTGTTAACGTAGGATTCCCGATTCTTCCCGCAACCAAACTTTCATAAGACTCTAAAACAGTCACCAATAAAGACATATGACCTTTGGCAACTTCTTCCGAAAAATTCTGACCATTCTGAAGATGTAATGCAATGTTGCATTGTAAAACTTGGCCATTATTGGTTGCTGAAAAATTTGGATCCAATGATGGATATGAAGAAAATCCAGTTTTGTTGTTTGATCCTTGAGATGACCCTCTAGAAGAACTGTTTGCGTTAAATGCAGTTTCGATCTTTAGTGCAACGTTGGTTTTATCAGTCGTACTTCCTCTATAATACAGACCAATGTCCTGTTCACCATTAGAATTCTTCATTTTCCCCATCTTCCGTTGTTCCATCTCTTGAACTTCAAGTTTTTCAATAAACTTGCCAAGCGATATATTCGCAAATTCACCATTTTCTTTCAAAATCATAAGATACGTGCCCCAAACATCTTGTGGTAACGCATCAGCCAACTTTTCAACCCATTCTTCTTTATCTTTCTTGATATCCAATTGCTTCATGTTAACCACCAAATTACAATATCTTTCTATAATCGCTTTGGTGTTTTCATTTTTCAATCCACGAAATAGATCAAATTCTTTTTCAAAAGCGATTTTTTGTTCTTGATCATGTCCTGACTTCCAACAAACTTCGTTTTTAGTGCTTTCCACATTGAGTATGCACTTCCATTGTGTTGTAGTAAAATCAAGATGTCTTCCTTAATGGCTTGTTGCAAAATACTGATCATCATCTTTTCACTTTTGTATTTCTTTTTCTCATCATCACTTAAATCTTTAATAGCAACAATCTCTCCGTCATCATCAATTGGTCTAACATATCGTTGTTCAACACATTCCCATGCATCTAAATGATTCGCTTGGACTCAATTTTCAAAACGTTCCTCCCATCCATTATACTCCTCGATATTCATGAGCTTAGGCGGTTTTTGCATAGTGCCCATTTCATTCTCTAAGTTCACGTTCTGAGCCATAGTGATCGGAGTAGCAAATGCGTTGTAGAATTCGTTTTCCATGATTCGATTTTAAAAGTTCACAAAATCAGATTGTTCAAACGAATTGGTGATGTTTCACACGATCTGGGATTGGTACGAACTGGAGAACTTCAAACGAACTGAACTGGTGTGATCTGACTTAACTCGTGCGAGCTGATTTACTTCGTGCGAACTGGAGAAAATTCACACTTCAAACAACCTGATCACACCAAACCGTGCGAACTGATGGTTTCCAAACGAACTGGCCAACTTTCAAACGATTTGACACAGTCTCAAACGACCTGACCCAGATCGTATGACCTGGAGCAAAGTTTCAAGCGATCTGATGATTTTCAAGCGGACTGGGTTCTCACTTCGTGCGAACTGTTGTATTTTCACACGATCTGGAGAGCAACTCGTGCGAACTGATGATGATGTCACACGATCGGATATGTTTTTGACAAAATTGATCAAGATTTAGATCGAATTAGGTTCTGATTTTTTTAAGGATTGATTAAAACAATGTTTTACATGTTATATAAAAATCAGTCCATTTTATACATGAAAACTCGGTTAATCTTGAGAAAAAGTGTAGAAAATGAGTAGAGGTGAGATGTTTTTAAAGAAAACAAGCTGAAATGGTAAGAACTCCTCCTCCTGAGCTCTGATACCACTTGTTAGGATCGGTGTGTCGATCAAACGAGACAATCAGAAGAATTCTTGATCAAATCAGAGGCGGAATTCATTGATTTGATCTTCATTCAGCTTGTAATGCACTTAGAAGTAGATTAATTGTCGTTTGTATTGATTTGATGACGTTTACAGCTTGTTCGACACTTCGGCAGAGCTTCGCTACCGGAATCACAACTGTTACAAATGAAATCCCAAGACACCTATTTATAGATGAACCAGGTCGCATGAACATGCTTCACATGGACTGGCCCATGTCGTGCGACCTGGTCCAGTTCGCACGAACTGCCCACTTCGCATGAACTGGTCAGTTCGTGTGAAGTGACTTGTTCCGACCTGTTTCCTGTTTTTCTCGAACTACGTGTCCTGGTCTATCTAACCTATTTCAAGACTCGATACAAGAAGAAGTCGACAGACATATGCACCAACAATTTTCTAAAATCCTAATCGTGCTTAAGGTGTAATTAAAAAGTGATTAACATGACTAAACGTGATTAATGACCTTAATCATGATTCGGCAAGTCTTGATGGAAAAGTTTAAGTCCTAAACTCCTAAGGTATTTTCTTAAATACTTAAACATATTTTCATAAGTTCAAAATGGAAACTTATATATATATATATATATCTATTTTATGATGAAAATATATATATTTAGGAAACCCATTTTGTGTATATGTATAAGTGTATTATGTGTATGTATTAGAAGTTAAGAAAAATACTAACTAAATACAATTACACCATAGAAAGAACACCCCAAAAATACTTGGAAGGTTAATTACACAAAATACATATACGGCTAAACATATGTTATATCTCTAAACGCGATGCGGACAATGGACAAAAAGGATATCGGACAAACCGTACATATATATATATATATAGACAAAATAATATATATAATCGAAACCAACACAAAATATAATACGTCGCCAGCGACAACGATCGCCATATCGTCACGACAAAAGCCGGATATATATCACGGAGGACACTTGGTCATTCTCGACACGAAAATATATATTAACGACTCATACGACGAACTCTAAAAATAATACATTTTTAGAACTTGGATAATATATATTTTAATACTCTTAAAATTCCGGAAAGTATAAAATAAATAATCACTAAGTGTAAATACATAAGTATACAAGTATACTAATACGTATAAGAATACGTACAATAATACACTTGGTGAAATTGCAAGATTACGAGAAATGTACATGTACATAAATACGTATAAATACGACATAAATACCAATAATAATATGTACATAAAGTATATACATGGTATACGTATACGTATAAATACGCAAGTACATAATGATGTACTCAAATACATTTGTAGAAGTGTACACTCACAAAGAATACCGTACATGTACATCAACATAATTACGATGTTAAAAATAAATATTTTTAACTGTTATATCTAGAAAAGGATATACATATATATTTGTGAAACAAATATACGCAATCGAACCGAACATACATATACATGTGTACGAGGTTCACCAAACTTAAAAATATATATTTAAAGAATATATATTACACGTAACGAACTTATACCATGCGTGGCATGGAGACGCTCATGGGCTAGGCCCACTCACACCGTGTGGAACACGAAGACTCAAATGGGCTAGGCCCATTCTCACTTATGCGAGACACAAAGACTCTTGTGGGCTAGGCCCACTTATGCTAGTGCGAGGCATGAAGACTCACGAAGGGCGAGTGGTGCAAGTGGCTTCCTCTAAAATGTAATGTTTTTGCTTGGCGTGCCGAGTTAAATCGAATTCCTATGACCGTGGCGCTAAGAAGGAGGCAGATTATGTTACATGATGTCACGTGTCCGCTATGTGATATGGGGGAAGAGACAGTAAATCACTTATTTACCGTGTGTCTTTTTGAAACGATTTTGTGGTAACAGGTTTGTACTTGATGTAAAGTTCCAAATTTGTTTGCCTTTTCTTTCAGATATATTTTAGAGTTCCACTCTCAGTGTCGCTTGAATGAATCGGCTACGGTGGCACTTCAAGGTATTATGATAATAGGGTGTTGGAGCTTGTGGAAAGCTAGAAATGGTTTGAGATTTTCTAATAAAGTCACCGTTCAAAAAAAAAGTCGATTGGATATTTATGGTAACTAGGTCCAAGTATAAGGCAATGTCTTGGGGAGAATGATGTAAATTTGTGAATATGTAATTTTTTCGTTGTAGTTGGGCCGCCCCATTTTGGGGTGTGCTTTTAAAAAGGTTTGCCTTTGAAAAAACAAATAAAAATCTACTCCTTGTTTATCTGTTCCCAAATTTTGGTCCCATGGAATCAATTCAAGTTAAAGATGATTATTATCTCATAAATTAAATTGATCTTTATTCAAAGTTCTACAAAGTAACCTTTTGATCTCTAGCAAATTATTTGTATATATCTGTTTGAAATAACACATATTTTGATTTACAACATGCCACCTAACTAATATAAAAAACAACAACTATCCATTATTTCCCCATCAACAATTGTATAAGCAACCAGACAATATGTAGATGCTAGTATACTTTTTAATAGTATTTGTTAGCAATTACCCTTGTAGGAGTCGCTCAAAAGAACACTATAGACGCAATTAGTTAGCTGATAGATATGAAATGCTTCTAAAGGGATATATAAACGGAGCTGTACAAAATAGTCATTTAGAAGATATAACAATGTTGTACAAAATAGTCATTTAGAAGATATAACAATGTTATAAGAAACATCAACATTCAAGTTATCTTATAAAACTACTTCAATGTTCTACATGATAAGCAATATCTTATTAAATTGAGTGGATAACGCGAGACACGATACCTTTGGGAAATTGACTTGCATTGTTGTTTTCAATCAGAGGAGTTGTGTGCAACCACCCAACATGAGATTTGAAACATATGATCTCCTTTGAGGCATTGAAAAAACTTTGACAACTAGATGTGTTGGAGAGACAGAGTAAAATCTTTACTTCTAGTGTTGCATCATGTTTTCTATTAAACTTGTGCTTTCTACTATAAACTCCTTTTGGGAATGACTCCACTCTCTAATGGCATAAATGACTTCATGTTTAGTTTCAACAAACATCCCTAACTTAATATCATCAGACGCTTGACACCAAACATAGTAGTAGCATACATTTATCGCATTCTTTAAAATCATGTGGGTCAATATCTCCAACTTGTCCATCCTCATCAGGACTCATCGAGTGTATTCTAAAGCATTCCTCTATTATGTTGTGTTGGATATTTATGTCCGGTTCGATAAGTCAACGCTGCCGACCAGGTCTTGACCCGTAAGAGTTACACCGTGGGCAACGAACTAAAATCCACTTAACTAATTTAACTGGTAATTACGAATGATACGCGGGTATTGAACTGAGAGACGGGTACGTGGACCGGGTGAGACAAGAACACTTTTGCATTGCCACTTGTCGCGCACCTAAATCTCGGCCAATGGCATTGCATGCAAAGGATCTTCTTGCCACTTGTCGCGCATCTAAATCTCGGCCAATGGCATTGCATGCAAAGGATCTTCTCACCACTTATCCCTTGTCCAATTGCATGTGAGCCAAGTGTTGAGCATGCATGAGAGTTCAAGAATATAAGAAAGGAGTGGGTGTGGACTTTTGAGAGGCTGTAAGAATTGAAACAAAATACACACAACACACATAAACCCAAAACCGGCGAAGACCTCCGCCGCCGCCGGAAGACCGGCGCCTACCTCCACCGTTTTCCGACCCATTCCCGCGTTTCGATAGTTCGTACAACTAGCACTTGTTCGTTGAACCTCAGTGTCTCAACCGATTATTCACTAACCGAAGGTATATCTAAACCCCCTATGGTTGATGTTCTATTTCGTGTTTGCATGTTGGTGATCTTGTTCCATTACGGGTGCTCCTTGGTATAAAAGTGTTCGTGTTATTTTGCTACATACGCTTCCGTTGCTTAAAATGTATATATAGTTTTAACTAGTTAAAGTTTACTTTGAATAATATATATATATATATACATGTATTTTTAATTGTCAAAAGTGATTTGACTAATCTTTGTAACGAAATAAACACATACATAATATGAACCGGGTTCATAAAAAAAAAGGTAAAATTATACCATGGATATCCTTCAGTGGTATCAGAGCCGATGCTCACCACATGCAAATCGAAACCAGTCTTTTTTTGTCACCGGAATAATTGATTTTTTTTATCTTTGGGTTATATATATATATATATATATATATATATATATATATATATATATATATATATATATATATATATATATATAGGGAGAAGATCATGCGAGAACCACCTCTTATTGCGAGAACCGCGAGAACCAATGTGAACACATGACATTTTTGTAATTAAGTGACATCTAATAAAAAACATGCGCTCCTGTTGTTATTTTCACTCTGTTCATGATCGTCTTTTACACTTTAGGGTTTCATTCGAGATCTTGTATAGATTGACGACGGCGATCGACGACGGTGATCGAGCTCTCCAATTTCACGGCGGCGATCGACGATAGTGACCGAGCTCCCCAATTTCACGGCGGCGGCATTCACCAGTGGCGTTCACCGGCAGCGTTCACGGCGGCATTCATGGTGCATTCACGTCTACATAATCGACATTAACATCACCCAACCACCACAACGAAAACTTCTCATCCGACGATAACCACATCGAATACTCCTCCTCCGACGATGACTCCATCAGCTCTAACGGTAAATCCATAGGTGACATACTCAATTGATACAGCTATTGTATGTTCTTCCATTTTTTGTTTCTGCAACTGTCATATGGCTTCTGTTTTCAGAGGATAAGCTACCATATTCTTCCATTTTTTGGGCCATTTTCTAATACTTACTCTGGCCATATTGTTCTTGTGGTCCAATTTGTCTTATTTTGTTAACAGGTGAGTTGATTACCTTGGTATCTATAACTCCATATCCAAACTGACCAATTGTTTCCCGACAAGTTAAAATTTCAATATTCTTGTTTGATTTACCTTTAATTTTGATAGGTCTCCTCCAAAGTTTCTTGACATTACATTGTCCCAATAAATTTGTGATGCTATTGATCACCTTGTGATGGACCAGATCAATTAGGCAGATCAATTAGGCCTGCTTATAATTAATGGAAATGACTACTGAGAGAGACTTGAAAATATTTATGAGTTTGGGGTTTGAGCACGTCGGGAGACTTTTCTGTTCGGTGTTTGAAGTCTAAGCTACAAACATATATTAAGGAGGTTCCCGAGCAGGTATTTGTGTGGAATAATTGGACACCTACAAAAGTTGGTTTGGTCGGGTGGATATCCCTAGTCGAGAGACTCCCAACGAAGGTGGCACTTAACGCAAGAGGCATCCAAACACAGTCAAACTGCTATGTTTTATGCAGCGATTCCCCAGAAACATGTGAACATATTTTCGTTTCATGTCAGTTCACTCAAATAGTTTGGTCCGTAATTACTCAATGGCGCAAAGGCCCGGCTGCATTTATTTTCAGTCTCAAATATTTGCTGGAATATCATGATCTTGTCCAGGGGTCTGCAAAAAAGAAAAAAGGCGATTTATGTGGTGTCCCTTATCTACCTCTTGAGCGTTTGGCGAATGAGGAACGAGATGGTTTTTAATTAAAGTCAATTGTCGGTGCAGAATGTAGTCGAGGAGTTCAAGAACATGAGTTAGTTATGGGTAAAAAAATAGATCAAAGGAGGTGAGTTTAACTTGGGGGCTTGGAACAATTCTGATATATTTCCAGTATATTATTCTATTTGTTTTTTGTTGTATGAGTTTTCCTTCTATTGATGGATGTAATTGTGGTGTATAACCTTGCTAAATGTTGGATGTAATTGTGGTGTATAACCTTGCTAAATGTTATGAATAATTTTATATTGGTCGTTTAAAAAAAACTTGCGGACATGTAAGCCATTTTCACCCTGTGGGTGGTCTCAGTCATCGGTGGTTGGTTCGAGTTGTTGACCCTTGTGTATAAGCAGACAATGCCATCGTTTCTGAACACTCAATCTCCTGTTATACCACCTCAACATCAACCGCAACAACATCTACAAATTTAGATCAACAGGAGTTGCAATTCATACGTTTTGAGATTAAAGGCATTATACATTTACATGTGTTTCAAAGGTTACACTCACATGATTCACTATTATATCCTTAAAGTGTTTTTCGTAGTTTACTTTTACATGCTTCATTATTCTCTTATCAAGTAAATCACATTTATTTACAATCATACCTTAATAATGCACATGTGCATTATTTTGCCAATACACCATAATCCATGTTTAATTATCAACCATTTTCTTTTTTATCATTAAACATTAAACAAACAACTGGTTTGTTACATAAGTTACTTATATTTTCATACATCATGTAATCCTGCACATGTGCATTATGTTGATAACCATTTGTAATCATCAAAAAATAAACTGTTAACCAACAGTACATAATTATGCACATGTGCATCACATTATTAACACCCAATAATAATCACTAATAAACATTAAACAAATACCTGTTATTTCTTACATTCATTACTTTTATTTTCATATATTACATAATCATGCACATGTGCATTATATTGATAACAATCCATGATCATCACAAATAAATGTGCATTATATTGATAACAATCCATTATCATCACAAATAAACTGTTAACCATCAGTACATAATGTTATGCACATGTGCATAACATTACCGACGCCCCGTAATCATCACTGAATAAATGTTGAACACATGTGTACACACTCCATATACCATATTAATTAGAATGTTATATGTTTTACTTTTTATGTATACATGAACAATTACAACTGTTGTACATTCTACACTACAGGAACAATTACAAATATTGTACATTCTACACCTAATGACATGCTATATTCGATACTCTATGGTGTATGGTGAATCTGAATACAACCATATGGTCATCATTATCAACTGTCGCCGTTACCGTTGATCTTGCCAACTTCTTGTTCTTTACCGCACACACTCCGTCACCTCACCTCCTTTTTTTATGTTTCATCACGTAACCTCCTTTTTTTGAGGTTCCATCACGAGTTCGCTTAATTGTCCGCCTTTTTTTGTGTTTGTTTCTTCTTGCGCACCTGCACTGTTTACATAAGTGATATCATTTAACATGAATTTAATAAAGGGATGCACATGTGCATAAACTCCCATCTGGATCATCAAACATTAATCAACCTTTTTTACCTTTTTGTTTAACCGTCGTGTAATCATATTCCATTCCATCCGGCATTTTAATTGACCTTTCATCCCTTGGTTTCAAAAAAAAAAAAAAAAAAACAGATGCTTTCTTCAATTTTTTTCCATTGTTGATCTACATTAATAAACAAAATAAAATAAAATAAAACGTAGGATCAATAAACATAAATTATCGATGAATATGTGCATTAACTTTAAGTTTATTATCACTATATACATTATGCACATGTGCATCAACATAAACGACCTTATTAACATATTCTGGCAAATTATGCACATGTGCATAGTGCATAATTATGCACATGTACATCAACATGAATGACCTTAATAACCCATTCTGTCAAAGTTTGCAGATGTACATAAATATGCACATTTTCGTATTTCTTTGTTTTGTCCTTTTTTTTTTCCATTCATTTTCTCTTTCCGTTGACAGTTCAAAACAACCCCACTGTTCTTTAACCCCAACAACCCGCTAATTACATCCTCGTCCACTTTATGTTACCAACATCCAATTTAATGACCATCTCTTTCCCTTTAAACTTATGCACCACAAAATGTGACAATTTTGATGGTAAGCTGTCCGTTTTAAAATTCAAAATACTACCAAACCCCATTTTTTTACCTACAACATTCTGTTTTTTAGACATTGCGTCCAACCCCATCAACATTTGATGTGGCAACAAACGTGTCAGTATATACCTCCAGTTGATAGCTCTAACAATTTTTTTTTTACATTCTGTCCTTCTAACAATTTCTTTACTCTCTGTCTTTTCTGCGATTGTTTTAACTATTTGTGATGTTGTTTTTTTTGCTAATTTCTTAACTCTTTTTGATGATATCCTTTCTTTTATTGAACCTGTTTATCCACACATTATATGCACATGTGCAAACGCAATAACACATGTTATGAGATGTTCTTACATACGAATGCACATGTGCATATTAAAGTTTATTAAAAAAAATAACACATACCATCAACAACAGTGTTACCTGCCTTACTGACATCCTTGTCGCTATTGGCTTTTAATGTTGATAACTTTCTATTATTTGTCGTTCGAACTTCAACAAAACCTTCATTTGTTGTTTCCTCTTGTTCCCGCTTGTTAATCCTCCTATTAATGTCCTTGTGCACATCCTTCCTCGCTTTTTTTCACATCTTCATTTATAAACTTAACATGTTTATACAAAGTATACTATCAACAAAAAAACATTAATACAATGAAGCACATGTAAAATATATACTCACAACAAGCAGCAAAATACAAGCATCAAAACAACATGCAGCAAAATACAAGCATCAACGATAGACCCTACATGTATGCAGCTGACTAACCCGAAGATCAACAACTCGGGAAGTAAATACGAATCCCAAAAGCACAGACAGTAAACCCAGTAGCCAGTACCTCGGACATACAGTAAAGAGCGGATGTAATGTAACTATGCACATGTGCATACAGACAGTAAAGAGCGGATGTAATATAACTATGCACGTGTGCATACATACAACAATATTATGCACATGTGCATTCCAAAACAAACACAAACACGTAATCGTATTACATGAACAATATTATGCACATGTGCATTCCAAATCAATATTATGCACATGTGCATTCCAAATTAATCACATACACATAATCGTATGCACATGTGCATTCCAAAGCAATCACAAACCTACGTCGGATGTAATCTATATGAACAATCGCATAATCGGCTGTAATCTATCTACATGAACAAGCACATACATGAACAATCACATACATGAACAAGCACAAAGAACTTTGTATGAAATCGGCTGTAATCTATCTACATGAACAAGCACATACATGAACAAGCACATACATGAACTCTGGCTCTATCTACATAAACAAGCACATACATACATACATGAACAAGCACAAAGAACTTTGTATGAGTTACATAGTATGAACTTACATCGGCTGTATGAACTTTCAAGTTCGTAAATCAATGCAATAACGTACGCTCTTCGTAATATATAAACTCGCCAAATATCGAGTATGACCGTTTTTTTGCCCTAAGTCGATTCGGTATTTGCCCTAAATCGATTCGGTATGGCCGTTTTTTTGCCCTAATTTCGAGCTGGCGATTAATGTGCGGACGGCGATTGAATATCGACGATGATCGTATGGCGAAATTGCTGATAAACTGCTGGAATTGGGAGCTCGGCGATTGAGTATCGGCGATTGAGATTTTTTGGGGAAAAAATCAACTGAATTGGGAGAGCTATGTTGGTTGTGATAGTTGTTGGACTTGAAATTGTACTATAGATCATATTTTAATTAAACGCTTGACGTCCGGGGAGCGCGAGTTTGGAATTTTTTTATTATTTACAAAATTGCCATCCGTTCACATTGGTTCTCGCGGTTCTCGCAATAAAGGTGGTTCTCGCATGAACCCCTCCCTATATATATATATATATATATATATATATATATATATATATATATTGGTCATATTTTATTTGCTGATATTTTGTTGACCAAAATTGCCCAAACATACTTTTGGTTATATTGAATATGTAAATCGGGCCCGACCTTGTGGTTGTGTTTATATTTGGTTTTGTTCATGCTTTTGGCCCGTTTTTCGGCTCAAAGTTGTATTAGATTAGTTTATGGTTTTGGCCCGCTTTGTGGTTCAAAGTTGTAATAGATAAGGTTCTTTGTCTTTGGTATATTTACTTGTTAAATATTGTTGATGTGAAGACTCGAAGCAAACCCGAAGCAAAACCGAATACCAAGAGGAGTCTTGGAGTTGGTGGGAGTTGCTCAAGACAACAAGATGCACTCAAGCCCATCCTTGTGGTTGTTTTGTGTTTTGTGATCGTGACCCCTTTGATCTTGCTACTTGGCTCTAGCAAGATCATAATTATGCCCATATAATTTACGTATTCATTTTTGCTATTATGGTTGCCTTTTATTAAATGTTATCACACTTAAACCTAATACCAAAACACATTCTTAAAAGGTTTTTTTTTTTAAATGAAATCGAGAAAAAGCAAGTTCTAGCAACTTGCACATTTTTATAACCAGTAGAGTTTTATAACATGTTTTTTCTCACATCTTTAAAACTCATAAACTTAATAGTATTCACTATTAACTTTAATTGGTTATTCCAAGTTGCGACAAACTTAGTTTTGTAGGTTATCTAAAACTAATTATCCCGAGAGGTGAAAGGGTCTTTTGGTTATGTCGCAAATTTAATATTTAAATTAAAACCGACTATAACAACCCGATTTGGTAAAAAAAAATTAAAATCAACGGTCTATGCCATCCTACTACTAGTAACACTTGGGGCATAATGCGAACCATCAGTGTTGGAGCCACAACACGACACTTGGTGTCTAGTTTATCCTTCCAAGGTGCAAGGGTTCCGTCGACACATCCGGCCCTTCCACATGTGACCGTTTTAGGACGACTATTACTTTTCTTCTCGTGTTGCGTGCCCCAGCCTTCTCAAGAACAAAGGTGGCATAGATGAGGCCAAACGTATCAATGCAAGGACAAAGGTTGTCCTCGCAGCCTCATAAACCCTGGGAGTTGTGCTTCTCTCACAATTGACAATCGTTGTGAGTCCGCTTAAACCACTCGCTAATGTTGTCACACCCCAACCGATGACGGAAACATCGGGGCGCGGCACTGAGCGAAACAGATTGTCCAGGAGAAATCCATAACAACTAAATTACCAGATATTTAAATATTATGTCCCATACCATAACATACCAAAGTAAATAGTAATTACAGACTAAATATCTCAAGGACAAATAACATGTTCCGACAACTCGGATTTTACTAGATTTGTTTCTAGACTCCATCCTAGCTTGATTTCCAGCAAGTAACAAGCAAAGCATCCTAAACACCTGTCACATACATTAAAATAGAGGTCAATAAACATAGTGTAAAGGTGAGCATACAAGTTTAATAGTATAATAATAGTGAAAGCGAGTTTACGCATAACCAACATGTAACACGTATAATGCGAAGCTAGTAGGTTATCGACAATGAAATATGCACAGACATGACTGCGAGTTCTAGAATGCGCAACACATATCACCACTGTGATACGTGAAGAAATAACCTTAACAACCCCAGTCCACGACAGGTGCTGAGTCCAAACTATAGTACTATCGTTGCTAAGGCGTCAGGCAACAATCACTGTGTAAACATAACATACAAGCATTCATCGAATAACACGTATAGCATGCAGGGCGGTTAGCGTATAAAATGTGTTTGCGTTGTGTGATCGTTGTGATTTAGAATAAGAAACGTATGTAACACCCAAAAGTGCGTAAAGCAAAAAGGGATCGAGTATACTCACAGATCGTGTTTAGTAAATAAACACTCTCTTGAATTGAAAGGAGCGCTTGGAAAGTTAGCCTGATTACAGAATGATAGCATAAGAGATTGAACGGTGTGTAAAACGGTGCAAGTGAAACAAGTGACAAAGGGTTATCCGATCGGATGGTCGTCCGTTCGGATGGCCATTCGATCGGATTGACACTCGTTTGGGATGGATGTGTTTGTGTATGATGGCTTTGAAGTTTTCGTTGTAGCATTTTAAAAACAGAGAAGTATCTCTACCATTCAGGTCGTTCGATCGAACGGTAGTTCGAGTGAATGGCGATCCGTCTGGCGAGACATTTCTTTGGAGAACAAGTTCACAGCAGGATTGTCATTCGATCGGATGGTCTACCGATCGAATGGCAATCCGCTAGAACTAATGATCTTGGAAAATTTTAAAAATGTTGAAATGTTGGAATCTAGATGCAATCCGATTGGATTGCGGTTCGATCGGATAGCAATCCGATCGGACGGCAATCCGATCGGACGGCGATCCGTCCCACAATCAGATCGTTTTGCAAACTTGAAAATTTATTAAGTTTGGGAGTTCTGTGGTTTGCTCGAGACGGTGTGACATCGTATTAAACAACGGAAACTCCATCAGACCCAGGTTACCCGATCGAACAGAAATCACCCTAACCCGATCGGTTTGACTGTACTTGACGGTGGTTCATGCTTAACCCGAAATCGGTTGTCTCTCAGATAGATATCAGATCTTGGACCGACACTTCACTAGGAACGAGTAGAAGGCCTGAACAAGACCCGATTCTATCGGTTTTGAGTGCACTAAGTGTAAAAGAGTTGAAAGAAAGTTGAGAAAAGTATCTTTCAATCCTTTTAACTTCGAAAATGTTTAGATCTAGGTGAAAATAGTGTTTAATCATGTGAAAATCCTTTAGATCTGAGTTGTTCTTGGTGGAATGAGGCCAAAACTTGAAGTTCAAAAGAACTCCATGATGACATCATCCTAGAACACCTCAAATCCACTGATTTCACGGTTAAAAGTGAAGATTCAAAGGTGAAAGTGATGTAGAAGTGTGTATAGATCATAGAAGTACAAGATTTGAGTTGAAAACTTACAAGAATCGTGAGAAATCAAGAGAAAGAAGGTCTGGAACGCTAGTCGAACGAGAGGGAGCTGTCACATCACTGTTTGTGATGTGACATGGGGTATTTATAGGTTGCCAAAAGAGGAAAGAGGAGCAGGTGTGCAGATCGGATGTCACTCCGATCGGATGGTCATCCGATCGGATGGTTATCCATTCGGATGACCATTCGATCGAATGGTCATTCGATCGAGTGGCTCCAGCGAGTTTCGTTTCGTGCGTTGAGCGTTGCGATGCGTTTGAGCGTGTGTCGATTAAGCGATGCGATAGATTTACAATAGCCACACAAATACTATATCTAACATACATTCTTCCTAAATAACTTGTGTTTAGCGTTTGCGATTAGACTGCGTTTGCGATAGAGTTGCGATTGCGTTTCGATTAATCATCACAACATAAAGTAAACATGCACAAGTAACACATAAGTAACACACACACGTAAAACAATATCCAGAACACATAAATTTGAGTTGCGAATGCGATTGTGATGCGATTAGCGATTAAACATGCGATTAAAACCTCGATTATTTATAGATACTCCACGTAATACAACTAAAGCAAACAAATGATAGAATTCGATTACAAGTCAATGAAGTAAAGTCAATAGTTAAGCAAGGAGTGACAGATCGCAATTAGCAATCTTTTCTTCCTTTGACTTTGACTTTGACTTGTACTTTGACTTTCCAAAACACGGGGTATTACAAATGTTGCATGCCCCAGCTGCCTTTAGAAAGAGCTTCTAACCGGATTCTCGTTCCTAATCGTCTCACTTCACTAAATAAGGAAATACATTAAAAATACTAATTAAATAATTTTTTGCTTAACAGATGTCATCTGAAAACAACTCCTCTTTTGCTCTCAAGTCCATACTTGAGAAAGACAAACTAAATAACACCAATTTTCTTGAGTGGCACCGCAACTTGAGAATCGTTCTCAAGATGGCAAAAAGGCTTTATGTTTTGGAAACCCCGATCCCAACCGCACCCGAGAACAACACTATGGTTGCGAAGAAGGCTTTCGACAAACATAAAGAAGATGCCATGGAAGTTGCTTGCCACATGCAAGCCACCATGTCTCCAGATCTTCAGAAGAATATGGAAGACATGAATGCCTTCGACATGATTGAGCAACTCAAGGGCATGTTTCAGAAACAAGCCCGTCAGGAACGCTATGACACCATGAAACAACTCATAAGCTGTAGAATGCAAGAGGGTTCCTCAGTTAGTGCTCATGTCCTCAAGATGAAAGGCTACATCGACCAATTAAACAAACTTGGTTATCCTCTCCAAGATGAGATGGCTGTTGACTTCATTCTCAACTCTTTTTCCAGTCACTATGATCAATTTGTTATGAACTTTAACATGAATGACTGGGTAAAGACAGTGCCAGAGCTACATGGAATGCTCAAAACGGCAGAGATGAACATTTCCAACAAAGTAAGCCAAGTATTAATGGTTCAATCTGGTGGTGTTAAAAAGCCCAAAACAAAGAAGAAGAGTTATAACAGCAAAAGCAAAGGAAAGGCTCTTGTTGCTGCCAAACCTACCACCAACAAGAGCAAGCAAGCTGTGAAAGCCCCTCCTCCAGAAGAGCGGAAATGCTATGAGTGTAACAAGATGGGGAACTGGAAACGTAACTGCCCCGAGTATCTTGCCAAGCTCCAAGTGAAGAAGGCTAATGGAGAGGGCACTTCTTCAGGTATTCTAATATATGTTATCGAACTTTTCACTGTTTTAAGCAACACATGGGTATTTGATACTGGGTGTGGTTATCACATCATTAATGTCTTGCAGGAGCCTGAGAAGTGGAAGAAACTGAAGCCGGGAGACATGGAGCTCATTGTTGGCGATGGGAAAAGAGTCCCAGTTCTGGCAACTGGCACATTTAATCTTACATGTCCTTCTGGTCTTGTTGTTGTTTTGAACAATTGTCTTTATTCACCTGGTTTAACCAGGAACATCATTTCAGTTTCGTTGCTTTTTGAACAAGGATTTAGATATGTTTTTAATGGTGTTGCTATTTCTGCTTATCTAAATGGTATTTACTATTTTGAGGCTAAACCTCGAAACGGTATTTATGAAATTAATGTTAGGCCTAGCAGTAACATATATCACCTTTCTAAATATCAGAAAAATGGTGCTAGTGATTCATTCCTATGGCATTGTAGACTTGGCCATATAAGCAAGGCACGCGTAAAATGGCTCCAAGCTGAGGGGATTCTTGAATCCACCGGAACGGACTCATTTGATGATTGCGAGTCTTGCTTAGCTGGCAAACTCACCAAGGATCCCTTCACCCATGTTGGTGAACGAGTTAGTGATCTACTAGGACTCATACACTCAGATGTATGTGGTCCTTTTAGAACCATGACTAGGAATCACGAGAGATACTTCATTACGTTCATCGACGACTATAGTCGATATGCTTATGTCTATCTCATGAAGCATAAGTATGAAACTTTTGTAAAGTTCAAAGAGTTTCAAAACGAAGTTGAAAACCAACTTAATAGAAAGATTAAAATGCTTCGCTCAGATCGAGGCGGTGAATACCTCATCTTGGAATTTCTCAATCATCTAAAGGAACGTGGAATAGTTTCACAACCCACTCCACCAGGCACACCCCAACTTAATGGCGTGTGTGAAAGGAGAAATCGAACCCTACTAAATATGATTCAGTCGATGATGTGTAGAACAAATTTACCTTACTCCTTTTGGGGTTTTGCTCTTATGACTGCTGCTCGACTCGTAAATCTAGCGCCGACCAAAAAGGTAAACAAAACTCCATATGAGATATGGTATGGTCATAAGCCGAATTTGAGTTACCTAAGAGTATGGGGGTGTGATGCTTACATCACAAGTGACTCTGATGATAAGCTCGACCCTCGAGGCGAAAAGGTTGTTTTCGTCGGATACTATAACCAATGCGGTTATTACTTCTACCATCCTGATGCAAATACGATTTCCATCAAAAGGAAGGCTAAAAGGTTCCTTGAAGATGAACTTCTTAGTCGAGGAAGTGGAAGTAACTTACTAGATCTTGAAGAAGTTCAAGGACTACAAACAACCATTGATGAGGTCGGAACGTCTGAACCACAACAAATTATTGATACCGAATCAGACCCGAACACAAGCCTTCGCAGGAGCATCAGGACTCGTAAAGAACCCGATAGATACCTTTGGCATGTTGAGGGTTCTGAAGTCCTGACAGTAGCCGAGTCTGATGACGAGCCTACTAGTTACAAATCTGCTATTTCTAATCCAGATTCTGCGAAATGGCTAGAGGCCATGGAAGCCAAGATGCAATCCATGCGTGACAATCAAGTCTGGGACTTGGTTGAGCTACCCCCCGAATCTCGGGCAGTAGGGAGCAAATGGGTTTTCAAGAGAAAAACCGACATGCATGGAAATATACAAACCTATAAAGCACGGCTAGTAGCGAAAGGTTTCACTCAAACTCAAGGTATTGACTATGATGAAACCTTCTCGCCCGTTGCTATGATCAAATCGATCAGGATATTACTTGCCATAGTTGCGTACTATGATTACGAAATTTGGCAAATGGATGTTAAAACCGCCTTTCTTAATGGACATCTTTCCGAAGATGTTTATATGGTTCAACCTGACGGTTTTATCGATCCAAAATATCCTAATAGGGTATGTAAGCTAAACAAGTCCATTTATGGACTCAAGCAAGCATCTCGGAGCTGGAATCTTCGTTTTGACCAGAAAGTAAAAGAGTTTGGTTTTGTCAAGAACGAAGATGAACCTTGTGTTTATAGAAAGGCTAGTGGGAGTGCTATATTATTTCTCATCTTGTATGTAGATGATATATTGATCATTGGAAACAACATCCCCATGCTTAAGGAAGTTAAACATTGGTTGGGATCTTGCTTCGCAATGAAGGATCTTGGAGAAGTCGCTTACATTCTAGGAATCAAGATCTATAGGAATAGATCTAGGCAACTTCTTGGGCTAACTCAGAGCACATACATAGATCAAGTAATGAGACACTTCAAGATGGAAAACTCCAAGAAAGGAGGTGTTCCAATGACTAAAGGAACCGTCTTGGACAAATCACAAGCTCCCTCTGAGGACCGTGAGATAAAGCAAATGGAAGCAGTTCCATATGCTTCAGCGATTGGTTCTATCATGTATGCTATGGTATGTACTCGACCAGATGTCTCGTATGCTTTGAGCATGACCAGCCGTTACTAGCAGAGCCCTGGGATTGCCCACTGGACTGCAGTTAAGAACATCCTGAAGTACTTGAGAAGGACAAAAGATATGTTCTTGATATTTGGAGGAGTCAATGAGGGGCTCACTGTAAGATGTTACACTGATGCTAGTTTTCAAACTGATCGAGATACCTCTCGCTCACAAACGGGTTTCGTGTTTACTCTCAACGGAGGAGTTGTCTCATGGAAAAGCTCCAAGCAGAGTGTTGTAGCTGATTCCACCACAGAATCTGAGTACATTGCCGCATCGGATGCCGCAAAGGAAGCTGCTTGGATGAAGAAGTTCATAACTGATCTCGATGTGGTTCCAAGTATCATGAAACCCATCTAGATATTTTGTGATAACACAGGTGCTATTGCTCAAGCCAAGGAGCCTAGATCATATCACAAAGCCAAGCACATTTTGAGAAAGTTTCACTACATACGTGAAATTGTGGAACGTGGAGACATTGTTATAAGCAAAATTGACACAGATCAAAACTTAGCTGACCCATTTACTAAGCCAATGACTCAAGAGAAACATGACCGTCACATGGACGCTATTGGGCTTAGATTAGCTAGTGAAATGTTTTGATTTAGTATTTGGATGTACGAACATCAAACAGTTGTATTCCTATATTCATTTTGATTTACTAGTTAAATGAAATTCTTGAATCCTACAACCGTGTTCGATTTTGATATGTTTAATCCATGAATCTTGTATTCTAAATTACCCGTAGTCGGTCAGACTCGTGGGAACGACTCTGAATTAAGACTATTCTGATTTTGGACTCAAGTAATTGACTTCCAAATTCACAGGCTTCATTATGAATGACGCTGGATGTAACTCGCATCAAATCATCTTCATGGATCTTAGTCATAAGATGTTTTGATTTAGGCATACTCATTTGGTATCCTCTGACCTGAGATACATATTAGAACTTTCGTTTACTAAAGACTATTATTTGATCAGTGTCAACCGCTGTCGCGTAACTGCCAGTCATAAAGGCATTGGTTGGGAACGGTTCTGAAGTTCAGTGGGAGTTGTATGTAGTCAAGATGGAATTCTGTACTCTTACATTATATGTAACAGTTAGACATCGGGGTGCCCTCGCTGATTCAAACTTGTGAAGTGTAAGGCCTTACCCAAACTTACTGTATGTTTGATTGGACCACTTTGATTCTTGAACGAGAACGATAATGATTGAACGCCATATGAGATTGAATCAGATCCATGTCTCATTGTTCAATTGATGTCTTTTACAGAAAGGATAGATGACAACGATTGCCATAAGTCTATTGTCTTCAAGTAGCAAGCTGTTGCTGAAGGGAAGACACCTTGGTTAGTGACTTTAAAGTGTCATGACCTGTTGGGGGCAGCTATGTGTAGCTAGAGCACCGCTGGCTGTCTGCGTTGAGATCTTATCAGAGACCGTCCAAGTGGGAGCTGTTAGATATTTATGTCCGGTTCGATAAGTCAACGCTGCCAACCGGGTCTTGACCTGTAATAATTACACCGTGGGCAACAAACTAAAATTCACTTAACTAATTTAACTGGTAATTACGAACGATACGCGGGTATTGAACTGAGAGACGGGTACGTGGACCGGGTGAGACAAGAACACTCTTGCATTGCCACTTGTCGCGCACCTAAATCTCGGCCAATGGCATTGCATGCAAAGGATCTTCTTGCCACTTGTCGTGCACCTAAATCTCGGCCAATGGCATTGCATGCAAAGGATCTTCTCACCACTTGTCCCTTGTCCAATTGCATGTGAGCCAAGTGTTGAGCATGCATGAGAGTTCAAGAATATAAGGAGTGTGTGTGGACTTTTGAGAGGCTGCAAGAATTGAAACAAAATACACACAACACACACAAACCCAAAACCGGCCAAGACCTCCGCCGCTGCCGCCGCCGGCCAGGACCGCCGGCCATCGCCGCCGCAAGACCGCCGCCTACCTCCGCCGTTTTCCGACCCATTCCCGCGTTTCAATAGTTCGTACAACTAGCACTTATTCGTTGAACCTCGGTGTCTCAACCGGTTATTCACTAACCGAAGGTATATCTAAACCCCCTATGGTTGATGTTCTATTTCGTGTTTGCAAGTTGGTGATCTTGTTCCATTACGGGTGCTCCTTGGTATAAAAGTGTTCGTGTTATTTTGCTACATACGCTTCCGTTGCTTAAAATGTATATATAGTTTTAACTAGTTAAAGTTTACTTTGAATAATATAATGGAGAGTTCAAATGAGAAGAATTTTTTTGTAAGAAGAAAAAAGAAGAAATTTTAACCAATAAGAATGCTTTATTTTACTTCATTTAATATAAGTATTTAATATTAATAAGGGTACATTCGTAAATCTATATAGATCATTAATTTGTAGTTTTCCTCTTTAATAGCTAACTACATTAAATTTTTTGTAACTTATCTTCAAAATATATATCTTTTAAAAAAAAAGATAAAATAATTTAAAGTGTAGGATAAATTACAAGGTGTATAAGATAAATTACGAGTTATGTAGGATAAATTTCAACGTTTAGGATGAATTTCGAAATATGTAGGATAACTTTTGATGTGTGTAGGCAAAAAAAATTAGTGTGGAGGATGATAGTCTTTATGACTAATTAATTAGCCAAAGATGATAATAAATAAAATAAATAAAAAAACTATTTAATGTTTGACAAAATTACCCTTTGTTCTTTTTCTTCTCAATTTAATTTTCTTCCCAAATGAACCTTCCCCAATAATATATATATACATGTATTTTTATTTGTCAAAAGTGATTTGACTAATCTTTGTAACGAAATAAACACATACATAATATGAACCGGGTTCATAAAACAAAAAGGTAAAATTATACCATGCATATCCTTAATGTTGGACACGATGAAGTTTATTCTCCTTCACGAATTCAGTATCTTAGTATTCCATAGGATCGGTACTTTGTTTTTCAATGGACAGTGACTACATTTAAACATAAGCATGATCCCAATAGTCTTCATCTCTCACAACTAAATGCTATCCGTTTTTAAAGTTTCTTCACTCCATATATTTGCGACATTACACATCCCTTGAATATTTGCAACATAATGACATACTTAAGCCTAGGGGTGCCAAGCCCGACTAGGTTCGAGGTCAAGCTCGTTTAACTTATGAAAGCTCGAGCTCAACTAGTAGGCAGTATACATTAATCACCCTTAATAATTTCATTTTGTATTTAACACTCGATATAAATTTACTATAAAGAGATGGTCTATAGCCATGACGCAAATGTAAGAATATTTAGTAAGGAAAAAAAATGAGAATTAGTGAGGTTGTGAGATAGGAAAGTAAGAAAATATTTGTGAGAAAGAAAATGAAATTTTTAGGGCATCTCCAACACATAAAAGCGGACGACGCTATGTTGATAGATGGTAGCGTTGGAGAAGCCGTCCGGAATGTTATGTTCGTGCAAATGTCCAGAATTACAAACGCAAGCACACGAGTCGAATTGGCCAGGCCCTCCATACACAAACAATATATTATGTAATAGCATTGTTTTAGATTGTGCTTGAAAGTGGACACAACATTGGAGAGAACATGAGTATGTTTGAAATATAAGTGGAAATTTGATATAACACATTTGAATGTCTTATTTGAGTTTTGCACCCGTATATGAGTCCAAGATCACAACCCGGAAAGCATAGTTCAAAGACTAAAACACAATAGTTTTAATAACTCAGTTGATTCCAAAACTAGATACGAACCCATCTCCATTCTTGTTTTCATCAAGGAATATTAATTTTACTTGTCAATTGTTATTTCTTAAGACATCTATGTTTTATCGTCACCTTGTTTCTGCCGATCTCAAAAAACAATGCAAGACCAAGTCAAGCCTTGTGTACACATTTCTAATCAAGATTGTGCCCTCGGTACGATCGTTATAACTAGCGCGTGACATGACTTCAAAAGGGTTAATCTAGTCACACAGTGCAGCAACCAAAATGTTTAACATGGACATCGTTTCCCTCAAAGATTTTTAGATTCTTGTTATTGTGTCTTTGGAAACTATGAACATCTGTCTTTATTTATCATACGATAAGCCCGACTCAAATCACATGATTCAAAATACCGAACCCACTGCCTAGTATTTCAAGATCTTGACCATGGACCCGAATCTCAGGGGATTACTATTCGCCCTCACAGTTTTAGCTCTCTCTGTCAATGTCACCAGTAGGAAGGATCTTTCAGCGGTAGCCCAGAACGACACTGCATCCGCCCCGTCAGCAGATAACACGCATCATGAAAAAAAAGGGACTAGCACTTTGTTTATCGTAGAGATTGTTCTTGTAATAGCATTACTCGGCATGATTGTCTCTGTGGCGATTGTGAAGGTTACAAAATCAATAAAGAAAACGGAGAACATGAAGAACAATCTCCAATCTTCCCCTAAAACTTCCATTATCATGAGCTTGACAGAAGTCAAACAAGAAGAAACAAGTCAAGATCTTGTTTTCTTTACAGAAGAAGAGCATCGGTTTAAACTAGAAAATCTTCTTGATGCCGGGGCTGATTTGCAAAACCAAAACTTCTGTAGCAGCCTTTACAGGGTTCAGCTCAACAACAATGGTGATTATGCGGTCAAAAGATTGAAGAAATTACAGGCGTCAAACGCAGAATTTGCATGCACGATGGCGAAAGTTGGGAAAATAAACCATCCAAACATTCTACCTCTGGTGGCTTATAGTTGTCAAGGTGAAGAAAAGCTTTTAATTTACAAGTATCAGAATAAAGGAAGCCTTCTCTCCCTCATGGAAAGTAAGTCACCAGGCAATGCATCATACATTCATACGACAAATCGACCATCTTTTTCTTGTAAACTAATATTTTGTTGCGTGCAGGGTACGTCGAGGGGAAACGGGATTTCCCGTGGAAACTTCGGATGTCTATAGCGGTTGGTATAGCAAAGGGTTTGGATCATATATACAAAAGCTTTGAAGACTCAGAGATCATTCCACATGGAAATATAAAGCTTTCCAACATTCTTCTAAACGAAAATGAAGAACCACTAATAAGTGAATACGGGTACTCAAGTGTGCTTGATCCAAAGAGTGTGTGTTTATTCAAATCCAACGGGTATACAGCCCCTGAGAGATCTTTATCAGAACAAGGCGATGTGTACAGTTTTGGGGTGATCCTTTTGGAACTGTTAACGGGAAAGATAGTGGACAACAGTGGATTAGATCTACCAAAGTGGGTGAAAGCAATGGTTAGAGAAGAATGGACAGGTGAGGTTTTCGATAAGGAGATCGCAAAGGTTGGAATGTTTGGTTTTCCTTTGTTAAACATTTCACTTAAATGCGTGGCTCATTTTGCTGAGAATCGACCTACAATGGCTGAGGTTTTAGAGTCGATCCTTGGAGTTGTTGATGAAGATCTTTCGTGTTCATCAGAAGAGTCCACCCCTCGAGATGGTCGCGTGCTATATTCAGTGGCAGAGGAGGAGGGTTGAGGATATCGGTTTTTAGTTGAGTTCTTTTTAGTTAATTTATTTATGTATATAGAGAAGCAGTGACGAGTTCCTACTTCCTAGTTAAGTAATTCAGTTGTCTAGTTCATTCGAATTCTGCTAAAGCTCAAACGAAATCTAAAGTTACATAAAAGAAGCTTTAAGGGTTGGGTGTTAAAGATCCGGGATATAATAAAATTGACATTTCAGTTCCTTGTGTACCCTTTTATTGTACATAATTGTGTCCCAAGACAATAGTTTGTTGTTTCTAAGCTTAAATTAGGATTTTTCGTCATCTGAATTGGAGCATGGTGGTCCAGGAACCGAGTCAGCAAAGAACTCTTCCACTAAAAGAAAAAAAAAGGATAAGTGTTAAATTTCCACCATTATTATAAATTACAAGAATAAGTATCAAGAGTTTATAAATAAAAGAGTAAAATGTCATTTTCGTCCCTGAGGTTTGGCCAGTTTTGCGAATTTCGTCCAGCGATTTGTTTTTCCATGTCTGGATCCAAAAGGTTTAAAATCTTGCCATTTTCATCCGGCTCGTTAACTCCATCCATTTTTCTCCGTTAAATCAGGGATATTTTCGCCTTTTTTGCTAACTTAAAAGGCAATTCGGTCTTTTTCACTTTATGTAAAAAGACCGAATACCCCTAAAAGACCGAATTGCCCTTTAAGTTAACAACAAAAACGGAAATACCCTTGACTTAACGGAGGAAAATGGATGGAGTTAACGAGCCGGATGAAAATGGCAAGATTTCGAAACTTTTGGATCTAGATGTGGAAAAACAAACCTTTGGACGAAATTCACAAAACTGGCCAAACCTTAGGGACGAAAATGGCATTTTACTCTAAATAAAAAAGCAGGGATATATAGTTTGTACCAATGTCCTCTTGCTCAGGGGAATCGAGCAATATATCCGAATCAGATGGAAGAAAAGGGGAACCAGGGTAGTTTCCAAGAGCTCCTAAATCTGAGGACAATCAATTCGAAACTTTAATCAGTTAAACAAAATAAAAAAAAAAATTACAAGCTAGTAAATTAGTGATATGATGTACCTCCCAAGTTCGACAGATCAGCTGTTAGATCCGAAAGACTAAAATTCCAAGGGATATTGCCAAAAGGTCTAGAAGTTCCATTATCAGGCGGCAAATGCAACCCTACAGAACTTGCCACATCAGATGGAAAAGCTGAGTCAAGAGCTGACGTGTCAACGCCCATTCCCGATATTTCAGATGCAGTAAAAGGGAAATGGCCACTGGATGCAACTGATGTAGGACTCATCGGCATATCTGATATGGGTGAAATGGCCCCATTTACTGGAACCGCAGGCGCCACATCAGCCGCACTATTATCTATTCCCATAGTTCTGCAAAGATAAACACGTTGAAAAAGTTACAAGCTTGACGTTGAAAAAATGACAAATACATAAAAAAGAGATTGATATGAACTCACTCGTTTCCAGAGTTGACCCTCATAGGTTGGAAGTTCCTTGGAGCAGGGACTCCATTGACCACATGACAGTTGGAAATACCCATGGGATTCATATGAGGTTGACCCGTAGCCGCCATTGGAGGTTGTGGTAGAACAGGGTATCCCATTGGTAAGTTGTTAACTGTACCAGAAGGAATGGAACTGAATAATAATGATAATAGTTTAATTAGAGTAAAATGCCATTTTCGTCCCTGAGGTTTGGCCAGTTTTGCGACTTTCGTCCAAAGGTTTGTTTTTCCGCATGTGAATCCAAAAGGTTTGAAATCTTGCCATTTTCATCTGGAATGTTAACTCCATCCATTTTTCTTGTTAAGTCAGGGGTATTTCTGTCTTTTTGTCAACTTAAAGAACAATTTGGTCTTTTTCAGCGATATTTGGTCTTTTTATATAAAGTGAAAAAGATCGAATTGCCCTTTAAGTTAACAAAAAAGACAAAAATTCCTCTGACTTAACGGAGAAAAATGGATGGAGTTAACGAGCTGGATGAAAATGGCAACATTTCAAACCTTTTGGATCCAGATGCAGAAAAACAAACCTTTGGAAGAAAGTCACAAAACTGGCCAAACCTCAGAGACGGAAATGGCATTTTACACTTTTAATTATGTTTATGTGTCTAATAACCAAGATTTTACCTGGCATGGGATGGATGCCATTTTGTATGGGAGCAAGAGGAAGCTTCGGTTGCATTGGATACTTTGTAAGACGGTATTGATGTTCAAGCAAATGATTAAACAAGATGATCTGCTTCTTTAGTTTCAGCCTTATGTAATATGCTCTAAAAAAGTCTGCATTTTCTTCTTCTAATTTCTGCCAAACTGTCTTCCAAAGTCAATTCTAGTCGTACTTGAACTTAATACAAACTCAAAATGCATGGAATACTTTGTGTACCTAAAGTTGTAAAGCCAGGATCTATCCTCGCACGATTTAGCAAAGTTTTCACGACCTCATCTCGGTTCATATACAGTTGCAAACAGCGTTCTATCAAGTTCTGGACCTACAACAATTAAGGATACAATCAAGATCTGCATAATCGGAACTGTTTTTATAATTAAAGAGAAACTACTTGTACAATATTCCTTACAAGTTCGATATCTTCCCTAGAAACTTTTCTGTTGTCATTGCTTGAAATGGAGGCTGAACCAGTGTCAGGAACAGGAGTGTCTGTCGCATTGTTATGTTGGTCACTTTGGGACTCGTGTGAAACTTGGGTTAAGGACTGTATTTCTGGCTTAGTTTCCTGCATGGTTTTTCAAAAGTTAGTATATAGCAGTTACACAGTAAGTTTGAGCCATTAACTTTTTTTTGCTATACACTCATAATAATCAAACAAATAAGCCCCATTATAAAATATAGAGTAAAATGCCATTTTCTTCCATGAGGTTTGGCCAGTTTTGCGACTTTCGTCCAAAGGTTTGTTTTTCCGCATCTGAATCCAAAAGGTTTGAAATCTTGGCATTTTCATCCGGCTCGTCAAATTCCATCCATTTTTCCCCAATAAGTCAGGGTATTTCCGTCTTTTTTGTTAACTTAAAGGGGTATTTCCGTCTTTTTGAATACTTGTACATTATGCTAAATGCTTGTACATAAAGTGAAAAAGGCTGAATTGCCCTTTAAGTTAACAAAAAAGACGAAAATACCCATGACTTAACGGAGAAAAATGGATGGAGTTAACGAGCCGGATGAAAATGGCAAAATTTCAAACCTTTTGGATCCAGATGCAGAAAAACAAACCTTCGGACGAAAGTCGCGAAACTGGCCAAACCTCGGGGACGAAATAAATGGCATTTTACTCTAATATATATCCTCCTAATTTGATATGTTTTGTCTAATAAGGATGAATTAGGAGTAGGAGGATATATTTATATATCATTATCCATACGATATATCCTCCTAATTTGATATGTTTTGTCTAATAAGGATGAATTAGGAGTAGGAGGATATATTTATATATCATTATCCATACGAAATGGGAACCTGATTGTTCTTCATCTCAGTAAAATGCTAGCTGAAACATCTCCACAAAGGCACAAACTTTTCTTCCCCAGGCCAGCTTGATCAGATCTGTTAATCCTTTTCTCTTAGAAGTATAAGATATTTTCGACAAATTTCAACCTAAAAGATAACAAAAGAGATTTATTAATATACTATCTAGCAACTCACTGAAATTGAGTCAAATCCAGAAGATCCATACTGCTGATTTTGTGGCCAATCTAACTACAACTTTGTTACATTGGTCAATTTCTAGTGCCTGTTTTTCATAGATTTATACAGCAGAAAGAATCATACTCTATTTCTATTATATTATGGGTGTAGAATTTACTAATTTAGTGTACTAGGCAATACTTTCTATTTCTGATCAGGTTTGAAAGTCAAAGTCTGCATCAATGCTCAATCACAAAAGCAACATGATGACATCCAATCCAAGCTGATTTCCTTATTTTGGAAAGAGTACAATTACAGAAAATAGCCAAACTGAACTAATAACAACATTTAGTCGAATTTATGATTTAAAATCCGATTCTGAACGCGAAATCCAGCAAGAGAGATAATCCAAACTACTGATTTTGGGGCTATATAACGACAACACTAGCCAATATCTACATCCTGATTTTCATAGATTTTAACAGTAGTACTAATCCTACTCTATTCTAATTATAGCTATAGATTTTAGTGTACTAAACAATACTTTCTACTTCACATCAGGTTTAAAACTCTGCATCGATGCTCAATCACAAAAGCAACATGAAATTATTAACGACATCCAATTCAAACTGAAATCCTTATTTTAGGAACAGTACAACTACACAAAATCGCTAAACAACTGCACAAATAACAAAATCACATCAAACATACGGTTAAAAAATCTGATAATGAACGCGAAATCCAGCAAGAGAGATAATCCAAACTAATGATTTTGCGGCCAATTCAACAACATTAGCCAACATCTACTGCCTGTTTTTCATAGATTTTAACAGTAGAATTAACCCTACTCTGTTCCAATTATAGCTATAGAATTAAGTGTACTAAGCAACAGTTTCTAATGATATCACAAATGACATCCAATTCAAACTCAAATCCTTATACTATAAACACTACAACTACACAAAATCGCTAAACAACTGCACAAAGGCAACTTGATGACATCCAGTCCATGCTAATTTCCTTATTGTGGAAAGAGTACAATTACAGAAAATAGCCAAACTGAACTAATGATTAAAATATCCGATTCTGAGCGCGAAATCCAGCAAGAGAGATACTCCAAACTACTGATTTTGTGGCTAATTTAACGACAAGACTAGCCAATATCTGCATCCTGATTTTCATAGACTTTAACAGCAGAACTAATCTTACTCTATTCTAATTATAGCTATAGAATTTAGTGTACTAAACAACACTTTCTACTTCATATCAGGTTTAAACTCTGCATCAATGCTCAATCACAAAAGCAACATGAAATCATGAATGACATCCAATTCAAACTAAAATCCTTATATCATAAACACTACAGCTACACAAACTCGCTAAACAATTGCACAAATAACCAAACATCAAACATACAGTTATAAAATCTGATTCTGAACACGAAATTCAGCAAGAGAGAAAATCCAAACTACTGATTTTGTAGCCAATTCAACAACAACATCAGTCAAGTTCTACTGCCTGTGTATCATAGATTTCAACAGCTGATTTTAATCCTACTCCATTCAAATTATAGCTACAGCATGTAGCGTGCTAAACAACACTTTCTACTTCACATCAGATTTAAAAATTAATGCTCAATCACAAACGCAACATGAATGACATCAATTCAAACTGAAATCCTTATAAAAACAGTACAACTACATAAAATTGCCTAAATAACAAAACCTCATCAAACAAACAGTTACAAAATCCGATTCTGAGCTCAAAGTCGAGCAAATAACCGGATCTACACACACGAAGAAACTAAAATCGCCGTACATACAAGTTTAACAGCATACAGTACAGATCGATTACACAAACAGCAAACGGAAACATATACGATGAACAGTGAAGTATAAACGAAGAAGAATTCCGGTGAAAGTGTGAACCTGACGGCGGTAGGTGTGGCCGGAGAACAGATCGCCGGTTAGAGTGGTGGAGGCGGTTGAGATGTTAAAATATCAGCAGCATGAGTTAACCGTGAGTAGAGTACATATGGGGGAGAAAATGTCAACTATTGGGATGTTGGAGGGGTGTTTCGTAATTTTGGGAATTGATTTACGTATCTATCATACCATATAAAATATCTGCTTTGGGATTAAGTTTCTTCTTATGTAATTATGTTAGTTATATGTGGCAAAAAGGTGTTTTTCTTTATTCTTCTTTTAGTAATTAGTAATTAAATTAATTATTATTTAATATTAATTGTTGGATAAGTTTCATGTGTAAAGTTATTTAACCCCTTTACAACTTTATTAAAATCATAGCGTGATTATAACTTGTCTTAAATTGCTAATTTGTTTGGATAAACATGTTAAGGGGTGAGGGTGGTCACTAGTGATAGAATTCCATCACTCACAAGCATCCAATCAAGTTTCGCCATATCATCAACCATTTTTCCATCACTCATAACTTTTTTAGTGTCATTGCCTATCACTCACAACACCCAAAAATAAATCCCCATGTTCCCTCACAATTTCCATTTTCCACGGCGTGATAAAATCCACGCGTGGAATATTGCACGCGTTATAAACTTGAGTGGCGGTGGTCTTCAGAATTGTTCCACGCATTGAAATATGCTATCACGCATTGAAATATGCTATCACGCGTTGAAAAGCATCCGCCCCCACTCCCCTTATACGGGTCATGAAATATGATTGGGTCATAGGTGTTTCGATGATGTCATATGTTATCAATTTCAATTTGTTAATCAGTTAACCAGATACAATTAATACTTTGATACATGTGTAATAAATTTTGTATCAAGCTATTGAATTCTTAAACATACATAAAAAAAACTTCTATTTGTTTAATCTATGGGTTGACTATCAAACATTCAGACATAAATGATGATTAAAGGGTAAATAAACCAATTCGGTGTATTTTTGCTCCCCAACCCCCATCCTTTACATAAAAGGAAAAATATAAAGAAAAAGAAGAAGAAAAAAGGAATTCGCAAACGTAGGGATTGGTTGGGCAGTCTACTTGATGGGATATTTGATTAACATAGGCTGCCAACTTACATATATGTTAAGATGTAACTATTTATGAACAAGAAAATATTCACGGGTATGGGTCGGGTATGGGATTAGGTGATACCCGACCTGATTACCCGAAACCACATACTCTTTTACCCGATCATATACCCTATTTTTTAATTTTTATTTTCCATTAACTCTTGTCTATTAGTGATTTATTTTAGTGTGTTAATAATGTGAAAAAATAACTTTTCTTTTAGTATATGCATTTGATAAGAGTCTTTATATTTTGTATGTTGTGAATTATATACACGTAGGGGGGGGGGAGATAGTGCACGGTCAAGTATATACACGTAAGTGTATAACTTTTATAAAATTATTATTAATTTATGATAAAACTTATATGTATGTAATGTATATTTTTAATTTATAATAGTTGTATAAATAAAATAATATAATAATTATAGTAGTAAAAAATGTGTTTAGAAATCCCAACGAATATCTTTTTAACAAACTAATGGGTATACCCAATACCCGTGGGTATACCCGACACCCGACGGGTAATTACCCGACAAATGTCCAACGGGTATTGGGTCGGATATGGGACGTGATTTTATAACCGGGTATGGGTATGTGATTACCAATACCCGACCCATTGTCATCCCTAATGACAACGTTAACAGGGAACATTTTAAAAAAGTACGGAGTGAGAAAAACTTAAAAGGGGGCGTTTTCAAAAAAATAAAATAAACGATTAATTATCCAACCAACCAATCAAAATAAACCAAACATTACCCATCAATCGTCTGCCTCCACGTCACCCCCCCACCCCCCCCATGCCACCCCACGATAAAACTTTCACGTCATCTTGTCTCCACCACACCGTTTGGTCTTAGACTACACGATATGGAAAGGGCTTGAAGGGGAGCGACACATGTCACTAACGTCAGCAGAGAGAACTTTGCCCTTCAAGCCCTAATACCATGGGGTAGAAGGGGCTTGAAGAGGGCGGTTTTTTTTTATTTCACTTTTTCTTTTAAAAACAAATCAATAAAACTTAATCAAAGACATTTGTATTAATTAAAGCAATAAAGACAATAACAATTCTACTAAAAAAATACATATCTTAATTACCATCCTCGTCATCATTGTTGTATCGCGAAAGACTCTAAATGTGTTTTGACGTCTTTTCGTGCTGTCATGTGAGCTACATTAAACTTTGTTCTCTTTTCATCTAATGTTGTAGCCCATGTAAATGCTTTTACAAACACATCATATTTAGGGTAAATTCCATTCGCTAGATTTTAACGTTCCGTAATTTTCATTATTTTCCATTTTTCATGTAATTCGTATTTTTCCATTCAGTCCCTTGTAATTCGAGGCTTGATAATAACTGAATTTGTATATTATTTTCGCCTAAAATTTCTTGAATGATACGTAAACAAGCATGAATATGCGTTTTTAATTCAAAACCGAGCCATACATCGAAATTATATTTTATTTGAAATGTTAATTCATAAGTTTTATTATAATACATGCTAATATACACCTTAAAACCCTAAAACATTCTTAACATTTGAGTTTATAGCTTAAAACAACACGCCAAACAACCACAAGGACTAAAATGAGTTTTTTTAAAAATTCAAGGTCCTTGCGGACCATATGGAGACACTCTTGCGGTCCGCAAGGGGTCTGTCTGGCAGAAGGTTTCACCAACTCGCGAATTTTGAACTCTTCCCTCATTTTAACTCCAAACCACCTTCATTATAAATATCAACCCCTAAAACCTCCAAGTTACTTCTAAACACACTCAAATTTCCAAGATCTTCAACTTTGGGCAGGAAGTTCTAACTCCAAAATAGTGAATTTTGGTCACTTGCTTGCACTTTTCCTCCTTGTTTTCTTCTTCCCTACATTTGGAAAACCTTTAGGAGTATTATCTTTTGTTTACCAAGGTAAACAAAGATGGTAAACTACCATTTTTTAGGTCCAAGTTAGGATTTCTAGTAAACTTTTCATACTGTTTTTCTTAAATTTGTTTTTGGAACTTTTGCATACCATCCAAGTCACCAACTAACTTCTATGTTGTGGGGCTTGTGTTGAGGTTATGTTCTAGAAACTTGAGGTTCATATGCCTCCATTTATGTCCTTGTAAGCCTCTAAGTACTCTCAAATAACAATGTGAGTGAAACCACACCAAGTCTCCAAACACGCAATGTTGGAAGCACTCGTGTTAGGTTATACCTCGCTTGGTTACTTAGCAAAATAGATAGTTTACTTAAGTGTTTCATTTCTTGTATACATAACCATCCGAATCATCAACTATGTTGGTGATTTTGTGCAATGATGAAACTCTTAAGGTTAGTGGATTACCCTACCTCTAATGCTTGACAAATACTTAACTATATATATATATATATATACATGTATATCTAAATCATATATAATACATATCCCAAAAACCAAACCATAATACCAACCAATCCATGGTTGAATAATATATGTTAAGGTGAGAAATGTCTTAGTCTTAGATTCCTTATTTATGGACTTCTAATGACTGTTTCACAATCATGAAAAACATACACTTATAATAGTGTCCAAATAAGTGTCTAAGCAAGATATGTTTTATGTATTTTCATACTCGTAAATTTCTGATTACATTCCAATCTTCAAATCCTTATACTCATACACCTTTGTTTACCATTTTAGGGTGACTTTGGTGTTCCATCCCTCAAACTCGCCCAATCGCATTTTGTGGATTTTTCTTCGCAAAACCGTGAGTTCATACTTGACCCTTTTATGCTTTAAACACTATTTGGGTTGCAACATGTATCCATACTAAATACACATACATACATATACAAACAAACTTATGCAAACACTCAATCTTTAAACATGCTTATTTGTTATACTACTTGTGAATACATGCTAGATTAATCTTATGCTTAGCTATCTAACATTTACCATGCAAGCCTCACTTAACATGTATAGTGCTATAGGATTAGCACATCGCGCATTTTACGGGTCATTGTTAAGTTATTCTTTACGGCCTCACTTACTTCAGTGATAAGGTTACCCTAGTGACAAACTTTGGATTGATATTTAGTCTATTTCATGCTAGTATGTTACATGATTTAGTATGAAATAGACATGTGGATTTGAGATCTCATTCTTACTTATGCTATGTAATCAAACTAGTATGCTCACTGACATAATTTGTATTAACGAATATTTTATACATGTTGTAGGAAATGTTTGATGATGCTATCGCAAGAAAACTACTTAGGGTGGATTTATACACTCACAAAATTTACTTATGCATTTTATGTTTTAGTTATGAAATTCCAAATGTTGTACTTCTTTAAACAGTGTAACGCTTGATTCGATGAAATGAGAATGAAATTTGAGTCTTAATATATTATCGCAAATTTAGTGTTATGATATATTTGAATAATCTATTATGTCTTACCTCGATGTTTCCGCTATCGGTTGGGGTATGACAAAGATGATATCCGTATTTGTACTCGAGATCGTTTACAAAAAAGAGGCCTTCGGTCCAACATCGTTTATATAGTCGTTAAAAGTGGGTGACTGATTAAGAATATTTATATCATTATTCGAAATGGCCACACCAAAGAATGAATGTCAAAACCAATGATCTTGTGATGCAACCACTTCAAGCATCATAGCCGGTTTTTATGATGTCTACTCGTGTGTTGGCCGTGTCACGCAGTTGGACTGTAAGGCCATATAATTGAGTAAGTTTACGCTTGTCTTTATCAAACACAATTATAAGCTATTGGCGTAGTTTTCTAGTGGGTTAGATAATATTGGGATAAGCCATGTGGGCTAATTAAACGTCATGGGCTTGGGTTAGGCCATGTGGGCCGAATTCTTGGTAGACCTGATATAATGACATGTTTAGTTCATTATTAGGGTTAGGCATTAGACACGAATTAGGTTGTTGATTGTTGAGCAAACTTGTCTAATCGTGTACTAGACGGTTGTTCTTAACCGTGTTCACTTTGATCTTAATACAATCGGCATAATCTTCATCTTCTAAACCTTTTCTTGTTATTCCGCGACTTGTTTAGGTGTTTGTGATGTCAACTCGTGTGTTGGCCATGTCACGCAGTTGGACTGTAAGGCCATATAATTGAGTAGGTTTACGCTTATCTTTATCAAACACAATTATAAGCTATTGGGCTTAGTTTTCTAGTGGTTTAGATAGTATTGGGATAAGCCATGTGGGCTAATTAAACGTTATGGGCTTGGGTTAGGCCATGTGGGCCGAATTCTTGGTGGACCCTATATAATGACATGTTTAGTTCATTATTAGGGTTAGACATTAGACACAAATTAGGTTGTTCATTGTTGAGAAAACTTGTGTAATCGTGTACCAGACGGTTGTTCGTAACCGTGTGCACTTTGATCTTAATACAATCGACATAATCTTCATCTTCTACACCTTTTCATGTTATCCCTTGACTTGTTTAGGTGTTTATGATATTCGATTGTAGTTTTCTGGACTTACAATTGGTATCAGAGCCTAAGAAGTCTTTCAAAAGGCTCGGTTTTGGATCAGATATTACTGAAGAATTGAAGAAACGAAGACAGTTTGCTGATTCGAACAAACAGAAAAGTGTGTTAGTAGGTTAATGTTTTGAAGTTTGCTGATTCAAAGAAGACATAACATCAGGTTTTTGTATTTTGAAAAATTAGTAGACTCGAAGAACATCAAGAACACCTTGAAGATTCAAGAACGGTTTAAAACTTCACGTTTTGATCTGTTTTGGGTAGAGAAATATTGTGTTTGCTGAGTTTTAGGAGTTTTTGGTGAAAAAGATCTCATAAAATTCAAATTTTGATTTGTTTCCTTATTTATCGGGATTTGATTGTTGACTTATCTACAAGGAAGCAGTGTACGGGTTTAAAAATAATATAGTGTGTGACCTGGGAGTGTGCTGATCAGTTAAAATTGTCAGTCTGCGACCTATACTGCAAGTGTACATGAATGATTAAAAATAAGTGTGTGCGACCTAGGTGTGCAACATAAGTGTGTGACCTGACTCTGAATTGGAGTGTGCGGCTAGACTCATCAAGTGTGCAGCCCAACTTCAGTGTACAGGCCCGATAAGTTTAGTGTACGGTCCAAATTACATGATGTGCGGCCCAATTCATCTAGTGTGCGACCCACCTCTCAGTGTGTGACTTGAACCAGTGTGCGACTTAAACTAGTGTGCGGCCAGTTCAGGTTATCAGTGTGCGACCAGGCCCAAAACTAATAGTGTAACGGTCCGGTTCGGTAAGACGGACATTTCCGGTGGATCACAGTTTAGCATCTTGGAAATGTCTTCTCAGAAAGATGTGCTTGAGCAGAAACTAGAAGGTTTCAAATACTTTCCTGGTGAATCTGTAGAAGCGTCAATTGGCGGGTTTGCTGAACTGCTCTCAGAAATGAAAAATGTAGGATTGTGGTGTCTACTTCTTGGGGCAACAAGAAGCTTCTGGATGCTATAAAAGGATTCCAGATCAGGCACAGTGTAGTTGGTTTAGCAATGTTAATCAGATAGTGTTGATAACCAACTGTTACAGAATGAAGCCGGGTGAGCTAATCTCACTCATCAAATCATATGACAACGCTGATAAGCAGAAAGCTCAAAGCAACACGTCTGTTGTATCTTGCTCCTCCACTCCTGTTGTTCCTGCTGCTCCATTGCCTGCTAAAGTTTGCTCGTCCACTCTTGCTGATTCATTGCTGAATTCAGAATCAAGTTGTCGTGCAGGTTTTCAGATTCATGGCTTCACTCCTACTCCTACTGAGGTATGTGTAGATGATATTTGTTGTACTAGTGCTTGTAGAGAGAAGGTAAACGGGTATAAAGAACAGGCCAACTCATTGATTATGCAACTGCAATTACCCAAAGCTGACTTATATCAGATCAAAAAGAAAATTAATGGATAGAAGGATATGGTGGAGGCACAAAAACTTGATATCCGACAGTTGCATAAGGATTTGAGTGGCGAGAAATGTAGGTATCTCCATTTTAAAGAACTTTCTGAAAAACTAACTTCTGAACTTGATTCTCTAAAATCAACTTTTGAAAATACAGAGTTTAATTTTAAGAAATTTGATGTTTCAAGTGAAAAAGTTGAGAACATGATAGATAAGCAGTTACAATTCAGTAAGAAAGAAGTTAGGAATAAGGGTATGGGATATGTGTGTATTCCACCACCATACAATCACAACTATACCTCTATTCCTATAACTGAAGAGGAGAACACTAGCATGCCTGATATGGCCTATGGTGGGGTTAAGGGTATGAAAGTTGAGCCAGTCAAGACCTCAAAATTTAAAATCTTAAAGCCTAAAAAGAATGCAATAAAGACAACCAAACCAGCATCTGCACCTGTCTTTGTAAAGTCAGAGGATGTCTCTAAGCAAACAGAGACATTGAGTTTTGAAAAGAATGAAGAATCGGCTAATGAACCAACTGAGTCAGCTGCACCATCTGACACCAAATGTGAATCACATGAAGCAACTGATTCTGAGAAATTGGAATTAATTGATTCTTGTGAATCCAGCTGTGAGTCTTCTAGAGCAGCTAACTCAGCAGCAGATGTAACACCCGGTGTTTCGAAAGCCAAAGTCAGAGTCAAGATTGAAGTCAAAGGAAGAAAAGATCGCTAACTGCGATCTGTCACTCCTTGCTCAATTAACTGTTTTGACTTCTTTGACTGTCGCTAGTCTATTTTATGTTTTCACGTTAGTTGTATTATGTGGAGTAATTAGTTAAAATCGAAGTAATCGAATTGTTTAGTGCTATGAACCGCATTACGACTGTGAATAATAGGAAGTAACAATGCGATACAGTTAATTAAATGCAAATCAATCTAATTTAATCAACATCGCGCTCGCAAATTCGAACTACGCAGTTTTGGTGTTATTATACGTGTATGTGTGTCTTATGTGTTACTTGTGCATGTTTATTTATGATATATGTGGTAATCAATCGAATCACAATCGAAACGCTAATCGAACTCATCGCAATCGAATTGCAATCGCAAAACGAATACGAATTTAAGAATGACTGTATGTTGATATAGTACGATAATTAGTGGAGAAGGGATAGTGCAAGATATGAGTAGTTGAGATTAAAAGTAATTTGAAAAGAAAACTCTACCGCATTCGCATCGCTCGCAATCGAAATCGAAATATCAAAAATCGTCGCACCAAACACTCGAATCAGGCAACTGACCAATCAGGCTACCAACCGATCGACCAGCCGGCCGATCGGACTGCTGTCCGATCGGACAGGCTGTCCGATCGAGCTGCCTGACCGATCGGCCAGCACTTTCCTCATTTAGAAGCCTATAAATACCCCTTTCCTTGTCATAATTTCCACTTTTGGAAATCCTCTGACCGACCAGCTCGTGTTCTTCACATTTTCTCAGATTTCTCACGATTCCGGTAAGATCTCGCTCTAAATCTTGTACTTTCTTGATCTACACGTACTCCTACAGCTTTCTATCTTTGAGATTTTAACTTTTAACCGTGAAATCACCAAGATTCGAGTGATCTATGATGACGTCATCATGGTGTTCCTTAAGAACTTCATGTTTTGGCCTCAATCCTTCAAGAACAATTTGAATCTAACCGATTTCCATATAAACTATCAAAGATCCTTCATAGATCTAAACATTTTCACAAAGAAAAGGAGTAAAAGATGGTTTTCTAACTTTCTTTCAACTCTTTTACACTCAATGCACTCAAAACCGATAGAATCGGAACTGATGCCGACTTACTACCCGATCTGTGGTTACGTTAGCCCAAGATCCGATTCTATCCACGAGGTTCATCAGTTTTGGGATAAACAAGAACTCCGTGAACAGTTCACTAATCAGGTTGGGTGATTCCTATCCGACCAGGAGAACCAAGTAATGACGAGGTTTCTGTTGCTTAACTCGTTATCAAAACGCCTCGATAAAACGACAAACAATCAAAACAACCAAGTGTTAAATGAACAGGCCGGCCAGGATAAGGCACTGTCCGATCGGACTGCTGTCCGAACGGACAGCCAACCAAACAGACAGACAGCCGAATGACTGGCCAGCCGATCGGCTAGCACATTGGTCCCACACTTAATCAACCTATTTGGAGATTGAGTAGTGAACGAACTGCTGTTCGATTGGACTGCCGCCCGATCGGATTACTCTTCGGATCATGAGATACTTGACTTTAAATACTTGATCGATTTTTCAACATGTTCAATGCACGGGAAATGCCACCCGATCGAACTACTGTCCGATCGAGTGACCTCTTGCTGAGGACATGTTCTTCGCTGAAGTACCAGCCGTTCGGGTTGCCGGCCGATCGAACGACTGTCCGATCGACCGACCTGAAAGGTAAAGATACTTCAATGTTTTCAAATACTACAACGAAAACTTCAAAAGTCAACCATCATATACAAACACATCCTACTCAAAGGAAGAAACAATCCACTCGAACAGCCATCCGATCGGACTCCCGTCCGACCAGACAACTGTCCGAACGGACTGTCAACCGCACGGTCAGCTGCCCGATCGGACTACCGTCCGATCGACCAAGCTGTCCGATCCTTCGACACTTGTTTTCGTTTTACGCGTTGCTTATCGTTATACTATCGAACTGTTCAGGCTAACCTTACTGTCAAGCGCTCCCTTCAATCCATCCAACCGCTGTGAGTATACTCGATCCCTTTTTGCTTTAAGCACTTTTGGGTGTTACATACGTTACTTATACGAAATCACATCGAACACACTACACATTATTTTAAACGCTAACCGTTACCGCATGTATTACGTGACTTAATGAATACTTGTTGTTATGTTTACATATGGAATGCTGTCTACCTGCCTTAACGACGATAGTACTATAGTTTGGACTCAGCACCCGCTCATGCGGGGGTTGTTAAGGACAATTACTTGCATGGATTACAGTGGTGATCATGTATTGCGAACTGCCTTGGGCAGTCAACCCACAGTCATTGGTATCGATAGATCCGTGTCGATAATTAACATGCTTCGTTTTCCTCTATGTACGTGCTGATTATGCGTAAACTATTTCGAACTCTATATGCTATTATCAAACTTGTATACTCGCCTTTACACTACGTGTATTGACTTTTATTTTAATGTATGTGACAGGTAATTAGGATGCTTATCTGCTAGGAAACCGAGGCTAGAATAAGCTTCTAGAGCCCAACAAATAGTTGTCTATAGATCTGAAAACAAGAGTCTCTAGAAGCCAATAAACAACTGGGCAGTTTTGTAAAATCTGAGTTGTCGGAATAGAACTATTTGCCTGGATTTTGTCTGTAATAATTTGTTTACCTTTTGAGGCATGGTATGGGACATGTTAATTTAAATTAATTGGTAATGATAATTGTTATGGAAACTTCTGGACAATCTGTTTCGCTCAGTGTCGCGCCCCGATGATTCGTGCATGTCGATTAGGGATTTTGTATGAACCTATTGCTAATCTTCGCCATTCTCGCCTATACTACACTATCACTGCACTCGAATTTTCAATAATAAAGAAGCGATTTAGTCGAGATTAGGAGTGAAAACCGCAAACTCTCGACTAAAATCTGCCTAATCAACCCGCATTTTTACTTACCAACGGGGAGAATTTTATCAAATCAGGAGTGAAATCCATATTTTGATGAATAATCTCCTCTATTTTACTAAAATCAAGGGGAAGTTGTCAAGCCGGGGGTGAAACCCTAACCTTGACGGCTCGTCCTTGGTTTTACAAAACTCTCACCAAAGCCTCGACGGACTCCAACGACCTGAACTCATAATGAGGCTAGAGGGATGTGCGCCGGATGCCCAAGAATCGAGGCAGAGGCCCAAAACCTGAAAGTCAAAATGTGAATGACAAGTCCTTGAGAATAGTCGAACCGCTTTGGGTAGTAAATGTCTAATAGCCACAGACAATCTACTTCTCGATTTTTATGTGCTTCGATTTTGAGCCCGCAACTGCTGACTCTGATGATTCGTTAATTTTAGAGTTTTATCTGTATTTACCTGTTACATGTTTAAAATTTTGGAAACTTGTTCGATTTTTTACTTTCACTTCGATCGACACACACGACCCGCATTGCTCTTCTATCCCAAAACGTTAACAAATCGTTACTACTATAAGGAACGTTGTACGCTATGATACTCGCTATACTATACGCTTATGCTATATAAATCGCTACGCTAGACGCGATCGCTATATTCGAAAAAAAATCGCAGGCTTTGAATGATAGGTTTCTATATTCTGACTGCCTCTATGACTAAATGCGTATGTGCCTCTGTGGGTCTGTGCTTATGTGCTTGTGTGTCCCTATATGTGAATCTGTGATTTAGTGCCTATGTGTTTATGTGATTAAACGTGATCATAAGCTTTAGTAAGTACTAGACGTGTGAGGTGAGATTCGACTATGACGTGTCTAAGACCTATGACAATGTCTATTGCAGACAATGTCAACTGGACCGTCATCAGGATCCCGTCGCTCATCACTTTCTCGCCAAGAAAAGAGAGATAAACGTCTTGTTGCTATCATCGCCAAACAAGTAGCAAAAGTTGTCAGTAATGTCTACGAGAACGCCAGCAAATCATCCGAGGAGTCGAGAACCGAAGCTCCTAAAGCTGCCCCCAAAACTGCCTTCAGTTTCAAGCAGTTTAAGGCATGTGGGCCAAAGGAATTCACTGGTGAGGAAGGCCCCACAGTGTTGTTCCAATGGTTTGATTCCATTGAGGTCACTCTGCAACAGAGCGGTTGCCCCGACGATCTCCGTACTCTTAACGCTACTGGCGTCTTCCAGTCCCGCGCACTAGACTGGTGGACGGCCGAGAGAAACAAAAGAGGAAACGATGCAGCCTACGGCCTGTCGTGGGATGAACTCAAGGAGGTCATGCTGGAAGAATTCTGCTCTCCTCATGAACGCCAGAAGTTGGAAGATGAATTTTGGCATATAAAGCAGAAGGATGGGGAAAACGCTGCTTTAACTGCTCGATTCAAGCAGCTCAGTATCATCTGCCCTGATCAGGTGAAGACTTCTGACATGGCAATCAAGAAGTATATCCAAGCCCTGCCTGACTGTGTTGCAGATTTCATGCAAGTGGCTAAGACTAAGACGATCGAGGAAACTTACTTACCAGCCGCTGAAATCAATGACAAACTGGTCAAGGCTGGTGTCTGGGATAAAACCTCGAAGCATCTGCATCAAGTTACCGCCGCTCCAACTGCCGAAACCGCCACTGCTCAACCCTCGAAGTCCTCACGCCGAAAGAAGAAGAAGAACAACAGCAGCTCCAGCAACAAGAACTTCGCTGCCACTACGACTGTTGCTCCTCTCCAGGGCGTACCGGCCCAGCAGCAGCCCCATCACCGTCCAGCTCCAACTACCTATGCACCACTAGCAAAGCGTGCATACACAGGCCCCCACCCGGCTTGCCCAACATGCTCTTATCATCATCCGGTGGGTCTTGCCTGTCGTTTCTGCGCCCACTGCAACATGTACGGCCACTTCACTGTCAATTGCCGTACTGGTCCCCGCAACACCCCAGCTCAATCCACTTCTCATCAAGCTCTGCTCCCTGCCCCGCAAGGCCAACATGCGGCTCCGGCACTCGCGATCAACGCTAGAGTCTGCTTCGCATGTGGTGATCCCAACCATTTTGCAAACATGTGCCCGAACAGGGTGGTGAAACAAGAGCCCCAGCAGCAGCAGCCTCATCAGCAGCAACAGCCACAGCAATAGCAGCAAGTAGCACGCGCCAGAACTTTCAACCTCAATGTGCGCCAAGCCCATGCTGATAACAACGTGGTCCATGGTACGTTCCTTGTGAATGGTATTTATGCATCATGTTTGTTTGATACTGGTGCCGATAATTGCTTTGTGTCGTTCGAATTTGAAAAGATCCTTAGTCGTAAGCGCTCTTATCTACCCTCGTCATTAGATGTTGAAGTCGCTACCAGAAGAATCGTCGCCGTCAATTCTGTTCTCCGTGATTATACTCTTGAGCTCAACAATCACATCTTCCCAATCGACCTCATTCCGATGCAACTCGGAAGCTTCGACGTCATAGTAGGCATGGACTTTCTTCGCGAAAACCATGCTGAAGTTGTATGCTTCCACAAAATGATTCGATCCTCGCTCGCGAAAGGTGATTTACTGTGTGTTTATGGCGAAACTGTTTCGAAGGGTCTCAAGCTCATGTTGTGTGTCCAAGCTAGCAAGTATCTCCGCAAGGAATACAGAGCTTTCTTGGCTAACATTGTAGTAGCGGAGAAGGAAAAGAAAAGGAAGATAGAAGTCAAGGACGTCCCAGTGGTCCGTGAATTTCTTCAGGTGTTCCCTGATGATCTTCCTGGACTTCCGCCAAGTCGTGATATCGACTTCCGTATCGACCTCATTCCTGGAGCCAACCCTGTTGCCAAAGCTCCCTACCGACTTGCACCATCCGAAATGCGTGAACTCTCAAACTAACTCCAGGAACTACATGAAAAAGGCTTCATTCGCCCGAGCACCTCTCCTTGGGGCGCGCCAGTCCTCTTCGTTAAAAAGAAGGATGGGTCGTTCCGGATGTGCATTGATTATCGGGAATTGAATAAGCTAACCATCAAGAACCGCTATCCCCTACCTCGCATTGACGATTTGTTTGATCAGCTACAAGGTGCTACGTGTTTCTCAAAGATTGATCTCCGCTCAGGCAATCACCAGCTACGCATACAAGAGGAGGATATACCCAAAACCGCTTTTCGCACTCGCTACGGCCATTATGAGTTCGTTGTTATGCCTTTTGGTTTAACCAATGCACCTGCGGTTTTCATGGATCTGATGAATCGCTTGTGTAAACATTATCTCGACTGTTTCATCATCGTGTTCATCGATGATGTCTTGATCTATTCTAAGTCAAGAGCCGAACACGCGCAACATCTACATTTGGTTCTCGAACTACTCCAGGGCAATCAACTCTATGCTAAGTTCTCAAAGTGCGAATTTTGGCTAGGGGAGGTTCAGTTTCTGGGTCACATCGTAAATAGTCAAGGTATTCACGTTCATCCCGCGAAGATTGAAGCAGTTAAAAGCTGGATTACACCTAAGAACCCGTCCGAAGTTCGTTCTTTTCTCGGACTAGCGGGCTATTATCGACGATTCATCAGAGGATTCTCCAAGATCGTTGTGTCGCTTACCGCTCTCACGCATAAAGACAGGTCTTTTGTTTGGGGAACTGAACAAGAGTCTGCTTTCCAAACCCTCAAGCACATGCTCTGCAATGCTCCTGTTCTCACATTGCCCGATGGAAACGACGATTTCATTGTCTATTGTGATGCTTCCAACCTTGGTCTTGGTTGTGTACTCATGCAACGGGACAAGGTTATAGCTTACGTATCTCGACAGCTCAAAATCCACGAGAAGAACTATACAACCCACGATCTCGAGCTAGGCGCGGTTGTTTTTGCATTAAAGATTTGGTGACACTACCTATATGGTACCAAGTGTACGATCTTCACCGATAATAGGAGCCTCCAACATATCTTTGATCAGAAGGAACTTAATATGCGTCAACGCCAAGGGGTAGAACTTCTCAATGATTACGACTGTGAGATTCGTTATCACCCAGGCAAAGCAAATGTCGTTGCCGACGCACTCAGCAGACGAAGTTATTTGCTCAGCATTCGCGATACCCAAGCCCAATCCGATCTCAAAACCCTCATCCGCGAAGCCCAGCATGCCTGTTTTAATGAACGCACTCTGAAGAAGGAACGAATCTATCACGATGGAGCCCAATTGGTAAATAAGTCAAATGGGATTTTCTATTTTCTTGACCGAATTTGGATCCCTAAGCGGACCGAATTGCGAAAGATTTTGATGGACGAAGCCTATAATCCCGGTATTCTATTCATCCCGGTGCCGATAAAATGTACCAGGATCTTCGTTACAAGTACTGGTGGCCGGGCATGAAAAGGGATATCGCTCTCTACGTTGGGAAGTGCCTGACTTGTGCAAGGGTCAAGGTTGAACATCAAAGGCCCTCTGGCTTACTCGAGCAACCCCCAATCCCTTGTGGAAATGGGAGAGTATAGCTATGGACTTCATAACAAAGCTTCCGCACACGTCATCAGGCCAGGACAGCATTTGGGTTGTTGTTGACCGTTTAACCAAATAAGCCCACTTTTTGCCGATACGGGAAGACTACAAGGTAGAACGATTAGCACGAATTTACACCGACGAGATCATTTGTAATCATGGTATGCCTCGTGACATCATCTCCGACCGTGACGCGCGGTTTACCTCGCGATTGTGGGAAACGTTTCAAGCTGCTCTTGGTACTACGCTTAACCTGAGTACCGCATTCCATCCTCAAACCGACGGTCAGACTGAAAGGACGATCCGTACTCTTGAAGGCATGCTCCGTTCGTGTGTCAAAGACTTTGGTGGTAATTGGGACAAATACCTACCGTTAGTCGAATTCTCGTACAACAACAACTATCATACAAGCATCCAAATGGCACCATTCGAGGCTTTATATGGAAGAAGATGTCGATCGCCTATTGTATGGCACGAGATCGGTCACTATTAACTAACCGGTCCTGAGCTATTGCAAGAAACGACTGACAAAGTCCTCCAAATTCGAGACAACTTGTTGAAAGCTCGAAGTAGACAGAAAAGTTATGCCGATAGACGACGCAAGCCCTTGAATTTGACGTTGGCGACTACGTACTCCTAAAGGTATCACCATGGAAGGGTGTGGTCAGATTCGGCAAGAAAGGGAAACTAGCACCTCGATATGTTGGACCTTTTAAGATTCTGGAAAGGATCGGAAAAGTCGCCAACAGACTCGAACTAGCGGAGGAACTTAGTAACGTCCCCCCGACTTTCCACGTGTCAAACCTCCGAAAATGCCTGGCTGAGCATGATTTAATTGTACCTCTCGACGACCTCCAAATAAACGAAACACTACACTTCGTGGAGAAGCATGTTGAAATCATGGATCGCCAAACCAAGCAGCTCAGGCGCTCGCGCATTCCTATTGTGAAAGTTCGATGGGAAGGCAAACGAGGCGCAGAGTTCACTTGGGAACTCGAAAGCAAATTAAAGGCGAAGTACCCGCAGTTGTTCGAAATAACTTATCCTAGAGAGTGAAAGTCTAGAAAGAGAAAGTTCTCCAAGGTGATTCACGGTGTTGTGCAACTTCCAGCTTAATTTCAGGACGAAATTCCCTAAACAATGGGAGGTTGTAACACCCCGTGTTTCGAAAGCCAAAATCAAAGTCAAGATTGAAGTCAAAGGAAGAAAAGATCGCTAATTGGGATCTGTCACTCCTTGCTCAATTAACTGTTTTGACTTCTTTGACTGTCGCTAGTCTATTTTATATTTTCACGTTAGTTGTATTATGTGGAGTAATTAGTTAAAATCGAAGTAATCAAATTGTTTATCGCTACAAACCGTTTTACGACTGTGAATAATAGGAAGTAACAATGCGATAAAGTTAATTAAACGCAAATCAATCTAATTTAATCAACATCGCGCTCGCAAATTCGAACTACACAATTTTGGTGTTATTATACGTGTATGTGTGTCTTATGTGTTACTTGTGCATGTTTATTTATGATATATGTGGTAATCAATCAAATCGCAATCGAAACGCTAATCGAGCTCATCGCAATCGAATCGCAATCACAAAACGAATACGAATTTAAGAATGATTGTATGTTGATATAGTACGATAATTAGTGGAGAATGGATAGTGCAAGATATGAGTAGTTGGGATTAAAAGTAATTTGAAAAGAAAACTCTACCGCATTCGCATCGCTCGCAATCGAAATCGAAATATCAAAAATCATCGCACCAAACACTCAAATCAGGCAACTGACCGATCAGGCTACCAGCCGATCGACCAGCCGGCCGATCGGACTGCTGTCCGATCGGACAGGCTGTCCAATCAGCTGCCTGACCGATCGGCCAGCACTTTCCTCATTTGGAAGCCTATAAATACCCCTGTCATTGTCATAATTTCCACTTTTGGAAATCCTCTGACCGACCAGCTCGTGTTCTTCACCTTTTCTCAGATTTCTCGCGATTCCGATAAGATCTCGCTCTAAATCTTGTACTTTCTTGATCTACACGTACTCCTACACCTTTCTATCTTTTAGATTTTAACTTTTAACCGTGAAATCACCAAGATTCGAGTGTTCTATGATGACGTCATCATGGTGTTCCTTAAGAACTTCATCTTTTGGCCTCAATCCTTCAAGAACAACTTGAATCTAACCGATTTCCATATAAACTATCAAAGATCCTTCATAGATCTAAACATTTTCACAAAGAAAAGGAGTAAAAGATGGTTTTCTAACTTTCTTTCAACTCTTTTACACTCAATACACTCAAAACCGATAGAATCGGAACTGATGCCGACTTACTACCCGATCTGTGGTTACGTTAGCCCAAGATCCGATCCTATCCACGAGGTTCATCGGGTTCGGGATAAACAAGAACTCCGTCTCGAACAGTTCACTAATCGGGTTGGGTGATTCCTATCCGATCAGGAGAACCAAGTAATGACGAGGTTTCTGTTGCTTAACTCGTTATCAAAACGCCTCGATAAAACGACAAACAATCAAAACAACCAAGTGTTAGACGAACAGGCCGTCCGGGACAAGCCACTGTCCGATCGGACTGCTGTCCGAACGGACAGCCAGCCGAACGGACAGACAGCCGAACGACTGGCCAGTCGATTGGCTAGCACATGGGTCCCACACTTAATCAACCTATTTGGAGATTGAGTAGTGAACGAACTGTTGTTCAATCGGACTGTCGTCCGATCGGATTACTCTTCGGATCATGAGATACTTGACTTTAAATACTTGATCAATTTTTCAACATGTTCAATGCACGGGAAATGCCACCCGATCAAACTACTGTCCGATCGAGTGACCTCTTGCTGAGGACATGTTCTTCGCTGAAGTACCAGCCGATCGGGTTGCCGGTCGATCGAACGACCGTCCGATTGACCGACCTAAAAGGTAAAGATACTTCAATGTTTTCAAATACTACAACGAAAACTTCAAAAGTCAACCATCATACACAAACACATCCTACTCAAAGGAAGAAACAATCCACTCGAACAGCCATCCGATCGGACTCCCGTTCGACCAGGCAACTCCCGTCCGATCGACCAAGCTGTCCGATCCTTCGACACTTGTTTCCGTTTTACGTGTTGCTTATCGTTATACTATCGAACTGTTCAGGCTAACCTTACTCCCAAGCGCTCCCTTCAATCTATCCAACCGCTGTGAGTATACTCGATCCCTTTTTGCTTTAAGCGCTTTTGGGTGTTACATACGTTACTTATACGAAATCACATCGAACACACTACTCATTATTTTAAACGCTAACCATTACCGCAGGTATTACGTGACTTAATGAATGCTTGTTGTTATGTTTACACATGGAATGCTGTCTACCTGCCTTAACGACGATAGTATTATAGTTTGGACTCAGCACCCGCTCATGCGGGGGTTGTTAAGGACAATTACTTGCATGGATTACAGTGGTGATCATGTATTGCGAACTGCCTTGGGCAGTCAACCCGCAGTCATTGGTATCGATAGATCCGTGTCGATAATTAACATGCTTCGTTTTCCTCTGTGTACGTGCTGGTTATGCGTAAGCTATTTCGAACTCTATATGCTATTATCAAACTTGTATACTCGCCTTTACACTACGTGTATTGACTTTTATTTTAACGTATGTGACAGGATATTAGGATGCTTATTTGCTAGGAAGGCGAGGCTAGAATAAGCCTCTAGAGCCCAACAAATAGTTGTCTGTAGATCTGAAAACATGAGTCTCTAGAAGCAGATAAACAAGTGGGCACTTTTGTAAAATCTGAGTTGTCGGAATAGAACTATTTGCCTGGATTTTGTCTGTAATAATTTGTTTACCTTTTGAGGCATGGTATGGGACATGTCTATTTAAATTAATTGGTAATGATAATTTTTATGGAAACTTCTAGACAATCTGTTTCGCTCAGTGCCGCGCCCCGATGATTCCGCCATCGGTTGGGGTGTGACAGCTGAGGATTTAGCAGAGCCACTACAAAAGGAATGTAACTTAAGTGGTACAGCTGAATCAAGCAGCGAAACAGTGACTGAGCCCAAAACGTTTGAAATTGAAATAACAAGGTCAGTCTCTAAGTTTAACTGTGTGAATATTACTGATGCTTTTACTTCATGTGCAGATGAGGTATAAGTAGAGGATTGGTTGAGGGGGATGATATTGTTTTCCAAAAAGCTGACGATGTTTGTTCAAAAACATCAAATTTGTCTATTGATGCTCCTCCATATGTGAGAAAGGCTGTTTCTGAGCCAGCTTTGAGAGGCCCTTCACATAAATATGTGCCTCCAAAGCCAACAATTAGAAATGAAAATGCTAAATCCAGTGAATGTACTAACTGTTGTAAACATGGACATATGAAGCAGGGCAGAAAGGTTGAACAGTTTTCAAACAAATCATCCAACAGATCCTATAACTCAAATTCTTCATCGGTTGGATTGAATGGATCGGGATATGCTCCTTATGTAAAGAAGCAAACATGCTACAACTGCGGGATACCCGGTCACATTGCAAGGAATTGCACACATCGTTGCTATGTGCCGTATAATACACAACATCAGAGGGTTACACCTAGGGATAGATCTTATTCTAAGCCAATGAAGGTTGAAAAGTCTAAGGCAATTATGAATAAGCATCCCAAGGTTAAACCATCTGATGGGGATTGAATGTTGCCAAAGCTAAAAGAAAGCTAGCTTTGAAACCTAAACAAGTGTTGAAAAATAACAAGGTTTAAAAGCAAACAGTTTTGCCAAAGGCACCTAAGAAATTAGAGAAGCCTAAACAAGTTTGGAAGGCAAAACATAAAGCAGCAACACCACAAATCCTTGAAACAAAAGGGACATGTGCTTGCGAGAAATATCTTATGTTGATGCTTCAGGACAACCCATGTAACACCCCGTATTTTCGAATGTCAAAGTTAAAGTCAAAGTCCAAGTCAACTTTGACTTCATTGGCTGTAATTAGTCTATTGTATGTTTTAATTGTATTATGTGGAGTAAGTGTTGTTAATCAGAACAAATCGAACTAATCGAATGTTTAATCGACGCGAACTGATTTACGACTGTGAATGTTGGTGCACTACATCTGTTGATTACGTCTAGGTGTCTAGGATCAGGTCTTACATCGTATTGTATAGCATAGGGCACGAAATACAAGAAAACAGGAGTCTGTACAGGTTTTATGAGTTAGGTCCGCTCATAGGGTCATGAGATCCTAGGTTCGCTCATTTGTCAGCATGGTCCGCTTATGTGGACTTTGTGGTTCGCTTTTATGGCATAGTGACACATAAGCGGACCTAAACATCTATATATAGGGGTTGTTTGAGCGGACCTCAGAACGTTCATTATGTATTCCACGCCGAAGCTCTGCCGGTGTGAAGATCGAGCTGTAAAACGTTTCAAATCAATAAAACAAGCAGTTAGGAGAAAGAACAAGCTACTTCTACTTGCATTTCTTATTATTCCGCATCTGAAATGCAAGAGACAACCTTTGAACGACTCGTTCGGGTCAGCAAACGATCCTACAGTGAATAGTAGGAAGTAACAATGCGATAAAGTTAACTAATCAGTAATCAAACCGATCTAACCATCATCGAACTTGAATCTCGAATTACGCGAACTTTGGTTGTTGTTATACGTGTGTGTGTGTGCCTTATGTGTTACTTGTGCGTGTTTACTTTATGTTTTGTGTGATAATCAATCGAATCAATCAAAACTCGAATCGAAACTCAAAACTCAAATCGAATGCAAACGAAATCGAATTATGACGAATGGTAATGCCAGGATAGTGTGAATATAAATGATTGTATGTTAGATATAGTGATTGGGACTAAAAGTAATTTGAATAGGAAACTCTATCGTACTCGTATCGTCTTCATTCGAAATCGAAATATCGAAACTCGTCGCACCGAACACTCGAACCAGGCTGTGGATTGATCAGGCTGTCAGCCGATCGAACAGCCCAGCCGATCGGACGGACTGTCCGATCGAGCAGGCTGTCCGATCGGGATGCCTAGCCGATCAGCCAGCCCTTTCCTCTTTTGGAGCCTATAAATAGGGCTGTCATTGTCATTCTTTCCACTTTTGGAAACTCTCTCACCGACCAGCTCGTGCTCCTCACCTTTTCTCAGATTTCTTCCGATTCCGGTAAGTTTTCATCCTAAATCTTGTACTTTCTTGATCAATGCACACTCCGACACCTTTCTATCTTTCGAATCTTGATTTCTAACTGTGAAATCATCAAGATCTAAGCGTTCTAGGATGATGTCATCATGGTGTTCTTCAAGAACATCATGTTTTGGCCTCAATCCACCATGAATAGCTCGGATCTAACCGATTTCCACATAAACAAGCTAAGATCTATCAAAGATCAGAACATTTACATGGTGTGAAGGATTGAAAGAAGGATTTCCAACTTTCTTTCAACTATTTTACACTCAATGCCTTCAAAACCGATAGAAACGTAGCTTGAGTTAACTCACCAATCATTCTAGTGGATGAGTGGTTTAAGATTCGGATTCTATCTACGAGGTTCACCGACTTCGGGTTAAACATCAAACTACCGTTCTGAACAGTTCACCGGCCTGACTTGGGTGATTCCTGTCCGAGCAGAGGAAACAAGTAAGAATAAATGTTCCATGGTTTAGCTCGTTGTCAAACTACCTCGAAATAACGTCAAATAACCAAAACAGCCAAGTGTTAGACGAACAGGCCGACCAGGTCAGGATGTGACCGAACGGTTAGGCTGTCCGAACGAACAGCCCAACCGATCGGACATGTCAGCCGATCGACCAGGCCAGCCGATCGGCTAGCAAGTGGCCCCACAAATTTGACAATTTCATGAAGTATAGTATTGAACGAGGTGATGTCCGATCGAACGAACCGTTTGGTAAACATTACTCATCGGATCATGAGATATTATGCTTCAACCCTTAATTGATTTACAACTCGTAGTAGTACGGAGTGCCACCCGATCGAACAGGCTGCTCAATCGAACAGGTGACCTCCAGCTGAGGACTCACTTTTGAGGTTCCTAACCGATCGGTTAAGCCGGTCGATCGAACAGACCGTTTGATCGATCGACCTGAAAGGTAAGGACACTTCAGTGTTCTCAAATACTACAACAAAAACTTCAAAAGGTCAAACCATCATACACAAACACATCCTACTCAAAGGAAGAAACAATCCACTCGAACAGTCCAGTCGATCGAGCCTACCGGCCGATCGAACAGACTGTCCGAACGGACCTTCCAACCGAACGAACAACCCGTTCGATCGAACCTGCTGTTCGATCGACCAGGCTGTTCGACCCACTTACACTCGTTTCCATTTTACGTGTATTCATCGTTATGCTATCGAACTATTCAGGCTAACCCTACTCTCAAGCGCTCCCTTCAATCCATCAATCAATCGCTGTGAGTATACTCGATCCCTCTTTGCTTTTCGCACTTTTGGGTGTTACATACGTTACTTATATCAAAACACAAACGATCACACTACTCAAGTTATTTAAACGCTGACCAATATGCATGTATTATGTGACTAAATGAATGCTTGTATTGTGTTTACACGTGGAACGCTGTCTACCTGCCTTAACGACGTAGTACTATAGTTTGGACTCAGCACCCGTTCACACGGGGGTTGTTAAGGACAATTACTTGCATGGATTGCGGTGGTAATCATGTATTGCGAACTGTCTCGGACAGTCAACCCGCATTCATTGGTATCGATAGATCCATGTCGATAATTAACATGCTTCGTTTTCCTCTGTGTACGTGCTGGTTACGCGTAAACTATTTCGAACTCTATATGCTATTATCAAACTTGTATGCTCACCTTTACATTTAAGTATTGACTGTATTTTAACGTATGTGACAGGTGTTTAAGATGTTTGCTTGCTAGGAAAGCGAGGCTAGAATAAAGCTCTAGAGGCTCCCAACAAATAGTTGTCTGTCAAGAACAAGCGTCTAAAGCATAGTTGTCTGTAGATCTTGTCCGACTGGGTCTTTAGGAGCATTTGAACAATATTTATTCGTTTTTAATAAAATCTGAGTCGTCGGAAAAGAATATTTGACTAGATGTTATTTGTAATAATTTGTTTTGCCATTTGAGGCACAGTATGGGACGTGTTATATAAATTGAATGGTAATGATAGTTGTTATGGAAACTTCTGGACAATCTGTTTCGCTCAGTGCCATGCCCCAATGATTCCGCCATCGGTTGGGGTTAGACAGATTGGTATCAAAGCCATAACTATAGGGAATTAGGCAAGACACGATCTAGTCCGGGTCACTGTCTTAGAGACCTAAACTATAGTTAGGAACCAACAGACCAAGCTTATGTGCTATATTCTAATATTCTTCGCTATCACTGCACTCGAATTTTTCAAATAGAGTCAAGCGATTTAGTCGAGATTTGGTGTGAAAGCCGCAAACTCTCGACTAAATTGTTTGGTTAACGCTGATTTTATCAATTCATCAATGATTTCCTCATCATTTTCGATAACGAATGAGGAGAATTATACCAAATCAGGAGTGAAATCCATATTTTGTTGAATAATCTCCTCAAATTTTACTAAAACAAGGAAGAAATTGTTAAGCCAGGGGTGAAACCCTAACCTTGACAATTTATTCCGGATTTTTATTTATCTCACCAAAGCCTCAACGGACTCCAACGACCTGAACTCACAAGTATGACCTAGGGAATACGCATTGAATGCCCAAGAATCGAGGCAGAAACGCGATTCCGAAAGTCGAAAAGTGACAACAAGTCTACTGCGAATAGTCGAATCGCTTTGGGTAGTCGATGTCTAGTAGCCGCAGACAATCTATTTCTCGATTTTATGTGTTTCGATTCTGAGCCTGCAACCGCAGACTCTGATGATTCGTCGATTTTATGTGCTTCCTATCTATTTATGTGCTTAATTTTGGGTATTGACTCGATTTTTGCTATCACTTCGATCAACATGATTTTACGATACTATTCGATATACTATTCGATATGTGGGACTATCTATATTATACTATACTCCACATGCTATATGATTTTACGATACTATTCGATATACTATAAGCGATCGCTATATACGAACGACACGCGAGCTTTGAATGATAGATTTCTGTATTCTGACTCCATCTATGATTAAATGTGTATGTGCTTCTGTGTTTAGGTGTCTCTGTGCTCTACGTGCCTACGTGCTCATGTGTTTCTGTGATTATGTGATTATATGAATCTGTGGTTATATGATTATGTGTTATGCAATGCATGTTTCGACGTATCTCTAAGCTTTAGTAAGTAGTAGACGTGTGAGGTGAGATTCGATTGTTGTGTCTGAGACCTACGACGATGTCTGTTGCAGACCATGTCGTCATCTGGACACCGAACCCCACTTACTCGCCAAGAGAAGAGAGACAGGCGTCTCGCTGCTATCATTGCCAAGAGTGTGGCAAAAGCTGTGAGCAATGTGTATGAAAACGCCAGCAAATCGTCTGAGGATTCGCGGATCGATGCTCCTAAAGATGCCAACAAGACTGGTTTCAGCTTTAAACAATTCAAGGCATGCGGACCAAAGGAATTCACCGGAGAAGATGGCCCAACAGCTATGTTTCAATGGTTTGATTCTATCGAAGTCACTCTGCGCCAAAGCGGCTGTCCAGAAAATCTCTGCACCCTCAATGCTACAGGCGTCTTCCAGTCCCGAGCTCTAGACTGGTGGACGGCCGAACAAAACAAATGCGGGAATGATGCAGCTTATGAGCTGACATGGAAGGAGCTGAAAGCCATCATGATGGACGAATTCTGCCCTCCCCATGAACGCCAAAAGCTGGAGGACGAGTTTTGGAACATTAAGCAGAAGGATGAAGATAACGCTGCCTTGACTGCACGCTTTAAATAGCTCAGCATCATTTGTCCCGATCAAGTCAAGACGCCAGACATGGCCATCAAGAAGTATATTCGAGCTCTACCCGACTGTGTCGCCGATTTCGTTCATGCTGCCAAGACATCATCGATCGAAGAGACCTACCTGCTTGCCGCTGAGATCAATGACAAGCGGGTAAAGTCTGGTTTTTGGGATAAGCATACCAAGTCTCTGCATCAAGCCACCACCTCATCGACCGTCGACACCACCACTGCTCAACCCTCCAAGTCATCAAGAAGAAAGAAGAAGCACAACAACAACAGCTCCAGCAACAAGAACTGTGTTGTGAGAATGACTGCTGCTCCTTTGCAAGCCGTACAGGCTCAGCAACAGTCTCACCATCGACAAGCTCTAGTGATCAATGCGCCGCCAGCCAAGCGAGCTTACACAGGTCCCCACCCGCTCTGCCCGACATGCTCATACCATCATCCGGTGGGAATCGCCTGTCGTTTCTGCGCCCACTGCAACCTCTACGGGCATTTCACTGCGAATTGTCGCTATGGTCCTCGTCAAGCCCCAGTCGCCGCTCATCAAGCTCTACTCCCAGCCCCTCAAGGCCAACCTGCAGCTCAAGCACCCGCGGTTAATGCTCAAGTCTGCTTTGCATGTGGTGATCCTAACCACTTTGCAAACATGTGCCCGAACTGGGTTGTGAAGAACCCCAGCAGCAGCAGCCACAACAGCAGCCTCAACAGCAACAGCAAGCAGCCCGTGCCAGAACCTATAACATCAACGCCCGTCAAGCCCAGGCTGACAACAACGTGGTTAATGGTACGCTCCTTGTGAATGGTATTTATGCATCATGTTTGTTTGATACTGGAGCCGATAACTGCTTTGTGTCGTTTGAATTCGAGAAGCTCCTTAGTCGTAAGCGTTCTTATCTCCCCTCGTCATTCGAAGTCGAAGTTGCTACTGGAAGAACCGTCGCTGTTAACTTTGTTCTTGGTGATTGTACCCTCGAGCTCAACAATCACCTCTTCCCAGTTGATCTCATTCCGATGCAGCTTGGAAGTTTTGAAGTCATAGTAGGCATGGACTTTCTTCGCGAAAACCATGCTGAAGTTGTGTGCTTTGAAAAGATGATTCGATTCTCGCTCACAAATGGTGATCTCTTATGTGTATACGGCGAAACAGCTTCAAAAGGTCTCAAGCTCATGTCGTGTATCCAAGCTAGCAAGTATCTCCGCAAGGAATACAGAGCTTTCTTGGCCAACATTGTAGTAGCGGAGAAGGAAAAGAAAAAGAAGGTTGAAGTCAAAGACGTCTCAGTGGTTCGTGAATTTCCTCAGGTGTTCCCCGATGATCTTCCCGGACTACCGCCAAGTCGTGATATCGACTTTCGTATCGACCTTATTCCTGGAGCTAACCCTGTTGCTAAAGACCCTTATCGACTCGCGCCATCTGAAATGAGGGAACTCTCAAACCAACTCCAGGAGTTACTTGAAAAAGGCTTTATTCGCCCAAGCACCTCTCCTTGGGGCGCACCAGTCCTTTTCGTCAAAAAGAAGGATGGGTCGTTCAAGATGTGCATCGACTACCGGGAATTGAATAAGCTGGCCATCAAGAACCGTTATCCCCTACCTCGAATCGACGATTTGTTTGATCAGCTACAAGGTGCATCGTGTTTCTCGAAGATCAATCTATGTTCAGGTTATCATCAGTTACGCATACAAGAGGAAGATATACCCAAAACCGCCTTTCGCACTCGCTACGGCCACTATGAGTTCGTTGTTATGCCTTTTGTTCTAACCAACGCACCCGCGGTTTTTATGGATCTAATGAATCGCGTGTGTAAGCCTTATCTTGACCGTTTCGTCATCGTGTTCATCGACGATGTCTTGATATATACGAATCGAAAGTCGAACACGAGCAACATCTACGTTTGGTTCTCGAGTTACTCCAGGGGAACCAACTCTATGCCAAATTCTCCAAGTGCGAATTCTGGTTGGAGGAGGTTCTGTTTCTGGGTCACATCGTGAATAGTCAGGGTATTCATGTCGATCCCGCGAAGATTGAAGCAGTTAAAAGGTGGATTACGCCTAAGAACCCGTCCGAAGTTCGTTCTTTTCTCGGACTAGCGGGTTATTATCGACGATTTATCGAAGGATTCTCTAAGATCGCTATGTCGCTTACTGCTCTTACTCATAAAGACAGGTCTTTTGTTTGGGGAACTGAACAAGAATCTGCTTTTCAAACCCTTAAGCGCAAGCTCTGCAATGCTCCTGTTCTCACGTTGCCTGACGGAAACAACGTTTCCATTGTCTATTGTGATGCTTCCAACCTTGGTCTTGGCTGTGTTCTCATGCAACGGGACAAGGTTATAGCTTACGCATCTCGTCACCTCAAAATCCACGAGAAGAACTATACAACCCACGATCTTGAGCTAGGCGCAGTTGTTTTTGCGTTGAAGATTTGGCGACACTACCTGTATGGTACCAAGTGTACGATCTTCACCGATCACAGGAGTTTACAACACATCTTTAATCAGAAAGAACTTAACATGCGTCAACGCCGATGGGTAGAACTTCTTAGCGATTACGACTGTGAGATTCGTTATCACCCTCGCAAGGCAAATGTTGTAGCCGACGCACTCAGCAGACGGAGTTATTTGCTCAGTATTCGTAATACCCAAGCCCAGCATAATCTCGAAACTCTCATCCGCGAAGCCCAGCATGCCTGTTTTAACGAACGCACTTTGAAGAAGGAGAGAATCTACCATGATGGAGGCAGATGGGATTTTCTATTATCTGGACCGAATTTGAATGCCTAAGCGGACCGATTTGCGAAAGATTATAATGAATGAAGCCCACAAATCCCAGTATTCTATTCATCCCGGTGCCGATAAAATGTACCAGGATCTTCATTACAAGTACTGGTGGCCGGGTATGAAACGGGATATCGCCCTCTATGTTGGAAGTTGCCTGACTTATGCGAGAGTTAAGGCTGAACATCAGCGACCTTCCGGCTTACTCGAACAACCTCCAATCCCCGAATGGAAGTGGGAGAGTATAGCTATGGATTTCATAACGAAATTACCGCCCACGCCATCAGGTCACGACAGCATTTGGGTTATAGTTGATCGTCTGACCAAATCAGCCCACTTTTTGCCAATACGGGAAGACTACAAGGTAGAACGACTAGCCTGAATCTACACCGACGAGATCATTTGTAATCATGGTACGCCTCGTGATATCATTTCAGACCGTGATGCTCGGTTTACTTCGTGATTGTGGGAAACGTTTCAAGCGGCTCTTGCTACGTCGCTTAACCTAAATACCGCATTCCATCCTCAAACCGACGGACAGACTGAAAGAACCATCCGTACTCTTGAAGACATGCTCCGCGCGTGTGTCATAGACTTCGGTGGTAGTTGTAATAGATACCTACCGTTAGTCGAATTCTCGTACAATAATAGCTATCATGCCAGCATACAAATGGCACCATTCGAGGCTTTATATGGAAGAAGATGTCGTTCGCCTATTATGTGGCACGAGATCGGTCATTCGCAATTAACCGGTCACGAGTTGCTGCAAGAAACGACTGACAAAATCCTCCAGATTCAAGATAACTTGTCGAAAGCCAGGGATAGACAGTCAAGTTGCGCCGATAGAAGACGCAAGCCCCTTGAATTTGACGTTGGCGACTACGTACTCCTAAAGGTATCACCTTGGAAGGGTGTAGTCAGATTCGACAAGAAAGGGAAACTAGCGCCTCGATACGTTGGACCTTTTAAGATTCTGGAAAGGATCGGAAAAGTCGCCTACAGACTCGAACTACCGGAGGAACTTAGTAACGTCCACCCAACTTTCCATGTGTCGAACCTCCGAAAGTGTCTAGCGGATCATGATCTGATTGTACCGCTCGACGATCTTCAGGTTAACGGAACGCTACACTTCGTGGAAAATCCTGTCGAAATCATGGATCTCCAAACCAAGCAACTCAGGCGCTCACGAATCCCTATCGTGAAATTCCGATGGGAAAGCAAACGGGGCGCAGAGTTCACTTGGGAACTCGAAAGCGACATGAAGGCCAAGTACCGGCAGTTGTTCAAATGAAGATCTGAAGCGAGAAATTGGTAACATCATCCACGGTGCTGTGCAGCTTCGAGCCTAATTTTGGGACGAAATTCCCTAAACAAGGGGAGGCTGTAACACCCCGTGTTTTTGAATGTCAAAGTCAAAGTCAAAGTCCAAGTCAACTTTGACTTCTTTGGCTGTAATTAGTCTATTGTATATTTTAATTGTATTATGTGGAGTAAGTGTTGTTAATCAGAATAAATCGAACTAATCGAATGTTTAATCGACGCGAACCGATTTACGACTGTGAATAGTAGGAAGTAACAATGCGATAAAGTTAACTAATCAGTAATCAAACCGATCTAACCATCATCGAACTCGAATCCCGGATTATGCGAACTTTGGTTGTTGTTATACGTGTGTGTGTGTGCCTTATGTGTTACTTGTGCGTGTTTACTTTATGTTTTGTGTGATAACCAATCGAATCAAGCGAAACTCGAATCGAAACTCGAAACTCAAATCGAATGCAATCGAAATCGAATTATGACGAATGGTAATGCCAGGATAGTGTGAATATAGATGATTGTATGTTAGATATAGTGATTGGGACTTAAACTAATTTGAATAGGAAACTCTATCGTACTCGTATCGTCTTCAATCGAAATCGAAATATCGAAAATCATCGCACCGAACACTCTAACCAGGCTGTGGATCGATCAGGCTGTCAGCCGATTGAACAGCCCAGCCGATTGGACGGACTGTCCGATCGAGCAGGCTGTCCGATCGGGATGCCTGGCCGATCGGCCAGCCCTTTCCTCTTCTAGAGCCTACAAATAGGGCTGTCATTGTCATTCTTTCCACTTTTGGAAACTCTCTGACCGACCAGCTCGTGCTCCTCACCTTTTCTCAGATTTCTTCCGATTCCGGTAAGTTTTCATCCTAAATCTTGTACTTTCTTGATCAATGCACACTCCTACACCTTTCTATCTTTCGAATCTTGATTTCTAACCGTGAAATCATCAAGATCTAAGCGTTCTAGGATGATGTCATCATGGTGTTCTTCAAGAACATCATGTTTTGGCCTCAATCCACCATGAATAGCTAGGATCTAACCGATTTCCACATAAACAAGCTAAGATCTATCGAAGATTTGAACATTTACATGGTGTGAAGGATTGAAAGAAGGATTTCCGACTTTCTTTCAACTCTTTTACACTCAATGCCTTCAAAACCGATAGAAACGGAGCTTGAGTCAACTCACCAATCATTCTAGTAGATGAGTGGTTCAAGATTCAGATTCTATCTACGAGGTTCACCGACTTCGGGTTAAACATCAAACTACCGTTCCGAACAGTTCACCGGCTTGACTTGTGTGATTCTTGTCCGAGCAAAGGAAACAAGTAAGAATAAAAGTTCCATGGTTTAGCTCGTTGTCAAACTACCTCGAAATAACGTCAAATAACCAAAACAGCCAAGTGTTAGACGAACAGGCCGACCAGGTCAGGATGCTGACCGAACGGTTAGGCTGTCCGAACGAACAGCCCAACCGATCGGACATGTCAGCCGATCGACCAGGCCAGCCGATCGGCTAGCAAGTGGCCCCACAACTTTGACAATTTCATGAAGTATAGTATTGAACGAGGTGATGTCCGATCGAACGAACCGTTTGGTAAACGTTACTCATCGGATCATGAGATACTATGCTTCAACCCTTAATCGATTTACAACTCGTAGTAGTACGGAGTGCCACCCGATCGAACAGGCTGCTCGATCGAACAGGTGACCTCCAGCTGAGGACTCACTTTTGAGGTTCCTAACCGATCAGTTAAGCCGGCCGATCGAACAGACCGTTCGATCGATCGACCTGAAAGGTAAGGACACTTCAGTGTTCTCAAATACTACAACAAAAACTTCAAAAGGTCAAACCATCATACACAAACACATCCTACTCAAAGGAAGAAACAATCCACTCGAATAGTCCAGCCGATCGAACAGATTGTCCGAACGGACCTTCCAACCGAACGAACAACCCGTTCGATCGAACCTGCTGTTCGATCGACCAGGCTGTTCGACCCACTTACACTTGTTTCCATTTTACGTGTATTCATCGTTATGCTATCGAACTATTCAGGCTAACCCTACTCTCAAGCGCTCCCTTCAATCCATCAATCAATCGCTGTAAGTATACTCGATCCCTCTTTGCTTTTAGCACTTTTGGGTGTTACATACGTTACCTATATCAAAACACAAACGATCACACTACTCAAGTTATTTAAACGCTGACCAATATGCACTTATTACGTGACTAAATGAATGCTTGTTGATTGTGTTTACACGTGGAAGGCTGTCTACCTGCCTTAACGACGTAGTACTATAGTTTAGACTCAGCACCCGTTCACACAGGGGTTGTTAAGGACAATTACTTGCATGGATTACGGTGGTAATCATGTATTGCGAACTGTCTCGGACAGTCAACCCGCAGTCATTGGTATCGATAGATCCATGTCGATAATTAACATGCTTCGTTTTCCTCTGTGTACGTGCTGGTTATGCGTAAACTATTCCGAACTCTATATGCTATTATCAAACTTGTATGCTCACCTTTACATTTAAGTATTGACTGTATTTTAACGTATGTGACAGGTGTTTAAGATGTTTGCTTGCTAGGAAAGCGAGGCTAGAATAAAGCTCTAGAGGCCCCCAACAAATAGTTGTCTGTCAGGAACAAGTGTCTAAAGCATAGTTGTCTGTAGATCTTGTTCGACTGGGTCTTTAGGAGTATTTGAACAATATTTATTCGTTTTTAATTAAATCTGAGTTGTCGGAACAGAATATTTGACTAGATGTTATTTGTAATAATTTGTTTTGCCATTTGAGGCACGGTATGGGACGTGTTATATAAATTGAATGGTAATGATAGTTGTTATGGAAACTTCTGGACAATCTGTTTCGCTAAGTGCCACGCCCCGATGATTCCGCCATCGGTTGGGGTGTGACAACCCAGGACCACCATGGCCTGGGTACCAATGTCTTATGAATCTCCTTATTTTTCATGGACAGCCAAGGAGGAGCTGTTGACAATCCTTGGATGTTGATAGTGGTTGTTCCAGAGACATAACTGGTAACATTTTACTGTTGCAAAAGGTATATTTCTTTACAGTTGATATGTTTCTTTTGAAGGAGATGAGAGAAGTAAGATAAGATCAGCGATAAGGTAAAAATTTAAATTTCGTGTTCTAATTTTGATATTGGTTAGTCTTAAATCTTATGATGGAACGGTTAAGCAAAAACAACAAAAATATTTCCATTTTCTTTTGTGTATATCAAATTTGTATATACAGTTTTCTTTATAAGTTAAATTTGCGCAAAAGATTTATGCACAAATTTAGAGGATATCTTAGAGAGATATCTGTAAATATTAGAGGGAGAAAAAAGAGAAAAAAAATACAAAAAAATATTCGAAAAACAGAAAAACCAAAAAAAAAATATTTTGTTGCATATATGGGAAATGAAATGAATTTTCACTATGTGGATTAAGGCTGACTCTTGTAAGACCAATATTGAAATGGTCTGACTCTAGAGCGATATGTTGGTAGGCTTTATCCTGATGGCTGGAAACTTTGACTGGTTCTGTGCAAATACTTGGATGTACAAAGTGTTCATGTGGTATTTCACTCTAGTGTTCACTATGTCGGAGCCGTAAGCTATGCCTCCCGGCCGTAGCTTACGGCAGTCAACAGAAAGGCACAAGTCAACCCGGAGCCGTAAGCTACGGCTCCCAGCCGTAGCTTACGGCTGGCAGTGAAACATTACGGTTGGAGGTTCCTGTCTTACGGCGGGACATTTGGATGAAAAGGGAGGCCGTAAGCTACGGCTGGGGGGCGTAGCTTACGGCCCTGAGCTTGTTTTGTTTTCCATTATTTCTCCAACTTTCCATTCTTTCGCTCTTTAACTCCCACAACTTCTAGCATTCCGTCATACCTCCTAAAAGCTACATTTTGGTAGCTTTAACACCTGCACAATCCAACATAAAGTGGTTATCTAGCTCAAGCAATTAACCGAATAAAGTGTAGAATATGTGTTGCATTAAGCCTTTTAAGGGTTGTCCTACGGACCACCCGTCACATCCCCACACTTACCCGTTGCTTGTCCCAAGCAACCCATTCAAAACCATTTTCAACCAAGAACGATCAAATATGCAAACCAAGCTAAAGTGCCGTCCTTTTACTAACTTTCTATCATACCACAAAACACACTCCTCACAAAAACTCTCGGTGACAAGAAAAATTAGCATATTATGCTAAACCACTCAATGCGTATATGTGTGTGTGTGCGGCAATAAGCTTGTATGAAAATCAAGTTTCCTCCTAACAAATATTTAACATGCTTATGAATCAAAGAAACTTACGGGTTGTAACGGGGCTAGGTGTAAGGGTAGGAAAGTGGTGGAATACATTTGAGAAGGCTAATTGATTTGACCCGGTTTTATTTCCACTACTAAACAAAGCAAATGACTATGTACAAAACATCATAAACTTCTAAACTACTCTTGCAACTACTGACTTCTTTTTGTATTTTTCTCATATTTTCTCTTTTTTTTATAACACATAAAACTCAACAATATATACAAGGACATCACAATCACAAACTAAATTCCTAAACCGGGTCATCTCAATAGGGTATAATTTATATAGGAAGTAGGCTTTGGGTTTCAATCGAATGGCTTAAGTCTCAAACATAGCTTTCTATGGACCAAACCCCCACCCCTCACAATACCAAGCTCATATATGTAACATATGAGGTCCAACCCACCAATTCCCGCACTCTCACACATCTAGTCGAGGCACCCTAAAAGTCCCTTATCATCTTCAAAAGCATGCCAACTCTAGGATTTAACAAGCATTCACACACAAGTTCTATTTACACACTACACACACCGCCACTCAAGCAAAGAATTAACTCTCATATGTGGTTCAATTCTCACCAAGAAAAAGCTAAGAACGGGTGTCGGTGTGTCAAATGGTACAATATCAAGTTTTCAAATTTTTACACTTTTTGCTTGGATTTGCAAAAATTTTTAAATTTCTCAAAATTTCCCCCATCCCCACACTTGGGATACATTGTCCCAATGTATGGTTTTGAGGGAAAGATTCCTTTAACCAAAAACATCCCCAATTGCTTATATTCTCAAACCCCAAATTTTTTTTTAGATATTATAAAAGACACCACCAACTCTCACAACCCAAGAAGATATTAACACAAACACCACCCAACCTCCCAACCGTAACATAAACATACCACATACACAAATATACAAAAATGTACAAAGGAGCAAAATACAACCTGGCTAGTAGTACTTCGGCTGTGGAGGCCCGAAAATGGATGTCATCATACCCGTCCACTCACCAAAGCCAAATGCTCCACCGCTACTACTGCTTCCTTGATCACTACTTGGATTCGCCTGTTGGTAACTCATAGCATGCGGATCCACCCACTGAGAATGGTGCAATGGCGGGGTGGGGAATGACACACTACCATCGTATGGTGGCAATGTGGTGTAGTCCACAATGGGCGGATCTCCTACAACTGGCTGCCCCGCATGCCATTGGTCATGCATGCGTCTCTGACGATCATCCAAGTAACGGTTGTTTGTTTCCTCTTCACGGGCATATCTATGAGCGCGGTTCCATTGCTCATTTCTATCATAACTTCTTTTGATAGCCCTTTCCACACTAGCACCCATGAATGTTTGTTGATCAAAGAGCATCTGGTTTGGTTCACTCTAATCACCAAAAGTGGGTGGCCGCCTTTGTTGAATGATTTGACCCATCTCCCCCGAATGGGCCCAGTACGGGTCATAAGCCTGTTGTGCATAATCAAATGCACTACCCACATAACCAGATTGTACGCCAGCTCGTTGAACCCCCGCCTGACCGGCAACCCTCACCTGAGCATCTACGTTGAATGTGTCTTCACGATAATCATCATCTCCACTTATTTCATCATCCGCTGATTCGGGTTCCTCTTCCTCTCCCGGTCGTAACGGTCTCGCATCCACTTTCAATGCTCTCCACCTTCTACCATCCGTTTTCAACTTATGAAACCTTTCCGATTCTGTGTAAGTCCAATCCGACCCAAGATTCTTAAGGTCGAATGGTCTAAACCTCTTGTAAGAACCTTTTTCATCTCCCTTAATTGCCCCGTACTTTTTAAGCAATGCCGTAATCAACCGGCAGTGAGGTATAATCTTTCTTTCTCCACTATTCTTGCTCAACCAAATGTTGTTTAGCACCAAAAATCGGAAAGGAACCTTGGGTGACCCATGCATCATCATATATAAGATTGGCACTTCTTGGAACCGCACCTCCATCTTGTCACCCCGCCTTGGAACCACATTATACATACACAATGTCAACAATAACTTTGCTTCCATCCTCAAATTTCTTCTATATAGCTTCCCATGTGTTGTACCCGGAAGGAAGAGGTAGTCAAGCATATTTTGCCATTGCGGATGCTTATTGGGCTCATGGTAGAGATCCTTGAGACTCGGGTAGATGTATTCATTGGCCGACCCATCATCAAACTTTGCTACCCGGCGCAAAGAGTCGTATGACATTTCTACTTTCACCCCATTACACCACCCAACTAACCGCATCTTGTTCGGAGCCTTGAACGGGGGACATTAAAGTGATGCCACCCACTCTTGAATCTGCGTGTCATACATTTTTTTCACTTCACCATCATAACATTTTGTAGCCGCCCCCCAACCCAACGCGTTAAACTTGGCTATGATCCCGAATGGCCCGAAATCAACCTCCCGGATCTCCTTTTCACAAATAAATGCTTCACCCCTTTGTTTTAACTTGTTCATTTGTTCATGAAATAGATCCTCTCTCCATTCCGCGGGTTGGTCTAACAATGAACCGGTTGTCCAATCCGGCTTTGGCCCCCTTGGAGGTGCATCCTCCTCCGAGTCCGGGTCACCAACCCGAACCAATCTCCTCTTTTTCTGTTGCGCAGCATTCCCTTGAGAAGAACTTGCAACTCCTTTCCCTTTCTTAGACGCCATGCCTACACACATTCAAAAACCACGTAAACAAATCAAGTTAGTATTCTTACCCAATCTTCCCCACACTTGCTTCATGTTATGGGTATAGATGTGCAAAAACCAAAAATTTTATTTTTTCAAACAAAATTTTGGCATGATGTCCCCTAAAATCAGAATTTTTCTAAAAATTTTATTAGACATCAAACCCATTCATACCCATAGCACTCGATGGTTCACAAAGTTCTATCATCTATCTCATACAAGCAAGTGTGTAAGCAAAAACATAATGAAAACTTACAAACCTCAATGTACTTCAAAGAATGAAAAGAAATTGCATACCTTGGTGTTGTAGAAGATGAGAATCACAAAAACTTGAAGTTCACACAAAAACCCACAAAAAGCCCCAAAATTTCGGCACCCCCTAGGCTCAAATCCGACCCAAAACAAAGGAATCTTCAAGATCCAAGACTAAATCTGAATTCCTTGTGAAATTTCACCCAAAATGGACCCAAAAATCACTGAAATCGGACTAGTTTTGAGAAAGTTATGAAGATGGGAAGGTTTATGGTTATGAGAGTTAGGGTTCTAAAGAGGTAGATGAAGAAGAAGAAGATGTGTGGTTGGGGTAAAAGGAACAATTGTGTGGATAGGGAAGAGAGTTAAGTTTTAGTAAATGAGTATTATTTCCGGTTTTATTATATATTTATTATTATTATTATTATTATTTTTAACTTTTATAATTTTTACTTTTTATGTGTTTTTATAATTTAAAGAAAACATAAAAAAAATATTACCCTACCCCCCGTTAAAAACCCGTGTTGTCCTCAACACTATGTTCGGGAAGTCCGTAAGACTTTCCCCACACTTGTTTCGAACACCGGTTTCAACGGGATTTATTCAAAACGAAATAAACTAACTAAATATTTACAAATACCAAACCTGGGCCTCTTTCATGTTTCTTCATCATCCACCGGGTGTAAAATGTAACCCACTTTGTCTAGCTCGAGATTGTTGATATCATTACCTTCCAAGTACGGTTTGAGCCGATGCCCGTTCACCGTTTGTTGCTTGTTTGTTTGTTCATCTTGAATATCAACATCACCGAACCGTCTCACTCGTCGGACAACGTAAGGACCCATCCACTTGCTTTTGAGTTTCCCTGCGAACATTTTCAACCTTGAATTATACAACCACACCTTTTGACCTACTTCAAAGTTCTTTTTCTTTATCTTCGCGTCATGAACTTTTTTCAGTGTGTCTTTGTATGCGGATGCGCACTCATAGGCTTGATCCCTTATTTCCTCGATTTCGTTCAATTGAAGCTTTCTCGCCCGACCCGCTTCATCATAGTTTGCGTTCACCGTTTTAATTGCCCAATGTGCCCGATGTGCCAACTCCATAGGCAAATGACATCCTTTCCCATAAACCATCCGATAAGGAGTGGTATCAAGTGGAGTTTTGTAGGCCGTTCGATAAGCCCACAATGCATCGTCAAGCTTGCTCGACCAATCTTTCCGATCCGTTCTCACCGTCTTCATTAAAATTTCTTTAATTTGTCGGTTAGAAACTTCGACTTGACCACTCGTTTGCGGGTGGTACGGTGTAGCAACACGGTGGTTCACATTATATCTCTTAAGCAACTTCCCGAAATTGAAATTTTTGAAATGCGAAGCACCATCACTTATTATCGCCCGAGGCACACCAAAACGAGCAAAAATATTAGATTGCACAAACTTACATACAACGGCATGATCGTTGGTCCTTGTGGCGATAGCTTCAATCCATTTCGACACGTAATCAACCGCAACCAATATGTACAAAAACCCATTCGAGTTTGGGAAAGGACCCATAAAGTCTATTCCCCAAACATCAAATACTTCTACTACCAAAATCGGTTGTAACGGCATTTCATCACGTTTCGAAATGCTTCCCATTCTTTGACAATTGATGCAATTCCGGGCATACTCACAAGAATCCTTGAAAATCGTGGGCCAATAAAACCCACTAGATAACACCCGATAACCCGTCTTGTTCCCACTAAAATGCCCTCCACATGCCGATGAATGAGCATGGATCAAGATCTCTAAAACTTCCGTTTCGGGAACACATCTTCGTATCACTTGATCGGCCCCGATTTTGAACAAGTCGGGTTCATCCCATATGTATTGCTTCACTTGACTAAGAAACTGTTGTCGTCTCTTCTTAGTCCAATGATTTGGAATTGCACCCTTAGCCAAATAGTTGACGTAATGGGCATACCAAGGTGCAACATAAGTAGAGACGGCCAACAAGTGTTCATCGGGGAACCGTTCATTGATTTCACTTGGGTCATCAACACCTTCCAACGGGATTCGGGACAAATGATCCGCAACAACATTTTCACATCCCTTTTTGTCCCGAATCTCAAGATCGAATTCTTGTAACAAAAGCACCCAACGAATCAACCGGGGCTTCGCATCCTTCTTTTCCATCAAATATCGGACCGCACTATGATCCGAATACACTATCACCTTGCTCCCCCAAATGTAAGATCTAAACTTGTCCAAAGCATACACCACCGCTAATAGTTCTTTCTCGGTTGTAGTGTAATTGAGTTGTGCCTCGGACAAAGTTTTGCTTGCATAGTATATCACCACCGGTTTCTTATCGACCCTTTGACCCAAAACCGCTCCAATGGTCGTGTCACTAGCATCACACATAATCTCGAACGGCTTTGACCAATCTGGTGGTTGCAAGATAGGAGCCTTCACCAACTGTTCCTTCAAAACATGAAACGCTTGCAAACATTCGTCAGTAAAATCAAAGGGAACATCTTTTAATAACAATTTACATAAAGGTTTTGTAATTACACTAAAACCTTTAATAAACCTTCGATAAAACCCCGCATGTCCCAAAAAAGATCTCACCCCCTTAACATTCTTTGGTGGAGGTAAGGATGAAATTACCCGAATCTTTGCCTTGTCTACCTCCATTCCCCGGTCCGAAATGACATGCCCCAACACAATACCCTCTTGAACCATAAAATGGCTCCTTTCCCAACTTAGTACCAAGTTTGTCTCAACACATTTTTTTAAAACTTTTTCTAATTCATTAAGACAAGAGTCAAAACTTGGACCAAAAATGGAAAAATCATCCATAAACACTTCAAGAGATTCCCGGACCATGTCCGAAAATATACTCATCATACATCTTTGGAACGTGGCGGGGGCGTTACATAGTCCAAATGGCATTCACCGAAAAGCAAATGTACCATATGGACATGTAAATGTGGTTTTGTGTTGGTCGTCCGGGTGAATAGCAATTTGGTTATATCCCGAGTACCCCTCTAAAAAACAATAATATTTTTGACCGGAAAGTTTTTCAATTATTTGGTCAATGAAGGGTAACGGAAAATGGTCTTTTGAGGTAGCGGCATTTAGTTTTCTATAATCAATACAAACTCGCCACCCGGTTACCGGGCGGGTGGCGATTTGCTCACCTTGTTCATCTTTCACTACCTGGATGCCGGATTTTTTAGGCACTACCTGAGTCGGACTTACCCACGCACTATCCGAAATGGGATAAATGATCCCCGCATCCAACCACTTGATAACTTCTTTCTTCACCACCCCTCTCAAATTTGGATTCAACCTTCTTTGGGTCTCACGAGTTGGCTTCGCATCCTCACTTGTGATAATTTTGTGCATCACAATGGATGGACTAATACCTTTTAAATCGGCTATCGTCCACCCACTTGCCGCCTTGTGAGCCTTCAATACCCGTATCAACTCCTCCTCTTGAGCTACCGCCAAATTGGAAGCAATGATCACCGGTAAAGTGTCATTCTCCCCCAAAAATGCGTACTTGAGATGTTTTGGTAGCTCCTTCAACTCCACACTTGGTGGATATTCCAAAGAGGGCTTTGTACCCGAATCAATTCCCACCGGTAAAGAGTCCGTTTGGTGGGTCCATGGTGGTCTTCCTTCTTTCACCGCAAGAGCCTCTTGCTCTTTCTCTTCCACCTCCAACTCACATGCGTGAACCTGCAAAGACATATCACAAACACAAGAACCCAAAATTTCTTCTTCGAACTCCTTCGGGTCATAACCATCTATGAAATCTGCTAAGAAACACTCATCACCATACACATTAGTACCGTTAGTAAAAACGTTTAACCTCATTTTTCTATTACCGAATGTCATGTCGACCGTACCATATCGACAATCAATAATAGCATGTGAGGTGTTCAAAAATGGCCGACCCAAAATAACATTTTGTTGTTGAACTGGGTCCGCGGATGAGTAATCTAGCACAAGGAAATCAACGGGATAATAAAATTCATCAACTTTAACTATCACATCCCGTACGATACCCCAGGGAAGTTTATGAGACAAGTCGGCTAATACAACCGTTGTCTCAACTCGCTTCAATGGACCAAAATCGTATTGGTCATATAACCCTCCCGGTAGGATACTTACTCCAGCTCCAAGATCCAATAACGCCCTTGTGGTTTGAAAATTTCCAACTTGAATGTTTATTAGGGGCGTTCCCGGGTCTTGTAACTTAGGAGGAAGGTCTCCTTTCAATACCGCATTTACCCGCTCCGTCAAGTCTACCAATTTAGGCACTTTTTATTGTCTCTTTTGAGTACACAATTCTTTTAGAAACTTGGCATAAGCGGGCACCTGTTTAATAGCCTCAAGTAAAGGAAGATTAATTTTAACCTGTTTGAAAACCTCCCACATTTCCTCTTTTTGAGGACCCCGTTTTGAAATAAAATTGTTTCTACCCGGATCTAATAAAGCCGAAGGAAACGGTACTTCACTAGACCCCGCACCCTCATTTACTTTTTCTTTTTCTTTAATAACTTCGGGTTTTTCAAAATTGGGTTTTTTAGAAGAAACAATGGGTGGTTCATTTTCTTCCTCACTATCTTGACCCGTTATATCCTCAACCACCCCATCAACCAAATCCGGTGAAGGATTGGTTTTGTACTCTTTCCCACTTCTCAAAACACTTACATGGTGGATATTAACATTGTTACCTCTTGAAGTACCATGGGATGGATTTACCTTAGTGTCGCTTGGTAATTGACCTTTACTCTTCTTCAATTCGGACACTTCGGTGGCAAGTTGACCCATTTGAGTGGTCAAAGTTTGGATTGCTTTGTCTCGAGCCTCATCCTTTTGTATGCGAGCATCATCCATTTTGTTCCTCTTTTGCATTTCCGCTTGCATGCTCTTCAACATTTCCATCATTTCATTACCACCCGAAGACCCCCCTTGTTCTTGACCCGCTTGGTATTGCCTTTGGTATCCTTGGTTGTTCCCACCTTGATATCCACTTTGATTATTATAAGGTTGGCGCGAACCATAATTTCCTTGGCTACCTTGGAAATTCGGGTTTGATTGATTCGAAGGGTTCCCATAACGAAAATTAGGGTGGTTTCTCAACCCGGGGTGATAAGTGTTAGAATTCATATTGAAATTTCTAGCACCCCCTCCTTGACCTTGAATGGCATGAACTTCTTCAAATTTCCCTTCCACCATTCCTTGGCAATTTTCCGCCGCATGACCTATTTCCTTACACAATGCACAAACATCATAAATTTGGTTAGAAGTTTGTGTGTTACCATCATCAACCGCATGCACTTGTGTTCGGGTAACGGCCGGTCGTGCTCTCCTTGAAGCTTGAGCCTTTCTCTTTGAAGTGATTGCCATTTGCTCCAAAAATTCCCAATCCTCATGCTCATAGTTTGTGCCAAAAGTCCCATTTGTAATGGATATCAAATCTCGTGCATCTTCGGCACACAACCCTTCATGAAAGGCGTTCATTAACTCCCAAAGCTCAATCCCATGGTGTAGACAATTTTTTATCATCATGTTTAAGCGGTCGAAAGCTTCATGAAACATTTCTCCTTGTTGTTGTTGAAAGCTACTCAACCCTTTTCTCGCATCATTGGTCTTTTGGGCGGTATAAAATTCGTCTAAGAATGTTTGTTGCATCTCCCCCCAAGTATAAATAGATGCCGAAGGCAAAGTGTAGAACCACCTCTTTGCCTTATCTTCCAAGGAGAATTGAAATAAGACCAACTTCACATCATTGGCCGAAAAACCTTGACTCCCAAGAGTGTTGCAAATTGAGTCATAGGCTTCCAAATGAAAATAAGGTTCCTCCGTCGCTAGACCCTTATATTTCGGCAAGCTTTGTAAGGAATTTGTCCTTACTTCAAAGGTTCTTCCTTGGTTATTATGAGGGATGACCACCGGTGAAGGATTGTGAGTGATCACCGGTCTAAAATGCGCTTCAATACCCCTCGCATTTTCCCTAAGATGCCTCCTTGGCACACCAAATCGAGCCCTTGGACGAACTTGACCCATTGGTCTTTGTATAGGCCCTTGTGGTGCAATTGGTTGTTGAAATTGTTGTTGTGGCACCGGTGGGTGTTGAATTGGCCTTTGGAATTGTGGTTGCACATTTTGTGGGCGAACTTGTTGCAAAGGTACTGGACGTTGCAATTGCGGCCCTTGTGGCCTTGGCCTAATATGTTGAGGTATGAGTTGTTGTTGTTGCACCCTACCAACATTTGGAATCACTTGTACTTGGCCTTGCATATAACCGTATTCCCCTTGCTCTCCATCACCCCCATAAGCGTACCCGTCTTCATCAAAACCTTCAAACTCCTCATAACCTTCATCATACCCATCTCCTTGAATTCCCGACGATTGCCCAAATGGAAGAGTCGAGTATTGGAAACCCGACTGATTTGATGGTCGAAACGGTGTAGCATGGACAATAGACGAAATTGGTGCTATGGTATGGCTCGAATATGACGGACCCGCACCCGGGAAAAAATGGGATAATGGTGGTATAGTAGTGGAAGGGTTAAATGTGATGGTTGGTTCTTCTTGTGTAGTAATGGGCTGTGTGGTGTTGGTTGGTGTAACATTTTGGATTATGGTGGGGTCGGTAGTATTTGGTGGAATGGTGGTATTTGGTGAAGGTTGAGTGGATGTTGGTATAAATGATGAGGTGGATTCACCCGTAGTGGGTGGTGGTGGTGGTGGATCCATGTATCGAAGTGGTGTAATCAGTGTAATTGGTGTTGTTGGTGAACTGCTGATTGTATTTTCCCTTAGCAAAATTCTGTTTGCTCGCAAAGTTCGCTCGATTTCCGGATCAAACACTAGTGGTGAAAGCTTGTGAGAGCTTCTAGTACGCATGCACCTGTAAATACCTGCACACTAAACACACCTCGCGTAAACCAGAAAAATAACAAAATCAAAGCAAGAACAAAAATAACACACGTTGCGCACTACTCCCCGGCAACGGCGCCAAAATTTGACGTGATGTCGTGGTCACAATCAAATTTAATCCCAATAACAACTATATAGATAGAGGTAAGTGGGTATCGAACACAGGGAGTTTGTGGAAAATGTGTTATTTGATAATTTATCTAGATTAACTAAATTAGACTACTTGCAAGAAAAGTAAAATTCAAGATTTAGTTTGATTGGATTGGTTTTAAAAACTAAGAATACTAATTAATTTGCGAAATGAAAGTTGAGTTTGTAAACAATTTAGAGACAAATGATTATCTTGAGTTTCCGGTTTGTTTCAACTTTTGTGTTAGCATTCAACTAGAAAGAACTACATAGACATAGTTCATGTATAACCAATTGCAGTGATGAAAGGGGACTAAGTACTCAGATTCCTAGAACGTGAGGTTGTCACCCGATGATCAATCAACCCTTACCCAAACCTAACTATACCCATGATATCTCGATTGCCAACGGCACCAAGAACGTATGGTTTCTAATTAGTTCAACATAAGAATCAACAAGTTACTAACAACCAATTATGCACCATAACAATCAATTCAAATAAGAAGGAATTGTTATTCTAGAAATATAAATAAAAACACAAAAGTCTACCACAAACCTTCAACACAAGATAATCATCCAAGTATTTAGCCACTCATGGCTTTAACTAACATCATACCAAAATGGAAAGGAAAATATTGTTCACAAGTTTCACCAACAAGAAAATAGATAGAGTTTTTAAGTGAAAGATAGTTCAAAGATGTGAGATTAGATGATGTTTCCTTCACTCCAAGTCCCTTAAATAGTCCCACGATTCGTTCCTTTCAGATTGTAACCGAAAACCCCATGATTAGGGCCATCAAACATCTTAAAATCGCATTTAATTGAGAAGTTACAACTTGAAGTTCAGTCGGAGCCGTAAGCTACGCCTCCCGGCCGTAGCTTACGGCAGTCAACAGAAAGGCACAAGTCAACCCGGAGCCGTAAGCTACGGCTCCCAGCCGTAGCTTACGGCTGGCAGTGAAACATTACGGCTGGAGGTTCCTGTCTTACGGCGGGACATTTTGGATGAAAAGGGAGGCCGTAAGCTACGGCTGGGGGGCGTAGCTTACGGCCCTGAGCTTGTTTTCTTTTCCATTATTTCTCCAACTTTCCATTCTTTCGCTCTTTAACTCCCACAACTTCTAGCATTCCGTCATACCTCCTAAAAGCTACATTTTGGTAGCTTTAACACCTGCACAATCCAACATAAAGTGGTTATCTAGCTCAAGCAATTAACCGAATAAAGTGTAGAATATGTGTTGTATTAAGCCTTTTAAGGGTTGTCCTACGGACCACCCGTCAAGCTCCAGCCGTCCTTTGTTGATAACTAGCCAATCTTATCCTTGCCAAATCCCTGAGTTCTTCTATGGTATCCAAATCTTGAACCAAGTTTTCAGCATTTCCTTTAGGATAACGGATGCTTGTTCTAGCAGTAGGAACCACCATTTCTGTAGGGATCACTGATTCTGCTCCAAACACTAAATAAATGGAGTCTGGCTAATAGCGTTCTTGGGAGTTGTTCTATCAGCCCATAGCACATAAGGTAGCTCTTCCGCCCATTTTCCTTTCTTCGATCCAAGCTTCTTCTTCTAGTTGTTGATGATGATCTTGTTGGATGATTCTGCTTGACCATTAGTTTGTGGGTGGACTGGTGTTGATTTTATCATCTTAATCCCCAGCTGTCACAAAAGTTAGCAGTTCTACTCCTGTTATGGGCCATTTTCTGAGCCTAAATATCCTGACTAATATCTTGCTTTTGACTGTTTGTTTGTGATCAGGATACTGAATCGGGATACTAGTAACATCCCGGGCGATATCCTGGTGTTAACTTAATAATTCACATGCAGGTAAGAGGCTACAAGTCATCAACCGTCAGGTGGACTTCTTCTCCTCAAGACTCGGGCGTATCTGTTATGTGAAAGACGTTGAACCCGAAAGACTAGGTCTACAACGTTCGAGTGGGGAATATTCGCCGGATCCCGGTTATTTAGGATAGTTTGTTGCATTTATTTTACTATAAATAGATGGGGGCGGATCAGGTTAAGGCACGCAATCTTACACACTCTCGTACACTTTTGCTCTCTAGCTTTCAGTAGTCACTACACACAAACACTTGTAATCAAATTACTTTGTAAACACTTAGTTGATCCGCACCACATCCTGCACTGTATCCTGATATTTGAAGCAATAGAAGAACAAGGCAGCTGCGATTGTCAGCTCCCGAGGTTTTGTGCCGGTGATCCAGATTGATCAAGGGCTTTCCTCGTATATCCTGTGTCACCCTTTACATTTTTTGTTCATTGCTTGATCATAGATACAACTCTATATCCCGAGCCGTATCCTTTAACTGTTTTTGAAAAACAATTTGGCTAACATATTTTTCATACATACTTCTAGCACACTACCTCACTTAACTAATTTGATCACTTAATTACTTCGGTAATTTTTGACCAAAACAACTCCCAATAAATTGGGATCCATTATCACAAACAATTTCAGAAGGAACACCAAATCTGGTAATAATGTTTCTTTTAATAAAGGATATTGTTTTGGTTAAAAATCACGCTAGGATAATGTAACCAAACTCCAAGTTACGGGTAATGATGCTTGAAATGAAGAATTATGATAAGGATCACTATGATATAAATTGCACGAACAACACAAGGATTTATACGAGGAAAAAGCCCTTGGTCAATGAATGATCTCCGGCATAAAAAACCTCGGGTGATGGAAACTACTGATCACCAAGCTCAAATAAATCAATTAAAGTTTACAACTTCGGATAGTGACGAGCTAAGTACAAGGATCACTATGCTAAAACGTGTAAAAGTGTGAGAAATGCTAAGTGTTTGCTGAGAGCTTTGTGACTGCAATTGTACGAGAGTGTGTGTAAGCAAAAATGGCTAAGTGTTCTAATTTTAGCTCGTCACCCCTTTAATATGAATGCTAAACTAAGCTAACTAACTGCCCGACTTTCATGCCATTCTCCCACGTTCTCCACAACGTCCATTTTCGTTCAAATGAGTGCGAAATACTTGGGGAATATTCCATAGTAACGTTGCCAAGACCAAGTCAAGTTCAATACTCCTGCAAAATAATACGAAATACAAACAGCCAATCGTTAGTATGAGGATCCTTACGGTGATCCATGATCCTGATCCTGAAGCCCTTCTGAGGATCACTATCTGTCACAGAAGTAAGGATCACTTGTCAGGATAATAAGTAAGGATCACTAATTGTTAGAAAATCCTCCCCTAACAATTGCCCCCAAAATATAAGGAGTGTAATGTAAAAGTAACGAATTATGTTTTCTTGATCTTATCTGCAACAAACTTAACGGATTTATAGCCGTTAATTTCTAACTAGCCGTTGCGTCGTGACTTCACAGAAGTGACATTCCTGCAAAATCATGATTATAAATAGAGATAGAGATATGATCGAATGCATTTAAATTCAAAGCTACTCCCTTTATAACCGTATTCAGAAGATCAACCAGGTATTCTTCCCTTCATCTTCTCTCTTTGCTTGCTCTGTTTTTTTTCTTTTTACTATTCCGTTCAAAATGATGCTTCGGAATTCCCCTGCTAAAGATCACCGAAAGGAAAGCCCCTTCAAGAGTCAAGGGATCATCACAGACTCTGCTAAAGAACGCTGTATCTTCACCGATCCTCAAATTGACAGGGTCCGGTATTGTTTTCCTGCAAACACCGTGTTCAAACCCTATGATCCTTCTGCCCTGAGCGATCATACTTCTGATTCATGGGTGGCCTTCCCTGTGACCCCGTTTGCCATAGGTTACACGTATCCTTTCCCAGCTTTCACCCAATCCTTCTTCTCCCTGACCGGCATATCCTACATCCAAGCTATGCCGATGATCTGGAGGGTCTTATATACCCTTGAAAGGATCATCGAGCAGGAGGGGATAGATTTAGGCATGGCGGAGTTAGGAGAACTATATGACCTGACCACCTTTGGTTCCCATCGCTATCTATTCAAACGAAAACCTGGGGAGGAGCATCCAATCTTCAAGGCCACCAAGAATGACACCAACTGGAAGCGGCGCTTCTTCTTTGTGAGGAGAGATTCTATCCCAGATGGGAAGGATCTACCCAAGAAGTGGGCTACCTATGGTAGGATGAAGGATCCTGGGGAGGATCACCAGAGAACCTTTCTTTTGATATAAGGATCACTGACTTTTTATTGTTCTTTTGTTGTACAACTATCTCCGTTGCACATCTCAGACTGACTCCGGCTGCTAAAGAGAGACTCTTGGCTTTCAAGAGACTAGACCCTGAAATAAGAACTTTCAAGTCTACCACCCAAGATTCTCAGGAAGTATCCTCTGGTTCTGTCATGATGTCAAGTAAGTATCCTTGTTTAAAGATTTAATTAGATAATGAAATTCAAGTATAGGTGCCGGAAAGTCCACCAAATCAGCTTCGAAGTTCAGCATCACCGATCTCACCAATGTCAAATCCTCGAGGAAGAAGACTCCTGCTAGCCCAACTGCTTCAATCCCCAAGGCACCCCTCAGGGGAAAGGGAGGCAAGAAGAGGAAGGCCTCCGAGGCTGAGGATTTGCAAGGCCTTCCCTTGATCCACCAACAGTTCATGGACTACTTCAATGCGGTAAGGATCACTGTCCCTGCTTGTACATCCTGCTTGTATGAGGATCACTTGGTTCTGACAATATCCTTTGTTTTCCTTGCAGAAATTTGCTGAAATAGAGACCTATGTTGGCCACGTTGAGGATTAGGATAGCAAGATCGCTGATCTTCAACAAGTTGCTGTGCTGAAAGACCTCAAGATAGCCGATCTTCAGAAGGATCTCCAGGCCACCAAGAATGATGCTGCCAAGATGCTGATCAACTTTGACTATGAGAAGCACGAGATCACCCAGGATGCTAAGGTCTCCGCCGGCATAGCAATGTACAAGATCCAGCTACAAATTGCCATGGAAGCTCAGGATCTTGCTTTTGACAAGAGCACCTGGGATGTGGAGGGCTGGAAAGCAAGGTTGGCTGAACTGGAGGACGATGAAGAGGCTGAGGAGATCTTGACGCTTGAGGCTGGAGGCAGTGGCAAGGATCAGGGTGGTGAGGATGCAGCAAAGGTCTAGGCTGCAGGATTGGGCAATGATGGAAATTTCGAGACTTAGCCGGAGCCCAATTTTTTTTTTAGTGGTTGTTTGTTTTGAACAATTTGATGGTCTGTACTTGTGAACAATAGTTTTTAGGATTAAGGATCTAGGATCCTTCATGTCACACCCCCAAAATCCACCTGCGGAGTATCACCGCTTGGGAGCGTGACTGACCAGGATCAAGCCACCAATCATATAGAACATTGTATAAAGTAAAAGTAATTGTAATATAAGCCAAACCACATCCATATGAAAGGTATTTCCAAAACATCAGTAAGTTATCATTGTTTAGCGGAAGCGTATAATCAAAACCCAAACATAATTAAGTACGAAATGTCATAAGTGTTTAATAAGATAATCACGATCCAGGCCCACAACGACCCGCTCCTCCATGTGCAAGCTCCATATATCTAACGACCTGCAAGGCATGTAACAGAGGATCAACAACTAGTTGAGCGAGTTCACAGAAAGTAAATGCGTAATAGTAAGTTCGTTTGTAACAGGTGGATCTACTGGGCCGTTAGTACGATCTATTGGTGGGGGTTTCCCACGTTGCATAACCACTAGACTACTCGTAACCATATGTATCCTTCACGACCGAGGATAGTATTAAGCATAGGTATCCTTCACATCCGAGGATAGTAAATAGTATAAGTATCCTTCACATCCGAGGATAGTAATAAGTATAAGTATCCTTCACAACCGAGGATAGTAATCAGTATAAGTATCCTTCACATCCGAGGATAGTGATCAGTATAAGTATCCTTCACATCCGAGGATAGTGATCAGTATAAGTATCCTTCACATCCGAGGATAGTAATATGGTAGTCTAGTCATAGTGTCAGTAGTGTATCTATTCAACCTTATCCTTTCAATCCCATTCCCAACACCCCGGGAATCCCATGCCTTGGTAAGAGTGTGAACTCACCTTGGTTTGCTCGGTATGCTAGGTTATGCACTCACAAGTAATTAGTTAAGTCCTATAGCGTACAGTTATACGAAATCAGTCCAAGACCATAAAGATTCGCATGCAAGTTCATATCAGATATTGCTTGGTAAATAACATCATGTATCACATAAACAGTGTGTCATATTCATAACATTCATGTTTCACACACGTGCCTTTCACAGTAGCTGTAATATCGTTATTCATGAGCATGCTCGACAGAAACATGTAAACTAACTGGGGCTAACAATCACTAGGGTTTTACTGCGTTACATAGGTTGTCATGGTTAATTATCAACATTTGCACACTAACCATGTTTGCTAAAGTTAACAATTTAACAGGTTATAGCCGCATGCTGAACATACTATGGCATAAAGCTCGGACACACATATAATATATCACTAATTCGGACATGATCATGCATCTATTGCCATCAATACAAAACTCGGACAAGGCATGATATTACACTAAACTCGGTCTAGATATATTATACTAAACTCGGGCATCCCAAGAAATAAAGAAACTCGGACCTTCAATAATCAATAAGCTCGGTCATCACAAATCAATAAACTCGGACCTTTGTACTCATTAAACTCGGACCATGTGAACTCATTAAACTCGTACCAAAGTGAACTCATTAAAGTCGGACCAAAGTGAACTCATTAAAGTCGGACCAAAGTGAACTCATTAAAGTCGGACCATGTGAATTTCTTATACTCGGACTACATGATAAATTTAAGGTCGGGCCATCAATTCCCCTAACAAAGTCGGACTAAGGGGTATCATATTAAACTCGGTCCTTATATTCATTCAATTAAACTCGGTCCTTATTTATCAATTAAACTCGGTCCTTATATATTCATCAAATAAACTCAGACATGTTTTCATTTAATAAACTCGGACACATGAGCTTACATAATTCGGGCCATGTTTTCATTTGGTAAACTCAGACAACAATCATATATATATTAACCTCGGATCATGCTTGATGAATTAACTCAGGCAACTATCATCCAATAACTTCTGACTAACGAATAATCATGAGCGATCAAAGCAGTTACGTTTCTTTTGTTCAAGCGATCTCAAAACCCTAACTTTATACGTTTGTACAGTGCAATAATCAATCATCAATCTATCATTCAACCTATCTTGCTTCTAAATCATCAAGCAATGATTCCACAACAACTCAAATCATTTTCATGAATCAGAAACAATCAAACATGCAGAGATTATCATATGAGAAACTAGGGTTTTGACACCAATCAATCAATCAACAATTAACATCACACAATGATTAAACAATTACCTTGATTCGATTCTAGATGGATTTGCAATCAACCTTGATTCAAAAGACTTGTGATTCCAAGAATGATAAGAAGATGGTTGTAGAGGGGATTAGGGAATGTGGGTACGTGTTTTGATTCTTGTGATGATTAGTGAATGATTAGTAAAAGAGATTAGGGTTAAGTATGGTTTATTTTCACTAATTACACTATACACCCTGAATTTCCATATTTTACACAAGTACACCATCCCCTAGTTATTTCACAATTCCACCACCATGTTCATATATTTACTAATTTCACAATTTACAAACAATCATGCACATTCACACAATTAAAACATATATAATTCCATGTCAATCAATTGCACAAATAAACGACTAGTCACTACATGAACGTGCAATAAATGCGAAATAGAATCTTGGAATTTCGAGTTGTCACACTTCAGACAATAGGTAGGATTACATATGGTGGAGGGATCCTCTGTTTGGGGGATGAAACCATTGTGATCCTGCCGTTTTTCCTTTCCTGCACAACTTTAAACCTATTATGATGGACACCCTTTACCTACCCCAGCGGACGGGCCACATTTTGCTGGTAGATGCTTGGGGTAGGTAATTTTGACAACCTTTGAAGGGTTAGTCTTTTTGTTAATAAATAAAACTTTAACTTGATGTCGCTTATCCTGTGTTGTTATCCTTTAAGTTCCTTTAATTTTTAATTGTCTTGATGTACACTTATTAAATAAGCAATTTTGAATAAGTTAGATTGAAAACATTTAGGATATGATCCATGATCAAATATCCTATAGTTGAAAAATCCCAAAAAGTAATATATGTTCTAAGGATCATAAGTTTAGTTGTCAAAGTATAAGGGGGATTCAAATAATCAGCGAATAGAATTGAAATAGTTAAGGATCATACCTGAGGATCCAATTTAGGATCCTAGTCATAATCAGGATAACTATAAGATAAACCTTAGGGAGAGATAAGGATCAAGGATCCTTAGTTGTTAAACTTCAAGGACCTGAAATAGATCATAACTTGGGACTAAGCCAATATAGAATAAGAGATAGCAACTGGGGACAAGCCCAAGGATAACTGGGGACAAGCCCAAGGATAACTGGGGACAAGCCCAAGGATCGTATGTAAACTGGAGTATGGCCCTAACTGGCGACTATCCAAACTTAGTGACATGATAATGCCAAAACCTTAGCTAACGTGTAAACGATAGAAACCTTAGGAACGGATGTATGGTACGTCTACCATTATACGTAGGATCCTAGGTATAGCCAGTACAATGGAATTATCAGCCCCTAAAGCGAGTACTGGTCCCAATGCCTTGAACTATACCAGGATCATCGTGCGCTACAGGCGAAACTGGGGTCAAGCCCAAACAACTAGGGTTAAACCCAAAGATCTGGATTGCTTCTGTAGATAATCAACATTGTGCTAAGGATACCTGAACTTTCAAAACTCAAAGTCTTGTGAGAGAAGGATAAAGGATTCATGATCCTTATCCTTGTATGAGAAAATAAGTAAATGAAATAGTTCAAGATTAGGACATTACCAGAGCAAGGATCATGGATGCTTTAAGGATCCTTCAAGGATACCCCTAATGTAAGGATCATCTGTGCCATGAGGATCCTGTTCACATGAAATATTTCTTCAAATGGACAGCATTCCAAGCCCTTGGTAGCAAATCACCTTCCATGGTCAGCAATCTATATGCCCCCTTTCCTGCTTCAGCTTCAATCAAATAAGGGCCTTCCCATTTTGGTGCCAACTTTCCATCAACAGGATTGGTGGTATTCTGGAATGCTTTCCTCAATACCATATCTCCAACTTGAAACTTCCTTATCCTGACATTTTTGTTGTAAGCACCAGCCATTTTTTGTTGATAACTAGCTATCCTTATCCTAGCCAAATCCCTGATTTCCTCAATAGTATCCAAGTCTTGAGCCAGGTTCTCATCATTTTCCTCAGGATCACGGGTACTTGTTCTAGCAGTTGGAACTACCATTTCTGTTGGGATCACTGATTCTGCCCCAAATACCAAAGAGAATGGTGTTTGACCAGTAGCATTCTTGGGGGTTGTCCTATCAGCCTAAAGCACATAGGGTAATTCTTCTGCCCATTTTCCTTTCTTGGATCCAAGTTTCTTCTTCAAATTGTTGATGATGATCTTGTTGGATGATTCTGCTTGACCATTAGCTTGTGGGTGGACTAGTGTTGATGTTATCATCTTAATCCCCCAGCTGTCACAGAAGTTAGTGGTTCTGCCCCCAATAAATTGGGAACCATTATCACATATAATTTCAGAAGGAATGCCAAATCTAGTTATAATATTTCTCTTGATAAAGGATATAACTTCCTTTTCTCTGACTTGGGCAAAAGCTTCAGCCTCTATCCACTTGGAGAAATAATCAGTCATAGCAAGCATGAACACTTTTCCACCAGGTGCCTTAGGGAGCTTACCAACTATATCCATACCCCGTCTCATAAATGGCCAAGAGGAGGATATAGGATGTAGAAATTCAGCCGGCTGATGAAGGATATTGCTGTGTCTCTGACAAGGATCACACTTCTTAGCATACTCCACAGCATCCCTTTTCATAGTTGGCCAGTAGTATCCTGTCCTTAAGATCCTTGAGAACAATGCTCTGCCCCCAGTGTGGTTTCCACAATCTCCTTCATGGAAGTCTTTTAAAACTTCTTGAACTTCAGGATCCTCGATGCATCTTAAATATGGTCCTGCAAGAGATCGCTTATACAACATATTATTCAAAATTGTGAATTGAGATACCTTAATTTTGAAAGCCCTAGGGTTTTCTCCCATAGGAATCTCTCTGTGTTGTAAGTATCTCATGATTGGTGAGATCCATGATCCTGGTCCTGGAAAAGATTGAGTATCCTCACTAGGGATAATCGCAGAATCCTCTCCTATTTCCATCGCCACATGATCCTCGATGGCAGGAGCCAGGATATGGATAATGGGAATGCTTATATCCTCCGGGATCTTCAAAGATGATCCTAAATTAGCCAGTGCATCAGCTTCTGTATTTTCTTCCCTTGGTACCTGTGTCAAACTAAAGGAAACAAAAGAGAGTGCCAATTCTTTGACTATCTTTAAATACCAGGTTAGCTTTTCTCCTTTAACAGCATAGGATCCATTAAAGTGATTTGTAATTAACAATGAATCTACATGTACCTCAAGATACCTGATTCCCATATGCTTAGAAATTTGCAAACCAGCAATCAAGGCTTCATATTCAGCCTCATTGTTAGTGGTTTGGAACTCACAAGCTATGGAGTGGGGTATTATGTCCCTCTGTGGCGATTTTAGTAGTATACCAAGCCCTGTGCCTTTGACATTTGAGGATCCATCAGTATGGAGTATCCAAGGATCCTCCGTCTCTTCCAGCTGCTGGACTTCTAACTCGGCTTCCTTTTGTAAATCACTACTGAAATCAGCCACAAAGTCGGCCAATGCTTGGGATTTGATGGCTGTTCTAGGCTAATATCTTATATCATAGGCACTAAGCTTCACTGCCCACTTAGCCATCCTTCCAGACATCTCTGGTTTCCTGAGGACATTCTTAATTGGAAAATTAGTTTTAACGACAATAACATGAGTTTCAAAATAATGTCTCAACTTAGTAGATGCCATGATTAATGCAAGAATAAGCTTTTCAAGGTGTGAATACCTGGATTCGGCATCAAGTAAACTCTTACTTACATAATAGACAGGATGTTGTGTACCTTCATGATCCTTAACAAGGACTGCACTTACTGCTTTTGAGGATACCGCAAGATATAAGGATAACACATCTCCTTTTTCTGGTTTCATCAAGGCTGGAGCTGAGGATAGGTATTCTTTGAGAGCTCGTAAAGCACTCTCATGCTTCTCAGTCCACTCAAATTTCTTGTTCTTCCTTAGGATATCATAGAATTCTTTGCACTTCTCTGAGGATTTGGATATAAATCTGTTCAAAGCTGCTATCCTGCTTGTTAGCCTTTGCACATCCTTAGCATTGGCAGGAGATTTGATGTTCACCAAGGCTTTGATTTGTTCAGGGCTAGCTTCAATGCCTCTCTTGGTCACCATATATCCTAAGAATTTACCTGCTTTAACACCAAAGTGACATTTTGAAGGATTAAGTTTCATATTATATCTGTCAAGGATATAAAATGCTTCCTCCAAATCTCTTAGGTGATCCTCAGCTTTTATGGACTTTACCACCATATCATCTATGTAAACCTCCATAGTTTGTCCAATCTGATCCTTGAACATCATATTCACCAGCCTTTGATATGTTGCACCTGCATTCCTTAATCCAAACGGCATAGCAATATAACAATATATATACCAGTTGGGGTCATAAAAGCCGTATCCTCTTGGTCAGATGGTTCCATCTGAATTTGTTGGAATCCAGATGAAGCATCCATAAAAGTCAACAGTTCATGACCCGCCGTTGCATCCACCATGGAGTCAATGTGGGGTAATGGGAAAGGATCCTTGGGACATGCCTTATTTAAATCAGTGAACTCGACACATACCCTCCACTTTCCATTTTTCTTTTGAACAACAACCACATTGGCCAGCCATCTTGGATACTTTACCTCTCTAATCATACCTGCTCGGAGCAATTTTTCTACCTCTTCCTGGATAATGGCATTTCTTTCAGGTGCAAACTTCCTCCTTTTTTGATGGATTGGTTTGAATGACCTGTCAATACCGAGTTTATGAGTGATAATATCCTTAGATATACCTGTCATATCCTTATGTTTCCATGCAAAGGTAGTCTTCCTTCTTTTGAGGAAGGATACAAGGTGTTCTTTCATCTTGCCAAGGATCCCTGACCCGATATAGATTTCGGATTCAATAACATCAGGATCCATGAGGATTTCCATCACATCCTGCTCTCTTGCCTCCAAGACATCCCTTGGAGGATACTTTTATTGCTATTGATCCCTTGATTTTGAGGCTGGTTTCATTGATGAAGTATAACAATCCTTAGCCTCTTGCTGGTCGCTATCGATCTTGACTATTCCCCAAGGGCTAGGGAGCTTCACACATTGATGGTATGTAGATGGGACTGCCTTCATATCGTGTATCCAGGGCCTGCCAAGGATAACATTACAACAAGATAAATAGTCAATAACACAAAATTTTTGATAATTATGTAATCCTTCGACATAAATTGGGAGTTTGATGTCCCCCAGGGTGTTCTTAGTTTCGCCACTAAATCCCACAAGCACGGAGGATCTTGGGATGATATCTGATTCAGGGATACCCATTTTCTTCAGAACATCTAGCTGGATAATGTTCACTGAGCTTCCTCCGTCAATAAGGATCCTGCGGACAAAATGGTTAGAAATAAAAAGAGTAATAACTAAACCGTCGTGATGAGGATCCTGGATGTCAACACGATCATCCTCATCAAAGGTTATGACTTTTCCTTCAGAGACACTTGATGTTCGAACAGGTCTTTCTCCATTATCCATTTTAGCTTCCTTTGCATGCCTTTTAGCTGCTGAGAAGGATGTACCACATGTTTTGGTCAAAAATCACACAAGGATAATGCAACCAAACTCTCTGTTAACGGGGAATGATGCTTGTAATGATGAATAAAGAAAAGGATCACTTATATGTAAATTGCACAAGTGACACAAAGATTTATACGAGGAAAAAGCCCTTGATCAATGAATGATCTCCGGCATAAAAAACCTCGGGTGATGGAAACTACCGATCACCAAACTTCAATATAATAAACAATGTTTACAACTTCGGATGGTAACGAGCTAAGTACAAGGATCTTTATGGTGTAGTATGCTAGAGCGTGTAAGAAATGTGTTGTCTTCTCCAAATGCTCGAGAGTGCCCTTTATATAAGTGTGTGTGGTTGAATTTAGGTAAGTCACCTAACTACTAGCTCGTTACCCCTTTAGAAACAGAAGTAAATTTAGCCTAACTAATTGCCCGTAATTTGTGCTAAGTTTCCATATTCTCCACAACGTCTATTTCTGGTTATGCATGTGCGAAATTAGCGTGAAAGATTCCTTAATAACGTTGCCAAGACCAGGTCCAACTCGTAATTCCTGCAAAACAACATTAAATTCAAAGAGAACAATCATTAGTATGAGGATCCTTAGGATGATCCATTGTCCTGATCTTGAAGTTCTTCTGAGGATCACCATCTGCCACGGAAACAAGGATCATTATTAGGATATTAGGTAAGGATCACAGGTCATTAAAAATCCTGCCCTAACAATTGCCCCCAAAATATAAGGAGTAATTATATAATATTAACGAGTTATATTTTGCTGATCTTATCTGTAACTAACTCAACGGATATATAGCCGTTGTGAACGAACTATCCGTTGCAATCCTGACGTCACGGAGGTGACAGTCCTGCACAAATCATGATTATAAATAGAGATAGGGATAGGATCATTTGCATTTAAAATCAAGAACTTCTCCCTTTATAACCGCAACCAGAGGATTGAACAGGTATTCCTCTTCATCTTCTCTCTTGCTTGCTCTGTTTTTCTTTTCGTATCTATTTCGTTCAAAATGTTGCTCCGGAATTCTCCTGTCAAGGATCTTCAGAAGGAAAGCCCCTTCAAGAGCCAAGGGAACATCACAGACTCTGCTAAAGAATGCTGCATCTTCACTGATCCCCAAATTGACAGGGTTCGGTGCTGTTTTCCCGCAAATACTGTGTTCAAACCCTATGATCCTTCTGCCCTGAGCGATCCACTTCTGATTCGTGGGTTGCTTTCCCTGTGACCCCTTTTGCCATAGGTTACACGTATCCCTTTCCAGCCTTCACCCAAGCCTTCTTCTCTTTGACCGGCATATCTTACATTCAGGCCATGCCGATGATCTGGAGGGTTTTGTATACCCTTGAGAGGATCATCGAGCAAGAGGGGATAGACCTAGGTATGGCCGAGTTAGGTGAGCTGTACGATCTGACCACCTTTGGTTCCCATCGTTATCTGTTCAAATGTAAACCTGGGGAGGAGCATCCGATCTTCAAGGCTACCAAGAATGATACTAACTGGAAGCGGCGGTTCTTTTTTGTGAGGAGAGATACCATCCCTGATGGGAAGGATTTACCCAAGAAGTGGGCTACCCACGGTAGGATAGAGGATCCTGGAAGGATCACCGTAGAGCTTATCCTTTAGCATAAGGGTCACTGACACTCTTTTGTTTTCTTGTTATGCAGCTATATCCGTTTCACATCTTAGGTTGACTCCTGCTGCAAAAGAGAGACTCTTGGCCTTTAAGAAGCTTGATCCTGAAATAAGAACTTTCCAGATTACCACCCAGGATTCTCAGGAAGTATCCTCTGCTTCTGTCACAATGTCAAGTAAGTATCCTTATTTAAAGAGTAATTCTATACGGGAATTCAAATTAAGTTAAAATACTTATCTTATTTTGGTTGTGTAGGTGCTGGAAAATCCACCAAGTCAGCTTCGAAGTTCAGCATCACCGATCTTACTAATGTCAAATCCTCAAGGAAGAAGACTCCTGCTAGCCCAAGTGCTTCTATCCCCAAGGCACCTATCAGGGGAAAGGGAGGCAAGAAGAGAAAGGCCTCTGAAGCTGAGGATTTGCAAGGTCTGCCCCTGCTCCGCCAACAGTGTCTGGATTACTTTAACGAGGTAAGGATCACTGTCCCTGCTTGTGTATCCTGCTAGTTTTGAGGATTACTTGTTTCTGATGTTATTCCTTGTCTTCCTTGTAGAAATTTGCTGAGATAGAGACATATGTTGGCCACGTTGAGGATCAGGATCGCCAGATTGCTGACCTTCAACAGGTTGGTGTGTTGAAGGATCTCAAGATAGCTGATCTTGAGAAGGAGCTTCAGGCCACCAAGGGGGAAGCCGCCAAGATGCTGATCAACTTCGACTATGAGAAGCACGAGATCACCCAGGATGCCAAGGTCTCTGCCGCGATAGCTATGTACAAGATCCAGCTGCAAATGGCCATGGAAGCTCAGGATCCTGCTTTTGACAAGAGCACCTGGGATGTCGAAGGCTGGAAGGCTAGGCTGGCTGAACTGGAGGATGATGAAGAGGATGAGGAGATCCCGATGCTTGAGGGTGGAGGCACTGGCAAGGACCAAGGTGGTGAGGCAAGCGGAGCTGGTGGTGATGGTGCAGCGAAGGATTGAGCTGCAGGATTGGGCGATGATGGAAATTTCGAGACTTAGACGGAGCCCAATTTTTTTTGTTTGGTGGTTGTTTGTTTGATGGTTTGTACTTTGAACAATAGTTTTTAGGGTAAGGATCTATGATCCTTTGAACAATAGGTAGGATAATAGGTGGTGGAGGGATCCTCTGTTTGGGGGATGAAGCCACTTGTTATCCTGCCGACCTTTATTTCCTGCACTGCTATGACCGCATGAACAATGGACACCCTTTGCCAACCCATGTGGACGGGCCATGTTTTGCTGGTAGAAACGTGGGTTGGCAATTTTTGACAACTTTAAAGGGTTAAATATTTTGTGAATGAATAAAACTTTAACTTTTGACTTATCTTGTGATGTTATCCTGGTATATCCTTTAAACTTTCAATTGTTTTGATTTATACTTGTCTGAGTAAGAAAAGTTAAGCAAATTATGTTTAAGAAATTTAGGATATGATCCAGGATCAAATATCCTATAGTCGAAAACTTCCAAAAAGTAGTTAATTTTAAGGATCATAGGTTCAGTTGTCAAAGTGCAGGGATTATTCAAAATAATGAATAAAATCAAAACAGTTAAGGATCATACCTGAGAATCCAAGTTAGGATCCTAACCTTTAACACTATAATCAGGATAACCATAAGAAAAACCTTAGTGGATAATAAGGATTGAGGATCCTTAGTTGTTTAACTTCGAAAACCTGAAAATAGAATATAACTTGGGACTAAGCCAATATAAAAGACAAGTTAGTAACTGGGGACAAGCCCAACAATTCTGGGGACAAGCCCAAAGGATAACTGGGGACAAGCCCAAAGGATAACTGGGGACAAGCCTAAAGGATAACTGGGGACAAGCCCAAAGATCATAGGTGAACTGGAGTATGGCCCTTACTGGCGACTATCCAAACTTAGTGACATGATAATGCCAAAACCTTAGCTAACGTGAAAACGTTAGAAACCTTAGGATGTATGGTACGTCTACCATTATACGTAGGATCCTAGGTATAGCCAGTACGATGGAATTATCAGCCCCTAAAGCGAGTACTGGTCCCAAAGACTTGAACTATACCAGGATCATCGTGCGCTATAGGCAAAACTGGGGACAAGCCCAAGGATAACTGGGGACAAGCCCAAACAACTGGGGTTAAACCCAAGGATCTGAATTGCTTCTGAAGATTATCAACAATACGCTAAGGATACCTGGACTATCAGAACTCAAAATCTTGTGAGAGAAGGATGAAGGATACATGATCCTTATCCTTAAATAAGAAAATAAGAAAATGAAATAGTTCAAGATTAGGACATTACCAGGGTAAGGATCATTGACACCTCAGGGATCCTTCAAGGATACTTCTAATGTAAGGATCATATGTGCCAGGAGGATCCTGCTCACGTGAAATATTTCTTCAAGTGGACAGCATTCCAGGCTCTTGGTAACAAATTACCTTCCATGGTTAGCAATCTATATGCCCCCTTTCCTGCTTCGGCTTCAATCAAATAAGGGCCTTCCCATTTTGGTGCCAATTTCCCATCAGCAGGATTGGTGGTATTCTGGAATGCTTTTCTCAATACCATATCCCCAACTTGGAATTTCCTTATCCTGACATTTTTGTTGTAAGCACCAGCCATTCTTTGTTGGTAGCTAGCCATCCTTATCCTAGCCAGATCCCTGATTTCCTCAATAGTATCCAAGTCTTGAGCCAGGTTTTCATCATTCTCCTCAGGATCACGGGTACTTGTTCTAGCAGTTGGAACCACCATTTCTGTTAGGATCACTGATTCTGCCCCGAATACCAAAGAGAATGGTGTTTGACCAGTAGCATTCTTGGGGGTTGTCCTATCAGCCCAAAGCACATAAGGTAATTCTTCTGCCCATTTCCCTTTCTTGGATCCAAGTTTCTTCTTCAAATTGTTGATGATGATCATGTTGGATGATTCTGCTTGACCATTAGCTTGTGGGTGGACTGGTGTTGATGTTATTGTTTTGGTCAAAAATCACACAAGGATAATGCAACCAAACTCTTTGTTAACGGGGAATGATGCTTGTAATGATGGATAAAGAAAAGGATCACTCAAATGTGAATTGCACAAGTGACACAAAGATTTATACGAGGAAAAAGCCCTTGATCAATGAATGATCTCCGGCATAAAAAACCTCGGGTGATGGAAACTACCGATCACCAAACTCCAATATAATAAACAATGTTTACAACTTCGGATGGTAACGAGCTAGGTACAAGGATCACTATGGTGTAGTATGCTAGAGCGTGTAAGAAATGTGTTGTGTCTTCCGAATGCTTGAGAGTGCCCTTTATATAAGTGTGTGTGGTTGAATTTAGGTAAGTCACCTAACTACTAGCTCGTTACCCCTTTAGAAACAGAAGTAAATTTAGCCTAACTAATTGCCCGTAATTTGTGCTAAGTTTCCATATTCTCCACAACGTCTATTTCTGGTTATGCATGTGCGAAATTAGCGTGAAAGATTCCCTAATAACGCTGCCAAGACCAGGTCCAACTCGTAATTCCTGCAAAACAACATTAAATTCAAAGGGAACAATCGTTAGTATGAGGATCCTTAGGATGATCCATTATCCTGATCCTGAAGTTCTTCTGAGGATCACTATCTGCCATAGAAACAAGGATCATTATTTGGATATTAGGTAAGGATCACAGGTCATTAAAAATCCTGCCCTAACAATTGCCCCCAAAATATAAGTGTTTTGGTCAAAAATCACACAACGATAATGCAACCAAACTTTATGTAAACGGGGAATGATGCTTGGTACGATGAACAAAGTGAAGGATCACTCAAATGTAAAATGCACAAGTGACACAAGGATTTATACGAGGAAAAAGCCCTTGATCAATGATCTCCGGCATAAAAAACCTCGGGTGATGGAAACTACCGATCACCAAACTTCAATATAACAAACAATATTTTTACAACTTCGGATGGTAACGAGCTAGGTACAAGGATCACTATAGTATCGTATGCTAAAGCGTGTGAGAAATGTGTCGTGTCTTCCGAATGTGGAAGAGTGCTACTTATACAAGTGTGTGTGGTCGTGTTTTAGGTAAATAACCTAACTATTAGCTCGTTACCCCTTGAAGAATAGAAGTAAATTTAGCCTAAATTATCGCCCTTAAATTGTGCTGAGTTTCCATATTGTCCATAACGTCCATCTTTGATTATGCATATGCCAAAGTAGCATGATAGGTTCCTTGTTTACGTTGCTAAGAGCGGATCCTACTCGACATTCCTGCAAGATAACATTAAACCCAAAGAGAATAATCGTTAGTATGAGGATCCCTAGGATGGTCCGTGATCCTGTCCCTGGAACTCTTCTGAGGATCACTATCTGTCAAAGAAACAAGGATCACTGATTAGGATCACATGTAAGGATCACAAGTCATAAAAATCCAGCCCTAACAATTGCCCCCAAAATATAAGGTGTATTTATCTAATATAAACGAGTTATATTTTGCCGGTCTTATCTCTAACTGACTTAACGGATATATAGCCGTTACAATGGAACTATCCGTTGCGATCTGACGTCACGGAAGTGACAACCCTGCACGAATCATCATTATAAATAGAAATAGGGATAGGATCGAATGCATTTAAATTCAAAGTGACTCCCTTTATAACCGTATTCGGAAGATCAACCAGGTATTCTCCTTCTCATCTTCTTCTCTTTTGCTCTGTTTTTCTTCTTGTTTCCATTTTTCTGTAAAGATGTTGCTCCGGAACTCCCCGCATAAGGATCCTAAGAAGAACAGCCCCTTGAAGGGTCAAGGGATCATCAAAGATTCTCCCACCGAGAGGTGCTGTTTTACCGATCCTCAAATCGACAGAATCCGTCAATGCTTTCCGGCGAACACTCTCTTCAAGTCTTTTACCCCCACTGCTTTGAGTGATTTTATTTCCGATACTTGGGTAGCTTTCCCGGTTACTCCGTTCTTGATAGGATATTCGTATCCTTTTCTCCAATTCACCCAATCTTTCTTCTCCCTTACCGGCATCAGCTATATCCAGGCTATGCCTATGATCTGGAGGGTGTTATACACCCTTGAAAGGATCATTGGGCAAGAGGGTATTGACCTTGGCATGGCGGAGTTGGCTGAGATGTATGATCTTACCACTTTCGGATCCCACCGATACTTGTTTAAGCGAAAAGCTGGAGAGGATCATCCTGTCTTCAAAGTTACCAAGAACGACACGAACTGGAAGCGACGGTTCTTTTTTGTTAGGAGAGATACCATCCCTGATGGGAAGGATTTGCCCAAGGAGTGGGCTACTCATGGTAGGATAGAGGATCCTGGAAGGATCACCGTAGGACCTATCTTTTAGCATAAGGATTACTGATGTTCTGTTATTTTTTGTGCAGCTATCTCCATCCCTCATCTGAAGTTAACACCTGCTGCAAAAGAGAGACTTTTGGCCTTTAAGAAGCTTGATCCGGAGATAAGAACTTTCCAGGTTGCTACCCAGGATTCTCAAGAAGTATCCTCTGCCTCTGTTACAATGTCAAGTAAGTATCCTCATTTAAAAGTAATTCTATGTAGGATTTTCAAGTTTAATTAGAATACTTATCTTATTTTGGTTGTGTTGGTGCTGGAAAATCCTCTAAGTCTGCTTCAAAGTTCGGTATTGATGATCTTGCTAATGTCAAGTCTGCAAGGAAGAAGACTCCTGCTGCCAGCCCAACTGCTTCAGCCCCTAAAGCACCTATTAGGGGTAAAGTGTTAGGGCTGGATTTTTATTATAGGTGATCCTTACACGTGATCCTAACCAGTGATCCTTGTTTCTTTGGCAGGCAGTGATCCTCAGAAGGACTTCAGGATCAGGATCATGGGACATTATAGGATTCTCATACTAACGATCATCTTCGATTAATGCAATATTATTTTTGCAGGAATATCTAGCAGGATACGCTCTAAGCATCATGATCAAGGGACGCGTCTTCACAATTATGGCAAGAGCTTAATCGGAGATAGACGTTGCACAGGATATGGAAACATGGCTTGATCTATGGGCGGCAATTTAGGCTAGATTGTCTTTTATTTCCAAAGGGGTAATGAGCTGAATATTAGTTTAACTACCTAAAATAGGTCACCTACACACATATAAATACCACTCTTCCTCATTCGGAAGAACACACACAACATACAACGCAACTCTCACACACTTAGACACCAAAAGCAATAGTGATCCTTGTACTCAGCTCATTATCATCCAAAGTTGTAACCATTTTATTCTTATATTGAAGTTTGGTGATCGGTAGTTGCCATCACCCGAGGTTTTTTATGCCGGAGATCATATACTGATCAAGGGCTTTTTCCTCGTATAAATCATTGTGTCTTTGCATCTTTATCACGAAAGTGATCCTTTACTTTTATAATTAACCAAGCATCATACCCCAATTACATAAAGTTTGGTTACATTATCCTTGTGTGATTTTTGACCAAAACAGTTTGGCGCCCACCGTGGGGCAATTGGTGCTTCATTCATAAGAAAATCTTTTGTTCGAAATCATTTCAAAGAGTTACATGGCTTCATCATTGAAGAACACGTCCACGGCGATGTCTTCCGTCACCTCATCACAGACCACTTTGCCTCCTCCACCGGCAGGATCTCAGAAAAATACTGAGAAGAGATCAACTCCCACTTTCTCTAAACCTCCATCTTCTTCTGCTATGAATTCTTCTATTCCCAGTACTAGTTATATATTTGCTTTAATTTTGCAGATGAAGGATCGTATGCAGCGGCAGGATGAGACAAATGACAGGATCCTCAGGGAAATTGGAGACCTCAAAAGACAAAAGAAAGCGGCAGAGGATCACTCCCCACTGATGCCCAAATCCTTGAGCTTCGATACTCCAATGATCACTTCCCAGCCATCAGGGATCCCGGACGTGCAAATCATAGGGGAGTCAAGAGGATCACATCTCGAGTCGGCAGCAATGACTCAGACATCAGGCTCACATTTTCAGCCAGTAGGATCCTATCCTCAGTACATGGGATCCATCATGAATTCAGGAGCCTATCCGGGGGCACAACAGTTTCAAGGATCCTACTTTGTTCCAGGATCATTCCAGGGCCAAGGATCCTCCTTTGTTCCAGGATCATCCCAGGTTCAAGGATCCTCCTTCGTTCCCGGATCATCCCAGACACCAGGATCCTTCCAGATACCAGGATCCCTAAAAAGTTTGCAAACAGGAAGTCTAGATGTCCATCAAGGGGACTTCATTCCAATGCAGACCATTGCTTCCACTGGTCCCTCCGTTGTTCCAGAATCCCAGCAATATGGGTTCCCTAACTTGAACCCAATGGGAGGTAACACTTTAAATAATTATCCTACCACTAACCATGGATTCATGCAGGATACAGGTATCAATCATGCTATGGCCAGGGAGTTGCAGAAGCTAAAAGATATGATCTCAAGTGTTCCAGGGGTAGTCAAGCCTATCCCAGAGATTGCAGATGGAAGCCACAAGGTATCTCGCTTTGCACCACCAATTTGTGATGCAGAGGTACCCAAAAGGTTCCATATCCCTACCATGAAGCTGTATGATGGCACAACGGATCCAGAGGAGCATATAGCACAATACAGGGAGAGGATGGAGATCAATCCTATCCCAGAAAAGTTGAAGGAAGCATGCCTATGTAAAGGATTTGGATCCACTCTTACGGGATCAGCTCTTAAATGGCTGCTAAGTCTTCCCCCTTATTCTATTACTTCATTTGCTAATTTAGTTAATTTATTCAATAACCAATTCTCTTGTAGCAGAAAATTTGAAAAATTAACTAGTGATTTGTACAGGATAACTCAAAATCATAATGAATCATTAAGGGATTATATAACCAAATTTAGTAAAGAATCCTTAGACATTCCCAACTTGGATATGGCTACGGCTGTTGAAGCCTTCAAAATGGGACTGCTTAAGGATTCATTATTCTATGATGATCTTGTTATGACACCATGCAGGAATCTAGATGAAGTAAGAACTCGAGCACTCAGGTTCATCCGGCTAGAGGATGACAAGAGGATCCAGGAGAGACAAGTAGGATCCTCAAAACAGGAGAAGCAAGGATCCTCCTTCAAGAACAACAAATTCAAATCCTACCATAGAAATGAGAACAAGAATGTGCATGCTGTTGACCAAGAAGAGGATGATGAAGAATATCCTCCAATCTCAGAATATTGTTTTTCCGTTGATAATCATGAACTAATCCTTGCAATGCAGAATCTAGGTGAAAAAGCTAGGTGGCCCAGGAAGAATGATAAACCATCCGGGACTAAAGACAAGTCAAAATGGTGTGCATACCATGAGGATTTCGGGTATCTAACTGAAGATTGCATAGCCTTAAGAAAAGAAATTGGATACCTGCTAAGCAAGGGGCATCTAAAAGAATTGCTAGGGAGAAAAAAGCAAAGGACCCAGGATCCTGAAAGGATCCCCGAAAAAGCTCCAGCACCTCCGGCAAATGCACAAGTGATCAACTTTATATCCGGAGGATCAGACATCTGTGGTACATCCTTCTCGGCGGCCAAAAGACATGCAAAAGAATCAAAAATGGATAATGGTGAAAGGCCTATTAGAATATCAGGTGTCTCAGAAGGGAAGATGATAACATTTGATGAGGATGATCGCATTAACATTCAGGATCCTCACCATGATAGTTTAGTCATCACTCTCTTTATCTCTAACCATTTTGTCCGCAGGATCCTTATTGATGGAGGGAGCTCAGTGAACATTATCCAGCTTGATGTTCTGAAGAAAATGGGTATCCCAGAATCAGACATCACACCGAGATCCTCCGTGCTTGTAGGATTCAGTGGAGAAACGAAGAAAACTCTGGGGGACATCAAACTCCCAATCTACGTGGAAGGATTACATAATTATCAGAAATTTTGTGTTATTGACTGTTTATCCTGTTGCAACGTTATCCTTGGCAGGCCCTGGATACATGATATGAAAGCAGTCCCATCCACCTACCATCAATGTGTGAAGCTCCCTAGCCCATTGGGGATAATCAAGATCGACAGTGATCAGCAGGAGGCTAAGGATTGTTATACCTCATCTATGAAGCCAACCTCGAAGCCAAGGGAGCAATAGCAATTACAGTATCCTCCAAGGAATGTCTTGGAGGCAAGGGAACAAGATGTGGATGAAATCCTCTTGGATCCTAGTGATCCTGAATCAAAAATCTATATCGGATCAGGGATCCTTGGCAAGATGAAAGAAGACTTATTATCCTTCCTCAAAAGAAGAAAATCTACCTTTGCTTGGAAACATGAAGATATGACAGGTATATCTAAGGATATTATTACTCACAAACTTGGCATTGACAGGTCTATCAAACCAATCCATCAAAAAAGGAGGAAGTTTGCACCAGAAAGGAATACCATTATACAAGAAGAAGTAGAGAGATTACTTCGAGCAGGTATGATCAGAGAGGTAAAATATCCAAAATGGTTAGCCAATGTGGTCGTTGTCCAAAAGAAAAATGGAAAGTGGAGGGTATGTGTCGATTTCACTGATCTGAATAAGGCATGTCCCAAGGATCCTTTCCCATTACCCCACATTGACTCCATGGTGGATGCAACAGCGGGGCATGAACTATTGACCTTTATGGATGCATCATCTGGATTCCAACAAATTCAGATGGAACCATCTGACCAAGAGGATACAGCCTTCATGACCCCAACAGGTTTGTATTGTTATATTGCCATGCCTTTTGGACTAAGAAATGCAGGTGCAACATATCAAAGGCTGGTGAATATGATGTTCAAAGATCAAATTGGAAAAACTATGGAGGTGTACATAGATGACATGGTGGTCAAGTCAAAGAAAGCTGAGGATCACCTAAGGGATTTGGAAGAAGCATTCGATATCCTTGATAGTTACAACATGAAACTTAATCCTTCGAAATGCCATTTTGGTGTTAAGGCAGGAAAGTTCTTAGGATACATGGTAACCCAGAGGGGCATTGAAGCAAGTCCAGAACAAATCAAAGCATTAATAAATATCAAATCTCCTGCCAATGCCAAGGATGTTCAAAGACTGACAGGCAGGATAGCAGCTTTGAACAGGTTCATATCGAAATCCTCAGAAAAATGCAAAGAATTCTACGATATCCTAAGGAAGAATAAGAAGTTTGAATGGACTGAGAAGCATGAGAACGCTTTACAAGCCCTTAAAGAATATATGTCCTCAGCACCAGCATTAGCAAAACCGGAAAAAGGAGATGTGTTATCCTTATACCTGGCGGTATCCTCAACCGCTGTAAGTGCTGTCCTTGTCAAGGATCACGAAGGTACACAATATCCTATCTACTATGTAAGTAAAAGTCTACTTGATGCCGAATCCAGGTACTCACACCTCGAAAAACTTATTCTTGCATTAATCATGGCATCCACTAAGTTAAGGCATTATTTTGAAACCCATACTATTGTTGTTAAAACTAATTTTCCAATTAAGAATGTCCTCAGGAAACCGGAGATGTCAGGGAGAATGGCTAATTGGGCAGTGAAGCTTAGTGCCCATGATATAAGATATGAACCAAGAACAGCCATTAAATCACAAGCCTTAGCCGACTTTGTGGCTGATTTCAGTAGTGATCTACAAAAAGAAGCAAAATTGGAGGTCCAGCAGCTGGATGAAACCAAGGATCCTTGGATATTACACACTGACGGATCCTCAAATGTCAAGGGCACAGGGCTCGGGATCCTACTAAAATCGCCACAGGGGGACATAATACCCCACTCCATAGCCTGTGAGTTCCAAGCAACTAACAATGAGGCTGAGTATGAAGCCTTGATTGCTGGCTTGCAAATTGCTAAGGATATGGGGGTAAAATATCTTAAAGTATATGTAGACTCATTATTGATCACCAATCACTTTAACGGATCCTATGCTGTTAAAGGTGAAAAACTAACCAAATATTTAGAGATAGTCAAAAAATTGGCACTCTCTTTTGTTTCTTTCAGCTTAACACAGGTACCAAGGGAGGATAACACGGAAGCTGATGCATTGGCCAACTTAGGATCATCCTTGAAAATTCCAGAAGACATAAGTATCCCTATCATCCATATCCTGGCTCCTGCTATTGAAAATCAAGTGGCCATGGAAATAGAAGAGGATACTGCAATAATCCCTAGTGAAGAAGCTCAATCTCATTCAGGATCATGGGTCTCACCAATCATGAAATACTTGCAAAACGGAGAGATTCCAATGGGAGAAAATCCTAGAGCTTTCCGGATCAAGGTATCTCAATTTACAATCTTAAATAATGTGCTATATAAACGATCCCTTGCAGGACCATACTTAAGATGTATTGAGGATCCTGAAATTGAAGAAGTGTTGAGAGACTTCCATGAAGGAGATTGTGGAAACCACACTGGGGGCAGGGCATTATTCTCAAGGATCCTTAGAACAGGATACTACTGGCCAACCATGAAAAGAGATGCTGTAGAATATGCTAGGAAATGTGATCCTTGTCAAAGACATAGCAATATCCTTCACCAACCACCTGAACTGCTACACCCTATACCATCCTCTTGGCCATTCATGAGATGGGGAATGGATATAGTGGGCAAGCTTCCTAAAGCACCTGGCGGAAAAGTATTTATGCTTGCCATGAGTGACTATTTTTCTAAGTGGATAGAAGCTAAAGCCTTCGCCCAAGTCAGAGAAAAGGAAGTCATATCCTTCATCAAAAGAAATATTATAACTAGATTTGGCATTCCCTCTGAAATTGTATGTGATAATGGCTCCCAATTTATTGGAAGCAGAACCACTAACTTTTGTGACAGTTGGGGAATCAAGATGATAACATCAACACCAGTTCATCCACAAGCCAATGGTCAAGCAGAATCATCCAACAAGATCATCATCAACAATCTGAAGAAGAAGCTAGGATCTAAGAAGGGAAAATGGGCAGAGGAGTTACCTTATGTGCTATGGGCTGATAGAACAACTCCCAAGAACGCCACTGGTCAAACACCTTTTTCTTTAGTATTTGGGGCAGAAGCAGTGATCCCAACAGAGATGGTGATCCCAACCGCTAGAACAAGTGCTCGTGATCCTGAAGAAAATGCTGCAATCCTGGCTCAGGATTTGGATACTATTGAGGAAATCAGGGATCTGGCTAGGATAAGGATGGCTAGCTACCAACAAAGAATGGCTGGTGCCTACAACAAGAATGTTAGGATAAGGAAGTTCCAAGTCGGAGATATGGTGTTGAGAAAAACATTCCAAAACACTATTAATCCTGCTGACGGAAAGTTAGCACCAAAATGGGAAGGCCCTTACTTAATTGAAGCCGAAGCAGGAAAAGGGGCATACAGGTTGCTAACCATGGAAGGAAACTTATTGCCAAGAGCCTGGAATGCTGTTCACTTAAAGAAATATTTCCTGTGAACATGATCCTTCATGCATGTGATCCTTACATTGAAGAATCCTTGAAGGATCCCGGTGATATCAGTGATCCTTACTCTGGTAATATCCTTATCCTAGAAACTATTGCATTTTCCTTACTTTTTACCTAAGGATAAGGATCATGTATCCTTCATCCTCTACTCACAAAACATTTGAGTTATGATAGTTCAGGTATCCTCAGCATATCGTCAAAAGATCTTCAAAAGCACCTCAGATCCTTGGGTCCAACCCCAGTTATCCTTGGGATTATCCCCAGTTTCCGCCAGCAGCGCTCGATGATCCTGATATAGTTCACGTCTTTGGGACCAGTACCCACTTCCGGGGCTGACAACCTCATCGTACTGGCTATACCCAGGATCCTACGTATAATGGTAGACGTACCATACATCCGTTCCTAAGGTTTCTAACGTTTTCACGTTAGCTAAGGTTTTGACATTTTCATGTCACTAAGTTTGGATAATCGCCAGAAAGGGCCATACTCCAGTTTACATACGATCCTTCGGGCTTGTCCCCAGTTATCCTTTGGGCTTGTCCCCAGTTATCCTTTGGGCATGTCCCCAGTTACTAATTTATTTCTTACATTGGCTTAGTCCCAAGTTGTGCTTCGTTTTTCAGGATTGTCAAAGGTTAGGATCCTAACTTGGATCCTCAGCATTGTGCAGGAAAGTAAAAGCGGCAGGATCACAAAGGCTTCATCCCCCAAACAGAGGATCCCTCCACCTTTTTGTAATCCTACCTATTGTTCAAAGGATCCAGGATCCTTTACCCTAAAATCTATTGTTCAGAGATTACAGACCATATTTGTCCACAAACACCACTACCACAAAAAACCACTACCAATCCTAAAAAATTGGGCTCCGGCCTAGTCTCGAAATATCCATCATCGCCCAATCATGCAGCCTACACCTTCGCTGCTTCGTCACCACCAGCATTGCCACCTTGATCCTTCTCAGCATCACCGCCTTCCAGCATGAGGATCTCCTCAGCCTCATCCTCGTCTTCCAGGTCCGCCAGCCTGGCCTTCCAACCTTCAACGTCCCACGAGCTATTGTCAAAGGTAGGATCCTGAGCCTCCTCAGCCATCTGAAGTTGTATCTTGTACATAGCAATTGCCGCGGAGACCTTGGCGTCTTGGGTGATCTCCTGCTTCTCGTTATCCATATCGATCAACCTCTGAGCAGCCTCATCCTTCATGGCCCGGAGTTCCTTCTCAAGATCTGCTATCTTGAGATCCTTAAGCACGCCCATTTGTTGAAGGTCGGCAATCTGGCTCTCTTGATCCTCAACATGGCCAAGATAGGTCTCGATCTCGGCAAGTTTCTGCAAAGAGGGAAGTAAGGTAAGTTCAGAACCGGATGATCCTCAAAGAAACAGGATATTCGAAACGGATAACCAACAGGGGCAGTGATCCTTACCTCATTCACGTAGTCAAGGAATTGCTGACGGAGGAGGGAAATCCTTGGAGATCTTCAGAGGTTTTCCTCTTTTTTCCCTTGCCCCGGATAGGTGCCTTGGGGGCTGAAGCCGAAGGACTGGCAGCAGGAGCCTTCTTCTTTGAAGATGTGACATTGGCAAGATCACTTATCCCAAATTTGGAGGCAGATTTGACAGACCTGGCAGACTTTCCAGCACCTACACAATCAAAAAACAAGATAAGTTGCTTTATTAATCAAACAATCCTACATTTAATTTATTTTCTATAAGGATACTTACTTGACATAGTGGCAGATGCAGAGGATACTTCTTGAGAATCTTGGACGATGACTTGGAAACTTCTGATTTCAGGATTAAGCTTTTTAAAAGCTAGGACTCTCTCTTTTGCAGCAGGGCTTAATTTCAGATGAGCAATGGATATAGCTGCACAAAAGATAAAAAGAGATATTAGTGATCCTCATTATATGAGACAGGGCTGATAGTGATCCTTCGAGGATCCTCTATCCTACCATGAGTGGCCCATTCCTTGGGCAGATCCTTCCCATCTGGGATGGAATCCCTCCTAACAAAGAAAAAGCGACGCTTCCAGTTTGTATCGTTCTTAGTAACCTTGAAGACAGGGTGATCCTCCCCGGCTTTCCGTTTCAACAAATACCGGTGAGAACCAAAGGTGGTGAGATCGTAAAACTCAGCTAACTCCGCCATCCCCAGATCAATCCCTTCCTGCTCGATGATCCTCTCGAAGGTATACAGAACCCTCCAGATCATCGGCATAGCTTGGATATATGAGATGCCGGTTAAGGAAAAGAAAGATTGGGTGAACAATGGAAAAGGATATGAATACCCTATGGTAAATGGAGTAGCAGGAAAAGCCACCCAGGTATCCGAAACAGAGTCACTCAGAGCGGTAGGTGTGAAGGACTTGAAAACAGCATTCGCCGGAAAGCAATGACGAATTCTGTCTATGTGAACATCAGTGAAGCAACACCTCTCCGTAGGAGAATCCTTGATAATCCCCTGGCTTTTTAAGGGACTATCCTTCTTGGAATCCTTGTGTGGAGAATTCCGGAGCAACATGTTTGTGACGAGACGGAAACAGAGTAGAAGCAGAAAACAGAGCAAAGAGATAAGAAAGAGAGAAAGAGAAGAATACCTGATCAATCTTCGGTGCAGAATATAAAGGGAGTGTATCTTGAATTTAAATGCAAAATGATCCTAACCCTATCTCCTATTTATAATCATGATTTGCAGGGATTGTCACATCCATGACGTAATGATCGCAACGGCTAGTTCAATATTAACGGCTAGTTATTCGGAGTTGTCCGTTGGAGATCAGATCAAAACAAAATATAACTCGTCTATTTACAATTAACTCCTTATATTTTGGGGGCAATTGTTAGGGCTGGATTTTTATTATAGGTGATCCTTACACGTGATCCTAACCAGTGATCCTTGTTTCTTTGGCAGGCAGTGATCCTCAGCAGGACTTCAGGATCAGGATCATGGGACATTATAGGATCCTCATACTAACGATCATCTTCGATTAATGCAATATTATTTTTGCAGGAATATCTAGCAGGATACGCTCTAAGCATCATGATCAAGGGACGCGTCTTCACAATTATGGCAAGAGCTTAATCGGAGATAGACGTTGCACAGGATATGGAAACATGGCTTGATTTATGGGCGGCAATTTAGGCTAGATTGTCTTTTATTTCCAAAGGGGTAATGAGCTGAATATTAGTTTAACTACCTAAAATAGGTCACCTACACACATATAAATACCACTCTTCCTCATTCGGAAGAACACACACAACATACAACGCAACTCTCACACACTTAGACACCAAAAGCAATAGTGATCCTTGTACTCAGCTCATTATCATCCAAAGTTGTAACCTTTTTATTCTTATATTGAAGTTTGGTGATCGGTAGTTGCCATCACCCGAGGTTTTTTATGCCGGAGATCATATACTGATCAAGGGCTTTTTCCTCGTATAAATCATTGTGTCTTTGCATCTTTATCACGAAAGTGATCCTTTACTTTTATAATTAACCAAGCATCATACCCCAATTACATAAAGTTTGGTTACATTATCCTTGTGTGATTTTTGACCAAAACATAAAGGAAAGAAGAGAAAGGCCCCTGAGGATCTACAAGGTCTGCCCCTGCTCCGCCAACAGTTTCTGGACTACTTCAATGAGGTAAGGATCACTGCCCCTGTTTGTTATCCTAACAGTTACTTGTTTCTGATGTTATGCCTTGTTTTCTTTGCAGAAATTTGCTGAAATAGAGACTTATGTTGGCCACGTTGAGGATCAAGACCGCCAAATCGCTGACCTCCAACAAATGGGTGTGCTGAAGGATCTCAAGATTGCTGATCTTGAGAAGGAGCTCCGGGCTACCAAGGATGATGCTGCCAAAATGCTGATCAATTTTGATTATGAGAAGCATGAGATCACCCAGGATGCCAAGGTCTCTGCTGCGATAACCATGTATAAGATCCAGCTGCAGATGGCTGCGGAGGCTCAGGATCCTGCCTTCGACAAGAGCACATGGGACGTTGAGGGCTGGAAGGCGAGGCTGGCAGAGTTGGAGGATGATGAAGAGGCTGAGGAGGTCCCGATGCTTGAGGGTGGTGATGTTGGCAAGGATCAGGGTGGAGAGGCAAGTGGAGCTGGTGGTGATGGTGCAGCGAAGGATTGAGCTGCAGGATTGGGCAATGATGGAAACTTCGAGACTTAGCCGGAGCCCAATTTTTTTGTGGTTGTTGATGTTTTTTAGAAACAATTATGGTCTGTAACTTTGAACAATAGTTTTAGGATTAAGGATCCAGGATCCTTCAGACAATAGGTAGGATTGCAAATGGTGGAGGGATCCTCTGTTTGGGGGATGAAACCATTGTGATCCTGCCGCCTTTTATTTACCTGCATGCTATGACCGCACAAACAATGGACACCCTTTGCCAACCCATGTGGACGGGCCACGTTTTGCTGGTAGAAACGTGGGTTGGCAATTTTGACAACTTCGAAGGGTTTTAAACCTTTGTTAATAAAATAACTCTAATCTTTTTGGCTTATCTCGTATTGTTATCCTTTTAATTTCCAATTGTTTTGATATATATATGTCTGAGTGGGAAAAGCTTAACCAAATTATGTTTAAGAAGTTTAGGATACGATCCAGGATCAAGTATCCTAAAGTTGAAAACTTCCAATAAGTAATTCATTTTAAGGATCATGGGTCCAGTTGTCAAGGTCTAAGGGTTATTCAAATGAATAATGAATGAAATTAGAAATAGTTAAGGATCATACCTGAGGATCCAAGTTAGGATCCTAACCTTTAATCAGGATAACCATAAGTAACACTTTAATGGATAATTAGGATTAAGGATCCTTAATCTGTTTAACTTTGAAAACCTGAAAAATGGAATATAACTTGGGACTAAGCCAATGTAAAAGATAAGTTAGTAACTGGGGACAAGCCCAAAGGATAACTGGGGACAAGCCCAAAGGATCACTGGGGACAAGCCCGAAGGATAACTGGGGACAAGCCCAAAGGATAACTGGGGACAAGCCCAAAGGATAACTGGGGACAAGCCCAAGGATCGTATGTAAACTGGAGTATGGCCCTTACTGGCGACTATCCAAACTTAGTGACATGAAAATGCCAAAACCTTAGCTAACGTGAAAACGTTAGAAACCTTAGGAACGGATGTATGGTACGTCTACCATTATACGTAGGATCCTAGGTATAGCCAGTACGATGAGGTTATCAGCCCCTAAAGCGAGTACTGGTCCCAAAGACGTGAACTATACCAGGATCATCGTGCGCTACAGGCGAAAACTGGGGACAAGCCCAAACTGGGGACAAGCCCAAAACTTTGGAGGGTTGGCCAACCACTTTGATCTTCTGTAAAATGATAACAACTCTGCAAAAGCTTAAACTTTGTGAAAGTAGATGTTAACTGATTAACATCTTTAACTTATGATAAGTAATAAGTATAAAATGAATGAAAATGAAAATGAAAGTAATGTGTTACCAAATGTAGAATTATATATCCTTTGAGGATCCTGGATCCTTAATCAGAATACCGGAATCGCTGAGGATCCATGATCCTTCTTACTTAAAGTATTTTTTGAAATGAACAGCATTCCACGCTCTTGGTAGGAGATCACCATCCATTGTTAACAAATGATGTGCCCCCTTTCCTGATTCAGCTTCAATTAGATAGGGGTCTTCCCACTTTGGTGCTAGCTCGCCATCAGAAGGATTTGTAGTGTTCTGGAATGCTTTTCTTATCACAAAATCACCAACTTGAAATCTTCTAATCCTGACATTCTTGTTGTACGCTCCAACCATTCTTTGTTGGTAACTGGCCATTTCCTTTTTTCTGACTTTGAGCGAAAGCTTCTTCTTAGGATGCAGATGTTATGTTGGTTGGTGTAGAATATTACTGTGTCTTTGACAAGCATCACACTTCTTTGTGTATTCCACAGCATACGTCTTCATGGTAGGCCAATAGTATCCTGTTCTAAGGATCCTTGAGAATAGTGCTTTGTCCCCAGTGTGGTTTCCACAGTCTCCTTGACTTTGAAAGCTTTAGGATTTTGTCTTGTAGGGATCTCTCCCTGTTGTATATATCTTAGGATTGGAAGGATCCAGGATCCTGAATTCGACTGTGCAGGATCACCAGGTATGATTGCAGAATCCTCCACTATCTCCATGGCTATGTGATCCTCAATTGCAGGAGTTAAAACATGGGTAATGAGTATTTTTCACATCTTCTGGCATCTTTAGGAATGATCCAAGGTTAGTTATTTTCTTCCCTGGGTACCTGTGGTAGACTGAAAAAGCAAAAGAATCTGCCAGTTTCCTGACTGATCCTCATATTATTAGCTAATTCCAAACCTGCTATCAAGGCCTCATACTCTGCCTCATGATTAGTGGTTTGGAATTCACATGCAATGGATTGGGGTATAATGTCCCCCTGTGGCAATTTTAGTAGTGTGCTTTGTCCAGTTCCTTTAACATTTGAAGCTCCATCCATGAAGAGTGTCCAAGGATCCTTGGTCTTCTCAAGTTGTTGAACTTCTAATTCAGCTTCCCTTTGTAGATCACTACTGAAATCAGCCACAAAGTCAGCTAAAGCTTCGGACTTGATGACAGTCCTAGGTTCATACTTAATGTCATATGCATTAAGCTTGACTATCCACTTTGCCATTCTACCTGCTATTTCAGTTTTCCTGAGAAGATTCTTGATAGAAATGTTAGTTTTCACAATAATGGTGTGAGTCTCAAAATAATGTCCATGTTTAGCAGAAGCCATAATTAAATCAAGAATTAATTTCTTCAAATGAGAATACATGGCCTCAACATCAAGTAGAATTTTACTTACATAGTATATCGGATGTTGAGTGCCTTCATGATCCTTAACTAGGATCACACTTACTACTTTAGCTGAAATAGCTTAGTATAAGGATAACGATTCTCCATTTTCTGGTTTCATCATGGCTGGTGCTGAGGATAGATGATCCTTAAGAACGTTAAGTGCAGCTTCATGCCTATCAGTCCACTCAAACTTGTCTTGAGCAATTTGTCTACCTCTTCTTGGATAATGGCATTCCTTTCAAGTGCAAACTTTCTCCTTTTTTGGTGGATTGGTTTGAATGACCTGTCAATGCCAAGTTTATGAGTGATAATATCCTTAGATATACCTGTCATATCTTCATGTTTCCAAGCGAAGGTAGATTTTCTTTTTTCCAAGAAGGATACTAAATCCTGCTAAATATTGTCTAGGATCCCAGATCCTATAAAAATTTTGGATTCAGGATCCTCTGAGTTCAACATAGTATCCTTGACGTCTTGCTCTCTTGCCTCCATGATGTCTTGCTCCTTGGAGGCTGGCTTCTTTTGAAGAAGTGTAATAGTTTTTTGCCTCCTGCTGATCACTTTCTATCTTCACCATATCTCATAGAGTTGGGACCTTGACACATTGATGATATGTTGAGAGGGATTGCCTTCATATCGTGTATCCATGGCCTGCCAAAGATAACATTACAGCAAGATAAGCAATCAATAACATAGAACTTTTTTTTTTACATAATTTACTCCCTCTATGTAGATAGGAAGTTTGGTGTCCCCCAATGTAATCTTTGTCTCTCCACTGAATCCCACAAGGACAGATGATCTTTGGAAAATATCGGATTCAAGGATGTCCATTCTATCGAGGACATCCAACTGGATTATGTTCACTGAGCTTTTCCCATCAATGAGAATCCTGCAAACAAAATGGTTAGATATAAATAATGTAATAACTACACCGTCGTGATGAGGATCCTGAATGTCCGCACAGTTATCCTCATCATATGATATCACTTTCTGCTGGGTAAGGATGGAGGTCCGAACAGGTTTGCCCCCATTCTCCATCTTTGTTTCCTTTGCACGTATCTTAGCTGCTGAGAACCTCCGGTGATGAAATGGATGATTCAAGCATCGGATGGTGGAGGAGGAGCTTTTTCAGGAATTTTCTCAGGATACTTGATCCTTGACTTTTTCCTTCCAAGCAATTCCTTCAAGTATCCTTTGCTCTAAAGATAACCTATCTCCTTCCTAAATGCTATGCACTCATCTATGAGATGACCAGAATACCCATGGTAAGCACACCATTCCGATTCGTCTTTGGTGGCAGACGCTTTGTCATTCTTCCTTGGCCACCTAACCTTGTCACCTAAACTCTGGAAGGAGGAACCTTAAACCTGAGAGGATCCTTGAACCTGAGAGGATCCTTGAACCTGAGAGGAGCCTTGAACCTGAGAGGATCCTTGAACCTGATAGGATCCTTGAACCCGAGAGGATCCTTGAATCTGAGACATTGCCGATGATCCAGAACGTATTCCTGTTGATCCACCCTGGTATTGGACATGTGGAGCTGCAAAGTCCTGAAGTTCTTCTGAGGATCACTATCTGCCATAGAAACAAGGATCATTATTTGGATATTAGGTAAGGATCACAGGTCATTAAAAATCCTGCCCTAACAATTGCCCCCAAAATATAAGTGTTTTGGTCAAAAATCACACAAGGATAATGCAACCAAACTTTATGTAAACGGGGAATGATGCTTGGTATGATGAACAAAGTGAAGGATCACTCAAATGTAAAATGCACAAGTGACACAAGGATTTATACGAGGAAAAAGCCCTTGATCAATGATCTCTGGCATAAAAAACCTCGGGTGATGGAAACTACCTGTTAGGGCTGGATTTTTATTATAGGTGATCCTTACACATGATCCTAACCAGTGATCCTTGTTTCTTTGGCAGACAGTGATCCTCAGCAGGACTTCAGGATCAGGATCATGGGACATTATGGTGATCCTCATACTAACGGCCACTTCCGCTTCATACAATATTGTTTTGCAGGAACATCTAGCAGGATACGCTCTAGGCATCATGATCCAGGGACGCGTCTTCACAATTATGGCAAGAGCTAAATCAGAGATAGACGTTGCACAGGATATGGAAACATGGCTTGATTTATGGGCGGCTATTTAGGCTAGATTGTCTTTATTTCTAAAGGGGTAATGAGCTGATAATTAGTCCTTTTACCTAAAATAGGTCACCTACACTTGTATATATACCACTCTCCATCATTTGGAAGAGGACACACGACATACAACGCAACTCTCACACACTTAGACACTCGAAACAATAGTGATCCTTGTACTCAGCTCATTATCATCCGAAGTTGTAATCATATTTTTCTTATATTGAAGTTGGTGATCGGTAGTTGCCATCACCCGAGGTTTTTTATGCCGGAGATCATACATTGATCAAGGGCTTTTTCCTCGTATAAATCATTGTGTCTTTGCATCTTTATCACAGAAGTGATCCTTTACTTTCATAATTAGCCAAGCATCATACCCCGTTTACATAAAGTTTGGTTACATTATCCTTGTGTGATTTTTGACCAAAACAGTTTGGCGCCCACCGTGGGGCAATTGGTGCTTCATTCATAAGAAAATCTTTTGTTCGAAATCATTTCAAAGAGTTACATGGCTTCATCATTGAAGAACACGTCCACGGCGATGTCTGCAGTCACCTCATCACAGATCACCTTGCCTCCTCCACCGGCGGGATCTCAGAAAAATACTGAGAAGAGATCAACTCCCACTTTCTCTAAACCTCTATCTTCTTCTGCTATGAATTCTTCTATTCCCAGTACTAGTGATGTATTTGCTTTAATTTTGCAGATGAAGGATCGTATGCAGCGGCAAGATGAAACTAACGAAAGGATCCTCAGGGAAATTGGAGATCTCAAAAGACAAAAGAAAGCGGCAGAGGATCATTCTCCACTGATGCCCAAATCCTTGAGCTTCGATACTCCAATGATCACTTCCCAGCCATCAGGGATCCCCGACGTGCAAATCATAGGGGAGTCAAGAGGATCACGTCTCAACTCGGCAGCAATGACTCAGACATCAGATTCACATTTTCAGCCAATAGGATCCTATCCTCAATACATGGGATCCTTCATGAATCCGGGAGCCTATCCGGGGGCACAGCAGTTTCAAGGATCCTACTTTGTTCCAGGATCATTCCAGGGCCAAGGATCCTCCTTTGTTCCAGGATCATCCCAGGTTCACGGATCCTCCTTCGTTCCAGGATCATCCCAGATACCAGGATCCTTACAGATGCCAGGATCCCTAAAAAGTTTGCAAACAGGAAGTCTAGATGTCCATCAAGGGGACTTCATTCCAAGGCAGACCATTGCTTCCACTGGTCCCTCCGTTGTTCCAGAATCCCAGCAATATGGATTCCCTAACTTGAACCCAATGGGAGGTAACACTTTAAATAATTATCCTACCACTAACCTTGGATTCATGCAGGATACAGGTACCAATCATGCTATGGCCAGGGAATTACAGAAACTAAAGGACATGATCTCAAGTGTTCCAGGGGTAGTCAAGCCTATCCCAGAGATTGCAGACGGAAGCCACAAGGTATCTCGCTTTGCACCACCAATTTGTGATGCAGAGGTACCCAAAAGGTTCCATATCCCTACCATGAAGCTGTATGATGGCACAACGGATCCAGAGGAGCATATAGCACAATACAGGGAAAGGATGGAAATCAATCCTATCCCAGAAAAGTTGAAGGAAGCATGCCTATGTAAAGGATTTGGATCCACTCTAACTGGATCAGCTCTTAAGTGGCTGCTAAGTCTTCCCCCTACTCTATTACTTCATTTGCTAATTTAGTTAATTTATTCAATAACCAATTCTCTTGTAGTAGAAAATTTGAAAAATTAACTAGCGATTTGTACAGGATAACTCAAAATCATAATGAATCATTAAGGGATTATATAACTAAATTTAGTAAAGAATCCTTGGACATTCCCAACTTGGATATGGCTACGGCTGTTGAAGCCTTCAAAATGGGACTGCTTAAGGATTCATTATTCTATGATGATCTTGTTATGACACCATGCAGGAATTTAGATGAAGTAAGAACTCGAGCACTCAGGTTTATCCGGCTAGAGGATGACAAGAGGATCCAGGAGAGACAAGTGGGATCCTCAAAACCGGAGAAGCAAGGATCCTCCTTCAAGAGCAACAAATTCAAATCCTACCATAGGAATGAGAACAAGAATGTGCATGCTGTTGACCAGGAAGAGGATGATGAAGATTATCCTCCAATCTCAGAATATTGTTTCTCCGTTGATAATCATGAACTGATCCTTGCAATGCAGAATCTAGGTGAAAAAGCTAGATGGCCCAGGAAGAATGATAAACCATCCGGGACTAAAGATAAGTCCAAATGGTGTGCATACCATGAGGATTTCGGGCATCTAACTGAAGATTGCATAGCCTTAAGAAAAGAAATTGGATACCTGCTAAGCAAGGGGCATCTAAAAGAATTGTTGGGGAGAAAAAAGCAAAGGACCCAGGATCCTGAAAGGATCCCCGAAAAGGCTCCAGCACCTCCGGCAAACGCACAAGTGATTAACTTTATATCCGGAGGATCAGACATTTGTGGTACATCCTTTTCAGCGGCCAAAAGACATGCAAAAGAATCAAAAATGGATAATGGAGAAAGGCCTATTAGAACCTCAAGTGTCTCAGAAGGGAAGATGATAATATTTGATGAGGATGATCGCATTAACATTCAGGATCCTCACCATGATAGTTTAGTTATCACTCTCTTTATCTCTAACCATTTTGTCCGCAGGATCCTTATTGACGGAGGGAGCTCAGTGAACATTATCCAGCTTGATGTCCTGAAGAAGATGGGAATCCCAGAATCAGACATCACACCAAGATCCTCCGTGCTTGTAGGATTCAGTGGGGAAACGAAGAAAACTCTGGGGGACATCAAACTCCCAATCTACGTGGAAGGATTACATAATTACCAAAAATTTTGTGTTATTGACTGTTTATCTTGTTGCAACGTTATCCTTGGCAGGCCTTGGATACATGACATGAAAGCAGTTCCATCTACCTACCATCAATGTGTGAAGCTCCCTAGCCCATGGGGGATAATCAAGATCGACAGTGATCAGCAAGAGGCTAAGGATTGCTATACCTCATCCATGAAGCCAACCTCGAAGCCAAGGGAGCAATAGCAATTACAGTATCCTCCGAGGAATGTCTTGGAGGCAAGGGAACAAGATGTGGACGAAATCCTCTTGGATCCTAGTGATCCTGAATCAAAAATCTATATCGGATTAGGGATCCTTGGCAAGATGAAAGAAGACTTAATATCCTTCCTCAAAAGAAGAAAATCTACCTTTGCTTGGAAACATGAAGATATGACAGGTATATCTAAGGATATTATTACTCACAAACTTGGCATTGACAGGTCTATCAAACCAATCCATCAAAAAAGGAGGAAGTTTGCACCGGAAAGGAATGCCATTATCCAAGAAGAAGTAGAGAGACTACTTCGAGCAGGTATGATCAGAGAGGTAAAATATCCAAAATGGTTAGCCAATGTGGTCGTTGTCCAAAAGAAAAATGGAAAGTGGAGGGTATGTGTCGACTTCACTGATTTGAATAAGGCATGTCCCAAGGATCCTTTCCCATTACCCCACATTGACTCCATGGTGGATGCAACAGCGGGGCATGAACTGTTAACCTTTATGGATGCATCATCTGGGTTCCAACAAATCCAGATGGAACCATCTGACCAAGAGGATACAGCCTTTATGACCCCAACCGGTTTATATTGTTATATTGCCATGCCTTTTGGACTAAGAAATGCAGGTGCAACATATCAAAGGCTGGTAAATATGATGTTCAAAGATCAAATTGGAAAAACTATGGAGGTGTACATAGATGATATGGTGGTCAAGTCAAAGAAAGCTGAGGATCACCTAAGGGACTTGGAAGAAGCATTCGATATCCTTGATAGTTACAACATGAAACTTAATCCTTCAAAATGCCATTTTGGTGTTAAGGCAGGAAAGTTCTTAGGATACATGGTAACTCAGAGGGGGATTGAAGCAAGCCCGGAACAAATCAAAGCATTAATAAATATCAAATCTCCTGCCAATGCCAAGGATGTTCAAAGACTGACAGGCAGGATAGCAGCTTTGAACAGGTTCATATCGAAATCCTCAGAAAAATGCAAAGAATTCTACGATATCCTAAGGAAGAATAAGAAGTTTGAATGGACTGAGAAACATGAGAACGCTTTACAAGCCCTTAAAGAATATATGTCCTCAGCACCAGCATTAGCAAAACCGGAAAAAGGAGATGTGTTATCCTTATACCTGGCGGTATCCTCAACCGCTGTAAGTGCAGTCCTTGTCAAGGATCATGAAGGTACACAATATCCTATCTACTATGTAAGTAAAAGTTTACTTGATGCCGAATCCAGGTACTCACACCTCGAAAAACTTATTCTTGCATTAATCATGGCATCCACTAAGTTAAGGCATTATTTTGAAACCCATACTATTGTTGTTAAAACTAATTTTCCAATTAAGAATGTCCTCAGGAAACCGGAGATGTCAGGGAGAATGGCTAAGTGGGCAGTGAAGCTTAGTGCCCATGATATAAGATATGAACCAAGAACAGCCATTAAATCTCAAGCACTAGCTGACTTTGTGGCTGATTTCAGTAGTGATCTACAAAAAGAAGCGGAATTGGAGGTCCAGCAGCTGGATGAAACCAAGGATCCTTGGATACTACACACTGACGGATCCTCAAATATCAAAGGCACAGGGCTAGGGATCCTACTAAAATCGCCACAGGGGGACATAATACCCCACTCCATAGCCTGTGAGTTCCAAGCAACTAACAATGAGGCTGAGTATGAAGCCTTAATTGCTGGCTTACAAATTGCTAAGGATATGGGGGTAAAATATCTCGAAGTATATGTAGACTCATTATTGATCACCAATCACTTTAATGGATCCTATGCTGTTAAAGGTGAAAAACTAACCAAATATTTAGAGATAGTCAAAGAATTGGCACTCTCTTTTGTTTCTTTTAGCTTAACACAGGTACCAAGGGAGGATAACACGGAAGCTGATGCATTGGCCAACCTAGGATCATCCTTAAAAATTCCAGAAGACATAAGTATCCCTATCATCCATATCCTGGCTCCTGCTATTGAAAATCAAGTGGCCATGGAAATAGAAGAGAATACTGCAGTAATCCCTAGTGAAGAAGCTCAATCTTATTCAGGATCATGGATCCCACCAATCATGAAATACTTGCAAAACGGAGAGATTCCAATGGGAGAAAATCCTAGAGCTTTCAGGATCAAGGTATCTCAATTTACAATCTTGAATAATGTGCTATATAAACGATCCCTTGCAGGACCATATTTAAGATGTATTGAGGATCCCGAAATTGAAGAAGTGTTGAGGGACTTCCATGAAGGAGATTGTGGAAACCACACTGGGGGCAGGGCATTATTCTCAAGGATCCTTAGAACAGGATACTACTGGCCAACCATGAAAAGGGATGCTGTAGAGTATGCTAAGAAATGTGATCCTTGCCAAAGGCATAGCAATATCCTCCATCAACCAGCTGAATTTTTACACCCAATACCATCCTCTTGGCCATTCATGAGATGGGGAATGGATATAGTTGGCAAGCTCCCTAAAGCACCTGGTGGAAAAGTATTTATGCTTGCCATGACTGACTATTTTTCCAAGTGGATAGAAGCTGAAGCCTTCGCTCAAGTCAGAGAAAAGGAAGTCATATCCTTCATTAAAAGGAACATTATAACTAGATTTGGCATTCCCTCTGAAATTGTATGTGATAATGGCTCCCAATTCATTGGAAGCAGAACCACTAACTTTTGTGACAGTTGGGGAATCAAGATGATAACATCAACACCAGTTCATCCACAAGCCAATGGTCAAGCAGAATCATCCAACAAGATCATCATCAACAATCTGAAGAAGAAGCTAGGATCCAAGAAAGGAAAATGGGCAGAGGAGTTACCTTATGTGCTATGGGCTGATAGGACAACTCCCAAGAATGCCACTGGTCAAACACCTTTCTCTTTAGTATTTGGGGCAGAAGCAGTGATCCCAACAGAGATGGTGATCCCAACTGCTAGAACAATTGCTCGTGATCCTGAAGAAAATGCTGCAATCCTAGCTCAGGATTTGGATACTATTGAGGAAATCAGGGATCTAGCTAGAATAAGGATGGCAAGCTACCAACAAAGAATGGCTGGTACCTACAACAAAAATGTCAGGATAAGGAAGTTCCAAGTCGGAGATATGGTGTTGAGAAAAGCATTTCAAAATACTATCAATCCTGCTGACGGGAAGCTAGCACCAAAATGGGAAGGTCCCTACTTGATTGAAGCTGAAGCAGGAAAGCGGGCATACAGGTTGCTAACCATGGAAGGAAACTTGTTACCAAGAGCCTGGAATGCTGTTCACTTAAAGAAATATTTCATGTGAACATGATCCTTCATGCATGTGATCCTTACATTGAAGTATCCTTGAAGGATCCCGGAGATATCAGTGATCCTTACTCTGGTAATATGCTTATCCTAAAACTATTGCATTTTCTTACTTTTTACCTAAGGATAAGGATCATGTATCCTTCATCCTCTACTCACAAACCATTTGAGTTATGATAGTTCAGGTATCTTCAGCAAATCGTCAAAGATCTCCAAAAGCACCACAGATCCTTGGGTCCAACCCCAGTTATCCTTGGGATTATCCCCAGTTTCCGCCAGCAGCGCACGATGATCCTGATATAGTTCACGTCTTTGGGACCAGTACCCACTTCCGGGGCTGACAACCTCATCGTACTGGCTATATTTAGGATCCTACGTATAATGGTAGACGTACCATACATCCGTTCCTAAGGTTTCTAACGTTTTCACGTTAGCTAAGGTTTTGACATTTTCATGTCACTAAGTTTGGATAGTCGCCAGAAAAGGGCCATACTCCAGTTTACATACGATCCTTTGGGCTTGTCCCCAGTTATTCTTTGGGTTTTGACCCCAGTGATCCCCCGGGATCATCCCCAGTTATCCTTTGGGCTTGTCCCCAGTTATCCTATGGGCTTGTCCCCAGTGATCCTCTGGGATCATTCTCAGTTATCCTTTGGGCATAACCCCAGTTAGTAATTTACTTCTTACATTGGCTTAGTCCCAAGTTGTGCTTCGTTTTTCAGGTTTGTCAAAGGTAAAACACATAAGGATCCTTAATCCTTATTATCCATCAAAATCTTATCCACGATTGTCTTGATTGAAGGTTAGGATCCTGACTTGGATCCTCAGGTATGATCCTTGGCTATTTTAATTATATTCATTATCCTAACCGACCCTTATACTTTGACAACCAAATCTATGATCCTTGAACTAAAATACTTTGAATATTTTCAATATCAGGATATTTGATCTAGGATCATATCCTAAATTTATTAAATATATTTTCAACTCATGCCACTTTAACAGATATACTACAAAAACAACTAAGAAACAAGAAGATAAGGATAACAACACGAGATAAGCCAGAAAAGTTAGAGTTATATTATTAAACAAAAGGATCATTAACCCTTTCAAGAAAGTTGTCAAAATTGCCAACCCACATTTCTACCAGCAAAACGTGGCCCGTCCACATGGGTTGGCAAAGGGTGTCCATTGTCTATGCGGTCTTAGCATTTTGCAGGAAATTAAAAGCAGCAGGATCGCAAAGGCTTCATCCCCCAAACAGGGGATCCCTCCACCTTTTGTAATCCTACCTATTGTTCAAAGGATCCAGGATCCTTAACCCTAAAGACTATTGTTCGAAGATTACAGACCATAATTGTTTCAAACACCACAAACTACTATCAAAAAATTGGGCTCCGGCTATGTCTAGAAGTTTCCATCATTGCCCAATCTTGCAGCTCAAATCTTCGCTGCACCATCACCACCAGCTCCACTTGCCTCCTCCTGATCCTTGCCGGCATCTCCACCTTCAAGCATAGGGATATCCTCAACATCATCGTCATCCTCCAACTCTGCTAGCCTTATCAAAGGAAGGATCCTGAGCCTCCGTGGCCATCTGCAGTTGTATCTTGTACATAGCTATCGCGGCAGAGACTTTAGCGTCCTGAGTAATGTCATGCTTCTCATAATCGAACTTGATCAATGCTTTGACAGCCTCATCCTTAACAGCCCGGATCTCCTTCTCAAGATCAGTGATCTTGAGATCCTTCAGCACACCCCTTTCATGAAGGTTGGCAATCTGGCGATCCTGATCTTCAACGTGGCTAACATAAGATTCTATTTCAGTAAGTTTCTGCAAAAACAACAGGATATAACGTCAGACACGGGTGATCCTCAAAAACCATCAAGATAACCAACAGGGGCAGTGATCCTAACCTCGTTGACAGAATCAAGAAACTGCTGGCGAATCAGGGGAAATCCTTGAAGATCCTCAGAAACTTTCCTCTTCTTTCCCTTACCCCTAATGGGTAATTTAGGGGCTGAAGCAGAAGGACTAGCAACAGAAGTCTTCTTCTTCGAAGACGTGACCTTGGCAAGATCATCAATCCCAAACAAGGAGGCAGATTTGGCAGACTTAGCGGATTTCCCAGCACCTACACAACCAAAACAAGATAAGTCTCCTAACTAATTTAATATTTTTTGCCTAGAACTTACTTTTTGGTAAGGATACTTACTTGACATTGTGGCAGATGCGGAGGATACTTCTTGTGAATCTCGGATGGTGACTTGAAAACTTCTGACCTCAGGATTAAGCCTTTTAAAAGCTAGGACTCTCTCTTTTGCAGCAGGGCTTAATTTCAAATGAGCAATGGATATAGCTGCACAAAAGATAAAAAGAGATATTAGTGATCCTCATTATATGAGACAAGGCTGATAGTGATCCTTCGAGGATCCTCTATCCTACCATGAATGGCCCATTCCTTGGGCAGATCCTCCCCATCTGGGATGGAATCCCTCCTAACAAAGAAAAAGCGACGCTTCCAGTTTGAATCGTTCTTAGTAACCTTGAAAACAGGATGATCCTCCCCGGCTTTCCGTTTCAACAAATACCGGTGAGGACCGAATGTGGTGAGATCGTAAAACTCAGCTAACTCCGCCATCCCCAGATCAATCCCTTCCTGCTCGATGATCCTCTCAAAGGTATACAGAACCCTCCAGATCATCGGCATAGCTTGGATATATGAGATGCCGGTTAAGGAAAAGAAAGATTGGGTGAACGATGGGAAAGGATATGAATACCCTATGGTGAATGGAGTAGCAGGAAAAGCCACCCAGGTATTCGAAACAGAGTCACTCAGAGCGGTAGGTGTGAAGGATTTGAAAACAGCATTCGCCGGGAAACAATGACGAATTCTGTCTATGTGAACATCAGTGAAACAACACCTCTCCGTAGGAGAATCCTTGATAATCCCCTGGCTTTTTAAGGGACTATCCTTCTTGGGATCCTTGTGTGGAGAATTCCGGAGCAACATGTTTGTGACGGGACGGAAACAGAGTAGAAGCAGAAAACAGAGCAAAAAGAAAAGAAAGAGAGAAAGATACCTGATCAATCTTCGGTGCAGAATATAAAGGGAGTGTATCTTGAATTTAAATACAAACTGATCCTCACCCTATCTCCTATTTATAATCATGATTTGCAGGGATTGTCACATCCATGACGTAATGATCGTAACGGCTAGTTCAATATTAACGGCTAGTTACTCGGAGTTGCCCATTGGAGATAAGATCAAAACAAAATACAACTCGTTAATTTACAATCAACTCCTTATATTTTGGGGGCAATTGTTAGGGCTGGATTTTTATTATAGGTGATCCTTACACATGATCCTAACCAGTGATCCTTGTTTCTTTGGCAGACAGTGATCCTCAGCAGGACTTCAGGATCAGGATCATGGGACATTATGGTGATCCTCATACTAACGGCCACTTCCGCTTCATACAATATTGTTTTGCAGGAACATCTAGCAGGATACGCTCTAGGCATCATGATCCAGGGACGCGTCTTCACAATTATGGCAAGAGCTAAATCAGAGATAGACGTTGCACAGGATATGGAAACATGGCTTGATTTATGGGCGGCTATTTAGGCTAGATTGTCTTTATTTCTAAAGGGGTAATGAGCTGATAATTAGTCCTTTTACCTAAAATAGGTCACCTACACTTGTATATATACCACTCTCCATCATTTGGAAGAGGACACACGACATACAACGCAACTCTCACACACTTAGACACTCGAAACAATAGTGATCCTTGTACTCAGCTCATTATCATCCGAAGTTGTAATCATATTTTTCTTATATTGAAGTTGGTGATCGGTAGTTGCCATCACCCGAGGTTTTTTATGCCGGAGATCATACATTGATCAAGGGCTTTTTCCTCGTATAAATCATTGTGTCTTTGCATCTTTATCACAGAAGTGATCCTTTACTTTCATAATTAGCCAAGCATCATACCCCGTTTACATAAAGTTTGGTTACATTATCCTTGTGTGATTTTTGACCAAAACCGATCACCAAACTTCAATATAACAAACAATATTTTTACAACTTCGGATGGTAACGAGCTAGGTACAAGGATCACTATAGTATCGTATGCTAAAGCGTGTGAGAAATGTGTCGTGTCTTCCGAATGTGGAAGAGTGCTACTTATACAAGTGTGTGTGGTCGTATTTTAGGTAAATAACCTAACTATTAGCTCGTTACCCCTTCAAGAATAGAAGTAAATTTAGCCTAAATTATCGCCCTTAAATTGTGCTGAGTTTCCATATTGTCCATAACGTCCATCTTTGATTATGCATATGCCAAAGTAGCGTGATAGGTTCCTTGTTTACGTTGCTAAGAGTGGATCCTACTCGAAATTCCTGCAAGATAACATTAAACCCAAAGAGAATAATCGTTAGTATGAGGATCCCTAGGATGGTCCGTGATCCTGTCCCTGGAACTCTTCTGAGGATCACTATCTGTCAAAGAAACAAGGATCACTGATTAGGATCACATGTAAGGATCACAAGTCATAAAAATCCAGCCCTAACAATAAGGAGTAATTATATAATATTAACGAGTTATATTTTGCTAATCTTATCTGTAACTAACTCAACGGATATATAACCGTTGTGAACGAACTATCCGTTGTAATCCTGACGTCACGGAGATGACAACCCTACACAAATCATGATCATAAATAGAGATAGGGATAGGATCGTTTGCATTTAAAATCAAGAACTTCTCCCTTTATAACCGCAACCAGAGGATTGAACAGGTATTCCCCTTCATCTTCTCTCTTGCTTTCTCTGTTTTTCTTTTCGTATCTATTTCGTTCAAAAAATGTTGCTCCGGAATTCTCCTGCCAAGGATCAGCAGAAAGAAAGCCCCTTCAAGAGCCAAGGGATCATCACAAACTCTGCTAAAGAACGCTGCATCTTTGTTGATCCTCAGATTGACAGGATTCGGTGCTGTTTTCCTGCAAATACTGTGTTCAAAGCCTATGATCCTACTGCCCTGAGCGATCACACCTCCGATTCATGGGTTGCCTTTCCTGTGACCCCGTTTGCCATAGGTTATACGTATCCCTTTCCAGCCTTCACCCAGGCCTTCTTCTCTTTGACCGGCATATCTTATATCCAGGCTATGCCGATGATCTGGAGGGTTTTGTATACCCTTGAGAGGATCATCGAGCAAGAGGGGATAGACTTAGGTATGGCCGAGTTAGGTGAGCTGTACGATCTGACCACCTTTGGTTCCCATCGTTATCTGTTCAAACGTAGACATGGGGAGGAGCATCCGATCTTCAAGGCTACCAAGAATGATACTGACTGGAAGCGGCGGTTCTTTTTTGTAAGGAGAGATACCATCCCTGATGGGAAGGATTTGCCCAAGAAGTGGGCTACCCATGGTAGGATAGAGGATCATGGGAAGGATCACCATAGAACTTATCCTTTAGTATAAGGATCACTGATGTTCTGTTGTTTTCTTGTTGTGCAGCTATCTCCGTTTCACATCTTAAGTTGACTCCTGCTGCAAAAGAGAGACTCTTGGCCTTTAAGAAGCTTGATCCTGAAATAAGAACTTTCAAGATTACCACCCAGGATTCTCAGGAAGTATCCTCTGCTTCTGTCACAATGTCAAGTAAGTATCCTTATTTAAGGAGTATTTATATAATGAGAGTCAAATAAAATTAAGATACTTATCTTGTTTTGGTTGTGCAGGCGCTGGAAAATCCACCAAATCTTCCTCGAAGTTCGGCATCACTGATCTTACTAACGTCAAATCCTCTAAGAAGAAGACTCCTACTGCTAGCCCAACTGCTTCGGCCCTTAAAGCATCCCTCAGAGGAAAGGGAGGCAAGAAGAGAAAGACCTCCGAGGCTGAGGATCTGCAAGGCCTTCCCTTGATCCGCCAACAGTTCCTGGACTACTTTAGTGAGGTAAGGATCACTGTCCCTGCTTACATATCCTGCTTGTTTAAGGATCACTTGGCTTTTGACACCATTCCTTTGTCTTCCTTGCAGAAATTTGCGGAGATAGAGACATATGTTGGCCATGTTGAGGATCAGGATCGCCAGATTGCTGATCTTCAACAAGTTGCCGTGCTGAAGGATCTCAAGATAGCCGATCTTCAGAAGGAGCTTCAGGCCACCAAGAATGATGCTGCCAAGATGCTGATCAACTTCGACTATGAGAAGCACGAGATCACCCAAGATGCCAAGGTCTCTGCCGCGATAACTATGTACAAGATCCAGCTGCAAATGGCCATGGAAGCTCAGGATCCTGCTTTTAATAAGAGCACCTGGGATGTCGAAGGCTGGAAGGCTAGGCTGGCTGAACTGGAGGATGATGAAGAGGCTGAGGAGATCCCGATGCTTGAGGGTGGAGGCACTGGCAAGGACCAAGGTGGTGAGGCAAGCGGAGCTGGTGGTGATGGTGCAGCGAAGGATTGAGCTGCAGGATTGGGCGATGATGGAAATTCCGAGACTTAGCCGCAGCCCAATTTTTTTGTTTGGTGGTTGTTTGTTTGGATAGTTTGATGGTTTGTACTTTGAACAATAGTTTTTAGGGTAAGGATCCATGATCCTTTGAACAATAGGTAGGATAATAGGTGGTGGAGGGATCCTCTGTTTGGGGGATGAAGCCACTTGTTATCCTGCCGACCTTTATTTCCTGCACTGCTATGACCGCATGAACAATGGACACCCTTTGCCAACCCATGTGGACGGGCCACGTTTTGCTGGTAGAAACGTGGGTTGGCAATTTTGACAACTTTAAAGGGTTAAATATTTTGTGAATGAATAAAACTTTAACTTTTGACTTATCTTGTGATGTTATCCTTGTATATCCTTTAAACTCTCAATTGTTTTGATTTATACTTGTCTGAGTAAGAAAAGTTAAGCAAATTATGTTTAAGAAATTTAGGATATGATCCAGGATCTATCCTATAGTCGAAAACTTCCAAAAAGTAGTTAATTTTAAGGATCATAGGTTCAGTTGTCAAAGTGTAAGGGTTATTCAAAATAATGAATGAAATCAAAAACAGTTAAGGATCATACCTGAGAATCCAAGTTAGGATCCTAACCTTTAATCAGGATAACCATAAGAAAAACCTTTAGTGGATAATAAGGATTGAGGATCCTTAGTTGTTTGACTTCAAAAACCTGAAAATAACTTGGGACTAAGCCAATATAAAAGACAAGTTAGTAACTGGGGACAAGCCCAACAATTCTGGGGACAAGCCCAAAGGATAACTGGGGACAAGCCCAAAGGATAACTGGGGACAAGCCCAAAGGATAACTGGGGACAAGCCCAAAGATCATAGGTGAACTGGAGTATGGCCCTTACTGGCGACTATCCAAACTTAGTGACATGATAATGCCAAAACCTTAGCTAACGTGAAAACGTTAGAAACCTTAGGAACGGATGTATGGTACGTCTACCATTATACGTAGGATCCTAGGTATAGCCAGTACAATGGAATTATCAGCCCCTAAAGCGAGTACTGGTCCCAAAGACTTGAACTATACCAGGATCATCGTGCGCTACAGGCGAAACTGGGGACAAGCCCAAGGATAACTGGGGACAAGCCCAAACAACTGGGGTTAAACCCAAGGATCTGAATTACTTCTGAAGATTGTCGACAATATGCTAAGGATACCTGGACTATCAGAACTCAAAATCTCGTGAGAGAAGGATGAAGGATACATGATCCTTATCCTTAAATAAGAAAATATGTAAATAAGAGTTCAAGATTAGGACATTACCAGAGTAAGGATCATTAACACTTCAGGGATCCTTGAAGGATACTTCTAATGTAAGGATCATATGTGCCAGGAGGATCCTGCTCACATGAAATATTTCTTCAAGTGGACAACATTCCAGGCTCTTGGTAACAAATTACCTTCCATGGTTAGCAATCTATATGCCCCCTTTCCTGCTTCGGCTTCAATCAAATAAGGGCCTTCCCACTTTGGTGCCAATTTCCCATCAGCAGGATTGGTGGTATTCTGGAATGCTTTTCTCAATACCATTTCCCCAACTTGGAATTTCCTTATCCTGACATTTTTGTTGTAAGCACCAGCCATTTTTTGTTGGTAGCTAGCCATCCTTATCCTAGCCAAATCCCTGATTTCCTCAATAGTGTCCAAATCTTGAGTCAGGTTCTCATCGTTTTCCTCAGGATCACGGGTACTTGTTCTAGCAGTTGGAACCACCATTTCTGTTGGGATCACTGATTCTGCCCCAAATACCAAAGAGAATGGTGTTTGACCAGTAGCATTCTTGGGGGTTGTCCTATCAGCCCAAAGCACATAAGGTAATTCTTCTGCCCATTTCCCTTTCTTGGATCCAAGTTTCTTCTTCAAATTGTTGATGATGATCTTTGTTAGGGCAGGATTTTAATGACCTGTGATCCTTACATGATATCCTAACGAGTGATCCTTGTTTCTTTGGCAGATAGTGATCCTCAGAAGAGCTTCAGGATCAGGATCATGGATCATCCTAAGGATCCTCATACTAACGATTGTTCTCTTTGAATTTAATGTTGTTTTGCAGGGATTACGAGTTGGACCTGGTCTTGGCAACATTATTAAGGAATCTTTCACGTAAATCTCGCACATACATCACCGGAAATAGACGTTGTGGAGAATATGGAAACTTAGCACAAATTACGGGCAATTAGTTAGGCTAAATTTACTTCTATTTCTAAAGGGGTAACGAGCTAGTAGTTAGGTTACTTGCCTAAAATTCAACCACACACGCTTATATAAATGGCACTCTACAGCATTCGGAAGACACAACACATTTCTCACACGCTCTAGCATACTATACTATAGTGATCCTTGTACCTAGCTCGTTACCATCCAAAGTTGTAAACATTGTTTGTTATATTGAAGTTGGTGATCGGTAGTTTCCATCACCCGAGGTTTTTTATGCCGGAGATCATTCATTGATCAAGGGCTTTTTCCTCGTATAAATCCTTGTGTCACTTGTGCAATTTTCATTTAAGTGATCCTTATCTTTGTTCATCATACCAAGCATCATTCCCCGTTTACAAAGAGTTTGGTTGCATAATCCTTGTGTGATTTTTGACCAAAACAGTTTGGCGCCCACCGTGGGGCAATTGGTGCTTCATTCATAAGAAAGTTTTTCTGTTAGTGATCATTCCGGAGCGTTGCATGGCTTCATCGTTGAAGAATACCTCCACAGCGATGTCTGCAGTCAACTCATCTCAGGGCACTCCACCTTTGCCACCACCACCAGCTGGATCTCAGAAAAATGCTGAGAAGAGACCAACTCCTATCTTCTCTAAACCTTCATCTTCTTCTGCTCTAACTTCTTCTGCTCCCAGTACTAGTGATATATTTACTTTGATTTTGCAGATGAGGGATCGTATGCAGCAGCATGATGAAACTAATGACAGGATCCTCAAGGAAATCGGAGATCTCAAAAGACAAAAGAAAACGGCAGAGGATCATTCCCCACTGATGCCCAAATCTTTGAATTTTGATACTCCGATGATTACTTCTCAGCCATCAGAGATCCCAGACATTCAACATGTGGGTGGATCAAGAGGAGTACATTTCGGCTCATCAACAGTGACTCAGGCATCAGGATCATATTTCCAGCCGGCAGGATCCTATACTCAGCATATGGGATCCTTCATGAATTCAGGAGCCTACTCAAGAGCGTAGCAATTTCAAGGATCCTCCTTTATTCCAAGATCATCCCAGGTTCAAGGATCCTCCTTTGTTCCAGGATTACCCAGGGTCAAGGATCCTTTCTCATCCCAGGATCATCCCAGTTTCAAGGATCCCTCCAGATACCAGGATCCTCGAAGAGTTTGCAGACAGGAAGTTCAGATGTCCATCAAGGAGATTTTATTCCGATGCAGACCATTGCTTCCACTGGTCCCTCCATTATCCCAGAATCCCAGCAATACGGATTCACATCCAATGTTCCTAACTTGAACCCGATGGGAGGTAACACTTTTAATAATTCTCTTACCACTAACCATGGATTCATGCAGGATAAAGGTATCAACCATGCTATGGCCAGAGAACTGCAGAAACTGAAGGATATGATTTCAAGCGTTCCAGGGGTAGTCAAACCTATCCCGGAGATTGCAGATGGAAGCCATAAGGTATCTCGTTTTGCACCACCAATTTGTGATGCTGAGATACCCAAAAGATTCCATATTCCTACTATGAAGCTGAATGATGGTACAACGGATCCTGAGGAACACATAGCACAATACAGGGAGAGGATGGAGATCAATCCAATTCCGGAAAGGTTAAAGGAAGCATGCCTATGCAAGGGATTTGGATCCACTCTTACTGGATCAGCTCTTAAATGGCTGCTAAGTCTTCCCCCTTACTCTATTACTTCGTTTGCTAATTTAGTTAACTTATTCAATAATCAATTTTCTTGTAGCAGAAAATTTGAACGATTAACTAGTGATTTATATAGGATAACTCAGGGTCATAATGAATCATTAAGGGATTATATAACCAAATTTAGTAAAGAATCCTTGGACATTCCCAACTTGGATGTGGCCACAACTGTTGAGGCTTTCAAAATGGGATTGCTTAGGGATTCATTGTTCTATGATGATCTTGTTATGACACCATGCAGGAACCTAGACGAAGTAAGGACTCGGGCACTCAGATTCATCTCGCTAGAGGATGACAAGAGGATCCAGGAGAGACAAGTAGGATCCTCAAAACAAGAAAAGCAAGGATCCTCTTTCAAAAGCAACAAATTCAAATCCTACAATAGAACTGACAACCAGAACGTGCATGCTGTTGACCAAGAAGAGGATGATGAGGATTATCCTCCGATTTCTGAATACTGTTTTTCCGTTGATAACCATGAACTAATCCTTGCAATGCAGAATCTAGGAGAAAAAGCCAGATGGCCTAGAAAAAATGACAAACCAGCCGCAGCTTAAGACAAATCAAAATGGTGTGCATACCACGAGGATTTTGGGCATTTAACAGAAGAATGCATCGCATTAAGAAAGGAAATTGGATATCTGTTGAGCAAGGGGCATTTAAAAGAGTTGTTGGGAAGAAAAAAGCAAAGGACTCAGGATCCTGAAAGGATCCCTGAAAAAGCTCCAGCCCCTCCGGCAGATGCACAAGTGATAAACTTTATTTCCGAAGGATCAGACATTTGTGGTACATCCTTTTCAGCAGCTAAGAGGCATGCAAAGGAAGCTAAAATGGATAATGGAGAAAGACCTATTCGAACATCAAGTGTCTCGGAAGGAAAAATCATAACCTTTGATGAGGATGATAGAATTAACATCCAGGATCCTCATCATGATAGTTTAGTTATTACTTTCTTTATTTCTAACCATTTTGTCCGCAGGATCCTTATTGACGGAGGAAGTTCGGTAAACATTATCCAACTTGATGTTCTGAAGAAAATGGGTATTCCTGAATCAGACATCACGCCAAGATCCTCCGTGCTTGTGGGATTTAGTGGCGAAACTAAGAAAACCCTGGGGGACATCAAACTCCCAATTTACGTGGAAGGATTACATAATTATCGAATTTTGTGTTATTGACTGTTTATCTTGTTGTAATGTTATCCTTGGCAGGCCCTGGATACACGATATGAAGGCAGTCCCATCCACCTACCATCAATGTGTAAAGCTCCCTAGCCCTTGGGGAATAATCAAGATTGATAGTGATCAGTAGGAGGCTAAGGATTGTTACACCTCATCAATGAAACCAGCCTCGAAATCAAGGGAACAATAGCAATTAAAGTATCCTCCAAGGGATGTCTTGGAGGCAAGAGAGCAGGATGTGGACGAAATCCTCCTGGATCCTGATGATCCTGAATCCAAAATCTATATCGGATCAGGGATCCTTGGACAAATGAAAGAAGACATCGTATCCTTCCTCAAAAGAAGAAAATCTACCTTTGCATGGAAACATGAGGATATGACAGGTATATCTAAAGATATTATCACTCATAAACTTGGCATTGACAGGTCAGTTAAACCAATCCATCAAAAAAAGAGGAAATTTGCACCAGAAAGAAATGCCATTAATGCAGGAAGAGGTAGAAAGATTACTACGAGCAGGTATGATTAGAGAAGTGAAGTATCCAAGATGGCTGGCCAATGTGGTTGTTGTTCAAAAGAAAAATGGAAAGTGGAGGGTATGTGTCGATTTCACTGACTTGAATAAGGCATGTCCCAAGGATCCTTTCCCATTACCCCACATTGACTCCATGGTGGATGCAACGGCGGGTCATGAACTGTTAACCTTTATGGATGCATCATCTGGATTCCAACAAATTCAGATGGAACCATCTGACCAAGAGGATACGGCTTTTATGACCCCAACCGGTTTATATTGTTATATTGCTATGCTGTTTGGATTAAGGAATGCAGGTGCAACATATCAAAGGCTGGTGAACATGATGTTCAAAGATCAGATTGGACAAACTATGGAAGTATACATAGACGATATGGTAGTAAAATCCAAGAAAACTGAGGATCACCTAGGGACTTGGAGGAAGCATTTGATATCCTTGATAGTTATAACATGAAGCTTAATCCTTCAAAATGTCACTTTGGTGTTAAAGCAGGCAAATTCCTAGGATATATGGTAACCCAGAGGGGCATCAAAGCAAGCCCGGAACAAATCAAAGCATTGGTGAATATCAAATCCCCTGCCAACGCTAAGGATGTGCAAAGGCTAACAGGCAGGATAGCAGCCTTAAACAGATTTATATCCAAATCCTCGGAAAAATGTAAAGAATTCTACGATATCCTAAGAAAGAACAAGAAATTCAAATGGACTGAAAAGCATGAGAATGCTTTACAAGCCCTCAAAGAATACATGTCCTCAGCTCCAACATTGATGAAACCAGAAAAAGGAGATGTGTTATCCTTATATCTTGCGGTATCCTCAAAAGCAGTAAGTGCAGTCCTTGTTAAGGATCATGAAGGTACACAATATCCTGTCTATTATGTAAGTAAGAGTTTACTTGATGCTGAATCTAGGTATTCACACCTTGAAAAACTTATTCTTGCACTAATTATGGCATCGACTAAACTAAGACATTATTTTGAAACCCATGTTATTGTTGTTAGAACTAATTTTCCAATTAAGAATGTCCTCAGGAAACCAGAGATGTCCGGAAGGATGGCTAAGTGGGCAGTAAAGCTTAGTGCCCATGATATAAGATATGAGCCTAGAACAGCCATCAAATCTCAAGCATTAGCAGACTTTGTGGCTGATTTCAGTAGTGATTTACAAAAGGAAGCCGAATTGGAAGTCCAGCAGCTGGATGAAACCAAGGATCCTTGGATACTACATACTGATGGATCCTCAAATATTAAAGGCACGGGGCTTGGTATAGTACTAAAATCGCCACAGGGGGACATAATACCCCACTCCATAGCTTGTGAGTTCCAAGCCACTAATAATGAGGCTGAATATGAAGCCTTAATCGCTGGTTTGCAAATTGCTAAGCATATGGGGATCAGGTATCTTGAGGTATACGTGGATTCATTGTTAATCACTAATCACTTTAATGGATCTTATGCTGTTAAAGGTGAAAAACTAACCAAATATTTAGAGATAGTCAAAGAATTGGCACTCTCCTTTGCTTTCTTCAGTTTGACACAGGTACCAAGGGAAGAAAATACAGAAGCTGATGCATTGGCCAATCTAGGATCATCTTTGAAGTTCCCAGAGGATATAAGTATCCCCATCATCCATATCCTGGCTCCTGCTATTGAAATTCAGGTGGCCATGGAAATAGAAGAGGATTCTGCAATGATCCCTAGTGAGGATACTAAATCTTGTTCAGGATCATGGATCTCACCAATCATGAGATACTTATAACACAGAGAGATTCCTATGGGAGAAAACCCTAGGGCTTTCAGAATTAAGGTATCTCAATTCACAATCTTAAATAGTATGCTGTATAAGCGATCTCTTGCAGGACCATATTTAAGATGTATCGAGGATCCTGAAGTTCAAGAAGTTTTAAAAGATTTCCATGAAGGAGATTGTGGAAACCACACTGGGGGCAGGGCATTGTTCTCAAGGATCTTAAGGACAGGATACTACTGGCCAACTATGAAAAGGGATGCTGTGGAGTATGCTAAGAAGTGTGATCCTTGTCAAAGACACAGCAATATCCTTCATCAGCCGGCTGAATTTCTACATCCTATACCATCCTCTTGGCCACTTATGAGATGGGGGATGGATATAGTCGGCAAGCTCCCTAAGGCACCTGTTGGAAAAGTGTTCATGCTTGCTATGACTGACTACTTCTCCAAGTGGATAGAGGCTGAAGCTTTTGCCCAAGTCAGAGAAAAGGAAGTTATATCCTTTATTAAGAGAAATATTATAACTAGATTTGGCATTCCTTCTGAAATTGTATGTGATAATGGTTCCCAATTTATTGGGAGCAGAACTACTAACTTTTGTGACAGCTGGGGGATTAAGATGATAACATCAACACCAGTCCACCCACAAGCTAATGGTCAAGCAGAATCATCCAACAAGATCATCATCAACAATCTGAAGAAGAAACTTGGATCCAAGAAGGGGAAATGGGCAGAGGAATTACCTTATGTGCTTTGGGCTGATAGGACAACCCCCAAGAACGCTACTGGTCAAACACTATTCTCTTTGGTATTTGGGGCAGAATCAGTGATCCCAACAGAAATGGTGGTTCCAACTGCTAGAACAAGTACCCGTGATCCTGAGGAGAATGATGCAAACCTGGCTCAAGACTTGGATACTATTGAGGAAATCAGGGATCTGGCTAGGATAAGGATGGCTAGCTACCAACAAAGAATGGCTGGTGCTTATAACAAAAATGTCAGGATAAGGAAATTCCAAGTTGGGGATATGGTATTGAGAAAAGCATTCCAGAATACCACCAATCCTGCTGATGGGAAATTGGCACCAAAATGGGAAGGCCCTTATTTGATCGAAGCCGAAGCAGGAAAGGGGGCATATAGACTGCTGACCATGGAGGGTAATTTGTTACCAAGAGCCTGGAATGCTGTCCACTTGAAGAAATATTTCATGTGAGCAGGATCCTTCTGGCACATATGATCCTTACATTAGAAGTATCCTTCAAGGATCCCTGAAGTATCGATGATCCTTACTCTGGTAATGTCCTAAGCTTGAACTCTTATTTACATATTTTCTTATTTAAGGATAAGGATCATGTATCCTTCATCCTTCTCTCACGAGATTTTGAGTTCTGATAGTCCAGGTATCCTTAGCATATTGTCGACAATCTTCAGAAGCAACTCAGATCCTTGGGTTCAACCCCAGTTGTTTGGGCTTGTCCCCAGTTATCCTTGGGCTTGTCCCCAGTTTTCGCCTGTAGCGCACGATGATCCTGGTATAGTTCACGTCTTTGGGACCAGTACTGGCTTTAGGGGCTGATAATTCCATCGTACTGGCTATACCTAGGATCCTATGTATAATGGTAGACGTACCATACATCCGTTCCTAAGGTTTCTAACGTTTTCACGTTAGCTAAGGTTTTGGCATTTTCATGTCACTAAGTTTGGATAGTCGCCAGTGAGGGACATACTCCAGTTTACATACGATCCTTGGGCTTGTCCCCAGTGATCCTTTGGGCTTGTCCCCAGTGATCCTTTGGGCTTGTCCCCAGTTATCCTTTGGGCTTGTCCCCAGTTATCCTTTGGGCTTGTCCCCAGTTATCCTTCGGGCTTGTCCCCAGTGATCCTTTGGGCTTGTCCCCAGTTATCCTTTGGGCATATCCCCAGTTACTAACTTATCTATGATATTGGCTTAGTCCCAAGTTATATTCTATTTTAAGGTTTTCAAAGATAAACAATTAAGGATCCTTAATCCTTATTATCCATTGAAGTTCTTCCTATGGTTATCCTGATTAAAGGTTAGGATCCTAACTTGGATTCTCAGGTATGATCCTTAACTGTTTTGATTACATTCATTATTTTGAATAACCCTTACACTTTGACAACTGAACCTTTGATCCTTAAAATTAACTACTTTTTGGAAGTTTTCGACTATAGGATATTTGATCCTGGATCATATCCTAAGTTTCTTAAACATAATTTGCTTAACCTTTCTTACTTATACAGGTATAAATCAAAACAATTGAAAGTTCAAAAGATATGCAAGGATAACATCACAGGATAAGTCAAAAGTTAAAAGTTTTATTCATTAAATATCTAACCCCTTTTTAAAGTTGTCAAAATTGCCAACCCACGTTTCTACCAGCAAAACGTGGCCTGTCCACATGGGTTGGCAAAGGGTGTCCATTGTTCATACGGTCATAGCAAGTGCAGGAAATTAGAGGCGGCAGGATCACAATGGCTTCATCCCCCAAACAGAGGATCCCTCCACCATATGTAATCCTACCTATTGTTCACAGGATCCTAGATCCTCAACCCTAAACCTATTGTTCAAATACAGACCATAATTGTTTTAAAACATCACAACCACCAAACAAAAAAAATTTTGGGCTCCGGCTAAGTCTCGAAATTTCCATCATTGCCCAATCCTGCAGCTCAATCCTTCGCTGCACCATCACCACCGGCTCCACTTGCCTCTCCACCATGATCCTTGCCAGCGCCTCCACCCTCAAGCATCGGGATCTCCTCAGCCTCTTCATCATCCTCCAGCTCTGCCAGCCTCGCCTTCCAGCCCTCCACGTCCCATGTGCTCCTGTCGAAAGCAGGATCCTGAGCCTCCATAGCCATTTGCAGCTGGATCTTGTACATAGCTATTGCAGCAGAGACCTTGGCATCTTGGGTGATCTCATGCTTCTCATAGTCAAAGTTGATCAACATCTTGGCAGCATCATCCTTGGTGGCTCGAAGCTCCTTCTCAAGATCAGCTATCTTGAGATCCTTCAACACCCCAACCTGTTGAAGGTCAGCAATCTGGCGATCCTGATCCTCAACGTGGCCAACATATGTCTCTACCTCAGCAAATTTCTGCAAGGAAGACAAGGAATGACCTCAGAAATCAAGTGATCCTTAGACTAGCAGGATACACAAGCAGGACAGTGATCCTTACCTCGTTGATGTAATCCAGACACTGTTGGCGGAGCAGGGGCAGACCTTGCAAATCCTCAGAGGCCTTTCTCTTCTTGCTTCCTTTTCCCCTGATAGGTGCTTTAGGGGCTGAAGCAGTTGGGCTAGCAGCAGGAGTCTTCTTCCTTGAGGATTTGACATTAGTAAGATCATCGATGCCGAACTTCGAAGCAGACTTAGAGGATTTTCCAGCGCCTGCACAACCAAAACAAGATAAGTATCTTAATTTTATTTGACTCTCATTATATAAATACTCCTTAAAAGAGGATACTTACTTGACATTGTGACAGAAGCATAGGATACTTCCTGAGAATCCTGGGTGGTGACCTGGAAAGTTCTTATTTCAGGATCAAGCTTCCTAAAGGCCAAGAGTCTCTCTTTTGCAGCAGGAGTCAACTTAAGATGGGAAACGGATATAGCTGCACAATAAGGAAACAAAAGAATGTCAGTGATCCTTATGCTAAAGGATAAGTTCTACGGTGATCCTTCCAGGATCCTCTGTCCTACCATGGGTAGCCCACTTCTTGGGCAGATCCCTCCCATCAGGGATGGTATCTCTCCTCACAAAAAAGAACCGCCGCTTCCAGTTCATGTCATTTTTGGTAACTTTGAGAACAGGGTGCTCTTCTCCAGCCTTTCGTTTGAACAAGTATCGGTGGGATCCAAAAGTTGTGAGATCATACATCTCAGCCAGCTCCGCCATACCCAGATCAATTCCTTCTTGTTCGATGATCCTTTCAAGGGTATATAAAACCCTCCAAATCATCGGCATAGCCTGGATATAGCAGATGCCGGTAAGAGAGAAAAAGGACTCGGTGAACTGAGGGAAAGGATACGAGTATCCTATCATGAAAGGAGTGACCGGGAAAGCAACCCAAGTCTCAGAGATGTAATCGCTCAGAGCGGTAGGGCTAAAAGATTTAAAGAGGGTGTTCGCCGGAAAACGATGACGGATCTTGTCAATTTGAGAATCAGTAAAACAACACCTCTCGGTGGGGGAATCCTTGATGATCCCTTGACCCTTCAAGGGGCTGTTATTCTTAGGATCCTTGCTGGGAGAGTTCCGGAGCAACATATTGAACGAAATAAGAAAAACATAGCAAGCAAGAGAGAAGGTGAAGGGGAATACCTGTTCAATCCTCTGGTCGTGGTTATAAAGGGAAGGGTCCTTGAATTTAAATGCAAACGATCCTATCCCTATATCTATTTATAATGATGATTTGTGCAGGGCTGTCACCTCCATGACGTCAGATCGCAACGGATAGTTCATTCTTAACGGCTATATATCCGTTGAGTTAGTTATAGATAAGATCCGGCAAAATATAACTCGTTAATATTATATAATTACTCCTTATATTTTGGGGGAAATTGTTAGGGCAGGATTTTAATGACCTGTGATCCTTACATGATATCCTAACGAGTGATCCTTGTTTCTTTGGCAGATAGTGATCCTCAGAAGAGCTTCAGGATCAGGATCATGGATCATCCTAAGGATCCTCATACTAACGATTGTTCTCTTTGAATTTAATGTTGTTTTGCAGGGATTACGAGTTGGACCTGGTCTTGGCAACGTTATTAAGGAATCTTTCACGTAAATCGCGCACATACATCACCGGAAATAGACGTTGTGGAGAATATGGAAACTTAGCACAAATTACGGGCAATTAGTTAGGCTAAATTTACTTCTATTTCTAAAGGGGTAACGAGCTAGTAGTTAGGTTACTTGCCTAAAATTCAACCACACACGCTTATATAAATGGCACTCTACAGCATTCGGAAGACACAACACATTTCTCACACGCTCTAGCATACGATACTATAGTGATCCTTGTACCTAGCTCGTTACCATCCAAAGTTGTAAACATTGTTTGTTATATTGAAGTTGGTGATCGGTAGTTTCCATCACCCGAGGTTTTTTATGCCGGAGATCATTCATTGATCAAGGGCTTTTTCCTCGTATAAATCCTTGTGTCACTTATGCAATTTTCATTTAAGTAATCCTTATCTTTGTTCATCATACCAAACATCATTCCCCGTTTACAAAGAGTTTGGTTGCATAATCCTTGTGTGATTTTTGACCAAAACAATCTTGTTGGATGATTCTGCTTGACCATTAGCTTTTGGGTGGACTGGTGTTGATGTTATCATCTTAATCCCCCAGCTGTCACAAAAGTTAGTAGTTCTGCTTCCAATAAATTGGGAACCATTATCACATATAATTTCAGAAGGAATGCCAAATCTAGTTATAATATTTCTTTTAATAAAGGATATAACTTCCTTTTCTCTGACTTGGGCAAAGGCTTCAGCCTCTATCCACTTGGAGAAGTAATTAGTCATAGCCAGCATGAACACTTTTCCACCAGGTGCCTTAGAGAGCTTGCCAACTATATCCATCCCCCATCTCATAAATGGCCAAGAGGAGGGTATAGGATGTAGAAATTCAGCCGGCTGGTGAAGGATATTGCTGTGTCTTTGACAAGGATCACACTTCTTAGCATACTCCACGACATCCCTTTTCATAGTCGGCCAGTAGTATCCTGTCCTTAGGATCCTTGAGAACAATGCCCTGCCCCCAGTGTGGTTTCCGCAATCTCCTTCATGGAAGTCTTTTAAAACTTCTTGAACTTCAGGATCCTCGATACATCTCAAATATGGTCCTGCAAGAGATCGCTTATACAACATATTATTTAAGATTGTAAATTGAGATACCTTAATTCTGAAAGCCCTAGGGTTTTCTCCCATAGGAATCTCCCCGTGTTGTAAGTATCTCATGATTGGTGAGATCCATGATCCTGAACAGGATTGAGTATCCTCACTAGGGATCATTGCAGAATCCTCTTCTATTTCCATGGTCACTTGATTTTCAATAGCAGGGGTCAGGATATGGATGATGGGGATACTTATATCCTCTGGGATCTTCAAGGATGATCCAAGATTAACCAATGCATCAGCTTTTGTATTTTCTTCCCTTGGTACCTGTGTCAAACTAAAGAAAACAAAGGAGAGTGCCAATTCTTTGACTATCTCTAAATATTTGGTTAGTTTTTCACCTTTAACAGCATAGGATCCGTTAAAGTGATTAGTGATTAACAATAAATCCACGTATACCTCAAGATACCTGATCCCCATATGCTTAGCAATTTGCAAACCAGCAATCAAGGCTTCATGTTCAGCCTCATTGTTAGTGGCTTGGAACTCACAAGCTATGGAGTGGGGTATTATGTCCCCCTGTGGCGATTTTAGTAGTATACCACGCCCCGTGCCTTTAACATTTGAGGATCCATCAGTATGTAGTATCCAAGGATCCTTGGTCTCATCCAGCTGCTGGACTTCCAATTCGGCTTCCTTTTGTAAATCACTACTGAAATCAGCCACAAAGTCTGCTAATGCTTGAGATTAGATGGCTGTTCTAGGTTCATATCTTATATCATGGGCACTAAGCTTTACTGCCCACTTAGCCATCCCTCCGGACATCTCTGGTTTCCTGAGGACATTCTTAATTGGAAAATTAGTTCTAACAACAATAACATGGGTTTCAAAATAATGTCTTAGTTTAGTAGATGCCATAATTAGTGCAAGAATAAGTTTTTCAAGGTGTGAATACCTGGATTCAGCATCAAGTAAACTCTTACTTACATAATAGACAGGATATTGTGTACCTTCATGATCCTTAACAATGACTGCACTTACTGCTTTTGAGGATATCGCAAGATATAAGGATAACACATCTCCTTTTTCTGGTTTCATCAATGCTGGAGCTGAGGATAGGTATTCTTTGAAGGCTTGTAAAGCACTCTCATGCTTTTCAGTCCACTCGAATTTCTTGTTCTTTCTTAGGATATCATAGAATTCTTTACACTTTTCTGAGGATTTGGATATAAATCTGTTTAAAGCTGCTATCCTGCCTGTTAGCCTTTGCACATCCTTAGCGTTGGCAGGAGATTTGATATTCACCAATGCTTTGATTTGTTCCGGGCTTGCTTCAATGCCCTCTTGGTTACCATATATCCTAAGAATTTACCTGCCTTTACACCAAAGTGACATTTTGAAGGATTAAGCTTCATGTTATATCTGTCAAGGATATCAAATGCTTCCTCCAAGTCTCTTAGGTGATCCTCAGCTTTTATGGATTTCACCACCATATCATCTATATATACTTCCATAGTCTATCCAATCTGATCTTTGAACATCATATTCACCAGTCTTTGATATGTTGCACCTGCATTCCTTAATCCAAACGGCATAGCAATATAACAATATAAACCGGTTGGGGTCATAAAAGCCGTATCCTCTTGCTCAGATGGTTCCATCTGAATTTGTTGGAATCCAGATGAAGCATCCATAAAGGTTAACAGTTCATGACCCGCCGTTGCATCCACCATGGAGTCAATGTGGGGTAACAGGAAAGGATCCTTGGGACATGCCTTATTTAAATCAGTGAAATCGACACATACCCTCCACTTTCCATTTTTCTTTTGAACAACAACCACATTGGCCAGCCATCTTGGATATTTTACTTCTCTAATCATACCTGCTCGTAGCAATCTCTCTACCTCTTCATGGATAATGGCATTTCTTTCTGGTGCAAACTTCCTCCTTTTTTGATGGATTGGTTTGAATGACCTGTCAATGCCAAGTTTATGAGTGATAATATCCTTAGATATACCTGTCATATTGTTGGGATTGAACCCTATCAGAGGAACAGACAATGTAAAGCCAAAACTGGATCAGCTCAGTGGATTCAGAATAAGCAGATGCTGATATACAAATCTCTCCCCTTGAAAGTGATTACAACAACTGATGACCTCCTATCTGCTGATCTCACTAACTGCTGACCAATAACTGCTGCTCAATTAAAGATCTGATGAAGACTCAAGTCCTGCTGATTCAATCTACTGCCTTGAGTCAAGCACTGCTGATCCGGATAAGTGCTGCTGGGTTCACAGCAGTAGAAGGTTGCAGCAGTTGTTCTATAGTCTGTTTGTAATAGAATGTAATAGCAGTAGTTAACACAAGCAGTGTCTGTATAGATCAGAGGTTAGAGTTTGTTAGGAGGTTAGATGTCACTTTCATGGTGACGTCAGCTAAAGATGCTCAGTAGTTTGCAAGTGCTTATAAATAGTACAGTAATTTGTACTGTTCTATTAGCTCTTCACATCATTCGTCTTCTTTGCACGAACAAACTACTGAGCTCGGGCTGAGGGGGAGTTTGCATTCATACATCATCATTGTAATCGTGTTTGAAATAAATTCAATCATTCGGTTCTTTGTGTAAAGATGTTTGATTAAAGTATTACTCTCATTTGATTGTATGCAAAGTTTGTTATCATTTTAATTCCGCTGCACAACTCATCCATTTTCCATTTTAACTTCAAACAAAAATACAATCAAAAGGAAACTCAGATCCAACAATTGGTATCAGAGCTAGAACAGTCAAATTTGATTTAACAATCATTTTGACGTAAATAGTTCAGCTCAAAACAGTTGATACTGATCGTTTGTTCATCGTTGAAAAACAGAGTAAGGATTAATCACCATTATAGTTGATTTCTCAGTACCTGTAAAACAACAAGAATGACGTCACAATCCCAGGACGATAAAAACAACATTGGCTCGCTCTTTAAACCACCTATGCTAAAAAGAAATGAGTACAACATCTGGCAGAGGAGGATGGGTCACATCCTCGCTCAACAAAGCACAGGTTGTTGGAAGTCTGTTATCTTTTGTCCTCATGTTCCTACAGTGCCAAGCGCTGAAGATTCTAAAAAACATGTTCCTAAACCTGTTGAAAATTATACTGAAACGGATTATCAAAAATTTGAACTGGATGCTAAAGCATTTAGTATTGTTGCATCAGCGTTCCCTAACGAAATATATGCTGGACTGTTACATTGTAACACTGCCAAAGAGTTGTGGGACGCACTTAAGGAACAGTTTGGAGGTACCGAAGAGGTCATAGAAAACAATAGGGAAATCCTGAACCAACAGTATGAAACGTTTTGTCATGTTAAAGGTGAATCACTGACTCAACAATTTGAGCGTTTCAGTTGTCTCATCAGTGAACTGAGGCTTGTTAAGGTCACGTTTTCAAACTCGACTCAAAATAGCAGGTTCCTCAGATCACTGCCAGAAAAATGAGACACAATAGCTATTGTCACCAGAACTGCACCTGAGTTCAAGGATCTGACCTTGACCCAACTCCATGGTCGACTCCTGACCTTTGAGAGGGACTTGAACCAGAAAAGGAAGTTACAAGAGTCAGGGAAAACCGTTGATGATTATTCATTCGGTAACACTGCTCTTCTGGGTCAAGAAGAATCTGGTGGTAGTGGTAAGGATCAGGGTTATGATCACTTCATTGACATAACTGCTGGTGCAAACTTCAACAACCCTGATCCTCACTCTACAGGTTATGCATTCACTGCAAATGAAAACCGGATGTCAGATAATCTAAGCTTTGAACTCAATGATTTACAGCATTTCGACCCCACTGACCTAGAAGAAATGGACATCCTGCACCAACTGGCCTTGCTAAGTGTTAGAACTAGCAAGTTTTATAAGAGAACTGGGAGAAAATTTCCAGGTCTTCATGGAAACCTGAGGGTTGGGTTGGATAAATCGAAAATCAAGTGTTACAAGTGTAACAGGTTGGGACACTTTGCTAGGGAATGTAGGAGTCAAACAACTAGTCCCATAGTCACTCACCCTAGTTCAAATCCTAGACCTCAAACTCAAAACACTGTGCACTATGCCCAATATGCCCCAGCAGCACATGTGAACACTGCTCACTATGTTGTTGCCCCTATGCCAGTGCATTATGTCCAAACAGCTGCTCCACAGATCCAATTTGTTCAAACCCCTGCTCCCCAGGCACAAGTGCAATCTGCACCTCAAACTACTGCTCCAGTAGTTACACAACCTGAACAACAAAGTTTCTTTAGTCAAGAATTTGTTGACTGGAGCAGTATGCCTGAAAATCTTAATGATGAAAATTTTGCACTATATGCTTCAAATGATTCTTCTCACAATGAATTTTGTTTGATGGCATTAGAGTCAATACAGGAGGGGGTTGAATCTGAGGAGGAACAGCTGAAGGTTGAAACAGTGGAAGAGGTGACTGAAGCAGTGATTACTGCTGTGACTGATGAAGTACTGCTGGGAGAAAGTTCAGGTACCCTGATTGAACCAATGGCAGATCTATGGTCTGAAGAAGACAAGAAAGATGAAAAGGCTGGTGAGGAAGAAGAGGGAGCTGATGAGGAAGAAAATCCTAAATGTGATTGTGCAATGATGGCTGCTGCCAAGGTATCACCTCAAGTTCTAGAAAAACTATGTTCTGACAATTGCATTATTGCTTTTGCTAACATCAAAGAGGTGAATGAAAACCTTAGGAACAAAATCTTAACTGATGAAGTCAAATTTGAAAGATCTTTAAAAGAACTTAAAAACAAGTTGACTGAAAAGGACAAAGAGATTAGCAGTTTGAAAGAAGAGCAAAGCATAACCAAAACCCAACTCCAAACTATGGTAGAAAAATATCAAGTTTGCAAAAAGGAGTTAGAATCCACCCAGATCACTTGTGAGAAATGGGTGGAATCATGCAAAGGGTATGAGGTTATGCTTGAGAAACAGATAAAAAGCAATGTAAAATTTGGGGTTGGTTATAGAAAACATGATGATGAAAACACTGCTTTTGAAAAATCTGTTTCAACCACTGATGTAACTACTGAGTTCATCCCAACAAACAAGGATGGCCAAGAAGTGAAAATCACTGACAAACTTGGTAACAAAATCACACTTGACAGACCAATGGGTCCCTCTGCATTTGAGGAGATTGAAAATCATCAATTTAAATCAAGATGGTCTGATGAGTGTGATATCCTTGAAAATTTCAAGCCAATGGACTTTACATCAACTGATGGTGTTAAGGCTCCAAAAGCTAAAATCATTCCTCTTAAGGATATTCCAGCAGTGGTCAAAACCTCTGCTACAAAGGAGTCTGAAAAGAGGAAGAAGAAAGAGAAAATTGATAACTTGTTTTGTGAATTCTGTGAGAAGAGGAACCATCTAACAAAAGATTGTTTCCATTTAAAAGCTTATGACTTAACCAAAACAAGTGTCACTACTTCAGCTGAAAGTTGCAGTGTTTGTGGTAAATCAAACCATAAAACTCAGGCATGTGTGTACCTCAAAAACTTCAATGAAAAGAAGAATGAGTACATGGCTAAAACATCCTTGAGTTCATCAGCATCTGCACCATCTGTCAAGTTCACAAAGAAACAACCACTGTTTGTGCCAGTTCAAACAGCTGTCACAAAACAGCTGAACCAAACATCTGTCAAAAGAGATGTTCAGGTTACTGATGCACCTCCTGCCAATCAGTTCAGAAAGGGCAAGGAAAAACAGTCTTACCAAAGGGTTCCACACGTTTACGAGGTCTACAAAAAGCCCTCTAAACCCAGAGTGAATAGGCATCCTTTCGGTTACCAGCAGTTGATTGGGCAAGACCCCCAACAGTGGTTAGCAAGAAACAGTACTAAAACTGTCCAAACCCCTGACTTAACCACTGCCCATCACACTGCATCCATACCAGACACTGTTGAGACCCCATCCAAAGCCCTGTTGGCTTTGGAGTCCTTAATGAACTAATCCTTTTACTTCATGTGCAGGGAGCTTCTGCATGCTTTGATAGTCTATGGTATGTAGATAGTGGAGGCTCCAGGCACATGACAGGATGTAAAGCCCTCCTCAAAGACTTTAAAATCCATGGTGGGGGTGATATATCCTTTGGAAATAATAGTAAAGGGAAAGTTCTGGGGTCTGGCACAGTGCAATCTGGCAATGTAAAATTTGAAAATGTCAATCTAATAGACAACCTAAAATTCAACCTTCTGAGTGTGTCCCAAATGAGTGACAAAGGGTTTGGGTCATTCTTCACAAAAGATTGTTGTAGGATTGTTGGACCAGAAATGGTCAAAAAGATTGAAGCAATAATTAAAAAAAAGGTCAAACAAAACTTGTTGCTCAAAGAAGTGGCAATGTTTATGTTGTTGACATGTCTAAAGAGTGTCCCAGAGCTGATGCCTGTCTGTTCTCAGCTGCCTCTAACAAAGAGACAGAACTTTGGCACAAAAGACTGGGACACACAAATCTTAAGACAATAACAGAAATTTCAAAAAATGGTTTGGTGAGAGGCCTACCACAAAAATTGTTTTCATGTCCTGAACATTGCATTTCCTGTTTACAAGGAAAACAGCATAAAAGTTCCTACAAGTCCATTGAGGAGTCCAAAACAACCCAGTGCTTGCAAATGCTGCACATGGATTTGTTTGGCCTAGTTCAAGTCATGAGCCTCAAAAAGAAAAGATATTGTTTAGTTATAGTTGATGACTTTTCTAGGTTTACATGGACTTTCTTTTTGCACTCTAAAGATGAAACTGCAGGCATTTTTGCAAGACTTTGTGACACAGGTTGAAAAGCAATTTGATCTTCCAGTGAAAAGCTTTAGGAGTGACAATGGCACAGAATTTAAAAATAGGGAGTTAGATGCCTTCTGTGTGAAGAAAGGGATTGTAAGGCAGTACAGCATCCCTAGAACACCAGAGCAAAATGCGGTTGTTGAGAGAAAGAACAGAACCTTGATTGAGGCTGCCAGAACCATGCTTGCACATTCAGGTTTGCCATTAACTTTCTGGGTAGAGGCAGTAAACACTGCTTGCTATGTCCAGAACAGAGTTTTAATCAACCCCAGGCACAAAAAGACTGCCTATGAAATTCTGTACAAAATCAAACCACTGATCTCATACTTCAAGGTATTTGGCTGCCCATGCTTTATTTTGAACTTAAAAGATTCCATTTCAAAATTTGCAGCCAAAATTGATTGTGGTTATTTTCTGGGATACTCAACCACTGCCAAGGCCTACAAAGTGTTCAATGCACGGACCAAGGTAGTGGAGGAGACTTTGGATGTAAAGTTCAATGAACTTTCATCAATGAAAATCCCAGCAAATCCTGCTGAGCTGTTTGATCTTGAAAAATTCACTTTTGAAAATACTGCTGTCAAGACTAACAGTGCAGGTCCATCAGAAGATACAACACCACACTATGGATGAAGTCATCATCCCTCAAAGGTCTGCCACCAAAGGGAAAGCATCAGTTGTTCAAAACATCTGTGAAAGCTCAACCACTGCTGCATCAACAGTTGTTGATCAAAGTAGCCCATCCACCACTGCTTCCATATCCTCAACTACTGCTGACAAAAGTCCTCAAACAGTGGATAAAAGTCAGCAGTGGTCCACTCCATTACCACCCATTCCACCACCTTTTGAAGCCACTGTTGGGTCATCAAAGTCACCAGCAGTGGTTAGCTCAGATGATACACATTTGCAGCCTTCACCAACAAATTCCATCATACCATACCAAGGAGATTTAATCTTCTTGAGATCTCATCCACCTGATCAAATCATTGGCAACATCAATGAAGGGGTGCTCACAAGAAGCCAAACCCAAAACATTTGTCTTTTTGCTGGTTTTCTATCACTCCATCAGCCAGTCAAGTACCAAGAGGCACTAAAAGACAACAGCTGGGTAGAAGCCATGCAAGAGGAGCTCCAACAGTTCAAGAGACAACAAGTATGGGAGCTTGTACCACTGCCAAAAGAGGTCAGTCCCATTGGCACAAAGTGGGTCTTCAAGAACAAAACAGATGAAAGGGGCATTGTTGTCAAGAACAAAGCCAGGCTTGTGGTTCAAGGTTACAGACAGGAAGAGGGGATTGATTATGATGAAACATTCGCCCCTGTTGCAAGATTGGAAGCTATCAGACTGTTCCTGGCCTTTGCTGTCAACCACAACATGAAGGTGTTTCAGATGGATATCAAAAGTGCTTTCCTCTATGGTACATTGCAAGAAGAGGTATATGTATGTCAACCTCCAGGCTTTGAGGATCCATTTTATCCTGATCATGTCTACAGGCTAAACAAAGCCTTGTATGGCCTAAAACAAGCACCAAGGGCCTGGTATGAAACTCTTTCTAACTTTCTACTCTCAAATGGTTTCAAAAGAGGTACCATTGATAAAACACTGTTTCTTAAATGGAGAGGGAAAGATTTAATGATTGTCCAAATTTATGTGGATGACATTATTTTTGGAAGCACATGTACCAAAATGTGTGAAGAGTTTAGAGAACTCATGACAGCTGAGTTTGAAATGAGTGCAATGGGTGAGCTGCAATGCTTTCTTGGTCTCCAAGTACAGCAAATGCAAAATGGAACTTTCATTCATCAAAGCAAATATGCTAAAGAACTGTTAACCAAATTTGATTGTAAACCATGCAGCACACCCATGGCCACAAATAAGCTGGTCATGTCTGATGAAAAGGATGAGCTGATTGACCAAACACTTTATAGGAGCATGATTGGGTCTTTATTGTACCTAACTGCATCCAGACCAGACATCATGTTTGCAACATGTGTCTGTGCAAGAAGTCAATTAGCTCCCAGAAATCTAATCTCATTGCTGTAAAAAGGATTCTCAGATACATAAAAGGTGCTCCCGCACTTGGTATCTGGTATCCAGCTAATGGGAATATCAAGCTTTCAGGTTTTTCAGACAGTGACTTTGCTGGTTGTCACACAACAAGGAAGTCCACTTCAGGAGGGTGCCAGTTTCTAGGTGATTGCTTAGTTTCTTGGCAAAGCAAAAAGCAAGCAGCAGTTTCAACATCTACTGCTGAGGCTGAATACATTGCTGCTGCAAGCTGTACAGCCCAACTCCTGTGGCTTCAAAATCAGTTACTGGATTTTGGTATCACTGCCTTAAAGACACCACTTATGCTGGATAGCCAGGCAGCAGAAAATATCATCAAAAATCCAGTTTCCCATTCTACCACCAAACACATCGACATCAGACATCACTTTGTGAGGGATTGCTATGAAAAAGGTTTGATTTCTCTGCATCATGTCCCAACTAAAGACCAGCTGGTAGATGTGCTCACAAAAGCACTTGATACAGCCACTTTTGAAAGTCTGGTCTCTAGGATTGGGATGTTGAACATGGAATAACAAGCAACATCTTGTCTTCTATGAATAAAAGCAACAAAATGTTTTCAGAAAATCAAAAATCCATCCTTAAAAATAGCTTAAAAATGAAAATTTCATTAAAATCCTTAAAAGTCTGCCATAACCACTGATTGTTCAAAAGTCTGCTCTACATCAAAAATCTGCTCATTGCTGAAAGGCAACCTCTGTTCTCTCATTCCTTGATAACAACTGTTGTTCAAAAGCAGTGTCTTATCCACTGATATGCTATCTACTGATAGTAAAAATCATCCACTGCCCCCTTTCCACTGCTTTCATCAGTTGCTTTCACCAAAAGTACTGTCCTTCATTTTCACCAATGGTTGTCACGTGGGCAGTACATAGCAGTCAGACTTTTTGTAACGGCTTCCACGTCAGCATTCACTTTCTCTCCCCTATCAAACTCCCCACTCACCATCCAAACAGGGTTTTACTGTCGAATTGAATTCATAAAAAATTCTCTTCTCAAAGCAGTTTTTCTTTCCATCTCCCACAAAATTCCTTCGATCAATCGTTTCAAAAATGACAAAATCGAAGTCATCTGCAAAACCCACATCAAAATCTTCGAAAACAGCCTCTCAAAAGGCAACCACCACTGACATTCCATTCAAAAAATCTCACAATCTCCTGGGTCTTCTCACAAAACCAGGAACCACAGATGTTTTCGATTCCATTATCACCATCATGGCAAAATCAAAGTACAAAACTTTGCTCACAGCCGACGCACCCATCTACTTGGCAACCCAAAGGGAGTTTTGGAAGAATGCAACCTTTGAAAAACAAGGAGACATTGTCACTGCAATCAAATCTTCCATAAAGGGTAAAGCTGTCCACATTTCACCACAATCCATCTCCGAAGTCTTCCAACTCGATGATCAGGCAGGTAAAACTTCCTTCACCAAAAACGAGTTGCACATTGACTTCATTGAAAGAGGGTATGAAGCCACAATGATGACGAAATTAACTTTAGAAAAAGGTTATTTTCCTCCTGCACCAAGATTTTTATTTCATACCCTCCTAGTATGTGTTTCAAACAAAACCACTTCTTTCAATGAGCTCCCTATAAAGATTCAAAATCTGGGATATGCGATTCTTCAAGAAGAAAATTATAACTATTCTCGGGAAATCTTTAAAGATTTGGTTAATAATGTTGAAAGCAAATCATTTTTACTGTTTCTAAGGTTTTTAAGCTATTATTTTCAAAAGAAATTCAGTAAGGATGATTTGTCTCTAATAAACCAAGGTGAAATAACTGCAATAAACTGTCTAACATCTAAAACATTTTCACGTATGTTAGCACCCTGCAAAACACAAGCAGGGGTACCTGAGCAGATTTTAGCAGCTACCACTGCTCCTCAGGTATCTGCTGCTGAGCCTACTGCTCTAGGTGATCAAAGCAGCAGAACAACTGTTTTGAAACCCACACCTACCAAACCAAAAAGGCCATCCAAAAAGAAAAATCAAAAACCCTCCAAACCAACCAAAACGGCAACTCTGGCAGATGAGATACCAGAGTTAATGCCTGTGACAACACAAATGTCACTAGAAACCACTGCTGCTTCTTCCTCACAGCAGTTGGTACAAATATCTCAACCCATAACCATAACTCCTCCTGCTTCTTCACAAAAAGGACAGGTTGTACACAAAGGGCCACCACATCATGATGCTCTGGATACACTTGTCTCCATCATCCACAGCTCAATGCCCGGAGCAACTCTGCTTTCTAAACCCACCATCACATCCTCAATTCCACCAAAACACAACTACTGTTGGATGCAATTGACTTGAACTAGGCACTATTCAGTCCTTCTCAATCACCTGTCAATGAGAATATACCTCAACAAATGACTGAGTCTGCTGTATCATCCATTGCTAACCCACCAACAAAACCTGAGGAGGTTACACCCATTGAGTTACAAGTAACTCTTTGTGGTAATCCAAGTGAAGCAGCCACTACAATTGTTGAACCTACAGGTTTACAGTTGGGCAGTGGTTTCATTAATAAGACTTCCTTGGAGGCAATTCCTTACATAGCACCTCTGCCAACCACCAGTGGATTTATATATCCAACTGGCATCATCAAAAGGTTGTCAAGTGTTGAAGGAAGAAGACCCCAGTACCAAGAAAAAGGGGCATCAGTGGTCAGTGTTTGGAATAAATTCCCTACATCTGCCACTGATAAAACCACTGTTAGTGGGAAATCAGATGATCCCATTAAATTGGGTGATGATTTAAAGTACCAGAAATTGACGGATCGTGTTGAAAAACTTGATAACTCTGTTGCAGAGCTCAAAAATATGCTCCAGCAGTTGTTACAGGTACAAAAGGTACAATCCACTGTTGTTCCACCTCAAGCACCTGCTCTACAACAAGCACCTGCTACAAATGAGCTCTGGAATCTCTTTCAACCTTATCTCCATCATCAGGCACAACTGGCAGATCAGCAACATGAAAAACATGTTCAACAGCTGAGAAATGCTATGGAGTCTAGGTTCAAAGACACTCAGGCTGATCTAAAGGCTCTCAAAACTCAGATCCTGCACACCACTGGCACTGCTCCTCCACCAGTATTCTTCATTGATCAACTCCCTAAAGATAATGCCAAAATGGGGGAGAAAATTCAAGAATGGAGAAGAAAGGGAAAAACTGATGGTCTTTACCTTGCACCAGAAAATTCAAATATGACCAAGCAGATCCCTTTGCCAGATGGTAGTAAGAAAATTGATGAGACTACAAATGCACTTGCAGAAGCACTTGCATGTGTAAAAAGGGATAGAGAGGCCAAAAAGAAAGCCAAGGTGGATTATCCGGATCAGGGTACTTCAGGGTCAAGAGATGATGAAAATCTTTTTGATGAAAAGAAGAAGTCTACTAGAAAAGTAAGGCTACCCAAATCCATTCCGGTCAGGCGTTCAAAGTCTGTTCAAAAACCACCTCCCAAAACAGGTGTTGTAACCTCCGTTGTATCAGCTGTTGTTGGTACCTCGGTAGTTTCAACATCTGCTCCCACTTCAACACACGCCACCTCAACACACACAACATCCACTTCTTTACCACCATCACCACCTAAATCTCCATCACCTCCTGTCAAAAGGCAGAAGACAGCAGATGTTAAAACATCTGTTGTAAAGACAACAGTGGTTGGAACACCAGTTGTTTCAACAGCTGTTAGTCTATCACAAACCACTGCCACTACAACCATCTTTCCATCCAAAACATCATCAGTCCCTCCTCAAATAAAGAGGAGGAGGCTAACTCCTAAAGATGATGTCACTTCACCACCCCAAACATCTTCAAAATCTTTAGCTCTTGTCAATATACCAAAACCAGTTCCACTTTCTTCTGTTCCAATGCACAAACCTTTACCTCCTGCAGGTGTTCAATTTCCTCTTGAACTAGAAGCTGTCAGAGAAGAGATAAAATCCTTCTATACTGAGGATGACCCTGCCAAAAGGAGTTTGCCCTCAATCAAAGGATATCCATGGCCCAAAAACATTGATGAATATTTGAAAATAAAGGCCAAACAAGCAGAGGATATCTCACAGAGAAACTCACAAGGGAAATTTGACAAAGAAGTTTCAAGATACTACCAATATCTGCTTACACAAGTCAACTCCCTGGAACGTTTTGCAAAGAATGTTAGTCAACAAATTTCTGAAAGAGCAGCTGAAACTCTGAAGAAAGACTACATTGAAAGCATCATGTTTTACAAGAAATACAAAGGAGAGAGACACATGTACAAAGAGTGGACTATCCCAGAGCTTGAAGCTGAATCAGCCAGAATTCAAGTTATGATAAAAAGGAATGTCACTCACACTCCTCCTGATTGGGCAAAGTTCAAAAAGAATGTACCTGAAAAGCAGTTGGAACTAAAAAGAATGAAAGAAGAATTGGTTGTTGCTGAATTTGGCACCAAAAGACAAGTTGCTAGATGGAAAGAAGATGTGGTCAGGTCAACCTACAAAAGGTTGGAGGAATTGAGGAAGAAAGATCCAAAAATCCCTCAAAAACCTGACTATCCTGAAGCAGCGGTTTCAAAAGAACCATCAAAGCTGCAAATCAGGAGATCCACTGCTCCAGCTGGTACTTCCTCTTACAAAAGGAGGAAACAAAGCCAGTTAGGAGTTGAGACAGTTCAAGATATTCTTACTGGCAATGCTGTTGTAAAAGAAGGCCTGCTAAGAACGTTAAAAGAAGAACTTGAACAATAAAATTCTGCTACCACTGCTCAGCCAGTGATGAATCGGCCAGCCTCTCTAAATACTTCTGCAAATAAGCATCTCCCAAGAAACCCACGAGGCTCAAAAATACAAAAGTGGGCAACTGACAAACAGACCCGCGTATTGACTTTGCTCAGGTCTGGTGGAGAAGTGAAGATAATATCAAGGGAACAAGCTCTTGGCCTGAGTCTTGAAGATTTGCAGGATCTCCTTGATCTTCCACTTAGCAGGGATGATGAAGATACAGATGCCCTTAGCTTTGAATTACAATTTAAAGGTCAAATAAGGGAACTGTTGATGAGGCAATAAAATATCCACAATAATGAAGAGTTTTGGCATTATCTGTTCCAGGGGGAGATTGTTGGGATTGAACCCTATCAGAGGAACAGACAATGTAAAGCCAAAACTGGATCAGCTCAGTGGATTCAGAATAAGCAGATGCTGATATACAAATCTCTCCCCTTGAAAGTGATTACAACAACTGATGACCTCCTATCTGCTGATCTCACTAACTGCTGACCAATAACTTCTGCTCAATTAAAGATCTGATGAAGACTCAAGTCCTGCTGATTCAATCTACTGCCTTGAGTCAAGCACTGCTGATCCGGATAAGTGCTGCTGGGTTCACAACAGTAGAAGGTTGCAGCAGTTGTTCTATAGTCTGTTTGTAATAGAATGTAATAGCAGTAGTTAACACAAGCAGTGTCTGTATAGATCAGAGGTTAGAGTTTGTTAGGAGGTTAGATGTCACTTTCATGGTGACGTCAGCTAAAGATGCTCAGTAGTTTGCAAGTGCTTATAAATAGTACAGTACTTTGTACTGTTCTATTAGCTCTTCACATCATTCGTCTTCTTTGCACGAACAAACTACTGAGCTCGGGCTGAGGGGGAGTTTGCATTCATACATCATCATTGTAATCGTGTTTGAAATAAATTCAATCATTCGGTTCTTTGTGTAAAGATGTTTGATTAAAGTATTACTCTCATTTGATTGTATGCAAAGTTTGTTATCATTTTAATTCCGCTGCACAACTCATCCTTTTTCCATTTTAACTTCAAACAAAAATACAATCAAAAGGAAACTCAGATCCAACACATATCCTCATGTTTCCATGCAAAGGTAGATTTTCTTCTTTTGAGGAAGGATACGAGGTCTTCTTTCATCTTGCCAAGGATCCCTGATCCGATATAGATTTTGGATTCAGGATCATCAGGATCCATGAGGATTTCGTCCACATCCTGCTCTTTTACCTCCAAGACATCCCTTGGAGGATACTTTAATTGCTATTGCTCCCTTGATTTCGAGGCTGGTTTCATTGATGAGGTGTAACAATCCTTAGCCTCCTGCTGATCACTATCGATCTTGACTATTCCCCAAGGGCTAGGGAGCTTCACACATTGATGGTAGGTGGATGGGACTGCCTTCATATCGTGTATCCAGGGCCTGCCAAGGATAACATTACAACAAGATAAACAGTCAATAACACAAAATTTTTGATAATTATGTAATCCTTCCACATAAATTGGGAGTTTGATGTCCCCCAGGGTTCTCTCAGTTTCTCCACTAAATCCCACAAGCACGGAGGATCTTGGTGTGATATCTGATTCAGGGATACCCATTTTCTTCAGAACATCAAGCTGGATAATGTTTACTGAGCTTCCTCCGTCAATAAGGATCCTGCGGACAAAATGGTTAGAAATAAAGAGAGTAATAACTAAACTATCATGATGAGGATCCTGGATGTCTACGCGATCATCCTCATCAAAGGTTATCACTTTTCCTTCCGAGACACTTGATGTTCGAATAGGTCTTTCTCCATTATCCATTTTAGCTTCCTTTGCATGCCTTTTAGCTGCTGAAAAGGATGTACCACAGATTTCTGATCCTCCAGAAATAAAGTTTATCACTTGTGCATCTGCCGGAGGAGCTGGAGCTTTTTCAGGGATCCTTTCAGGATCCTGAGTCCTTGGCTTTTTTCTTCCCAACAACTCTTTTAAATGCCCCTTGCTTAGCAGATATCCAATTTCCTTTCTCAATGCGATGCATTCCTCTGTTAAATGCCCAAAATCCTCGTGGTATGCACACCAATTTGATTTATCTTTAATTGCGGCTGGTTTGTCATTTTTTCTGGGCCATCTGGCTTTTTCTCCTAGATTCTGCATCGCAAGGATTAGTTCATGGTTATCAACGGAAAAACAGTATTCAGAAATCGGAGGATAATCCTCATCATCCTCTTCTTGGTCAATAGCATGCACGTTCTGGTTGTCAGTTCTGTTATAGGATTTGAATTTGGTGTTCTTGAAAGAGGAACCTTGCTTTTCTTGTTTTGAGGATCCTGCTTGTCTCTCATGGATCCTCTTGTCATCCTCTAGCCGGATGAACCTGAGTGCCCGAGTCCTTACTTCATCTAGGTTCCTGCATGGTGTCATAACAAGATCATCATAGAATAATGAATCCCTAAGCAATCCCATCTTGAAGGCCTCAACAGCCGTGGCTATATCCAAGTTGGGAATGTCCAAGGATTCATTACTAAATTTGGTTATATAATCCCTTAATGATTCATTATGACCCTGAGTTATCCTATATAAATCACTAGTCAATCGTTCAAATTTTCTGCTACAAGAAAATTGGTTATTGAATAAGTTAACTAAATTAGCAAATGAAGTAATAGAGTAAGGGGGAAGACTTAGCAGCCATTTGAGAGCTGATCCAGTAAGAGTGGATCCAAATCCCTTGCATAGGCATGCTTCCTTTAACCTTTCTGGAATTGGATTGATCTCCATCCTCTCCCTGCATTGTGCTATGTGTTCCTCAGGATCCGTTGAACCATCATACAGCTTCATAGTTGGAATATGGAATCTTTTGGGTATCTCAGCATCACAAATCGGTGGTGCAAAACGAGATACCTTCTGGCTTCCATCTGCAATCTCCGGGATAGGTTTGACCACCCCTGGAACACTTGATATCATATCCTTCAGTTTCTGCAGTTCTTTGGCCATAGCATGGTTGATACCTGCATCCTGCATGAATCCATGGTTAGCGGTAAGAGAATTATTAAAAGTGTTACCTCCCATTGGGTTCAAGTTAGGAATACTGGATGTGAATCCATATTGCTGGGACTCTGGGATGATGGAGGGACCAGTGGAAGCAATGGTCTGCATTGGAATAAAATCTCCTTGATGGACATCTGAACTTCCTGTTTGCAAACTCTTCAGGGATCCTGGCATCTGGAGGGATCCTTGAATCTGGGATGATCCTGGAACAAAGGAGGATCCTTGAACCTGGGATGATCCTGGAACAAAGGAGGATCCTTGAACCTGGGATGATCCTGGAACAAAGGAGGATCCTTGAACCTGATGTGCTCCTGAGTAGGCTCCTGAATTCACGAAGGATCCCATATGCTGTGGATAGGATCCTGCTGGCTGGAAATATGAACCTGATGCCTGAGTCACTATTGCCGAGCCGAATTGCACTCCTCTTGGTCCACCCACATGTTGAATGTCTGGGAACTCTGATGGCTGAGAAGTAATCATCGGAGTATCAAAATTCAAGGATTTGGGCACCAGTGGGGAATGATCCTCTGCCGTTTTCCTTTGTCTCTTGAGATCTCCGATTTCTTTGAGGATCCTGTCATTAGTTTCATCCTGCCGCTGAATATGATCCCTCATCTGCAAAATCAAAGTAAACATATCACTAGTACTGGGAGCAGAAGAAGTTGGAGCAGAAGAAGATGGAGGTTTAGAGAAAATGGAAGTTGGTCTCTTCTCAGCATTTTTCTGAGATCCAGCAGGTGGTGGAGGCAAAGGTGGAATGCCCTGAGATGAATTGACTGCAGACATCGCTGTAGAGGTATTCTTCAACGATGAAGCCATGTATGCAACGATCCGGAATGATCACCAACGGGAAACTTTGTTATGAATGAAGCACCAATTGCCCCACGGTGGGCGCCAAACTGTTTTGGTCAAAAATCACACAAGGATAATGCAACCAAACTCTTTGTTAACGGGGAATGATGCTTGTAATGATGGATAAGGAAAAGGATCACTCAAATGTGAATTGCACAAGTGACACAAAGATTTATACGAGGAAAAAGCCCTTGATCAATGAATGATCTCCGGCATAAAAAACCTCGGGTGATGGAAACTACCGATCACCAAACTCCAATATAATAAACAATGTTTACAACTTCGGATGGTAATGAGCTAGGTACAAGGATCACTATGGTGTAGTATGCTAGAGCGTGTAAGAAATGTGTTGTGTCTTCCGAATGCTTGAGAGTGCCCTTTATATAAGTGTGTGTGGTTGAATTTAGGTAAGTCACCTAACTACTAGCTCGTTACCCCTTTAGAAACAGAAGTAAATTTAGCCTAACTAATTGCCCGTAATTTGTGCTAAGTTTCCATATTCTCCACAACGTCTATTTCTGGTTATGCATGTGCGAAATTAGCGTGAAAGATTCCCTAATAACGCTGCCAAGACCAGGTCCAACTCGTAATTCCTGCAAAACAACATTAAATTCAAAGGGAACAATCGTTAGTATGAGGATCCTTAGGATGATCCATTATCCTGATCCTGAAGTTCTTCTGAGGATCACTATCTGCCACAGAAACAAGGATCATTATTAGGATATTAGGTAAGGATCACAGGTCATTAAAAATCCTGCCTTAACAGTTATCATCTTAATCCCCCAGCTGTCACAAAAGTTAGTAGTTCTGCTCCTAATAAATTGGGAACCATTATCACATATAATTTCAAAATGAATGCCAAATCTAGTTATAATATTTCTCTTAATAAAGGATATAACTTCCTTTTCTCTAACTTGGGCAAAAGCTTCAGCCTCTATCCACTTGGAGAAGTAATCAGTCATAGCCAGCATGAACACTTTTCCACCAGGTGCCTTAGGGAGCTTGCCAACTATATCCATCCCCCATCTCATAAATGGCCAAGAGGAGGGTATAGGATGTAGAAATTCAGCCGGCTGGTGAAGGATATTGCTGTGTCTTTGACAAGGATCACACTTTTTTAGCATACTCCATAGCATCCCTTTTCATAGTTGGCCAGTAGTATCCTGTCCTTAAGATCCTTGAGAACAATGCCCTGCCCCCAGTGTGGTTTCCGCAATCTCCTTCATGGAAGTCTTTTAAAACTTCTTGAACTTCAGGATCCTCGATACATCTCAAATATGGTCCTGCAAGAGATCGCTTATACAACATATTATTTAAGATTGTGAATTGAGATACCTTAATTCTGAAAGCCCTAGGGTTTTCTCCCATAGGAATCTCCCCGTGTTGTAAGTATCTCATGATTGGTGAGATCCATGATCCTGAACAGGATTGAGTATCCTCACTAGGGATCATTGCAGAATCCTCTTCTATTTCCATGGTCACTTGATTTTCAATAGCAGGGGTCAGGATATGGATGATGGGGATACTTATATCCTCTGGGATCTTCAAGGATGATCCTAGATTAGCCAATGCATCAGCTTCTGTATTTTCTTCCCTTGGTACCTGTGTCAAACTAAAGAAAACAAAGGAGAGTGCCAATTCTTTGACTATCTCTAAATATTTGGTTAGTTTTTCACCTTTAACAGCATAGGATCCATTAAAGTGATTAGTGATTAACAATGAATCCACGTATACCTCAAGATACCTGACCCTCATATGCTTAGCAATTTGTAAACCAGCAATCAAGGCTTCATATTCAGCCTCATTGTTAGTGGCTTGGAACTCACAAGCTATGGAGTGGGGTATTATGTCCCCCTGTGGCGATTTTAGTAGTATACCAAGCCCCGTGCCTTTAACATTTGAGGATCCATCAGTATGTAGTATCCAAGGATCCTTGGTCTCATTCAGCTGTTGGACTTCCAATTCGGCTTCCTTTTGTAAATCACTACTGAAATCAGCCACAAAGTCTGCTAATGCTTGAGATTTGATGGCTGTTCTAGGCTCATATCTTATATCATGGGCACTAAACTTTACTGCCCACTTAGCCATCCTTGCGGACATTTCTGGTTTCCTGAGGACATTCTTAATTGGAAAATTAGTTCTAACAACAATAACATGGGTTTCAAAATAATGTCTTAGTTTAGTAGATGCCATAATTAATGCAAGAATAAGTTTTTCAAGGTGTGAATACCTGGATTCAGCATCAAGTAAACTCTTACTTACATAATAGACAGGATATTGTGTACCTTCATGATCCTTAACAAGGACTGCACTTACTGCTTTTGAGGATACCGCAAGATATAAGGATAACACATCCCCTTTTTCTGGTTTCATCAACGCTGGAGCTGAGGACAGGTATTCTTTGAGGGCTTGTAAAGCACTCTCATGCTTCTCAGTCCATTCGAATTTCTTGTTCTTTCTTAGGATATCATAGAATTCTTTACACTTTTCTGAGGATTTGGATATAAATCTGTTTAAAGCTGCTATCCTGCCTGTTAGCCTTTGCACATCCTTAGCGTTGGCAGGAGATTTAATATTCACTAATGCTTTGATTTGTTCCGGGCTTGCTTCAATGCCCCTCTTGGTTACCATATATCCTAAGAATTTACCTGCTTTAACACCAAAGTGACATTTCGAAGGATTAAGCTTCATGTTATATCTGTCAAGGATATCGAATGCTTCCTCCAAGTCTCTTAGGTGATCCTCAGCTTTTATGGATTTTACCACCATATCATCTATGTACACCTCCATAGTCTGTCCAATCTGATCCTTGAACATCATATTCACCAGTCTTTGATATGTTGCACCTGCATTCCTTAATCCAAACGGCATAGCAATATAACAATATAAACCGATTGGGGTCATAAAAGCCGTATCCTGTTGGTCAGATGGTTCCATCTGAATTTGTTGGAATCCAGATGAAGCATCCATAAAGGTTAACAGTTCATGACCCGCCGTTGCATCCACCAGGAGTCAATGTGGGGTAATGGGAAAGGATCCTTGGGACATGCCTTATTTAAATCAGTGAAATCGACACATACCCTCCACTTTCCATTTTTCTTTTGAACAACAACCACATTGGCCAGCCATCTTGGATATTTTACTTCTCTAATCACACCTGCTCGTAGCAATCTCTCTACCTCTTCCTGGATAATGGCATTTCTTTCTGGTGCAAACTTCCTCCTTTTTTGATGGATTGGTTTGAATGACCTGTCAATGCCAAGTTTATGAGTGATAATATCCTTAGATATACCTGTCATATCCTCATGTTTCCATGCAAAGGTATATTTTCTTCTTTTGAGGAAAGATACGAGGTCTTCTTTCATCTTGCCAAGGATCCCTGATCCGATATAGATTTTGGATTCAGGATCATCAGGATCCATGAGGATTTCGTCCACATCCTGCTCTTTTGCCTCCAAGACATCCCTTGGAGGATACTTTAATTGCTATTGCTCCCTTGATTTCGAGGCTGGTTTCATTGATGAGGTGTAACAATCCTTAGCCTCCTGCTGATCACTATCGATCTTGAGTATTCCCCAAGGGCTAGGGAGCTTCACACATTGATGGTAGGTGGATGGGACTGCCTTCATATCGTGTATCCAGGGCCTGCCAAGAATAACGGAGGATCTTGGTGTAATATCTGATTCAGGGATACCCATTTTCTTCAGAACATCAAGCTGGATAATCTTTACTGAGCTTCCTCCGTCAATAAGGATCCTGCGGACAAAATGGTTAGAAATAAAGAGAGTAATAACTAAACTATCATGATGAGGATCCTGGATGTCAACGTGATCATCCTCATCAAAGGTTATCAGTTTTCCTTCCGAGACACTTGATGTTCGAATAGGTCTTTCTCCATTATCCATTTTAGCTTCCTTTGCATGCCTTTTAGCTGCTGAGAAGGATGTACCACAGATGTCTGATCCTCCAGAAATAAAGTTTATCACTTGTGCATCTGCCGGAGGAGCTGGAGCTTTTTCAGGGATCCTTTCAGGATCCTGAGTCCTTGGCTTTTTTCTTCCCAACAACTGTTTTAAATGCCCCTTGCTTAGCAGATATCCAATTTCCTTTCTCAATGCGATGCATTCTTCTGTTAAATGCCCAAAATCCTCATGGTATGCACACCACTTTGATTTGTCTTTAGTTGCGGCTGGTTTGTCATTTTTTCTGGGCCATCTGGCTTTTTCTCCTAGATTCTGCATCGCAAGGATTAGTTCATGGTTATCAACGGAAAAACAATATTCAGAAATCGGAGGATAATCCTCATCATCCTCTTCTTGGTCAACAGCATGCACGTTCTGGTTGTCAGTTCTTGTTTTGGTCAAAAATCACACAAGGATAATGCAACCAAACTCTAAGTAAACGTGGAATGATGCTTGGTTTGTTGAAAAAGTAAAGGATCACTTTAGTAAGAAATATGCAAGTGACACAAGGATTTATACGAGGAAAAAGCCCTTGATCAATGTATGATCTCCGGCATAAAAAACCTCGGGTGATGGCAACTACCGATCACCAAACTTCAATATAACAAAAAATGGTTACAACTTCGGATGATAATGAGCTGAGTACAAGGATCACTATAGTATCGAGTGTCTAAGCGTGTGAGAAATGTGTTGTGTGTCTTCCGAATGGGGAAGAGTGTTATATATACAAGTGTGAGTGGCCTATTTTAGGTAAACAAACTAATAATCAGCTCATTACCCCTTTAGAAATAAAAGTAAATCTAGCCTAAATTATCGCCCTTAAATCATGCCAAGTTTCCATATCCTTCACAACGTTCATCTCTGATTAAGCATATGCCAAAGTTGCAAAGACGCGTCCCTTGATTGTGATGCTAAGAGCGGATCCTGCTAGACATTCCTGCAAAATGACATTAAGTTCAATGAAAGCAACTGTTAGCATGAGGATCCCTATGATGGTCCGTGATCCTGATCCTGGAACTCTGCTGAGGATCACTATCTGCCAAAGAAACAAGGATCACTGGTTAGGATCACATGTAAGGATCATGTTTTATAAAAATCCAGCCCTAACAATTGCCCCCAAAATATAAGGAGTGATATTGTAAATAAATGAGTTATATTTTGCTTGATCTTATCTGTAACGAGCTAATCGGATAATTAGCCGTTAAAGTCGAACTAGCCGTTGCAATTCTTACGTCACAGAAGTGACAGCCCTGCAGATCATCATTATAAATAGGAGATAGAGATAGGATCAATTCGCATTTAAAATCAAAGAAACTCCCTTTATAATCTCGTCTGAAGATCAATCAGGTATCTCTCTTCTTCCTTCTTCCTTCTCTTACTCTGTTTTTCTGCTTCTTTGTTTTTCTTCTGCAAATATGTTGCTCCGTAATTCTCCTCATAAGGATCCTGAGAAGAACAGTCCCTTGAAAGGTCATGGGATCATCAAAGACTCTCCCACCGAGAGGTGCTGTTTCACTGATCCTCAGGTTGATAGAATCCGTCACTGTTTTCCGGCAAACACCATCTTCAAGTCCTTCACTCCCACTGCTTTGAGTGACTTTATCTCTGATACTTGGGTGGCCTTTCCTGTTACCCCGTTCTTGATAGGGTATTCATATCCTTTCCCACAGTTCACTCAATCCTTCTTCTCTCTCACCGGCATCTGCTATATCCAGGCTATGCCCATGATCTGGAGGGTATTGTATACCCTTGAGAGGATCATTGAACAAGAAGGGATTGACCTTGGTATGGCGGAGCTGGCTGAGATGTACGATCTTACCACTTTCGGACCCCATCGTTATCTGTTTAAGCGGAAAGCTGGAGAGGATCACCCTGTTCTCAAGGTCACCAAGAACGACACAAACTGGAAGCGTCGGTTCTTTTTTGTTAGGAGGGATACCATCCCTGATGGGAAGGATCTGCCCAAGGAGTGGGCTACTCATGGTAGGATAGAGGATCCTGGAAGGATCACCATAAGATTTGTTCCCTAGGATGAGGATCACTAATATTTTCTTTGTTTTTTGTGCAGCCATATCCGTTGCTCATCTCAAGTTGACTCCTGCTGCAAAAGAGAGAGTTTTAGCCTTCAAGAAGCTTGATCCCGAGATTAGAAGTTTTCAAGTTGCCACCCAAGATTCACAGGAAGTATCCTCCGCATCTGCCACAATGTCAAGTAAGTATCCTTATTAAAAAGTTGTTCTATGTAGGATTTCTAAATTAGTTAGAATACTTATCTTGTTTTGGTTGTGTAGGCGCTGGAAAATCTGCTAAGTCTGCTTCAAAATTTGGTGTTGAAGATCTGTCCAACGTCAAACCTTCAAGGAGGAAGAATCCTGCCAGCCCGAGTACCTCTGTCCCCAAGGCACCTGTGAGAGGGAAGGGAGGAAAGAAGAGGAAAACCTCTGATGCTGAGGGTCTCCAAGGATTTCCCCTGCTCTGCCAACAGTTTCTTGATTACGTCAATGAGGTAAGGATCACTGCCCCTGCTTGTATATCCTGCTTGAATATCCTGCTTGTTTGAGGATCACCTGGTCCTGGGCTTACTCTTTTCCCTTTTTGCAGAGATTTGCTGAAATAGAAACTTATATTGGCCACGTTGAGGATCAAGACCGCCAAATCGCTGACCTCCAACAAATGGGTGTGCTGAAGGATCTCAAGATTGCTGATCTTGAGAAGGAGCTTCGGGCTACCAAGGATGAAGCTGCCAAAATGGTGATCAACTTCGATTATGAGAAGCATGATATCACCCAGGATGCCAAGGTCTCAGCTGCGATAACCATGTACAAGATCCAGTTGCAGATGGCTGCGGAGGCTCAGGATCCTTCCTTCGACAAGAGCACATGGGACGTGGAGGGCTGGAAGGCGAGGCTGACAGAGTTGGAGGATGATGAGGAAGCTGAGGAGATCCCAATGCTTGAAGGTGGTGATGCTGGCAAGGATCAGGGGGAAGCAAGTGGAGCTGGTGGTGATGGTGCAGCGAAGGTTTGAGCTGCAGAATTGGGCGATGAAGGAAACTTCTAGACATAGCCGGAGCCCAATTTTTTAGTTTTGGTAGTGGTTTCTTTTGTGGTTGTGATGTTTTAAACAATGATGGTCTGTAACTTTGAACAATAGTTTTAGGATTAGGGATCCAGGATCCTTCAGACAATAGGTAGGATTGCAAATGGTGGAGGGATCCTCTGTTTGGGGGATGAAGCCATTGTGATCCTGCCGCCTTTATATCCCTGCATAACTTTTGAACCTATTATCATGGACACCCTTTACCTACCCCAGCGGACGGGCCACGTATTGCTGGTAGATGCTCGGGGTAGGTAATTTTGACAACCTTTGAAGGGTTACTCCTTTCGTTTATAAATAAAATCTTAAACTTTTGTCGCTTATCTTGTGTTATTATCCTTTTTGTTCCTTTAATTCCCCATTGTTTTGGTGTACATTTATTGAATAAGTAATTTTGAATAAGTCAGATTGAAAACATTTAGGATATGATCCTTGATCAAATATCCTATAGTTGAAAAATCCCAAAAAGTAGTACATATTTTAAGGGTCACAGGTTTAGTTGTCAAATTTCAAGGGTTAGCATAAAGAAACAATAAATAGGATTAAAAAACAGATAAGGATCATACCTGAGAATCCAAGTTAGGATCCTAACCTTTAATCAGGATAACCGTGAATGAAATTTTAATGGATAATAAGGATTAAGGATCCTTAATTGTTTTAACTTCGAAAACCTGAAAAATAGAACATAACTTGGGACTAAGCCAATATAAAAGACAAGTTAGTAACTGGGGACAAGCCCAAAGGATAACTGGGGACAAGCCCATAGGATCACTGGGGACAAGCCCGAAGGATAACTGGGGACAAGCCCAAAGGATAACTGGGGACAAGCCCAAGGATCGTATGTAAACTGGAGTATGGCCCTTACTGGCGACTATCCAAACTTAGTGACATGAAAATGCCAAAACCTTAGCTAACGTGAAAACGTTAGAAACCTTAGGAACGGATGTATGGTACGTCTACCATTATACGTAGGATCCTAGGTATAGCCAGTACGATGAGGTTATCAGCCCCGAAAGTGGGTACTGGTCCCAAAGACGTGAACTATACCAGGATCATCGTGCGCTACAGGCGGAAACTGGGGACAAGCCCAAGGATAACTGGGGTTGAACCCAAGGATCTGAGATGCTTTTGAAGATTCTTAATGATATGCTGAGGATACCTGGACTATCAGAACTCAAATTCTCGTGAGAGAAGGATGAAGGATACGTGATCCTTATCCTTAGGTAAAAATAAGAAAACGGAAAAGTTTTGAGATAAGGACTTTACCAGAATAAAGGATCACTGATGTCGCCGGGATCCTTCGAGGATGCTTCCGATGTAAGGATCATATGCTTGAAGGATCCTGTTCACATGAAATACTTCTTTAAGTGAATAGCATTCCAGGCTCTTGGTAACAAATTTCCTTCCATGGTTAGCAATCTGTATGCCCCCTTTCCTGCTTCGGCTTCAATCAAGTAAGGGCCTTCCCATTTTGGCGCCAATTTTCCGTCAGCAGGATTGATGGTGTTTTGGAATGCTTTTCTCAACACCATATCCCCGACTTGGAACTTCCTTATCCTGACATTTTTGTTGTAGGCACCAGCCATTCTTTGTTGGTAGCTTGCCATCCTTATCCTAGCCAGATCCCTGATTTCCTCAATAGTATCCAAGTCTTGAGCTAGGTTTGCAGCATTCTCTTCAGGATCACGAGTACTTGTTCTAGCAGTTGGAATCACCATTTCTGTTGGGATCACTACTTCTGCCCCAAATACTAAAGAGAAGGGTGTTTGACCAGTGGCATTCTTGGGAGTTGTCCTATCAGCCCACAGCACATAAGGCAATTCCTCTGCCCATTTCCCCTTCTTGGATCCTAATTTCTTCTTCAGGTTGTTGATGATGATCTTGTTGGATGATTCTGCTTGACCATTGGCTTGTGGATGGACTGGTGTTGACGTTATCATCTTAATTCCCCAACTGTCACAAAAGTTAGTGGTTCTGCTCTCAATGAATTGGGAACCATTATCACATATAATTTCAGAGGGAATGCCAAATCTGGTTATAATGTTTCTCTTAATAAAGGATATAACTTCCTTTTCTCTGACTTGAGCAAAAGCTTCAGCTTCTATCCACTTGGAGAAGTAGTCGGTCATGGCAAGCATAAATACTTTTCCACCAGGTGCTTTAGGGAGCTTGCCAACTATATCCATCCCCCATCTCATGAATGGCCAAGAGGATGGTATTGGATGCAAAAATTCAGCTGGCTGATGAAGGATATTGCTGTGTCTTTGACAAGGATCACATTTCTTAGCATATTCTACAGCATCCCTTTTCATAGTTGGCCAGTAGTATCCTGTTCTAAGGATCCTTGAGAACAATGCCCTGCCCCCAGTATGGTTTCCACAATCTCCTTCATGGAAGTCTCTCAACACTTCTTGAATTTCAGGATCCTCGATACATCTTAAATATGGTCCTGCAAGAGATCGTTTATATAATACATTATTTAAGATTGTGAATTGAGATACCTTAATCCTGAAAGCTCTAGGATTTTCTCCCATAGGAATCTCCCCGTGTTGTAAGTATCTCATGATTGGTGAGATCCATGATCCTGAATAAGATTGAGTTTCTTCACTAGGGATCATTGCAGTATCCTCTTCTATTTCCAAGGCCACCTGATTTTCAATAGCAGGAGCTAGGATATGGATGATGGGGATACTTATATCCTCTGGGATCTTCAAGGATGATCCTAGATTGGCCAATGCATCAGCTTCTGTATTTTCCTCCCTTGGTACCTGTGTTAACTGAAGGAAACAAAAGAGAGTGCCAATTCTTTGACTATCTCTAAATATTTGGTTAGTTTTTCTCCTTTAACAGCATAGGATCCATTAAAGTGATTAGTGATTAGTAATGAGTCTACGTATACTTTAAGGTATCTGACCCCCATATCCTTAGTAATTTGTAAACCAGCAATTAAGGCTTCATATTCAGCCTCATTGTTGGTTGCTTGGAACTCACAGGCTATGGAGTGGGGTATTATGTCCCCCTGTGGCGATTTTAGTAGTATCCCGAGCCCTGTGCCCTTGACATTTGAGGATCCATCAGTGTGTAGTATCCAAGGATCCTTGGTCTCATCCAGCTGCTGGACTTCCAATTCTGCTTCCTTTTGTAGATCACTACTGAAATCAGCCACAAAGTCAGCTAGTGCTTGGGATTTAATGGCTGTTCTAGGCTCATATCTTATATCATGGGCACTAAGCTTTACTGCCCACTTAGCCATTCTTCCGGACATCTCTGGTTTCCTGAGGACATTCTTGATTGGAAAATTAGTTCTAACAACAATAGTGTGGGTTTCAAAATAATGTCTTAACTTAGTTGATGCCATAATTAATGCGAGAATAAGTTTCTCAAGGTGTGAGTACCTGGATTCTGCATCAAGTAAACTCTTACTTACATAGTAAATAGGATGTTGTGTACCTTCGTGATCCTTAACAAGGACAGCACTTACAGCGGTTGAGGATACCGCCAGGTATAAGGATAACACATCTCCTTTTCCGGGTTTCATTAATGCTGGTGCTGAGGACATATATTCTTTAAGGGCTTGTAAAGCATTCTCGTGTTTTTCAGTCCATTCAAACTTCTTGTTTTTCCTCAAGATATCGTAAAATTCTTTACATCTTTCTGAGGATTTTGATATGAACCTGTTTAGAGCTGCTATCCTGCCTGTTAGCCTTTGCACATCCTTAGCATTGGCAGGGGACTTGATATTCACTAGTGCTTTAATTTGCTCCGGGCTTGCTTCAATGCCCCTCTGAGTTACCATATATCCTAGAAATTTACCTGCTTTAACACCAAAGTGGCATTTTGAAGGATTAAGCTTCATGTTATAATTATCAAGGATATCAAATGCTTCCTCCAAGTCCCTTAGGTGATCCTCAGCTTTCTTTGACTTGACTACCATATCATCTATGTATACTTCCATAGTTTGTCCTATTTGATCTTTGAACATCATATTCACCAGCCTTTGATATGTTGCACCTGCATTTCTTAGTCCAAAAGGCATGGCAATATAACAATATAAACCGGTTGGGGTCATAAAGGCTGTATTCTCTTGGTCAGATGGTTCCATCTGAATTTGTTGGAATCCAGATGATGCATCCATAAAGGTCAACAGTTCATGCCCCGCCGTTGCATCCACCATGGAGTCAATGTGGGGTAGTGGGAAAGGATCCTTGGGACATGCCTTATTCAGATCAGTGAAATCGACACATACCCTCCACTTTCCGTTTTTCTTTTGGACAACAACCACATTGGCTAACCATTTTGGATATTTTACCTCTCTGATCATACCTGCTCGAAGTAGTCTCTCTACTTCTTCTTGGATAATGGCATTCCTTTCTGGTGCAAACTTCCTCCTTTTTTGATGGATTGGTTTGATAGACCTGTCAATGCCAAGTTTATGAGTGATAATATCCTTAGATATACCTGTCATATCTTCATGTTTCCATGCAAAGGTAGATTTTCTTCTTTTGAGGAAGGATATTATGTCTTCTTTCATCTTGCCAAGGATCCCTGATCCGATATAGATTTTTGATTCAGGATCACTAGGATCCAAGAGGATTTCGTCCACATCTTGTTCCCTTGCCTCCAAGACATTCCTTGGAGGAATCTGTAATTGCTATTGTTCCCTTGGCTTCGAGGTTGGCTTCATGGATGAGGTATAACAATCCTTAGCCTCCTGCTGATCACTGTCGATCTTGATTATCCCCCATGGGCTAGGGAGTTTCACACATTGATGGTAGGTGGATGGGACTGCTTTCATATCATGTATCCAGGGCCTGCCAAGGATAACATTGCAACAAGATAAACAGTCAATAACACAAAATTTTTGATAATTATGTAATCCTTCCACGTAGATTGGGAGTTTGATGTCCCCCAGAGTTTTCTTCGTTTCTCCACTGAATCCCACAAGCACGGAGGATCTTGGTGTGATGTCTGATTCTGGGATACCCATTTTCTTTAGAACATCAAGCTGGATAATGTTTACTGAGCTTCCTCCGTCGATAAGGATCCTGCGGACAAAATGGTTAGAAATAAAGAGAGTAATAACTAAACTATCATGATGAAGATCCTGGATGTTAATGCGATCATCCTCATCAAACATTATCGTCTTTCCTTCCGAGACACTTGATGTTCGAATAGGTCTTTCTCCATTATCCATTTTTGCTTCCTTTGCATGCCTTTTGGCTGCCGAGAAGGATGTACCACAAATATCTGATCCTCCGGAAATAAAGTTGATCACTTGTGCATTCGCCGGAGGGGCTGGAGCCTTTTCAGGGATCCTTTCAGGATCCTGAGTCCTTTGCTTTTTTCTTCCCAACAATTCTTTTAGATGCCCCTTGCTTAGCAGATATCCAATTTCTTTTCTTAATGCTATGCATTCTTCAGTTAGATGCCCGAAATCCTCGTGGTATGCACACCACTTTGACTTGTCTTTAGTCCCGGATGGTTTGTCATTCTTTCTGGGCCATCTGGCTTTTTCTCCTAGATTCTGCATTGCAAGGATTAGTTCATGATTGTCAACAGAAAAACAATATTCAGAAATCGGAGGATAATCCTCATCATCCTCTTCCTGGTCAACAGCATGCACGTTCTGGTTGTCATTTCTATGGTAGGATTTGAACTTATTGTTCTTGAAAGAGGATCCTTGTTTTTCCTGTTTTGAGGATCCTACTTGCCTCTCCTGGATCCTCTTGTCATCCTCTAGCCAGATGAACCTGAGTGCCCGAGTTCTTACTTCATCTAGGTTCCTTCACGGTGTCATAACAAGATCATCATAGAACAATGAATCCTTAAGCAGTCCCATTTTGAAGGCCTCAACAGCCGTGGCCATATCCAAGTTGGGAATGTCCAAGGATTCTTTACTGAATTTAGTTATATAATCCCTTAATGATTCATTATGACTTTGAGTTACCCTATATAAATCACTAGTTAATCTTTCAAATTTTCTACTACAAGAGAATTGATTATTGAACAAATTAACTAAATTAGCAAATGAAGTGATAGAGTAAGGGGGGAGACTTAGCAGCCATTTAAGAGCTGATCCAGTAAGGGTGGATCCAAATCCTTTACATAGGCATGCTTCCTTTAACTTTTCTGGGATTGGATCGATCTCCATCCTCTCCCTGTATTGTGCTATGTGCTCCTCAGGATCCGTTGTACCATCATACAGCTTCATAGTAGGGATATGGAACCTTTTGGGTACCTCTGCATCACAAATTGGTGGTGCAAAACGAGATACCTTATGGCTTCCATCTGCAATCTCCGGGATAGGCTTGACTACCCCTGGAACACTTGAGATCATATCCTTCAGCTTTTGTAACTCCCTGGCCATAGCATGATTGATACCTGTATCCTGCACGAATCCATGGTTAGTGGTAAGATAATTATTTAAGGTGTTACCTCCCATCGGGTTCAAGTTAGGAACATTGGGTGTGAATCCGTATTGCTGGGATTCTGGGATAATGGATGGACCCGTGGAAGCAGTGGTCTGTATTGGAATAAAATCTCCTTGATTGATATCTAGGCTTCCTGTTTGCAAATTCTTCAAGGATCCTGGTATCTGTAGGGATTCTTGAATCTGGGATGATCCTGGGACGAAGGAGGATCCTTGAACCTGGGATGATCCTGGAACAAAGGAGGATCCTTGAACCTGGGATGATCCCGGAACGAAGGAGGAACCTTGAACCTGGGATGATCCTGGGACAAAGGAGGATCCTTGAACCTGGGATGATCCCGGAACGAAGGAGGATCCTTGAACCTGTGATGATCCTGGGACAAAGGAGGATCCTAAGCTTATGAAGGATCCCAAATGCTGGGCGTAGGATCCCGCCGGTTGGAAATATGATCCTGATGCCTGAGTCATTGTTGCTGGGCTGAAATGCACTCCTCTTGATCCACCCATATATTGAATGTCTGGGACCTCTGATGGCTGAGAAGTAATCATTGGAGTATCAAAATTCAAATATTTGGGCATTAGTGGGGAATGATCCTCTGCCGTTTTCTTTTGCCTTTTGAGATCTCCGATTTCTCTGAGGATCCTTTCATTAGTTTCATCCTGCCGCTGCATACGATCCTTCATCTGCAAAATCAAAGTAAATACATCACTAGTACTGGGAGCAGAAGAATTCATAGCAGAAGAAGATGGAGGTTTAGAGAAAGTAGGAGTTGGTCTCTTCTCAGTATTTTTCTGAGATCCTGCCGGTGGAGGAGGCAGAGTGTTCTGAGACGAGGTGACTGCAGACATTGCCGTGGATGCATTCTTCAATGATGAAGCCATGTAACTCTTTTGAAATGATTTCGAACAGAAAGTTTTCTTATGAATGAAGCACCAATTGCCCCACGTTGGGCGCCAAACTGTTTTGGTCAAAAATCACACAAGGATAATGCAACCAAACTCTAAGTAAACGGGGAATGATGCTTGGTTTGTTGAAAAAGTAAAGGATCACTTTAGTAAGAAATATGCAAGTGACACAAGGATTTATACGAGGAAAAAGCCCTTGATCAATGTATGATCTCCGGCATAAAAAACCTCGGGTGATGGCAACTACCGATCACCAAACTTCAATATAACAAAAAATGGTTACAACTTCGGATGATAATGAGCTGAGTACAAGGATCACTATAGTATCGAGTGTCTAAGCGTGTGAGAAATGTGTTGTGTGTCTTCCGAATGGGGAAGAGTGTTATATATACAAGTGTGAGTGGCCTATTTTAGGTAAACAAACTAATAATCAGCTCATTACCCCTTTAGAAATAAAAGTAAATCTAGCCTAAATTATCGCCCTTAAATCATGCCAAGTTTCCATATCCTTCACAACGTTCATCTCTGATTAAGCATATGCCAAAGTTGCAAAGACGCGTCCCTTGATTGTGATGCTAAGAGCGGATCCTGCTAGACATTCCTGCAAAATGACATTAAGTTCAATGAAAGCAACTGTTAGCATGAGGATCCCTATGATGGTCCGTGATCCTGATCCTGGAACTCTGCTGAGGATCACTATCTGCCAAAGAAACAAGGATCACTGGTTAGGATCACATGTAAGGATCATGTTTTATAAAAATCCAGCCCTAACAGTTCTGTTATAGGATTTGAATTTGTTGTTCTTGTAAGAGGATCCTTGCTTTTCTTGTTTTGAGGATCCTGCTTGTTTCTCCTGGATCCTCTTGTCATCCTCTAGCCGGATGAACCTGAGTGCCCGAGTCCTTACTTCGTCTAGGTTCCTGCATTGTGTCATAACAAGATCATCATAGAACAATGAATCCCTAAGCAATCCCATTTTGAAGGCCTCAACAGCCGTGGCTACATCCAAGTTGGGAATGTCCAAGGATTCTTTACTAAATTTGGTTATGTAATCCCTTAATGATTCATTATGACCTTGAGTTATCCTATATAAATCACTAGTCAAACGTTCAAATTTTCTGCTACAAGAAAATTGATTGTTGAATAAGTTAACTAAATTAGCAAATGAAGTAATAGAGTAAGGGGGAAGACTTAGCAGCCATTTGAGAGCTGATCCAGTAAGAGTGGATCCAAATCCCTTGCATAGGCATGCTTCCTTTAACCTTTCTGGAATTGGATTGATCTCCATCCTTTCCCTGTATTGTGCTATGTGTTCCTCAGGATCCGTTGAACCATCATACAGCTTCATAGTTGGAAACTACCGATCACCAAACTTCAATATAATAAACAATGTTTACAACTTCGGATGGTAACGAGCTAAGTACAAGGATCACTATGGTGTAGTATGCTAGAGCATGTAAGAAATGTGTTGTCCTCTCCAAATGCTTGAGAGTGCCCTTTATATAAGTGTGTGTGGTTGAATTTAGGTAAGTCACCTAACTACTAGCTCGTTACCCCTTTAGAAACAGAAGTAAATTTAGCCTAACTAATTGCCCGTAATTTGTGCTAAGTTTCCATATTCTCCACAACGTCTATTTCTGGTTATGCATGTGCGAAATTAGCGTGAAAGATTCCTTAATAACGTTGCCAAGACCAGGTCCAACTCGTAATTCCTGCAAAACAACATTAAATTCAAAGAGAACAATCGTTAGTATGAGGATCCTTAGGATGATCCATTGTCCTGATCTTGAAGTTCTTCTGAGGATCACCATCTGCCACGGAAACAAGGATCATTATTAGGATATTAGGTAAGGATCACAGGTCATTAAAAATCCTGCCCTAACACCACAGATGTCTGATCCTCCAGAAATAAAGTTTATCACTTGTGCATCTGCCGGAGGGGCTGGAGCTTTCTCAGGGATCCTTTCAGGATCCTGGGTCCTTGACTTTTTTCTACCCAGCAATTCTTTTAAGTGCCCCTTGCTCAATAGATATCCAATTTCGTTTCTCAATGCGATGCATTCTTCAGTTAAATGCCTAAAATCCTCATGGTATGCACACCACTTTGATTTATCTTTGGTTGCAGCCGGTCTGTCATTTTTTCTAGGCCATCTGGCTTTTTCTCATACATTCTGCATCGCAAGGATTAGTTCATTGTTGTCAACGGAAAAACAATATTCAGAAATTGGAGGATAATCCTCATCATCATCTTCTTGATCAACAGCATGAACGTTCTGGTTGTCAGATCTGTTATAGGATTTGAATTTGTTGTTCTTGTACGAGGATCCTTGCTTTTCTTGTTTCGAGGATCCTGCTAATCTCTCCTGGATCCTCTTGTCATCCTCTAGCCGGATGAACCTGAGTGCCCGGGTTCTTACCTCATCTAGGTTCCTGCATGGTGTCATAACAAGATCATCATAGAACAATGAATCCCTGAGCAATCCCATTTTGAAGGCCTCAACAGCCGTGGCTATGTCCAAGTTGGGAATGTCTAAGGATTCTTTACTAAATTTGGTTATGTAATCCCTTAATGATTCATTATGACCCTGAGTTATCCTATATAAATCACTAGTTAATCGTTCAAATTTTCTACTACAAGAAAACTGATTATTGAATAAGTTAACTAGATTAGCAAATGAGGTAATAGAGTAAGGGGGAAGACTTAGCAGCCATTTGAGAGCCGATCCAGTAAGAGTGGATCCAAATCCCTTGCATAGGCATGATTCCTTTAACATTTCTGAAATTGGATTGATCTCCATCCTCTCCCTGTATTGTGCTATGTGTTCCTCAGGATCCGTCGAACCATCATACAGCTTCATAGTTGGAACATGGAACCTTTTGGGTATCTCAGCATCACAAATTGGTGGTGCAAAACGAGATATCTTATGGCTTCCATCTGCAATCTCCGGGATAGGTTTGACCACTCCTGGAACACTTGATATCATATCCTTCAGGTTTTGCAACTCTCTGGCCATAGCATGGTTGATACATGCATCCTGCATGAATCCATGGTTAGTGGTAAGAGAATTATTAAAAGTGTTACCTCCCATTGGGTTCAAGTTAGGAACACTGGATGTGAATCCATATTGCTGGGACTCTGGGATGATGGAGGGACCAGTGGAAGCAATGGTCTGCATTGGAATAAAATCTCCCTGATGGACATCTGAACTTCCTGTTTGCAAACTCCTCAAGGATCCTGACATCTGGAAGGATCCCTGAAACTGGGATGATCCTGGAACAAAGGAGGATCCTTGAACCTGGGATGATCCTGGAACAAAGGAGGATCCTTGAACCTGGGATGATCCTGGAACAAAGGAGGATCCTTGAACCTGGGATGATCCTGGAACAAAGGAGGATCCGTGAACCTGGGATGATCCTGGAACAAAGGAGGATCCTTGAACCTGCTGCGCCCTTGAGTAGGCTCCTGAACTCATGAAGGATCCCATATGGTGAGCATAGGATCCTGCTGGCTGGAAATATGAACCTGATGCCTGCGTCAATTCTGTCGATCCGTAGTGCACTCCTTTTGGTCCACCCACATACTGAACATCTGGAATCACCGAAGGCTGAGAAGTAATCACCGGAGTATCAAAATTCAAAGATCTGGGCATCAGTGGGGAATGATCCTCTGCCACTTTCTTTTGTTTCTTAAGATCTCCGATTTCTTTGAGGATCCTGTCATTGGTTTTATCCTGTTGCTGTATATGTTCCTTCATCTGCAAAATCAAAGTAAACATGTCACTAGTAGTGGGAGTGTAAGGAGCAGAAGAAGTTGGAGGTTTAGAGAATATGGGAGTTGGTTTCTTCTCAGCATTTTTCTGAGATCCAGCAGGTGGTGGAGGCAAAGGTGGAATGCCCTGGGACGAATTGACCGCAGACATTGCCGTAGAGGTATTCTTCACTGATGAAGCCATGTATTCGTATGCAATGAACTGGAATGATCACCAACAGAAAATTTTCTTATAAATGAAGCGCCAATTGCCCCACGGTGGGCGCCAAACTGTTTTGGTTAAAAATCACGCTAGGATAATGCAACCAAACTCCAAGTTACGGGGAATGATGCTTGAAATGAAGAATTATGATAAGGATCACTATGATATAAATTGCACGAACAACACAAAGATTTATACGAGGAAAAAGCCCTTGATCAATGAGTGATCTCCGGCATAAAAAACCTCGGGTGATGGAAACTACCGATCACCAAGCTCAAATAAATCAATTAAAGTTTACAACTTCGGATAGTAACGAGCTAAGTACAAGGATCACTATGCTAAAACGTGTAAAAGTGTGAGAAATGCTAAGTGTTTGCTGAGAGCTTTGTGACTGCAATTGTACGAGAGTGTGTGTAAGCAAAAATGGCTAAGTGTTCTAATTTTAGCTCGTCACCCCTTTAAATATGAAAGCTAAACTAAGCTAACTAACTGCCCGACTTTCATGCCATTCTCCCACGTTCTCCACAACATCCATTTTCGTTCAAATGAGTGCGAAATACTTGGGGAATATTCCATAGTAACGTTGCCAAGACCAAGTCAAGTTCAATACTCCTGCAAAATAATACGAAATACAAACAGCCAATCGTTAGTATGAGGATCCTTAAGGTGATCCATGATCCTGATCCTGAAGCCCTTCTGAGGATCATTATCTGTCACAGAAGTAAGGATCACTTGTCAGGATAATAAGTAAGGATCACTAATTGTTAGTAAATCCTCCCCTAACAGATATCACTTCTTTTTCTCTGACTTGAGCAAAGGCTTCAGCTTCTATCCACTTGTAAAAGTAATCAGTCATGGCAAGCATAAACACTTTTCCTCCTGGTGCTTTGGGAAGTTTGCCAACTATATCCATTCCCCATCTCATGAATGGCCAAGAAGAGGATATAAGATGCAGGAGCTCTGCTGGATGATGAAGGATATTGTTATGTCTCTGACAAGCCTCACATTTCTTGGCATAATCCACAACATCCTTCTTCATAGTAGGCCAATAGTATCCTGTCCTAAGGATCCCTGAGAACAATGCCCTGCCCCCAGTGTGGTTTCCACAATCTCCTTCATGAAAATCCTTTAGGACTTCTTGAATTTCAGGATCCTCAATGCACCTTAGATATGGACCTGCAAGAGATCGTTTATATAACATGTTATTTAATATTGTAAATTGAGATACCTTGACTTTGAAAGCTCTGGGCTTTTCTCCTGTAGGAATCTCTCCATGTTGTATATATCTCATGATTGGAAGGATCCATGATCCTGAATGAGATTGTGCATCATCACTAGGTATGATTGCAGAATCCTTTCCTATCTCCATAGCTGCGTGATCCTCAATAGCAAGAGCCAAGATATGGATAATGGGAATTTTAATATCCTCTGGAATCTTCAAGGATGATCCAAGGTTGGCCAATGCATCAGCTTCTGCATTTTCTTCTCTGGGTACCCGTGTCAAACTAAAAGAAGCAAAAGAGTGTGTCAATTCCTTGACTATCTCTACATATTTGATCAGTCGTTCACCTTTAACAGCATAAGATCCATTAAAGTGATTAGTAATTGACAATGAATCCACGTGTACCTCAAAATACCTGATCCTCATGTGCTTGGCAATTTTCAAACCAACTATCAAGGCTTCATACTCAGCCTCATTATTAGTAGTTTGAAACTCACAAGCTATTGAGTGGGGTATTATGTCCCCCTGTGGCGATTTTAGTAGTATTCCAAGTCCAGTTCCCTTGACATTGGAGGCTCCATCTGTGAAGAGTATCCAAGGATCCTTGGTCTCTTCAAGCTGTTGAACTTCTAACTCAGCTTCCCTTTGTAGATCACTACTGAAATCTACCACAAAGTCAGCCAAGGCTTGGGATTTAATGGCAGTTCTTGGTTCATATCTTATATCATAAGCACTAAGCTTCACTGCCCATTTGGCCATACTTCCTGACATTTCAGGTTTCCTGAAAACATTCTTAATTGGAAAGTTAGTCTTAACAATGATAGCATGGGTTTCAAAATAATGACGTAACTTAGTAGATGCCATAATCAAAGTAAGGATAAGTTTTTCTAAATGTGAATACCTGGATTCAGCATCAAGCAAACTCTTACTTACATAATATACAGGATGTTGTGTACCTTCGTGATCCTTAACAAGGACTGCACTTACTGCTTTAGAAGAGACTGCCAAATACAAGGATAATATATCCCCTTTTTTCTGGTTTCATTAAGGCAGGAGCTGAGGATAGGTAATCCTTAAGGGCTTTGAGAGCATTCTCATGCTTTTCAGTCCACTCAAATTTCTTGTTCTTTCTCAGAATGTCATAGAATTCCTTGCACTTTTCTGATGACTTTGGTACGAACCTGTTCAAGGCTGCGATCCTCCATGTCAACCTTTGCACATCCTTGGCATTGGCAGGAGATTTGATATTCATAATCGCCTTAATTTGCTCTGGACTTGCCTCTATGCCTCTTTTTGTTACCATGTAGCCTAAGAACTTGCCTGCTTTAACACCAAAGTGACACTTTGAAGGATTCAATTTCATATTGAATTTGTCAAGGATATCAAATGCTTCCTCCAAGTCTCTAAGGTGATCCTCAGCTCTCTTGGACTTTACCACCATGTCATCTATATAGACTTCCATAGTGTGTCCAATTTGTTCCTTAAACATCATATTGACTAGCCTTTGATAAGTAGCACCTGCATTTCTTAGTCCAAATGGCATAGCAATATAACAATAGATACCAGTTGGGGTCATAAAGGTCGTATCCTCTTGATCAGATGGTTCCATCTGAATTTGCTGAAATCCAGATGAAGCATCTATAAAAGTCAACAACTCATGACCCGCGGTAGCATCCACCATGGAGTCAATGTGGGGTAATGGGAAAGGATCCTTGGGATATGCTTTGTTTAAATCAGTAAAATCGACACACACCCTCCACTTTTCTTTTTTCTTTTGAACAACAACCACATTGGCTAGCCACCTTGGATACTTAACCTCTCTTATCATATCTGCTCTGAGCAACTTATCTACCTCCTCCTGGATAATGGCATTCCTCTCAGGTGCAAACTTTCTCCTCTTTTGATGTATGGGTTTGAATGACCTGTCAATGCCCAGCTTATGAGTAATTATATCTTTAGAGATACCTGTCATGTCTTCATGCTTCCAGGCAAAGGTGGTTTTTCTCTTCTTGAGGAAGGATTAGATCCTGTTCAATTTCATTGAGGATCCCGAATCCTATGAAGACTTTGGATTCAGGATCCTGAGGATCCATCAGGATATCTTTCACATCTTGTTCTCTTGCCTCCAGGACATCTCTTGGAGGATGCTTAATTGCTATTGCTCCCTGGGTCTTGAGGCTGGTTTCATCGATGAAGTGTAGCAATTCTTGTTGGTCACTCTCAATCTTCACCACACCCCACGGACTGTGAAGCTTTACACATTGATGATATGTAGATGGAACTGCTTTCATGTCATGTATCCATGGCCTGCCAAGGATAACATTGCAACAGGATAAGCAATCTATAACAACAAATTTCTGAAAAGAATTAAGTCCCTCTATGTAAAGGGGAAGTTTAATGTCCCCCAATGTGTTCTTGGTTTCTCCACTGAATCCCACAAGAACTGGTGATCTTGGGACAATATCTGATTCAGGGATGTTCATCTTCTTGAGGACATCAAGCTGAATGATGTTTACTAAGCTTCCTCCATCTATCAAGATCATGCGAACAAAATGATTAGATATAAACAAAGGGATAACAAGACCATCATGATGAGGATCCTGAATATCCACACGATCATCCTCATCAAAAGTTATAACTTTTTCCTGTGTAACAGTAGAGGTTCGGATGGGTCTATCCCCATTATCCATCTTGGTCTCCTTGGCATGCCTCTTGGCTGCTGAAAAGGAAGTGCCACATATGTCTGATCCACCGGATATGAAGTTGATAATTTGTGCATCAGCAGGAGGAGCAGGAGCTCTTTCTGGAACTTTTTCAGGATCCTGGATCCTTGACTTTTTTCTTCCCAACAGCTCCTTCAAGTGCCCTTTGCTTAACAAGTAACCAATCTCTTTTCTGAGTGCAATGCATTCTTCATTGAGATGACTAAAATCTTCATGATATGCACACCATTTGGATTTGTCTTTTGTTGCAGCTGGCTTAGCACTTTTTCTGGGCCATCTTGCTTTTTCACCTAGGTTCTGCATTGCAAGGATTAGTTCATTGTTATCAACAGAAAAACAATATTCAGAAATGGGAGGATAATCCTCATCATCATCTTCCTGTTCTACTGCATGCACGTTCTGATTATCAGACTTGTTGTAAGACTTAGACTTGTTGTTCCTGAAGTAGGATCCGTGCTTTTCCTGCTTCGAGGATCCTGCCAGTCTTTCTTGGATCCTTTTATCATCCTCTAGTCGGATGAATCTAAGGGCCCTGGTTCTCACTTCATCAAGATTCATGCAAGGGGTCATGACAAGATCATCATAGAACAATGAATCCCTAAGTAAACCCATTTTGAAGGCTTCTACAGCCGTGGCAATATCCAAATTAGGAATATCTAAGGATTCTTTGCTGAATTTAGTGATATAATCTCTAAGTGATTCATTTTGACCTTGCGTTACCCTATATAGGTCACTAGTTAAACGTTCAAGTTTTCTACTACATAAGAATTGGCTATTAAACAGATTAACTAGATTAGCAAATGAAGTAATAGAGTAAGGGGGAAGACTTAGCAGCCATTTAAGAGCTGATCCTGTCAGTGTGGATCCGAAACCCTTGCATAGACATGCTTCTTTTAACCTCTCAGGAATGGGATTGATCTCCATCCTTTCTCTGTACTGAGCTACATGTTCTTCTGGATCCGTTGAGCCATCATATAGCTTCATAGTTGGTATTTGAAACCTTTTTGGAATTTCTGCATCACAAATAGGTGGTGCAAAACGAGATATCTTGTGGCTTCCATCTGGGATTTCAGGAATGTGCTTAACCACTCTTGGAACGCTGGATATCATATCCTTCAGTTTCTGTAATTCCCTAGCCATAGCTTGGTTGATACCTGTATCCTGCACAAAGCCATGGTTAGCATTATAAGAATTATTCAACGTGTTACCTCCTGAAGGATTCAAGTTTGGAATTCCAGATGTGAATCCATATTGACGAGATTCTGGTATGATTGAAGGACCAGATGAAGCAATGGTTTGCATAGGTATGAAGTCTCCCAAATGAATCTCTGAACTTCTGGGTTCTGCACTTCTTAAGGATCCCTGATCCTGAAAGATGTTGGATCCTTGAGGCATCGAAGTTGGGGGTCTTGGAGGATAATGCATGGATCCATGAGCCTGAGATGAGGATCCTTGACCCTCAGACAAGGATCCTTGAACCTGAAATAAGGATCCTGGATGCTGAGAGTAGGATCCTTGAACCGTCTGCGTCCCCATGTATCCTCCTGAGCTAGTGAAGGATCCCTGATGCTGGAAGGAGGATCCTAAAGGCTGAAAAAAGGATCCTGAAGGTTGAAAGTAGGATCCTTGAGCCTGCGTCATTGCCGATGATCTAGAACGCATTCCTAATGATTCACCCTGATATTGGACATCTGGAGCTGCAGATTGTTGGGCAGTTATAGCTGGAGTGTCGAAATTCAGTGATCTAGGCACCAATGGAGAGTGATCCTCCGCTGATCTCTTCAATTTCTTGATGTCATCAATCTCTCGAAGAATCCTGTCATTGGTTTTGTCCTGCTGCTGCATGTAATCCCTCATCTGCAAAATCAAAGAATAAAGATCATTGTTAGTAGGGCCAGAAGTAACAGCAGAAGTTGGTGGTTTTAAGAAAACGGGGCTTTGTTTCTTCGCAGCATTCTCAGCATTCTTTTGGGATCCAAAAGGTGCTGGAGGCAAAGGTGGAATGCCCTGTGAATCGCCGGCATGGAGCTTGAAGTGTTCTTCGCTTGAGAAGCCATGTGGTTGAAGGTGATGAACCGAAATGATAAAAATGAACAAAATTTCTCAGAAATGAAGCACCAATTGCCCCACGGTGGGCGCCAAACTGTTTTGGTCAAAAATCACACAAGGATAATACAACCAAATCCGATTTTGTGAGGTGTGATGCTTGAATTAATGGACAAACGTATGAACAAACTATGAATGAAATGGATGTGTGACACAAGGATTTATACGAGGAAAAAGCCCTTGATCAAGATATGATCTCCGGCACAAAAAACCTCGGGTGATGGAAACTACCGATCACCAACTATATTAAATAAGTAAAGGTTACAAATCGGGATGATAACAAGCTTGTCACAAGGATCACTAGTGTGTAAAATGTATGTAATCGCCAATAAGTTGCAGAGAGTACTCGAGAGTGTGTGTGTTGCTAATTGTTCTAACTATCAAGCTTGTTATCCCCTTTTAAAAATGGAAATAATCTAACTAACAAACAATCCGCAAATCATGCTAGCTTCCCATGACTTCCATAACGGTCATACAAGCCATGCACGTGCAGAATAATGGAGCATATTCCTCTAGAATCTCGGCAAGACCAAGTCCCATTCGAATACTCCTGTAAAACGAATTCAAACATAGTGGAAACAACCGTTAGTGTAAGGATAATAATGAGGATCCTGGATCCTTAAACCTGCAACGTCTCCTGAGGATCCTTAATTCAAAAAGAACTAAGATCCGTGATCCTGACTGCACTTGAGGATCCGTGATCCATATATTGAAAAATCCATCCCTAACAATAGGTATCATCATTATAATACAAGGATTTATGGTCGTTTGAGTGTATTTAACGAAATCACTTTACTTGACTCCTTGGTATGGTTCTTTCTTTAAAAATATAGTAAGACACTCTAGACAATCTTTTCTCTAAGTAGAGATTATTATAAGTTCCTCCAAAAACACCTGGTAAAGGATCACTTCTAACTTCTCCCTACGACCCATAGTAGTAGGGGATCACCAATGAGTGTTTGGAGTTTTGATACAATAAAGGTCACACTTTACTTTTCTCTCACTATATTGAATATGGAATCACATATAAGAGATGTTTATAACTTACGATCACTCAAAACTGATTTTAGAAATCCAATTTTTTTTATATGCAAGAGGTGTGATCAAATGTTGGTCGAATGGTTGGTTAAATAGATAAATGAAATATATTGGGAAAAATAGGGAATAGAAAAAAGTGTTCACCTGTGTACTCGTCGTTTTTTCTATATAGCATATTTGGTCTTTAAATATTATAGTTGTTATAGCTTTAGACAAAACTCAGACACAACCTATAATTCCACTTTATAAACAAGTGAATGTGACTTTCTATTATGATTACGTGATGCTGAAGTGACATTACTTTTTTTTTTTCACTAAGCTTGATCAGCCACTATGGATGGTCCAACCTTTGAATATTTATATTATAAAACATGTGATTTAATTTATGCTAAAAAAGATGTAAATTTTTATAAAAAATGTGATTTATGCTAAAAAAAGATGTAAATTTTAGTATAAGTTTATATGTATGTGATGATTGGAAACTCTTAGCATATCTAATTTTACGATCACTTTGAATGTGTCTTGATATTGGTTTGAACACTTTGAAGAATGAATTTTAACTTGTTCAGTTTTGACTAGTTATGCATATACAACAACTCTTTTTCTCTTCAATGTTTGATCTTTTAATAGTGATATTGGCTTACTTGGGTGAATATGATGAATATACGAGTATTTACAATAACCACGTGTGACACATGTTTTAATTTTATTATCAATAAAATGTGTGTATTTTATAAGAAATATATTTCCGTGTATACTGCCACAACACAACAAACAGTAAGAATTATGATTCCTAGAATTCGAATATGAGCAACTTCTTTGGAATGCTTTATTTTAACGTTTAAAGATGATTTATTACATTATTATTGACTAGTCACTTACCCGTGCGATGCGACGGGAGTGGCGATTTACAATAGGATACTCGTTTACCGTTAGTTTATCCGTCGTCTCGTGATATATTGTATAGTACTTAAGCTAGTTTTCTTATTCGTGATCTTCTACAAGAAGAGTACAGAACAAGGAAGTAGATGTAATTAAAAACAAGAAGAGTTCAAAACAGTCAAGTAGGTGGACAAAACAATAAAAACAAAATGCGGGGAGTCTCTTGTATCTCTTCCTGTTTTACCAATACATCCGTTCGCTTATGACTTTCTTTTATCTTCTCCTCTACTGTACCAGATTTCGACACATAAAAAAATGTTAGACGCTTACAGGTGCTTTAAAATAGTAATTAAAAAGTAATTTCTGGAAGCAAATAAGGCACAAAATCTACTAACTTACCTTCGTTTTGATACGGATGCGATTAATTAATTACGCAACACTTCCTGGTAGACAACATTTGATGTGTAAACTCCGCGTTGTTTGAATTCTTTGGCGAGATGTACCAACACCTTCGTACTTTGTCTTGAAATCCCTCTTGATAACGCGACATAAAGTTGTCCATGTGAAAATACAGAATCCGGTAGATAAATACCAACGTTCGGAATTGTTTGACCTTGAGCTTTATTAATCGTCATGGAAAAGCTAAGTCGAATTGGAAATTGTTTTCTTTTCAACTTGAATGGGAACATGTCATCTTCAGAAAGGGTTAGAGGGATTCTTGGCAAAAAACACTCTTTTTCCGGCATGTTGACCGACTGCAATTTCCGCATCAATAACATTTCGCATGAAACCCTTACATATCAACCGCGTGCCATTACACAGGCCATGTGATGGATCGATATTCCGTAACAATATTATTGGGCATCCAATTTTTAAACGAAGCTTATGAGGCGGCAAACCACTAACATTTAGCGAGTTTAAGAACTCGACCGGATAGAAGTTGCGCTGATCGTCTTCAGCTTCATCAAAACTGTAATAAACTTTTTCCTCCCCTTGAAAAATTTCAAATCATTTTATTATTAATCTTGTCAACACTCTCATTTTTAGTGGACAATATTGCTCTAGAGATTATATAATCTGAACAATATACATTATCTTCAATTGATGGAAAGATGGCATTGATCAATTCTTTTATAGCGTTTTCTCTGTTGTTGCACTGAATTGTCATGTCATCGGGTATGCGGATATAGTTTCCTTCGATTGGTTCTTCAGTTCCATCGCCGACTCTTAAAAGAAATTTAGAAAACCATGGATCTTTCAGCGCTCTCATATTTATGGTCAACCGCATCTTCTTAGTCAAAGACCAAAGAGGTGACATTCGTACGCTGGAGTCTACAATCTGTGCTCGAGTGCCACGTTTAATAACCGGCAACACCTGTCTGAAGTCACCTCCTATAACCATTATCTTCCCACCAAATGGGAGACTAACACCTATAATTTCTTGGAATGTACGATCGACTGCCTCTATCGCCTGTCGTTTAGCCATCGACGCTTCGTCCCATATGATTATTTTGGCAGACCGAATCAGTTTAGCAGCCCCACTCTGTTTTTTGATATTGCACATTGAATTATTTTCAAGATTAAGAGGAATCTTGAATCTCGAGTGAGCCGTTCTACCTCCTGGCATATTATTAGCCGCTGCACCTGATGAAGCTGTTGCGAGAGCAATAAGACCACGTAACCGAATTTCAGCAAGCAAGGCAATCAGGCCCGGCCCGGAGGGAGTGCAGGGTGGGCGACCGCTCAAGGCCCAAACTCCCTCGGGGCCCAAAACTTTTTTTTAAATAAAATATTAATATTAAGTGTTTGTATATATACTGTTTCGAAATTGCTTACATAGTATTAGTTGGTGCAGTGGCCTTCAGTTTGCATTAAAAAGGTTTGTAGTTATATTATCAACGCACGTTCGAGTCCCAATAATAATCTGCTCTAGTATATATATATATATATATATATATATATATTTTTTTGCTTTGTTTATTATTTATAAGTTACATAAATCTAAAAACGAAACAATTTTTAATAAATTTTTTTTAATATTTTATTATACAAAAACTGATGAAAAGAACACATTTTAGACATAATTGAGTTATTGACTTCATCTTATGGGGCCCGTTTTATTTACTCGCTCCGGGCCCAAAATTTTTCAAGGATTTTCGGAGACGGCCCTGAAGGCAATGTACAAAAATGTTTTTCCAGTTCCACCTGGACCATCAATAAAGAAGACACCTGGAAGATCATTATCAACATGCATCATGATCTCATCAAACACATTTTTTTGGTCCGGATTAAGTGAATCTTTGGCACTCAAGTGTTCAGGTTCCAAAACAATCCCATACTCTTCTTGTAACTCACGATAACTTTCATCTTGTAAGTTAACATCGTCTGTTATCTTAGGAAGGTCGAAATCATTGAAATTTTTACCCATGGATTGTACCAAGACACGAATTTCGGTAAGAACCATATTTTGAACTTGTTCTATACTTTGACAGTGTAACCGGTGATCTTCAGACATTGAATCAAAGTGGTCATTCCATAACTTTCGAATATCTCCAGGTTGGCAAAAAATCATTATGGTCGCAAATAACCTTCTAAGAGCATTGGTAAACTGAAACGTAGAGGCTTCTTCGAGACACTGTGATAGATCTTCATCGTCTTCTATTAAGCCTAACTCAAGAGCTGCTTTCCGAAATGTCTCACATCATTGACCATTAACTGTGCAAAGATGTTCAAAAGAAGTAGGCCCTCTAACATTTGACAAAAGTAGGCGTAAGTAGTACCTTTCTCCTTCGGCTGGATTAGCGGAAACGATACGACCTCTTTGTTTTTTACCGAAACGACGACTCCAATGGCATGTGCTTCCATTCCACGTAAAGTGTTTTGGAAAATCTTTATACAAATGTACCCTTGCTGTTTCATCGTTTCTATTTATCTCAAAAAATGTTGTTAGCATGGTTCTCTTATCCCTTTCCCTATCAACAATATTAGGCATTATGTCATCATCTCTAAATCTAACCATCTGATTATTTGGGAGATGAAGTTGTAAGGCTAGAACAGCAGGAAAGATTTGAGAAAGAGAGAAGGAAAAAATGCGCCACATAGCCTCTGGGGGCGATATGTAGCGTGCATCTTGAAATCTTTTTATCTCATTAACAACAACCCCTGGCTCACTTTGATCGACTTGAATAACCTATTTGTCATGTCCTTTATAAACATATTTAAAAAGATATTTCACAGATTTCAAACTTGAGCAAACTTCAACATTCATGTGGCAGTTAAACATCATCAAAAGCCTTGGGTTATATGGGACCACCCATCTATTATCAAGTGTTTGTCCTCGTAGGTCCACTTCTATCCTGGTGTCTCTCCTTCGATACAACAGATACGAATCTTCTCCTTGTGTCGTCTGTTCGTTAAATTGTCTAGGATAGTGAAAACGACAAATTTTAGGATCACCCTGCATACAAGGACTGCTTAATCGTAAATTGCCGCAAGGACCGTGAATCATGTGCTTGACAACCATCTCATGCAATCTGGGATGTCTTAGTTTGTTAGGAATTTCAGCACACACAACCTTATCATAATGGTCGGCGTTATTGATCTTGTGTTGCGGGTACATGATTAGGAGAAAATGTGCGTGCGGCAAACCCCGCTTTTGAAATTCGATGACATAGACGTATGCCTTAACTTCCCCGAGGACATGTTTCTTGAAGAGCTGTTCCTTAAGATCTTCTAATTTAGCCCGGGACACTCTTGAAACAAGGTCTGGACGATCTTGTGCAGTTTGACCAACATGTAAATTATCACATATCTCAGGCCACTTAGGATTACATGTCATTGTAAGGAATATATCAGGCTTGCCGTCATCTTGAACTAAAGTCATCGCATCTAAAAACCGACGTCGCATGTCGCGAGGCCCCCCGATGAAAGATGCAGGCAACACAACTCTTTTCCCGACTATGTTTGCATGAACCTCGCCAGCATTAACGCAATCCACAATACCTTGGTACAAGTCGGCCCGAATCTTAGCTTGGTTTCTCTCACAAAATTCTAAGCGTGACGTCTCAATTTTTATGTAAACATCTACCACAAACTGTTGTAGCAGTCTACCACCGAACAGAAGCACGTTTTCGGTAGATCGAATCTGGAACTTGTAAGAGTAGTACTCTCGCATAGCCACGGTTGTTCTACCACTTCGTGTGTTAGCCTCTGAACGATGAAGATGTTTTAAAAACAAACAGTTAATAAAAATAAAACGCATTACCGTATTTTTATGATCTTCACTTAAAAAGGATAATAAATTGTTGATACCTTCCAATTCTCCTTCGATGTTGTCATTGTTTCGAACCTCATTGATTGATACTCCATGACGTGGTATGTTAGCATGCCAACCCGACTCACCATTAGGAAAAAATAGAGGATACGACAATGGATCGTAACAACTGAAGTACGGTTGAATAGTTTGGCTATATTCAGACCTACCGTACACAACAATACTTCGTTTATACGAAGTGATATTGTCATTACCTTCAACTCAAATACCAGCAACCTATATAATCATGAACTATAAGTAAGTATGAGCAATATTATTTAATAATTGTAATTAATATAATATTTTATATACCTTCGATGTCGTTGGTCGGTTGTACACTCGTTGGTCAAGTTCAACTGAAGTATTCAAAGTGACTCTATAGTTGTCCAGAGGTCCTAGTTCCGCAAGTCTTCTAAATGTATCGACATATGGGTTTGTAGAAAGAACGCGTGTCAAAATCTGAGTAATACGACGATCAAGATTTGGCCATTGGAGTCTGAGATCTAACTCGGCATCATGATCATAAAAATACAACTACAGGTACCTAGGGGTTCCATCCCTCGGAACTAATTGGTCGATTCTGTGATATATTCCTTTATGTGCACGAAAAATATATACACCGTCTCTCATATTGTTCAATGTATCATCCAACGTCATTCCCATTGAGGCAAAAGAAAAATTGGTGTTATAAGCACGAATGTTTTGCCTAAAAATATTTCCAATTTCATCTTGCGATGTGAAAAGTCGATGTAATTCCTCTGGAATTTCTGAATTTGCTAACACAGTTTTCCCACTCATACAAAAAAGGTATCAAATTCAAATTGAAAACGTTTTGCTCCACAATAAGGACATGCACCCCGTTCTTTTAAAACACGATGCTCTCCAGGTACACCATTGTAAACAAAATTATATGGATCATCTTCTACGCTCTCATCTTGGAAGGAAGGTTGATCAATTACTTCACCAAATTGGGGTAATAGTGTACGCGGATGAATTCGAATACCTAAAAAATTTGTTGTATTAAGTAATGAAGGTTGTAAAAGATGTCAACCTCGAAAAAGAAATCATTGTTAAATAAATAGAAACCTCGTGATGTTCTATGCCTGACTACGTCAATTACAGAGGGGAATGTGGTTGTCGGCGTAACATCATCTATCGGGGTTTGGTTGACTTGACTGCCATTTGAAATACGCATTCCGTTATCGTTTCGTGTATTAGAACATCCTTTATTGTACTCCTTGCGTTTTATAGTAGAAACACTTGAGCCGTTCTCATTTGTTGTTTGTGTAATTTGAGTAATATTAGTTTGTAAACTTCTTAACGGCGTCCTTTCTGTTGACCTATTACTCATTAAAGATATTGATGAAGCACTTTGGGAGGCATCACCACTCCCAAATTTAGATACTTTGTTATTTTCTTTGCGTGCAGCATTGTATCTTTTGTGATACTCTTTTTGTTTTTCAGCTTTAGTAGATGCACTCGAGCTAGAAGCATGATTACGATGGTTTGGTTGCCCATTAGTCATTGTAAATTGATAAAGTGACAAATACCTTGCAAATTAAATAAAAGAGAGTTATCATATATGATGAAATTCTCAAATCATTACAACATTCAAACACATGACTTAGAGAAAAACAAACTGAATGATAACATTGAAATACATAATGATAACATTAAAATACATGACTTAAACCGAATATCGTGACTTAGAGAAAAAAAAACACAAATCCTTAAAATATTGACATACATAATGATAACATTAAGTGAAAGCCAAACTAAATACTTGGTGAAACAATGGTCTCCACAAACACCGCACCCTTAAAACCTCGAAACCAAGTAACGGGATAAAAACATTCGAAGGGCTTCATATCCATTTCAATTGTAAACAACTTCCCTAATTTAGTCATCACAAACCAATTACCATTTGTCACATAATGTGTTATATCGCACCACAATGACAATGATATCAGGGGGATCGGAGGACATGATAAGACCTTAATCCAGTAATCCCCTTGTAGCGTCCATAGGTCAATTGTCATCTCAAACATGCCAGTGCTAGCAAACATGTGAAGCTCATTTTTTGCATTCACTAAAACACCTTGAACCATTCCTGTAGAAGGAACGGGTTGAAAGCTTATCTCCTTGAACTGCTCTGAATTAACATCAAAACAAATCACCACATTCGTACCTCCAAGCCAACATTCGCAAACAGTGAAATATAGAGTACCACCACAAAATGTGCCAGCTGACCAATTGAAATGTGGGCTTAGGTACTCTTGTCTTGTTATGAAAGGAATATTTCTCCAAGAGTCTACTTCCCTAGAATAAACATAGACACCAAGTACACCACTCCTACGCTTTATATGCAAGACCTTGTAATCATCGTCAGCGTCAACGTACAAACCAACGGCATCAAGGTTATTTATATAGAATCCATGAGAATCAGGGGCTGACAAATGCTTGAAAGCAGTAGTTGTTGGATTTCAAAGAAGCAACTCGTATGTATGATTCAAGCAAACACACAACAATCCGTTCAAATGTGAAAGTATTGAGACATCATTATTTTGGTGATGGAATGGAAATGTAACTATGGAGCTTGGCCCATAATCATTGGATTGAAAGATGATCGGATGAACAGAGCATGTTAGGTCGTCAATTAGTAGAACTCTCTGGTTAGATGAAACTAATGAACGAGAACAATGTATCCTTACGAAATCTTATGTTGACAGTAACGCGTACCATTGCTTACATACACTCTTAGAACGACCTACATCCTTCGTTGGCACCCTCGTTAATATCTCAAACACGATTGTATGAACAGGAAGGTCAACCATGGTTATACCTTCGTTTAACACAGATAATGATTATTTAGTTGTCCAATCTAAGAAGATTATAGTTTGGTGAAAAATAGGTGTAACCATTACTTGTAAAGCAAGTAATATAACATACTTGTAATATCATATTATAAGATTAGACAAAGTAAAATATACTTCTACAATTACTTCAATATGAGGGGAAAAAAAAAGCAAAACACGAAACACCAAGAGAGACTTTAATATTCAACAACTAAACATATAACAACACTAAATGTTTCTAACTTAAACACAAACTTGGATAACGATCCATAATTTAAATATCCCGTGCCTCGACCATATCTGGTTCGTACGTAATCGTACTCAACTCCGTAGACTTAAAAATATTAACTGAAATAACAAATAAAATATAACTTTTATTAAATTACATGAGCCATTAAATCTAACTAATTTTTAGAATGTTCATGTGTAAAGCATAACATACTATCTGGTAGATGAACCAACTTGACACGCGATACATATATGATAGACTTTTGTTGCACGGCTCGAATGGTATGTATAACATTGGAAGGCTTCAGGGCGGACAAAAACATTTGTATTGTGTGACCACTGTATATTACGATTTTGGATTAAAGTTCTGCTAATAATAATATTTTCTTACATATAATGTAAATATTATGTTTGTAATATGTTAATAATAAATAATAACTTACGTCTTATCTTGAAGAGAAAGTTCAAAACAACATCGATCACGTTTGCCTTCTATTATTCTCCCAACCACATCTATAACAAAATCAGCCAAATCGTATACAATATATTATACATACATATATAAACTTTTATATATTTAATAAAAAAATATAGATAGAGAATTTATATGTACCAACAATAATATTTTGAGGTCTCCTGTCATGCTTCAATTCTATAATGGAAGGGACCAATGGATATAAAGAAGCACCCCTTGGAATCGTAAGCATAAGTGAAGAAAGCTTTGTATATTCGTTGATGACAATTTTTTTCTCGGACCAAACTAACACGTAACTCTGGTACTTTGGGTACTCATGATATTTGAGATTCTCAATTTTGAAATGATTTAAGGAAAAAAAACCACCCATCAATGCCGCGTCATTATATATGTGTATCAAATGTTGTGGTACGAACGCAACAATTTTTTGTCTCTAAAAAGAAAATAAATTTAGTGGTGGAAAAACGCTTACTCGTATAACACAAAGTAAATTAAAATAATGTTCTTACGTGTTGATCAAGAAAAATAACCACTAATCTCTTTTCATCGACGTCATGCCAAATAAACTCCACCTTAACAAAGATTATATTATACCATGCTTTATCATTTGTCAATGATGAAAATTCTTCAACGGAAAAATGATCAGACATATCGTATTAAGTGTTTAATGTTAGTTAACTAAAAAAATAAAAACTCCAGAAACTTAAATTTAAACTAAAACATGATTACAATTAAACAACAACAAATTTAAATTTAAACTAATACATAATTAAAACTTACATAATTAAGATTCAAACTAATTCGAGAAAAAAAACTACAGTCATCATCAAAGTTGTTCTAAGATTCCCAAACCATTTCTTCATCCAATGGTGGTTCGTAAACCGCCCCAGGGTCAGTTTCGTACCCTTCATCCCAGCTCGGTAGTTCTTGAGTTTGACTGTGGTTTTCCACATAAGGGGGGTTTGAAGGTGGAGGATGCATAGGCAGTATAGGAGTGTTTGCCACCGGACGATGATGCCCCTCCTCAATTTGTAGTCCACCAAATTGTAGTTGAGCGAATGTATAGTCATACGCCCAATTCAACTCTTCATCCGTCCAACCAAATGGATCATCGTGTTCAAGGTTTGTCACCGGATGAGGGTTTGCCACCGGAGGTGGGTTTGACACCGGAGGTGGGTTTGCCATCGGACGAAAAGGGTTTCTAACTTCAGGGTTTGAAGTTAGAGGGTTTGAATCAGGAAGGTTTAAATGGCGACGGGATGATCGTCCATGGTTTGTTGATCCTTGTGGTTCAATGGGAATTGGATAACCACCACCCATACCTCTCAATTGATATTTGTTTGGAGTGATTTATAAACTGAAAAATACAATTTTGATTGTATATAAAGATCAATTTTAAAGCAAATAAAAATAGTTTGGTTAAATATAAAAAAAAGGATTGTGTAAACTTAAACATACAATTTTTATTGGATATAAAGATCAATTTTCTTACCATGTTAAAAATTAACATCAAAGTAAAAACACAAGGATTGTGTAAACTTAAAAACAAAATTTTTATTGTAACATTTTTAACATCAAAGTTAAGTCAAATGTTTATTGGATTTATATTTTTTTGACCAAAAGAAATGGAAGCAAGTGCTGAACACGACCTTTTGTGCCTGAGGATAGGCCCGTATGAGGGGAAGCTCATATATTAAATTACATGATTATTGGATAAAACGTGTGCCCTTTTTAACATCTTCTAGTAATAATCATTTTGTTTTTATTGATAATATTAAATTTAAAATTTATAGAATAGATTTTAATTCTAAAGACAAAGATAACCGATAATTACCACATATAAATAAGCAACATTTTGTTGCTTTTGAGGTTGTACAATACGCATTGGGAATGTTTCAAAAAAAAATTGATTTTTCATTTTCAACTCAAAGTTTTTATCTTTTTTTTATTCCTTTAAGCTTAAAACTTTTAACTCAAGGTTTTTTTATTATTTTCAGTTTAATTCCAACACTTTTTTATTTTCAATTTTGATCCCCTATACTTTTCATCTTTTGCAAGTTTTGCCTTTTACGTTTCGTTTAAAATTTCGCGAGTTAACACGCCGCAACTGTGTGTCTCTGTGGTTCAACGTTTTTTGTCTGTTTTTCCCGTTTGACAGGTCTGTTGCAACATGTCTATTATTCTACGTTTGACAAGTTCGTTCCAATACGTGGGGCCCTAAATCAACTTAGTTTTTGCTTTCTACATTTTACGTTCCGGTCTAATTTAATCGCATTAACACACCGCAACGGGTGTGTGTGATTCAACGATTTTACGGATGTTTTTCGTTCAGTGTTATTTTTCTTTTTTTATTTTATTATACAAGCTCTTTTGTTGTTGGTTGTGTGGCATTGGGGATACTTGGCATGATTTTACAAACGTATTTAACCTATTAAATTTTTACTAAAAATAATTTGTTTCGAGTTCACCCTTATACCTCCTTTACTTAAAAAAAAACCTATTTTTACGTGCATATTTTTATGTATGTGTCGATATGAATTCGATTTGCTCTACGTTTTGACGTACACTTTTTTTTTCTGGAAACGAGTCAGATCAAATATAATACTTTTTGTTTCAAAAAAACATCTTTTATGTGCATATTTTATGTACGTTTCGGTATAAATTCGAGTTGACGTATGTTTCAACGTAAACTTTTTTGGGAAATGAGTGAGGTCAAATATAATCTGTTTCCCTGCTTATTTTAATGTTTCGTTGATTTTGTTTCGAATCGAGTGGAGTCAAATTGTGGTTTCTTTTTTTCAAAAGTTCTAATTAATCTCTTTTGATTATAGGTGTCATCTTTTCCGTTATACCCGATATGTTTTCTATGTATAAGTCGGATTCTATATAATACGTTATGATTGCACGATATAAATTTGATTTAATTTATGTTTTGATCTAATTGCCATGCTTTTATAGGTTACATTGAGTTCGATCAGATATGTCGAAATGCACATTTTCATATGATTAAAGTATCACATAACGTTTAGACTAATCTATTCGATGTTTAAAATGTACCCGCGCCGCAACGCGCGCGGGTGTTATTCCTGGTAATATATTAATTATTATAATCATATATTAATTATTAAAATCTAAAAACATATGTTAGCCTTTTAAATATTTAAAAAGATAAAGATTTTGTAAGTCTATAAAGTCAAAGTACATCAATTTTGTCACGGCCCCCGACCCGATTTGACCCGTTTCAGGAGCCGCGGGACAGGAATCCCGTGGTATTTAATTTAGGCGACAGCGGAAGTCTTATTATTTTTTAAAACAGGATCTTTTAATAATTCAAACTGCCCGTTTTATAGCTGAGGGATAAATCCCATAATTTACAATAATATAATTTCTACGGGAAATCTTTTATTTTCAAAACATGCTTCTTTTATTTATTTACACTGAGCCACTTTTCTAAGCTAGGAGTGCTTCACGGCACTTCTCTTTCTTTGCTCACAACATATCACCTGAAACATGTTTGAAAAAGGTTTTGTCAGCGGGGAAATACTGAGTGAATCATTCATTTTACTGAAACGACACATTTGTTATAAATTACAGTATCAAGAGCGATTACAATGTTTCTGATATCAAACCAACTACCCACCGTACTTGTCACTCGAACATCCATCGGTAGCCTCTTTGCCCGATGGTGTCTGTGACTATGGTCATATCACTCATTGGCTAACTCGTTGTCCAATAGTGACGGTTATCAAGTAATGTATACAAAACCCCACATACCGGCTGTAATTTGGTGATTACATAGACTTAATCCCTGTAATTATAACTTTGAAAATAATTTGGAGTTTTGTAAAACAGTTGATAAAAAGAGAATGACTCACATTGCAGATTTACGAGCAGAGTATAAGCTTTACTGATTAGCCTTCTAACCTAATTTAAATAACCATGCACACACAAACGGGATTAGTAACTAATTCAGCAGTTACGTCAATTCACGAGATTAAACCCTCACAACTATTATCAAGTGCGATACTTAACAATCCAATGGATTCACAACGAATGACAGAGCATAGTCCGAATTCGAACAGCACTCAAACATTCAAGTCGAAATCACAATGAATAACAAAGTATAAGCTCAATTTGAGCAGCACTCGGACAATCGTTGGATAGTTATAATCGATCAGACGTTGAATCGTAATAGCGACCGAGTTATTACCCTGATTGCGGCAGCACCTCGTGATTCGTGTGTGTGTGTTGTGGACTGTTTTGAGTATAACTCGACGTACAGACAGAATTCTTACGTCGTTTTCATTTCCCTGTTCAAGTCCCAATGTCTACTATTTATAGTAATTTTTGGGTCTCCCTTACGGACCGTATGCCTGACCCCCTTACGGTCCGTAAGCTAAGCAGTCTAATTCATAGGCTGCCTAGACTCGGGACTAGCCTTGGTGATTCAAAAATCCAGCCAATCAGAGCATAGCAACGTAACTTTTAGATAATTATTAAACTAGGGTTTGCACCCCCCCCCCCTTGAGTTTTAGGGGCCCTGATCATGTTTCCGATTGTTCTGAAAATTTTAGGGCTAATGCATAATTACTTGGGTGTCTCAATTAGGGTTTTCTTATTGACTAATTATCGTCCTAATTATTGATTTTAGTGACAGTTGTTACAAATTTAAATGGTTACGATGAAAAATATTAACACTAATTTGAGTGAATATTTGCATACTAAATTTAATGTTAACATCGGAAAAGATCTGCAAAGCCACAAACCAAATTAGTTGCCGACCTATAGTTTACATGTATGGTAATTTAAGGGTTATGTTTTCTTGGTTTAAACTGATTTTTTATAAATATCTTTTAAATCATTAGTTCGTATAAAAAAATTAATAATAAAAGATCAAACAATCGTTCATCTTAGATGATCAGTTTTAAGTTTCAACCCGAATCGACCCGAATAGTTAAATGGTAAAAAACGAATGGTGTGGATCTAAAATGGTTGACTTGCTTCGATTAGTACCGATTTTATCTGTTTCAAATGTTTTTAAATACCCAAACATAAAATTAAAAGAAAGATAATAAATACCCAAACAAAAAAACTAAAAGAAAGATTAACAACATTATTACAAAACATATACCTACAAAGATGATTCTTACCCAACCCAATTTTTATCACCAACTTTCCATGAATATTTATCCAAACATTTATATTTCCAATCTTAAATCTTCCATAGGTGTGTGTAGGAACATTTGAGAATCAATTAGATGATCAGTTTTAAGTTTCAACCCGAATCGTTAAATGGTAAAAACCGAATGGTGTGGATCTAAAATGGTTGACTTGCTTCGATTAGTACCGATTTTGTCTGTTTCAAATGTTTTTAAATACCCAAACATAAAATTAAAAGAAAGATTAACCCAACCATCAATAAATACCCAAACAAAAAACTAAAAGAAAGATTAACAACATTATTACAAAACATATACCTACAAAGATGATTCTTACCAAACCCAATTTTTATCACCAACTTTCCATGAATATTTATCCAAACATTAATATTTCCAATCTTAAATCTTCCATAGGTGTGTGTAGAATCATTTGAGAATCAATTATGCAATTGAGAATCATGAAATTAATCTGGGTAATATTTTTTGTTGACCCGCAACGTGATGTTTAATCACCGGTTAGAAACACCCAAAAGTAATTCAACACGTGTAATAAAGGTTTTTAAAGATATATTGTTTTATTATTTAGTATGTAAAACCACATTTTTTTCCTAGTTGACAAATAAACAAATGTAAACAGACAATTAGGAAACAGTTATATCAAACAATCAACCTTCAACCCATAAAATTTTGACAGGATTTCAACCCTTTCAATTAAATAAAAAACAAAGAGGCAGTTAAACAATACATCTGGATTCAACAACAAAAACTAATTAATAAAAAAAAACAAAGAGGCAGTTAAACAATACAGATCCAAAAACCACAGTTATTTCAACATTTACAACCTTCTAAAGTTAAAAGCCATAGTTAAAAGTTACAAAAAAACCAAGAAATTTGGAAGAACTTATAACAATGCAAGAGGCAGGTGTAAAAAGCCGACAAAAAATATGAAACCTTGATGTGAGAGCCGAGAAACAACACAAGATCCAGATGCAAAGAGTCAATATATTCTGAAATCGAAGTAAAATAGAAGTTGTTAGGTTGATGTTTTGAAGGTTTAATTGATGCAAGATTTAAAAGTAGGATTTAGTTCAACTGAGATAAACTTACAATTTGAAAGTTTAATTCGTCTCAGTTGAGTGTTTGTAGAGTGTTGAGCTTGATGAAGTATTTGTAGAGACTAAAGCAAGCATGCTCTCTTTCAGACGACAGTAAAATCTTGCTTTACAGCTGTAGATGTAAAAGCAGTACGTCAGTTGAGTGTAGTTGAGGGTTTGTAGAGTGTTGAGCTTGATGAAGTATTTATAGAGACTGAAGCAAGCATGCTCTCTTTCAGACAACAGTAAAATCTTGCTTTACAGCTGTAGATGTAAAGCAGTACACGGTAAGTAGTAAAAAAAACAAAAAGGACAAAAGTCAAACAAAAGATCCTGACATGACTTGGTTTTTTGAAAAGGTTGAGATATATTAAAAGATATTATTCTAACTAAAGACTTATTAAGAATATCAAAAAAGTCTTTGGATTATAACTTGAAGTTGGATTCTAACTAAACCATTTGGTATTTGAAAGGGGTAATACTTCCAGCTATAAATTGCTTCTCTATTTAGTTGATCAACCTGAAAGGGGTAATACTTGACTGGTTTTAATTGTTTTCATAAAAAAAAACTTCTCTATTTGTAAATTATTGTTTTAGTAATAAAAATAATATTGTTAATGATAATTTTATTATTCCAAACCATCTTTTATTATTCAAAAAGTTTATTAAAAAGAGTTATCATTTGATGCAAGTGCAAAGCTGTTTAGAGTTTTTACCTGATTTTTTGTCGGTTTCGACTTGCGGCAGGTTGAATCGCCTAAGGTTTTCTATGCTTTTTAGGGGGAAAGTGGGTGCGTCTCTCCACAGGGCATACAAAACACAGGTTATTGGCGGAAGCCCGCCAAATTTAACATATAAAGTTTTTTTATATGTTAAATATGGCGGGCTGCCGCCAATAACCTGTGTTTTGTATGCCCTGGGAGAGAAGCACGCATGTCCCCCCTAAAATGCAAAGAAAACATCAGGGTTTGCTTGAGTTGCTGGTAGTTTTCCCACTGCATTTAGAAACCATAAATAACAATCTAAACTTTATGAATTCAAGTACAAAAATTGAGTTTAAGAACAAGAAATGAATTCAAGAACAAAAATTGAATTTCACAGTTCATACCTTCTGCTGCGTTTGCAGGCTTCTGCTACGGCTTCGACTTCTACTATGGTTCTTGCTTCTGCTGCAACTCCTGCTCGCCAACCGACAGCTTATGATTTCGAGCTTCGAGATACTTGTTAAGGCTGACAATGAACCGGAAGGCCCTGTCACAAGTAGAAATAAGTGAGCAAAATGAAAAGATTCCAACTGAAGACCGAAAACAATGGAATAATGAATAAATGTAACCTCTTTTGTGTAACCGGATAATCCGATCAGCTGCGAATCACGAACTCCTCGGTAGAAATTAGCAGAAATTATGGATTTCTACGTAAGAAAACTCACGGGTCAGTATATTATTACAAAACATTAAAAAAAACACAAAGGGTAAAACGGTAAAATCAAATATTTGGTATTAAATCTTTGAAAATCTATTACGGTTTACATATTGACACTTAAACTGTGATTAGTAGTGTTTCAATGAAAACATACTTTGTGATCTTTTATAACGTTATTGTACATGTATTCCCTTACATTTGTAGTGTAAAAGAGAACAAATAAGTAATAAGCTTTCTCAAATGTAAGCAAATGACTTTAAACTGAAGCTCAATGCTTAAAAGACTAAAATAATTTCAAATCAAGATTTAAATTAAAACAATACAAAAGCTCAAAATCTAAAAATTCCAAACTCGGTTGATTCCAAATCTATTTGCATTAATTCAAGCTAATATAACAGTATAAATAATAAAAAAAATATATATGGGGCGATGCTAACAAAAATTACCTCTAGATTGCTCAGCATCTTTACGGTTGCTGGATTAAAATAGAGCAACAAAAAATTATTATCAAATATTGTATAAAAGAAAATAAAGTTATGTTATCAGATATAAGGCTATTGATTATAGAACAAGCTACCTGCATAATGAACTTCAAGTACTTATTAATAGCATAGAGAAGTGCCGGAACAGCAAGAAGCACATTGTTCCTGGTCTCGCAGCCCGATCTCACACGATTTAGCAAGGTAGACTTAAAATACACACATCAACAGTGGCATTACTTATAAGCTCCTAGTTTGGACCCATATCATGTACCAGCACAACACGGGCCTATTCTTGGGATCCCGTATCGTCCCTCCCTATACATATACAAAAAAAAAAAGAAGTATCAAAATTTGAGAGCAGGTAAAACCGTAAAAGTAAATGTGAAATTTATCATAGGATTACTAACAGATGGATTATGTGGAGAAAATGCAGAAGCAATGGCTATGCGAAAATATATGGCATATGACTTGCGGATATGCTTCACCTGTAAAGCAAAAGACGCAAATATTAAAGCAATATATCTTAAACCTTGAGGATATGAAAGTTACTTTCTCATGAAAACTATCTGGTATTAATAAATGCTATTTAAATCGAGCAGCAATAAAAGAATTAACATTAAAATTTTCAATTTCCATTTTAATAAAAGTTCAACAAAGATTGAAATTAACAACATGCAAATTAATAATATTGATTATATCTTAGGAGTGAACATCATACCAGATTCAACTCATCAGAACCCTAGCCGTCATGCTGGAGGCGGCGACTATGGCATTTTGTCCCAGTTTTCGGATCCAATCCACCACATAACCTACAATATTCCTGCACCCAATAAATACAGAACATCAACGTAACTTCTGGACATTGACTTCTTAAGCTACATCTAAGACATGAATAATCATAATCAAACAAAAATAAGATATAAAGTCCTCCAGGAATGACAAAAACAACAGAACCCTAAAACCCCAAATCTTCCATTGCCGGAATCGATTGCCATCGCCGTGTCAAGTTCGACTCGCCGGAACCCCACCCCTGCGAATAAATTAGCTATGAATAAATGTAACCTCTTTTGTATAACCGGATAATCCGATCAGCTGCGAATCACGAACTCCTCGGTAGAAATTAGCAAGAATTATAGATTTCTGCGTAAGAAAACTCACGGGTCAGATTTCTGCGTAAGAAAACTCGTAGGAAGATAATGAGCTGGGCTCCTCAACAAGCAGTGCTAGCTCATCCTTCTATTGCTTGCTGTATGTGCCTCTCGACTTCTCGTTGTCCCTTGCTGCATTCCCAGCCAACTCCAATAACTGAGTTGTCGATCAAATTAAAATTAGATTAAGAAAACAAACAAAGAGATATGAAAAGAAGCCCTAAGTGAAGCTAAAAAACCTCAACAGCGAAGTACTCGAGAACGGCAGAAAGGTCAACAGGGGCTCCGACACCACCAAAATTAGAACCTTAAGAAATAAATATAAATAAAACTATACTTTAAATCAAATGAATGAAATGGAAATGGGTCAAAAGTAGTTCAAATAAATTGATACGCTGTTTCTAAAACATCTAGGTATAGTTGAATCACGAGTGAAACATATCAATATAGTCGATAATCAAGGATACGTACCTTATCGAACGTGAAACATCGAAAGCCGTCCATGTAGTCCATATCTATCCATATGACATCACACGGTATACCTTTATGACTTTATCTCTAAATGTTTTGGCAATCTATTGAAAATAACAAACATTTAAATGTGGTAACTTGAAATTCTTTTTATTTTAATAGTATATTTTAACGTACCTCACGGACACGCGCATTTGAGTTATAGCTCCAACGACACTGTTGATATCCTAATGACCACTTTGGTGGCATGAAAACGGTTCCTAAAATAATAACACCATTACCAGAGACGTCACCTTTAGTAAAAAGCACTATGACTATAATCATATATTCATATTTCATTCATAGTTCAGAAATTACCAATTGCGTGTGACAACGATGTCAAAACATTGGTTGCGGAAGCAAACGGACCAAACGTAATCACAGGATAAGGTGACGGGGCATTTAGCTTTGCTGTCGATTCTTTACGTAGATCAATCTGTTGAATATATTTAAAAAGTACACTTATATAATAGCTATAACAGCAAAATATTCAGAAAATAAAACAGTGAAATAAGCGAGATATATTAAGCACCTCGCAACGTTTTGTTGTATCAGCAAGAATTCCTAACGCGTCTCCGAGAGGAAGAATAGCTAAACCCAAGGATGTGACTAGTATAAGGATGTGGTTCCACTTTGTCAATACCCGACGCGACCCGAACCAAACAAAACAAGTCCAGTTATCAATTTATGAAAAATAAATAAATAATTGAAAAAAAAAGTAAAAACCAACCCTTTTTCCTGTTCTTTCAAGCTGTCCACTAACTTCCCCTGTTCCATAAAATGAGGTTCCTGCTGGAAGCTAATTACCATATTCATAACCTTAAATAAGATGCATAAACACAAAATCTAACAAAACAGAAGTTAGCATCAGCAGAGCAATCAAACCTAAAAACACCTTCTTCAAGAATCGGTTCATATACCATTTGACCAGGTTTGACCTTCATAGATGCTTTTCCACATCAGTTACTATGCTTTTCCGTAACCTGAAAAAGCATCAACAGTACACACATTTACAGAAAACAAAAACAGTAATCAATACAAAAATATATACTCTCTCCGTAGATCCATTCACAAAACATTAAGAAAAACACAAAACCAACATAGATCTGAAAGTACTATAACAGATCTGACAAAGATGTTTAAAAAAACTTAAAAGATCTAAAATTTAACAAACAAAAACGATAGATAGGGTAAAAAACGGTACCACTAAGGCTGAATTTGAAGGTTCTTGAACCAATCCGCAGTGTTCTCTCTTTCAACTGTATTCACATTTCTAGAAAACAAAAACCCTAATCAATACAAAAATATATACTCTCTCCATAGATCCATTCACAAAACATTAAGAAAAACACAAAACCAACACAGATCTGAAAGTACTATAACAGATCTGACAAAGATGTTTAAAAAAAACTTAAAAGATCTAAAATTTAACAAACAAAAACGATAGATAGGGTAAAAAACGGTACCACTAAGCGACTGTTGGAGTGGAGAAGGGGAGAAGACGGTGATGGCGACGACCGGTTCCATGGATGAAAGGTGGAGGAGCGGTGGAGGATCTAGGGTTTGTAGAGAAAGGTGGAGCGGCAGGATGGATAAAATGAATTTTGTGGTTTAGAATGAGTGATAGAATGTTTATATTGGATCCGTTAAAGTAAAACGGGTCAAGTTGATCCGGGTAAGATCCAAGAGGGTATCAGCTTGTGTTGAAAAGAATTTTTCAACACCTTTGTGCTTAACAGGTTGTACAATGGGCTTTAAAGACTTGTAAAGTGGCAAATGACCATTTCTGTCCTTCCTATATGCTTTATAAAGTAGTATAGATTAATAGGGGTGTTGCTAAATGCACCCCCTTTTTACTAAACGACCTCCTCCCTAAACTTTCACATTAATACTATTCAACCTTTTTTTTGTTTTTATAATATCTTTTTCGGTCTTTTTGTAATCTTATTTTTGTTATTACTTTTAATTGTATTTTGAAACGTTTTTTAACTTAAAACAAAAAGTGGTTTCTTATTAAAAAACAAATGTTTTAAATTGAAGTAAGTCAATTTAATTTAATTTGTTTTGCTTGATGTGTCCGTTTTAGTTTCAATTCTAAGACACTAACTGAACTCTTAGTTTAAAAAATTATTATACTACCTACTTATTTATTTATTCATTAACACACATGGTTTACTAAATAGATATAAACTAGTGATGTAAATGTTTTCTTTTGAAGAAAGGAAAAATATTTTCTATTTTTAATATATAGAACTGTTAAGCATTTTATAAAAATATTTTAAATATAATAATAGTATTATTAAAATAAAAGAGGTAAGACAACTAAACTATGAAATAAAAGAATAAAAGTGAGGTTTTGGGGTTAAATACATAAGATTAACGGGTTTTTTTTTTCAAAAAATATGTTTATCTTTTTTTTTCATAAAAAGCGTTAATTTTCAATTTGTAAAGCCTGTTTATGAATGAAAATATAATAAAATGCTAGTCAGAAAGTGTCTTTAAAACCAAGATTCGTTTTATTTAGAGAAAAAGGTTATAATTTTAATATTTAAAAATAATTGTTATGAAAAAAGAAAGATTAATAAAAAAACCTTATTATTTTTTTAGTACAAAAAACGTTTTTTTAACCTTTTGGGAAAAAAGACATTTTAAATATAATGGTTTGTATAGAGGTGAAACATGACAAGTTTTTAATATGATATTTTTAGAAAGGAAAGGAGGTATGAAAAGTAAAAATGGAGGTGCATTTAGCCAACCCCTACTTTTTTTTGAAGGTTAACTTTCATTGAAAACACAAAGGCACCCTATTCCAAGAAGGAATAGGAACCCGAAAACGAGTACATTTACATTACATTACAATTACACCATTTCTCCCAATCTAGATTTCCCCGACGCGCCCTGTATTTATACCAAAGAAAACCCAAAGCTTTGACGTCGGATATAATATCCGTCACTTTGACATCTTTATTTGAAAAAAAAAATCTTCTCGTTTTGTGTTTTCCATAGTCTCCAGCTCGTGATAATGATAATGCCTTGTAAAACAATCTTCTTTTCACCACTAATACCATAAAGCTCAAATTCCCGAACAATGTCTTTAACAGAAAACACAAACATCATAGGAACACGGCACCACAAAGAAATACCATGCCACACCCCCGCCGCGATAGCACATCCGGTTAGAATATGATCCATAGACTCTATACCATCATCACACAAGACGCACATATCATCATGACCATAATGTTCCTCTTTTGCAACACAATCTTAGTAGGAAGACGATCTAGAAAAGCTCGCCACATAAAAATATTGCATTTAGCCGGGACCCATTTACACCACTTAAATCCGAATCTCTCTTCATTACCTTTACCGCGAAGCCACCTTTTTTCCGAAGCAACCGAAAACTGATCAGATTTACTATCGTTCCAGCACCATTCATCCTTCCGCTCTGAAAAAGAAATCTCGGCCAATCGGTTTTCCAGGTCCTGTCGAAGATCCGCCTCCTCCAAAGAGTCAAGAGCCCTTTTCCAGCGCCACTTAATCACAATGCCTTGATCTGTACGTTCACACCGGTTGAAAACGAAACACTTCTTGTCTGTCTCCAATGCAAACAAACTCGGATAACAATCTTTTAAAGGAGCTTGGCAAATCCAAGGATCAAGCCAGAACCGAAGATCATTACCATCTCCCAGCCGGCCCTTTAACATGCTTAAAGCTCCCACCCCATCAACTTTGATCTTGCTACAATACGATACGATGTTCTTCCATACCCCGGATACACTATTATTAACCGGAAGAAAACCCCAATTTCGATCCGAGCCGTGAATAGATTCCACCACCTTGCACCATAAAGCTTTAGTCTCAGTAACATACCTCCAACACCACTTCAACAAAAGCGCCTTGTTACATTCATCAAGTCTAGCTAAACCTAGGCCGCCTTCTTCTCTATGAAGCGTAACTTTATCCCAATCAACCCAAGCCATTTTTCTCACCTCTTCAGACCCACCCCACAGAAAACTTCTCATGAATTGTTCAAGTCTATTAATGATACTAACCGGGGCCTTAAACAAGGATAAGTAATACGAAGGAAGACTATCCAGAACCGACTTTATCAAAGTGACCCGTCCACCAATAGAAATGCTATTCACCTTCCATTTGGATAAACGCTTTCTAAACGAATTCACCACTGGATCCCAATGACCAATTCTGTTCATGTTAGCGCCCACCATAATACCCAAGTACGAGAACGGTAGTGCACCGAAATTACACCCCAGTCTAGTTGCCATGTTCTCAACATCACCCTGTCGTCTCCCCACTCCGAATAAAACTGACTTATGGATATTTATTTTAAGACCATAACATAAATAAAATAACCGCAAAATCCTTTTCATATTAGAAAAATTGAACACCGACCACTCACCCATTAGCATACAGTCGTCTGCATAAAGGAGATGAGAGATAATCGCCCCCCCCCCCCTTGGAAGGCGAATACCGTCAAAAAAACCGCTCGAACAGGCTTTTTTAACCATATCTGAAAAAGCTTCCATAACAAGAACAAATAAAAACGGGGATAAAGGATCACCTTGGCGTATGCCCTTCTGACAAGAAAACTGAAATGTAGGCGAACCATTAATCAAGATAGACGCCTTAGAAGCGGAGACAATCCCTTTTATCCATTTGCACCAACTAGGAGAAAACCCCATCTGATCGAGTAATGACAGCAAAAAACCCCAGTTTACATTATCGTAAGCCTTTTCGAAGTCAACTTTGAACATGTTAGGTCCAAGGTTTTATGCTTATCTTTATTGTATTAATTTATGGATGTATTGGGTTTAGATTAGTTTTGGGCTTGGGCTAGGCCATGTGGGCCAATGCAGTAGATGCTCCTATATATAGTCTTGATTAGGTTATTGTAGTAGAGCTCTCCTTCACACTTGTAATCATGTAGCCCCAAATAGAGAGCCTTGTACCAGACAATCCTAGGGATTGTGTGCAAGGTTCTCGGAGATCGTACCAGACAGTCCTTGAGACTGTGTGCGATCTAAGCAGCGACACTGAGTTCTTTAATGAAAAATTTCTTTTTGTTATTGCCGGTTTGATCTTACATTCCGCGTTCGATCGAACCATTAAGTGATATCACGGGATTTTCAGGACTAACAAGTGGTATCAGAGCCATTGAAGCCTTTCAAAGGCTCGGTTTTGATATCGCTCGAAGAACAAGAAGAAGCTTTCCACAAGTGTCGGGGATGTGTGTTCGTAAAGGAAGAGATCTCGGTTCATAAGATCCGGTATTCATCCACAGATCTAAAGAGAGCTGAGTAGAGAGAGAAGGACACGAAGACCGGAGACCAGAATAACAGTGTTCAATGGTGAAGATGGTTGAACAGTGACCGGAGGTAATGACGACGGAGGTGGCAGAGTGGTGACGGTTAACCGGTGATCAGTTTTGCGGTGCTCGGGTTTCGTTATGATGGTGTGACGGAAATAAAGAAGATGGTGTTGGCTCGACGACAGCTGAACGGAGAAGATAAGTGTGGTGATCGGAGATGATAAAGGTAGTCGGATTTCAGTTCAATCGGAGGTTTGTGGTGGACGTTGAAGAAGGTGACCGGCGTTGATTGACGAAATTGAACGGTTAGTCGGAGACGTGGTGCTGTGGAGATGACGAAGATGATACGTCGCGGTGTTCGGTGGACGACGGTGGACGCCAGAGATAAAGGTGTCGAGGATGGTGGTTGCCGAAGGAGGGTGACGGTGGCCGGATATGATGAGTTTGTGTGCAGTCGCCGATGACGGTGATGATGCAGTCGCCGGGGAGGAAGAAGTATATGGGTTTTGGTTTTCAACGGCTGACGTCAGAGGGAATGTTCTTTTGACGGTTGCACATAATGTCACATCATGGAATTTAACAACCCTAATGATTGTTGACCGTTAGATGAAGGTGAATAATCAATGGTCAAAGATGAAGAATAATGTTGTGCAACTTTTGTGGGGCCAACTTTTGCAGCCGAGAACCTTCCAATATTTGTAATGGGTTGAAACATGCTGAACTCGGGTCCACTGGGTTGATTAATTTATTTTGAGCCAAATAGGAAGGAGCCCAGGTACGTGATATTAAAGCCCAAAAAAAAGCTCTCAAATATTTTATGACCCAGCTTCTAATATTGAAGCCTAACAGCTACAAATAGAAGCCATCTCATATTGCAACTTTGCCTACGGCAGTTGATGATGGAACAATTAGTATTGAGCCTGTTTGGATGGAGCAATGGTTTCTTTTTGGGCCATGCACATTATTAATGGGCTCTACTAATCATTGAATAATATTTGTTTGATTTTTGACGACTTACGTCAATCGACATATTGAGAATGTCTCGATTGGATGTTGAGCCTACATGAAGGATGACATTTGTTGATAAATTTCCGTTGGGCTAAGATACTATTGGGGCAAGGCTCGACAATTGATATTGGGTTAATAATATGCGCGGAGTTTGGTTCTGTTTGATGAGCTCAACATTTAAATTTTAGGGCTGTGTTTTTGCGCAACTTGAATACCAGACGGATCACTTTGAATCCGTGTGTTCTTGTTAGTGAATCGATACATTTGCATTCGAGATAACACGTCTAATCCGACATCATCCGAGACACACTTCAACTTATCCGAGACCTGATCCGAGCTACATCATTTTTCATCTGACATCGTCCGACATCCAAGATACTTGTGTATCATCCGAGATCGTCTAAACCGTAATGAAGATAGCATAAAACTAGGGGGAAATTGTTAGGTCCAAAGTTTTATACTTATCTTTATTGTATTAATTTATGGATGTATTGGGTTTAGATTAGTTTTGGGCTTGGGCTAGGCCATGTGGGCCAATGGGGTAGATGCTCCTATATATAGTCTTGATTAGGTTATTGTAGTAGAGCTCTCCTTCACACTTGTAATCATGTAGCCCCAAATAGAGAGCCTTGTACCAGACAATCCTAGGGATTGTGTGCAAGGTTCTCGGAGATCGTACCAGACAGTCCTTGAGACTGTGTGCGATCTAAGCAGCGACACTGAGTTCTTTAATGAAAAATTTCTTTTTGTTATTGCCGGTTTGATCTTACATTTCGCGTTCGATCGAACCGTTGAGTGATATCACAGGATTTTCAGGACTAACAGAACATAAATAATTCTCGGTATGTTTTCTTTGCCCAAGAAATAATTTCATTCGTGATCAACGGGCCATCCAATATATATCTACCAGAAAGAAACGCAGACTGGGACTCTGATACAACCAAGTCCATAACCCCTTTAATGCGATTAGCTAACACTTTGGAAACCACCTTAGTAATGCAACCAATTAAACTAATCGGCCGAAAATCTCCAAACTCGGTCGGTTCCACCTTCTTCGGTATCAAAGTAATAAATGATGAACCAGTTCCCGGGCTGAACTGACCAGAATCATAAAACTGCCTCAAAATGTCAACAAAGTCGGCCTCTAAAAGACTCCAAAACTTTTTAATGAATCGGAAATTAAACCCGTCTGGCCCTGGAGCTTTATCGTCTCCACAATTCCACACCGCCTCTTTAATCTCCTCAACCGTAAATGGAACAGAAATCTTCGCGGCAACATCACTAGGCAAACGTTTAAAATTGTCACAGGAAAACCGAGGACGCGTGTTTAGATTTTCAATGAAATTCTTTTTGAAAAAGCGCAAGGCCTCTCTTTTAACTATGTTCGGAGAAATCACCCACTCGCCATGTACCATCAAACCCAGAATACTATTCGCAACCCTCCTCTTATTAATTGCCCCGTGAAAGAACCTAGTGTTATCATCCCCGTCCGTTGCCCACTTACATCTCGCTTTTTGGCGAATATCCTTGTTTCTCAATCTTTCTAACTCGAACAGACGTCTCTTAATCTCTTGAAGCGACCATAACTCCTCTTCGCTTAATTCTTTAACCTCCATAGTAGGGATGAGATTTTTTACCGAAATACCGGTACCGTACCGGTACCATACCGGTACCGTACCGATGCCGTACCGTACCGATCATAAACGGTACCGGTATCGGTAATAGATTTATCAAAATTCGGTATCGGTAAAAAGCGGTATCGGTACCGGTATTTTTCGGTAAATACCGGTATTAATACCGAATTTAATAATCATCGGTAAAAAGCATGGAATCCATTGAAGTAAGTTAATTTTTTAATGGTTTGGTTGTAAATTATCAATATATCTTTTCTTATTTTTAGATTTTTAACATCTTTGTGTTTGGTTGTATAAGGAGACGACACTATTGTTGAAGAAACCCCTTTTGTCGAACTTGATGGTGACTCGAAATTGGTTAAAAGTCGAACCCGTGGATGTTTAATATGTTTACCTTTTTTTTACATTCATCTATATATTACTCTAGTTCAGTTAATAATGGATGGATAGGTTGCACATTATATTTTTTTAGGTAAAACAATGGATGGCACCAAAGCGGTACCAATGTGGTAAAGTACCGAAATACCGGTACCGATACGGTACCGTACCGGTACCGAATCTACAAATACGGTACGGTAATCGGTATCCACATTTCCTCAATTTCGGTAACAGTATTTACGGTATCGGTACCGGTACGGTACCGGTATCATATCGATCTCATCCCTACTCCATAGTTGCCTCTAGCTGATTTAATTCTTGATCCAGTGTTCTCTTTTCCTCCAACTCACGGCTCAAACAGGGCGTAAGAGTCTAAATTTTTTCATCAGCCGCTCATCCGGAGCTCCATCTACCCTTGCTTCATTTAAAATACCCGCAACCACCTCATAAAAATCATCTCTATCTAACCAAGAATTAAAAAAGCGGAATGGTTTCGGACCAAAGTTTCTTGATACAATCTTCAAAATAAGCGGCGAATGATCTGATTTATCTCTATACAAAACTCTTTATTCCGCGGATGGCCACTCCATAAAAAATCCCAATTAACTAGAATACGATCAATCCGACTTAACTTGTTCCCTGCGGCAAAAGTGAACTTCCTTCCACGTAACCCGTATTCATGGAGATTCGCCCTATCAATGAAGTCATTAAACTCTTAGAGTAGAAGACATATGAAACTTAGAATTTTTCCTTTCCGAACTATCCCTCACAGAGTTAAAATCTCCCGCAACCACCCAGTACCCCTCTGTCGTACTCATGCTTTGCTCAATATCATTCCAAACTACCCGCTTAGCTACCGATTGTTGAGGCGCATACACATTCATCAAACATGTCAACACCCCACTCCCCTTAATCGTACCAATAATAAGAAGAGTATTCTGCGACTTCTTAATAATCATATTTTAGGAGGTGTTTGAGTGTGGTTTTGATGATGATCGATTTGATAGCAATTACTAAATCCAGATAATTATTTGTTACCAGATGAAGAGATATATGATATGCTTGACGAAATTGGTTAGAATTAAGTTATAGCCGCAAACTATTGGTGTTAGTTGAAAGTGTGACTTATTAGGTAAGTTGTATCAAGTATTTAATGCAAGTACTTAATAGTAGATTCACATAAAAAAGCACACATAAAACCACAATGGTAATGTGATGGAGTGGTAAGGGAGAGATCTTGTGTTCCAAGTGACTCAAGTTCAATTTCTACCCCTAGCATTTAGTTTGTGCGGCATCTCGTGATGATGGGAGACTAGGCGAGTAGGCGGCGATCGCTAGTTTGATCCTTGAACTGAGCGGGTTTTACCTCACCGCACTGTCGTGCCTTCAGGCGAGTGTTCACGGGCTTCGGCCCTAGGTGAGGGTTTTCCCCGGTTCGGAAGGCGAGTGTATCCCGATGTGGTGAATTTCGCCAGTAGCCCATTTGAAGGATTCGTTGGCCGTTCAAAAAAAAAAAAAAAACCACAATGGTTGACATAATTAATTAAGGATAAAAGAGTAATTAGTTTTGCAATATTATAAGCTACTAAACCTCAACTTGTTTTATAGAAGGGAAGAATATTGGACATTTATTCTCCTGATTTATTGTTCCAAGAATAGTGCTCCACTATTATCGTTCCACAAATATTGCTCCATAATTTTTTCCTTCCTTTTTTTTATCTCCTATTATTGTGCATGGCTATTATTATTTAAAGGCCATCTATCTTATGTCTTTGTACTCATCTCTCGAAAGTTAACAGTAAAGCAAGAACCATAACAGTTTTGTTATGGTATCAGAGCGGTCTTTACGAAGATCCTCTGATTAAAACCAAACCCTGTCAATGGCCGGTGATAATGATAAATCAGCGGGCAAGACCAAAGAAGGAGGAATCAATCATGATTCTCCTTACTACCTCCATCCTTCTGATTACCCAAGGCAGATACACGTAAACGATGTGCTCACCGACGGGAACTACGCAGATTGGTCTCAGGAAATGCTCAACTTCCTGTTCGCCAAAAATAAGGTTGGCTTCATCAACGGCACGATCAAGAAACCGGAAGAAGAATCATCCGACTACATGCCCTGGATGAGATGTGATGCTATGATCAAAGGATGGTTACATACGGCTATGGAAAAAGAAATCAGAACCAGCGTAAAATACGCCATGACGGCTCAAGAAATCTGGGTCGATCTAAAGGAGCGGTTCGGGAAAGTTAGCGCACCTAGGGCGTATGAGTTAAAGCGATCACTCACGTCCACTAAACAAGAAGGAACGTCTGTCTCGGCTTATTATACGAAACTTCGCGGGATCTGGGATGAAATTCAAAGTGTTTTGCCGGTCCCAAAATGTAACTGCAGTGGTTGTGTTTGTGAAACAGGAAAGAAGCTTCAAGAACTAAAAGACAAGGAAAGACTTTTTGAGTTTTTACTTGGTCTGGACGCGGAGTTCGGGACTATTAGAACACAGATCCTCGCCATGAATCCTACGCCATCCCTTGGGAACGCTTACCACCTCGTGGCCGAGGATGAGCAGCAACGTGCCATTACAGGAACCGATAGGCCCTCGTCTCAATCGGTCGCCTTCCAAGCACATGTTCCTGCTAGGCGCGATCCTAATCAGCCCCAAAACCGTCCGAAACAGAAAGACGTAAAAAGGAGCAGCAGTGAACCGGTGGAACATTGTACCTTTTGTGGTAAAGATGGGCACAACAAGGATGGTTGTTTTAAACGCATAGGTTACCCGGAATGGTGGCCGGGAAAAGGTAAGCAGGACAAGCCCAAGCCGTTGGCAGCGTATGTTGAAGGAGAAAAGAGTCCAGTTGCAGGATTAAGCGATTCTCAATACCAACAATTTGTGAAGCTTTTCGGGAACAAAGATGGTGCTAGCACAGAAGAAAACGGACCCAAAGCAAATTTGGCAGGTAAAATGGATAAAGAAGGTAAATGGATAGTCGACTCGGGCGCTACCGAGCATATTACTTATGATGATTCCTTGCTTAAAAACAAAAGAAAAAGACAGTATGAGCCCCCCGTTACTATACCAAATGGTGAGGCTGTATCTGTCGAAGGAAGAGGAGATTGTGCTCTTCCGAGTGGGGCGGTAATTAGAGAAGTGCTTCATGTCCCAAAATTTAAATGCAACTTGCTTTCTGTTAGTAGATTGTCTAAAGAACTTCAATGTGCTATTACATTTTTTCCTGAATTTTGTACCATGCAGGACTTGTGTTCGAGGACATTGATTGGAGCGGGTGATTGCGAGGATGGTCTCTACAAGATAGGGATGTTTGAAACCAAGCGGCATGCTATGATGACTACTCAAAGTATGTGGCACAAGAGATTAGGTCACCCATCAAATTCTAAATTATGTCATTTAGATTTTTTCAAAAACACTTCTTTGGATAATAAGGTTTTTTGTGATTCATGTGCTAAAGCTAAGTTTGCAAGATTGCCGTTTCCAACTAGTGTTACTAAAACAAATGCTTGCTTTGAATTAATACATTGTGATATATGGGGCAAATATCGCACACCGTCTCTCACACGTGCAAACTACTTTTTAACGATAGTTGATGATTTTAGCCGTTCTGTTTGGGTTTTCCTTCTCAAACACAAAGATCAGGCAAGTATTTGCCTCGTAGATTTTCACAAGATGGTTAAAGTCCAATTTGAGAAGGATATCAAAAGAATAAGGTGTGACAATGGTGGGGAATTTGTTTCAAACAAAATGCTTGATTTTTATGCGAAGGAAGGGATTCTGCTAGAAACTTCCTGTCCACACACACCACAACAAAATGGTGTAGTGGAACGAAAACATCGGCACCTTTTAGAAACAGCACGCGCCTTAAAATTCGAGGCGAATCTACCCACAAAATTCTGGGGAGAATGTGTTTTAGCAGCAGCACATGTTATAAACCGTTTACCATCTGAAGTGATTGAGAATAAAACACCCTATGAAATTTTACACAACTCAAAACCCGACTATGATCATATGAAGGTTTTTGGTTGTCTAGCTTACTATAGGAGTGTTGAGACCAAAGGAGATAAGTTTGAAATGAGGGGGAGACCGGGTGTTTTTCTTGGGTATCCTCCCGGAACCAAAGGATACAAAGTGTATGATCTCCAACATGGCAAAATGGTGACCTCCAGAGATGTCAAATTTCTAGAAAATATTTTCCCTTTTGCTCGAGACATTACTGAGAAAGAAGAAATTTTTATTTTACCTCAAAGATGGGATATAGACAATGGTGGGCCAAATCAAACTCGGCCCAATGAAGCCCTCCCCACTTCTCTTATTTCCGAAAATGAGCCACAAAAACCTCACGATGGTCCAGATTTATCTGGGCCAAATGAAGACACCAATGGGCCTATCACATCCGGCCCAAACCAAGCTAACCAACATCAGCCCGACAACACCCATGAGCCACTAGAAAACAATCACGACCAGGATTCATCAAACACAAATGGGCCTGCCACATCCGGCCCAAACCAAACCCAGCCCGAAAACACCCATGAGCCCGTTTATGATGACCAACATGAAACAGGGTTTGAAACTACTAATGGAACACATGGGCCCACAAATGCTAGACCAATAAGAAGCAAATCACGACCTGCGCGACTTGATGGTTTTGAAATCAGCCTACCCCCATCGTTAGACCATACGCAATCATCGCTCCATCAAGACTCCTCCACGGTACATCCCTTAGCACATTTTATTTCTTATGATAAATTTACTAACACTCATAAAGCTTTCCTGACGGCCATTACCACAAATAATGAGCCTAAACATTTCAAGCAAGCTGTGAAAGATGTCAGGTGGATCGACGCCATGAAACAAGAGATCCAAGCTCTCGAAGAAAATGAGACTTGGTCTTTGGAAGAGCTACCAAAAGGAAAACGAGCGATTGATTCAAAATGGGTTTACAAGATCAAATACAAGCCAAATGGAGATGTTGAACGATACAAGGCACGTCTTGTGGCTAAAGGCTTCACACAGATGGAAGGGGTTGATTTCCACGAAACTTTTGCCCCAGTTGCGAAATTAGTAACGGTACGCACCCTTTTGACCGTGGCCGTGAAGCGTGATTGGCATATTCATCAACTTGATGTGAACAATGCATTTTTGCATGGCGACTTGCATGAAGATGTGTACATGAAGATTCCCCAAGGTTTTGGAAAACAAGATGACAATAGGGTATGTAAACTCAAGAAATCCTTGTACGGTCTCAAGCAAGCTTCAAGAAATTGGTATCAAAAGTTCACTCATTCTTTATTAGAAATTGGTTTCAAGCAAACTCCCGCCGATCATTCTCTCTTCATTTTCAAAGAAAACAAAACTTTTGTTGCTGCGCTCATTTATGTCGATGACGTTGTTCTTGTGGGAAATGACTCGAGCAAAATACAAACAACTAAGGCGTTTTTGGATAAGCGATTTAGCATCAAAGATCTTGGACCCTTAAAATATTTTCTTGGCATTGAGGTCGCCAAAACTAACGAAGGTATGGTTTTAAGTCAACGAAAATACACATTGGACATCCTTGAAGACGTTGGCATGACAGGTTGTAGACCAAGTTCTTTTCCCATGGAACAAAACTTGAAACTTGATATGTGCGACAAGGAACCTCGTGTCGATGCTAATCAGTACCGTAGATTGATCGGTAGACTTCTTTATTTGCAAGCTACGAGACCCGATATAGCTTATGCGGTGAACATTTTGAGTCAATTCGTCAGTGATCCTAGACAAACCCACATGGAGGCAGCTACTCGTGTCTTACGTTATTTGAAGGGAACTCCGGGACAAGGTATTCTCATTCCTAAACAAGGCGGGGCGAACCTCTTGGCTTATTGTGACTCCGATTGGTTGGGATGTCCAATGACTAGACGGTCCAGAACTGGTTATTTGCTTCTTCTTGGAGGAGCTCCTATTTCTTGGAGGACCAAAAAGCAGTCGGTTGTCTCTAAATCATCAGCAGAAGCTGAATATCGAGCCATGTCTAATGCTGTTAGTGAAATCTTGTGGATGCGGTGGCTTTTAAGCGAGCTTGACATGGCTCCTGTCGGACCGACCCAATTGTTTTGTGACAATCAAGCTGCTCGTCACATAGCGAATAACCCGGTTTTCCATGAACGTACCAAACACGTCGAAATGGACTGCTACTTTGTGAGGGAAAGAGTTGACTCTATGGAGATATGCCCCATGCCTATTGCCACCAACGATCAAATTGCTGACGTTCTTACAAAAGCCTTAGGGGCCAACTCTCTCCGCTTCCTGCTGTGCAAGTTGGGTGTTCGGAACCTTCACGCTCCAACTTGAGGGGGAGTATAGAAGGGAAGAATATTGGACATTTATTCTCCTGATTTATTGTTCCAAGAATAGTGCTCCACTATTATCGTTCCACAAATATTGCTCCATAATTTTTTCCTTCCTTTTTTTTATCTCCTATTATTGTGCATGGCTATTATTATTTAAAGGCCATCTATCTTATGTCTTTGTACTCATCTCTCGAAAGTTAACAGTAAAGCAAGAACCATAACAGTTTTGTTATGTTTTGATTAAGTAGGGTGTTTTGTTTTGTTTTTGTTTTTTTTTTAGTTAAATGCCATTATAGTTCATGTGGTTTGGGCTATTTTGTCAGTTTAGTCCAAAGGTTTCATTTTTAACCTGTGGGTCCAAAAAGGTTTTACAGTTGCCATTTTAGTCCACTTGGTTAACTTCATCCATTTTTTATGTTAACGAGAAGGCCAATTTGGTCATTTTGTATGTAATTCTGTTAACTAAAAGGGCAATTCAGCCATATAAAATGACCGAATTGGCCTTCTCGTTAACAGAAAAAATGGATGAAGTTAACCCAGTGGACTAAAATGGCAACTGTGAAACCTTTTTGGACCCACAAGTTAAAAATGAAACATTTGGACTAAACTGGCAAAATGTCCCAAACCACAGGGACTAAAATGGCATTTAACTCTTTTTTTTTAAATCGAAAATAAAGCCTAGTAAGTATCTGATAGCAATATCGACCCGATAGAAACGCCACAATTTAAAATTGTTATCCATTATTACAATCTGGTCAGAGATAGTCACATGTTTCGAGTTTGATAAACCGGTCGGCAACAACTTGGGTTAATCGGGTCAGAGCAGGGACCCATATTGGTTTTGAAATGGATCATGCAAAGTCATGCACAACCCACGTCCACATCACGTAGCAATAATCATTTTCTATTTTGCTTCCATGTATGGAGTAGTTAATTTAGTATACTTCATCTAGTAGTACTTTATGCATTTTTAGCAATACTTCATTTTCACTTTCCTTAAAGTTAGGGAATAGTTAGTGGTAGTTTTCCATTATTATGTATCTTCGCAACTATGAAGCACTGAGTTTTAGAATGAAAATCTTTGTATTAATTATCTCATATTTGTGGGTTAATTAATGGTCTATGCGAGCTCAACCGTGACGCGTTGCGTGGTGAACTTAGACACGATTCTCTAACTGTGGTGGTATATCTGTTTCTTCGGTTGGAAATCGCAGCCACTACTACAAAATAGAGCTTTAGACAGGGTGAAATGGGTTTTAAGACGGTGTTTTCAACACCGTCTTAAACTGCACTGGTTTAAAATCAAGTATTATTAGACGGTGTTCTATTTGAACACCGGCTTAAACTCAAGTCTTATTAGACGGTGTTCAATTTGAACACCGGCTTAAACTTTGTGAACCCCGTCTTTTAATATCAAAACATTTATTAAATCAAATACTTTTAACACCGTCTTATAAACTTAGTGAACCCCGTCTTTTAATACCATTAGTACCAACACCGTCTTATAAACTGCTGGAAAAAAAATCCATTTACTGAATACATATTTTCCAAAAATCCATTTGCTGGAAAAAAAATACACCAAAAATACATTTGCTGGAAAAAAAATACATCAACCAATGTAACATTTTCAAATCAAACCAAAACAATGCACATTCAAATCCAAAATAAACCCCACATCCAATTCGGAAATAAACCCGTCAAATTACAATCATTTGTGAATACATAACAAACTACACGTAAGCTAAACTAACGGAATACCTAACTCGCTAAAAAACTTCGGCATCAACGTCATCAACAAAACATCTATTTCATTATCCGTAGCCACTCTCGTGTCGTGCCACATCTAAAATAAAAGTAGACAGAAAGAGTTATTACAAATATTATAGAATAAATCTAAAGGCAAAGAGAAAAATCGATAACAACATCGGCAATAAAGCTATGTATATATTTACATGTTATATACATCTAAACCTTCTAAGTTTGAAAAAAAATAAACAAGTTAAGTAATAAATTGATAAACAAGTATATTTTACTTACTTCATCAGGAAATTGGTTTTGATACAAATTGACAAAGTCAAACATATGTTGGAGAACCATGTAGCCGCATTCTCATCCACCCTTTTGTTGCTTACACTGTAATAAATTAACAAATTATTATTTAAAAGTAACGAAAATCAAACAATTTAGAAATAGCAAACACACATACATCAACCATTGTGTAGTTGAACTCGGATCCTAAGGCGGTAGGAATTAGGCTTGAAAGACGACAGTTAGAAGCATTCTTTTCTCCGTTTATCTTTGTTGAATCCAAAATATAAACATGTCCCATGTGTTGGGCAATGATGAACAAAGACCAATGGTCGCTACAAAATTAGCGTTATAGAATAGTTAGGTGAATCATAGTAATAAAATAAAAGCAAGTTAACTAAAAAAAAACTTACTCAGCCAAATGCGGTGCAAGAATGAAATCTTTATCGACATGATGAGTCGCTAAACTGAAAATGTGATCTTCAACCTCTCTAGGATTTCTTTTGCACATATCACCTGTGATTGCGTTCACATTTAAAAAGGCGCATCGGTTGCGTTTTTAAGCCTCTGACTCCTTATAAAAGTACCTTAAAACAAGAATAAAATATATGGTGAAATTCTTGAATGAAGATGAAGAAGTTGTTATGAGGAAGCATTTCCCCTTAACTCCCCAAGTATGCATAAAACCGCAAACCCGTAGGAGTAGAGGAAATACCAACCGATCTTTTCTTAAATGACGTTTCGTTAAAATGTATACATATCCTAAATGAGATAGAATATTCAAAAAGCAGTCCCAAAACGGGACAATCCAAAATTTATCTCTATTAGATAAATTTTAGACGGGTAATTCTAAAGGGTTATCTAAATCTATATCTATACACCTATATGTAAATGTAAATATAAATAACATCTATATGTTAATAAAAATATAAATAACATCTAATTTATAAAATCACTTAAACTTTCACAACTAAGGTCATGTAAAACACACATCAACTTATAGACCCTTAAATTACTTGAGGTCCTCTTTAAACTTGTTGCCTTCCTAAAGTCAAAATACGTGTATCAGTTTATGCAAGTTTTCACATACAACTCAAACTTGTAACATATGGGTCAATTTAATTCATTACAACACACGAGTATATATAATTAGGATTAGTTATTAACAATACAACACTCGCGTTTGGTTTTATTCCACAGTTCTCCCCTTTTTACCTGTTGACCCGTCGGGTCGGTTCACCAAGAATTCACTAACCATGGTTTTCAATCCTATATTACAACAAGGTTAAAACTTAAACATACTTTATTACTATATATAAACTAATTTTTATATACAATGTACTAGTGATTTATCAAAACAAAGCAAGAAAAAATCAAATTTGAATTTTTAACAACATATAATTAAACATGATATAACTACTATTTATAAAACTAAAAAACATTAAATAACATATATAAAGAGAAAAAAAACTAACCTTGAAACTTAGGTTGTTAATGGTGAAATTCTTGAATGAAGATGAAGAAGTTGTTATGAGGAAGATGGAGAAGATGAAGAAGTTGTTATAAGGAAGATGAAAGGAAAGAGATAAGGTTTTGGTGGTTGATATTTGTCCGATCTTTTTTCAGTTTATAAGACGGTGTTCACAGACAACACCGTCTAAAGGATGCAGAAATTAGTTTATAAGACGGTGTTTAAGCATTAGACGGGGTTCATTGAATATTTATAAGACGGTGTTCAGAGACAACACCGTCTAAAGGTTGGAGAAATTAGTATAAGACGGTGTTTAAGCATTAGACGGTGTTCTTCTGAATTTTATTGAATATTTTATTTAAAAGAGCTATTGGTATTGGTTTTAAGACGGTGTTATTACTTTAACACCGTCTAAAAAAATCCTTGACACCGTCTAATGCTACCTTTTATAGTAGTGAGCCCTACGGTTTCGTTTGGTGGTGAATCTGTATCCAAATGAGTCGTAGTTCTATCTTTTCTTTTTATTGTTTAATTTGAACCGGTGATTCGGGTCTTACTCCTATCACTATCATTTTTTAGAGCTTACTTTTAACAAAGTAGAAGTTATAGTAAAATAATTTAGAAGGGGCGCATAAGTCATAACTTAAGCTATTTCTAGTGTACTTTAACAAAATCAAAGTTAAAACAAAATAGTTTAATAAGCTATTTCTGGTGTATAGGTTCTCATAAGTAATGGATGGAAAAGTGTTCTTGACGAGTCGAATAACAAGGCAAACGGCCATAGGCAATCTGGCTCAATATTTATGTAAAAACACATTATATTTGAGTAATTTACAAGTTTATTTAGGAAGTTAATTTATGTTTTCCATTTACTTTCGTGGCGTGAAATATGAACCGGCTGATATCGATAATATTTCAGTTTTTCGCTTAAAAAGTTTATTTTATCTGTTGTGCGTTCACTCTTCGTTAGTTTGGGTGCAAGATTATTTGATGGGTGATCGAGGGTTGTTCGATGTGGTAATTGGGTGCCGATACGATTCATTGTAGAAGTTGTTAGTTAGGTTTCACATTTTATGAATATTATCCTTCATACTCGTACATGATTTCATAAAAATTTAGAATAATGTGTCTCTTAGTCTTGAAGCTCCAGCACAACAAGTTTATTTACCACCTGAATTTTGTCTGTCTCAAACACTTCATCGTCTACAAAAAGACATACAAACCCAAATTAACATTTTATAATCATCTTAATCATATAAAAATGATATTAATAGAAATGAGAAATTAATTTGGCTACCTGTATAGACGAAAGCGCTAAGTAAACGTAGAAGCTTGCTTCGGTTTGTAACAAGTATGCTCACTATTTCAGGAGGCTTATTTTCATTTGCTACAAATAGCTGCCAAAAATGGTAACAAACGTCAGCAATCGAAAGACAAATAAAAAGGGAAAATCACGAAATTGGCTAGCAATATTTAGGAACTTTTAAAATTACTTGACTAGGTTAGAGGTTAGATAGTGTCGCCTGAAGCAAAAAAAATAAATAAATAAAAAAAATGGAGCTTATGTGTCAAAATCATATTGGTTCATTAGATGGTCGTTACTACTTTCGCTTTTTTCAGTTCAAAAAGCGTGCCACAACTTATGATATGTAAGTCCATGTGACATGTTATAATACTTTCGTGTAGTCATTTGTAGTTGTAGAATGCTATATATATTTGAAAAGCTTTTCAAATGGCTATTTTCGTGATTTTAACCAAACAAAATATGTATATAGCTAGATATAAATTAGTTGAGTATCATATTTCTGGAAATACCTTAAACACATGAAAAGCATCTATCTGGATATTCTTACTTTGATCCTGCATCAATAATGTCCACTTCATATCAACATTTAGGCCAGTTTCTATATGCAAAATAATGGTAACTATAATAGAAAGCATCATTACCCTTAGAAGATTCATTAGAATTATCAGGTTATCTTTTGAGCTCACATATCGCGTCATAACACAAGAATTCGAACGATCAAGCAATATGCATCCGAGTAGCTGAACCATGAAAGCAAAGAAGAAACCGCACGTTATTTGAATATCAACATTTTAATGTCACTAACTACTACATAGTGATCTAGTCTCAAATTATCATACCTTAACAGCTTGTCTTCTGGTGATGTAGTTTTCAGATTTCAGTAGCTTTTCGTTCATTTCAGTGAAAAACTAGCAAAACGCGTATATCACAAGGAACATTAAATACAGAAGCCAACATAAAAACCGGTAAAATAAAGTAACATAACGGATGTCTACCCAACAATAGTTTTTGGACAAGGATTCAGACACAGTAGACTTATGTCTAGTCAAAAGATCCTGTCACCAATCATAAAAAGACTGTCAGTACATAAACATGTTGTTCTTCAAGATAATTTGTAACATAAATTCATGATCTTATCAAGAAATAACCAACCTTGAATGCATCTGCTGCATCTGCAGCAATATCAAAACTTGGATGTTGTATGTAACCAAAAAGTTTCTTGAGTTGATTCGGTTCTAGTAAGTAACTGCAAAGCAAACATGAAGAATTATAGTAAATCCCATAGAACATGATCATGAAAGAATTCAAAAGAACAAAAAATTTGTACTAGTGAATAATTTTGTGTATATTTCATTTCAGGGCGGATTTAGCATGGTTCCATGGGTTCCCAGGAACCCATTCGATTTGAAGGAAATGAAAAAAATTAGTGTAAATCTTGTATGATTTGGGAAAAAATAATGAAAATTAGTGAAAAACTACCAAAAGGAACCCAGTGGAATCCGACCCTGGATCCGCCACTGTTTCATTTATACATGGAAATTACAATTAAAAGAATAATGAAAAGCTAAACTAATGACATGATAGAACGTAAATAACTATTACAATGCTAGGTTATAGACCCGCATATTACATGGGTTGTGTGTGTATAAGAATGAGAACGCTAAATATTGTGAGAATCGTGAGAACGAATCAAAAGACCGCGGAAACTTGGTCAAAAACAATTCAAATTCAATTTTTTTACAGTTATCATTATTATTCGAATACATAGTTAGAAATTAATTTTACACATTTAAATTTACGTGTATTCGCAAATAAAGAAAATTGACACATGTGTAAGTTTGCCATTTACACATGTGTAAATTTGTTATATTTACACATATGTAAAAAATCTAATAGGAGTGACTTTGAGATGAGAAATGAATTATTTGATGTTGTAAATTTATTTTTTGATGTTGTATTTTAATTACAATGAGTTTTGTATTAAAAAATAGTTTTGATTGGTTTTCTCATTCGTTCCCACGGTTCTCACAATATTACTGAGTAGTTCATAATATTCGCCTTAAGCATAAATTGTTGTGAAATACAAGAATAGGGGAAGGTTTAAATGAGAACGCTAAATATTGTGAGAACCGTGAGAACAAATGAAAAAACCGCAAGAACTTAGTCAAAAACAATTTAAATTCAAAAATTTTTTCTACACTTATCATTATTATTCGAATACAATGTTAGAAATTTAATTTACACGTTTAAATTTACGTGAATTCGTAAATAAAGAAAATTTACACATGTGTAAGTTTGCCATTTACACATGTGTAAATCTGTTATATTTACACATGTGTAAAAAATCTAAAAATAGTGATTTTGAAAGAAGAAATGAATTATTTGATGTTGTAAATTCTTTTTTTGATGTTGTATCTTAATTACAATGAGATTTGTATTAAAAAACTTGGTTTTGATTGGTTTTTTCATTCATTCTCACGGTTCTCGCAGTATTTAGCGTTCTCAAGATAACCCTCCCCAATCGAAAACTAGAACTAATATGTGGAATGTAAAAATTATAGATAATATGAAAACACTTAAGCATAATTATTCATTTTAAAAAGTATTAAAATCATATGTTTTAAAATTATAGATAACTCTCGTTAGAAAAAGTTAAAGTATTCTTTTAATAATATTTTAAGTATTTTTTAATAATCAATCTTGAATTTATTAATAGCTTAATATTATTTTTAATCATTAATTAGAATTAGATATTAATTAAATAATATTATTAATGATTTAAAGAAAAAATGTCATGTGACATTAGTTAAAATTTTAAATAAGAAAATATCATGTGTATTAGTTGAAGTTTTTTATTAAAATTAGATTCAAATTAGTGAGTAATTACTAACAAACAAACTTAAAGATAATAAATGATAAATTAGATAATAATAAGTAAACTAGGGTAAAAGATGAGTTTTTCTACCTACCTTGCAACAATTTGATGACGTAGGCACTCCTTCAACATCCTACCATAATGAAGAGCCAATTGAGGATCCTCATACCTGTTGTTTAAATATTAGTTAATCACACTGTAATTAACAGATTGCTACTATTATCATATGTAAAATGTATACCCTGATATGAGAATGTCTAAAAGATCAAGATTAGCTTCCAAATATCTCGAAACCTCGAAGCGTGATGGCAAAGGTTGCCTTTGCAGACTCGCAACGACTTGTGTGGCATCTTTACGGGCCTATAACCATCGATTGAACCCAAATCACAAAATCTAGCCACTGAAACAAAGATTATAGCATTTGAATATATACCGACCTCCAAGTTCAACTTGGGAAGAAAGATAATGAGTAGACGTAACGTGTCTTCTTTAAAGAACTCCACAGTTAATTGTGCACAGGCTTCGGTAGAAGGCTCAGAGTAATCATCTCCGTAAAGAATCAACTTTAGTTCCCTTATTAATGAGCTCAGTTCTGTAGACTAAACATAACATAACACAACACTTTTATTAAAACCATTTATGCATCTTCTCCAGGCCTGTAAACGAACCGAACGTACACGAATATGAGCATGTTCATGTTCGTTCATTTAACTTTAACCGAATATGAACACGAACATATAACCGAAACATTTTTTGTTTATGTTTGTTTATTAAGAAAATGAGTGTGTTCTTGTTCGTTTAAAACCTAATCAGACAGTTCACAAACCTAAGCGAACATAAACAAACACATTTATACAAACATAACTTAATAAACATAAAGAACACAAATGAACATAACTGATCAAACATAAACAACATAAAGTAGTTTTTTTCATATAAATTAGTGATTAATTACGATAAGTTCAATTAGAAAACCCATTTATATTACTAGGAAGCCTAATTACTGAGTAGTTATTTTATATAAGTTGTTAAAAATCCCGTTTAATGTTTATATTTATATAAATATAACTACTTAGGTATTTACGAACATATATGAGCGAATATAAACGGACGTTTACGAACACAAATGAACGAACAAAACATGTGTTAATGTTCGTTTGTCTAGTTAAATGAAAAAAAAAATCTAGTAAATGAAAAAAAAAATTCTCATGTTCGTTCGTTTATTTAGATAACGAACTTCCCGTTGAACAGTTCATGAACGTTTGGTTTCTTTACAGGCCTAACCTTCTCATTTATTTAAAGATAAATCCGCAACATGATTTTAAGAAGAACCTGCGAGCCGACATCAAGAGAGTTCTTGGAGTAAAGAAGAAGGGATCGAGTCTTTCGAACGACTTCCGAGGGTGTTCGGAGCTTCTTCGTGCTCATCACATTTTTTGACAGGCATAACATGTTGTTTGTTGTGAGATCCTGGGTGGTGTTTGTGAGGAATAATGAAGTAGTTTGATTATAAGCATTGTTGTTGTTGGAGAATGATGATATTTGCCATTGTAATGAACGACCTCTTTGGATGTCGATGATTTCTTACTGCCAACATTATTTCTTGTTTGTAACTGCTGGTTTCTATCACTACTAGAAAACTGACGCTATCTCGATGTCAATTTTCGTAGGAAATTCGTGGGTAACTGAAGTTACCCACGTTAATTTCCGACACATTTCTTACGCATACCGATTCCTACGAATTTCCGACTAATAGCTAAAAGAAAACGACTTCCGTCGGAAATCCATGGGAAATTTCTGACACTTTTCCTACGCATAACAATTTGTGGCTTTTCTGTCGCCTTTTTGATCACAAAACTAAGACCCTTTCTTGTTCGTCGGAATTTCGTGAGAAAAGTGTCGGCATTTTCGTTCGTAGGAAATATGTAGGAAATTTTAATAGGAATAGTAGTAGTCTTTTAGTAGTGTATTAATTTTCTTTTTGTTACATTATGGACATACTAAACTTACACATCTGTCACATGAAGATGTTTGGATACAAATAATCATGTGTCCAAACTTGCATTATACATTTTATGAAAACATGAGTGATTTTTAATTTCTAACAATGAAAAATTCAGGTGTCAATGAAGGTTGATTTGAAATGATTATTTAAAACCAAGTATTTCATCATTTTATTATTAGATAATTAGTCCAATAACGAATGAGAACTAGACACCACTTAATTAGGAAAATGTTGTACTCGTTGTAAGGTCAACTCACAAGACAAATGATATAAAAACAAGATAGGTGATAAAAAAGAGAAAAGGGATTTGAAATATCATTATATTATAAGAGTTATTAACAAGATTATTGTTTGTATTCAGAAATAGTTTGATACGTTTATCACGTATTAATTTAAAAATGTATACTAGAATAAATGACTCTTTTTACCATTATAACCCTTCATATAGGTGTTATCTCATCCACCTCTAGTCTACCATGCAAAACTACTACCCTAAGTATGTGGTCATGACCCAAACCGCTATTCCCTTTATTTTTTTAATTTATTTTTGTCTTAAAATTATCAAATGGGAGGGTAATGGTTGAACTCACGCGAACCACTATGATTTAATGAGAGGGTGGTGTAACGCATGAATAATCGTCCTACGTGGCAAATCATGACCCAACCATGGTCCTCATACCCCTTAGTCTCATAAGCTGATCAACATAAGTACTCTTTTTGCACAAAGTTGTTCGGTTTTAAGTTAATGACTTAGGCTATGCGGTGTGGTTTTTCCTTCCTTCTTTTGTTTCTTATTCACCTCAGCATCACATCACCGCTCTTCAACCTCAACATCATTCCCTCACTTAATTAGGGGTGTGGTTCTCCATCTTCCCCCTTCCAATTTTTTTATATTTTTATATAATGTATTTTATTTATAAATAACATTTTTTCGTTGAAATTGTTAAAATAATAATAATAAATAAGAAAAGTTTTTAAGAAAAATAGACATTTCATAAAACTTTAAGAAAATTACAAATAAAGAAAACAAATTTTAATCTCAAATTACATACTCAGAGCATAAAATAAATTTTGCCTAAACCTACGAACACCACTACTTGTCATCAACGAGATTGACACGGAAGTTACTCCATATATAGTCGATTAAATATGCACAAGGGTTCCCATGCATTGTTGCATTGTGTAGCGCATACTTATTTGATTCTTGTTGCCTCTCGTCAACCGGCTCAACATTCTCGTCAATGTCATTCGGATCATATTCGCATATCGCTCGGTCTTCGTCTTCAAGAATCATGTTATGTAGTATTTTACAAGCATGCACATCGCATCTCAATATTTTTGGTGACCATGCATGTGTCGGGTGTTATATTTTATGTCATTGTGACTTTAACACACCAAACAACGGTTCAACATCTTTTCTTGCCGACTCTTGACACTTCGCGAATTTTTTTCTTTTTTTTCATCAGGGGGGTCTGGTATTGTTTTAACAATAGCCGCATAGCTTAGGTATATTCCGTCGGCTAAATAATACCCGTGCTAGTATGACACCCCATTAAGCATAAACGAAGAATCAGAGCCGGTACCTTGAATTATGTTGTCGAAAATCTCAGATCTTGCTAGAACATTTAAATCGTTGTTTGAACCCGCAAATCCATAAAAGACATGCAAATTCCATAGATCTTGTGAGCAAACGGTTTCTAGTATTATAGAGGGGTGTCCTCTCCATCTATTAGGGAAATTACGCCATGGTCAATGCATACAATCAGTACTTCCTAACATGCAAGGAAATCCATGTCTCTCTTCATGGAACGAATAAAATTGTGTAACACCTTGCTATATAACTTCACGATACCTCGGGAAAATTCATAGAAACTGTAACACCTCGTAAAATCGTGTCCAATAATGTTAAGATACGTGTCCTAAACCCTAATAAAGTCAAAAGTTGACTACGATGGACTAAAGTTGACAAACAGTGGAAAGATGTATGTGAATGGACTAAAAGCGTCATTATGCAAAACATGTGCCTCTGAATGACCATTTACGAAATTCGTAATCATTAATAAGCCACACGTTGGATTTACGAAATCGTTTGAGAAATAAATCAAAAGTTTATAAATAAAAGGGCTAAAAGTGTCAACATGTTTAATTATACCTCTGAGTGACCTTTTTAACGAAACAGGAGCTTAACGGCGTTGGATTATACTTCCAAAAATACTTACAACTTAACTCTAGGGACCAATAGTGCTTAGAAAGGAAGTTATTATAAGTTTAAAGGACTAGGGACTGAAATTGACAAGTTCTAAACTTGTTTTACCGGAACAAAGGGTGCTTGCGGACCGCAACTCGCCCCCTGCTCTCTCTCGCGCCACGCGAGACACGTATCTGGGCAGAAACATTTGACAGCTGCATGTTGCAGCCTTGTTCACCACTCAAAACCTTCTTACACTCATGCAATCGAAACTAGGAGCTTGTAGATGGTTTTTTCTAATCAGCTTATGACACTTGTGAGCATCTTGGCACCTCCCCAACACCTGGCTTCGTCTTAGGATGTCAAGAACAAGTATAAATAGGGGCCTTGTGTGCCTTGAATCCTTTCTCATTTCAAAATTCACTCTCTTCTTACTTGCTTTGGCTTTCTTGGAGATTCCTGATCACAAGGAGACTCCCCTAAGTTAAAGTTTTCGAGCTAGGACCTGTTGTAAGTGTCCCTAGCCTCTACTCTTTGGTTTTTAAGCTTTTAAAAGCCAAAAGTCAAAGTTTCGATAAAAGGCTTTGACTTTCGGTTTAGACCTTAACGGTCCAGCCATTGTTCGAGGCGAATATGGCTACGTGATCATAATTAGGTAGGTGTTAATTGTAACACCCCGCGTTTTCGAATGTCAAAGTCAAAGTCAAAGTCCAAGTCAACTTTGACTTCTTTGACTGTTAATGTTTCTTTTTGCTTTTTTTTTGTATTATGTGGAGTAAGTGTTGTCTAAATAAAATGATCGAATGTTTAACCAATGCGACCGATTTACGACTTTGAATAGTAGGAAGTAACAATGCGATAAAGTTAATCAATCAATAATCAAGCTAATCGACTCATCAATCGAACTCGAGACTCGAACTATGCGAAACTGGTGTAGTAATATTTACGTGTGTGTGCCTTATGTGTTACTTGTGCGTGTTTACTTTATGTTATGTGTGGTATTCAAATCGAATCAATCAAAACTCGAAATTCAATCGAACTCAATCAAAACTGACGTCGAATGGCGAAATTACAGATGATTGTATGTTAGATATAGTAGTTGGGACTGAAAGTAATTTGACTAGGGACTCTATCGTATTTGTATCATCGTCCATCGAAATCGAAATATCGAAAATCGTCGCGAAACACTCGAAAAGGGCTGCTGATCGAACGGGAAACCCCCTGATCGAACAGGCTAGCCGATCGAACAGGCTGTTCGATCGGGCAGGCCATTCGATCAGAGGACCTGGCCGATCGGTTGACACTTTCCTCATTTGGGGCCTATAAATAGCCCTGTCATTGTCACTCTTTCTACTTTTGGAAAGCTCTGACGGAACCAGCCTTGTTCTTCACCTTTTCTCAGATTTCTCTCAACTCCGGTAAGTTCTCACTCTAATTCTTGTACGTTTTTTATCATTACACGATTCTACACCTTTCTATCTTTCAAAACTTGATTTCTAACCATGAAATCACCAAGATCTAAGTGTTCTTGGGTGATGTCATCATGGTGTTCTTGAAGAACATCATACTTTGGCCTCATTCAACCATGAATAGCTTATATCTAACCGATTTCCACATAGACAAACTAAAATCTATCATAGATCTAGACATTTCACAGTGTGAAAGATTGAAAGACGGATTTCCGACTTTCTTTCAACTCTTTTACACTCAATGCCTTCAAACCGGTAGAAACGGAGCTTGAGTCAACTCACCAATCATTCTAGTGGATGAGTGGTTCAAGATTCGGATTCTATCTACAAGGTTCACCGACTTCGGGTTAAACATCAAACTACCGTTCCGAACAGTTCACCGGCCGGACTTGGGTGATTCCTGTCCGAACCGGTGAAGCAAGTAAGAACCCACGTTCTATGGTTTAACTCGCTGTCAAAATACCTTGAAATCATAACAAATAATCAAACAGCCAAGTATTGGAAGATAGGCCGACCAGGTCAGGATTGCTGGCCGAACGGCTAGGCTATTCGAACGAACAGCCCAGCCGATCGGACACACCAGCCGATCGACCGGGCCAACCGATCGGCTAGCACATGGTCCCACACTTTTCAAACTTCATGAAGTACGCTATTGACAAAGTGATGTTCGATCGAATATGCTAATCGATTGGTAAACATTACTCTTCAGATCATGAGATACTATGCTTCAGCACTTAATCGATTTTACAACTCGTTCGTAGTATGGAGTGCCACCCAATCGAGCATGCTGTTCGATCGAGCGACATCCAACTGAGGAACCACTATCGAAGTGTATAACCGATCGGATAAGCCGGCCGATCGAACAGACCGTTCGATCGATCGACCTGAAAGGGTAAGAACACTTCAGTGTTCTCAAATGCTACAATGAAAACTTCAAAAGTTCAAACCATCATACACAAACACATCAGAGGAAGAAATAATCCACTCGGATGGTCCAGCCGATCGAGCCTACCGGCCGATCGAACAGGACTGTTCAAACGAACTTTCAAACCAAACGAATAGCCCGTTTGATCGAACATGTTGTTCGATCGACTAGGCTATTCGATCCATTTACACCTGTTTGCATTTCCGCGTTACTTATCATTATGCTATCGAACTATTCAGGCTAACCCTACTCTCAGCGCTCCCTTCAATCCATAATCAATCACTGTGAGTATACTCGAATCCCTTTTTGCTTTAAGCACTTTTGGGTGTTACATACGTTACTTATCAAAATCACAATCGAACACACTATTCAAACTATTTGAACGCTAACCGATTGCATGTATTACGTGACTAAATGTATGCTTGTTGTTATGTTTACACGTGGAATGCTGTCTACCTGCCTTAGCAACGTAGTACTATAGTTTGGACTCAGCACCCGTTCTCACGGGGGTTGTTAAGGACAATTACTTGCATGGATTACGGTGGTAATCATGTATTGCGATCTGTCTCGGACAGTCAACCCGCAGTCGTTGGTATCGATAGATCCATGTCGATAATTAACATGCATCATTTCCCTCTGTGTACGTGCTGGTTATGCGTAAATTATTCGAACCCTATATGCTATTATCAAACTTGTATGCTCACCTTTACATTATGTATTGACTTTATTTTAACGTATGTGACAGGTATTTAGGTTGCTTACTTGCTCCTCCTGCTGTGAAATAGAGGCTAGGAAAGAGTCTAGAAACCAAGACAATTTATATTTATGTATTTAAATCTGAGTTGTCGGAACATGTTTTGTTTGAAGAATATCTATGTCTGTAATAACTAAATTTATCTTATGGGTCACGGTATGGGACGTGATATTTAAACTATTCGGTAATAATCGTTGTTATGGAATTTCTTTGAACAATCTGTTTCGCTCAGTGCCATGCCCCGATGATTCCGCCATCGGTTGGGGTGTGACATTAAAATCCCTCAAAAGGGCACCTCCTAATTACCACATTTACTTGGTCAATTGTCGGGTCAAAGTTATTAACATAAAAAGTCAAACGGGTCAGTTTTCATAAAAAATCATAACTAATAATGTAGATGTTACAAAATGAGTTTTATCACTTTAATAACTTGGTAAATATTGTTAGAACATGTATAAACATGTTCAACCCGACAATTCCAGGTTTAAGGTCGATTCGCAAACGAAAGTCGCAAAAGCTTGACTTTTGCTTTGACTTTCAGTTCTGATCTGAATTAGCATAGTTTCCTTATGTTTTAAGGTTCCTTTGTGACCATATTATGTTATAGTATAACCCTCTGAGGTTATATTACATGGTCACATAGTAATCTGAGTTCATTTACTTGATTCTTTTATTATGCTTAATATTGACTAATATGCCCTTTTGTATAAAAATAAGGTTTTAAGTATTAATGAGCATGCAAATGAAACATGTACTGATTAGTAAACATGTTTAGCATATTATGACATTAACATTCTGGTCATAAACTAAGTTTACATAATTATTCGTAAAACATGCTTTTAAAAGGACTAAAATGCCCTTTTGCATGCAAATTAAGTTTTAAACATAATTTTGACATAAAACTCATTACCTACTGTTGTGATAACATATTTAGGAATTATTGGGATGTTAAGTCAGATTATATACTGACTTTAACTTCAAGTTCTTGTACAAAGTTTTAAATGACAATAATACCCTTTTTGCATTTAAAATAGGTTTTAAACATAATAAACATGCAAAACCTTTTTGCTACTAATATGTTATGAAAAATAAAAATATTTCGACCATTCAAAGCTGGTCATAATATCACAATTACATAAACATCAAAATTATCGTCATTTACCGACATTTACGCTAATTAGGTGCATAGTATGGTTTTAAACCACATTTAGCACCCAAGACTTGTTACCTACTGATTTTATAAACCATTTCAAATTTTTTTACAGTAGGTACAAGTCATGAACTCAGAATCCCAAATAAGTCCTTAAAACTATGTGTGAAATGACCAAAATGCCCCTACGGTGCATAGTTTGGCCATAAATTATAAACCACACATATGTTTGATATCCTACTGTTAATATAACATAAATTAAATATTTTTACAGAATGTTTATGACCTTGACATCAGATTACTTGCAAGCTCATTTTATAAATCATAAAATTACCAAAATGCCCTTACGGGGCTTAATTTGATTTTAAAATCTATATGGGCATACATGTTCATATCCTACTGTTATCATAACATATTTTAAGCATAATAACATATGGAACTTGTATATGACTCATCCGGTTACCCGTTAATGCAGAATGTTGGGTCTAAATAACATTCCATTCCGGTCATCGCTTAATCTAGCGTATTATACCGTAAATCGTTCTTTAAACTAACCGGTCTAAGTCTATGACTTAAATAAGACCCGTTAGCATTCTAATAGGTTAATATAACCTTCATTCCAGACTAGGAAGCCCGAGTAAAAGCTACCTTCGCGAGTCTAAGTAAATTATACGGCTGAGTAGTTAACTCTTGCTTTAAAATCAAAGTTATAACTCAGGTAAATACTTTTAACTTATTTTCTCTTATATGGGCTTGGGATACGGTAAATTATTACCGCTTAGTCGGGTATGGGATCACTTGGTCGGATTGTGACTAACAAATCCGCATAACCCGTTTTAATCCATATTGTTTGATAACATAAACATTGGGGGTTAATGTGACCGTGTCCTGGATATCCTCGGCTCATTTAATTGCAAATGGCCACGACCTAAGCACGGGGTGTAGGCATACACATGACAGATGCATATGCTAAGAATATACCCACAAGGTTGGGGATAACTCCTTTGTGGGTTTATAAAAGTGGTGTGTCGGTTAATCATGTCTCGGTTTCTATACTGGGCCCCATATGTATGACAAACATGTAAAACTGTATACAAGATTAAAATTTTAATTGTTCCAAGTTATAAAAGATTTTCATGCCTTGTGCACCTAAACCAATTTTCGAAACATTTTTCAAATGTGTCAGTTAATTGTATTTACCAGTGTAAACTGACGTATTTTCAAAAGACTAAGTGACAGGTACTACACGCAATTAGGCTAGGAGCTACTTGGTGTCTAATAGAGGATCTTGCAAGTCCTTAAGATACCTTAAAGTCTGATAAACATCGTTTTGTATTTTATTTAAGATCCGCCTGTGGATCCATTTCTACAATCGTCTGTATAATTATTATTTTTGAACTTTGAACATTCGACTTGTAATGGTAATTTCCTTCCAAGCCTTCCGCTGTGCTATAACTGTGTTTAATTGTCTATGATGATATCAACTACGTCACTATGCTCCCCACCGGGTTATGTGGAAATATCGGGGTGTGACATTGGTGTCTAATAGAGGATCTTGCAAGTCCTTAAGATACCTTAAAGTCTGATAAACATCGTTTTGTATTTTATTTAAGATCCGCCTGTGGATCCATTTCTACAACAGTCTGTATAATTATTATTTTTGTACTTTGAACATTCGGTTTGTAAAGTAATTTCCTTCCAAGCCTTCCGCTGTGCTATAACTGTGTTTAATTGTCTATGATGACATCAACTACGTCACGATACTCCCCACCGGGCCCACCAGGTTATGTGGAAATATTGGGGTGTGACTGAATCAATCCCGACTCATTCTAGCAGAACTTTTTAAATATTTAACCCGTGAATCACAGTAGTGCCATATGCAATTTGACGAAGTGAAGATGTGCATTTTTGTAATATAGTAAAACCCCTTATCCATCTAGCATCATATCGTAATGGGAAAAACTCATCACAATTAGCCAAATCATTGGTAATACATAGGAACAATCGCCGACTCATTCGAAATCAACACCTAACTTGTTCTCCCGTTTAATCAAAATAGTCACCCACCAAAGGAACATGTGCACCTTTAATAACGTTTGAAATATAAATTTTACAAATTTTAGTGAACACTCTTAAAATTAAGTAACATAATATATTATCACGTTAACATAAAAGTTTACAGCGTTTTCCTCAGATGATGATGAACCCATGGCTACGAAATTTTAACAAGATACAAAATAAAATTTGGAGGAGAGGATTGTATACGGAGAAGGTTAAGAGTTTTTTGTATAATAAGTGTGGGTATATATAGGTTTAAAATTAAAAAATGATTTTTTTATAAACTAGCCGTTTGCCAACGGTTGGGATATTCTGAATCTGAAAATCCACAAACTCATTGTCACAGAGGACGGGGGATTTCTCGTAGGCAACGGTATTGAATTGGGGGGTAGGGTGAGGGGGGGGGGGTTATGTTCCCCGTTAGGGTTCATGCCACCTCAGCCCTCCCTGAACCTTCCCCGCATACTAGGCCCGACAAAGCAAACCCTTATACCTAGTTTTGGGTTGATATGGGCCATTTTTATTTTAAGCATATTGGGTTATATTGGGCAATTAAAAGTTCATGAATGGGTTAGCATGGGTTGAATTTTAGAGGAAAGAAAAATTCCACGGGTCAGAATGGGTCGTAGAATGATTTGCTTACGGGTCAAGATGGGTGGTGGAAAAATAGCTTACTGGTTTAAATCAAGACGGCACCGCCTATTTTAGTCACCACCGCAACGATCCCCACCACCGTAACCATCACCAACCTTACCCACCACCATAACCAGACACCAACCATCACTGCCATGACAACATCAGTCAACAACCATTAAACACCACAACAACCACTGTACTCACCGTTGTTGTGTACAGCTCTGCCTACCGCCTTGTAGTCGCCCTGTCTACGACTATCGTTCACGCCTCCGTCATCCAACGTCATTCACACCTCTGTCTAACACCATCGTCCACATCTTTGATTCGCTAAATAGAAACCTTTGATACGTTAAAGTGAAGGTAAGAAACCTCTGATCTGAAAATGAAAACTCTTTCTTCTGAGTTTAGAGGAGAATTGAGTAAAGAGAGTAACATTTTTTTAACAGTAGAGAGGGGAACAATTTTTTTAACATAGAAACAAGGGTTTGTTGTTGATTGAAACCATTTGATTTTATCTATATATTATTAAAATATTCAATATGCATTTGTGGTAGATAACTAGAATTATTATTCTGACCATATCCGACCCGAAATCTGTTCTAACCCGAACTCGTTACAACCCGAACCCGTTTTGACTCGAATTCTTTTCAACCCGACCCAAAATAATCCTTTTTTATTGACCCAAACCCATTTTAACCCATGACCTGACCCGATCTAACCCGTCCGTTTTGCCAGTTGTAATCCATACCCATGGTCTTAGTACAACAACGGACATCATCTTCCTATACTAATAAACAAAAATCTTTTTGTACACGTGTCACTCTCTGGTGCCTCCTCACTTTTAATAATAATATTACATATTAATTTTTTATACACAAAATATAATATAATATAATATATATTTCAAATATAATTTATAATTATTTATAACTAATATAAATGTATATCAAATAACTTTTCATATTCCGGATATGGTTAAATGCATTTTACATGGGTTGTTTTTTTATTTTACATCATTTTGGATTAAGAGAAAACCGTGAGTTTTATTTTGAATATTTAAATGTCGATTACTAATTACAGAGATTGTTGCAGACACTCAAAATTAAAGTTAAAAAACTTTAGTCCTATTTTTTAAACGTATACTTTATTGCCCCATTGAGTTGTGAGAACTTAGTGAACTCCGACTTTTTATGCGAGTTTTAATTTGTATATTTAAACGTGGACTACTAATTAAAGAGGTTGTTGTAGACACTCAAAATTTTAGTTTAAAAAACTTTAATCCTATTTTTTAAACGTATACTTTCTTACCCCATTGAGTTGTAAGAACTTAAAGAACTCCGACTTTGCATGCGAGTTTTAATTTGAATATTTAAATGCTGACTACTAATTAAAGAAGTTGTTGTAGACGCTCAAAATTATAGTTTAAAAAACTTTAATCCTATTTTTTTTAAACATATTGATGTGCGTGAAGTGTGTTATATTTTATATGTATATTTAAGCCCTTTTTACACTTTTAGCCAAGTTTTAAATTTATAAAACACGATATTCACTAACACTAAACACACATATGGGCAAGTGCACCCATCGTGGACGTAGTATAGTTTTGGTAAGATACCGAGGTCGTCCAAGGACACAAGAGCTTTTAATACCGGTTTATCCTCAACGTCTAATCAAATCAAAAAGTGAGAAAACAAATGTTTTAAACTAAGAAAAATAAAAACTAACTAAATGCTGAAAAATAAAATAAAATAAAAACAGATAGACAAGATGAATCACTTGGATCCGACACGTGTGTTAGTATAACCTTTGATTATTTTCGCACTTTTGCACTTGTTTAAGAGATTATCTTAGTTATTGTAGTAGGCCCCTCTTTTGAAGGCGACGTTACCCTCAACCCAGTAGTTTGAGTCAGCAATGATACAATCCTAAAGGGTCGGATTATTGAAAGATAATGAATTAAGTTATTAATGCAAATTGTGGTAGGCCCCGCTTTCGGCGGTGACGTTACCCTCGGCTAAGTAGTCTGAGTCAGCAGGGATACAGTCCTAAATAGCCGGGTTATAGTATTAATAGTAGTTAACTTATGAGGGGGTCAAAGAGTTTGGATCCCCGCCATCCAATACCTATGGACATTGAAGGAGATCCTACTAAATTTGACCCAGGTCCCAAGCAGGACCTCTAAACGCTGAACAAGGGCAAGACCCTTACCAAACCGTTCCCTTAACCCCCGACCAGGTAGCCAACATACCTCCATATAGACCGTGGAGATATGAATGGTGAAAATCTTTTATTTTATATAGACAGTAAAATAACGCCAAGACACCACGGACAAACGATAAGGAAAGATCACCTTCAACATAAGTAACTAGTTATTAAAGTCATTAATACAAAACCAAATAAAAAGTGCAAAAGATTAAAAATAAAAAGTATTATACTAAACACTTGTCTTCACCAAGTGATGTAAGAGACTTAGGCAAACATGGCCTTGATTGTCAAGAACTCTTACGATCAATCTTGGATCCCGAGACGACTCACACACTCTATGATGGACAATGGATGATGGTGGTGGATGATGGTGTTATGGTGGTGGTGGGTGGTGGATGAAGTGTGAGAGAGGTGGTGTGCCAAGGGATGAGATGAAATGAAACCAAGCACCCCTATTTATAGGCTGAACAGAAGGCTGGGCACGGCCCCGTGTCCGCTGGACACGCCCCCGTGCCCGTCTGACACTCTCTCTCTTCATTAATTGTAATTCGCAATTACAATTAATGCGCCTGCTGTACTTTCACCACGCCCCCGTGCCCGCTGGACACGGCCCCGTGGTGGGCAATGGAAGCTTCTACTAGTTTGTCTTTTCTGCTGCTTCTTGGGCACGGCCCCGTGTTCGCTTGACACGGGGCGTGTTCAGTCTTCTGTTTTCTCTTCTTTGCCTTGAGGGGGTGCGGTTGAGGGTCCGGGCAGTCTATTTTTATTCCTTTTCTTGTATTTATGCTAGAATTAGTTGTCTTTTTGCTTCTTTTGTGATTTTGAGCTCATTTCATCCTGAAAATACAAAAGAAAGACAAAAACACTCTTTTTCCAACATTAGCACTTAAAAAGGGTTAGTTTTATGCCTTAATTGATGTGATTTATATGTTGCATTTTACACACATCAAATACCCCACACTTGAACTTTTGCTTGTCCTCAAGCAAAACTCTTTAAATGTGGCTTACACTCCCAAATGGAATAGGTAGAAGAGAAAGTTTTTAGCTTGTCCTAGAGTGTCGGGAATCCAAGGTCCTTGTAAGTTTTATTTTTATTTATTTACAATCCTATTCGTTATGATTTATTTTGAACGTTTCATAAGATAAATTACTTATTCGGGCATAGCATGCCTTATTAAAATTCCATTTATATACAAGTTCACATACCTCGCGGGGGATCACTCAACACTCGGCCGAAGGTGTAGATTTTTTTAGTGAATCACTCGTGAGCGGCATGGAACTTACGCCTTCCATAGGCTTGCCAAGCAATCAATCCTCCTCCTTTTTAACTTTTTACCTTTGTAAATATCAAGAGGACTTTAGGGGTGAAGGGTTAGGCTTGGGTTAAAGGTGGTCGGTTGGGTTAGTTAGAAAAAAAAGCGAAAATCGTAAAAAGCGTCGGTTTCCGTGACATACCTTGTTTTTAGTGACTTTTTATTTTGAAGTATTTCTCCAAACAAGCTTTTATATAGCTTTTGTTTGTTTTTTACTTCATCATTGTTTTTTTTTTCTTTTTTTTTTTTCATCACATAAAAAGGCGAGTTTACGAAAAACCGAGCTTGTTACTAAAATAAAAGGTGAAAAATAAAAAGGGTTTTTTTTTTTTTGGTGGGTAAAAAGTGTTTTGGGGTAATGAAATGAAAGGTTTAGGCTCAAAGGGGCTATCTAGGGGGATTTTGGGTAAGTGGTAAAAAAAATGAAAAATAATGGTTTAGAAAAAAAATATGGTTAGTCCTAATGCCTCCATCACTTACTTACTTGGGTTTAAGTTGGTAAGGACCAGGAATGTATCGTCGTGGCAAGTTCTAGAGTTGTAAGAACCAAGCGGCTATTCACACAAGAAACGAAAAATGAGCATTTAGTCTAAATATGTATATTTTTATGCTCAATAAAGGCTCAAAACTCACTTTTGTGGGAATGGGTTTTTAATGTGATCAAGTATATATAATCGAATTTTTAACTAGACTTGTTATGCCGTTTCGTAATTTTCTTATGTTGGTTCTTTGTTATCACGACGCTATCGGTTGTAAATTTGTAAAAATATAACCTTTTTAGAACTTGTTATTCACAAATTAAACTAAGACAAGTAAATGAAAAAAATGAAAAAGTTTTTGAAAAAAAAAATTTGGGGTATTTAGCGGTTTCAATAGAGTTTTGTGTAAGGCTTGTATTTAGGATTTGCAAAATTCAAGGTTTTAGCATCCCCCCACACTTAAATTACACATTGTCCTCAATGTGTCCAAAAATAAGGTTTTTGGTTGATTAGAATGTGTAAAAGTAGGTTAAAAAGCAAAGATTTATGTTACTGGCATCCTGGACACGGCCCCGTGGTGACCGGGCACGGCCCCGTGGTCAAGTGCCAGTAACAAAAATTAAAGAATTAAGACAGAAGCCTGGACACGGGGGCGTGTCCGCTGAACACGGCCCGTGTCCAGTTACCTGAACTGGGTGATTTTCTGCAGGTGGCTCAGCACGGGGTCGTGTTGGTTGGGCACGGCCCGTGTTGAGCCTTCTGTGATGGAGATTTGTGTCGGGTTGTTCTGTTCTTCGTGCATGGGTCCATTTTTCTCGTTCCCCTTTTCATCCATTACCACCATGAGTGTGTTTTATTCGCAAAACAACCATCAATCTTAAAAACCATCATATCATTGCAAACATAGAGAGACATTACATAAAGTTAGCCAAATAACTAGGGGATACATGAGGTTATCATAAGGGTTCTACTTATTTAGGAAAATTTCGGGAATAGCTTCCCGATGTAGTAACACTCTCTAGCCGACGGCTCCTCGGTTGTCGTTCAAAGCCATTCTTCTATCTCCCTTGGGAGGTAGAAGGTAGCTTCATTCTCTTCGGTGTCTTGAGGAGGAATGCTCACCGGGACTCCTTGCACCACCCTTGGTTGAGGCATTTGGTGCATGGTGTGCCATTCGGCCGGAATGATGACCTCGGGTACTACATTCCACGCTCTTTGGGTTATTACTGGAACCAAAGGCGGGGAAGCGAGAAGGTTTAACCTCTGGTGCAGGAGGTTTACTTCTTGTAGACAGCCCTCTAACCCTACCGTCAGATGATTAATACGGTCCACTAATGCTTCTTCCACTCCCGTCATTTCGTCTATGGCTTCCCTCAAAGCGTAAACGTAGTTTACTAGAGAATCTTCTGCCGTGGACGACCTTCTTCCATTTCGGTTATTTCTCGAAGATGATCCGCTATTTCTGCTGGCCATTTTCTGTGAAAGAAGCCGAAGATAACTAAACTTTTGTAGAACAGTACCTCGAACACGGCCCCGTGCTCAGTGAGCACGGCCCCGTGTTCAGCTGTCTACAGGATTTTTGTCTAACGATTCTAGGTTTTTAAATTATTTTAACATTCTCTTACCGTGTTCTAAGCTTAGATAATTTAAAACAAAGTTATAGAACTAACTTTAAACAAGAATCCGCAGTCAAAAATCCTACAAACCTTACATAGAAGATTGGAATCATGGAGTTTCCAAGCTTCCATGGAGGGGATGTTTGAAAAATTTTTGGAAGAAGGAGAAATGAACAAAAGTGGAAAAGACAAGATGGTCCTTGGGAACCTTCTTTTAGCACTTACCTAGGATGGTATATGTGAAGATCCCAGGAATCTCTGCTTAGTGAAGTGGTCAAAAATGAGCAGGAATCAGGCTGCATTTAAAGAAAACGACAGCACACTGGACACGCCCCGTGTTCGCTGGACACGGCCCCGTGTGCAGAGAAAATCCTGACACATTTTGTCCGTATTCTGACAAAATCAGCAGAGAATCTTCTGAGTGAACACGGGGGCGTGTTGACCGGGCACGGCCCCGTGTCGGTAGGCTGTTTCATGGAGTTTGTTGCTACTAAGGAGTTTATTTATATCGGGTGGTTCTTGATTTGTTGGAACAACCCCAAAGTGCCTAAGATACCTTAATTGTCTTATACTAAGGCGAGAACGCAAGAGGTTATCGGTGAGGGTAATTCCTATTTTCATTCTAGGTGGACAAGTCCAACCCTTTTCCGGGCTCTCGTTAAAGAAGGTGTATGCCGAATCGCTCAGGTCTATGTATGCATCGAACGAAGTCGATGGGGAGTCCTTCACGGCACAATCGACACAGGGACGACTATCGTCCAAGTCTTTTCTAGGTATGAAGGTATTTTCGGGAGCAACGAGGTTGTCGGAATGCGGTTCCAACATTTCCTCATGGTCATCATCTTGGGATGGATCTATAAAATCCTTCCTAAGTTCTTTTGACCAATTGAGAATTAGCTCTTCTAGTTGAAATAACTCGTCAAGGAGCATTTCTCCTAGAATATCTGGCTGGGCGCATTCGAGGGAGAGATAGTGCTTATTTTTACTTTCGCCCCTCTTAAGGTTACAAGGAATCGGTGGGTCTATATAGTGGGGCCTATAATTGAGAAAATAACATTTTAATTCCTCATGTTCGCCTCCACATAATCGACACCAGATACCATAAGAGTGCCGAAAGTAAAAAGAATTACTATCACTCATGTTTGTGTCAGAAATTACCAACCGCCGGGATCTAACGGTTCTGTTTTCAGTAAGAGAATCTTGGGCACGGGGGCGTGTTGAGTGGACGCGGCCCCGTGTTCAGCTTACTGTCTGACTTAAAACAGGATTGCCAGTTCCAATGATTGAGCACGGGGGCGTGTTCAGCAGGCACGGCCCCGTGGTGAGTTCTGCAGAAGCTGAAAATCTACGAAAAATCCTAAAAATTAAAGAAAAAAATAAAAATATGATTAGGCCGTTGATTCCTAACTTTCTTAAAATCCTTGTGTCCCCGGCAACGGCGCCAAAAACTTGATGTGCATGAAGTGTGTTATATTTTAGATGTATATTTAAGCCCTTTTTACACTTTTAGCCAAGTTTTAAATTTATAAAACACGATATTCACTAACACTAAACACACATATGGGCAAGTGCACCCATCGTGGACGTAGTATAGTGTTGGTAAGATACCGAGGTCGTCCAAGGACACAAGAGCTTTTAATACCGGTTTATCCTCAACGTCTAATCAAATCAAAAAGTGAGAAAAAAAATGTTTTAAACTAAGAAAAATAAAAACTAACTAAATGCTGAAAAATAAATAAAATAAAAACAGATAGACAAGATGAATCACTTGGATCCGACACGTGTGTTAGTATAACCTTTGATTATTTTCGCACTTTTGCACTTGTTTAAGAGATTATCTTAGTTATTGTAGTAGGCCCCTCTTTTGAAGGCGACGTTACCCTCAACCCAGTAGTTTGAGTCAGCAAGGATACAATCCTAAAGGGTCGGATTATTGAAAGATAATGAATTAAGTTATTAATGCAAATTGTGGTAGGCCCCGCTTTCGGCGGTGACGTTACCCTCGGCTAAGTAGTCTGAGTCAGCAGGGATACAGTCCTAAATAGCCGGGTTATAGTATTAATAGTAGTTAACTTATGAGGGGGTCAAAGAGTTTGGATCCCCGCCATCCAATACCTATGGGCATTGAAGGAGATCCTACTAAATTTGACCCAGGTCCCAAGCAGGACCTCTAAACACTGAACAAGGGCAAGACCCTTACCAAACCGTTCCCTTAACCCCGACCAGGTAGCCAACATACCTCCATATAGACCGTGGAGATATGAATGGTGAAAATCTTTTATTTTATATAGACAGTAAAATAACGCCAAGACACCACGGACAAACGATAAGGAAAGATCACCTCCAACATAAGTAACTAGTTATTAAAGTCATTAATACAAAACCAAATAAAAAGTGCAAAAGATTAAAAATAAAAAGTATTATACTAAACACTTGTCTTCACCAAGTGATGTAAGAGACTTAGGCAAACATGGCCTTGATTGTCAAGAACTTTTACGATCAATCTTGGATCCCGAGACGACTCACACACTCTATGATGGACAATGGATGATGGTGGTGGATGATGGTGTTATGGTGGTGGTGGGTGGTGGATGAAGTGTGAGAGAGGTGGTGTGCCAAGGGATGAGATGAAATGAAACCAAGCACCCCTATTTATAGGCTGAACAGAAGGCTGGGCACGGCCCCGTGTCCGCTGGACACGCCCCCGTGCCCGTCTGACACTCTCTCTCTTCATTAATTGTAATTCGCAATTACAATTAATGCGCCTGCTGTACTTTCACCACGCCCCCGTGCCCGCTGGACACGGCACGTGGTGGGCAATGGAAGCTTCTACTAGTTTGTCTTTTCTGCTGCTTCTTGGGCACGGCCCCGTGTTCGCTGGACACGAGGCGTGTTCAGTCTTCTGTTTTCTCTTCTTCGCCTTGGGGGGGTGCGGTTGAGGGTCCGGGCAGTCTATTTTTATTCCTTTTCTTGTATTTATGCTAGAATTAGTTGTCTTTTTGCTTCTTTTGTGATTTTGAGCTCATTTCATCCTGAAAATACAAAAGAAAGACAAAAACACTCTTTTTCCAACATTAGCACTTAAAAAGGGTTAGTTTTATGCCTTAATTGATGTGATTTATATGTTGCATTTTACACACATCATATATACTTTATTTGTAGTATGATTCCTATACTAATAAATGAAAATCTTTTTGTAGACGTGTCACTCTCTGATGCCTCCTTCCTTTTAATAATAGTATTATATATTAATTTTATACACAAAATATAATATAATATTAATTAATATAGTTAGAGATAAACGTCTAAATTCAAATTTAATTAATAATTATCTATAACAAATATAAATGTATCAAATAATATAATAAGTATAATATTATTTAATATAGTTAGAGATCAAACGTATAATTTCAAATTTAATCAGTAGTAAATTACTTTTTAAGTCCCTATGTTTTATTGATTTTAACCACTTGAATCTAAAATCAAAAAGTTTAACACCTTGAGTCTCTAACCGCTCATTCACACCCTCTGTAAACATTCAAAAAACCTTTTGTAAGGTTGAGTTCTCCAAGTTCTCAAAACTCGTAGAAGTTTTCATTTTACCCTAACCATATATATTTGTTAAGATAAAATATATTATTTGGATATAAACAATAGTTATTAATAAAGTATCAAATCATATGTACAAGTAACGAAAATATAACTGTTCTTTTATTTTACTAATTTATCTAAATAAGTCATTTCATTAATAAGGATTATATACAAGTTTATAATTTACATTTTTCGTCATTAAACCCGTGTAATACACGGGGTTGTAAGCTAGTTTGTTATAATTTACATTTTTCGTCATTAAACCCGTGTAATACATGGGGTTGTAAGCTAGTTTGTAAAAGTAAAAAAATACTCAAAATAGACATATTAGACTAGAATTGTAACCCGAATATAGACATCATAAATCACCAAATTTCAAATTATTTAAACATTTCAAGTAAAGGGCCAATCAGATCGTTTTTACATTATCACACGACGGCTAAGCTGGATAAGTTTGAAACCAAAAAAAAAAAAAAAAAAAAAAAAAAATGGTTCAAGTACTCTGAAGACCAAATTAGGGCCAACCACATGGAGAAAGATCGATAAATTAGCCAACGCAACAACAACTTTATCGCTCAACATTAAAAATTAAGGTTTTTGAGATTAAAAAATGTGTGATTTGAAGACGTAAAGAGTTCAACTTTCGAATTGATAATCTTGAAGCTTTAAGATAAGATGACAAGAAATAATTACTTCATATGATCTACCGCAATGTAACCACCTTTCAAAGTGGAGGTCATGAGTTTGAGTTTTGTCTGGAGCAAAATTGCTCTGGGTTGAACTAGGGTATCTACTGTAATGGGCCTTCAGGTGGTGAATTTCCTCTGAAATTGTGGCGGGCTGGGTGACTAGCGTCGTCTGCGTTCATGGGTGTAGGTGACCTTTTGCTCTGGGTATTTACGGTTTAATACCCACTTTTCTGGCTCAGTTGTTGAGACCTTCGCCGCTTTTGTTGGACGCAATTCTTCGGTTGACATCACTTCCTTCTTGGCATAGATGATTGCCACTCCCGTCTTGGTTGGGAACCCTATCGCTGAATGGGGGGTGGAAGTCACCATGTTCAGCTCGCCTTGGGTTTCCCTCCCAATCAACACATCATGCCTCGATTTGACAGGCATCACCATGAAATTTACGCTTGTTGTTCTTGAATGCTTCCCGTCAGAGAGCGTGACGGGGAAGCTGATCTGACAAAGTGGGAAAACCATCTCGTTGCAAAATCCGGACAAAGGATAATCAACTGGCTCGAGTCTTGCTTTGTCCTCTTCATCAAACTGATTAAAGCATTGTTCATAGATGATGTCAGCCGTACTTCCCGGATCAATGAATACGTACTCCGTTTCATAGTGGCCGATAATGCCGGTAATGACGACGGGTCGTGTGGCGCGAGGACCGTCGCGCACTACCGGGAAAATGACATGCTGCTCTTGCCATGAAGGCTCGTACGGGCGCTTGCCTTTCTCTTTTGCACTGTATCTTGGTCCGTTGACCATGTGGGTCTCTAAGCGTCGGACCTTCTTGTGATTTCCCTCATCGTGGCGATGGAGCTGACGAGTTTCTTTGCGTACGTTCTTCACCAAGTGACTTAGCTTTCCGCTTTTTAGCGCTTTCTCAATTTCTTGGCGCAGACTATAGCAGTCATCGGTCAGGTGCCCTGAGTCTTTATGGAAGTCACAGTACAAGTTGGGGTCTTGCCCCTTCTTGTTTGTCATAGGTCTGGGAGCCTTGAAATCATATATGGTTCTCCGTCATTAACACCTCTTTTGGCGTTTTGATGAGCGGGGTCTAGTGCTTATCACGATTATCATCTTTGACTGCTTTCCTGTAACCGATTCTGTCGATTGTTTCACGCGCGTCTTCTCTATAGCGCGGCCTTTCATCGTGGCCTCTTGATCTCCCAGATTTTCAATCGCTGCCCTTGTATTTGTTGCGCTTGTTGTTGTCGCGCGTGTTTCCTCTGGAGAATCGATCTTCAGCATAATGATTCTTGTTCCCAGCGAGAGATTCCTCTGTTTGCGCAACGATTTTTGCGGCTTCCATGAGTTTATCCCATTCTTTTGGCATTCCGTCTTTGCCCGTGATAGTTCTGATGAGACTATCACAGCGAATGGCTTTCTTGAAGTGACAACGCATCAGTTGTTCGCTTACGCTGCCTATCTCCAAACATTCTTTGTTGAATCGGGTGATAAAATCTTCCAGACCTTCACCATCTCTTCGCCAGATGTCTTCTACTTCAGCTGTGTCGCGCTGGTAGCGTCGTTGTTGGCTAAAGTAGCTCAAAAACTGTGTCTTGAAATCTACCCATGATTTAATCTTCCCTGGTGGAAGGCTGTCAAACCAGGCGCGAGCAGCCCCGGTAAGGGTTTGAATAAACAAGTGACACCACATAGGCATGTTCCAACCTCCCATGCAACCTACGCTAGTGAAAGTTCTGACGTGATCATCCGGATCAGTCAATCCGTTGAACTTCCCGACAGTCGGAGGTAACTTTTCTCTTGAAAGCGGCGCGAGTGCGATTTTTGGGATGAACTTTGAATGCTCCGCAGCTTCCGCTGGCCTGTAGGCCAGGCGGAAATCTCTTTCAGCTTCTTCTGTGTACCCGACATGCTGTCGTGGTTTGAAGTAATCATGGTTCCTCTGCAAGCGGTTGAAGACTGACGAGCCCTCGTCATCTTCCCAAGTTGGATCATTCGGGTCTGTCTCCTCCCATTCGTTGTTCATGTTGCGCGGCGTGAGCCGGCTATGAACAGGACCTCTTTGAAGGTTTGATGGATAGTCATAGTAACTTTCCGTTTCTCCCCTTGTGTCGCGCGTGTCGTGTACGCTTAGACGCCTGGTAGGGGGTGGTCTGTTGATTCTGCCTTGAAGATTTGACGGTGGGGGCATCTGGCGTGCCCCCTGACTTTGAGGAGTGACCAAGGATGGTTCTGCCGTCAAGACTGCTTGCTGCGCAATCAGAGATCGGTATGCTGCGTTGATTGTGGCGATATTTTTGGCGTACCATGAGGCTGGAGTTTCGCCTTCTGGTAGCCCTAGCAATGCCGAAACATTCTGAGGTGGTGCTGGGTTTGAAGGTCCCTCGCCGTTGTTTCCTGGGGTGACCGTCTGAGTGATGCGGGTGATGCTCCCGCGCGGGCCCCCAGTATTGGTTACTTCGACCTCACCAATTTCTTCGATTTGCTGGGCTTGGATATTTTGGATTCCTTCGCCCAGCGCCGCATTAGAGTTGGCTCCGAAGCCAAACTCGTGAATGATTCCTTGACCAGTCATGATCGAAGGACGAAAGATGTCAAAAACTCAGAAAAAAGAAGATGCAGATGGTTGTAGAAAAAACCGGTGGGCGCCAATGAAGAAACACTGAACTAATTAGGCAACTAATCAGTTTGGTTTATGTTTCTACCATAGTGGTTAATTTTCTAATGAATTATCTGAGCTCCGACTTGATGTTTAACCCTGCAAAACAGAACACCGTCACTCGTCAAGAGGGGAATGTGGGGGTTTCCCTCTTAACCGAGCTCCGGCGTGAGAATAAGCGACTGCTTGTGGAGGATAATTAAGTGTTAAGAGTGAGAGTAGAGGGAATAGAATGTTTAACCTGTGGAGTGAGGTCTCTATTTATAGCCGGAGAGGTGTAAGAGGATATGGGCTGATGGGCCTTGGGCCGGTAATTGACAACATAATGGATATGCTCTTTGTCTCACTGGAGTCGACCGTTTAGTGGCTTCTAGAAGCTCTCCGACGCTGGCGCGCCTTGATTGGAGCCACGTGTCATTATTGTCGGCCCTGTCGTCCTTCTGCCATCAGCAGACAAGTGGAGATCGTGGGACAGATGTCTCCGTCCTCTGATTGGTGCCACGTAGGCGTCCTTAAGTACTTCTCGTCAGACGATCGTGGCGCACGATTGAACAGAGCCTGCTGGATGTTCATTGGCTCTTTTTCTCTGCCACTTGTACCTTGTGTACTACCTGGAGCAGCTTTGCGCTGCTTCCTTGTGTGATTCTTGCTGAGCACGTAACTGACCTGCGCGGGGTTTGGGATGACTGTGTGCTCCTTCAGTATGCTAAGTGCTATTATCGGAGCTTCTCGTCGGCTAACCCTCGCGCGTCGTAGAGCAGGAGATGGTGTAACTCGCGCAAGGCTCGTGGTAGGAAGTTTATTGAATAAGGAGTATGGTTCCTCGCGCAACCTTGATGGAGGTTTACGCGGCGTTTTTGGGACCATACCCCTTCATGCTTCGATTGGTTTTTCAACAAATTTGGTTGGTTTATCCACAAAATGCAATCGTTATTCACTAATACTAGACTAGCTTACACAACATTCTTGAGAAATTCATTAAAAATCTAGCCGACAGACTAGTTATGTTATTTGTTTATTTATCATTTTCAATTGTTTAAATATTTTGTTACATAAAGTATAACTAGTATTTGGGACCCACGCTTTGCGACGGGACCTTTAAACTTAACAAAAAGTAGATGTAAAAACGTTGAACCACGTACACGTATTTAGACCAAAACGTAAAACATAGAAAAAATAACTAAGTCGACTTAGGACTCGCATGTTGCGACGGGTCTGTTAAATCATAAGTACGTTTAACCACACTTACGTGTTGCAGCTTATATCGAGTCTAAGCGAAGAAAAGGAAAATCACAAAAATAGCATGACCATCAAAGCAAAAAATAAGGAAAATAACAATATAATGGTAAAACTGAAACTTAAAATCGTAAGGGTCAAAGGCGTTATTATATATAGTGTAAGGGTAAAAATTTAAAATTTGATTAAAAAAAAAAAAACGCTTTAGTCACTCATTAAAAATAAAAAAATAATAAAAACACCACCCTTGAGTCACCACATGTGATTCAAAATCTACAACCTGAGTCGCCACATGTGATTCAAAATCTACAAAATTGAATAATGTTTTCAAGACACAATCTAAATTTGTAAATTAATACATAGAAAAGGTAATATAGAAAAAGTAATCCGCATCTATGTTTCACACTTTCACATAGCATCATAGTCTAGTGACATTTTGTATGTGTGATAAAGCTTAGGGACCATAAGGCCCTGGGTTTGATTTCCATAAAAGGGTTTTTCGCAGATTTATTGGGTTTCCTTCTGAATTAGTGTTTAGGCATTTTTACCTAGTGGAGATGGATATGATCGGGTGGTTCCGCTGGTGACACGATGATACTCCAATAATCCGTCAGTGATCCAAATTTACCGTTAAAAAAATATGTTTCACACTTGAACATCAAACTACTCTCATTCTGATCACTTTCATTAAACCTAACATCATTTTTTATCACTTTCATTAAACCCAATAAGTGTATATCATTTTCCATATAAAAGATTGTGGCCGACAATTAACAATATAATTCAAACCCAAAACTCAAATTCACATAATCAATCATGCACAAAACAACTAACCTCAAATGAACACAACTTCATAACAAAACAGCAAAATGTCAGAATCAAAACTCAACAGTCTGCACATGTTTACAATCTCCCAAATATTACAGTAATTATGTTCAATGTTGTCAATCAGTGGTAGCCGTGTATATATATAAATGTCCCGATAACAGCAGCTGAAGCAGCAGCACGCTTTGACCCGACCCATTCATCTACAGTCAACTGCTTCATCTTTCAACCCATAACCCTCAACAAACCCGAATCATATCAACAAAAATTATCTAACCGCGTATCAGTTTACATATTTTAACCTCGTGACGCTATCAGCATCCTATGTTCTTCAAAATGTCCCTGAGCTTGGCAATAACTACCGAGGGACTAGCGTGGGACCCACCTAAATATATCGGGTGGTAATTTAGTCCTTTCCATTTCGAAATTAGTTCAAAATGAGGCCTTCGATACTCGCTAGAAACGATTTCTAGTATTTCTGTGTCCGGTGTTGCCGACACTATGTGAGTAAGTCCCGCCCCATGCGCACCCACGATAACCGATGCGTCTTGAATCGCTCTCACCTGTTCTTTCATCGACATATGCGCAAAAAGCCCGTTGATTAAATTAATTTTACATTCGGTATGACCCGTTGACCAGCTTTTTAACGCGTCGAATACTTCTTGTTCGTTACTGAGTCTCGATTGCACCTTGCCAGCATGGCGGGGATGTGCGAGATAATCTTCGCGCCTGACGAACAAGACGTTGTGATTTCGTGAACCGGATTTTGAGCTGTGGTGTTGTTGGTGTAACGGAAGTGAAAACGCGGCCCGTATCATCTCCCCGAATTCCGAGATTCGGGCTGTTTTTTTGTCATCGGGCTTCTGCCATAAATCATGGGCCGAAGCCCCGTCACAATCGACGGTTTCGGATAGACCACGGAACATAGCGGTTTCGTAGCCCAAAGGTGAAAGGATAGCGTGACGAAAGCAAACGGGCCCGCTGAAGTTTTTAGCGTATCGCAAACCCGAGAATACGGCTTTCCATGTTTCTTCCAATTGTGTCTGAAAAATATGTTAGCGTATGAAAAGTATATAACGACATTGAAATGTATAGCAACGAAGGAACATGAAAACGGTTATAGGAATGAGTGAAGATCAGAATTGTACCATGCAGTGACCATCTACAAAAACTATTTGAGGTCTGTTTGGCAAGCCGGTAACTCTTGAAGACACGTAGGCACTGTACCAGTCTGTTATAGTGTGAAAAAGGTTTGCATACTCGAAACGGGTGATCAAAAGCGTTGGCTCCTCAACCCACTATTAACACAAAGTTTCAAGTAAATATACGAGGACGTTATTTCAAAACATAAACTTCCATATGCTAGCCTACCTAAAATCAATCATTCATGGAAAATAACTAACTGAACTACAATATATAAGTGAATCATATTGGAGAATGTAGGATCCTCACTACCTATCATATTCTGATAATTCTCATAGCCCCATAATAAAGGTCCATATATAAAGTCATTCCCGAATTGGCTAACGGAAAGGATTGTCATCTTAGATTACATGTAAATTTGACAACAAATCTATAATCTCCATTGATAAACAATAGCCATTGTATTTAACATCTATGGAAAAGACCTTTCTCTAGACTTGCCTATGTGAAATGCTAACCATTTGCACCTTGACCGCCTTGCAACTTTGACTAGTTTGATTTAAATTATGAAAATGAGAGTAAATGCAATCATCTATAGGATTCACGATATAAAGGCCATGTACATTTAGGAGCTGTTTGGCAATTTCTGAATGGTTAAGTGCTGAACTAGCAAGAGGTCTGAACCATTAAATGCTGAACCAGTAAGAGGTCTAAACCATTAAGAACCAATATAATGTTTAACCATCCAGAGGCAAATGTCTGACCAATTCAGATTAGAGGTCTTAACCATTCATACTCAGTATAATGCTTAACCATTCAGAGACAAATCTCTGAACCATTCAGACATCTGCTCGCGGAACGAACAGTCTAAGCCATTAAGTGCTGAACCAGTAAGAGCACCACTAAAGCTAAACAAACAGCCCCTTAGACTCATAGCAAGCTAATCTATCATATAAGGAAGCTAACTAACTAACTAACTGAACTACAACATACAAACAAATCATACCGAACAATACAAGATCTTCATAATCATATCCTGATAATCCTCATAGCTCAATAAAGAAAGTCCATAACTAAATTCATCCTAGATTACATGTGATTTTGATCAATCACTATATAAGGAAATGCAAATCAGTTACAATCTCTTATAGATCTAATTTCAGATACTTCTTAGATCAACAATCTTTACAATTAATAATCAAGACTTCATTAACACCACAACAAAAATCCTAACCTCAGAGCAATGGAACTCATCCGCCCCAACGAACCGCATCGAACCGATCAAATCCCTCATCGTGTGCCTCTCAACCGCCCCTCTCGGAACAAACTCATTCAAAAACCCCTCACTAGCAACCCTCTCAACGCCCCTCTTCTGACCCACTAAATCAAAGGCCCCATCTTCAAACTCCGGCAACTCCTCATCCTCCGATCTACCAATCACACTCTCCAAAACCTCACCACCCATTGACATCTTAACCTTCTCCGGATGCATCCTTAACCCCCCACCCTCACACACCGAACTCCTCAGCGTCTCACTATAAAAACACCTGAACCACCCACCGGTTTGAACCGGTTTTAGAAGATCGATGCGGCGAGTGAAGCCGTTGCCAAAGTAGGATTCGCATGATCTGAAGTGGGTGTTGGGGTTTAAGGACCATGGGAGGTAGGAAGGTAAGATTGGCCAGGGTTTGTTGGAATTGGGGGGAGATGGGAGGTGGGTGTGGTCGGAGATGGTGGATTGGTGGTGGGTGGTGGTGGTGGGGGTGGTGGGACGGTGGTGGAAGAGGTGGGGGTGGGAGGAGAAGTAGAGGATGAGGGTGATGGAGTTGAGGAGGAAGAGGAAGATGAAGAGTTTTAGGTATTTGGTGTTCATCTTCATTGTTGTTCAGTCATTGGTTGTTGGTAGTTGTTGCAGGTGTTGATTGTTTGATATTGTTGTTCATGTGTGTGTGTTGTTGCTTCCCACCTTCAAGCAAGTAATACTTCATTTACTTGGTAAAGAATGTTTTGGTATTGGGTTTTAGGAATGTTGTTTTTATTGGATGGTTTTTGATTTTTTTTTTTAAAGGTGAACTTCATTAAAAACACATCAAAACTTGAGATACGGACGGCCACAAAACAGCAAATTACATAATTACAAATTTACACTAGTTTTCCCATGATATACTAGTCAATTTAGATCTACCATTAAATAAAAAAATAGCCCATCGACTTAACTTCATTGATGATGTCTTCGGTCCTAGCGGTCTTGTTTGAGAAGATTAGATCGTTCCTGGCCTTCCAAATGCTCCAAAACCCAATCATAATGATCCCATGTAAGACACCTTTAACCGGATCCTTTAGGCCCAAGAAATTGTGGATAACCATCAAATCTCGAAAAGAGAAAGCGAATAAGTTGGGCAATCGACACCAAGCACTGATATGAAGCCATACCGTTGTCACCACCCCACACCCGGTGAAAAGGTGGTCGACCAATTCCTCATCACACCCGCATAGAGGGCACAACGAGTCAACGGTGATTATGTTCCTGTTTCTAAAAGCGGTTTTAGTGGGGATCCGATCCATTTCCACCCTTCAACAAAACAGGTTACACTTTATTGGAATCCACTTACACCAATTTAAAACGAAGTTGTTGCTGTGATCAATACCTTTAACGAGCAGACTTTTCATAGCCCCTACCGAGAATATACCATCAGAATCGCCCATCCAAACCCATGTGTCTCTCCTGTCTTGAAGATGAACCTGAGCCATCAAACTGTTTAGGCGATACAGCTCATCAAGTTCTACCTCAAGATCCAGAGTATGTTTCCACAGCCAGTCAACAGAATGATTCGAGAAGCGGACTCTCTCTTTGAATAATTCTGCACCTTTTGTCACTTTCAAGCTAAAATAAATTAGGAAAGAGGTTTTTGAGGGGTTCGTTTGCTGCCTAAGGGTCAAGCCAGAAAGAAATTAACGCTCCGTTGCGACTTCTCCTTAAAAAAAACCTTCGCAACGGAAGGTCTTCAATAAGGGTTCTAGAGAAAACCTTAATGATATTGCACCAAGGACTACTTAGAGTTTTACGGGTCGGAAGGAAATCCCAATTGTTACGACAAATATGTATGGCTTCGATTACTTTAACCTATAACGAGTTGCTTTCATTCTTGAAACGCCATCCCCATTTTGATATAAGGGCGTTGTTGACGTGGGAGAGCTTGCTCAACCCAAGAAGCATTCCTAGGAATAGAAACGCGGTCCCAAGCCACCTTGTGAAGTTTTTTGGAGAGCTCGGAACCTCCCCAAAGGGACCTTCTAATCATACTTTCGAGATCGTTTAACACCTTGCGCAGGGCTTTGTAGAGCGAGAAGTAGTAAGTAGGAAGGCTTTCAAGGACAACTTTTATGAGGGTGAGTCTCCCGCCTATAGAGAAAGTTTTAGCTTTCCAAGAGGAGAGCCTCGCTTCGAATATATCGAAAACCGGAGACCAATTATTGATCCGATTCATATTAGCACCCACCAAAATTCCCAAGTATTTGAAAGGCTTAATTGCCGCTTTGCATTCCACAAGCAGAGCCACATCATCGACCTCATCCAAATCGACACCGATACCATAGAGGTTCGACTTCGAGAGATTAATCTTCAAACCAGCGCATAGGAAGAAAGCACGCAGAATTCTTATAATATTAGAAACATTCTCCCGGGACCAATCCCCAATGGCAATGGCATCATCCGCAAAGAGAAGGTGCGACAACCGCTTCGTCAAGCATGCAAGATAGGCCTTCCATGGCAATGAGAAACAAGAAGGGAGAGAGCGGATCTCCTTGTCTAAGGCCTTTAAAGCATTGGAATTCAAAGGTAGGAGCCACGTTGACCAAAACAAAAGAACGAGCAGAGGATAAAACTCCTTTTATCCAATTACACCAGCCGGGAGGGAACTCCATTTGGGCCATAACATCACTCAAGTAGTTCTAATTAACGTTGTCAAAAGCCTTCTCAAAATCAATCTTTAGGATAAAATTCTTCTTTTTTAAATTTATTACTCCAAGCGATCAACTCATTTATCATTAAGGGCCCATCCAAAATAAATTTACCTTTAAGAAACGCAGATTGAGAATCTGAGATAACTTCACCAATGACCTTCTTGACACGAATACCAAGGGTTTTCGAGATGACCTTACTAATAGTTCCAATAAGATTAATCGGACGGTAACTATGAAGATCGAGCGGGTCAGGGGTTTTCGGAACAAGTGTAATGAACGAAGATCGACTGCCCAGGTTGATGACCCCTTTAGAATGGAATGGAATCGGTTTAGAATTTCAAGAAAATCGAGCCCAAGATCATCCCAAAAGAGCCTAATGAAACGCACATTAAAGTCGTCCGGCCCCGAGGCCCAGTCGTTGTCACACCCCTTTCTAAGGCAGAAGCACGAGGTGTGATCCTGAAAGGTTCTCATTGCATACGATAGGTAAACATACTACATGAATGTAAAACAACTCCATAATGCCATTGATAGTTAATATCCAAAACAAAAGTTAAGTTTAAAGTTTACATCATACATAAGATAATTGTTTGAAAAGTCTACAACTTCATTTCAAAAACAAATATCAAGGTTTTGTTCATTATATCTCCACAAGGAAGCGGGATATAACGAGCAAATCCTACAAAAGTGGCATTGGAGCCTCGACACATAACAACTTGAAACATAAACGACATCCTTGAGCAAAGAGAGAGACTGCGCGTACATCCACTTAGTTCCCTGAAATATATGTAAGTTTTGGAAAATCGTCAACATAAGTTGGTGTGAATTCATGTAGTTTTATGAAAAACATTTAGGTATTTGTTGTAAGAATCATGGTATGTCATTGTACTTGAAAAAGTATTTTGTAATGTAAGGAAATCGAGATCGCTAATGGTTTGCAAGCCCATTAACATATGTAACGACATAGGAAGCATCCAAACCATAGGCATTTTACTTGTCGGTTCACGACTAGAAACACAAAAGCACTGATGCGTGTTAGTGTGTATATGTTTTAGGTGTATATTTTAAGCCCTTTTTACACTTTTTAGCCAAGTTTTAAATTTATAAAACACGATATTTACTAACACTAAACACATATATGGGCAAGTGCACCCATCGTGGACGTAGTATAGTGTTGGTAAGATACCGAGGTCGTCCAAGGACACAAGAGCTTTTAGTACCGGTTTATCCTCAACGTCTAACCAAATCAAAATGTTAGAAAAAAGGTTTTAAATTAAGAAAATAAAACTAACTAAAATGCTGAAAAATAAAATAAAAATAAAAACAGATAGACAAGATGATTCACTTGGATCCGACTCGTGTGTAGTGTAACCTTTGATTATTTTCGCACTTTTGCACTTGTTTAAGAGATTATCTTAGTTATTGTAGTAGGCCCCTCTTTTGAAGGCGACGTTACCCTCAACCCAGTAGTTTGAGTCAGCAAGGATACAATCCTAAAGGGTCGGATTATTGAAAGATAATGAATTAAGTTATTAATGCATAATGTGGTAGGCCCCTCTTTTGAAGGCGACGTTACCCTCAGCTAAGTAGTCTGAGTCAGCAGGGATACAGTCCTAAGTAGTTGGGTTAAAGTTTTAATAGTAGTTTAACTTATGAGGGGATCAAAGAGTTTGGACCCCCGCCATCCAATACCTTTTAGGTATTAAAGGAGGTCCTACTAAATTTGACCCAGGTCCTTTGCAGGATCTATACACTAAACAATGGCAAGACTCTTACCAAACCGTTCCCTTAACCCCCGACCAGGTAGCCAACATACCTCCATATAGACCGTGGAGATATGAATGGTGAAAATCTTTTATTTTATATAGACAGTAAAATAATGCCAAGACACCACGGACAAACGATAAGGAAGAATCACCTTCAACATAAGAAACTAGTAATTAAAGTCATTAATACAAAACCAATTAAAAAGTGCAAAAGATTAAAAATAAAAAGTATTACACTAAACACTTGTCTTCACCAAGTGATGTAAGAGACTTAGGCAAACATGGCCTTTGATTGTCAAGAACTCTTACGATCAATCTTGGATCCCGAGACGACTCACACACTCTATGATGGACAATGGATGATGGTGGTGGATGATGGTGTTATGGTGGTGGTGGGTGGTGGGTGAAGTGTGAGAGAGGTGGTGTGCCAAGGGATGATTTGCAAGAGCTCCAAACACTCCTATTTATAGGCTGAACAGAAGCTCGGGCACGGCCCCATGTCCGCTGGGCACGGCCCCGTCTCCATCTGACTCTCTCTCTCTTCATTAATTGTAATTCGCAATTACAATAAATGCGCCTGCAGGAAGTTGACCACGCCCCCGTGTCCGCTGGGCACGGCCCCGTGGTGGGCAACAGAAGCTTCTATGAGTTTGTCTTTTCTGCTGGCACTTGGGCACGGCCCCGTGCTCACTGAGCACGGGGCGTGTTCAGTCTTCTGTCTTCTTTGTTTTGCTTGGGAAGATGCTGTCGGGAGGTCGGGCATGCCACTTTTGTTCCTTTTCTTGTATTTATGCCAGATTTAGCTGTCTTTTTGCTTCTTTTGTTTATTTGAGCTCATTTAATCCTGAAAATACAAAAGGAAGACAAAATCACACTTTTTCCAACATTAGTACTAAAAAAGGGTTAGTTTTGTGCCACAATTGATGTAATTTATATGTTGCATTTTGTGCACATCAAATACCCCCACACTTGAATCTTTGCTTGTCCTCAAGCAAAACTCTTTTTAATGTGGCTTTATTCACTCCCAAATGGAATGGGTAGAAGAGAAGGTTTTTGGGCTTGTCATAGAGTGTCGGGATTTCAAAGACTATTTAGGTTTTATTTTTATTTATTTACAATCCTATTCGTCATGATTTATTAAAAACGTTTCTTAAGATAAATTACTTATTAGGGCATAACTTACCTCTTTAAAATTCCATTAATATACAAGTTCACATACCTCACGGGGAATCACTCAACACTCGGCCGAAGGTGTATTTTTAGTGAATCACTCGAGAGCGGCATGGAACTTACTCCTACCATAAGCTTGCCAAGCAATCAATCCTCCTCCTTTTTAACTATATACCTTTGTAAATATCAAGAGGACTTTTTGGGTGAAGGGTTAGGCTTGGGCTAAAGGTGGGTGGTTGGGTTAGTGGTTAGTAAAAGGGCGAAAAGCGTAACAAACGTCGGTTTTTTGAAAGACTTTTTATTTTTCACATTTTTATTTTATTTTGATGAACCACTTGTTTCAAACAAAGTTATTTTTGATGAACTTGTTTGTTTGTTTGGTTTCATCAATATATATATATATATATATAGAGAGAGAGAGAGAGAGATAGAGAGAGAGAGTAAGGTTAACATACAAAAAGCCTTATCATACATCACGTAGGAGACAATGGTAACCGTTGGATCAGGGGTATAATCACGCATGGGACCACATGGGACCACATAATCACGCATGGGACTATAATCACGCACGTTCTATGATAATAACGCACGTTATATTTTTTGTCATGTATGTTAATGTAGGTTAAGCCCTGAAGTACATTATACTTTCTCTCTCTCTCTCTCTCTCTATATATATATATATATATATATATATATTTAAGGAAGAGTTATTAGAAAACTGAACGTTGTTACTAAAAGAAAGCGTTAAAAATAAAAAGATTTAGGTGGGTAAAAAGGGTGATTGTTTTGGGTTAAGAAATGGAAAGGTTTAAGCTCAAAGGGGTTAACTAGGGGGATTTTGGGTAGGTGGTAAAAAAAATTGAAAAATAATGGTGTAGAAAGAAAAAAGAGTCAGTCCTAATGCATCCATCATTTACTTACTCGGGTTTAACTTGGTAAGGACCGGGAATGTATTGTTGTGGCAAGTTCTAGAGTCGTACGAACCAAGCGGCTATTCACACAAGAAACGAAAAATGAGCATTTAGTGTAAAGATATGTATTTGTATGCTCGATAAAGGCTCAAAACTCACTTTTGTGGGAAATGGTTTTTTTTTATGTGATCAAGTATATATAATCAAATTTTAACTAAGTTTGTCATGCCTTTTCATAATTTTTTTATGTTGGTTCTTTTTATCATGACGCAATCGGTTGTAAACTTGTAAAAGTATAACCTTGTTAGAACTTGAATTTCCAACTTAAACTTAGACAAGTAAAAAAAAATGAAAGTTTTTGAAAAAAAATTGGGGTGATTAGCGGTTCCAATAGAGTTTTGTGTAAGGCTTGTTATTAAGACTTGCAAGATTCAAGGTTTTAGCATCCCCGCACACTTAAATTACACATTGTCCTCAATGTGTCCCAAAAATAAGTTTTTAGGTTGATTGAATGTGTAAAATGGTGTTAAAAGCAAAATTTTATGTTACTGGCATCCTGGACACGGCCCTGTGTCGGTTGGACACGACCCCGTGTTCAACTGCCAGTACGAAAACTTACAGAAGATGGACACGGGGGCGTGTTGGCTGGGCACGACCCCGTGTCTGGCAAAAATTTGCAGAAATTAAACAAACAGCAGATCTGGGAGGTGGGCACGGGGGCGTGTCGGCCGGACACGACCCCGTGTAGACAATCTGCAGGGATGAAAAACAAGTTTCTTTCTTCGGTTTTCCTGCCCTGGCTTTAGTAGTACTAATGTTTAGCACTCTAAGCCTCGTTTGTACCTGTTTTATCAGTAAATACCACACCAAACAATACCAAACGTCCTAAATTACCAAGTTAAACATCCAAGCCATCAAGTTAAAGATAAAAACAAAAGCAGAAAAATAAAAATAAGTTAGGAAAAGTAAATTGTTCAACACTTCGGCACGCAGGCCGGAAATTGTTCGATAGAAAGGGAATTTAACCTGTGGCATCACCAACCAGCCGCTCCTACTCCTGCTTCACCCGCCTAGTCCATGTCTTCATCACTGTCATCACCTCCTACCCCATGCCCCGCCATATACTCCCAGATGCTTCCGATGTCATCTTGGATATCGATGATGCTTCGTTCAACGGCTCCGACCCAGTGGTATGTGTTGTTGGCGAGGTTGTAGGTGTTCCTGGTGCACATAAGGTTTTCCTGCAAAAGATCATGTAAACTCTGAAAGTTAGGAAAACCACCTCCTTGTGAGGAGGACTGGCCCGGTTCACCATGGGGTTGGTACTGGTATTGGGTAGGTGGAGCGTGAAGGACTAGCGCCTCTTGTGGGTTCCATGCATGGCCTTGCATCCTCTGAAAGCTTACCGACCCGTCTTCCGCCTCATAGATTAGGTTCATGGAGCGACAAATGTGTATATCAACCCGTCCTGACCATGGGCTCCTTTTAAAAGACCTAGGTATGCGCGTGAAGTGCTTGAAGAGGCGGTACACCCATCCCCCGTAGAAAATAGGGGTTGGTGCATGAGCAAGCCGGTTCAGATGCATGTTCTGGAGTAGGAGGAATTGAACATCGAGGGGTCTTCGGGTGTGAATGCAGTGGAGGACTACCAAATCTCTCAACCCAACAACGCCGCTGCTGTCATGTCTCTGACTAAGAGAGTAAGCAAGGAGCCTATGAATGTAGCGATAGAGCGGATCCCTTAGCTTAGTGCTCTTAGTACTGCTCGGATTGTAGAATCCTTCCCCAATCTGAGCCCATGTGGCTTGGCGTGCGTTTTCATCCAACTCTCGCATTCCCCCGGTGTTTTCTTCACTTCCCGAATCCTCTTCTGTATACAGCCCCACTATTGCCCCGAATTGCGCCACAGAGATCGAGTACCTAGTTCCACCACACCGAAATTCAACACCCTCATTGTCGAAAGGGTTGCACCTTGAGTTAAAAGTGAAGGTGCTGTAGAACTCCATGGTGCACTCGTGTACCGATCGAAGTCGAGTGGTCAGGGCAACCCTTAGTGGGCCGGTAACGAGGTTGTTGAACCGGTCAAGTTGGTTCACCATGGCTAAGAGGTCCGTGCATGCTTGCCTTGGGTATTCTTCGGGTCTTGTTTGAAGTGTGTCATATCTGGCCCTAGCATCGAGCTCATTTGCGTTGAATCTTGTGAACTTCTTCGACATCTGAAAGAATACACCAAAAGTTAGCATGAAACAGTGAGATTTTCGGAAGAAACTGCAAACAGTGAGCTGGACACGGCCTCGTGCTCAGTGGGCACGACCCCGTCCAGGCGTCTGTTACTCAAAAATTTCAATTTTCGACCCGGTCCTGAAAATCTGAAAATTTTTGGCCAAGTAGGTGCGGTTTCCCCCGAAAATGAAACCCCAAGTGCCGTTTTTCCCAAAACAAACCATTTACCCTTTCAATTTCATCTTTTTCGGTTCAAAAACAAGGGTTTGGGGTTTTCATGAGAAATCGGGCAAATCTATCAACAATACAAGTGTATTTACTTCCCATTACACTAATCTAAACTAATGCTAACAGATTATTGCAAAAATTTGAGGTTTGATCCGGATGAACTTCAAGAACCCTAGATTTTTCCCCAAATTTTTGATGTTTTAACTACATGCAAGTAACTAATCTAACTAATAATGATGATAGAATCATACCTGATGTTGTTAGAATGAGAGGAGACATCGAAAATCTGCGTAAAATCGCCTGGACCAGAGCGTTTTTTGGGGAAACGGGGCGTGTGGAATGGTGTAACTGTTATGAAAAGAGGGTTTTATCCCGACAGTTGCGCGGACACGGCCCCGTGCTGAGCAAGGTTTTTGATTTTTTTTAGTGCTCGTGTGAGTGCCCTGTTTTCCCAAAAAAAAATTGGTTAAAAGACTTACCGATTTCGATGTTTACCCACTTGTTCGTAACATACCAGGTATGATGTGGATGCCTTTATTCGTCGACCGTTTGAAGCGAGATCTCTTCCTCTTCATCCTCAATGGATCCTTGATAGAGTTTCAGCCGTTGGCCATTGACTTTGAATGGAATTCCATTCCGAGATTTAATTTCTACTGCACCGTGAGGAAAAATATGGGTGATGGAAAAAGGTCCTGACCACCTAGATTTTAGTTTACCCGGAAATAATCGAAGTCGTGAATTAAACAATAGAACTTGATCTCCCACTCGAAATTTATTAGGTTTAATGTATTTGTCGTGTAAATTTTTCATTCTTTCCTTATAAATTTCCGAGTTAGAGTATGCATGCATAATTCCTTAATTCGTCTAATTCATTTATTTGACAAAATCGATTTTTACCTGCAATTTCTAAATCCAAGTTTACATTTTTATTGCCCAGTTGGCTTTGTGAGCTATTTCTACTGGCAAATGACAACTTTTTCCATAGACGAGCTTATATGGGGTTGTGCCTATAGTGGTTTTATAAGCAGTTCGAAAAGCCCATAAAGCATCATCTAATTTATCGGCCCATTCCTTTTTATTTAAACCTACGGTTTTTTCAAGTATGCGTTTTAAACCTCTATTAGTCACTTAGGCTTGTCCGTTTGTTTGAGGGTGATATGCTGTTGAGACCCGGTGATAGACCCCATATCTTGTTAAGAGTTTTTCGAGTTGATGATTGCAAAAATGGGTACCTCTATCACTTATTAATGCTTTAGGTGTTCCAAAACGAGAGAATAATTTTTTCAGAAATCTTACCACTACTCTTCCATCATTTGTTGGAAGTTCCTCGGCCTCGGCCCATTTAGACAAGTAATCGACTGCCACAAGTATATATTTGTTTCCTTTTGACGGTGGGAAAGGTCCCATGAAATTGAGTCCCCACACATCAAAAATTTCACAAACGAGAATGCCATTTTGTGGCATTTCGTTTTTGGAAGAAATATTACCTGATCTTTGGCAAGCATCACATGTCTTGATAAGACTTTGCGCATCTTTATAAATGGTTGGCCAATAAAATCCTAAATCAAATACCTTTCGTGCGGTACTAGCGGCACCATGATGTCCTCCATATGGACCTTCATGACAATGGCGGAGAATTCTTCGTGCTTCGCTGCCATGTACGCACCTTCGGATGAGTTGGTCGGCACATATTTTGAAAATATAAGGGTCTTCCCAAAAGTAATGCTTTACATCAGCAAAGAATTTCTTTCTTTGGTGATGTGGCCATCCTTTGGTGACTATATCGCTAGCTAAGTAGTTAGCGTAGTCGGCATACCATGGTTCTTGTCTACATTCCGCCATTTCCAGGGACTCTGTTGGAAATTTTTCGTTGATTTGCTCGTCCCTGGTTGCCTCCAAAGCTGGGTCTTCTAGGCGCGAAAGATGATCTGCTGCTGTGTTTTCTGCCCCTCTTTTGTCTTTGATTTCAATATCAAATTCTTGGAGGAGTAGAATCCACCTGATCAAACGGGGTTTTGCATCTTGTTTCTTGAAGAGGTATCAGATGGCTGCATGATCTGTATAGACTACAGTTTAAAAAGAACAAGGTAAGAACAAAATTTATCAAAAGCAAATACCACAGCTAGTAATTCTTTTTTAGTGGTTGTGTAATTCTCTTGTGCATCATTTAGTGTTTTACTAGCATAATAAATTGGGTGGAAATGCTTTTCTTTTCTTTGTCCCAAGACTGCTCCAACGGCAAAGTCACTTGCATCACACATGATTTCGAAAGGTAATTTCCAATCGGGCGCTATCATGATAGGTGCATTGACTAGCATTTCCTTGAGGGTTAGAAATGCTTTATTGCAATCCTTGTCAAAGATGAAAGGCACATCTTTTTCAATTAATTTTGTTAGAGGTCTTGAAATTTTCGAAAAGTCTTTGATAAACCGTCTATAAAATCCGGCATGTCCTAAGAAACTTCTGATTGCTCTGAAGGAGGAGGGTGGAGGTAATCGAGAAATTGTGTCTATTTTTGCTCGATCAATTTCCATTCCTTCGCTCGAGATCTTGTGACCGAGTACTATTCCCTCTGTTACCATGAAATGGCATTTTTCCCAGTTAGGGCGAGGTTAGTTTCCTCACATCGGGATAGCATTCGTTCGAGGTTATCGAGGCATTGGTCGTATGAATCTCCAAAGATAGAAAAGTCGTCCATGAATACTTCTATTGTCTTTTCTATCATATCATGGAAAATGGCCACCATGCAACGTTGGAATGTTGCAGGGGCATTACATAGACAGAATGGCATGCGTCGATAAGCAAAAGTTCCGTAGGGGCATGTGAAAGTTGTCTTTTCTTGGTCTTCAGGTGCTATTGGAATTTGAAAGTAACCTGAAAAACCATCCAAGAAACAGTAAAATTTATAACCGGCTAGTCGTTCTAACATTTGATCAATGAAGGGCAAAGGAAAGTGGTCTTTCCTTGTTGCTTCATTTAATCGTCTATAGTCTATGCATACTCTCCATCCTGTGATGGTTCTCGTTGGTATTAATTCATTCTTTTCATTAGTTATTACCGTCATACCCCCTTCCTTTGGGACTACTTGGACGGAACTCACCCATGGACTATCGGAGATATGATAAATAAGTCCGGCATCAAGTAGTTTGATGACCTCATTTTTAACCACTTCTTGGACATTTGGATTTACTCTCCTTTGTGGTTGTATTACTGGTTTGTAGTCATCGTTCATCAGAATTTTGTGCATGCACATGGAAGGGCTTATTCCTTTTATATCTACAAGCTTCTAAGCAATCGCATTTTTATGTTTTTTCAAAAGTCTAATTAATTTTTCTTTTTCTACACTATTTAGTTTAGACGAAATAATTACAGGTGAATTACCATCTTTGTCTAGAAAAGCATATTCCAAACCTTTTGGAAGTTCTTTGAGCTCAAGGGGCGGGTCTTTAGGAGACTCCTTATTTTGGGGCTCATCTAGATCAAGAACTTTAAAGGTTTGTTCTATGGCGACCTCTTCTTCAACAAAGTGGTCAATCTTTTCACTTATATCGGGTGGCTCATCTTCATCTTCAATTAGTGGGTGATTGTTGCCAAAAGGATATTTCATTGAACGCTCAAGATCTATGCTCCTTTTGAATGCCCCTAATTGAAGAGGTAGATTATTAAACTTCCGGTTTTTCAAAGCTTCGTGAGTTTTTACAAAAGGTCTTCCCAACACTAGAGGAGCGTCATTGAGGATGACAAAGTCGGTTGGAATAACCATTTGATTTGTTTGAACCAAGACGTCCTCAACTACACTGATTGATTTTATTACTCTCCGATTAGATAGAAAAATGGGTATTTGAAGTGGAGCAAAATCACTAATACTTAATTTTTCGAAAATGTAATTAGGCATTATGTTAACACAAAGATCCTTATCAATGGTGACGTTACTAATAAATGAATTTTGAAAAAAACATGGAACCGGTGTGATGTTAATTTCAAATGGGTCTTCTTTTATTAGCGAAGTTTGATCATTAGTTAACTTAACACTTACCATTTCTTCAATTTTAGTGTTAGTGTTTAACTCTTTTAGAAACTTAGCATGAGTTGGTACTAAACAATGATTTTTGAAAGAAGGTGACAAGAGATTAATTTCTTCAAAATTAGACTCTTCTTGAATTTTAACGCTATTGTCCTCACCTTTTACGTTGTTTAACTCATGTGTTGGTTTTTCACTTATTTGTTCTTCCATTTTTACCTCTTCAACTATCTTTTCTTTATTTAATTCTTCTCTTGCGCGGGACTCCTCTTCCCTTGCGCGAGATTCTTTTATGCAACGTTCGATAGTTTTAATGTGTTCTAATATCCTCTCGGTCACTTCTGTGATAAAGAAAGGATCGGGATCCTCAAAGCTTGAATCCGGTTGTTCGATCCTTGGTTCCTCATAGTACTCATATGAAGTAGATGGTTCATACCATTGTTCTTCATTGTAAGTATATGATGGATAAGGGTCGTAATTTTGTTCTTCATAGTACTCATATGAGGTGGGTTGTTCACGACATGGTTCCTCATAATAAGTGTATGAAGGTGGTGGCTCATATCTTGATTCCTCAAAGTATGAGTATGAAGGTTCATACCTTGGTTCATCAAAATAGGAGTATGAGGAAGAAGGTTCATACCTTTGGTCTTCATCGGATGTGTATGAAGTCGATGGCTCGTACCTGGGCTCCTCATAATAGTTGTATGAAGTGGATGGTTGAAATAAGTTACAATATTGTACCGGGTGCGGGTTTCCACAATTAGTGCATTAGTCTCCCCTATAATCATCCTCCTCATAGGTGTAGTTGTAGCCTCCTGAGTATTGATCCATAGGAATCACTCAACAGACCACAACTGAGTCTCGGGACCAGAAAAAAAAATAAAGACGGAAACAGAGGCTGGACACGACCACGTGTTTGGTGAACACGGTCCCGTGTTCAAGGTCTGTATCTGGGCGTTTTATTAAAGGTTACAGGTCTTGTTGAGCACGGGGGCGTGTTCAGTGAACACGACCCCATGTTCAGACTCTGTATCTGGGTGTTTAATGAAAAATATGCAGCACGGCCCCGTGTTTAGTGAACACGGCCCCGTGTTCAGGCTACTGTAAATGCAAACTAAACTAAAATGCAGAAAAATGTGCGCGCGTTTTGAAAAAGTTTTGAAAAACAGATTAGGCCGTCGATTTTAAGCTTTCTTAAAATCCTTGTGTCCCCGGCAACGGCGCCAAAAACTTGATGCGTGTCAGTGTGTATATGTTTTAGGTGTATATTTTAATCCCTTTTTACACTTTTTAGCCAAGTTTTAAATTTATAAAACACGATATTTACTAACACTAAACACACATATGGGCAAGTGCACCCATCGTGGACGTAGTATAGTGTTGGTAAGATACTGAGGTCGTCCAAGGACACAAGAGCTTTTAGTACCGGTTTATCCTCAACGTCTAACCAAATCAAAATGTTAGAAAAAGGTTTTAAACTAAGAAAATAAAACTAACTAAAATGCTCAGATAGACAAGATGAATCACTTGGATCCGACTCGTGTGTAGTGTAACCTTTAATTATTTTCGCACTTTTGCACTTGTTTAAGAGATTATCTTAGTTATTGTAGTAGGCCCCTCTTTTAAAGGCGACGTTACCCTCAACCCAGTAGTTTGAGTCAGCAAGGATACAATCCTAAAGGGTCGGATTATTGAAAGATAATGAATTAAGTTATTAATGCATAATGTGGTAGGCCCCTCTTTTGAAGGCGACGTTACCCTCAGCTAAGTAGTCTGAGTCAGCAGGGATACAGTCCTAAGTAGCTGGGTTAAAGTTTTAATAGTAGTTTAACTTATTAGGGGATCAAAGAGTTTGGACCCCCGCCATCCAATACCTTTTGGGTATTGAAGGAGGTCCTACTAAATTTGACCCAAGTCCTTTGCAGGATCTATACACTGAACAATGGCAAGACTCTTACCAAACCGTACCCTTAACCCCCGACCAGGTAGCCAACATACCTCCATATAGACCGTGGAGATATGAATGGTGAAAATCTTTTATTTTATTCAGACAGTAAAATAATGCCAAGAAACCACGGAGAAACGATAAGGAAGAATCACCTTCAACATAAGAAACTAGTAATTAAAGTCATTAATACAAAACCAATTAAAAAGTGCAAAAGATTAAAAATAAAAAGTATTACACTAAACACTTGTCTTCACCAAGTGATGTAAGAGACTTAGGCAAACATGGCCTTTGATTGTCAAGAACTCTTACGATCAATCTTGGATCCCGAGACGACTCACACACTCTATGATGGACAATGGATGATGGTGGTGGATGATGGTGTTATGGTGGTGGTGTGTGGTGGGTGAAGTGTGAGAGAGGTGGTGTGCCAAGGGATGAGTTGCAAGAGCTCCAAACACTCCTATTTATAGGCTGAACAGAAGCTCAGGCACGGCCCCGTGTCCGCTGGGCACGGCCCCGTGTCCATCTAACTCTCTCTCTCTTCATTAATTGTAATTCGCAATTACAATAAATGCGACTGCAGGAAGTTGACCACGCCCCCGTGTCCGCTGGGCACGGCCCCGTGGTGGGCGACAGAAGTTTCTATGAGTTTGTCTTTTCTGCTGGCACTTGGGCACGGCCCCGTGCTCACTAAGCACGGGGCGTGTTCAGTCTTCTGTCTTCTTTGTTTTGCTTGGGAAGATGCTGTCGCGAGGTCGGGCATGCCACTTTTGTTCCTTTTCTTGTATTTATGTCAGATTTAGCTGTCTTTTTGCTTCTTTTGTTTATTTCAGCTCATTTAATCCTGAAAATACAAAAGGAAGACAAAAGCACACTTTTTCCAACATTAGTACTAAAAAAGGGTTAGTTTTGTGCCACAATTGATGTAATTTATATGTTGCATTTTGTGCACATCAGCACTCTCAGTAACAAAGTGGCCAAGACTGTGGCTGCCTGAAACCCATTAGATCTAACCTTTTGTTCCGCAGTCTAAGTATCACGTTGATTAATGGTGCTTAAGTCTCACCCTATTCATGACATGATCTATAGTGTAGGATCGTTTTAACGACCAAACGAGTCGATCAGAAGAGTTTTTGCTCAATACGAGAGGCGGAAACAAACATATCAAGTTGATCCAGCTAGCAATTCACTTTAAACTGTCTTTTGATTGATATAACAACGTTTTACAGCGAGTAGACACTTCGGCAGCAGTTCGGCACTGAAACCGGAAAGTTACAAATGAGATGGCACCACCTACTATTTATAGGCAAGGGTATTTCGCATGAAATCATTCATGCGAAATGGCCAAGCTCATTTCGTACGAAATCAATCTTTTAACATGTTTTCTCGTTTTTCATGCCATGATCTATCTATTCAAGTACAAGACTCGATACAAGACGAAGTCGACATACATATGCACCAACAGACTCCCCCTTGGATGTTGACAAAGTCTTCAGTGTCGAGTCTTCAATCTTCAGTCTTTATCAGTCATCATGCTCTCTCCAAAGTATCTAACAATGTAAAGCATCCTCAATCTTCTCTCTTCTCTTCATCAACTAATATTCCTCTTGGATGTTGATCTTCAAAGGTTCAGAATTGCAATCTGGCTCTCAAGCTTTCTAATTCTCTTGATCAGATCTCTTGATTCCTTAAGTTCATCAGCATCAACAGCTTGTGCAAACCACAGACCCATGATCAGAACCTGGCTCTTTACATCTACAGACTCTCCCTTGCTAGCAGACTCCCCCTTAAGTTGTGCTTGGGATCATAGTCAGGCTTTCACAGGTTCAAGATCAAAACTTGGCTCATACTCATACTTGCACAACTCTACCTCAAAATAAATTTCACAAATTTAAAATCTGACAAATTTATATATCACATGCAGATATTAATCAATCAATAAATGATTTTATAATGTTAATCTCTGATGAACTACTTGTAACAATACCATTTTTTTTTCAACTTCAGTTTTTCATCTCAAAAAAATTTTCCCAAACCTTTTGTTCATCATGTTTAGCACTTGGAATTTTGAATATCAGCTTTTCAACATCAGTTATCGAAAATAAGATGAAATAAAATCTTTTTGGATTTTCAAAACTTTATGCTAAAACACACTAAAAATCTTTTTGGATTTTTGTATATAACAAAAAAACAGTAAAGAAATATTTACATACAATATTTTTGTGAGTTTGTGTAAGAGGATCATATCAGTTTATGAGACAAATCACTAACACCGTTAAGCTTTAAACATTTTAAGTTCTAAACGATTCACGTAGATTGTCAGTATACTGATCCATTTAAATTTTTACACAAAGTTCAACCGTATCTAGACTTCTATATTCTGTCTTACAGGTGAATGTACATTAATGATATCTGTAAACGAGTAATGCGAGACCATGAGAGCTCAAGTTAGAACTTCCGTTCAATCAGAGAGATGATGGCTCGTCTTTAGGTGTGTCCCGTTTGGGGATCTTTTCTTCAACAGCACATGATTAGCATTTTTCAATGTTTTATCATTTTTATGCTGAGGGTGGGCTTTATGATTAAAGCTATGCAAAGTATTATATGAGGACTAGGCTATTGCTTCCACAAAATCAGAAGTCCTAGTATAATATCCCAGATATCACCACACACAAAGACCTAGTATGTCAGAAATAGAAAATCTTTCAAACAAGATTTCGTGGGTTACCCATATATCCGAGAGATGTTCCCCACGAGACAAGTAAGTTTGATTTTTAAGTTTATATCTCGAAAACAATCTACTAAATGAGTAAAAACCTACTGACACATCCTTAGTGATATCGTTTATCGCATTTGACTTTCCAAATCTTTAGCATGTTATAATAGTCCACTGATGTACTATCATTTCCTCTTTTTCACAACAAAACTCAATTTTTTGAATTTTTTTTAATGTTTTTGGCTTTTTCTGGTTTTTATCATGTTTTTGGATTTTTCAAAATTTTTACTCCCTCTAAAATCAAAATATGTTTCAATTTTGATTTTCTGAGAAAATTTGAACCCAAACTGTACAAATAAAATGACAACTGTTTTTTAAGCTTCAATCCTCCATCCACTTGACATAAACAATCAGAACTTCCCCTGACAACAAACTATTTTCCCATTATGATTTCAAAACACTTAAGTTTGTTTTAATCAAAATGTTTTTTTTCGAAAAATAAGTTTTGTTGAAATTTCATAAACCACTTGTAGGTTAGGGGATAAACTCATCACTTTGTTTAATCAACCATTTTGAATAACAGTTAAATCAAGTTCAAATTAATGACCTTGATTAACCACTTGTAGGAACAAACCTCCTGTCAACCACTTATAGAAATAAGATATGACAATATCAATAAAATACCACATGTAGATCGAAATTTCACAGATGTGAATTTCTCAAGAAAGATGCCGATTCCTGCACGATTACCAACTTGGGAGCTCCGGCAAGTCAGGTTTTTTAGTTAAAGAGATCCTCCCAAGCCTGACAGTCCTTGGGAGATTCCGAGTTATCAACACTCGATTTCTTTCCTTTCATCTTCTTCTTATAATATTCCTTTACCCCTTTGACTTTCCCATCAATCATTTTTCCAAAAATATGTTTCACTTTGGGGTTAAAGGCTTTTTCAACATCAAATTCTTTCTTTTCAGAAAAGAATTGATTTGAAATCTCAATTTTACCAACTTTTTGTTTAAAATTTTCAGCCCTTAATGGTGGAAAATTTGCATCATCCATTGGCGGTACTGATTTTTCAACTTTTGGTTCAATTTGTGGCTCCTCTAACTTTGTGGAATCAGATTCATTGCCAGAAAATAGCTCCTCTGATTTTAACGAATCAGAATCATTGCTAGAACTATCATCAGATTTCTTAACAACCCATTTTTTGTTGTCAAGGTTTGCTTTTCTTTTATAAAACCTTTTTGAACATTCACCAACTTCAGACTTTGAGTTTTTGAAAACTATAAACGGTTTAGTTGGTGGTTCATTTTCAACCATCTTTTATTTCATTTTAAAAGACACTCCCTGTTTTGTTTGGATTACCTTTGGACAATTCCTGGCAATATGACCAATTGTTTTGCATTGAAAACAAGTTCTTGTCTCTTTCTTCTGAACAGCTCCATTTTTCATTTCTTCTTGCTTCTTCGCAAGGAATTCTCTGTTTGTCTGCTTCCAGAATGAACTCTTCTCCTCTTCTTCCGAGCTTGCTCCTGAAACAAATACTGTTTTTGTTCTAGAAATTTTCTCATTTTTATAATTTTCAGGTGAAATAAAACCCAATCCTTTCTTTTTGAAATTACCGTTATGGTTTGGTTTCTTTCGATAACCTGAACCAGAACTGTAATCTTTTTTCTTGTTTTCTCTTTGTCGAACTCTTGAGGTGTATTTTTTAGGTTTATCAGAAAGATTTACATCTTTTATTTCAGAAATATTAATTTCTGTAAGTTCGAAAACTTTTTTTATCATTTCAGTCTTGACACCTCTTATTAGAAATTCTTCATCAGAATATAATTTGTCAGAATCATTCAAAGTATAGGCTACTTTGATTGGTTCGTCATTCAAATTAGATTTTGATAATAGAAATTATTTATTGTAAACCCGTTTGCCCTTTTTGACTGTTGGACTAGGAGTGCCGGACACAGACTTTGACTCTGACTTAGACTCCTCCATTTCATCCATATCTAACACATGATCCACCACTTTCTTCATCAATTGAGATTGTTGATCAGTGTCAGATGCGGTAAAAGTTACATCAATGTTTTCTGGCAGATTATCTGATGGATCAGATTCCCACACTAAGTTGGTTGCCTTTTCGACTCTTTCAGAATTTGGATTTCGTGGCGAATATCCATTTTCAAGCGGGGGTGGACACTTGTTGTAACTGACACTTTGTTTCTTACCAGAGTTTTTCACTTCAGTATCCTCTTTTGTTTCGGAATTCTTCACTTTAGATGTTTCTTCTTCAAATGCCTTCATGCCTTCAATGGTTGGATAAATCCTATCAATAACATAAGAAGTATATGAGTAACTTTTTAACAACCTGTTTACTCTTTCTGTTTCAATTCTCTGGGTTTCCAGTTTCTGTTCCAGTACAGCACACTTCTCAATGTAATTGTTAACGACTTTCTGCTTTGTCATGAAAGCTCATTGAAGTGTCTTCATGGCTGTTGCTTGTTCACTGCTTGATTGATTGTATTTATTCATTACTTTATTTAGAACATCATAGGATTCTTTTAATTTGTTCATGTTATGAATCAAAGTACTGTTTTGCTTCTTCACTGCTTCACAATTTTCACATTTCACAGGAATCTTTTGTGCATTAGCTTCTGCTTCAACTTTGAAAGCTGGAACTTCTTTTACCTTTTTCTTTATCGCACGAACTTCGTCATCATCACTACTAACTTGTTTTTTTAACTTTCTTCTTTTTCTTTCGAACTTTTCCATCATCACTGTCACTCTCTTCTAGCATTCTTAAATGCTCTTTCATTCTGTTTGCATAATAATCATCATTATCACTATCTTCAGCAACTCGAGCAACAAAAGCTTTGGCTTTTAAAATTTCTTTATCTGGACAATAATTATCTCAGCTAAAATTTTCCCAGCTAAAACCTTCTGGTAATTTTTCATCATCTTGATCTATTATACCATAAAAAGCTCTCTTTGATGACTCTTCAATTGCCTTCTTAGCATGTGCAGTTTGTGGTTCTTGTTGATGTGGTTGTTGAGCAACTTGATGATAAATCGCTTTTCCATAATAATCATTGTTGTTGAACGGATTTTGAGCTCCACTTGCTTCGCGGTTTGTACACTCTCTCTTGAAGTGTCCTTTTTCCCTGCAACGAAAACAAGTAACTTTAGATTTATCAAAACCTAAAGTAGAAACATTAGCATCATGGAAATCATCTCTTCCTGTGACCTATTTGAATTTCTCAGCTCTTCTTAGCACACTTGCCATACACCACTTTATATCCATCAACTCCATCTCCTCAGCATCAATCTGATCGTAATCCTCTTTTGTCAACATTGGATTTCCGATCCTTCCTGCAACTAAGCTTCCATATGACTCTAATACAGTCACCAATAAAGACATGTGACTTTTTGCAACTTCTTCTGAGTAATTCTGATCATTTTCAAGATTTAATGCAATGTTGCATTGAAGAACTTTGCCACTCTTTTTCGTTGAAAAATTTGGATCAAACGATGGATATGAAGAAAAACCAATTTTGCTACTTGATCCTTGAGAAGACCCTCCAGATGAACTTTTAACATTGAAAGCAGTTTCAATCTTTGGTGACATGTTAGTTTTATCATTCAACCCTCCTTTGTAATATAAACCAATATCTTGTTCACCATCATAATCTTTCATTCTTGAGATCTTCCGTTGTTCCATTTCTTGAGCTTCAAGTTTTTCAATAAACTTTCCCAGTGTTAGATTGCTAAAATCTTTCTTATTTCTCAACATCATAAGATACGTTCCCCAAGTTTCATGTGGCAACGCATCAGCTAACTTCTCAATCAATTCTTCATTATCTTTTGTGATACTCAACCTCTTCATGTTAACTATCAAATTGCAGTATCTTTCTATGATCTGTGTCACACCCCGAATTTCCACGTGTCACCGGTGGGCCCGGTGGGGGATTAACGTGACGTAGTTGATATCATCATAGTCAAACAACACAAATTATAATGCACAGCGGAAGCAAGGATAGATTCATTTCAACTTAAATTATTGTAATATTCGAGTATCACAAAATGTCGAAATAGAATCCACAGGCAGAATCAAATAAAAAGGAAACTTCATTTCAACAGACTTCATGCATCCTAAGCTTGCGAGACTTCTATGGATGCTTAAGGAGTGACCAGCCTATTACGCGTAGTACCTGCACTTAGTCTTTTTGGAAAATACGTCAGTTTACACTGGTAAATACAATTTAACTGACTCATTTTGAAAATGTTTAAAATTGATTTAAATGCTCGAGGCATAAAACTTTTTATAACTTGGGATAATTATTTGCTTAATAATCTTGTAAAAGAATTACATGTTCGTTCTGCGTTCGGTAGCCCGGGTCATGCCGGGTTAAAGATTAATAGACACACCACTTAATATAATTCCGCCGCGAGACTTCTCTCGTACCGACGATTATACATGTTGTACAACACTACGGGTGTACGCCTACACCCGAGTGCTAAGGTCGTGGCCATTCTTTGAATGATGCCAAGGATATCCGGGACATGGTCATTAAGCCCCCAAAGGCGTTAAACAAACAAAACAGCATTTTCAAACGGGTTAATTTGACTGCACATAACCAAGACCGGTTAAGGTCAATTCCCCGACCAAGCGGTATTTTATATACCGTACCCCAAGCCCGTATAGGGAAAATAAGTTAAACGTATTTACCTGAGCAAAGTATAAACCAAATATAACGAGTGCACGTAGCTTTTACTGGGCTCCTAGATCTGGAAACTAAGGTTTTAATAACCTATTAGAATCCTAACGGGTCTTAAGCTTAGACCGGTTAGTTTTATATAAAGATTACGGTTTTAAACGCACAATAAGGCGAAGACCGTTTTAGAATGTGGTTTTGTCCCAACAAGCTTGCACACTTGTTTTATATGGGTAACATAATCACATTCTGGATTTTGAGACCAAAAAGATATGGTTTGACCCGTTTCGGCTAAAATGGCCAAACTAGTCACAGAAGCCGATCCGAACGCGTATAATGCGTAACGAGTAACCATAAGAGTCAAATACAAGTTTCTGAAGTCAATATGCTTAAAATATGTTGTGATATCAGAATGATACCTTCCATTATGCCCCAAATTGATTTTAAACCAAAACTATGCCTCATAAGGGCGTTTTGGTCATTTTATAAGGTGTAAAAGGGTTAAAATGATAACCTGAGTTACAGGTCTGAATATATTAGTAAATATACTTAATTTACTAAGTTATAACAGTAGGGTCTCAAATTTATGTGAAATTCATTATTTTTAACCTTACTATGCACCGTAGGGGCATTTTGGTAATTTCACATGTGCCTAAAAGGTCAATTCTGGAATTCTGAGTTCAAAACGTTTGCCTACTGTTTAAAATATAAAAATTCACTGATTACATCAGTAGGTTCAAACCCTTAAGCTTAATAAGGTTCTAGAGCACACTTATGTGTTAAAAAGGCCTAAAAAGGCGATTTGGAGCCATTTCCGGGTTTTCTGTAAAAAGCTGATATTTTTAATATTACAGAAGGCTCAAAATAATTTATTTATCATAACAAATCAGTAGAAATTGGTTTGAGGTCAAAAGGATTTGTAAAACTCATTTTATGGCTAAAAAGGGCAAAACCGGCATAAACCGAATTAATCCTAGAATACTAAGTTATGCTCAGCCTAAAAATAAATAAAAATCACCAAAAATCCCAAAATATGATTTTATAACAGTGGGTAAAAAGTTTGGTATAAAAATTTGGGTTTTGATAGGCTATACATAATTTACGCCATTTAATTAGTAAAGAAGCTCTTAATTACGCTATTGAGCATAACTCTTAATCTAGACCTCAAACTGACCTCAAATTTTGGGTGCAAGTTTATAAATCAGTAGCTAAGGTGCCTACCCTTTTACATTTTCAAAAATCACGTTTTAAGGTCAAATGGGCATAATGGTCAACATATAAGCGATTAACGGAAACATGCATGAGAATAGGATTTCTAATGAACCAAGTTGTATAATCTCAGAGAGTTATACTAACATGTAAATAGGTTCAAAAGAAGCTCTAAGGCAATCCTAATCTTGGCTTAAGCGGGTCAGAACTGAAAGTCAAAGCAGAAGTCAAACTTTGCGACTTTTGGTTCCAAACCGAGCCTAAACTGAAAATTGTCGAGTTGAACATGTTGGAACATGTTCTTACATTAATTACCAAGTTATTTTAATGATCAAACAGGTTGCATGCATCCTACATTGCTAATTATGTATTAATTCGCAAATAACCTTTCTGTTGACTTTTTATAACAAGCTTTGACTCGACAATTAACATAGTTAGAGTGGGAATCTGGAAATACCCTTTTAAGGGTTTGTTACCCACATAATTACCTACTTAAAGGTATTTTTAATTCGTGATTTGACAGAGCACATTTTAATTAATCACGAAGTCAAACCTTAATTACGACGGTTTGACTTTTAGCTAATTACTATGCTTAAAACGAATTAAAGGAAGTTAAGGACACTTACAAGAGTCCTAAGAAGGATTAGGGACCTAATGAAAGTTGGTTGCTGTCCAGGGGAGCTCCAGAGAAGTCTTGAACCAATGTTTCAAATGAGCAAATGAAATGGTTACAACTTCATGCTCTTATATAGTGAACTACAAGGTCCAAGATCATGCCAAGCTAGCCTAGAATGGTTACAAGATCAACCCAAGTGTCCCTAATAGGCTAAATACTGCCTAGAAAGCCCCTGATTTCGAAAACCATCCTTTTAAGTTGGTGTAACGGGCTGAACAGGCAGCTGTCCAAAATCTGCTGCCAGCGACAGCTTTACGGACCGTAAGCGTAAGGCCTTGCGGTCCGTAAGCACCTCTTGCGGACCGTATGCTGAAATGGCTACGGTCCGTAACCGACCTTTGCTGAAAATGCCCAGGTACCCTCCTTACGGACCGTAAGCCAGGGGCCTTGCGGTCCGTAACCGATGGTCAGAGGACAAAAATTTTAAAACTTCTAAGTCTTGACCATGCAACTTTGAAGTGCCGAAACATCAGGCTTTTACTGCGGTGTAGGGTCCACCATTTCAGGTTTTGCATTGCTTGCATGAACATTGATACCTTGGATTCTTATGGCATGCTTATTTTGACGGAATTACCAAGAACAAGTCTTGGATTCTCATATTAGTTGGACAATTTAATTAACTATCTTTGATTCCCTTTTACAAGGATTTTATTCAGCATTTCCATTAGTAATAATCCTGTCAAATCCGAAGTCCATATAGAAGATGGAACTTTATTTATTTGGAAACAACCGGTTATTCTATAAGATGTTTATCTAACGGTTTAAGGATCTTGAGATTTATAAAAATTTGGGTCGCTCAGAGGTGATTTAATAACATGTCGCCCTTGGGCCGTTCAGAGGTATTTTAATAACATAACGCCCTTTTTACTAAAATCCTACCGTACATCTTTTTATCTGATCCGGTTTTCCTGACACGTCTGTCTCTCATGACACGTGTCTTTATTTCAATGGACAGGAATTTTCGAGGTGTTACATCCTCACCCCCTTAAAAGAAATCTCGACCTCGAGATTTAGGGAAACAGATGAGGGTATTTCTCTTTCATTGTGGATTCTAGCTCCCACGTGTATTCAGGACCTCTGCGGGCATCCCACTTTACCTTGACAATAGGTACAAGCTTTCTTCGAAGCTTCTTTACCTGTCGATCCTCAATCGACACAGGTTTTTCCACAAATTTTAGGCTCTCGTCTATATGCACATTCGTGTGTGGTATGACTAGCGACTCGTCAGCTAGACATTTCTTCAGATTGCAGACGTGAAATACATTATGAATACCATCGAGCTCCTCAAGTAAGTTTAACTTATAAGCCACTGATCCTACACATTCGATGATTTCGAATGGTCCTATATACCTTGGGCTTAACTTACCTTTCTTGCCAAATCGCATCACCCCTTTCCAAGGTGATACTTTGAGCAAGACTTTATCGCCAACCTCAAACTTGAGAGGCTTTCGCCTTTCATCCGCATAGCTCTTCTGCCTATCTCGAGCAGCTTTCAGGCGGTCGCGAATTTGGACAATCTTGTCCGTCGTCTCGAAGACTAAGTCAGGACATGATAATTGCGTATCTCCCACTTCTGCCCAACAAATGGGCGTTCTGCACTTTCTACCATATAGTGCCTCAAAAGGCGCAGCCTTAATGCTAGTATGGTAGCTATTATTGTAGGAGAACTCGACCAACGGTAGATGCCTGTCCCAACTTCCTCCTAGATCAATTACACATGCACGCAGCATATCTTCCAACGTTTGAATGGTACGCTCACTCTGCCCATCAGTCTGAGGATGGTAAGCCGTACTGAAATTTAATTGAGTGCCCAGAGACTGTTGGAAACTCTTCCAGAAATGAGATGTGTATCTAGTATCCCGATCTGAGATAATAGATACTGGTACGCCATGCAAGGCCACAATCTTATCTACGTACAATTGGGCTAGCATGTCAGAGCTGAAAGTCTCTCTAATGGGCAGGAAATGTGCTGACTTAGTCAGTCTATCAACTATGACCCATATAGTATCATTTCCCTTCGGCGTCTTAGGCAATTTGGTGATGAAGTCCATCGTCACCATTTCCCATTTCCAAGCGGGAATTTTAGGCTGTTGCAGTAAACCTGACGGCTTCTGATGTTCAGCTTTGACTTTAGCACACGTCAAGCATTTAGCTACATAAGCAGCTATAGACTTTTTCAAGCCTATCCACCAATAATTCGCCTTTAAATCCTGGTACATCTTATCAGCTCCAGGATGGACGGAATACTTGGAACTGTGGGCTTCCTTGAGGATAACATCCCGAAGTCCTCCATATACAGGAACCCATACTCGTCCATTTAACCTCAACATTCCGTCCTTGTCGTAGGACAACTGTTCTTCAGTTACTCCTAATTTCTCCTTAGGATAGTTAGCTTCCAACACAGCTTCCTTCTGTGCAGCTAACAACCTTTCATTCAAACTTCTCTTAATTTCAATGCTCTTGGCATTGATCCTTATCGGCTTCACTCTTTCCTTCCTGCTTAATGCATCTGCGACTACATTGGCCTTGCCTAGATGGTACCTTATTTCACAATCATAATCGTTCAAGGTTTCCATCCATCGTCGCTGCCTCATGTTTAAATCCTTCTGATTGAACAGGTGTTGAAGGCTCTTGTGGTCGGAATAGATCACACACTTCGTCCCATACAAATAATGCCTCCAAAGCTTTAGTGCAAATACAACGGCACCCAACTCCAAGTCATGGGTGGTGTAATTCTTCTCGTGCACCTTTAGTTGACGTGAAGCGTAGGCTATGACCTTGCCCTTTTGCATTAACACACAACCCATTCCGGTGTGTGATGCATCACAATACACCACAAATTCTTCAATGCCTTCAGGTAGAGTTAGCACTGGTGCGTTACTTAACTTCTGCTTCAAGATATCAAAAGATTCTTGCTGCTTAGGCCCCCAATTAAACTTAATGTTCTTACGTGTTAACGACGTCAAGGGTGCAACAATTCTTGAGAAGTTTTCAATAAAACGCCTATAATTTCCAGCCAAACCTAGGAAGCTACGAATTTCTGAAGGTGTCTTGGGCTCCTGCCAGTTCATGATAGCTTCTATCTTTGCGGGATCCACTTGAATTCCATGCTCACTCACAACGTGTCCAAGGAACTGGACTTCGCGAAGCCAAAATTCACACTTTGAAAACTTGGCATAGAGCTTCTCTTGATGGAGCAACTTAAGAATGCACCGAAGTTGCCTCTCATGGTCAGCTTGGTTCTTTGAGTAGATGAGGATGTCGTCAATGAAGACGATGACAAATTTATCCAGATAAGGCTTGCATACGCGATTCATGAGATCCATGAATGCGGCAGGTGCGTTAGTGAGCCCAAAAGGCATCACTGGGAACTCGTAGTGACCATAACGAGTCCTAAACGCGGTCTTTTGTACATCCTCCTCCTTAACCTTCAATTGATGATAGCCTGACCTGAGATCTATCTTAGAAAAGTAACTCGCTCCCTGTAGCTGGTCGAATAGATCATCGATTCTAGGCAAAGGATATCTGTTCTTGATAGTAACCTTGTTTAGCTCACGGTAATCAATGCATAGACGCATTGATCCGTCCTTCTTTTTAACAAACAGAATTGGTGCTCCTCATGGAGATGAACTAGGTCTAATAAAACCTTTAGCTAGTAAATCATCTAGCTGTGTCCTTAATTCCTTCATCTCTGTTGGTGCTAATCTATATGGTGCTCTGGCTACTGGTGCAGCTCCGGGGATGATGTCAATCTTGAATTCCACCTGCCTATCTGGTGGCAAACCAGGTAGTTCCTCCGGAAAAACCTCGGGATAGTCAGAAATGACTGGTATGTCTTCGATCCTGGGCTTCTTCTCGTCAATGGTTACTCGTGCCATATAAATGACGCAACCCTTACTCGTGCATCCTGATGCCTTAAGCATGGCCACATGCTCTGGTATTCCGTGTTGAGTATCTCCCTGAATAGTGAGCGGCTCACCAAATGGGGTCTTGATTACTACCTGCTTCTTGTTGCACACTATCTGAGCTTGGTTACACAATAACCAATCCATTCCTATTACTACATCAAAGCCTGCTAGCTTAAAGGGTAACAAGGACAAAGGAAAAGAGTGGTTCCTAATGGATAGGACACATCCATCTAACACAGTCGAAACTGTTTCTATTGTTCCATCAGCTAATTCCACTTCATAATTCATACTTAAAACTTTAACAGGTAATTTCAACAGTTCACAGAACTTATTATCTACAAAGGATCTATCCGCCCCAGAGTCAAACAATACCATTGCGTAGACATCATTAATGAGAAAAGTACCTGTTATGACATTATCATCCTGAATAGCTTCCTTTGCATCCATGCGGAAGACTCTTGCATTAGTCTTCTTTCCCTCCTCCGTTTTCTTGGCAAGCTTCGGGCAGTTGGGTCTAATATGTCCCTTCTCATTACAATTATAGCAGGTGGCATCCTTAAGTTTCTTGCAATCTAATGCCTTATGATCCGGGGACTTGCAAATCCCACATAGTTTCTGCTGAGATTGGGATCTAGACTCCTGCCTGCATTTCCCGAAATGGTGCTTCTTACAAACCTTGCACCTAGGCTTTTCACTCGACTGTTGATCCCCCTTCCTGGATCCCGACCCTTTCTTGTGGTCGTCATTGCCCTTTCGCTTTTTATCTGAGCGTCGAGAACCATAATCTTCGCGTTTTCGTTTTTCGGCATCTGCAGCTCTCAGGGATCTCTGTCTAACTGCGTCTTGCGTAAGGGACAGAGATATGTCAGCTACTGATCGAAACGTAGTGGGCCGAGAGGCCTTGACGCTTGCTTTAATTTCTGGGGCCAGACCCCCAATGAAACGGGCTATTCTCTTCGGTTCAGGTGTTACAAGATAGGGAACTAGCCTTGACAAGGTGTTGAAGGTTGTGAGGTATGCCTGGCAGTCCAGGTTCTTCATGACTAAGGACAGAAAATCAGATTCTATCATTTCCACCTTGTGTTGGGGACAGTAATTCTCCTTGATTAGGGCAACAAATTGTTCCCAAGACATGTTGTAAAGAGGTATCTTTCCGGTGGCTTGAATCAGCGACTTCCACCATTGAAGTGCATCACCTTTGAAAGATTGTGTCACAAACTTCACAATATCTCTTTCAGCACAAAGCCAAGTCATACAGTCCACTACCCCCTTCTCCCTAGTGAAATCCCGGGGTTTACAAGACACAAAGTATTTATACGTGCAACCCTTGGCACGTGGGGTATCATAAAGCACAATCTTCTTGGAATGATTATCATTTTCATTCGAAGAATGTCTATCGTCATCCTTCTTAGATTCTTCCTTCTTAGACTTGGGTTGGACAGATGGTGGCTTGCTGTGAGACTCCAAATGAGTCTTAGACTTATTATGCGGTGTAGACAAGGTCCTACTATGGGTCCCACTGTACTCACTGTACTGTCTTTCTAATGCCTTCGTAACCGCATCATCTACCAGTGCTTTCAACTCCGCACCCGTTAACTGTATCTTTGCGTTATCGTGGTTTTCCACCGGACGACTATTTACCTCGTCCGACCTAGCCATGTAGCTTCACTGCTACATATAAACAATAATGGGCAAGGTTTTATTTAACAGCTAATACAGCATTTTATGTACTTTATTAACCATGGTTTTAAATAGCCATTGCAGGTTAATTTGTTAATTAAATATTAATTCAGGATCTGTATTGTAATCCTATATTATAGTTAAGAATTAACATATAACTTAGTCACAAGGACAGTGTTAGTTTATAACCCGGATTCTTACAGAATCAAGGTATTAGGGTCTGAATCACGGTTCATTACCTTATTCTAGACAGTGAGTTGCAGACTCAAACTGTCTCTTAGTCCCTAGGACACTAATTATTACCCGTAGGCACTTCATTCTCAAGGAATGGACATTTACTTACAGGGAATTTTAAATTAACCCAATTTTCAGTGATGGCCTATGTGACTTTTACTGGGTCACAATTTGCCCAATATGTTAACGTACTTACAGATGTTAACAGAATTTGGAATCTTCTAGACAGGTTCTACCATCTTGGCCATGTCTGTGACGACACGTGGCTAGGCTTTACCCCTTAGATTCTCTTTATAACGCAGATCAATCCTAAGTTGAGACGTTAATTATGGACCTGAATCTAATTATGGAGATACCATCTTGGCCTTGTCTTAAAATGACATATGGCTAGGTCTTGTCCCTTTTTTAGATTTTGCCATTTTATATTAATGGTAGGTCTTCTTTATTTTAAGAAATGTTATTTTCATTTTTACCTTTTTATTTTAAGTTTATTCATATACTTATTTATAGTAATAATCATGAAAATTTAAATGCAACATTTCATTAATAAAGATTCAACAGCACAATACTTGCCCTAAACGGGACTTCTACAACAACATGCCCACGCAGGGGCGAAACATAACAAACAAATAAACATTCTAACAAACAACAACCCACGTAGGGGTCAACTGAAAGACATTACCCACGCAGGGGCAGAATACAAAAAGACAAGCTCGCGCAGGAGCTGAATACAGAAACAACAAGTCCACGCAGGGACTGATTATAACTAAAATACTAAGATCTTCAATGGTCCCTCCTTTTGGACTTTCCTTTGATCAAATCTGATAGTCCTTTGAAGAAACCTCTGTTGTGTCTGCGCTCAGTTTGGATTTCCCATTCACAACGGTCCAGTCTCTCAAGGACCTCCTGCTGACGCTCTGGCGGAATAAGCTGTGGCTTCGGCGGCTGGTACAACGGCTGAGGAGGTGGTGGCTGCTGGAACACATATGGAGGGTACCCGGTAGTCCAAGGACCACCATAGGGCCCTTCAGGGTGTCGAGCGTTGTAATCCCAAGCCTCCTGATATGGGTCCACGTTGGCATAGTTAAAGCTGTTGTGGCCCGGCATTTTAAATGGGTTGTATGCCGCGGAACCGGCATAAGCAGGGATTGGGTTGTCAAAACCCGGCGGAGGTGCCACAGGTACTGAGTTGACTTCTGGTATGGGGTTTGATGGACCCCCCATTTGTGGTTCTTCCTCTTCCTCCTGAAGTGGCGGATAATGGCTGCCACTTGATGGTTGGGGTGTGCTGATGCGGACACCCCCTCGCACGGACATCCGTGCGTTCGACCTCCTCCGCCTCGGTGGCTCCGGAGGCGGCTGCTGTTCCACTGGTGGTGGTGGTGGCGGAGTGACTACCACAAATCGTTGATCCTCAGAAGGATCTTGCTGCTGTTGTTGCTGATACGGGGACGAGTGTTCAGAAGGCATGAAGTACCAGTCCCACTGCTTGAACCTCTCTTGATAACTATCCGGACCGCGGTATGGTGATCCGTGGAAAGATGACCCATCCGAGATTTTGATGGGGTGGTTCGGCGTTCCTGTAGCAGGCTCCATTGGATCAGTATCCTCGTCCATGTCATTTTCCCCAGAGAAGTGGTCTTCCGGTCCGAGTGGGTTAAAACCCCCGGGTTCTGGAAAAATGTTGGCCGGGTTGAATCGGCTTTGGAAAACTGGGGTTGGGTCACCAAAGGAGTGGTGAGAGTTGGATCTCTGCAAAGGTATGAAAGAGGGTGGTTGTTCGTTGGGCTCATTTTCCGATTGGGGCCCAAAGGAGTGCTGGTAAGAAGGTGAAGAGCTGAGGGAAACTGACCGTCTCCCGGGTTCAACATAGAGCCTCCACGGCTCTTGTGGACTAGTGCTCATGGTAATGGATGGGGTACGCCGGTACGAAGGCCCGGCTTCGTGATCGTGACCCGTGACTGGTCCTTTGCCTCGACCGCGAAGAAATCTTGGTGGCATGTTGACCTGCATACAAGTTTTAGATAACAACAACAACATATAATAATAAGACCCAAAAATAAAACAAAACAGAGTTTGTCCTATGTTCTTTGTCTAGACTTGGAACTCGAAGAGTGTGCAATACGTGCACTGAGAGTAAACACAAAAGGCTAGTGTTTAGTTCACTCAGTGTTGGCTCTGATACCAACCTGTCACACCCCGAATTTCCACGTGTCACCGGTGGGCCCGGTGAGGGATTAACGTGACGTAGTTGATATCATCATAGTCAAAAAACACAAATTATAATGCACAACGGAAGCAAGGATAGATTCATTTCAACTTAAATTATTGTAATATTCGAGTATCACAAAATGTCGAAATAGAATCCACAGGCAGAATCAAATAAAAAGGAAACTTCATTTCAACAGACTTCATGCATCCTAAGCTTGCGAGACTTCTATGGATGCTTAAGGAGTGACCAGCCTATTACGCGTAGTACCTGCACTTAGTCTTTTTGGAAAATACGTCAGTTTACACTGGTAAATACAATTTAACTGACTCATTTTGAAAATGTTTAAAATTGATTTAAATGCTCGAGGCATAAAACTTTTTATAACTTGGGATAATTATTTGCTTAATAATCTTGTAAAAGAATTACATGTTCGTTCTGCGTTCGGTAGCCCGGGTCATGCCGGGTTAAAGATTAATAGACACACCACTTAATATAATTCCGCCGCGAGACTTCTCTCGTACCGACGATTATACATGTTGTACAACACTACGGGTGTACGCCTACACCCGAGTGCTAAGGTCGTGGCCATTCTTTGAATGATGCCAAGGATATCCGGGACATGGTCATTAAGCGCCCAAAGGCGTTAAACAAACAAAACAGCATTTTCAAACGGGTTAATTTGACTGCACATAACCAAGACCGGTTAAGTCAATTCCCCGACCAAGCGGTATTTTATATACCGTACCCCAAGCCCGTATAGGGAAAATAAGTTAAACGTATTTACCTGAGCAAAGTATAAACCAAATATAACGAGTGCACGTAGCTTTTACTGGGCTCCTAGATCTGGAAATTAAGGTTTTAATAACCTATTAGAATCCTAACGGGTCTTAAGCTTAGACCGGTTAGTTTTATATAAAGATTACGGTTTTAAACGCACAATAAGGCGAAGACCGTTTTAGAATGTGGTTTTGTCCCAACAAGCTTGCACACTTGTTTTATATGGGTAACATAATCACATTCTGGATTTTGAGACCAAAAAGATATGGTTTGACCCGTTTCGGCTAAAATGGCCAAACTAGTCACATAAGCCGATCCGAACGCGTATAATGCATAACGAGTAACCATAAGAGTCAAATACAAGTTTCTGAAGTCAATATGCTTAAAATATGTTGTGATATCAGAATGATACCTTCCATTATGCCCCAAAATGATTTTAAACCAAAACTATGCCTCATAAGGGCGTTTTGGTCATTTTATAAGGTGTAAAAGGGTTAAAATGATAACCTGAGTTGCAAGTCTGAATATATTAGTAAATATATTTAATTTACTAAGTTATAATAGTAGGGTCTCAAATTTATGTGAAATTCATTATTTTTAACCTTACTATGCACCGTAGGGGCATTTTGGTAATTTCACATGTGCCTAAAAGGTCAATTCTGGAATTCTGAGTTCAAAACGTTTGCCTACTGTTTAAAATATAAAAATTCACTGATTACATCAGTAGGTTCAAACCCTAAAGCTTAATAAGGTTCTAGAGCACACTTATGTGTTAAAAATGCCTAAAAAGGCGATTTGGAGCCATTTCTGGGTTTTCTGTAAAAAGCTGATATTTTTAATATTCCAGAAGGCTCAAAATAATTTATTTATCATAACAAATCAGTAGAAATTGGTTTGAGGTCAAAAGAATTTGTAAAACTCATTTTATGGCTAAAAAGGGCAAAACCGGCATAAACCGAATTAATCCTAGAATACTAAGTTATGCTCAGCCTAAAAATAAATAAAAATCACCAAAAATCCCAAAATATGATTTTATAATAGTGGGTAAAAAGTTTGGTATAAAAATTTGGGTTTTGATAGGCTATACATAATTTACGCCATTTAATTAGTAAAGAAGCTCTTAATTACGCTATTGAGCATAACTCTTAATCTAGACCTCAAACTGACCTCAAATTTTGGGTGCAAGTTTATAAATCAGTAGCTAAGGTGCCTACCCTTTTACATTTTCAAAAATCACGTTTTAAGGTCAAATGGGCATAATGGTCAACATATAAGCGATTAACGGAAACATGCATGAGAATAGGATTTCTAATGAACCAAGTTGTATAATCTCAGAGAGTTATACTAACATGTAAATAGGTTCAAAAGAAGCTCTAAGGCAATCCTAATCTTGGCTTAAGCGGGTCAGAACTGAAAGTCAAAGCAGAAGTCAAACTTTGCGACTTTTGGTTCCAAACCGAGCCTAAACTGAAAATTGTCGAGTTGAACATGTTGGAACATGTTCTTACATTAATTACCAAGTTATTTTAATGATCAAACAGGTTGCATGCATCCTACATTGCTAATTATGTATTAATTCGCAAATAACCTTTCTGTTGACTTTTTATAACAAGCTTTGACTCGACAATTAACATAGTTAGAGTGGGAATCTGGAAATACCCATTTAAGAGTTTGTTACCCACATAATTACCTACTTAAAGGTACTTTTAATTCGTGATTTGACAGAGCACATGTTAATTAATCACGAAGTCAAACCTTAATTACGACGGTTTGACTTTTAGCTAATTACTATGCTTAAAACGAATTAAAGGAAGTTAAGGACACTTACAAGAGTCCTAAGAAGGATTAGGGACCTAATGAAAGTTGGTTGCTGTCCAGGGGAGCTCCAGAGAAGTCTTGAACCAATGTTTCAAATGAGCAAATGAAATGGTTACAACTTCATGCTCTTATATAGTGAACTACAAGGTCCAAGATCATGCCAAGCTAGCCTAGAATGGTTACAAGATCAACCCAAGTGTCCCTAATAGGCTAAATACTGCCTAGAAAGCCCCTGATTTCGAAAACCATCCTTTTAAGTTGGTGTAACGGGCTGAACAGGCAGCTGTCCAAAATCTGCTGCCAGCGACAGCCTTACGGACCGTAAGCGTAAGGCCTTGCGGTCCGTAAGCACCTCTTGCGGACCATATGCTGAAATGGCTACGGTCCGTAACCGACCTTTGCTGAAAATGCCCAGGTACCCTCCTTACGGACCGTAAGCCAGGGGCCTTACGGTCCGTAACCGATGGTCAGAGGACAAAAATTTTAAAACTTCTAAGTCTTGACCATGCAACTTTGAAGTGCCGAAACATCAGGCTTTTACTGCGGTGTAGGGTCCACCATTTCAGGTTTTGCATTGCTTGCATGAACATTGATACCTTGGATTCTTATGGCATGCTTAATTTGACGGAATTACCAAGAACAAGTCTTGGATTCTCATATTAGTTGGACAATTTAATTAACTATCTTTGATTCCCTTTTACAAGGATTTTATTCAGCATTTCCATTAGTAATAATCCTGTCAAATCCGAAGTCCATATAGAAGATGGAACTTTATTTATTTGGAAACAACCGGTTATTCTATAAGATGTTTATCTAACGGTTTAAGGATCTTGAGATTTATAAAAATTTGGGTCGCTCAGAGGTGATTTAATAATATGTCGCCCTTGGGCCGTTCAGAGGTATTTTAATAACATAACGCCCTTTTTACTAAAATCCTACCGTACATCTTTTTATCTGATCCGGTTTTCCTGACACGTCTGTCTCTCATGACACGTGTCTTTATTTCAATGGATAGGAATTTTCGAGGTGTTACAATCTGCTTGGTGCTTTCAGTTCTTAAACCACAAAATATATCAAACTCTTTCTTCAGAAGCGATTTTTTGTTCTTGATCATTTCTTTACTTCCAACAAACTTTGATTTTAAAGCTTTCCAAATTGAATATGCACTTCCATTGTGTTGCAGTAAAACCAAGATATCTTCTTTAACAGCTTGATGCAAAAGACTAGTCATCATCTTTTCATCCTTGTATTTGTTTTTCTCTTCAGCACTTAGGTTTTTAATTGCAATAACCTCTTCATCGTCATTCACCGGTCTAACATATTTCGTTTCAACACATTCCCAAGCATCCAAGTAATTTTCTTGAACCCAATTTTCAAATCGTTCTTCCCATCTTTTATACTCCTCAATGTTCATGAGCTTTGGCGGTTTTTGCATGGTGCCCGTTTCATTTTCTAACATTGTATTTTGTGCAATTGTGATCGGAGTAGCAAAGGCGTTGTAAAACTCTTCTTCCATGATTTGATTTTAAAATTTTCACAAACTTAGTTTTTCAAACAAAATGATATTCACACGGAATGAGTTTTGGTGCGAAATGACCCTTTCAAACGAAATGACCTGCAAGACAACTTCAAACGAAATGATCCACACGAAATGAAGACTTTCACACGAAATGAATGATTTCGTGCGAAATAGTCAAACGAAAAACCACCTTGGTGCGAAATGAAGTGATTTCATACGAAATAACTGATTTCGTATGAAATAACAGTACTTTCAAGCGAAATGAGAATGTTGTTTCGTACGAAATGAACTTTTGAAGCAGTTTCACATGAAATAGTGTTTTCGTGCGAAATGAAAGTAACTCAAGCTATTTCGTGCGAAATCAACGTACTTTTTCGTGCGAAATAGATGAAACTAAGTGATTTCGTGCGAAACCAAATTTTCAATTTGTGCGAAATGTTGCTGATGTCATTATCTCGGCCATGTTTTTGTCAAATTGATCAAGTTTTAAGCCGTTTTAAGGTCCGATTCTTTCAAGGCTTTGTTAAAACACTGTTACGCATATAATGTGAGAAAATCAAGCCATTTTATCTGTGAAAACTTGTTAATTTTGAAAAAGAAGGTGTAGAAATCAGAATTTTGAGCTGAATTGAAAAGAACTCTTCCTCCTGAGCTCTGATACCACTTGTAGGATCGTTTTCATGACCAAACGAGTCGATTAAAAGAGTTTTTGCTCAATACGAGAGACGGAAACAAACGTATCGAGTTGATTCAGCTAGCAGTTCACTTTAAACTGTCTTTTGATTGATATAACAACGTTTTACAGCGAGTAGACACTTCGGCAGCAGTTCGGCACTGAAACCAGAAAGTTACAAATGAGATGGCACCACCTACTATTTATAGGCAAGGGTATTTCGCACGAAATCATTCATACGAAATGGCCAAGCTCATTTCGTACGAAATGACAAAGTCATTTCGTGCGAAATAGCTTATCCATTTCGTGCGAAATCAACCTTTTAACATGTTTTCTCGTTTTTCGTGCCCTGATCTATCTATTCAAGTACAAGACTCGATACAAGACGAAGTCGACAGACATATGCACCAACATATAGTATCATTCCTTAGTTTTGTTTGTACATACCACAATACATGTATTTTCCCCAAGTTTAGAAAACAAGAAAATGTTTAAAAGTGGGGACATGAACTCACAATTTTGCGTATCTTGCGTTGTAAACTTCACCGGCTTTGTCGTGTAGGTATCATAACCTATAAGTATTCTGTAACACCCCGTGTTTTGAAAGTCAAAGTATAAGTCAAAGTCAAAGGAAGAAAAGATTGCTAATTGCGATCTGTCACTCCTTCCTTAATTACTGATTGTACTTCTTGACTTGTAATCGAATCCTTTAAATTCTGTAATTTAGTTGTAATATGTGGAGTATCTGTACTAATCGCAGTTTAATCGGGGTTAATCGCTAATCGCATCGCAATCGCAGTCGCAACTTGATTTACAGGTTCTGTATATTGTTTTACGTGTGTGTGCTATTTATGTGTTACTTGTGCATGTTTATATTATGTTGATTGTATGTTAGATATAGTATTTGTGTGGCTATTAAGTAAATCTATGGCATCGCTTAATCGACACTCTCTTAAACGCATCACAACACTCAACGCACAAACGAAACATCGAAAACCAACTCGCGGCAACCTTCGATCGAATGGTCATCCGTACGGATGACCATCCGATCTGTCACCATGCACCACCTTTCCTCTTTTGGAAACCTATAAATACCCCCTGTCACATCACAAACAGTGATGTGACAGCTCTCTCGTTCGACCAGCGCCTCCAACCCTCTTTTCTCTCGATTTCTCGCGATTCTTGTAAGTTTTCAACTCAAATCTTGTACATCTATCATCTACACACACTTCTTCATCATTTTCACCTTTCAATCTTAACTTTTCACCATGAAATCGGGTGATTTGAGGTGTTCTAGGGTGATGTCATCATGGAGTTCTTATGAACTTCAACATTTGGCCTCATTCCACCAAAAACAACTCAGATCTAAAGGATTTCATCATGATTTAACACTAATTTCATCTAGATCTAAACATTTTTAAGAATAAAAGAGTTGAAAGATGATTCCATGACTTTTCTTCTACTTCCTTTTACACTCATACACTCAAAACCGATAGAGTCGGAGCTCGTTCAGGCCTTCTACTCGTTTCCTAGTGAAGTGTCGGTCTAAGATCTGATTCCTATCAATGAGATAACCAACTTAGCGGGTTGAACATGAGCAACCGTCAAGAATAGTTAACTGATCGAACGGGGTGATTCCCACCCGATCGGACGACTCGGGCTTAGTGGAGGTTCCGTTGTTTAAACACGTCGTCATACTGTCTCGGTCAAACCGCAAACTTTTCAACTTAACAAATTTCAAAAACGAGCAAGTCACTGAGTGGACTGCCGTCCGATCGGATTGCCATCCGATCGCACGACAATCCGATCGGATGACCCATGATCTTCAACACTTAAACATTTTTAGAATCTTACAATTTTCAAAGATCATCAGTTCTAACGGATTGCCATCCAATCGGAAGACCATCCGATTGAATGACCATCCTGCTGTGAACTTGTTTTCCAAGAAATGTCTCGCTGGACGGATCGTCATCCGATCGAACGACCGTTCGACCAGACGACCTGAAAAGTAGAGATACTTCTTTGTATTCAAAATGCTACAACGAAAACTTCAAAGCCATCATACACAAACACATCCATCCCAAACGAATGTCAATCCGACCGAATGGCCATCCGACCGGATGACCATTCGTCCGGATTGTCATTCGATCGAATGACCATCCGTACGGATTGTTATCCGATCGGATGACCATTCGTCACTCAGTCACTCACCACCGTTTAACGTGTCGTTCATCGCTTATGCTATCCGTCTGTAATCAGGCTAACTTTCCAGCGCTCCCTTCAATGCAAGACGGTGTTTAGTTATTAATCGCTATCTGTGAGTATACTCGAACCCTTTTTGTTTTACGTACTTTTGGGTGTTACATACGTTACTTATTCAAATCACAATCGACACACAACGCAAACACTTGTATACGCTGACCGTTACTGCATGTTATACGTGTTATTCGATGATGCTTGTATGTTATGTTTACACAGTGATTGTTGCCTGACACCTTAGCAACGATAGTACTATAGTTTGGACTCAGCACCTGTCGTGGACAGGGGTTGTTAAGGGCTTTACTTCACGTGTCCCAATGGGGATATGTGTTGTGCATTCTACAACTCGCGGTCACGTCTGTGCATATTTCATTGTCGATAACCTACTAGCTTCACTTTGTTACATGTTACATGCTGGTTATGCGTAAACGATTTCGCTATCTATTATACTATTAAACTTGTATGCTCACCTTTACACTATGTGTATTGACCTCTATTTTAACGTATCTGATAGGTGTTTGAGACGCTAGGATGCTTGCTATGTGGAATCAATGTAGGAAGAGTCTAGAGACAAACAATTTAACTTTATGAGTTGTCAGAACAGCCTTATTTGTCTTTGAGAACTACTTGTCTGTAATAACTGTGTTACTTATTATGTCATGGTATGGGACGTGATGCTTAAATAATTGGTAATCGTAGTTGTTATGGAAACTCTTGGACAATCTGTTCGCTCAGTGCCTCACCCCGATGTTTCCGCCATCGATTGGGGTGTGACAGAATGGTATCAGAGCCATAACTACAGGGAATTAGGCAACACTCGACCTAGTCCGGGTTGATGTCTTAGAAACGACCTAGTATATAGTCTAAGCACCAACAGACCGCCTTGTGCGAACCCGGTAGGGGTTCCACGCAAGCAGATTTCTGTTATTCGATTAACTCGCAATCATGCTATACTCTACCACTTAACCTTTCCTATGCACACTATTTTCAAAAATGAGCGAGTGATTAGATTGAGACGAGGTGTGAAACCGCAAACTCTCGATTTGATCGCTTGTTCGGCGCGTAATTTTTACTATAAACAAGAGAATTTGCGTTGAATCAGTAGTGAAATCCGTACTTCAACGCAATGTCTCTCGCTAATGTCGTGATTCTATCGCACAAACAGGGATGTAGTTGCTAAGTTAGGGGTGAAACGCAAACCTTGATGACTCGTTCCGTTCTCTATTTTGGTTTTACAAAACTCTCACCAAAGTACCCGATGGATTCCAATGACTCGAGTTGCGTGAATAACTGAAAGGATGCGTGTCAGTCACCGTGTGTCGGTGATAGAGCACAGTCTATTAGGTCAAAACATATACTTGAAGTCTTTGAGAATAGTCGAATCACTTTGGGTAGTCAACGTCTATCAGCCGAAGACAATCTATTTTCGATTTCAAGCTCGCAATCGCTGATTTTATGTGTTTTGATTCTGAGCCCGCATTCCCTGACTCTGTGATTTATCGCTTTTTATGTGATTTATGTGGTTTTTTGTGTTTATGTGTTTCGATTTTGATGATATATACATTTTCGTTGTTCGCTTTGATCAACACGCATAACTCGCACTGCGCATCTATCTCAAAACGTTAACAAATCGCATGTTGTGTTACTCGCTTATGTTATACTACTCGCTATGCTACTCGATGTGTACTCGCTAATCGCAATCGCTATTCTCGAACGCGCGAACCTTGAATGATAAAGGAACACGTCTGACACATATAGGTGAATACGTGCAATATAGGAAGGTGAATACGTGCAAAATATAGTGTGGTTTCTGTCGTTTACATGCTTCTGTGCTCTACATGCTTATGTGTTTCTGTGGTTATGTGCCTACGTGAATATATGTGCTTAAGTGATTGAATGTGTTCCTTAGCTTTATATAGTCCTAGTGCGTGTGAGGTGAGATTCGATTATATAGTGGTTGAGTCCTATGGCGATGTCTGTTGACGACAATGTCGTCATTTGGATCCCGTCATTCACGCACTGCTCGACGCAATCATGAGGACAAATGCATTGCTGCTCTCGTCGCTAAGCAAATGGCGAAAGTTATCCTGCAAATCATCAGTGAGCTTAATGAGAATGCTAGCAAGTCCTCTGATGAATCTAGGACTGATTCTCCTAAGTCTACTTTCAGCTTTAAGCAGTTCAAGGCATGTGGCCCAAAAGACTTCATGGGTGAAGACGAACTAACCGCGATGTTTCAATGGTTCGATTCAATCGAAGTCACACTCCGTCAGAGCGGATGTCCTGAGCACCTACGAACTGTCAACGCAACTGGCGTCTTCCAGTCCAGGGCTCTGGAGTGGTGGACAGCCAAAAGGAACAAACGTGGGAATGATGCAGCCTATGGGCTTACGTGGGATGAGTTGAAGGACATCATGATGGAGTTCTGCCCTCCCCACGAGCTTCAGAAGCTGGAAAATGAGTTCTGGCACATCAAGCAAGACGGTGGCGATAACGCCGGTCTAACTGCCCGCTTCAAATAGCTAAGTATCATTTGTCCAGGCCAGGTGGCAACACCTGACATGACGATCAAGAAGTATATCCGTGCTTTACCGGGTTGTGTTGCTGATTTCGTGTAAGCCGCGAAGACAACAACAATTGAAGAGACCTACTTACTCGCTGTTGAGATTAATGACAAGCGAGTTCTCGCTTGGTACTTCAAGAACACTCCGAAGAGCCTTCATCAAGCTACCGCTGCTCCCACCGCTGAAACCGCCGTCGCACCGCAAGCTTCAAAGTTCTCCCGCCGCAAGAGAAAGAACAACAACAACAATAGCAAGAATTGCGCTGTCACAGCCGCCGCCGCTCCGCTTCAAGCAGTACTTGCTCAACCGCAACCTCAAAACCGCAACCTCAAAACCGCCAAGTAGCGGCACCAGTGACTAATGCACCGCTGGCCAAGCGTGCGTATGCTGGTCCTCACCCGGCTTACCCTACCTGTACCTATCATCATCCCGTGGGGATTTCTTGCAGATTCTGTGTTAACTGCAACATGTACGGCCACTTTACCGCTAATTGCCGTACTGGTCCACGCCAAGCTCCAGCTCCAGCTCAAGGTCAAGATTCTGCACCACAAGCTCTCCTTCCTGCTCCCCAGGGCCAACAAGAAGCTCCTGCAACCGCCACTCACGCTAGAGCTTGCTTTGCATGTGGTGATCCCAACCACTTTGCAAACATGTGCCCCAACAGAGTGGTGAAGCAAGAGCCACAACAACAGCCTCAACATCAACAGCAACAGCCAGCAGCCCGCGGACGTGCTTTCAACATCAACGCCCGCCAGGCTCAAGCAGATAACAATATGGTTAATGGTACGTTCCTCGTAAATGGTATATATGCTTCGTGTTTATTTGATACTGGAGCAGATAACTGTTTTGTATCGTTTGAATTCGAAAAGCTCCTTAATCGTAAGCGTGCCCATCTCCCTACGACGTTCGTCGTTGAAGTTGCAACTGGAAGAACAGTCGCTGTAAATTCCTTTCTACGTGATTGTACTCTTGAGCTCAACAATCACATCTTTCCTATCAACCTTATCCCGATGCAGCTTGGTAGCTTTGACATCATAGTAGGCATGGATTTTCTTCGTGAAAATCGTGCTGAAGTTGTTTGCTTTGATAAAATGATTAGTTTCTCGCTCACTAATGGTGATCAACTGTGTGTTTACGGTGAAGTCGCATCGAAGAAACTCCAACTTATGTCGTGTGTCCAGGCTAGTAAGTATCTCGGCAAGGAATACCAAGCTTTCTTGGCGCACATTGTAATAGCAGAGAAAAAGGAAGTTAAGGCAATGGATAAGGTGCCTGTGGTTCGTGATTTTCCTAATGCCTTTCCTGATGATCTACCTTGTTTACCCCCGAGTCGTGTGTCACACCCCAACCGATGGCAGAAACATCGGGACGCGGTGCTGAGTAAAACAGATTGTCCAAGAGAAATACATAACAACTAATTTTACCAAATATTTAAAGTTACGTCCCATACCATAATATACTTAGCAAATCAGTTAATAAAGACACAATATCTCATAAACAAATAAATTGTTTCGACAACTCAGAATTTATTAAGTTTGTTTCTAGACTCTCTCCTAGCTTGATTCCACAAAAGCAAAGCAAAGCACAGCATCTTAAACACCTGTCACATACGTTAAAATAGAGGTCAATACACATAGTGTAAAGGTGAGTATACAAGATTAATAGTATAATAGATAGCGAAATTGTTTACGCATAACCAGCATGTAACATGTAGCAAATTGAAGTTAATAGGTTATCGACAATGAAATATGCACAGACATGACTGCGAGTTGTAGAATGCGCAACACATATCACCATTGTGACACGTGAAGAAAGCCCTTAACAACCCTGTCCACGACAGATGCTGAGTCCAAACTATAGTACTATCGTTGCTAAGGTGTCAAGCAACAATCACTGTGTAAACATAACATACAAGCATTCATCGAGTAACACGTATAACATGCAGTAATGGTTAGCATATAAAAGTGTTTGCGTTGTGTGTCAATTGTGATTTGAATAAGTAACATATTTAACACCCAAAAGTGCGTAAAGCAAAAAGGGTTCGAGTATACTCACAGATGATGGTGGCTACTAAACACGATCTGTATTGGATTGAAGGGAGCGCTTAAAGTGGGCCTGATTACAGAGCGAAAGTATAAGCGAAGAATGGCGCGTTTAGACGATGCAAGTAAACTAAGTGACGAAAGGTCATTCGATCGGATGACAATCCGAAAGGATGGTCATTCGATCGGATGACGATCCGGTCGGATGGCCATTCAGTCGGATTGATATTCGTTTGGGATGGATGTGTTTGTGTATGATGGCTTTGAATTTTTTGTTGTAGCATTTTAAAGTGTAACAACTGTCACTAAAATCAATAATTAGGACGATAATTAGTTAAAAAGAAAAGCCTAATTGAGACACCCAAGTAATTCTGCATTAGCCCTAAGATTTTCAGAACAATCGGAATCAGGATCAGGGCCCCTAAAACTCGAGGGGGGCAAACCCTAGTTGGACGTTTATCTAAATAAAACGTTGGGCAATCTGATTTGTTAAATTAGTTGATTCAGCAAGCCTAGTCCTGAGCCTAGGCAGCCTATAATTAGACTGCTTAGCTTACGGACCATAAGGGATCAGGCATACGGTCCGTAAGGGAGTCCCAAAAATTTGTATAAATAGCCGACCTTGGGACTTGCCTTCTGCCTTTAGAACAACGTTTATACCTTCTGTGTACGTCGAATTATACTCAAAACAGTCCCCAACACACACACGAATCACGAGGTGCTGCCGCAATCAGGGTAATAACTCGATCGCTATTACGATTCAACGTCCGATCGATTATAACTATCCAACGATTGTCTGAGTGCTGCTCAAATTGAGCTGATACTTTGTTATTCATTGTGATTTCGACTTGAATATTTGAGTGTTGTTCGAATTCGGACTATGCTCTGTCATTCGTTGTGAATCCATTGAATTACTAAGTATTGCACTTATTAATTGTTGTGAGGGTTTAATCTCGTGAATTGACGTAACTGCTGAATTAGTTACCAACCCGTTTGTGTGTGTGCATTTTATTTAAATTAGGTTAATCACAGGCAAATCAGTAACGCTTAAACTCTGCTCGTAAAATATGCAAAGTGAGTCATTCTCTTTTTATCAACTGTTTTACAAAACTCCAAGTTATTTTCAAAGTTATAATTACAGGGATTAAGTCTTTGTAATCACCAAGTTACAGCCGGTATGTGGGGTTTTGTATACATTACTTGATAATCTTCAACATTGGGGCAGCCAATGGGTGATATGACCATAATCACAGACACCACTAGACAGGTGGGCCAGTGGGTCGAGTGGTAAAGTACCGTGGGTAGTTGGTTTGATAATCAGAAACATTGTAATCGCTCTTAATACTGTGAATTATAACTAATGTGTCGTTTTAGTAAAATGAATGATTCACTCAGTATTTCCCCGCTGACAAAACCTTTTTCAAACATGTTTCAGGTGATATGTTGTGAGCAAAGAAAGAGAAGTGCCGTGAAGCACTCCCAGCTTAGAAAAAGTGGCTCATTGTAAATAAATAAAATAAACATGTTTTGAAAATAAAGATTTCCCGGAGAAATCACATTATTGTAAATTATGGGATTTTATCCCTCAGTTATAAAACGGGCAGTTTGAATTAATCAAAGATCCTGTTTAAAAAAAAAAGACTTCCGCTGTCATCTAAAATCTAAATACCGCAGGATTTCTGTCCCGCGGCTCCTGAAACGGGTAAAACCCGCTTCACCTAATCACGGTGACTTGCACACCTAATCACGGATTTCACAAAACCCGCTTCATCAAACATTACTTAAAACATAAAATTTGACTTACTTGATGTTAGAAACACTTAAGGGATCAACATTCTTGGTTCATGCATTCATTTAGCCCTCAAATACCCTTTCAATTTGATTGATTTGTGTTGTTTAGGGTTTGTTCTTCCCTTGCCCACTTCTAGTCGCACAAACACGCACACATATGTCTGATGTGTGTGTTTTGTGTTGTGAGTTTTAATTAAATTATCTTTCTAATGGCCCAACTTTGGTCCCTCAAATATTGAGCATTATACTTTATAGTTAAACTTTTATTTTCATACATTCTTATTTAATATATTCATAAATTTATATTTTGGGGTGTTACACGTCTACCCTCCTTAAAGAAGGTTTCGTCCCCGAAACCAGAATACGTACCAAATAACTCTGGGTAGTGCTCCCGCATTTCATCCTCTGCTTCCCACGTAAGTTCTGATCCCTTTCGATGTTGCCATTGGACCAACACTTGTCGAACGGATTTGTTGCGGAGTTGTTTTACTTTGAAGTCTTTTATTGCTACAGGCCTTTCAACATAATTCAATTTTTCATCTACTTCAATATCGTCTAAAGGCACATATGCAGTCTCATCTGCGAGACATTTTCGCAGCTGCGACACGTGAAAGGTGTTATGAATCCCATCCAACGCGGGTGGTAATTCTAACCGATATGCCACCGCCCCAACCCAGGCGAGTATTTTGAATGGCCCAATATATCGAGGACCTAGCTTCCCACGTTTACGAAAACGGATTATTCCTTTCCATGGAGAGACCTTTAATAACACATGATCTCCCACTTGAAATTCTATTGGTCGCTTTCGTCGGTCCGCATAAGACTTTTGTCTATCTTGCGCTGCTTTTAATCTTGACCTAACCATATCAATCTTTTCATTCGCCTTAGTCACTACTTCTTTTGACGCGATCTCTCATTGGCCCATTTCCCCCCAACAAACTGGGGTCCTACATTTCCTTCCATAAAGCATTTCGTAGGGGGCCATTCTTATGCTGTTATGGTAACTATTATTATATGAGAACTCTACCAAAGGTAGATGATCATCCCAACTTCCTCCGAAATCCATAACATACGACCTTAACATATCGACTAATGTTTGAATAGTTCGTTCTGACTGACCATCAGTTTGCGGATGGTAAGCGGTGCTAATATGTAAATGGGTCCCCAATTCTTCATGAAACTTCCTCCAATAACGCGATGTGAACCGGGTGTCCCGATCGGATACTATAGACACCGGAACCCCATGTCGGGATATAATCTCGTTCATGTAGACTTCCGCCATCTTTTCTGAGTTATAATTTTCCCGAATGGGTAAGAAATATGCGCTTTTGGTTAGTCGGTCAACGACCACCCATATTGCATCGTGCCCCTTTTTTGTCTTGGGAAGCTTAGTTACCAAATCCATCGTTACATGCTCCCACTTCCACACTGGGATCTCCAAGGGTTGCAATTTCCCATACGGCTTTTGGTGTTCGGCCTTTACTTGAGAACATGTCAAACATTTCGCAACATATTTGACAATGTCTCTCTTCATCCCCGGCCACCAATAATTCATTCTCAAGTCTCGATACATCTTTGTAGCCCCCGAATGAACGGAGTATCGAGACTTGTGAGCCTCATTCAACAATAATTCTTTCACCTCACAATACCGAGGTATCCAAATTCGATTGTACCTCGTTTTCATACCATTTGCATTCTCTTCCAATTCATGAATAAACCCTTTCGTCCTTTCTTTCTTTGAGTCGACAGCTTTTAAAGATTTTATTTGAGCGTCTCGAATCTCATCAAGGAGTTTAGGAGTGACTACCATCTTCATGGATTTTACCCGAATCGGGGGTGGGTATTCCTTTCGACTAAATGCGTCTGCCACTATATTAGCCTTCCCGAGATGGTAATGGATGTCACAATCGTAATCCTTAATGAGTTCCAACCATCTTCGCTGCCTCATATTGAGATCTTTCTGTTCGAAAAAATATTTGAGGTTTTTATGATCCGAGAAGATAGTACATTTCACCCCATAAAGGTAGTGCCTCCATATTTTCAAAGCAAACACGACTGCCGCCAATTCTAGATCATGAGTTGGGTAATTGTTTTCATGCTGTTTGAGTTGTCTTGAGGCATAAGCAATGACCTTACCCTTTTGCATTAATACGCAACCTAATCCTTGGCGGGAGGCGTCAGTATATACTACTAATTCATCCGTTCCATCCGATAGTGTCAACACCGGAGAATTTGAGAGCTTTTCTTTTAAAGTCTGAAACGCTTTTTCTTGTTCTTCACCCCAGACAAACTTTTCATTCTTCTTTGTTAACTTTGTCATAGGAGAGGCTATCTTGGAGAAATCTTGGAGAAATCTTGGATAAATCTCCTGTAGTACCCAGCCAAGCCTAGAAAACTTTTTATTTCGCTTGGATTCTTCGGGGGTACCTAATTCATTACCGCATCTACCTTGGACGGATCCACATGAACACCATCCGCATCGATCACATGACCCAAAAATTGTACCTCTCTAAGCCAAAAGGCACACTTTGAGAACTTTGCATATAACTTTTCCTTGCGTAGCGTCTCCAAAACATCACGTAAATGGGAAGCATGCTCTGCTTCACTACGGGAGTATATTAGGATATCGTCGATGAAAACGATTACATATTTATCAAGCATATGTCGGCACACCCGGTTCATTAAATCCATAAACGCAGCTGGTGCGTTCGTCAGCCCAAAGGACATTACTAAAAACTCGTAATGCCCGTACCGTGTTCGAAACGCAGTTTTCGGCACATCTTCTTCTCGCACACGCAGTTGGTGATATCCCGACCGCAAATCAATTTTTGAAAACCATCTTGCCCCTTGTAGCTGGTCAAATAGGTCATCAATTCTGGGCAATGGGTATCGATTCTTCACCGTTAACTTATTCAACTCTCGATAGTCGATGCACATTCGCATCGAACCATCCTTCTTCTTCACAAATAATACGGGTGTTCCCCATGGTGAAACACTTGGTTTAATAAAACCCTTATCGAGCAACTCCTGAAGCTGCGTCATCAATTCTTTCATTTCGGTTGGGGCCAACCGATAAGGAGCTTTAGCTACCGGTTTTGCACCCGGGTTAAGCTCTATTTTGAATTCTACTTCTCGTTCAGGTGGGAGCCCTGGTAGATCTTCCGGAAACACATCCGGATATTCATTCACCACGTTCACATCTTCAAGCTATGGGACACCTCGATTAGTGTCAATCACATAAGATAGATAAGCTCTACCCCCGTTCCTCACATGTTTGACAGCTTTGATTATAGAGCACAATTTCGGCTTGATGACCCTTTCCCCTTGAACACTTATCCGTTTCCCCCCCCCCGAGGTTACTACATGAATGACTTTCTTTTCACATTGAATTTCAGCGTGGTTTTGGGCTAGCCAATCCATTCCTACAACTACTTTAAATTCCCCCATGTACATTGGAACAAGGTCTATACTAAATTCCTCATCTTCGATTATTATCTTACAGTTTTTGCAAATATCATGCAACAAATAGCTTTTACTATCAGCAACTTCAACCTCTAAGGGTATTGACATCTTTTCAAGCTTAAACGATGGGTGAGCTAACAATTCATTAGAAATGAACGACCTACTAGCCCCGGAATCAAATAAAACATTCATAGGCATAGAATTAACCAAGAATATACCTGAAACCACGTCCGGGCTAGCTTTGGCTTCATCCGAGGTTAACTGAAACATCCTCCCGCGAGCCTTGGGGGGCTCATCCTTCTTTCCATCTTTCTTTGCCCCTTGTTGGAGTTTCGGACATTCCACTTTAATGTGCCCCGTTTCATTGCAATTATAACACGCCTTTGAGTTTTCGGGGCACCTATAAAACGGATGTCCCTCTCATCCACATTTGTAGCATCCCTTCTTTCCCGACAAACATTCACCTGAATGATGCTTCCCACACGTCTTGCAAGTCGGAATTTCACTAATTGCTTTCCCCTTCTTGCTTTGGTCTTGATATCTTGCCTTTTTCGATGGGCTTGCGTTGGTAGGCTTCTCCGCTACCCTTTTCTCTCCCCGTTCAACCTGCCTTTTTATCTCAATTTCTCTGTCTCTTGCCCATTCAATTAGTTCATTTAACGTTGCACACTTGGAGGGGTTTATAAATTCCCGATATTCAGCCTTTAACATAGCATGGTAACGTACAATCCTTTGCCTCTTAGTCCCCGCTATCTCCTCACAGAACTTCACCCTCTCAAGGAACGTGTTTGTTATCTCGTCAATCGTTTCATCCTTTTGTCTGAGACGTAAGAAGTCTTCCTGAATCTTATCAATTGCGGATTGTGGACTATAATATTTCAGAAATGACTCCTTGAATTCTTGCCATGTTAACGATTGTACTTTATCATCCCCCAATTCCTTCGAGTATGCGTCCCACCAATCTTTTGCTCGAAGTTGTAGGTGGCCCGTGGCAAACATTACTTGATCCTCCACTTCACATCTACTTCGTGTAAGCACTGCTTCAGTACTTGAAATCCACCTTTGACAAGCTATCGGATCAACTTCCCCTTTGTATGGTAAGGGGTTGCATGCCATGAACTCTTTGTACGTGCATCGCCGAAAGCTTTTCTTCACTTGCAATTCACTAATCATTTCTTTCAATTCTTCCACCTTGGAAGTTACCGAGGTATTAATTATCTCCAATACTTGTCCTTCGACTTCTTGAGCTAGTCGGGGAACACTAGCCTCTACTGCTTGCTTTACTTCTTCCACAATCATAGCTCTTATTTCATTTCGGCGTGCTTCGTCGTCCTCATTCACATTCACCATATCAGCCATCTACATAAAACATTCGTTACATTCATTAGATTTCATTTCATTCTTTCCACCATCATGTTTTAACATCATTTTATCATAACACGTTCCATTCATCATTCATACTTCTTGCCTTATCGTCATTGTATCGTATCATTCTTTATTTTAGACATTCATTCATCCTTTCTATCATATGTAGCTCTCATTCTTTCTAATACGTGAAAGAAATTACTCGTGACTAAATCATACTTAAACTTTCTTTGGAAACTCAACGTTTCCGACAACCAACTTCATAGTATTCTTTATCCCTTACACCTTGATATACTTTTCTTAACCATTGGGATCGCATTATATCGTTCTAAATACCTTCCATATGAATAAAACAATAAACAGAACAATATATTTTGAAAAGGGCTGAAAATGACCTCCACCGTAAGCTACGGTGGCTACCGTAGCTTACGGTGGCCCCTTTTCATTTACGGTCCTGGGCTACTGTTTTACGGTAGCCATCCTTCTCCCAGGTGCTACTGTAAGCTACGGTACCACCATAATTTACGGTAGTGCCCAGCGTACTTTTATAGATTTTTCATGTTTTTCTACCCATTTTTGACCCGTATTAACCCCCAAACTGATCTGATTCATCCTATATCTTCCACTACATCTTGTAATCATTTCATAACGTCCCACAACAATTTATATTGTAATGCAAAATTATTTCATAACGTAATCATTTAGAACACTTACTTGCTTTGCGCCACGGATCGAACACACACTTCTCCCGAGCTTTCGGTTTGAGTTCAAGCACTTGATGCTTAAATCCCTCAAACCCAGGCTCTGATACCAACTTGAAACGCCCAATTTTTTTTTCACATTTGTCATATAACATAAACTTCATACTTTATTATTTTTATATATATTTTTCTTAAAATTTTGACATGACCCGTTCAAAAATTGAACCTTTCTCCTGCTTTTAACAACATCATTTTAATTAAGTTCTACAACACTTTTAAAAACCACAAAGTTATGATCATAAGGTTCACCCTGAACAATTTTGTACAACTACACCAAAAGATTTAGAAATCCTAACTACTTACCAACATACTAGACACAAATTAACATCATATGACAAAACGAAATCTTTGACCCATTCATAATCAACAACATGAACCGGAAGCGTGCAAAAGGTCGACATTGTGTGTTCGGTCTGGGTGCGGCGCAATCAAGCATGAGATTTACCTAACATTCATAACAACAAACACTTGTTAGTTCGTAACACATAACAATTAAAATCCTTTAATTCCATAGTCTTTTTCAACCCGTTAACATAACATATTACCTTACTAACATCATTACTTTCCTTTGGAAACATTCATCATTTCACTTTCCGATTCATTTGTGATGAATAGCCACATATCATATTCTTCAATATACTTACCCCATTTGACCAGTATGACAAGTCAAATTCCTAAACATTCCAACTATCATTCCACTTAACATTCCAACCCATTAGACGGATCTTTTCAACTTTACCACAACATGATTTTTCGGACATTTCTCCATACAAACTCTTTGCATTTAATCAATCATGATTCATAAAGGGAAATTATACTAAAATCATAGTACTAAGTAGTATCATTCATAAATCTACAAATAGAGTACATAAAGTTCATATGAACTTACCGCGATCTTGAGATGCTTGTGATTTCGAGTGACTTGCGCCTTCTTCTTTCTTCGTGCCTATATGTCATAACTTCATACTTTAGCTTTCATAAACATCACTTTCACAATCCTTATTGTACGTTATGATATCTACTAATCGCATACGTCGTTATCATAAGGAGTTACATTGACTTATCAAGTATTCATGTAAAAACCATAACTAAACCCACTTAGGCATTTCATCGAACACATTGCGTGCGTACTATCTACAAAGCATAAAGTACAACTACTTTAAGCACATTTTTCCCATTATTCACCCAAGATTAATATACTCTTTCACAATCCATATCATATCCATATTACACATGATTTATATCAAATTACCCATTTAAACATATTTTATAACATTCATTTAACATCAACATTATTCAATTCATTCCATAAAGTTCACTTAACTCTATTTTCCTACAATTACAAGTGGGTTTTACCCCAAGCTATCAATACATTCAAAATTGCACATATTACAGCCTCCATAAGTTCATATCATGTAGCATTCATGTTAAATCGCACACCTAATCACGGATTTCACAAAACCCGCTTCATCAAACATTACTTAAAACATAAAATTTGACTTACTTGATGTTAGAAACACTTAAGGGATCAACATTCTTGGTTCATGCATTCATTTAGCCCTCAAATCCCCTTTCAATTTGATTGATTTGTGTTGTTTAGGGTTTGTTCTTCCCTTGCCCTCTTCTAGTCGCACAAACACGCACATATATGTCTGATGTGTGTGTTTTGTGTTGTGAGTTTTAATTAAATTATCTTTCTAATTGCCCAACTTTGGTCCCTCAAATATTGAGCATTATACTTTATAGTTAAACTTTTATTTTCATACATTCTTATTTAATATATTCATAAATTTATATTTTGGGGTGTTACACATAATCACAGACACCACTGGACAGGTGGGCCAGTGGGTCGAGTGGTAAAGTACCGTGGGTAGTTGGTTTGATAATCAGAAACATTGTAATCGCTCTTAATACTGTGAATTATAACTAATGTGTTGTTTTAGTAAAATGAAGGATTCACTCAGTATTTCCCCGCTGACAAAACCTTTTTCAAACATGTTTCAGGTGATATGTTGTGAGCAAAGAAAGAGAAGTGCCGTGAAGCACTCCCAGCTTAGAAAAAGTGGCTCATTGTAAATAAATAAAAGAAACATGTTTTGAAAATAAAGATTTCCCGAAGAAATCACATTATTGTAAATTATGGGATTTTATCCCTCAGTTATAAAACGGGCAGTTTGAATTATTCAAAGATCCTGTTTTTTAAAAAAAAAAAAAAGACTTCCGCTGTCATCTAAAATCTAAATACCGCAGGATTTCTGTCCCGCGGCTCCTGAAACGGGTAAAACCGGGTCGGGGGCCGTGACATAAAGTCAGAGAAGTATCTCAACCTTTCAGGTCGTTCGATCGAACAATAGTTCGATCGGATGGCGATCCGTCCAGCGAGGTATTTCTCAGAGAACAAGTTCACAGCAGAATGGTCATTCGATCGGATGGTCTTCCGATCGGATGACAATCCATCAGAAACTGATGATCTTTGAAAATCATAAAATGTAAAGTGTTGAAGTTCAAAGTGCAATCCGATCGGATGGCAATCCGATCGGACGGCAATCCGTTCAATGTCCTGATCCTTTTGAAATTTGCATTATTTTGCTAAGTTTGAAAAAGTTGCGGTTTGATCAAGACGGTACGACAACGTGTTAAACGACAGAAACCCCGTCAGGCCCAAGTCGTTCGATCGAAGTGGGAATCACCCCAGCCTGATCAATTGACTATTCGTGATGGTTGTTCATGTTCAACCCGAAATCGGTTGTCTCCTTGATAGTAACCAGATCTTGGACCGACACTTCACTAGAAATGAGTAGAAGGCCTGAATGAGTTCTGATCCTATTGGTTTTGAGTGCATTAAGTGTAAAAGAGTTGAAAGATAGTTATGAAAACATCTTTCAATCCTTTTAATCTTGAAAATGTTTAGATATATGCAAAATCAATGTTTAAACATGTTGAAATCTCTTAGATCTGAGTTGTTCTTAGTGGAATGAGGCCAAACCTTGAAGTTAATAAGAGCTCCATGATGAGATCACCCTAGAACACTTCAAAGCCACTGATTTCACGGTTAAAAGTGAAGATTCAAAGGAGAAAATGATGAAGAAATGTGTGTAGATGATACATGTACAAGATTTGAGTTGAAAACTTACAAGAATCGCGAGAAATCGAGAGAAAAGAGGGCTTGAACGTACTGGTCGAATGAGAGAGCTGTCACATCACTGTTTGTAATGTGACAGGGGGTATTTATAGGTTGCCAAAAGAGGAAAGATGTGCACAAGTAACGTATCGTACGGCAAACCAATCGGATGGCCATCCGATCGGATGGTCATCCGTACGGATGACCATTCGATCGTATGGTCATTCGATCGAAGTGATCCGGCTAGTTCGGTTTCAGCGTTTCGTTTTGAGCGTTGCGATGCGTTTAAGCGAGTGTCGATTGAACGATGCGATAGATTAAATTAATAGTTACACAAATACTATATCTAACATACAATCATCATAAATAACATGCGTTTAGCGTTGGCGATTAAATTGCGTTGCGATAGAGTTGCGGTTGCATTTTTGTTTAATCACCACAAACATAAAGTAAACATGCACAAGTAACACATAAATTGCACACACACGTAAAACAATATACAGAACCTATAAATCAAGTTGCGAATGCGATTGCGATGCGATTAGTGATAAATCGATAAATATATTAGCGATTAACATTGATTAAATCTCGATTATTATAGATACTCCACATAATACAACTAAAGCAAACAAATAAAGGATTCGATTACAGGTCAAAATGTACAATCAATGGTTAAGCAAGGAGTGACAGATCGCAATTAGCAATCTTTTCTCCCTTTGACTTTGACTATGACTTTCGAAACACGGGGTGTTACAGCCTCCCCTTCTTTAGGGAATTTCGTCCCGAAATTAAGGCGCAGACGTAAGAAAAAGCTGTGGATATTTTTCCTTCATGTCGCTTTCGATTTCCCAGGTAACTCTGCACCGCGTTTGCCTTCCCAGCGGACCTTCACAATGGGAATGCGTGAGCACCTGAGCTTCTTGGTTTCTCGGTCCATGATCTTGAAAGGATTTTCCGCGAAGTGTAATGTTTCGTCCACTTGTAGATCCTCAAGTGGTACTTGTAAATCCTGCTTGGCGAGACACTTTCTGTGGTTCGAAACGTAGAAAGTCGGGTGGACTTTGCTAAGTTCCTCCGGTAGTTCGAGTCTGTAGGCCACTTTGCCGATCCTTTCCAGAATCTTAAAAGGTCCAACATATCGAGGCGCGAGCTTTCCTTTCTTGCCGAATCTGATCACACCTTTCCAAGGTGATACCTTTAGGAGTACGTGATCGCCAACGTCAAATTCAAAGGGCTTGCGGCGTCTATATGCGTAACTTTTCTGACGACTCCGAGCTTTCAGCAGATTGTCTCGAATTTAGAGTATTTTTTCAGTCGTTTCTTGCAACAGCTCAGGACCGGTAATTTGCGCATCTCCGATCTCGTGCCATACAATAGGCGATCGACATTTTTCTTCCGTATAATGATTCAAATGGTGCCATTTGAATGCTAGAATGATAACTGTTATTGTACGAGAATTCGACTAAAGGTAAGTGCGCGTCCCAATTACCACCGAAATCTATGACACACGAGCGAAGCATGTTTTCAAGGGTACGAATCGTTCTTTCAGTCTGACTGTCGGTTTGGGGATGGAAAGTGGTACTTAGATTAAGACCAGTACCAAGAGCAGATTGAAACGTTTCCCAAAGACGCGAGGTAAACCGACCATCGCGGTCAGAGATGATATCACGAGGCGTCCCATGTCGACAGATGATTTCGTAAGTGTAGATTCGGGCTAATTTTTCTACCTTAAAGTCTTCTCGTACCGGCAGAAAATGAGCAGATTTAGTTAAGCGGTCAACAACAACCCAGATGCTGTCGTAACCTGATGGCGTACGCAGAAGTTTCGTTATGAAGTCCATATCTATACTCTCCCACTTCCATATAGGGATCTCGGGTTGGATGAGTAAGCCAGAGGGTCTTTGCTGTTCGGCCTTGACTTTGGAACAAGTCAGGCACTTCGAAACATAGATAACGATATCCTTCTTCATGCCCCGCCACCAGTACTTGTAGCGAAGGTCCTAGTACATCTTATCGGCACCGATATGAATAGAATATCGTGACTTGTGGGCTTCGTCCAACAGAATTTGTCATAAGTTAGTGCGCTTGGGGATCCAAATTCGGTCTAGATAATGGAATATACCATTCGATTTATTCACCAACTGTTCGCCATTATTAAGAATCCTTTCCTTCTTCAAAGTGCGTTCGGTAAAACAAGCTTGTTAGGCATCACAGATGAGAGCTTCGAGATTGTGTTGGGCATGAGTATTACGAATGCTATGCAAATAGCTTCGTCTACTGAGAGCGTCGGCAGCGACATTTGCTTTTCCAGGGTGATAACAAATCTCAAAGTCGTAATCGTTGAGAAGTTCTACCCATCGGCGTTGGCGCATATTTAGTTCTTTTTGGCTGAGGATGTGTTGTAGGCTCTTATGGTCTGTTAAGACCGTACACATGGTATCATAAAGGTAGTGTCGCCAAATCTTCAGTGCAAAAACAACTGCGCCCAGCTCGAGGTCGTGGGTTGTATAGTTCTTCTCGTGGATCTTGAGCTGACGAGACGGGTAGGCGATAACCTTGTCATGTTGCATGAGAACACAACCAAGACCAAGGTTCGAGGCATTGCAGTTGACAACGAAGTCATCATTTCAGTCGGGCAAAGCGAGAACGGGAGCATTGCAGAACATATGCTTGAGAGTTTGAAAGGCAGTCTCTTGTTCAGTTCCCCAAACAAAAGGCTTGTCTTTGTGCGTCAAAGAAGTAAGTGGAACAACAATTTTTTGAGAAGTCAGCGATGAATCGACAGTAATAGCCCGCCAATCCAAGGAACGAACGAACATCGGATGGTGATTTTGGAGTAATCCAACTCTTAGCAGCTTTAATCTTCGCGGGATCGATGTGTATACCTTGACTATTGACGATGTGACCGAGGAATTGAACCTCCTCTAGCCAGAATTCACACTTGGAGAACTTGGAATAGAGTCGATTCCCATGGAGTAGTTCGAGAACCAAACGTAGATGCTGCGCATGTTCGGTTTTCGACTTCGAATAGATAAGGATGTCGTCGATGAATACGATAACGAAACGATCAAGAAATGGTTTGCACACACGGTTCATCAAATCCATGAAAACAAGTCATTGATTCGGGGCAGAGGATAGCGATTCTTGATAGTCAGCTTATTCAACTCCCTATAATCGATGCACATCCGGAATGACCCGTCCTTCTTTTTGACCAAAAGAACTGGTGCACCCCAAGGAGATGTGCTAGGTCGAATGAAGCCTTTGTCAAGTAATTCCTGGAGTTGACTCGAGAGTTCACGCATTTCAGAGGGAGCGAGGCGATAAGGGGATTTAGCAATAGGATTTGCTCCAGGAATGAGATCAATACGGAAGTCGATATCATGACTCGGGGGTAAACTAAGTAAATCATCAGGGAAGACGTTAGGAAAATCACGAACCACAGGCACCTTGTCTATTGCCTTAACTTCCTTTTTCTCCGCTACTACAATGTATGCCAAGAAAGCTTGGTATTCCTTGCGGAGATACTTGCTAGCCTGGACACATGACATAAGTTGGAGTTTCTTCGATGCGACTTCACTGTAAACACACAATTGATCACCATTAGCGAGCGAGAAGCGAATCATTTTATCGAAGCAAATGAATTTAGCACGATTTTCGCAAAGAAAATCCATGCCTACTATAACGTCAAAACTACCGAGCTGCATCGGAATAAGGTCGACAGGGAAGACGTGATTGTTGAGCTCAAGAGTACAGTCACGTATGACAGAATTAACAGCCACGGTTCTTCCAGTGGCAACTTCAACGTTGAACGTCGAGGGGAGATGAGCGTGCTTACGATTAAGGAGGTTTTCGAATTCAAACGATACAAAACAGTTATCTGCTCCAGTATCAAACAAACACGAAGCATATATACCATTCACTAGGAACGTACCATTAACCATGTTGTTGTCTGCTTGAGCCTGGCGGGCGTTGATGTTGAAAGCACGTCCGCGGGTTGCTGGCTGCTGCTGCTGAGGCTGCTGCTGCTGATGTTGCTGTTGTTGTTGTTGTTGTTCATTCTCTTGCAGCGGGAGGACTTTGAAGCTTGCGGAGCGGCGGCATTTTCAACGGTCGAAGCAGCGGTAACTTGGTGAAGATTTTTGGAGACTTTATCAAAGTAACCAGCACGAACTCGATTGTCATTAATCTCAGCAGCGAGCAGGATGGTTTCTTCAATAGTTGTCGTCTTTGCGGCTTGCACGAAATCAGCCACACAATCCGATAGAGCACGGATGTATTTCTTGATGGTGATTTCAGGGGTAGTAACTTGGCCCGGACAAATGATACTCAGCTGCTTGAAGCGAGCAGTTAGACCAGCGTTGTCGCCACCTTCTTGCTTGATGTGCCAGAACTCGTCCTCCAGCTTCTAGAGCTCGTGGGGAGGGCATAACTCCTTCATCATGATGTCCTTCAACTCATCCCACGTAAGCCCATAGGCTGCATCATTTCCACGCTTGTTTCTTTCGGCAGTCCACCAGTCCAGAGCCCTGGACTGGAAAACGCAGTGGCGTTCACAGTGCGGAAATTATCAGGACAGCAGCTTTGGCGTAGGGTGACTTCGATTGAATCAAACCATTGAAACATGGCTGTAGGTCCATCTTTCTGGTAAATTCTTTGGGTCCGCAGGCTTTAAACCTCCTTGAAGCTAAAAGTAGCTTTAGGAGAATCAGTCCTGGACTCGTCTGAGGACTTGCTAGCGTTTTCATTCAGCTCGCTGATAATTTGCGGAATGACCTTAGCCATCTGCTTTGTGACGAGTGCAGCAATGCACTTGTCCTCAAGGTTTCGTCGGGCAGTGCGGGAGGTGTGAGATCCGAATGACGACATTGTCTGCAACAGACATCACCACAGGACTCAAACACAATTTTCGATTAAGTCGAGCTTAGTCTATTATCTCACCATGAGCTACTTATATATATATATATATATATATATATACATTTATATATATATATATATATACATTTATATATATATATACATTTATATATATATATATATATATGTATAAAGCACATGATCACGTCTAATCACATAGTCACGTAGGCACATAAACCACAGAATCTCATAAGCACAGCAACACATAAGCATGTATTCACCTACATACATTGCACGTATTCACCTATCCTTCACAGCTGCGTATACGGCGATCGAGTGTTACGAGTCCGAATGGCGAGATTGCGAGAAACATAGCATGCGATTTGTTAGCGTATTGAGATAGATGTGTAGTGCGAGTTGTGTGTGTCGAAAAGCGTATAAATCACCAAAAATTGAAAAGCATAAACAGCTAAAACCACATAAACATAAAACTTCACACAAAAAGCGACAAATTTTAGAGTTAGAAGCGGTGAAACCCAAAATCGAAACACATAAAATCGAGAATAGATTGTCTTGGATGCGAGACTTCGACTACCCTGAGTGATTCGACTATTCACAAGGACTTCGAGTGCACACTTTGGCTTTCGGGACTGTGCTCTCACCTCGATTTTGGGCGATCGGCACGCATCCTTCCAGTTGCCCCGTGACTCAAGTCGTTGGAGTCCATCGAGACTTTGGTGAGAGTTTTGTAAAGCTGAATCGAGAGCGGAATAAGTTATCAAGGTTCGAGTTCACCCCTAACTTAACAACTTCATTCCTGTTTGTGTGATAGAATCACGGGATAGAGTGGAAAATTTGCGTCAAAATATGGATTTCATTCCTGATTCAATGCAAATTCTCTTGTTTATAGTGAAAATGCGGGTCGAACAAGCGATCTAATCGAAGTTTGCGGTTTTCACACCTAGTCTCAATCTAATCACTCGTTCATTTTCGAAAACAGTCTGCAGTGCTAGCCTTGGGAAAGGCTAAGTGATAGAGTATAGCATGATTGCGAGCGAGAATAGCAAGTAAGCTCGTACAAAACCCCTACAAGTTTTGAACAAGTCAGTCGGTTGGTACTTAAACTACAGACTAGGTCGTTTCTAAGACATCGACCCAGACTAGGTCGAGTCTTGCCTAATTCCCTATAGTTATGGCTCTGATACCAATCTGTCACACCCCAACCGATGGCGGAAATATCGGGGCGCGGCACTGAGCAAAATAGATTGTCCAGGAGAAATCCATAACAACTAATTTTACCAAATATTTAAAGTTACGTCCCATACCATAACATACTTAGCAAATCAGTTAATACATACATAATATCTCATAGACAAATAAATTGTTTCGACAACTCAGAATTTATTAAGTTTGTTTCTAGACTCTCTGCTAGCTTGATTCCACAAAAGCAAGGCAAAGCATAGCACCTTAAACACCTTTCACATACATTAAAATAGAGGTCAATACACACAGTGTAAAGGTGAGCATACAATTTTAATAGTATAATAGATAGCGAAATCGTTTACGCATAACCGGCATGTAACATGTAGCAAAGTGAAGCTAGTAGGTTATCGACAATGAAATATGCACAGACGTCACTGCGAGTTGTAGAATGCGCAACACATATCACCACTGTGACACGTGAAGAAAGCCCTTAACAACCCTTGTCCATGACAGATGTTGAGTCCAAACTATAGTACTATCTTTGCTAAGGTGTCAGGCAACAATCACTGTGTAAACATAACATACAAGCATTCATCGAGTAACACGTATAACATGCAGTAATGATTATCGTATAAAAGTGTTTGCGTTGTGTGTCGATTGTGATTTGAATAAGTAACGTATGTAACACCCAAAAGTGCGTAAAGCAAAAAGGGTTCGAGTATACTCACAGATGATGGTGGCTACTAAACACGATCTGTATTAGATTGAAGGGAACGCTTAAAGTGGGCCTGATTACAGAGCGAAAGTATAAGTGAAGAATGGCGCGTTTAGACGATGCAAGTGAACTAAGTGACGAAAGGTCATTCGATCGGATGACAACCTGAACGGATGGTCATTCGATCAGATGAAAATCCGGTCGGATGGCCATTCGGTCGTATTGACATTCATTTGGGATGGATATGTTTGTGTATGATGGCTTTGAAGTTTTCGTTGTAGCATTTTAAAGTCAGAGAAGTATCTCTACCTTTCAAGTCGTTGGATCGAACGACAGTTCGATCGGATGGCGATCCGTCCATCGAGGTATTTCTCAGAGAACAAGTTCACAGTAGGATGGTCATTCGATCGGATGGTCTTCCGATCGGACAACAATCCGTCAGAAACTAATGATCTTTGAAAATTATAAAATGTTAAGTGTTGAAGTTCAAAGTGCAATCCAATCGGATTGTCGTTCGATCGGATGAAAATCTGATCGGACAGCAATCTGTTCGACGTCCTGATCCTTTTGAAATTTGAATTATTTTGCTAAGTTTGAAAAAGTTGCGGTTTGATCGAGACGGTACGACAACGTGTTAAACAACAGAAACCTCGTCAAGCCCAAGTTGTTCGATCGAAGTGGGAATCACCCCAGCCTGATCAGTTGACTGTTCATGACGGTTGTTCAAGTTCAACCTGAAAATGGTTGTCTCCTTGATAGTAACCAGATCTTGGACCGATACTTCACTAGAAACGAGTAAAAGGCCTGAATGAGTTCCGATCCTATCGGTTTTTGTGCATTGAGTGTAAAAGAGTTGAAAGATAGTTATGAAAACATCTTTCAATCCTTTTAATCTTGAAAATGTTTAGATCTATGCAAAATCAGTGTTTAAACATGTTGAAATCTCTTAGATCTGAGTTGTTCTTGGTGGATTGAGGCCAAACCTTGAAATTCATAAGAGCTCCATGATGACATCACCCTAGAACACCTCAAATCCACTGATTTCACGGTTAAAAGTGAAGATTCAAAGGAGAAAATGATGAAGAAGTGTGTGTAGATGATAGATGTACAGGCTTTGAGTTAAAAACTTACAGGAATCGCGAGAAATCGAGAGAAAAGAGGGCTGGAACGTGCTGGTCGAACGAGAGAGCTGTCACGTCACTGTTTGTGATGTGACAGGGGGTATTTATAGGTTGCCAAAAGAGGAATGATGTGCACAAGTAATAGATTGGATGGCAAACCGATCGGATGGCCAACCGATCGGATGGTCATCCGTACGGATGACCATTCGATCGAATGGTCATACGATCGAAGTGATCTGGCGAGTTCGGTTTCGGCGTTTCGCTTTGAGCGTTGCGATGCGTTTAAGCGAGTGTCGATTAAACGATGTGATAGATTAAATTAATAGTCACACAAATACTATATCTAACATACAATCATCATAAATAACTTGCTTTTAGCGTTTGCGATTAGATTGCGTTGCGATAGAGTTGCGGTTGCGTTTTCGATTAATCACCACAAACATAAAATAAACATGCACAAGTAACACGTAAATTGCACACACATGTAAAACAATATATAGAACCTATAAATCAAGTTGAGAACGCGATTGCGATGCGATTAGGGATAAAGCGATAAATAGATTAGCGATTAACATCGATTAAATCTCGATTATTATAGATACTCCACATAATACAACTAAAGCAAACAAATAAAGGATTCGATTACAGGTCAAAGTGTACAATCAATGGTTAAGCAAGGAGTGACGGATCGCAATTAGCAATCTTTTCTCCCTTTGACTTTGACTTTGACTTGTACTTTGACTTTCGAAACACGGGGTGTTACATCGTGATATCGACTTCCGTATTGATCTCATTCCTGGAGCAAATCCTGTTGCTAAAGCTCCTTATCGACTCGCTCCGTCTGAAATGAGCGAACTCTCAAGTCAACTCCAGGAATTACTTGACAAAGGCTTTATTCTCCCTAGCACCTCTCCTTGGGGCGCACCAGTTATTTTTGTCAAAAAAAGGACGGGTCGTTCCGGATGTGCATCGACTATAGGGAGTTGAATAAGCTGACCATCAAGAATCGCTATCCTCTGCCCCGAATCGATGATTAATTTGACCAACTGCAAGGTGCTACGTGTTTCTCGAAGATCGATTTACGCTCAGGCTATCACCAGTTACGAATCCAGGAGGAAGATATACCGAAAACCGCTTTCCGAACCCGATACGGCCATTGTGAATTCGTCGTAATGCCCTTTGGTTTAACCAATGCACCTGCGGTTTTCATGGATTTGATGAACCGTGTGTGCAAACCATTTCTTGACCGTTTCGTCATCGTATTCATCGACGACATCCTTATCTATTCGACATCGAAAACCAAACACGCGCAACATCTACATTTGGTTCTCGAACTACTCCAAGGGAATCGACTCTATGCCAAGTTCTCCAAGTGTGAATTCTGGCTGGAGGAGTTTCAATTCCTCGGTCACATCATCAATAGTCAAGGTATACACGTCAACCCCACGAAGATCGAAGCTGTTAAGAGTTGAGTACTCCAAAATCACCATCTGATGTTCGTTCGTTCCTCGGATTGGCGGGAGATTACCGTCGATTCATCAATGATTTCTCGAAAATTGTTGTCCCGCTTACTTCATTGACGCATAAAGACAAGCCTTTTGTTTGGGGAGCTGAACAAGAGACTGCCTTTCAAACTCTGAAGCATATGCTCTACAACGCAACTGTACTCGATTTACCCAACGAAACCGATGACTTCGTTGTCTATTGTGATGCCTTGAACATTGGTCTTGGTTGTGTTCTCAAGCAACAGGACAAGGTTATCGCCTACGCGTCTCATCAGCTCAAGATCCACGAGAAGAACTATATAACCCACGATCTCGAGCTTGGTGCAGTTGTTTTTTCATTAAAGATTTGGCGACACTACCTTTATGGTACCAAGTGTACGGTCTTCACAGACCATAAGAGCCTGCAACACATCTTGAGTCAAAAGGAACTGAATATGCGCCAACGCCGATGGGTTGAAATTCTTAATGATTATGACTGTGAGATTCGTTATCATCCTGGCAAAGCAAATGTCGTTGCCAATGCTCTCAGCCAACGAAGCTATTTGCATAGCGTTTGTTATATCCAAGCCCAACATAATCTCGAAGCTCTTATCCGTGACGCCAAACATGCTTGTTTTACCGAACGCACCTTGAAGAAGGAAAGGATTATCAATAATGGCGAACAATTGGTGAATAAATCGAATGGTATATTCCATTATCTAGACCGAATTTGGATCCCCAAGCGTACCAACTTACGACAAATGCTGCTGGACGAAGCCCACAAATCTCGATATTCTATTCATCCTGGTGCCGACAAGGTGTACCATGACCTTCGTCAACGGTATTGGTGGCCTGAAATGAAGAAGGATATGCAATCTATGTTTCGAAGTGCCTGACTTGTTCCAAAGTCAAGGCCGAACAGCAAAGACCCTCTGGCTTACTCGTGCAACCCGAAATCCCTATGTGGAAATGGGAGAGTATAGCTATGGACTTTATAACGAAACTTCCGCGTACACCTTCAGGTCACGATAACATGTGGGTTATCGTTGACCGTTTGACTAAATCTGCTCATTTCCTGCCGATACGAGAAGACTTTAAGGTAGAAAAATTAGCTCGGATCTACACCGACGAGTTCATCTGTCAACACGGGACGCCTCGTGACATCATCTCTGACCGGGATGGTCGGTTTACCTCGCGTCTTTGGGAAATGTTTCAATCTGCTCTCGGTACTACTCTTAATCTAAGTACCACTTTCCATCCCCAAACCGACAGTCAGACTGAAAGAATGATTCGTACCTTTGAAGATATGCTTCGCTCGTGTGTGGTAGATTTCGGCGGTAATTGGGACGCGCACTTACCTTTGGTCAAATTCTCGTACAATACCAGTTATCATTCTAGCATCCAGATGGCACCATTTGAGGCATTATACGGAAGAAAATGTCGATCGCCTATTGTATGGCACGAGATCGGAGACGCGCAAATTACCGGTCCTGAGCTGTTGCAAGAAACGACTGACAAAATCCTCCAAATTCGAGACAATCTGCTGAAAGCTCGGAGTCGAAAGAAAAGTTACGCCGATAGACGCCGCAAGCCACTTGAATTTGACGTTGGCGATCATGTACTCCTAAAGGTTTCACCTTGGAAGGGTGTGATCAGATTCGGTAAGAAAGGAATACTCGCGCCTCGATATGTTGGACCCTTTAAAATCCTGGAAAGGGTTGGCAAAGTGGCCTACAGACTCGAACTACCAGAGGAACTTAGCAACGTCCACCCAACTATCCACGTTTCGAACCTCAAAAAGTGTCTGGTCGAGCAGAATTTACAAGTGCCACTTGAGGATCTACAAGTGGACGAAACATTACACTTCGTGGAAAAACCTATCGAGATCATGGACCGAGAAACCAAGAAGCTCAGGCGCTCACGCATTCCCATTGTGAAGGTTCGCTGTGAAGGACAGCGCGGCGCAGAGTTCACCTGGGAACCGAAAGTGACATGAAGGCGAAGTACCCTCAGCTCTTTGTTACGCCTGCGCCTTAATTTCGGGACCTAATTCCCTAAAGAAGGGGAGGCTGTAACACCCCGTGTTTTGAAAGTCAAAGTACAAGTCAAAGTCAAAGTGAAAGGAAGAAAAGATTGCTAATTGCAATCTGTCACTCCTTGCTTAATTACTGATTGTACTTCTTGACTTGTAATCGAATCCTTTAAATTATGTGGAGTATCTGTACAAATCGTAGTTTAATCAATGTTAATCGCTAATCACTTTATCGCTAATCTCATCACAATCACAGTCGCAACTTGATTTACAGGTTCTGTATATTGTTTTATGTGTGTGTGCTATTTATGTGTTACTTGTGCATGTTTATATTATGTTTGTGGTGATTAATCGAAACGCAATCGCAGCTCTATCGCAACGCTATCTAATCGCAAACGCTAAATGCAAGTTAATTAAGTTTATTATATGTTAGATATAGTATTTGTGTGGCTATTAAGTAAATCTATCACATCGCTTAATAGACACTCGCTTAAATGCATCGCAACGCTCTACGCACAAACGAAACATCGAAAACCAACACGCGGCAACCTTCGATCGAATGACCATTCGATCGAATGGTCATCCGTACGGATGACCATCCGATCGGATGGCCATCCGATCGGGTTGCCATCCGATCCGTCACCATGCACCACCTTTCCTCTTTTGGAAACCTATAAATACCCCCTGTCACATCACAAATAGTGATGTGACAGCTCTCTTGTTCGACCAGCGCCTCCAGCCCTCTTTTCTCTCGATTTCTCGCGATTCTTGTAAGTTTTCAACTTAAATCTTATACATCTATCATCTACACACACTTCTTCATCATTTTCACCTTTCAATCTTAACTTTTCACCATGAAATCGGGTGATTTGAGGTGTTCTAGGGTGATGTCATCATGGAGTTCTTATGAACTTAAACATTTGGCCTCATTCCACCAAGAACAACTCAGATCTAAAGGATTTCATCATGATTTAACACTAATTTCATCTAGATCTAAACATTTTCAAGAATAAAAGAGTTGAAAGATGATTCCATGACTTTTCTTCTACTTCCTTTTACACTCATACACTCAAAACCGATAGAGTTGGAGCTCGTTCAGGCCTTCTACTCGTTTCCTAGTGAAGTGTCGGTCTAAGATCTGATTCCTATCAACGAGATAACCGACTTAGCGGGTTGAACATGAGCAACCGTCAAGAACGGTTAACTGATCGAACGGGGTGATTCCCACCCGATCGGACGACTCGGGCTTGGTGGAGGTTCTGTTGTTTAAACACGTCGTCATATTGTCTCGGTCAAACCGAAAACTTTTCAACTTAACAAATTTCAAAAACGAGCAAGTCACTGAATTGACTGTCGTCCGATCGGATTGCCATCCGATCGAACGACAATCTGATCGGATGACCCATGATCTTCAACACTTAAACATTTTTACAATCTTACAATTTTCAAAGATCATCAGTTCTAACGGATTTCCATCTGATCGGAAGACCATCCGATCGAATGACCATCCTGCTGTGAACTTTTTCTCCAAGAAATGTCTCGCTGGACAGATCGCCATCCGATCGAACGACTGTTCGACCAGACGACCTGAAAGGTAGAGATACTTCTCTGTATTCAAAATGCTACAATGAAAACTTCAAAGCCATCATACACAAACACATCCATCCCAAACAAATGTCAATCCGACCGAATGGCCATCCGACCGGATGACCATCCGTCCGGATTATCATTCAATCAAATGACCATCTGTATGGATTGTCATCCGATCGGATGACCATTCATCACTCAGTTACTCACCACCGTTTAACGCGCCGTTCATCGCTTATGCTATCATTCTGTAATCAGGCTAACTTTCCAGCGCTCCCTTCAATCCAAGGCGGTGTTTAGTTATTAAACGCTATCTGTGAGTATACTCGAACCCTTTTTGCTTTACGCACTTTTGGGTGTTACATACGTTACTTATTCAAATCACAATCGACACACAATGCAAACACTTTTATACGCTGACCGTTATTGCATGTTATACGTGTGATTCGATGAATGGTTGTAAGTTATGTTTACACAGTGATTGTTGCCTGACACCTTAGCAACGATAGTACTATAGTTTGGACTTAGTACCTGTCGTGGACAGGGGTTGTCAAGGGCTTTACTTCACGTGTCCCAGTGGGGATATGTGTTGCGCATTCTACAACTCGTGGTCACGTCTGTGCATATTTCATTGTCGATAACCTACTAGCTTCACTTTGCTACATGTTACATGTTGGCTATGCGTAAACGATTTCGCCATCTATTATACTATTAAACTTGTATGCTCACATTTACACTATGTGTTTTGACCTCTATTTTAACGTATGTGACAGGTGTTTGAGACGCTAGGATGCTTGCTATGTGGAATCAATGTAGGAAGAGTCTAGAAACGAACAATTTAACTTTATGAGTTGTCGGAACAGCCTTATTTGTCTTTGAGAACTACTTGTCTGTAATAACTGTGTAACTTATTATGTCATGGTATGGGACGTGATGCTTAAATAATTGGTAATCGTAGTTGTTATGGAAACTCTTGGACAATCTGTTTCGCTCAGTGCCTCACCCCGATGTTTCCGCCATTAGTTAGGGTGTGACATATTCTATGTGCGTTAATCACTAGACTCGTAACACACTAGGTACAAGTCACCATCTTAAGTTTATGTATTTGTTTTATGTATGTTCATCACTCGTGAGGGTCGTGCCCTTGTTTGTCAGGTCTCGCCCGTTCGTCGTGTTCTTGTATTTTGAATATGTATTGCTTACTTGCAAAAATATATTTTACGTCCCAAAAATATATATTTATTTATATAATATGAGAATATCAATAAGTGTTAAAAATAATCTATATTTTTAACTTGTCCAAAATGTGTTACTTATAGTATTTTTTTGAAAATAAATATAAGTATTTTGTTAAATAATATTTCCAATATTATTTTTGTGCAAGTATACTTAGGGAAGTATACTTGTATTTTTATGTAAATACTTGTGTATTTTACATTATTTGCCAAAAATCAATACTTTGATTTTTAATACTTTCCGGAATTATATTTCTTAAAAATAATATATTTTTAAGACTTGTGTGAAATATATATATATATATATATATATATATATATTGTTATACTTGTAAAATATATATATTTATTTTTGTTATTTTCCGATTTTTTGTATAATTCTTATTACTTGGTGATAGTTATATATATTTGTCCAAATATATATATTTAAGTCCAAATTTGTCCAAGTCCAAAACTTGTTAAGGAATATATTTTTATAAATATATTTTCTTGTATTTGTCCATATACCCTTTCATGGGTTATTTATATGAGTATTCTTGAGTATTTGTTATGTATTTTTTTGTGTATTTTGATGGTGATACTTCTTGGGAGTATTTAGTGTATTTTCATGATCCTAAGACACTACTACATATAATACACACAATATACACTTAGCACAAAATTTGGTGATCACTAAATATATATATTTTTCCTAAAAATATACATACTTAAATATTGATTTTAACTTGAAGAAATCCTTATTTCTTAGCTTGTAATTTTGTACAAAAATTAGGAAACCTTGATAAATATTTTTAGGTGAATTTTTGGGGAATAAGTTTCACCAAAACTTATATTTTTCTAAGTGTCAAAATTTTATAAAAATTTTGACATAGATTCCCCTAAAAATGGAGGTTTCCCATGTTTTCAAAACATGTGTTTATTTTCTTTTCATCACCAAAATCAATTTCCATCAATTTCACAAGTAACATACACTAATTTCATCATGTAAAACCTTATGATGAACTTGATTCTTGTTAAAAATGTGTAGTCTTTTAGATCTACACTTTACATAAAAGGATCTTTCAAAAACAAGTGTTCTTGTAAATTTTTAAACAAACTTTTTGTGAAACTTTAACTTACTAACTAAACCATCCATGAGTTTTAGGGTTTCAAAGTCTTGAAAAACATATTCTAAAACTATTCTTATGCTTATTTAAAAGATCTTTATGTTTAAAATCAAGTTTCATCATGGAACTTTCAAGATCCATACTTAACATGCTTGAATCTTTCATAAATAAGCTTCTTGATGAACCTTTTACAAACTTTTCATGGAGTTTAGTTCATAAGTTAACTTTACATAAACTTAGTCACTTCAAGAACACAAGATCATGCCTTAAAAATCATTTCTCATGTTTACATAAAGGTTTCAAAAGTTCATCTTCAAGTTTAAGCATGGATCTTTCAAGATCCATGCATAAAATTGTAAGATCTAAGCTTCTAACAAGCTTTAATATGATAGATCTAAACATAAACACAAGATTCAACAACAACAACTTCATCACATACATCAAACATCACTAAAAACACTTGTTTTTCTTTAGATTATGTTAGATCTTCATATCTTCATCATTTAAGGTTTAGTTTCTTAGATGGTGTAACTTGTACATAACACTAACATGAAGTAAAATAGAGTTTAGCAAGATTGCTACTAGCTCTAATGGCTAGGGAAGTGGCACAACAAAGAAGATGATGAAGATATAAGAGTATGAGAGGTTAAAAGCTCCACAAGGTGGTCCTTCAACTTCGAGCACTTCAAGCCTTCTTAGATAATCTTCTTACACCTTAATATCACCTTGGATTACTTGGTTGATGATTGAAAATGATGGATGTGTGTGTGGTGATGGTGACCGTAGGTATAGAGAAGAGAAGGAGAAGAAGATGTTGAATGTTGGTGATTTATGATGAAGTGAAAGGTCCTTTGGTGTTTTATAATCAAACTTTTCCAACAAATGTTTAACCAATAGTTAACATGTTCCGTATCTAGATTACAATGGTAATATTATAATCAAAAGGTGGGGTGGGGCCCTTGGGGCCGGTTGTAGATAGGGGGGGTAAAAATGTAAAAATTTGGAACTTGAAGGTTAATCGTGTAAGTTGGAAGGTTTATGTAATATTAAGTGTGTTTATGTGTTTTTATGATTTTTAAGGTGTTTTGTCACCAATACTAGCTTTATATCATAAAACAATGTTTCTAGTCTAGTTTTGATGTTTTGGGTAGTGTCTGGTTATTCGTCCGGTTACCGGTTCGTTAAAGTGCTAAATTGCGCAGTTTTACTAGGTATGAAGCACCTTTTGTGACAGTTTTAATTCCCGACACTTTACAAGTTATTCTGGACACTAAAACATCAATTCTGCATAGTTTTTCAGTGTTTAAATGTTGTTTTATGGCTGATTTATGCTGAATTCTGCAGAATTCAGCATTTAAAGTGAGTTACGGGTGTCTTTTAATGCTTGTTTTTGCTTCCAGAAAGTGTATATGTTAATCCATGTACCCACACTTGGGTTTTAATGTATTTTTGATGCTGGACCTACTCCTAGGCCCTAAATCTACTGTCTGATTGTGTTCTGCAGAAATGCTGACACAGCTTGTCTTACCGGTGAGTTTACTAGTCTTTCTGACGCAACGCTTAATGTAATGCACAATGCGATATTTGAAGTATAAAACATGCATGAATTCATATGTAAAGCAAGTAAGCACATAATGTTGACGTTTAAGCACATAATTGCAGATAATAAATAATTAATAAATAGTATGGAAATTACCGGTTTTATGCAAGTTGTCACAGTCTTTACCACAATCGAAGACTGCATCTTTGATCTTAGAAGAAGAGAAAGGGGTCATAAGGCTGACTTTGGAGCTTTTAGAAATCTTTCTGAAGCTATCACATAGAAGCTTAGGCCGAGAATGACAGGCTTCCTTGAATTTATCTCGAAGAACTTTGAAAATATGTTTCTTTATAATCGAGGGCTTCTTTGAATTATTTAACCTGGAGGGCTATCCTAGGGGGCGTTGCTAAAAAGGACGCTTTGGTGCGAAGAGGCATTAATTTAGGTAACACACTTTGTTGCAGGTGTGGCCTAGAAAACGAAGACGTGAAGCATGTTTTTGTTGGATGTCTTGTGGCCAGGAGCGTGTGGTGGCAAATAAGTAGGTGGATGAGGATTGACCGTCCCATTGACGGCGATTCGGTCGCGGAAAGAGTGGACTACTTCAACAACCAACCGGGAGTGAAAACTGGAAGAACGTGGTGTCGATTGTGATGTTAGCTACGTTCTGGAGACTATGGATATGCAGGAACGAGAAAGAATTCAACCAGAAAGAGACGCCATATTACAAGATGGTAGAGTTGATTAAAGAGGACACCTTTACGTGGATTAAAAATCGATCAAAATTTGGGGGGCTTGTTTGGGAGATATGGATGAACTTTGATCTTGTTGAGTTCTTGTAATTGTTGTTGTGGTGTACTGTTTGCCAGCATCTAGTTGGGGCTTTATATGCAGTTATAAAGTTTATTGTCGTTCAAAAAAAAAGCTTATCTTATTATCTATTAGAAAATCTTTTCAACGGTATGGATTTGAACCATGTATTAGACCATGTGTAGTGGTTAAGCCAAATAATGCCCCTACCATGGGGCGTTTTGCGAGACGTGGCAGTCCAGTCAGCATGGGGTATTATTGCAAAAGTGGCGTAGTGGGAATAATGCCCAATAACGCCCATGCAATCATTTCACAATTATTTTTTTTAATTTAAAACATAAAAATCTTCATTAATTTAAAATAAAAATTACACTACTTGAAATAAAAAAAAACGGAAAAAAAACAGAAAATAAAAAAATGAAAAAAAAATAAAGTTAAAAAAAAAGAAGATGATCTAGAGTCCATATTTTTCTCGAATTTTTTGGTGATGCATTTGCGCAAGGATCAACGCGTCGCTTTGGAGGTGGTCGATCGGTTTGGACAAAAACTCAATGTCCTTTTCCATTTGTCTCGCCTCTTGCATCTCGTTAAACTTTTTGGTTTCAGCCACTCGTTCTTTCATAATCTCATAACGTTGGTGGCCGAGGTCGCGAATGTCTTGGAGACGACGGTTCATCTCCTCGAAATCTTCCTTCAACTCGAGATCGGAAGACGACTCCACCGTTTTTTCCCAGTTCGCTTATCCTTTCTTCTACCGGGCGGTCGGGTCAACTCTTCTTCAAGTTCCTCGTCAACGTCCATCACCTCATTTAGATCGACATTGCGGGCATCCGATGTTGGTGTTTCAGGGTCAACGGAGGATGATGTTTTTGACCGTTTAGCTCGACGTCTACTACTAGACGTCATGGTACGTACTAGCGCCCACTTTAGACTTTTTCGTAGTAGATCCCAACACTTATAGTACGGGAAAGGGTATTTCGTTTTCTCGAACTCTTCCAAAGTCTTCGTTAAAACCCCGACGTCACCTTCACCGCTCGGGAGATTATCGTAGTTACGTTGGTACACTTCTTGGAAGGCATGACACTTGTTGTTGATGTCAGTCCATTTGCTAGAAATGGAATCTTTGTCCCGATGTTCGCCTTGACCCCACGTGCTATAAAAGAGTGCACGAACCCTATCCCAAAAAACGGGGCCCTTTTGAAAGTTTGCTACAAATTGAAAAAATAAAAGTAAAAATATAAGTTGTAGGTTAAAAATAAAAGTAAAAATATAAGTAAAAAATAAGTAAAAAAAAAATATAAAAGTTACCAGTTTCGTGGTCCTCCGAAACGTCGAGCCACGCCCGAGTCAACGTGAATTCCTCCTCCTTCGTCCATTTAAGGTGGGTTTTTGTACGTCGAGGTTCGTCCTTTTCCTTCTTCTTATGCGACCTTCTGCCGCGTTTTGATTTCTCTGGCACCGGTTCGGGTTGCGTCTCCGGCACGACATCGACATCGGGTTCGGCTTGTTGTTGTGAAGGTTGCGACACGCCGGCTTGACCATAGCCGAAGGTGGGAGGCACGAACGGAGTGGCGCCACTCAAGTAAGCCGCGTACGTTAAAACGCTCGGGTCCATGTCTTGAAGGTTATACGGGTGTTGCGGTTGGGTTGTGTTCGGGTTCATGGGTCTTGCGGGGACACCAAAGGGGGGTCAGAATGGATGCATATTTGTATAAAATCTAGAAGAAGTAGGAGAGAAAGTGTGACTTTTTTTATAAAAAATAGGAAGAAGTGGGTATTATTTATATAGTGGGTAAATTTTGGAATTAAAAAAATAAAAATATTAAACAATTGACCGTTGGCAACGGTCATCTCTCGCCCCTATGCAATTTTCAGCGTTTTATTTAAAACGCCAAGTTGATTTTTTTTCAAAAAAAAAACACCAAATAACGCCTACTGTAATGGAGGGGGGAGGGGGCGTTTTTGAGCGTTTTTTTTTTTTTTGAATTTTTTTTTTAAAAAAACCGCCCCACTACGGGTGGTCTTATGCAACTATCATTATTAAATTATTATAAAGTAATGAGATAAAATCAAATAAAAAGTTTATTTTGCTTAAGTAGGATGAGAAGTAAACTTAATCATTCATTTTTCAATTATCTTAGGAAAATCGTATTTATTGATTTTCTCTATCCGCATGGAAGGTACATGCATATTCCACATCCATTTTTTAAACGTTCATAACTTTTTTATACGATATTACTTTTTCATAAAAACTTCACCATAAAATCAAGCGTCTGTTTATATTTAATTTGAGTATCATATTGATATATAAAATATGACGACTAAAAAACCCACAAAAATGTGTTGTATAACATTTTTTATGCTGGATTTTTGTACTACATTTTTGTGCTGAATTATTTTTTGTCTTAAATATTCTTTTTCTGATTTTTTGTGCTGGATTTTTGTACTACATTTTTGTGCTGATTTTTTTTGTCTTAAATATTTTTTTTCTCTGATTTTTTTGTGCTTGATTTTTTGTACTAGATTTGTTGTGTTGATTTTTTTGTGCTATATTTTTTTGTACTGGATTTTTTTGTGCTATATTATTTTGTACTGAATTTTTTATGCTAAATTTTTTGTATTGGGTTTTTTATTGATTTTTTGTTGTATTTTTTAGAAAACAACATCCATACACACGTATTTACCCACACACATACACGCTCACACTTGATACATACACACTCACACTCTCACACATGATACATACACATATATACAAGGGAAACAAAACTGGTCTCTATATATGGAAGACCTATTTGTCAAGGCATAAATGTTGAAACCATAAGAGCATATTTCAATCTTGAGTTGTCCAAGTAAGAGTCACATTATTAATTTGATTCTTTTACATGTACGTAAAAGTTAAATATAAAAAAAGTATAGAGAGGGGCTGAGGCTGGAAGTTTGGATGAAGGGCTAACTTGGAACTTCACAGTATAAAAGAAGGATGTTCTCTGATCTACAGTGGTTCTTGATGGAGTCTCTGTTGCGTTTGTCTTCTCAAAGTTTTTAGGCTCTATTGTGAGCCCTGATCATGTTGATCAGAGACTAGTAGCGGTCTTTGTGTTTTCTATGTTGCTTCTCTTCATTTGGATGAGGAGTTTGTCTTAAATCTTTTACTGTTTAGACATAATATTTTGTGTTCTTGAGTTAAGACTATGGGGTATAGGGTAGGGGTTGTGGCGTGGGTTGGGTACAAACGCCCAAATCACCACTCTGGGTGGGCTTGGGTTTCGGCGTGGCCCCTTGGGCGGTGGTTTCAGCCCGGACGTTGGGCGGGGCTACCCACATGACATGGCGGAATCTCATTGGCCAAGAGCATTAGCCATTTGAAATTGGCTTTTTTTCCACGCCACCCCAGCCACGCCCCACCATACCCCTTTGAAATTGGCTTTTGGTCTTGGGTGCCCCATACTCCACGTGTAGCACCATGCCCCCAACCTACGTCCCACCATACCCCACGTTCTAAACCCAAGTATTTACCACGTAAGCAAATGCTACATTTTTTTTTATTAAAATTAACCTAGTAGACTCAACTTTTAAAAAAGAAGGCAATCCTATCGCTTATTGTTCTTTCTTTAGTGTGTTTGTAACTTGTAAGTTGTCTTAAAAAGTTCCAATTTCAAAAGAAATCAAAAAAACCAAGCCCGGTTTCCTACTACAAACCTAACCAAATTTGTTGTTATGTAGTAAAGCTCGACAGCCTGTGTAAACTTGGTTCTAGGTTTTTTGTTTGGCATCAAATTAAATACTACCCAACACATATATTTTTAACACATGTTTTTTAATATGTTTATCTCTAAATTTGTAGTAATGAACTTTATTTCAAGCTTTTAAGAAAATACAATGGTAAATCTCCTATATTACATTTACAATGGCTAGTAATAGTAAACTAACCTTATTGGTGAAAAAAGGCGGCACAATATTGTTATTGGTCAATAAAGACGGCAACTAACCCGTTGATACCGTGACATCCACTAGGTTCTTTTTTTTTTTTTTTTTTGGCTATTTAGCTTTTAATGTCGATATATATCTATTTGAAAGCAAAACCCAGTATTAAAATGGTAGAGTGGTTGACGTATGCTTAGTGTAATTATTATATTTAATATCCCTCGACTTTACTCACTTTTTTTCCTTAACTCAGTTTACGCGCTACTCTTCGATTTTAATAAAATTACTTTATAGTTCCTAAAATTTATAAATACTTTTTCTTTGACAATGGTATTTTTATTTACGTCCACATGTTATTTTAATATGACCATGTTATGAGTAGTATATACAAATAACTAAAACAAAAGCGTACATGTAATCAAACTGAAAAATATTTGTTTTAACGCCCCGTAACGTGGGCGAGGCATAACACTAGTTCATAGTTGGTAACATTCATGCCTTATTGCATATAAGGGTGGAGGGTGTTGTCCCAATTTTCCCTGTTTCCTCGGTATGACATGTCAGCGCCACATCAGTTTTTTTCACTTTTCTCCAGATTTTCTCAGATTGCACGGTGTCGTCTCAGATTTCCACAAAATCATAATATTTTAATATAATTTAAACTCTAAAACAATTTATACATTTAAATGTTTTGAGTATAAATTAAAATAGAAGATATATAAACAAAAAAATCAATTTCAATACATTCTAGTTTTATAGTTTAAGGTAGTTCTAAAAATTTAACAAACTCTAAGGTTTATTAAAAACTAAAATCAAGTTATAAGGGGTAAAAAAATAATAATAAATCGGTAAAAATATAATAAATCAAATTTCAATATATACAAACATGTCCTACCTGAAAAGAAAAATATAAAAAAAATAAAAATTAAAAAGAAAACGAAAAAACAAATACGCACACCCACTTCACCGAAGATCAGTGCCAGGTCCCCGTTTCACAGGGTAAAAGGATTAATTAACTGGGTCCGAGGGGGCGGTGTTCCAAGATGGGGCCCGATTTCAACAGCCTTCCCCGACTGTCCACAAACTTCACCCTAAGATTTTTATTTGTGACTAAAAGAATTGTTGTTTTTGTTAGATGCCAAACAATGATGTTGCTTTCTTTCTGGCATCTTCGCATCAATATCACGAGAGGTTGATCTGGTCCATATCCTTATTTTCAGGCAACATTGACGTATGTAGGAGAACATCCGCAAACTCTCCACATAAAAGTTCAACTTACATGTATGATCGTACGTCAAATCAATGCATTGAGGCCACACTGATTCGCTCAATCCTTTCATTAAATTATTAACTTTTGATATTCATTTATATCTTTTAACTTTTGAGAATGGTTGTTAAAATCCAGAGTAGGCATAAATTAATCTTTGATTAATCACAATTAATCTCGATTAACTCTAATTAATTCTGATTAATCACCTACTCACTCAAGGTGATTAATCAGAATTAAAAAGAAACAAAAAAAATTAAATTAAGTTAAACACCCAAATAATTGTGTTTATAAAAGTAGATTACACCTATCGTAAAGTAATGATATCTTTTGCTCGATCTATCTAAAGTTCTAAACGTCAAAATAGGGTATTGATCAATTTAAAACGACTTTTCCTTTTAATGTACCTGTCAAAATAGGGTATTGATCAATTTAAAACGACTTTTCCAATTATTCATCTATCTTTTTCATAGAGATATATGAGCTTCAATGTGGAATTCTTATGGTATGTTTGGCAAAAGTACCTGTTGGCTAGTGGCTGGTGGCTGAAATCTGAAAGCTGTTAGTTGGTGACTAGAAGCTGTTAGTTGTAGTTGGTAGCTTTTTAGATATATTTGGTGTTTGTCAGGGTAGCTGAAGCTTATAATCAAATATATAAAATAACCAAAATGGACATAATTAAAAATTTAAAAATTTTGTGCATTAAAAAGTTCATTATCTTTATATGTTAAAATAATCATTTTTTCCCTAGAAGCTTGTAGCTCCTTCTAAACGCTACTAGTAGGAGCGTCCAACCAAAAGCTTCAAACTTCTAACCTAAAAGTTTCAAGCTCCTTCAACCAAACAAGACTTTTTCTTAAGTAAGAGTTTTTTCTTAAAAGCTTAAAATTAGAAACTCCTAAAAGCTTCATGTCAAACATACCCTTACACTCTGTTCCTGAGTTTACTTAATGAGGGATAAGAAAAGAAAGTAGAAGTGAGAAAAGAAAGGACGAGAAAGGAAAAAAAAGATATCTTTCCCACCATTTCCTCCCAAATTGGAAGAAAAGAAAAACTAAAGAATTTTTTTTTGAAACTTGACTTTCATTCACACACCACCGAACCCGAAAACCGGGCCAGCAAAAACAACAAAGAAAGCTACATAATTACAAATTTACACCAGTTGCTCCACTCAACCGATCGAAAACGAGACCTATGCTTGAACCAAAAGAAACTCAAGGATCTAATCTCACTGAACACTACACTCACACACGCCCGCGAACCCGAAAAAACCACTTTATTTCTTGCCAGCCAAATGCACCAACAAGAAGATAAAATAATACCTTGAAGAACCTTTGAATCCAAGCACCCCAATCTGCTAGACTTGTGTATTTCCAATAAGTCCTTTATAGAGAACGCGAAAATCGGAGGAATATTACACCACCTACTAACTTTCTGCCAAATTAAGTCTGCAAATTGGCAGGTTATGAAGAGGTGGAGCACCGACTCGTCAGCTTCTCCGCATAAGGGGCAAAGACCCACTTGATTGATGATATTTCTGGAAAAAAGCGCATCATAAGTCGGAATCCGATTTAATTCAAGTCTCCAAGCCAGAATATTACACTTCGCTGGCACCCATTTACACCAATCGAGCACGAAGATATTCGGATCTCTTCTACCGCGAGACAATATGTGCTTAACCGACTTCACCGAGAAAGAACCTGAGGGATCGCCCAACCACCTCCATTTATCTCTGCCGGCTCCGATAAAAACGGGGGAAATCAAAGCAAGAAGAGAACCCAACTCTTGGACCTCCACAGCCGAGTCCGGCTCGTGTCTCCAAAGCCACAAAAACTAAAGAATTTAGTCTAGTTTTCCTTTCATTTTCTTCCTTAAATGAAACTCGAGAACACGACATCTTTTATTTTCCTTTCTTTTCTTTTCTTAAATTAAACTTTAGAACACAAAATATTTTTACTTTTTTTTATTTTTTTTTTACTTTTCTTCCATTAGTAAACTCTGGAACACAATGTTAATGAATATGCGTTGGGTAAGTGACAACCATGAAAGTATTAGGCAATCACTAAACATGACAATTGACAAGGAAATTATAAGAAAACCCAATGATTATAAAAAAGAAAATATAACAGTATAGTGACGATAAACATCGTAATGATGAGATAAGTTGACAAACATTTACAAACTATATTATTAAACTATGTGAAATTAAGCATGCAAATATTAAATTATGAAATAGTAGGTGATACAATTTCTATAAATTGTGAAAATATTATAATGTCCTAATACTTTTCATAGGTCTTGTAATGTATAGACTAATTATATGATAATAATTTGTCCTAATACTTTTCATACGTCTTGTAATGTATAGACTAATTATATGATAATAATTAGGTTAGAACCCCGTATATTATAAGGTTGCATAAATATCATTTTATATACCAAATAATAAAAAAATATATTTTTGAAAATCTCGTTTATTAGACGGGTTAAATAAATGTAATTTTATATACCAAATAATAAAACAGTATATATTTAAAAATCTCGTTTATTACATGGGTTGAATAAATGTAATTTTATATATTAAATAATAAAAAAGTTATATTTTTAAGAACCCCGTGTATTGTACAGGTTAAGTAAATTTAATTTTATATATTAAATAATGAAAAAAGTTACATTTTTAAGAACCTCATGTGTTATACGGGTTGAGCACATGTAATTTTATATATCAAACAATAAAAGGTTATATCTTTATAAACCCTATGTATGATATGGATTGAATAAATCTAATTTTAAATATTAGATAATAAAAAAGTTATATTTTTAAAAACCTCCTGTATTACACGAGTTGCATAAATGTCATTTTGTATAGTAAAAAATAAAATTTTATATCTATAAAAATCCTCGTTTGTTACACGGGTTGAATGAATCTAATAAAAATTTATATCTTACAAAAAAAAAAACTAACGGATATACTCGATATACGATAGATGGGATGATGGCGGTGATGGTTCTTATAAATGTCACGTAAACATAATGCTTACCGTATTTGACTTAGAGTTGAATACGAAAATAAAAGTATAGAACCAATAAACATTGATTAATATTTTTGTTTACCCCTTATAAGCATTTTTGAAATAGGTTTTACCCTTAACTAATTTAGTTTAATAAAATAAATAAATCATTTACATAATATTTTAAAATATTATATTATCTCCTATACGAATTGTTTAAATTTATATTAAATTTAATTTTATAATTATCTTTTAATTGATATTAATTATCTATAAAAAAATAGATGGCTTCAATGAATGACATGTATTCTACCATTAGTTTCTTTTATTATATGGTTTAGATATAGATATAGATTTATAAATGGTAAAATTTGAAAGATATTTACAATAATCATGTAATACAATCCAAACTATAGAGGGAGGTCCTGGTTTCGATTCTCTATAAGGGGGTTTTCCCATATTTATTGGGTTTCTCTTGAATTAGTGTATAGGCATATGCCTAGTGGAGATAAATATGATCGGGTGGTTCCACTAAATCACTGATGGCATGATGATACTCTAGTGATTCGTCAGTGATTCAAATTTGCCGTTAAAAAAAAGCAGAACGCTAACGTTAATCCCATTTGGTAATATAAAGTTGATCGATATACATACATTCATGATTTATCAACACACATATCTATGTACAAACTTCAAAGTGTGATCACAAAGAAATGGATGGAATAAATTTGGCCATGTGGGGACCATAAGAGAATCGAGAGATTGTCGAGTGTTTTAGTGTAAAAACTATCCTTTGTTTTATTTTATATTTAACTAGGTGAGATACCCGCGCTACGCGGCGGGGTATTTCGTAAGAAAGGTGGTGAGTGCATTTTTAGGTTCGTTAAAGTATCAGTGTGATATTTGTACTCGGTATTATAACCAAAAGATGTACATCTAAAAGGATATTAACACATGTTTTACAATTATCGAAAACTATATATAGAAACAAATACCGGTACAAGTGCCAATGTTGTTCGGCGGAGCATCGGTTCCATATCACTGGCATTCACTATTGTATATGGTAAAAAAAAAAAAACTTTATTGCCAATAGAACTTTATATTCAATCACTTTTATACACTCATGTCAAGAAAACCATAAAAAAGAATACGATACTGGTACCGATGTAGTTCGAAAAGTATTGGTTAGATCTGTCACGGTAAAGAACAAAAAAAAGTTAACTATATTTACTCGTTCGATTAAAAGTTTTATCAGATAAAAATAAGCATGTTGCAATGGTGTATTCAAAATTTTATATTATGTTACTCAAGTAACAAAAAAAGGTAAACGGTGTAGCTATATATATACCTCAACGAATTTTGTATCACCATACTGAGAAAACCATAAAACCGAATATAACACCGGTATCGATGTTTGTTTGAATAAAAATTTTATGAAATCCTAGATAAAACTAAACATGTTGCAATGGTAGATTCAAGATTTTATTAAACGTTATATCATATTACTCAAATAACGAATAGGGTAAACGGCTTATAAAACATCGTATTATATTATATTCCTTAGATAATGAAAATGGTAAACGACATCACTTTATGTTACTGTATACAACTCGGTTTTTAATATAAATTTCATGTCTAAGCGTAGATAAAAATAAGGGCATCCCAATGACATACTTAGATTTTTAAGAAATATCATATTTTTAAGTTATTAAACAAAAAAACGAAATCTACTCAAAAGAAATTATAACAATAAAATATTATAACAATTATAATAAAAAATAATTTTAGGAAAAGAAAAACTAAAAACAAAACTTTTAACAGACTCTCTTGTATTAATTCTTTTTAAAATGTAACCAAAAGAAAAAAACCTATTTAAAATTATCTACTGTACATGTCCTTTGTATTTGTAAGATATAAGAATAATTTATATTTATTAATGCATTATAAACAATTTCACAAATTTTTAAGACCTTGTTTATAACTTTTGAAACATAGAGTACAAGTACTCTATGCAATAGTTCGATCTTTGAACTGAGCGGGTTTACCTCACCGCACTGTCGTGTCTTCGGGCGAGTGTTCACGGGCTTCGGCCCTAGGTGAGGATTTTCCCCGGTTCGGAGACGAGTGTATCCCGTTTTGGTGAATTTCGTCAGTAGTCCATTTGGAGAATTCGTTGGCCGTTTAAAAAAATACATTATTTAATGCATATGAGATTATTTAGTTTAGCACATTATTCCATATATTAATAATCAACTTATATGTGCATCATAACTTGTAACTTGTGCTTAGGGAGTGTTTCAAAAAAAAAACTTGATTTTTCACTTCTAACCCCAACATTTCATATTTTACATTTTAACCCCTTTTCATTTTTTACTTTTAACCCAAAGTTTTCCATCTTTTATAATTTAACACAACACTTTATTATCTACAACTTTTGTACCCCATACTTTTTATCTTTCGCAAGTTTTTCGTTTTACGTTTCGTTTTAAATTTTGCGAGTTAACATGTCGTGCGTGCATGTGAGGTTCAACATTTTTGCTCTATTTTTTCATATTTGACAGACCCGTTGCAACGCGTCCATTTTTCCCCTTTTAAAAAGTTCGCCGCAACGGGCGGGTCGTAGATCGACTAAGTTATCATTTTCTACGTTTTACGTTTCTGGTTAATTTCTTCGTATTAAGACACTGTAACGGGTGTGTGTGGTTCAACGATTTTTGTCTGCTTTTCGTTCAGTGTAATTTTTACCATTTTATCTATTTTATTTTTACGATGTTGAGAGTCGATGTGGTTGTGGCATTGGTGCTACTTGGCACGGTTTTATGAACCCATTAAAATTTTTACTAATTTTTTGTTTCGGTTTACCCCTATATTTCCTTTACTTAAAAACTATTTTTTACGTGCATATTTTATGTACGAGTATGTGTAAATATGATTTCTTCTACATTCCAACGTAAACTTTTTTTATAGACGAGTCAAGTCAAATATAATACGTTTTCGTTTAAAGAAACCATTTTTACGTGCATATTTTTATGTACGTTTTCGTATAAATTCAAGTTGCTTGATGTTTCGACGTAAACTTTTTTGAGAAGTGATTCAGATCAAATATAATATGTTTTCGTGTTTATTTTATATACGTTTCGTAAAGTTTAACTCTAATTAATCCCTTTCAGTTACATACGCATATTTTCCTTCATACCCGTTATGTTTTCTTTGTATAAGTTGGGTCACATATAATACATTATGATTGTTCGATATGAATTCCATTTACTTTACGTTTGATCCAAACACAATGCTTATACAGGTTACACTGAATTCAACTGGATGCGTCGAAATGTGTGTTTTCATATGGTTAATGCATCATATAACGTTTGGACTAATCCATTCAATGTTTACGATGTACCCGCGCCGCAACGCGGGCGGGTCTTAACCCTAGTTAAATATTAATTTAGGGTAAATTACTTTTTGAGTCCCTGTGTTTTGAGGGTTTTAACCACTTAAGTCCAAAAGCAAAAAGTTTAACGACCTGAGTCCCTATAAGCATTTTCTTTAACCATTTGAGTCCAAATTTCTAACTCAGTTGGATTTTCTCAGTTAACTTTTTTTAAATGGCCAAAACACCCTTTTATATTAAAAAAACTTATTTACTCTTATTATTATAAATACATTACATATACATATTACAAACACAGAACAATTTGTATCTCTCTTCCTCATCCCCGCTCTCTCTCTCTCTTCCTTATCTCTCTCACAACCATAACCACAACCACCACCGCCACCAACACCGTGATTTCACCCTCGGCCCTTATCGCTCAAACACCACAACCCACCCCTAGGTTTAGAGACTTATAATAGATGATAAATATCTCCAGTTGTTGAGCCAAAACTTCTGAGTTTCTGCCTAGAAGCACTTGTCCATCCCTCCTCTCTTTGCCTCTACCCCTACCCCTACCACCACCATTAACACCACCGCACCATCACTGCACCACCACCACCCCCACCGCACCTCCACCACTATCACCACCTTCCGTTGACCGTCAACCACCAGTCAATAAATTTTTCGATCGCAAATCAAACAAAATCATCATAAAGATTGATAGAGAGACACAGACCTTAGGTTCATCATCAACAGATCGCGGAAAGAAGATCGAATCTGAATCAATTGGTTCCTGTTTCACCAGATTGAAGTTATTAGGGCTCGAATTTTGTAGAATTGAGTTCGTCGTCTACACCGGTGCGATTTCCTCCGGCGGATGTGTAACACCTCGTAAAATCACGTCCAATGATGTATTGACACCTGTAATAAATCCTAATAAAGTCAAACCTTGGGATTTAGGGACTAATTTTTCGAAAAATCAAACACTTTGATTATGAAAGGACTGGAAGTGTTAGCATACCTAAAATAAGTTTTTAAATAACCTTTTATGGTTTCATATTCACAAATAAGCCACTTGTTGATCAAGTGTAGCCGTTTGTGTATTTAATTGAAAGTTTGCGCAATAAAGGGTTAAAAGCGTCAACATGTTAATTCTTACCTCTGAGTGACCTTTTAACAAACCGAGAGCTTCATGATATTTGATTATGCTCTCGAAAATGCCAATCGTTGGCCGTCCAAGGCTTTTGTGCCTTTAAGTGACGTTACGCGCAACTTTGTAAGTATAAGGGACTAAAAGTGTCAATATGTTTAATTATACCTCTGAATGACCTTTTAGAGAACCCGAAGCATCGTAATGTTTAATAATATGCCTATTATGGATTAGATGAGGCTTCAATGCTAATAAGTGATGAAATGCGCAAGTTTACGCAATAGAGGGGCCTAAAGCGTCAACTTTTGAATCTACGCCATTCGGTGACCATTTAAGAAAACGGGAGCGTAGTAATATTTAAATATATGCTTGGGAATGATTATTATGGGCCATGGAAGGCTTAGATATCATTAAACGGCATTTCGCGCTACTTTGCGCAATTAAGGGACTAATTGCGTCAAACTGCAAAAGGAGGTCGAATCGTATGGTAACGGACCTTCCGGAATATGTCCATAAGTTAAACATACCCTATTTATCCTTTATATAGCTTAGATATAGGTTTAGAGGTGTTTGGTACGCAAAAATAAACTTTTATGTCATGCAGGGACTAAAAGTGTCAAAAAGTGCACAAGTTTGCACTTTTGCGCATATCTCGCATTCTGAATATCCACGGACACCCAAAAATTTATGTAAGCACTAAAATATTTTATTTTAGTGTGTGGCATGATAAAATTCCACTCGTCGCGTAATTTGGACCGCTTTTAGCGTTCGTCCGTGTTTCGTCGTAATTCGACGCACTACGTGACCGTACGGCCAAAGGAACCGACATCCGACATGTTTTTTGAACATGTTTCATGTTCCCTATGTTTAAACATCATAGTGGGGCCTTAAAATGAGGTTAACGGGCCTTGAACGTGCCTAAAGTGACCATAAAAGCTCACATGGGCCATTTCTGCCATATATGAAAGTGTTGTTTGCTGCTAAACAGCTGTAAACAGCCTGTTCCAGCAGTTTCTATCAATTGTAAATGGTTTTTTGGAAACTAGGGGCTGCCCATTGTTTATAAAACCGTGGGTAATATGTGAAGGGTTCAGATTCAATCACGGTTTACGAGGAACGATCCTAACGGTCCTCAAAAACCTATAAATACCCATTCCCCACTTCACTTCTTTTGCACCTTTCCTTCTAATCTGCTTATTCTCTGAATTGGAGAGGATCTTGAACCTTTTTTAGAACCTCCCTCAGTCCTTTGGACTCTTGTAAGTAATCCCTTCATGCTTAGTTTAATTTTTAGCGTTTTAACTGAAAGTCAAGCGTTTTCGATAAACGCTTTGACTTTTAAACAGTTGAGCTATGGTTCGCAATGAACATGGCTACGTGACCGTAATTAGGTAGGTAATTAACCCTCAAAAGGGCACCTCCTAATTACCACGTTTACTTAGTTTAATTGTCGGGTCAAATGAAAGTCAAACGGGTTAGTTTAAATAAAATTCATAACTAATAATATAGAAGCTATAAAATCAGTTTTGTCACTTTAATAACTTGGTAAATATTAGTTGAACATGCCTAAGCATGATTCAACCCGACAATTCTAAGTATAGGCTCGGTTCGGAACCGAAAGTCGCAAAAGTTGACTTTTGCTTTGACTTTCAGTTCTGACCCGAATTAGACTTATTTAGATATGCCTTAGGATTCCTTTAGGATCATGTTATAGGTTAGTATAACCCTCTGAGGTTATACAACCTGATTCCTTAGTTATCCTATTCATTGCAAATTTCTGTTATATGCCGAATTGTTGACCGTTATGCCCTTTGATCTTAAAACGGTATTTTTGAAAATGTCAGAGGATAGAAACCTTCACTACCGAATTATAAACTTGTCCATAAAATTTGACATCAGTTTGAGGTCTAGATTAGGAGTTATGCTCAATAGCGTAATTAGAAGCTTCTTTAGTAATTAAATAACGTAAATTGCATATAGCCTATCTAAACCCAAAATTTTTATACAAGACTTTGTACTTACAGTATTAAATAATATTTTGGGATTTTTAGAAATTTTTATTTAATTTTAGGCTGAGCATAACTTAGTGTTCTAAGCTTAATTCGGCTAATGCCCGTTTTGCCCTTTTGGGCTATAAAATGAGTTTTATAAATCCGATTGACCCCAAACCTTTTTCTACTGATCTAATATGTTAAATAAATTATTTTGAGCCTTCTGCAATTTTAAAAATATCAGCTTTCTATATAAAACCCGGAAATGGCTCCAAATCGCCTTTTTAAGCGTTTTTAACGCATAAGTATGTGCTAGAACCTATTTAAGCATATGAGGTTGAAACCTACTGATGTATTCAGTAAAATTTTATATTTTAAACAGCAGGAGAATATCTTAAGATCAGAAATTACCAAAACGCCCCTGCGGTGTCTAGAATGATTAAGATCGATAAATTTCACATAGGATTGATACTCTACTATTATAAATTAGTAAATTAAGTATATTTACTGATTTAATCAGACCTGTAACTCAGGTTATTATCTAAACCCTTTTTCACCCTTTAAAATGACCAAAATGCCCTTATGAGGCATAAATTTGGTCTAAAACCATTTGGGGCATAATGGAAGGTATCATTCTGATATCACAACATGTTTAAGGCATATTAACTTAGGAAACTTGTTCATGACTCTTATGGTTACTCGTTACGCGTGTTTCGCGTTCGGATCGGTTTATGTAACTAGTTTGCATAAAATAACTGAAACGGGTCAAACCTTATCATTTTCACTTCAAAATCCAGAATGTGTTTAGTTTACCCATATTATACAAGTCTCCAAACTTGTCGGGTCTAAATCACATTCTAATCCGGTCTGCGCTTAATCATGCGTTTTGAACCGTATCCTCCTTTAAAACTAACCGGTCTAAGCATAGGCTTAAATAAGACCCGTTAGGAATCTAATAGGTTATTAAAACCTTCGTTCCAGATTAAGAGCCCCAGTAGAAGCACTTGTGCTTGCTGATTTGATATACGGCTGGGATTGAATTTATATTTAGCTCATTCCCTAATACGGGCTTGGGGTACGGTATATAAAATACCGCTTGGTCAGGTGTAGAAACCTTTTAATCGGAGATGATTAAATTGCATAATCCCGTTTTAATCTGTATTGCTTGATAACAAATAACATTGGGGGTTAATGACCATGTCCTGGATATCCTTGGCTTATTTAAAAAGTGAATGGCCACAACGTAAGCACAAGGTGTAGGCATAACACCTCCTGTTGCTTATGTAAAGCATATACTCACTCGTAAGGGTGTCTTCTTGTGAGATTATATTTGTGGTGTGTCTATTAATTTTGACCGGCTTGTATTATCACCGGCCCTATATGTTGGACAAACATGTAAATCGGATACAAGATTTTTTGTGACAACTCGTAATTCGAACCTACCTTGTGTAACGATACGTGCTTATGTGAACTTTTATGATTATTGAATGATATGTTAATACGTGCTTGTGAATGTATGTATGATAAACACACAACCTAAACCGATCGCACAACAACCATCAATTGCACGCACAAGCCTACTTTGGGCCTTACCTTTGTACACGGACCAAGGGCGGCCCATTGAGGGGTCCGGCCCACTCCTCTTAAACGTGTAACACCCATCATTGGGGTTTGTTCTTTCACTTGTTACAATTACCTCACACACACATGGCCCTAGCTCTCCTTTTCCTCTCTCAAACCCGACGGCGAGAAACCCTTAGGATCGAAGATCTTGCTTTTCATTCGGCTCACTTCCTCTTGGTTTGATTCTAACCGGTTAGTGTTTTGTATTGTTTTTCTTGTTGAACGATTATATGATCCCATGCTTAGACTATATCAGTAATAATGTTGTTAAATGATGCTTGTTAAATCATTAATAATGTTCATGAAAATTGGATTATTCATGTTATATAAAAACCGAATGGATACATGTAATCGGCTTGTATGTGTGTTTTGGAATATGCTCATGTAATCGGATGTTATGCCATAGATTCGAGTCTTAGAATTGATCGGCTATGAAGTTGTTATACTTTAAAGTTTAATCCGATTGAATGTTAATAAGATGTGTTTATGAAATATGATTAGGGTTTGTGTGAATTACATATTACAAAGCTGTTTGATCGATGATTGCTTGAATAAGAAACTGTTGATTGATAGGATAAGTTTGGAAACCTTGTAACTGATTGACTATAGTAACAATATTGCTTGAATTATGGAAACAAGATAACTGTTTGGCATAAATTCGGAGTCACACAAGTCCAGTCGCACAAGGCATCTTGGTAGCACAAGATGTCCACTCGCACAAGCTGGCATAGTCGCACAAGAGGCCCTGATCGCACAAGGGGGTCTCCAGTCGCACAAGGATGTTTGTGTTTGATAATTGTTTGGGCCGTATGATTATATGTTGGGCCAGGTACGACCGCACAACCCAATAGGATCGCACAAGGGTACAACCAACTGATTCGGGCTGCACAAGATTTGGGCTTATGCACATGTTGGGCCGGGGTATTTAGTGGGATAGGTTAGTGATCGCACAAGGGTAACCGGACCGCACAAGTTACTTATGGACTATTCAGTTGGGCGGTTATGTTTTTAGACTACTTATGCTATTGGGCCGGACAAGCCCAAACCCAGTCGCACAACCCAAGCAGATCGCACAAGTCTGCTTGGATCGCACAAGATATTATATGTTCTTATTTGGGTCGTGTATATCTGTTGGACTATTTTTGGGTTATTATTTGGGCCGGGGATCATTGGGCCTCAACGAGTGACTCGCACAAGACTGTTAGACTTGTGCGAGCCCATTCTTATGAATCGTATAAATTGGTGATGTTATATACTTGACAGTCGTGTATTTGCCATGAACTATACTTGCTCATAACTTGTTAGATTATGTGTAAACATACGTGCTTTACTTGAACCAAACCTGACTCGTATGATAAACATGCTAGGACGTGGTTGATCACATTGTAGCTTAACTGAACCTTTTCGTGTATCATACCGAGCAACCCCAGGTGAGTTCAATGCATTTTCTCAAGCATGCGTCCCTGTGGTTTGGGACAACTGGTAAACATTTGGAAGGGAAACTTTGGGTAAACAACTTAATCGGTTTTGGTTATTGAACATGGGATCTATCATCGGATTGCCTGGAGGGCAATGGGGGTAATTAGTTGATAGCGCTATTAGGTGGGAAACCTCACACCGGGCCGTAAGGACGGGCGTAAACTAATTATCTGGTTATGGCTATGGTTGTTAGAGGCACACTCCTCGGATACATATGGGCACACTCCCTAGGGTATCTAACGAAGGCAACATAGCAATCGGTCGTTAAGGGGTACCCACTCCCCGGATACACATGGGCACACTCCCTAGGGTATCTAACATGAGCAACATCGTAACGCAACATTGAATCGCATTAACATACATCTGGTAACTCAACACGCTAACAAAACCTTGAACTCACCAGCGTAGTCTGACACACTTGTTTGCATGCTTGTAGGTCGTTAGCCTTGGAACATGGACTTGCTATCTGGGAGTGCTGGAGTGGTCATGGATCGAGACTCTTGGATTCATTTATAAACGATACATTGATTTTGATTATTATTATGGAACGATTGCTAAACGATTACATGCTTCCGCTACACAACATTTGAGAATTGATATCATGTTAACATCTTATTTTGGTAATTAATGTCATGACTTACTTAAATACTTATCATTTGTTCAGTGTGATTGGTGGCTCGAACTCTGATGCGTAACACGCCTTGCGGGGCTCCCGCAGGTGGAATTTTGGGGGTGTTACAGTTGGTATCAGAGCCACTGGTTATAGTGAACTAGGTTTTAAAACGTTTTGTAAAACCAGACTATAACCGAACACCTTCGAAAATCGATCATGACACTCAGCTCCAGATTGCAAGGTTAGTCTTTTGTATACTCATTGTACTACGTAACTAGTGGACACTTATATATATTGCATGCTGGTGCACGTTAAACACGATAATATGAACTTACGTATCCCTTGCACGTGTTATATGACTGATAGGGTGGTAATTCCCTAAACATTCGTGACTTAAGTCATGTGATGCTCTTTGTTTGCTATTCAAGTTGGGGGAACCATTCGACATGAGTTAGGAGGAGCTGAGATGAGCATGCAAATCACAATATTATTGTGGGTGCACACATAATAATAGTGTGGGGTGCATGCGAGTCCCAGTGAGGCTTAACAAGTGAAGGAGGGGTTCCGCTCTGTTAATTGATCAGTGTGAAACGTAACAAACTAATAGGTGTCATAACAGTGATCGTCTCCTACTCGAATGTGACTTTCTCACCTCTCTTTGAATCCTTTTGAAATCGCAATGCTATCGAGTATTACTTGAACGTCCCTTTGAACGCCTAGCGAACTAAGTAGAATGCTAGGTGCTTGTACGAACGTCCCTGAATGGATGTTGCAGCGTCCATGATTGGTTTATACCCCTTTTCTTTCCCCCTCACTCCTCTTTGTTGTTGGAACTCAATATACTCACATCTCAGACCCTGAAGGGCGGTCACACCTGCAACACTCTGGAAACCTACCGTGTTTTACCCAGTCAACTTGTAAGAACGATGGGCATAAGGGTAAATTTAGTACTCTACTGATTTCAACGTTTGAACGACCCCAATTATTGACAATGAACATCAACGATTCGACTCCAAACGAATCCTTAAATCTAGTCAGCAACTTATGGGGGCCGACTTTCACGAATCAATCGAAACGTAAACGATGACGATCGACCAGGATGTGGACTGTGTAACTTCCAACACAACGAGTAGCACCCTGGAACTTAGCACGAAATATGAAGAGATGGACACCGTTGGTGAAGGATCGTAGAGTCCTGTTTCGAGCAACAACATTAGAAGCAACAACTATCGTGACATCAAGGTACTTGTAACAGTAGCTTACAGTATGGAAATGAAGGTGCCTGTGGCATGTAATGGCAGTTGATAATTCAAGACGACAACAACCAAGGGAGCGATGACAGTATGGTAGAAATCCGTGTGATTGTAACAATAACACCAGCAGTGGTGCTTGCGAAAGGGTATTTAGGATTGACGTGGGCGACGACAGGACAATAACAACATGGTAGTTTGGATGGATAGCAAATCGCTTCGGCTCGATTCCGTTTAACCCTGATGCTTCTTGAAACCAAACCTGTTATGAAACCGGCTGATGGCAGGTCAGCGGAAACCGCATATGTTAGTTGGGATGCAAACTCGACATTGCGGGGGACAGACATTCGACACCGGTGTTACCTCTACTATCCTTGGTAGTTACGGCGCAATAGTTAGTGTTGGTGGGTTATTAGGACATATCGCCTGGACGTACCCTGTGAGAAGAAATTTAGCGTCACTATATGCTCTAAAGTACCAGAGTGGTGAAAAGGTTAGCATCATGCCAGTAATGACAGCCTCGAAAGCGCCTATGAAAGGAGGACCTCACTGTATTAGCAACTATATCTAATGATCAGGATAAGTAAGATAGGATCGAGGACCCACCGATTGTTGTGACTCATCTCGAAGTGCAATTGGAGGAGCTTTCAGGTCTACTACCACAACTATTAGTCAGAAACTCAGTGATCTCACGATTAGAGGGAGCTCCGAATACTCATACTCTTACCGTCTTACACCAGGAGGGTTGCAAGAACTGTGTAATCTACTACGAGAATTGTTGCACAAGAGTTTTGTTGGACCTGATTCTCACTCTGGGAAGCCCCAGTTATATCCGTGAAGATAAGCCTTTTTGTGTGTACGTACCAATTATCGAGCACCCATCGAGACGACAGTTGAGAACCGTTTGCCGCGGCCATGTATCGAAAACCGATCGACTAGTTACAAGAGACGAGCTTTCATTCAAGGATTAACTTACGAGCGCATTATTATCAGATGGAAACCCAAGGGGAGAAACTTCTTAAAGAAGCTTACCAGACGCAATTCGGCAATACAACTTTGCACTCCAAGACCTTTAGAGCGATCATCACACCGGCAGCCTCATAGATCATGTGAACCGACCGTGCTATTGGGTGACATTTTGAACCCTTTTCGGGGGGAAAGCAACAACATGGACAACTTTTTATCCTATTTGGGAGGTCCTGATGGAGGAGCCACATCACGCGAAGTCTTGATAAACGAAGCTTCTGAATTCGAGAGGTACCTTTTGGGTAATGTAATCAACAAAGTGGGAATGCACGTGAATCCCGCTAAGACCCGTTTTCTTTGGAAACTGATCGACACTACAAGTCCTTCGAGGATACAATGATTTCTTGGTTCCGCTTGATTTATCACTGGAATTTCGAAGGTTGCATAGCTTAGATCCCTTTAGCACAGCGGGGTGCCGCGTTCGCGAAGGACAGAACATGAGGACGTCTCTTCAGCTTTCGAATCCTAATTCAGTAAGGTACTGAGCCTCATTTTTACCCAAGGGCATGGGTAATACAGTGGTATATCATTATGTTTTGGATCAGAGTCCCAGATACACGTCGACGCAACACGAGAGAGTAACGACTTACGTACTGAAATTACAAAGAAGAACTGCATGACACACAGCTGGTGGTGGAAACCGTGGTCTTTGGAGTTACACGGAGGCATTACTTGGACGGTACCAAATGCGTTACTTAGACCGATCACAAGGGTCTTCCGTGTACTCTGGTTTCGAAAGAGCTAAATCAGTAAATGGCATCGTTGGATGGAACTTCTGGGCGGATTACGACTGTGGAACCTGAACATGTATGGACTTTGCAGCTCGCCATCGACTCCAACCCACCTGACCCAACTCGTTCTGTACAAACTAGGGAACTATCGGGAGAGAATTTTCAAGTTGAGTCCATGCGGGGCATGGAAGAGCAACCTTGGTGAAACGAACGATATTCATTAACTCATAGAACGACTATAAATCTCATTTCACAGCAACGGTAGGGAAGTTGTGGTTAGCAAAACACACCGGCTTCGAAAATTCTATTCAACTGGATTTTAAAGAAAGACGTTTGGACATGTAAATCTTGTACTGATGATTGGGCATGAAAACCCGTCTAACAATGTATGGGTATGACTTTTGACTTTGGGAAAAGTCAAGGCGAAGTATAAGAAACTGGCAACACCTATGTGGAAGATGGGAGCAGACTGCTACGAATGCTGCCACTAGTCTATTTACAACTCGAAATGGAAAAACAAACAGTAACAATCGTTGATCGCTGAATGTGACCAGCACACCTCCTTGCAGTCAAGGGAACTGATGAGTCTTCTCAGCTTGTGAAAATTTCTCTGGAAGAGACGATTATAGGCATGAGGTGCCAACTCCTATTACCTATTGGACTCTACCTAATTTAAGGCGGGCATGGCGCACACCTTTGACTCACGTCTTGACATGAACATTGCTTATTACTGTAGGACAATCGAGCAAAGTGACGAACCATCTGAGCACACGAAGGCATGCTGTGAGTATGTGCATAACTGACTTTAGTAAACGTTTGGGAAGGACACTTATCTTGGGGAGAAGCTCTAATGCAGCTGCACCATGATAGTATGCATACAACCCATGCTGAGGCATAACCCGGACAGTAACTCTAATCTCCTTGTTGGACTAATGTAGTTGACAATGTAATCGCAGGTCCAGGACTTGAGCTCAAAACTCTCGAACATTGCTTAGATCGGAAATTGTTTGATGGCAGCGCACGAGCGCTAGGAAGGCTGATTAGCTTAGGAAACACTGGGAGTTTGTTGTAGGCAAACGTGTCATATCGGAAGCATCACCCTGGGGGGGGGGTGCGGTATGCTATAGAAAACATGGCCAACTTAGTTTACGACGCGTGAGACATTCGGATTACTGGAACAAACGGTGACTTGGCTCACCAACTCAGGCTAATTGATGAAACGGGATAACTATCGTGATGGTATGTATGCCTTAGGTTTAAGGCAGGGGTTGCCCGATGAAACCCTGGTGATACCCTTGCCGGAATTTGAGGTCATCGGATCAGTTGTATATATCAGGGAATCTATCGAACGCATGGGCTAAGAAGTCAAGGTTCTCTAGCATGAGTCATATGACAATCGTGAGGGCTTGTTAAACTTCAATACGTGGACTGAAGTTCGCATAGGAACGGAAGGATATGTTGAAGCTTCAATGTTCTCAATTGTTCAAGGGATTGAACCAACTCTTGATATCACTGGTGAATTTCGGGACGAAATTCCCATTCAAGTTGGGGAGGATGTGACACCCCAGGAAAACCAGCAAACGATATAACTTACCTAGCTTTAACTTATCTAGCTGCTTTAACTTACCTAGCTTTCTCAGTGAGTGCGTACTAAATTTCGGGACGAAATTTCTTTTTAGTTGGGAATACTGTGACAACTCGTAATTCGAACCTACCTTGTGTAACGATACGTGCTTATGTGAACTTTTATGATTATTGAATGATATGTTAATACGTGCTTGTGAATGTATGTATGATAAACACACAACCTAAACCGATCGCACAACAACCATCAATTGCACGCACAAGCCCACTTTGGGCCTTACCTTTGTACACGGACCAAGGGCGGCCCATTGAGGGGTCCGGCCCACTCCTCTTAAACGTGTAACACCCATCATTGGGGTTTGTTCTTTCACTTGTTACAATTACCTCACACACACATGGCCCTAGCTCTCCTTTTCCTCTCTCAAACCCGACGGCGAGAAACCCTTAGGATCGAAGATCTTGCTTTTCATTCGGCTCACTTCCTCTTGGTTTGATTCTAACCGGTTAGTGTTTTGTATTGTTTTTCTTGTTGAACGATTATATGATCCCATGCTTAGACTATATCAGTAATAATGTTGTTAAATGATGCTTGTTAAATCATTAATAATGTTCATGAAAATTGGATTATTCATGTTATATAAAAACCGAATGGATACATGTAATCGGCTTGTATGTGTGTTTTGGAATATGCTCATGTAATCGGATGTTATGCCATAGATTCGAGTCTTAGAATTGATCGGCTATGAAGTTGTTATACTTTAAAGTTTAATCCGATTGAATGTTAATAAGATGTGTTTATGAAATATGATTAGGGTTTGTGTGAATTACATATTACAAAGCTGTTTGATCGATGATTGCTTGAATAAGAAACTGTTGATTGATAGGATAAGTTTGGAAACCTTGTAACTGATTGACTATAGTAACAATATTGCTTGAATTATGGAAACAAGATAACTGTTTGGCATAAATTCGGAGTCACACAAGTCCAGTCGCACAAGGCATCTTGGTAGCACAAGATGTCCACTCGCACAAGCTGGCATAGTCGCACAAGAGGCCCTGATCGCACAAGGGGGTCTCCAGTCGCACAAGGATGTTTGTGTTTGATAATTGTTTGGGCCGTATGATTATATGTTGGGCCAGGTACGACCGCACAACCCAATAGGATCGCACAAGGGTACAACCAACTGATTCGGGCTGCACAAGATTTGGGCTTATGCACATGTTGGGCCGGGGTATTTAGTGGGATAGGTTAGTGATCGCACAAGGGTAACCGGACCGCACAAGTTACTTATGGACTATTCAGTTGGGCGGTTATGTTTTTGGACTACTTATGCTATTGGGCCGGACAAGCCCAAACCCAGTCGCACAACCCAAGCAGATCGCACAAGTCTGCTTGGATCGCACAAGATATTATATGTTCTTATTTGGGCCGTGTATATCTGTTGGACTATTTTTGGGTTATTATTTGGGCCGGGGATCATTGGGCCTCAACGAGTGACTCGCACAAGACTGTTAGACTTGTGCGAGCCCATTCTTATGAATCGTATAAATTGGTGATGTTATATACTTGACAGTCGTGTATTTGCCATGAACTATACTTGCTCATAACTTGTTAGATTATGTGTAAACATACGTGCTTTACTTGAACCAAACCTGACTCGTATGATAAACATGCTAGGACGTGGTTGATCACATTGTAGCTTAACTAAACCTTTTCGTGTATCATACCGAGCAACCCCAGGTGAGTTCAATGCATTTTCTCAAGCATGCGTCCCGGTGGTTTGGGACAACTGGTAAACATTTGGAAGGGAAACTTTGGGTAAACAACTTAATCGGTTTTGGTTATTGAACATGGGATCTATCATCGGATTGCCTGGAGGGCAATGGGGGTAATTAGTTGATAGCGCTATTAGGTGGGAAACCTCACACCGGGCCGTAAGGACGGGCGTGAAATAATTATCTGGTTATGGCTATGGTTGTTAGAGGCACACTCCTCGGATACATATGGGCACACTCCCTAGGGTATCTAACGAAGGCAACATAGCAATCGGTCGTTAAGGGGTACCCACTCCCCGGATACACATGGGCACACTCCCTAGGGTATCTAACATGAGCAACATCGTAACGCAACATTGAATCGCATTAACATACATCTGGTAACTCAACACGTTAACAAAACCTTGAACTCACCAGCGTAGTCTGACACACTTGTTTGCATGCTTGTAGGTCATTAGCCTTGGAACATGGACTTGCTATCTGGGAGTGCTGGAGTGGTCATGGATCGAGACTCTTGGATTCATTTATAAACGATACATTGATTTTGATTATTATTATGGAACGATTGCTAAACGATTACATGCTTCCGCTACACAACATTTGAGAATTGATATCATGTTAACATCTTATTTTGGTAATTAATGTCATGACTTACTTAAATACTTATCATTTGTTCAGTGTGATTGGTGGCTCGAACTCTGATGCGTAACACGCCTTGCGGGGCTCCCGCAGGTGGAATTTTGGGGGTGTTACATTTTTATTAATAAAATTATCCCAAGTTATAAAAATATTTTGTGCCTTGTGCATTCAAATCAATTTTCTAAACGTTTTCAAAATGAGTCAGTTAAATTGTATTTACCGGTGAAAACTGACGTATTTTCCAAAAAGGTTAAGTGACAGGTACTTTACGTAATTGGCTGGGAGCTCAGGGCGTCAATAGGGAATCTTGCAAGTTTTAGATGCCTAAAGTCTGTTGAACAGTTTTCTTTTATTTTGATCCGCCTGTGGATCCCTTTGCATACCGTTTGTAATACTTTGATATTCTCATTCGGTTGTAATAAAATTATCTTTTGCTTCCGCTGTGCATTTAAATTGTGTTGTTTGACTATGATGATATCAATTACGTCACGATACTCCCCACCGGGCCCACCGGTAATATATGAAAATTTCGGGGTGTGATAGGTTGGTATCAGAGCCAACATTGAGTGAATTAAACACTAGCCTTTTGTGTTTAGTCTCAATGACACAGTAGCACATTCCTTGACCTTCTGAGTCTAGACTTAACATAGGAATACCCTCATCCTTATTAGGAAATCTATTGCTTCCAATTTTATATATATTCTGAATATGTCGCCAAGCGAAGAAGCCGTATTGGAAATCCTCTACAACTGGAGCCTTGAAATGCTGAGCTTTGTACCACGACTAAAATGAAACGTGCATCCAGGGAGAAAACATTCAGAAATAAAATAAAGAAGAAAACTCCTTTTGCTAAAGATCGTTTCTTTAATAGTCCTTATAAGGACATATTTATCTTTCAGTCCCTTCAAGGACAACATCATTCTTTTCAAGTCCCGTTTAGGGCAGATCTGTACTCTAATTTTATATAGTGGAATGATTAACTTTAAATTTTCATGCTAAAACATGAAATATGAAATAAATAAAAATAACATTCCTTTTATAAAATCTACCATTTTAATAGAATGGCAAAAATCTAAAAAGGACAAGACCTAGCCACGTGTCATGTAAAGACAAGGCCAAGATGGTAGTTCCTCAATCAGATTCAGATCCTTATTAACATCTTAATTTAGGATTGTTCTGCGTTAAATATTAAAGAAATCTTAAAAGGCATAACCTAGCTTGAATGTCATTAAAGACCTGGTTAAGATGCAAAAACCTGTTTAAAAGAGATTCAGATTCTTGTTAACACCTGAGAACGTGTTAGCACTCCTGACAAAAGTGATTCGAGAAAATCACAATAATCATTCCTATATTGGAATTCTTCAAACTTCCTGATCTAGCCAAATGATCCAGAAATCATGGCTTATATCATCCTATAAGATGATCATATTATAAACATCCATTAGTGATGAAGTGCCTACGGGCTAAACTTATTGTCCGATAAGACAACGACAGTGGTGCTCTTTACCCCCTGTCTAAAGATGTTGGATTGCGTCCAAGCATCATAGTCGGTAGGATCCATACGATCTCGACTTATAGCATCTGAAAAGATAATCATACCATAAACATCCCTCAGAAGGTAAATGCCTGCGGGCTATATCTATTGTCCCAAAAGACAAAAAAAAAAAAACAGTTGTAGTCTTCGACTCTCTGTCAAGAAAAGTAACTAACTATGTTCAAACCCTAAATGCCTCGATCCCATACGATCATAGCTTATAAATTCAAAACCATCCTTGTGATTAGGCCTTTTGTGCCACTTTAATATCCTTAATGATTTATAACTAGGATAAATTATAATGAAAATACTAATTAAATATAATTAATAAATTAACCCATATGGTTCATATTACCATGGTTAATGAGTCATCAAAAATGATAATCCCATAATAACCTTCGAATAAATCATTATCAATATTTATGTAGCAATCAAGCTACATGGCTGGGTCAGACGAGGTTAACAGCCACCCGAAGGAGAACAATGATACTACCAGAATTAATATAACTGGTGCAGAACTACATGCATTAATAGATGATGCTGTTACTCGAGCTCTCGACATACAAAATAATGAATCAAGGGATGCACACTCTAAGACTCTATCTGTGGCTCGTAGTAAGCCCCCTCCTAAATCACATGAGTCAGAGGAAGACGATGTTCATCACTCATCAAATCAGAGGAGTGTCCCGTCTGGTCAGGTTGTGCTTCATCAAGAGGCACCAGTTAAGAGTTGCTCCTATAAATATTTTGTCTCCTGCAGGCACAGAGACTTTACAGGAGAGAAAGGAGCCATCGATTGCATGACATGGCTCGATGAAATGGACACTGTTGTTGACATCAGCGGTTGTGCAGAACAGGATGTTGTGAAATTTGTTTCACAATCATTCAAAGGAGAAGCGTTGACATGGTGGAGATCATTGCTCCAAGCCACGGGAAAGACCCTACTTTATAACTTATCTTGGGAATTTGAGGCATTGATCAAGGAAAACTATTGTCCTCAGCATGAGGTAGAAAAGATAGAATCAGACTTCTTGACTCTGGTCATGGAGAATTTGGATGGTCAGGCATATGTGACAAGTTTTAACACTATGTCCCGCCTAGTTCCATATTTAGTCACCCCTGAACCTAAACGCATAGCGCGTTTTATTGGAGGCCTAGCACCAGAGATAAAGGGGAATGTTAAAGCATCTAGGCCTACCACATACAGGTCCGCGGTGGACTTATCCCTATCTCTCACCTTAGATGCAATCAGAAATAAGTCTATTAACGCTTCTGGCGAGGGAAAAAGGGAAAGAGAGGAGGAAAACTCTCAGCAATCTGACAGGAAGAAAAAGGGAAGTTTTAAGAGCAAGAAGGATTCCGAGTTTAGGAAAAATTTGAGTCAATCTAATGACAAACCTAAATGCAGTAACTGCAGAAAGCAACATTCTGGAAAATGTACAATTGACCCAAGTGCTAAACTGTGTGGAATTTGCAAGACCAAGGGTCACAAGACTTTAGATTGCAAGGAGTTGAAGAACGCGACATGTTACAACTGTAACGAGGAAGGACACATCAAAACCAACTGCCCAAAACTTATAAAGAAGCATGGGGGGGCCAGGGAAACAAGCGCGTGATTCTTCCAGAGGAATGCTCAGGAGTTGGTGCAGAATGACGACGATATAGCAGGTACCTTTCCTTATCAAGAGTTTATGCAGAAATTTATTTGATACCAACACAGATAAGTCTATTATGGACAATAAATGTTGTAAGCGGTTGTATCTGCCTAGAAGGACCTTAGGCATATAGCGCAAGGTGGAATTGGTCGATGATACTCTAGAGACTGCTTCAACAATCTTAGATAGATATTTTATACTAGGAATCACTCTTATCAAACATCCCTGTGTCAACCTTTCAAGCTATCCAAAATCATCAATATGCTCAAGACAGATGTGACATTTTGATCCTCTGTCAAAAAGGGTGATGGACTAGGTCCAAACCTTAAATGCCATTGATGGTCTTTTATGACCTAGGCTAAGTAATATTGATGTATATTCTTTTAAATAACGTTCATTAAGAATGTTAGTGCTATATTGGCCTGCATGGTTTAATGATGCCATGGTTAGTATATGCTAAGGCCATCAGGGTGATGAATAGCAACTGTTGGACTGCAACTAGGAAATCGATTCGTTTGGTAATAAGAACCAAAACTTGAGTATGACAAACGCGGATAAGACAGCAGTCAATCGCGCCATTGATAATACGATGCATGCTAATGATGTTACAATTGAGAACCTCAAAATTGACAAGGATATTCTTCTAAATATGATAGACGCAGCTGTTGGAAAAGCTGTGAAGGAGTCAGTGAAAAAAGATCCAAGAGCTAAATGCTACTTGCTCCAAATCCTTCATAAACCTTAAGTGTAGAAAACTTTTAAAATCTCTCTCTCGGGAACCTTAGATACTAAGTGTAAGGTAAAACTTGCAGACAAAATTATAGGAACCATTTCTTCTGTTCCGTCAGAAATCCCCAGTCATGAAATTCTAACGTACCCTCTCTCCAGATAAAGTGCATTCATATGTAATTGATATCTCTTCAATCCCTATTGATTACGAATACCAAGTGGTATGACAAAAGCTCCATATGAGGATTGGTGTATCTTAATATGTTCCATAGATTGCTTCCATGCCTGATCAGTATGGAGGTTTAATGCATGGAACCCCAAAGATATTCCAATAATCATATGATACTAAAAGTCAACTAATGGTATTCAAGGAAGATATCCAGAATGGAATTGTCCAAGTAAATGTTCCCGATTAAGAAATTCGTGGACTTGTAACCTAAATGTGTCGCTTATTTGACACAAGCATTGATGGATGAACTAGAGCCTGAGATATGGAAAATCTCTATAACCTCCTTGTATCTTGATTATCTTCTCCTAAGATTACCCTGTTTACCTCCTTAGAGGCAAGTAGAGTTAAGATCAACATCCCGCTTAGGGCTGCATTATTGCGAAATCTCCATGATGACTGGAAGAATCGGAACCCTGATTAAGTGAGTTTTAAGATAGAGGTTCATATAGCCTAACTCGATATTCTGAGGATTTGATACGGTTAAGTAAGAAAGACGGTTCATTTGCTTATACATTTGATTACCGCAACCCTATTTAGGCAACGATTAAGAATCGCCGTTAGCTACCCAGGATCGTCGATTTGTTCGACTAGCTGTGAGGATTAGCTATTCCTTAAGATTGGTTTTAAGTGGTTGGAATAACCATCTCACCTTAAAATAAGCTAGTCTATAATAGTTGTTATATAAGTATCAAGGTTGCTCCTTTGGAGACCTTATATAGATGGAATGTTAAACATCTATTGTTAGAACAATAGATTGGTAAGTCCAATTATCAGGATCTGAAAGTTGCATTGGAAACAACAAATAAGATTATTCAAATTCATAATCATCTTAAAGTTGCCAGTAATCGGCAGAAAATTTAGGGTTGATAAAAGTTGCAACCTTCTTAAGTCCTTAATAAGGAATAAGGTTCAATCGAAGGTATCACCCTTAGAAGGGTGTGCAAAATTTTAAATTTCTCAAGAAAAGTTAAGTCCTGGATATATAGGAGCATTCGGAAATCGAATGCAACAAAGGTCAATAGCCTATAAGCTAAAACCTATGTAAGGAGCCTAGTGGAGTTCGCAATGTGAACCACACTGATAATTTAAAGATAGGTTTCGCCAATAAGTCGAAACACATTATCGCGTAATGATAGGTAGATTAATGAAACTTTATGATATAATAAGAACCCGTATCGATCAAGGATCGGTAGGTTAAGAATGCTCTAAAGGGATACATGTACCAATTATAGAAGTCAACTTGGGTGCTTGGAGAGGCCCCAAGTATGCTATGAAAATTAAGTCCAATATAAGGCAGAAGGTACTTCCATTACTTTAGCAAATCTCGAGGTCGAGATTTATTTTAAGGGGGTGAGGATGTAACACCTCGTAAAATCACGTCCAATGATGTATTGACACGTGTAATAAACCCTAATAAAGTCAAACCTTGGGATTTAGGGACTAATTTTTTGAAAAATCAAACACTTTGATTATGAAAGGACTGGAAGTGTTAGCATACCTAAAATAAGTTTTTAAATAACCTTTTTGGTTTTATATTCACAAATAAGCCACTTGTTGATCAAGTGTAGCCGTTTGTGTATTTAATTGAAAGTTTGCGCAATAAAGGGTTAAAAGCGTCAACATGTTAATTCTTACCTCTGAGTGACCTTTTAACAAACCGAGAGCTTCATGATATTTGATTATGCTCTCGAAAATGCCAATCGTTGTCCGTCCAAGGCTTTTGTGCCTTTAAGTGACGTTACGCGCAACTTTGTAAGTATAAGGGACTAAAAGTGTCAATATGTTTAATTATACCTCTGAATGACCTTTTAGAGAACCCGAAGCATCGTAATGTTTAATAATACTTTCAAGGATGCCTAATATGGATTAGATGAGGCTTCAATGCTAATAAGTGATGAAATGCGCAAGTTTGCGCAATAGAGGGGCCTACAGCGTCAACTTTTGAATCTACGCCATTCGGTGACCATTTAAGAAAACGGGAGCGTAGTAATATTTAAATATATGCTTGGGAATGATTATTATGGGCCATGGAAGGCTTAGATATCATTAAACGGCATTTCGCGCTACTTTGCGCAATTAAGGGACTAATTGCGTCAAACTGCAAAAGGAGGTCGAATCGTATGGTAACGGACCTTCCGGAATATGTCCATAAGTTAAACATGCCCTATTTATCCTTTATATAGCTTAGATATAGGTTTAGAGGTGTTTGGTACGCAAAAATAAACTTTTATGTCATGCAGGGACTAAAAGTGTCAAAAAGTGCACAAGTTTGCACTTTTGCGCATATCTCGCATTCTGAATATCCCCGGACACCTAAATATTTATGTAAGCACTAAAATATTTTATTTTAGTGTGTGGCATGATAAAATTCCACTCGTCGCGTAATTTGGACCGTTTTTAGCGTTCGTCCGTGTTTCGTCGTAATTCGACGCACTACGTGACCGTACGGCCAAAGGAACCGACATCCGACATGTTTTTTGAACATGTTTCATGTTCCCTATGTTTAAACATCATAGTGGGGCCTTAAAATGAGGTTAACGGGCCTTGAACGTGCCTAAAGTGACCATAAAAGCTCATAGGGGCCATTTCTGCCATATATGAAAGTGTTGTTTGCTGCTAAACAGCTGTAAACAGCATGTTCCAGCAGTTTCTATCAATTGTAAATGGTTTTTTTTGGAAACTAGGGGCTGCCCATTGTTTATAAAACCATGGGTAATATGTGTAAGGTTCAGATTCAATCACGGTTTACGAGGAACGATCCTAACGGTCCTCAAAAACCTATAAATACCCATTCCCCACTTCACTTCTTTTGCACCTTTCCTTCTAATCTGCTTATTCTCTGAATTGGAGAGGATCTTGAACCTTTTTGAGAACCTCCCTCAGTCCTTTGGACTCTTGTAAGTAATCCCTTCATGCTTAGTTTAATTTTTAGCGTTTTAACCGAAAGTCAAGCGTTTTCGATAAACGCTTTGACTTTTAAACGGTTGAGCTATGGTTCGCAACGAACATGGCTACGTGACCGTAATTAGGTAGGTAATTAACCCTCAAAAGGGCACCTCCTAATTACCACGTTTACTTTGTTTAATTGTCGGGTCAAATGAAAGTCAAACGGGTTAGTTTAAATAAAATTCATAACTAATAATATAGAAGCTATAAAATCCGTTTTGTCACTTTAATAACTTGGTAAATATTAGTTGAACATGCCTAAGCATGATTCAACCCGACAATTCTAAGTATAGGCTCGGTTCGGAACCGAAAGTCGCAAAAGTTGACTTTTGCTTTGACTTTTAGTTCTGACCCGAATTAGACTTATTTAGATATGCCTTAGGATTCCTTTAGGATCATGTTATAGGTTAGTGTAACCCTCTGAGGTTATACAACCTGAATCCTTAGTTATCCTATTCATTGCAAATTTCCGTTATATGCCGAATTGTTGACCGTTATGCCCTTTGACCTTAAAACGGTATTTTTGAAAATGTGAGAGGATAGAAACCTTCACTACTGAATTATAAACTTGTCCATAAAATTTGACATCAGTTTGAGGTCTAGATTAGGAGTTATGCTCAATAGCGTAATTAGAAGCTTCTTTAGTAATTAAATAACGTAAATTGCATATAGCCTATCTAAACCCAAAATTTTTATACAAAACTTTGTACCTACTGTATTAAATAATATTTTGGGATTTTTAGAAATTTTTATTTAATTTTAGGCTGAGCATAACTTAGTGTTCTAAGCTTAATTCGGCTAATGCCGGTTTTGCCCTTTTGGGCTATAAAATGAGTTTTATAAATCTGATTGACCCCAAACCTTTTTTTACTGATCTAATATGTTAAATAAATTATTTTGAGCCTTCTGGAATTTTAAAAATATCAGCTTTCTATATAAAACCCGGAAATGGCTCCAAATCGCCTTTTTAAGCGTTTTTAACGCATAAGTATGTGCTAGAACCTATTTAAGCATATGAGGTTGAAACCTACTGATGTATTCAGTAAAATTTTATATTTTAAACAGCAGGAGAATATCTTAAGATCAGAATTCTAGTTTTGACCTTTTAAGCATATGTGAAATTACCAAAACGCCCCTGCGGTGTCTAGAATGATTAAGATCGATAAATTTCACATAGGATTAATACTCTACTGTTTATAAATTAGTTAATTAAGTATATTTACTGATTTAATCAGACCTGTAACTCAGGTTATTATCTAAACCCTTTTTCACCCTTTAAAATGACCAAAATGCCCTTATGAGGCATAAATTGGGTCTAAAACCATTTGGGGCATAATGGAAGGTATCATTCTGATATCACAACATGTTTAAGGCATATTAACTTAGGAAACTTGTTCATGACTCTTATGGTTACTCGTTACGCGTGTTTCGCGTTCGGATCGGTTTATGTAACTAGTTTGCATAAAATAACTGAAACGGGTCAAACCTTATCATTTTCACTTCAAAATACATAATGTGTTTAGTTTACCCATAGTATACAAGTCTCCAAACTTGTCGGGTCTAAATCACATTCTAATCCGGTCTGCGCTTAATCATGCGTTTTGAACCGTATCCTCCTTTAAAACTAACCGGTCTAAGCATAGGCTTAAATAAGACTCGTTAGGAATCTAATAGGTTATTAAAACCTTCGTTCCAGATTAAGAGCCCCAGTAGAAGTACTTGTGCTTGCTGATTTGATATACGGCTGGGATTGGATTTATATTTAGCTCAGGTAAATACTTTTAACTTATTTTCCCTTATACGGGCTTGGGGTACGGTATATAAAATACCGCTTGGTTGGGTGTAGAAACCTTTTAATCGGAGATGATTAAATTGCATAATCCCGTTTTAATCTGTATTGCTTGATAACAAATAACATTGGGGGTTAATGACCGTGTCCTGGATATCCTTGGCTCATTTAAAAAGTGAATGGCCACAACGTAAGCACAAGGTGTAGGCATAACACCTCCTGTTGCTTATGTAAAGCATATACTCACTCGTAAGGGTGTCTTCTTGTGAGATTATATTTGTGGTATGTCTATTAATTTTGACCGGCTTGTATTATCACCGGCCCTATATGTTGGACAAACATGTAAATCGGATACAAGATTTTTATTAATAAAATTATCCCAAGTTATAAAAATATTTTGTGCCTTGTGCATTCAAATCAATTTTCTAAACGTTTTCAAAATGAGTCAGTTAAATTGTATTTACCAGTGAAAACTGACGTATTTTCCAAAAAGGTTAAGTGACAGGTACTTTACGTAATTGGCTGGGAGCTCAGGGCGTCAATAGGGAATCTTGCAAGTTTTAGATGCCTAAAGTCTATTGAACAGTTTTCTTTTATTTTGATCCGCCTGTGGATCCCTTTGCATACCGTTTGTAATAGTTTGATATTCTCATTCGGTTGTAATAAAATTATCTTTTGCTTCCGCTGTGCATTTAAATTGTGTTGTTTGACTATGATGATATCAATTACGTCACGATACTCCCCACCGGGCCCACCGGTAATATATGAAAATTTCGGGGTGTGACAGGATGTTTAGATCTGACGAAATCGATTGTTTAGATCCAGAGAGTTCTTTGATTCAACTTAGTTCTTCAAATCGATTCTTCTTTCTTTGCGTATTCCTGTAGTGGCATCTAGCGGAGATGAATATGAGGTGTATGTGTGAGTGTGATGGGCGGAGGTGCGTATAAGATCGATCAACGCCAAACATAGAGTGTGCTGGAGGTTTGTGGTTGATGTGGTGGTTGAAGATGGAGGTGGTTGTGGCTTTGGTGGTGACAGTGGTGGTATCGATGATGGTCTAGAAAGAAAGATGAGAGGGAGAGATGAAGGTGAGAATTTAGAGAGAGAAAGAGATAAGGGGATATAAGAGAGACAAAGAATTTTTTTTTTATTTTTTAATTATAAGGGTATTTTGGTCATTTAACAATACTTAACCAAAATATTCTAACAGTGTTAGAAATTTGGACTCAAATGGTTAAAGAAAATGCTTAAAGGGACTTAGGTCGTTAAACTTTTTGCTTTTGGACTCAAGTGGTTAAAACCCTCAAAACACGGGGACTCAAAAAGTAATTTACCCATTAATTTATTTGTACTACTTTAAATTAAGATTTAATCTTTTTTTAGTTGTCAACTAAATCACTTGATAAACATCATGGGATGCCCTCAACCGAGCAAATGCATCTGCTCCTCCATAACAGGCAAAGTTGGATGCATACCCGAGCCACCAAGCCACCAATTCCAGGGAAAACCCGCCTGCCTAAAGGCCCACTGCGGTAAAACCTGGTTCGTCTCGCTTTCAAACTAGCAACTTCCAGAGAGGCTTAGTTCTAAACTTCATTGTCACCACCAATGTCCTTTAAAGTGGTGCTAATGGGAGTTGAACTTGAGACCTTAAGGAGAGAAACCAAATGACCAACCATTCGACCAACTTGTCAGGACTAAGATTTAAACTTATATTTACTATTTATATTTTTATAACTAAATAATATTTAAATTAAGTATTATCTTATTTTAATATTTAAGTATATAATTGCTAAATATTTTCAATAACAATACTAATAATAACAACAATAATAATACCTAAATATAATCAAGTATTATCTACTTTACATACTTAACTATATAATTAATAATAACAATAATAATAGCAACAACCAAATATAAACAATGTTTAAGACATGATGGGTAAAATTATGCTTTCTAAAAGAGTCTCGGTAACACCTAATGTATCGTGTAGTACTATCTTATTTAAATACATAAGTATATGATTACTAAATATTTACATAATAATAATAATAATAATAATACACAAATATAATCAGTGTATAAGGTATGTTTGGGTTAGATTGCGCTCTCCAAAAAAGACTCCATAACACCCATCAAATCGTGCAGGCCAACCCACTAGTAATGCAATATATATAAAGACTAGTTCTCAACATATTCGTTGTTTTCAATTGAACACTAGTTTGTCTCTCTTTCCATACACACCACAAAGTAATAGAATAAGAAAAAAATAAGAAGTTATTAGTATCAAGAGGACAAAGAAACATAAGAATGAGAATGTATTGGCAAGTTTGATTCATGATTTCACAAATGTATAGAAAATTATGAATCGTACATGTGTATTAGAATTGTAGGTTTCATATTTCCAAAACGTTCTGGATATAATGCTTCGCATTTTTTGTACTTTCCTTATTTAGAAAGTGTAATCGTATTTTTATTTATGGAAACTTGTATTCGTATCATGTTCGTATTCCACTTCCAGTTTTGTAATTCGAGATTTTGATCATAATGAAATTCATATTTTATACATATTTGTTATACATGCAATCAATCGTTTGAATACATAATACTTGCAAACCGACACTTGTTATACGTACCAACACTCATACATACGCTTGGGATACTCGAATTATACTTACTTGCAACTTACATACTTGAAAACATGCTAAATAGGAAAGTTGTTGCCTAAATTATTAAGGAAATCAAAGTTCAGGGGCCAATTGTGAAATAATGGAACTTTGAACGGACAAAATGGACGCCACGTTACGCGACGCCCTTACTTCTTTTGTGTCGTGTGACGCCACGGGGTCAATCCGTAGAAAGTTGTTTGGTGCATACGGGTTGGCCATCTTTTCCCACCTTTTTCTTCCCCAATCACCTTTAAACCTCATTAAACTCTAAACCCTAATCCACCATTATATAACAAGCTTCCTACCTCCCATTTTCACTTTCCAAACTCCTCTACACCCTCAAAACACCCTCAAGTTAGTTGCATTTACAAGTTTTGGCAGATTACAAAGTGAGTTCAAACTCACTTTTCTACACATTTTCTTCATCTTTTCTTCCAAGTTCCAACACAAAGTTTCCACAAGTTTACCATGGTAAACTAAGTTGGAACATCACCATTTTAAGGTCTAAACTTTCTGTTTTGTAAGAACTTTTATTTAAATCTTTATGAACTTGTTTAACTTATACAATCTTGTACCTACCTTGCCTCTAATCAAGTCCATGGTTTGAGAGCTTGTGTATGGTTGATTCTTATGAGTTTAGAGGTGCAAACACCCTCTAAACTTTCTATTTTAATAGGGTTTAGACAACCCACAAGTGTTGAAACCATTCAAGTTTACCATAGTTCATATGGCAAGACTTGTGTTTTGGTAAAGGTTTGAACCTTGGAAGCCTTGGCTATCCTAAACTTGTTTCACCACCTCACTTGATGTTTTGTTCATATTCACTAAGTAGTTTCCTAGTCCTAAAGTAAGTTAACCCTGCCTCGCCTCAAACATTTGCCATGTTGGGTATGACACGCCCAGGTTGTTCTTATTTGGCTACTTAGTGTGTTAGTAGATTAGTTGTATTTTACTTTCATTCATGACTAACAGGGTTTACCAACTAAGTTGGTAAACTTTGTGCTTTGGTGAATCATACAATGAGGTGTTCATACCTCAATGCTTGACTTACATGAATTCTATGATAATACTTGATAAAATAATACTATATAATATAAGATATAAAATATATATATAGTTAACTGAATTCATGATGCTAACCGGTTTGTGGTTAGGTGTTATGAACGTAGGTTATTTTTATCCTTGTTCTAAATTCCTCGTTTATGATTCTAATGGGCAAATCAGGACCCATGAAATCACATAAAAGCTTAGTGTCAAAACGAGTACTTAGACAAGATATATTTTTGTGTATCCTTCATCAAAATCCGAATACTCACACACCTTCGTTTCCCCATTGTAGGGTAACATTGGTGTTCCAACCATCTCGTCTGTTAACTCACGAATTTATCGAAAAGCTTGCAAAACCGTGAGTATACATGACTCCCTTTTTACTTTTACCACTTTTGGGTGCAATACGTTTATGCTATTAAACTCACACAAATCACATACTTTATGCTTAATCACAAACAAACAATTCAAAATACATGCTTAATATGCTATACGTGAACTCATATATGCTAGATTATTCTTATGCTTTATACTTGTCATTAACTTCGTACAAGCCTCCCTTAACATGTATAGCGCTATAGGATTAATGCATCGCCCGTGTTCTTGGGGTCATGTAAAGTAAACAAAACGGTTTATTCATTGCTATGATTAGATTACACTAGCGGGAATCTTTGGGTTGACTTGTAGAGTTGCATGCTAGTATTGTATGTTAGTTTAAGTTAACGATTATGCCATGTGGATTAGTTTAAACTTTTTATACTTATGCTAGTAATCAAACTTGTATACTCGCCAATGCTTTTGTGTTGAACTATACTTTAATACGTGTTGCAGGAACTTGATGACGATGATGATGAACGGAATCTAGTAGGATGAACTAGAAACCCATTTTAAATTTTGCATTGTTGTTGTATTTTGTTTCTTTGATCATGTTGTTGTATTTGCTTCAAATCGATGTACTTTAATTTAGCAACGAAATAAAATTTGATTTTATTAAATATTGTCACAAATAGTGTTATGAAGTCTCTTGCAATCTCGTTTTCATCTCACTCCGATGTTTCCACCATCGATATTAAATGTTGACACTGGATAGCATTCTAAATCGTGTGTGACTTACTTTCAAGCCAAGGTATTTTGTGGGTACAAATTAAATAAGTGGATAAAACAGTATAAAGAACAAAATTTTATTCTCTACGAAAACAAATTGGTAAAAATTGTATGTTAAACAAAACAAACAAATTCCTTTTTGTAGGGGCAAACCATCATAGTGATTGGGTTTTAGTGTTGCAACTCTTGGTGAAAGAGCATAAAATTGGTGGTTATAACTACTTTGATTACGAGGGAAAATCTTAGTTAAAACATTATCAGTAGTAACATATAGTTACTATTGCTCAGTAGTAAATTACTACTAATTCTCACTTATCTGTAGTAGCCTACTACCGAGGATTAAATTGTTACTACTCAGTTGTAAGTTACTACTTGGCTTACTTGCCACTAATCACCCAACTTGCTATTGATCTCAGTTACCACTATTCGTCATTTTAAACCCTAGAGAATCCTTTGTGCCTGAAATCATAATGGTATTGAATGAGCATGAACTCCATACCTCCTAATTCCTATTAATTTATATAATGATTTCTCATTTGGTCTTAATTAGCTCCAATTATAGATATTTATGACACTAAAATCACCAACAAAAACTAATCTGGTTATACATTGTTATACATATGGAGAAATATCCTAGTGGACTTTAAAATCATGTGAGTTCATCTTTCAGTTAAAGTTAATGTTAATGTTAATGTTAATGTTATGACACGAGTTATCATAACTTGATTTTACGTCTTTAGTTAGCTTATTTCTTTCTAGCAGTCTTCAACACATTATCTTTTTTTTAAAGTTAACTTCATTAGAAAATGGCACCAAACCCAAAAACAAGCCGGCCCAAAACGCAAACACTTATAACATATACATTTGGTATTTACACCACTCGATCCAAACTAAATCCTTATTGCTTAACCTATTGCGCAACCACAAAAATCAGAGCTTTGATATCTCCAAAAATATCTTCACTTCTACCCCTTCCGTTTGAGAACATTATCGCATTCCTGACTCTCCATGTGCGCCAACTGTGACACCCCAACCCGCAGTGGAAAAGGTGACCGGGGCATGATCGATTGTTCACAACTTATGACAAAGATATTTAAAAGTTGAAATATTATTAATAATCAAATTTAATCCATAACACAATACAATTAATCCAAATAATCATTTAAATACGAACATAACAATATCCGTTTTTTTCTCTAAAGCCCCATCACTACGTGTCATCATAGCTTCTTCAAACCTGTTTACATGTATCATGTGTAAAAGTAGTTTGGGATCAATATAAGTTGATGTGTAAATCTAAAAGTTTTAAGTAAAACTATTTTTGTTTATTTGTTTTAATAAGTAAATATTAACATGCAATTCAACGGTAATTGAATGATGAAAATACATACAACAGGTGAATAAATAAACCACAACCAATAACATGAATATGTAAACTGCTGTAAATGTGCTGAATACTGAATAGACTCATGCCTACCAACGAGCAAATCTAAATGTGGTGGCGATATTTGACTACAACCCATGGCTGTGGGGAATCTATTCAGCTGATGGATCCATTTGAATAATAATTAGCAACACCTGATTAGCGACATTGGTTAGTGACTCAAACAATAAACAAAAAACAACCATCACATAATCACACATTAGTGACTCGAACAATGAACAAATAACAACTATCACATAATCACACATTGAACTTTGCATTTATTTGAATAATGAAAACTTGAAGAATTAAATGTAAATGAAAACCATAACTAATTATATTGATTAAATGTAATTTCTATTATTCACAAGGTACGTCTTGTGTCACCACGGTTTCCTAGATCTGAATGATCTGGGTGAGATCAAAAGATAGCTCACCTCTTGGAAGGTTAGGAGTTATCCCAACAATATACCATTACGAATACTTGTAATTGATTAACGTATAAACGTAAAGAACATTATTCGGTTTATTTAATGGATTAATAGTTTGCAATTTTTTTACAATAAAGTCGTTTTATTTGCCTATTTATTTATATATAAAGTTTATATCAAAAATTAGTTATATAATATATCCAACTTACAAATTTTCTATTTAAAATTAATAGATCAATATATTAAATTTGTTATTAGTTACAACAATTTTTAAAGTGAATAAAAATAAAGAAAATAACATATCAAAAACCACGAAGGATCGGGTTGAACCCATGACCTCCGGGTTTTATAACATCATCCCAAGCACTTCACTGTGTTCCTGATAATGGTTAATATTGAACCATTCTTTTAAACAAAGTGGGTGTTATTAGTTTAAAAGGGAAAGAGTAATGTCAATTTATGTCCCTGAGGTTTACACCAAAACGCAGGATCATCCCTTATTTGAAAAAAAAAGTAACAATCAAGTCCCTGTGGTTGTCGATTGCGTTCAATAACGTCCCTCCCTATATTTTCCCGGTTTAAATATTGTGAAAAGACTAAATTACCTCAAAACTTTCATGCCCATTTCGGTCCCTGCAGTAAAATTTGTTAAGTTCCCTCCATATTCAAAAAGTTTCCAAATCTAATAACCAACCACCCCAACAAATCAACAACAGAAAATGTGTGCAACAACAACATGAACAATCTGAATTGACTGTAGTAAAAAAATGAACAACATGAACAATCTGAACTGACTGCAGCAATATAACAACCCTCCTGAAATATTCTAACACCCCTAAAATATTTATAAGGTCTCTATATGCCTTAAAATGCACCCCGTATACGATATTTGACCCTATATACTTTTAATTTAATAAAATTAAATTAAAAACAAAATCTGAGCATCGCTCGCGGGCCGTGAAGACCTCAGTGGTCTCTTACGCGGGGCGCGACAGCTCAAGACCAGGGCGCACCCCCTGCCGCCATGTGTCGGGTGTTGTGTCGAGCCTATAGTGTTGACTGGAAATATGTAGGCCCTACTCCCCTTATGTCGCGGGCCGCGAAGGCCCTGCCTTCAGCTTACGTGGTGCGCGAGAAATGGTCGATCAGACCATATAAATAGAGGTCGTTGGCCTTCCGTTTCCATCACTCATTTCCCATAAATCTCTCTTAAATTCTGTAGTGTAGATGCTATACCCGGGCATTATACCCCCCTAATTAACGAAGTTCTGCCTCGTTGTAAGTATCATAACCCCCGGTTACGTATTAGATACGCTGCCCGATTGATATAGCGCTCCGTAACGGCTGTCGAGGTTCTGCGCGACGTAGTCGTTGGAGTTCTGTCTCGGTGAGGGTATAACTAATGTAAATATTGGGTTATTATACTAACGCGTGTGCATTGTTTAATTAATAGATAATAACCAGGAAAACACAAAGGAAAACCCTAAAGTTGCAATGTGAGTGATCTCCTTTTTGTAAACCTTCTTGCAACTGTTTTTACAAAACCTTAAATGTTTTATATTATGTTAAACAGTGATTGAGTATTTGTATTCTACAATTATCGTCGGTATGTTGGGGTTTTGTATACAAAATTTGTTACTACACTGTGAGTAGTAACATGACCACAAGTCGGGTTGACAGTACCGTGGGTGGTAATTAAAGTAGAAATACAAACAAATATAATTGCGAGATCCCCCTCAATACTATAAATTGATAAAACCTGTCTTGATTAAATTGGGATTCACTCACCATTATTTCCCACTGACAAAATGTTTTTAAATGCGTTTCAGGTAACAAAATGTGAAAGCCAAATAGAAGCCAGTTGGACAGCACTGAAGGCTTTGAAAAGTGGCTATAAAGTTACCTAAATAAAGAAGATGTTTTTATTTAATAAAATAGGGTTCATCCCTATAAAATGTTTGTAATGAAAATTTGGGAATTTCTCATGTGTTTAGTATTATAAAAATGTGGTATTTTACTCTGATATAATATTTCCTAACTACGGTCCTGATGTTAATTCCGCTGCCAAATAATGATAAATACCGATACCACTGATACTGGCCAAGGCCGCCCGTTCCCGGGTAATTAGGGGACGGGGGTTGCGACAGAAGGTGGTATCAGAGCTACAGCCACTGATTTAGCCACAGAAGTGTTCTGCTGACACAAAAATTTTATCCATTATGTTAGGAAATAATCTACGTGATTACGTGCATATCTGTATATTATTGTTATGTGTTATTTGACAATTTGTTAGTTTACAGTATGAGTGATCAAGGACCTTCGGACGCTTACCTTTAACTGTCCAACTCATCTATGGGCGAAGGAACCTCTTCACAGCCTACCCCCTCGGGGTATTCGGCTGATACCGAAGAAGGGATTTTCGTGTTCAAAGCACAATCTGAGGAGCCATTCCCTACCAAGAAGAGAGGATGGTTCAGCAGAGGAGCTCATGAACGTAGAAAAAGGATGAGAAAACTTCAGCAGCAGCGGGCTTTAGCAGCCGCGAATAGAGAAATGAATGCTCAAACGCAGGATATGATTAATAGGAGATTAGCAAATTTTCATATCTTAGCAACTACAGCTGCAGACCCGAATCTAGAACAACTCATAGCACCCCAGCCGTTACCACTGTTTCCCACACAACCTATGGAAATTGAAGCCAACCCAGAAAACCAAATCCCAATGCCTGCTTTTGACCCAGCTGAAATACCAAGAGTACCAGCACCCCATCCCCCAGACTATGACCCATGGTTTGACGACCATAGGTCTTACCCCGAACTTCACCTACAAGACGAACCCATGCAAAACCTAAAACCCTACCCAGATCTTGACCCTCTAGACCCCTATTTTGATAATGACCAATATATCAGGGAGATTCTAGAGAACCCGTACCCTTACGAAGAACCTATGCCACAATACCCAGACCTTATAGCAACACCCACACCACCCATGAGCACTGAGAATGTGCAAGAACCCCGCACCTTTGGTGAGGAGATTTTAGAAGGAACTGAGAGAATGAGACAGATAGGGGAAAGACTCGTCTGGAAATATGACGAGCGTAACATGCAATACTGGATGAACCCCTATCAGGGATAGTAATAGTAATAATAATAAAATAATAATATATATGTGTGTATGTTTGAAAATATATATAGGGTCGGGATTTAGAGAAAACGGTGGAAAGTGTGAGAACGGTGAGAACGCTTATGGATCATCCGATCAAAACAATCTATGGACTAGATTGGCGCGGTGGCGTTTTCGTAAATAACATCAATTTTATTACGTGGGCGCGCTTCATTAAGGGTAAAAGCGTCTTTTGACTACTCCAAACAAAACACCATCTCATGAAAATAAAACGCCAAACAAAAATCACACACCATTCTAACTAAAAACGCCATTAGATATAAAACGCCAAACTTAATTATAGTAAAATCCCGCCTAAAAAACCGCCAAAAAAATCCTATATATACAACAACTCAGAACTTCAATTAAAAAACACACACAAAAACCCCAAACGCCATATTTAATATATACCATTCGTCTGATAAACGCCAGAAAACCCAAACATCAAATATATTGTTGTTAATAAAGTGTAGCTGTATGGTGTGGACAACATTGTGAGTTATCTTTCTTAACTGAAGATTAACAATGTTATCCATCACCATACAACAACACTTTACTGATTTTAGCATGATCAAATTTACAGTTTTAAGATGGTTTATTTTGGGGCGTTCTTTTTCTCGGTAAAACGCCAAAAAGATAACATTTTGGCTGAAAGGGTTTAAACTCAATAACATTCAGACTTCGGGTTTCCAAACGGCGACAAGAAAACTACTTCAAAAAACAAAAATAAAAAAAAAATATCATACGAAAGTCGAAACAGCCAGTGAAGATGCTTCAAAAGAAGAAAGAGACTGGTGACAGTGAAGATTTGGAAGATCAATATTTATTTTGTTTAATTTTCTTTTTCAGTTGATTGTTATATAATAACAACGCCATATCTAATAAAAACTCCAAAAAGCCAAATGTCTTACACCTTTGGCGTTTATCAAACCATCATAAAATTACTTTGGACAAGTATTATAAAAAAACCAAAAACAAATAAAATAAAATAAAATAATAAAATAAATAAAAAACAAACTTGAAAATGTAACTAGAAACAGTAACTTCAAATCAGTAATAATGAAGATAGGGAAAATTTATTATATTAGAATCTAAAACGCCAAACTTGAAAGATGGGACGTGTTACAGACCTCAGAGATAAAGCTTGTCAAAAACAATAATTACAAACAGTAACTGAAAAGACTAAAACTTTATTATAATACTGCACCGCCTAAATTAGGCGCCAAAAAGAGATCCTATCAAATGATACATCTCAGCAACTTCCATTTGATCAAACCAAAAAAATAAACGCCAATACTACTAAATACCACTCACCGTAAAACACCAAAAAAAAAATCAAAGATGGCTAATATGCTTTCTTGGATATTCAGTATTGTTATTCGTGAACTTTCACTGAATGAATTGTTAGCGGAGGCGAGTAACTTAGTAAGATTTTGCTGCATGAGATGGACAAAAATTCAAGAAAAAGATACTGATGCCAGTCATATGGCATTTTGTATTTTTTTGTTCTTGAAGAAGGCTTGGATGTGGAGAAGAGATCAATGACACTGAAGAATGGGATGATTATAAAGATGAAGATCAACATGAAGAAAAAGCGAAAAACTCACCCACACGTCATAGATCTATGTCCCCAAACATCCACAATAAAGCCACTTCAACAGACGAGCAGGCAAAATAATCAAACCGATGGGTTTGTTAAGTTTTACATAAAACACCATATTTTTTGTGACAGTTCTTGTACTATTAAAGAACAGAGAGACTGATGACACTGAATATTGTGAAGAGAGATCCGATTAAGATTTTTAATTTATTTTCTTCGCTTGTATTTTTTTTACTGTGGCTGAAATATAATCTAACAATTGCAAAACGCCAAGATACCACAAACGCCAAAATGTTTTATAAAAATAATAGAACAATGGGCCATCTTGTTTAAACGCCATGAAAGACGCCATTCAAATTGATTTTCTGACCCCCCTGGGTTCCAATGGCATACGATTTGAATAAACGCCATAAACGCCAAAATGTTAATACGATGAAACCATTAAACGCCATTAATTATTGAATTTGGTTAACGCCAAAAATCTTAAACCCCAAAAATTCAAACAATATTCGAAAAAGCGGAACTGGAAAAAAAAGAAGATGAAAGGACAAAAAAGCCCCTCTGCCCTTCTCTATGTCGCGTGACACGTGTTGGGCCAGGATGCGTTCTCACCGTTCTCACACTTTTGAGCGTTTTCTCCTGATCCCGTTTCAATATATATATATATATATATATATATATATATATATATATATATATATATATATATATATATATATATATATATATATATATATATTATAACCAACTAACATAGATAATCCTATAATTACTGATGCATATTAGTATTTTATTTTCAATTTCAGTTGTATTTGTAATAAATATAGAGATGCATATATAAAATAGAGTAAAGGTCGCAATGACGACGATTTTGGATCAATATGCTTGTGGTGTGATTGTTTGTATTGGATATTGTCTTGTGATATTAATATGTGGTAAATGTTTAAAATTCAGATGGACAATGAAGTGAATCAAGAAAACCAGAATAACGATAATAATGGAAACCAAGTAGATAACAGTGCCATCCAACACATAGTGGCACAAGGGATTATAGATGCAATGCCATATATTATCAAAACGGTTAAGGAAGCGGATAATAATAAAAGTAATAATGGAAGTAAACGACCACCTACCGAACCAGAACACAGCGTAAACAATGGACCAATACTTCAAGTGCCCATTCCAAAAAACGAGAAGAACCATGTCATGTAGTTGTTCTTATAAAGAATTCTGGTCCTGTAAACCAATATAATTCTCGGGCAATGAAGGAGCCATTGCAGCTCTACGCTGGATAGAAAAGATTGAGGCGGTCTTGAAAATAAGCAAGTACGCAGAAGAGGATAAGATAATGTTTGCCTCCAATCTGTTTAAGAACTCAGCATTAGAATGGTGGAACACTATCCTCCAGTCCAGGGGAAGTGACCAAGTCTATAATACGGAATGGAATGAGTTTAAGAATATGGTTGAAAGGAAATTCTCTCCTCCTAATGAAAAGGAACAGATAGCAAATAAATTCTTAAACCTTAGAATGACTTGAGTGGATAGTAAGGGTTACACTACTACATTCTTTGAATATGCTAGAATAGTGCCGACCCTTGCTCCACCAGAACCAGTATTAATCTCCCGTTACATCTGGGGATTAATCAGTGAGATTAGGCATGTAGTCAAGGCAGCTAGGCCCCAAACCATAGAAGAAGCTGTAGAACTAGCAAATACCTTGACTGATGAATTAGTGCGTACACAAGAAGAGAACGAGAGGAGGAACCTAGCTCAAAGGCTTACCCAAGAATTTCGCTATGGAAATTCTAACCGTGGGAAAAACGTAGGTTCTACCTCTGCCCCTTACTAAGGCCTGCAAGAAGAAGCATTCAGGGAGATGCTTCACCTATTGTAATTTCTGCAAGATACCGGGACACAAGGAAGAAGATTGCAGGAAGAAACCCAGTAATGGAGTATGCTTTAACTGTGGAGAAAAAGGTCACATCAAGCCAAACTGTCCGAAACTAGATCCAGCCATGAACAACAAGAATACTAAAAAAGCTAGAGCATTCGTTTTGACTGCAGAAGAAGCAAAGATGATCCCGGACGTGATCGTCGGCACGTTTTTAGTTAATGATGTTTTTGCTAAAGTATTATTTGACTCTAGTGCGAACCAAAGTTTTATTAATACTTCATTTTGCAAATTTCTCAATCAACCATTAACTAAACTCCAACAAGAATGTCTAATAGAGACAGCAAATGGAGAATCCGTTAAGATTACTGAAATCTTGCAGGGAGCAAGAATAGAATTTTTAAATCAAAAGTTTATTGCAAATCTTTACCCAATGAATCTGGCAGGATTTGATGTTGTTTTAGGAATGGATTGGTTAGTAGCAAATAAAGTCAGTATTTTATGTGATCAAAAGACAATTCAAGTAAATTCACCAAAAGGTGAAAAGATCACAATTAAAGGAGATAAGCCGTTTAGGTCCACGAAATTCATCTCTGTGATGAAAACGGCCAGTTATGCAAGAAAAGGATCATTAGTGTATTTGATTTCCATAATCATTATCACTAAAGGAAAAGAACTGAAACATATTCCAGTAATATCTCAGTTTCCAGATGTATTTCCAGAAGAATTATCAGGATTACCGCCAGACAGGGAAGTTGAATTCAGAATTCACCTGTTACCAGGAACAGCCCCAATTGCCAAAGCACCTTATCGTTTGGCACCCGCAGAGATGCAAGAACTGAAGAAACAATTAGATGAACTTTTGGAAAAGGGATTCATACAGCCAAGTTCATCGCCATAGGGAGCACCGATCTTATTTGTCAAAAAGAAAGACGGGTCAATGCGTATGTGCATTGATTACCAAGAATTGAACAAGGTCACGATTAAAAATCGGTACCCATTACCGAGAATCGATGAACTGTTTGATCAATTGAAAGGAACTCGAGTTTTCTCCAAAATCGATTTACGTTTAGGATATCATCAATTAAAAGTATAGGAGGAGGGCATTCCTAAGACCGCTTTCAGAACAAGGTATGGCCATTATGAATTTACTGTCATGCCATTTGGTTTAACCAATGCCCCAGCCGCATTTATGGACATGATGAACCAAATATGTAAGCCATATTTGGATAAATTCATAATTGTCTTTATAGATGATATTCTCATTTACTCTAAGAGTAAAGAAGAACATGCAGCGCATCTGCATACACTTCTAAATTTGCTGAGAAAAGAAGAGGTGCAGTTTCTTGGACACCTAGTCAACCATGAAGGAATTCATGTGGATCCCACAAAGATTGATGCAATTACGAAATGGAAAACCCCTGAGTCACCAACCGAGGTTAGAAGTTTCCTAGGATTGGCCGGTTATTATAGACGATTTATTCGAGATTTTTCGAGAATAGCCATTCCCTTAACTAAGCTAACCTGTAAATCGGTTAAGTTTGAATGGGGACCAAAACAAGCAGAAGCCTTTAGAATTCTTAAGCAAAGATTAACCAACGCACCCATACTAGCGTTACCAGAAGGAACATAAGACTTTGTAGTCTATTGTGACGTTTCTAAGTTAGGTTATGGATGTGTGTTGATGCAACGTCAAAAGGTTATAGCCTATGCGTCTAGACAACTTAAGAATCATGAAGAAAATTATTCAACTCATGAGTTAGAATTAGGAGCTATAATTTTTGCCCTTAATATTTGGAGACATTACCTTTACGGAAGTAAGTTTACCATTTTCACCGATCATAAGAGTTTAAGGTATGTTTTCGGGCAAAAGGAGTTAAACATGAGACAAAGACGCTGGATGGAAATTCTTAGTGATTATGATTGTAATATCCAGTATCATGCAGGAAAGGCTAATCTAGTTGCTGATGCTTTAAGTCGAAAGTATCACGAAAAGCCAAAAAGAGTACGTTCTCTTAAATTAAATCTGTAGGTAGATTTAAATGAGCAAATTAGAGAAGCACAGGAATCAGTAATCAAGGATGATACTGAAAAACTTAAAGGAATGATTAAGGAATTAGAACAAGGAACAGATGAAATTTGGAGATTCCATAAGAAAAGGATGTGGATACCCAAACTAGGCAACCTACGCCACCAAATATTAGAAGAAGCCCATAAGTCTAAGTATACGATGCATCCTGGAAGTGATAAGATGTATCAAGACTTAAGAAAGAACTTTTGGTGGATAGGAATGAAAAAGGATATAGCAGCTTATGTTGCCAAGTGTCTAACTTGTTCACAGGTCAAAGCTGAACATCAGAAACCCTCAGGTTTGCTGCAACAATTAGAAATGCCAGTCTGAAAATGGGAATTGATAACAGTGGACTTTGTTACCAAATTACCCAAGACAAGAAAAGGTAATGATACAATCTGGGTGATTGTAGACAGGTTAACTAAGTCAGCTCATTTCCTACCGATGAAGGAAACTTTTAGTATGGAACAGTTAGCTAAGCTGTATGTAAATGAAATAGTTTCATTACATGGAATTCCTTTATCTATTGTTTCTGATAGAGATAGCCGTTTTACCTCTCATTTTTGGACAAGTTTCAAAAAAGCAATGGGAACCAAGTTGAATCTAAGCACCGCTTATCATCCTCAAACGGACGGACAAAGCGAAAGGACAATTCAGACAATGGAGGATATGCTTAGAGCTTGTGTAATTGATTTCGGAGGAAATTGGGACGATCACTTACCATTAATAGAATTTTCCTAGGGTAAATTACTTTTTGAGTCCCTGTGTTTTAGTGGTTTTAACCACTTGAGTCCAAAATAAAAAAGTTTAACGCCCTGAGTCCCTAGTCATTTATTTTATAACGTTTTGAGTCCAATTTTGTTCATTTTATAATGATTTGAGTCCAAAAAAAGTGGACTCAAAAGGTTAAAATTTGGACTCAAAAGGACTCAAATGGTTAAAGAAAATGCTTATAGGGACTCAGGTCGTTAAACTTTTTGATTTTAGACTCAAGTGGTTAAAAACACTAAAACATAGGGACTCAAAAAGTAATTTACCCATTTTCCTATAATAACAGCTATCATACCAGCATCAATGCTGCACCATTCGAAGCACTTTATGAACGAAAGTGCCGAACTCTAGTCTGTTGGGCAGAGATTGGAGAAAAGCAATTATTTGGATCAGAAATAGTTCAAGAAACCACGGACAACATCATTCAAGTCAAGGAACGACTAAAACCAGCACGCAATCGACAGAAAAGTTATGCTGATAACAGGCGAAAGCCGTTGGAATTTCAAGTAGGAGACAAGGTGTTATTAAAGGTCTCTCCTTGGAAAGGAGTGGTAAGATTCACCAAAAAGGGAAAGCTAAGCCCCAGGTATGATGAACCTTTTGAGATTATTAGAAGAATAGGACCTGTAGCGTATCAGCTACAACTGCCAGAGGAAATGGCAAGAATACATGATGTGTTTCATGTATGTAATCTCAAAAAGTGCTTAGCCGATGAATCACTAGTAGTGCCTCTTAAGGATATAGAGGTAAATGAAAAGCTTAAGTTTGTACAAAGGCCTCTACAAATTGAAGACAGGAAAGTCAAGAATCTCAAACACAAGAGGTTGGTTCTAGTCAAAGTAAAATGGGATTCCAAGAGAGGACCAGAATACACTTGGGAGCTTGAATCAGAGATGCAGAGGAAATATCCACACCTGTTCCAGTATACCTCAAGGACGAGTTCTAAAACAAGGTGGGGAGGATATAACAACCCTCCTGAAATATTCTGACACCCCTAAAATATTTATAAGGTCACTATATGCCTTAAAATGCACCCCGTATACGAGATTTGACCCTATATACTTTTAATTTAATAAAATTAAAATAAAAACAAAATCTGAGCATCGCTCGCGGGCCGCGAAGACCTCAGTGGTCTCTTACGCGGGGCGCGATAGCTCAAGTCCAGGGCACACCCTCGCCGCCACGTGTCGGGTGTTGTATCGGGCCTATAGTGTTGACTGGACATAGCTAGGCCCTACTCCCCCTATGTCACGGGCCGCAACGGCTCTGCCTTCGGCTTACGCGGGGAGCGAGAAATGGTCGATCAGACCATATAAATAGAGGCCGTTGGCCTTCAGTTTCCGTCACTCATTTCCCACAAATCTCTCCCAAATTCTGTAGTGTAGAAGCTATACTCGGGCATTATACCCCCCTAATTAACGAAGTTCTGCCTCGTTGTAAGTATCATAACCCCCGGTTACGTATTAGATACGCTGCCCGATTGATCTAGCGCTCCGTAACGGCTGTCGAGGTTCTGCCCGACGTAGTCGTTGGAGTTCTGTCTCGGGGAGGGTATAACTAATGTAAATATTGGGTTATTATACTAACGCGTGTGCATTGTTTAATTAATAGATAATAACCAGGAAAACACAAAGGAAAACCCTAAAGTTGCAATGTGAGTAATCTCTTTTTTGTAAACCTTCTTGCAAACTGCTTTTACAATACCTCAAATGTTTTACATTATGTTAAACAGTGATTGAGTATTTGTATTCTACAATTATCGTCGGTATGTTGGGGTTTTGTATACAAAATTTGTTACTACACTGTGAGTAGTAACATGACCACAAGTCGGGTTGACAGTACCGTGGGTGGTAATTAAAGTAGAAATATAAACAAATGTAATTGCGAGATCGCCCTCAATACTGTAAACTGATAAAACCTGTCTTGATTAAATTGGGATTCACTCACCAGTATTTCCCACTGACAAAATGTTTTTAAACGCGTTTCAGGTAACAAAATGTGAAAGCCAAATAGAAGCCAGCTGGACAGCACTAAAGGCTTGGAAAAGTGGCTATAAAGTTACCTAAATAAAGAAGATGTTTTTATTTAATAAAATAGGGTTCATCCCTATAAAATGTTTGTAATGAAAACTTGGGGATTTCCCATGTGTTTAGTATTATAAAAATGTGGTATTTTACTCTCATAAAATATTTCCTAACTACGGTCCTGATGTAAATTCCGCTGCCAAATCATGATAAATACCGATACCACTGATACTGGTCGCGGCCGCCCGTTCCCGGGTAATTAGGGGACGGGGTTGCGACATGCAACAATATGAACAACATGACTGCAACAACAACATGAACAACATGAACAATCTGAACTGACCCTAAGTGAACGGACTACAACAATAACATGAACAATCTGAACTTACAATCTAAATGTAGCAAGTGAATGGAACAATATCTGAATGCAACAATTGAATGCAACAACCTATTCATAAACAAGTGAATGTAGAACTCAAAATCAACCTGAAGGTGAAACTGAATGCAAGTGAATCCAACTAAAATTGAAACTTATGCACAACTTGTTCAAACAGCAACAACAATAACATAACCTAATGCACAATAACTAAGTTTAAGTTAATATCATAACAGTTTAAGTTTAAGTTAATAGTCATACAAAAGAAGGGTAAACCCTGATCATAAACACCAAAATTCGAAAAATGATCAGGATCAGTCCAAAATTAACCCTTATAGTTATCCTAATAGTTACATATTTAATATGTACATCCAACCAACCACCGTCGGAGTCATGGTTGACGGAGAGGGTGAAACTCGAGCTTTAAAGTGTTTATCTTGTGTGTTTTATTTGGTTTTAAGTAATTATATGCATTGATAAGATAACTACGAGAAATTGTGGTTTTGCAGGTCAATTGCTTAATTCGGGGGGAGTTAATATGTTTAAAGATGAAGTGGATTGTTCGAGAATGATAAAAAGCCAATCGGGACTTGTTCGGGTCAAAATGATGGCTTGGATGCGTGAGGAATGCAAAGCAACAAAGTTCAAGGGTTATTTGGTAATTACTTGGAAGATGAGTGTGATAATGTGCAAGAGAAACGTCAAAGAACAAAGTTCAGGGGCCTGAATGACATTAAGGGAAAGTTGATATATGAAGAGGAAGATGAGTTGTGAGATGCGCCGTCACCTACGGTCCAGACACCGTAGGTTACGGTTGAGAGGAGTTGAATTAAAATGTTTACAAAATGCTTATACCTTCACCTTCGATCTAGACTTTCACCTACGATACATGAAAGATTTCATAATATGTTGAACCGTAACCTACGGTTACGGCGGGGAATACGGGGCCGCGCAAATTGACTTATTTTGGAGGATTTAAGTGTTTGAAAACCCTAGTTTTTCAACTACTTCTCATCCTACGAATTCTTGGCAGCTAATACACACTTTGGGGCTCTCAATTCATCACCAATATCATAACTCTGCCACAATTAATCAAGTCAATCGTGCAATCATCCTTCTCTCAAGATTTTGAAGAACGTTTATGCACCATGAGCGGCTAAACCACCCATGATCATCTCCGAGACTAGGGTTTGTGTTAGAACTTGGGTTTATTTATATTTATGACCTTTTGGATTGAGATTTGACTAATCATTCGGTTAGTCTATCTTATTGTTACTTGTTTTCGACTAAACGATTGTTCGATTATCATAGACACACTTATTCATCAGTTATTTGGTTTGGTCATCAACAATTGGGATTAAATTCTAAGTTGTCATTGTTCTTAAACCTTTAACCATTGAACTTATTGATGTTTCTAAGATGTTTCTCGATCAACATCTTCCTAATTGAAGCTAGTATCGATAGCATATTGATATGCAGATTAATGAAAATTTATGGTTTTATGAGAAACCAGTATTGATTAAGGATCGACAGGATTAAAAGCTCCAAAAGAAAGAATATACCTATTGTAAAGGTTAAACGGGAAACCGTTGGGGCCCCAAATATATACGAGAGGTCGTATTCACTTTGTAACAAAAGAACTCCTATCTTTTTAGCAAATCTCGAGGTCGAGATTTCTTTTAAGGGGGTGAGGATGTAACACCTCGTAAAATCACGTCCAATGATGTATCGACACGTGTACTAAACCCTGATAAAGTCAAACGTTGATTTTGAGGGACTAATTTTGCTAAAAATCGAAAACTTTGAATGCGAAAGGACTAAACGTGTCGACATGCTTAATATAAGCCTCTGAATGACGTTACACGGTATTCATATTCACAAATGAGCCACTTGTTGGTCGAAAGGAACCGTTTGCATAATTATTTGAAAGTTTGCGCGTCGAAGGGTCAAAAGCGTCAACATTTTAATTCTTACCTCTGAGTGACTTTTTAACAAACCGAGAGCTTCATGGTGTGTGAATATAATCTCTCGAATACCCGATATTGGCCATCTAAGGTTTTTATGCCTATAAGTGACGTTACGCGCAACTTTGCAAGTTAAAGGGGTTAAAAGTGTCAATATGTTTAATTATACCTCTGAGTGACCTTTTAACGAACCTGAAGCATCGTAATATTTAATAATACTCTCAAGAATGCCTAATATGGATTAGATAGGGCTTTGATGCTATTAAACGATGATATGCGCAAGTTTGCGCATTAGAGGGACCAAAAGCATCAACTTTTAAATATGCGCCTTTGGGTGACCATTTAAGCGAACGGGGGCATCGTAATACTTAAGAACATGCTAGGGAATACTCGATATGGACCACGAAAGGCTTGGATACCATTAAACGACATTTCGCGCTACTTTGTGCGATTAAGGGACTAAAAGCGACAACTAGCGAAACTACGCTTTTGAGAGACCTTTTGAACAAACCGGGAACTCCGTATTACTTAGTCCGTTCAGGACCCAGTATAGAAGCCGGAACAAGATTAATAGACACACCACGTAATATAAACCCATGGCGAGTTATCCTCAACAACCGGGTATATCTTTTTACATACGCAACTGTCAGGTGTATGCCTACACCCCGTGCTTAAGTCGTGGCCATTTCAATGAATGAGCCAAGGATATCCAGGACACGGTCATTAACCCCGCAAAGGCATTGCATCAAACAAAACAGATTAAAACGGGTTATCTCAATGATTTAACCACTAATCGATTAAAGATTCAATACCCGACCAAGCGGTAATAATTTACCGTATCCCAAGCCCGTATAAGGGAAATAAGTTAAAAGTATTTACCTGAGCTAAAATAAAATTTTATTCTCAGCCGTATATCAAATCAGCAAGTACAAGTAGCTTTTACTGGGCTCCTAATCTGGAACGAAGGTTTTAATAACCTATTAGATTCCTAACGGGTCTTATTTAAGTTATAACTTAGACCGGTTAGTTTTAAAGAAAGGTTTACGGTTCAAAACGCAAGATTAAGCGAAGACCGGATTAGAATGTGATTTAGACCCAACAAGTATGAAGACTTGTATAAAATGGGTAAACTAAATACATTCTGGATTTTGAAGTAAAAATGATAAGGTTTGACCCGTTTCGGTTAATTTATGCAAACTAGCTACATAAACCGTACCGAACGCGAATATGCATATCGGGTAACCAAAAGATTCATGTACAAGTTCCACAAGTTAATATGCTTTAAATATGTTATGATATCAGTAGGATATCTTCCATTATGCCCAAAACGAATTTAAAACCCATTTAAGCCCCGTAGGGGTATTTTGGTCATTTTAAAGTTTATAAAACAGGTTAAATAGCAATCTGAGGTTCTGGTCTAAAACAATCAGTAAAAAAATTTATTTTAACAAGTTACATCAGTAAGATATCATACATATGTGAAATTTATCGTTTATGGCCAAACTATGCACCGTAGGGGCATTTTGGTCGTTTCACATATGTTTTAAGGGTCAAATTTGAAAATCTGAGTTCAAGACTTAAACATACTGTTAAAGTATAAAAATTTATTTATAACATCAGTAGGTAACAAGTCTTAGGTGCTAAATATGGTTTTAAACCATACTATGCGCATAAAAGTCGGTATTTGATGATATTCGGGTTATTTAAGGAAATCTGAGATTTTGATCAGTCTCAACTGTTTAAAATATTTTATTTAATGTATAAAATCAGTAGAAAAAGGTTTGACATGCAAATGAAGCATAAAACTCATTTTATTGATGAAAAGGGCATTATCGTCAATTACCGAGTCCATGCAAGAACTCTATGTTACGGTCAGTATAAAATTTGATAAAAATTTCCAAAAATCCCAAAATATTATATTATAACATTGGGTAGAAAGATTGGTGTCAAAAATTGGGTTTAAATATGATTTATGCCAAAAATGCTATTTAATTAACAAAAAGCTTTCATTTTACGATATCACGCATAACTTTCATTTTAGACCAGAAACGGACGTCAAATTTTTAGGACATACTAATATATCAGTAATAAAGGTTTTTGTCCTCTCACATTTTCAAAAATTTCGTTTTAATGATAAAAGGGCAATATGGTCCATTGTAAGCATTTAACGGGAATATGCAAATGATTCAGATTTCTAAGGAACCATGTAGCATAACCTCAGAGGGTTATACTAACATATAGTGTGGTCCCAAAGGAACCCTAAGGCATAACTAAACTAAGCTAAATCGGGTCAGAACTGAAAGTCAAAGCAAAAGTCTACTTTTGCGACTTTCGGTTGCGAACCGAGCCTAAACTTAGAATTGTCGGGTTGAACATGCCTAGACATGTTCAATTAGTATTTACCAAGTTATTTAAGTGACAAAACTGATTTTATAGCTTCTATATTATCAGTTATGAATTTTATTTAAAAACTGTCCCGTTTGACTTTTATTTTAATTACTTTGACCCGACAATTAACTAAGTAAACGTGATAATTAGGAGGTGCCCTTTTTAGGGTTTAATACCTACCTAATTACGATCACGTAGCCATGTTCGTTGCGAACAATGGCTTGACCATATATGGTCTAGCTAAAAGTCAAAGTGTTTATCGTAAACGCTTGACTTTTTAGCTTTAAACGCCAAATAAGATAAACTAGTCACGAAAGGACACTTACCAATGGTCCTGTGGACTGAATAGAGGTTCCAAAATAATCAGGATCCTCAAGAATAGAGAGAGATAGCAGAATTGAAAGGAAAGTGTGAGTTGGAGAAATGAATTCCTTGGCCTATTTATAGTTTTTGAGGAATGATTTGATTGTGCCAAGTGTTAGAGTGAGTTAACCAGATTAAAACAGGTGTAATACTAGTTATAAAATCAGTTGGCAGCCCCTAGAGTGATTAAAATGGTTTTGGAATGGATTGGAAACAAGGAACAATCAAAACTAACTTTCAAAAACAACCAGCCGTTGCTGGGTTCTTTCTGGCGGCCCGCGAGGCTGTTTGGCCCAGCTTAAGTTTGGCAGTTAACAGATTTGGTCCATGTTCCTCATTTTCTCGCAACAGAAACACAACAGATGCTGTTTTGCTGCTGCTGTTGGGCCTGATGGCCCGCGTAATACCAGCCCAGTGGGCTTTGCAGCTGGTGAGGCAGTCTGACCCAACTTCAATGTTTGACAGAATTACATATCTGGTCCCTGTCATTCTTATATCCTTTTAATGTATAGGGGAACTTGAAAAAAATGGACAATCCTCAACACCATAATATTACTGCTGTTATGCAGCTTGATGACCCGCGAGAGCAGTCCCGGACTTGGGTCATGACCCGTGACAAGATCAGCTCAGCCAACAAGAAATCAGCTTTAGCTTATTGGCGGGTTTGGTCCCTGAATTGTTTTAATTGTTTGCTAGTAATAATGGTCAAGTAATAAGCGAACCAATGATTAAAAAAATAATTTGTTGCTGATGTGCAGCCTGTCAGTCCATGGAAGCAGGCTTAGTTAGTCATCAGTTTCATTTCTTGTCCGAAAACAACCCTTCATTTCTTTTATGCTTATATAATACTAATATTGACACTTTTGACGTGTAATTTCTAAAATCTCGTCATATATTAATACAAGGTTCAAAACCTATAATGGTCAATCCTAGGCATACTCAAGAGGGCGACTGAGTAATACGGAGTTCCCGGTTTGTTCAAAAGGTCTCTCAAAAGCGTAGTTTCGCTAGTTGTCACTTTTAGTCCCTTAATCGCACAAAGTAGCGCGAAATGTCGTTTAATGATATCCAAGCCTTTCGTGGTCCATATCGAGTATTCCCTAGATTGTTCTTAAATATTACGATGCTCCCGTTCGCTTAAATGGTCACCCAAAGGCGCAGATTTAAAAGTTGACGCTTTTGGTCCCTCTAATGCGCAAACTTGCGCATATCATCGTTTAATAGCATCAAAGCCTTATCTAATCCATATTAGGCATTCTCGAGAGTATTATTAAACATTACGATGCTTCAGCTTTGTTAAAAGGTCACTCAGAGGTACAATTAAACATATTGACACTTTTAACCCCTTTAACTTGCAAAGTTGCGCGTAACGTCACTTATAGGCATAAAAGCCTTAGATGGCCAATATCGGGTATTCGAGAGATTATATTCACACACCATGAAGCTCTCGGTTTGTTAAAAGGTCACTCAGAGGTAAGAATTAAAATGTTGACGCTTTTGACCCTTCGACGCGCAAACTTTCAAATAATTATGCAAACGGTTCCTTTCGACCAACAAGTGGCTCATTTGTGAATATGAATACCGTGTAACGTCATTCAGAGGCTTATATTAAGCATGTCGACACTTTTAGGCCTTTCGCATTCAAAGTTTTCGATTTTTCGCAAAATTATCCCTCAAAATCAACGTTTGACTTTATCAAGGTTTAGTACACGTGTCGATACATCATTGGACGTGATTTTACGAGGTGTTACATCCTCACCCCCTTAAAAGAAATCTCGACCTCGAGATTTGCTAAAAAGATAGGAGTTCTTTTGTTACAAAGTGAATACGACCTCTCGTATATATTCGGGGCCCCAACGGTTTCCCGTTTAACCTTTACAATAGGTATATGCTTTCTTTTGGAGCTTTTAATCCTGTCGATCCTTAATCGATACTGGTTTCTCATAAAACCATAAATTTTCATTAATATGCATAAATTTTCATTAATCTGCATATCAAAGATAGTAGACAGAATCCCACTCCTAGTAGTAGACGAGAGATTAGTCAGATGTGATGTTGAAAAACACAACTCTGTCTATAGGATTCCGTGTTATTCAAGCAACAATATATTAGGCCACTGGGGCGGTTGGAAATTAGTACGTGATGAGAATGAATAACGCATGGAAATAGATAAAACACCACCGTCATTATTTTACATCACGCGTGCATTTGATAACGCGTTAAGAATATCACGCATAAAGAATGGAAGAATGTGAGGGTTTATTGTTGGGTGTTGAAGTGATGGGCATTTCCACTAAAATCCATCACCAGTGATGGAATAAAGCTCGATGACGTGGCGGAACTTGATTGGAAGTTGTGAGTGAGTGATAACTGATAAGTGATGAGTGATGACCACCCATACCCCCCAGATGCTTTTGTCTTGTATCTATCAATCTTTTTGAGGTTTTTAATTTCATAATATCATTTAAGATTGATTTATATTTAACTGAGGAAAAAGCAAAATAAGCTTTGATATGAGTTGGGAGGTGGTGAGTTTACGCTTATTCACGAGTAATCCAATTTCTAGCTTCAGGGAACAACAAGGGTTCAAGGGTATAATCCTTGGTGGAGATCTCATTAAGAAATCAGCGAGCGACATCAATAAAGACGGAAAAAATGATTATCAATGTTTAAAGCGTCTAGAGTTGGCTTTTGATCTTTACAGTTGGAAAAAAAAACTGCATCATCCGTAGTAGCTGAATGGTCTGTAGTAATTGATTGATAAGTAGTAACTGATTGTTCAACGTAACCGAGCGATCAATGGTGATTGTACAGTCAATATGACCTTGTTTATGTAATCTTCATTGGCAACTAAGTTCCTACTAATATAAACCAACGGTAGAAGCTATTTATAACCAGATTAAATTTATTGTTTACATTATGTCGTTTCTAGAAAATATTGTGATGAGTCACAACCTTAGAAACCTTTTATCACTTTTCATATACATATACATGTTTCATAATGGAAAGTATATTATTCCTTGACATTTTTTATTGATATTCCTAACGGTTTAAATCTAGAAGTCTGAACATGATTCAGATAAACTATATAACCTACAATTTTTTTTAGTAAATTAGTGTAACATGTCAAGCCCCTCCACATGTTAAGCAATGGTCAGAAAGTCAAACTCCATATTCTTATCTTCTTTGGGGTAACGTATGAGATATAATAAGTCGACGTGTTGCAAAAATGGCCTATGCTCCATATTTTTCTGCTAAATTCTGCCAAGTTTTTTTTTTTATTTTCATGTTATTACATTAAATAATAAATTTGAAATTTTATCTAAATTTCCTGATGATTACTCTAGTTTTAAATTTTTTTTACTTTTTTAGAGAAGAAATAAAAATGAGTATTGAGTTGTCACTTTCCCATCTTAATTTCCATTGAATATCAAACAAAACATCTTAATGTCTTTATTTGGATTTTATTGATTTTTATTTAACAATTAAATTAATAAATGATGAAAATTTTGAGTTAATTTCTTAGAAATTGATAAACACTTCTTAACCGGATGTCTTACTCGTATGTCCCGCAAGTCTTTCCACTTCAATGAAATTATTCAAGTACCATTTTTGCAACATTATTTGGGCCCACCTACTCTTCTAGAAGCCCAATCATGCCATTGTGAAAAAAAGGTATCAAGTAGAATAAAGAAACCCTTAGATTCCTAAAAGATATCAAAAGTTTGTGGTTTCATCCAATATGTCTATTTTGCCCTTCAACACAAAAGAAAAAAAAGAAAAAAAGAAGCTTTTCATTTATTCATTTATATTATATTTTATAATATCATTCATATTTTCATTTCATGTTTCATCACTATCTTAGTTTTTTTCTATTTTGGGAACCCAACAGAGAAAATGTGTGGAAATGGGACCTAGAATCACAAACAAAGAAAATTTATAGAGTTAATTATCATTTTAGTCTCTGTGATTTGGCCATTTTGTCAGTTTAGTCTAAAGGTTTTATCTTTCGTATGTGAGTCCAAAAAGGTTTAACCGTTGCTATTTTAGTCCACTGGGTTAACTTCATCTATTTTTTCTGTTAACCAGAATGGCAATTCGGTCATTTTATATGTAATTTTGTTAACTAAAAGGGCAATTCGGTAATATAAAATGACCGAATTGTCTGTCTCGTTAACAGAAAAAATAGATGAAGTTAACCCAGTGAACTAAAATGGGGCAACGGTGAAACCTTTTTGGACCCACAGGGGAAAAATGAAACCTTTGGACTAAACTGTCAAAATGACCCAAACCACAGAGACTAAAATGACATTTAACTCAAATTTATAAGTTCTATCGATATGATGCTAACTAGTGTCGTTAGAACCAGTTTACAATTGACACGATATCTTTAAGAGTTTTGAAAAAGGTAATCGTTGAGGTTGGATTTGAATATGTTTTTTAATCATTATTTAAACTCGATAAATAATTAAAAAATAACCTTAAGGATTTTTAATTTAATTAAAAGCAAATCCAGATATACAAATGAATGAAATCTAAAAATCATTCATTGAAATAGCTAGACATTTATCTATATTATTTCTGAAAAACAAAATACAAAAATAAAATAAAAAAACAAATATCTAAAACTCCTGATCTTGTGTAGCTTCAGACCTCCAATACCTTGCTTTCTCAAACCCATTTTCAAAATTTTCAAAATCTTGAATTGTTTGGTCAATTTCTTCTTGTGTGTTCATAACAAAAGGACCCCACTGAACCACAGGCTGACCAATGGGTTCACCCCCAACCAGGGGCGGACCCAAACCCACCTTAAGGTGGGCGGGCGCACCTCCGGGAAAAAAAAAAGTAGTGCTAATTTCCGTCGAAAATCCCGTCCGCACCCCTTGGAATTTTTCGTCCGCACCCCTTGGAATTTTTGGACCGCACCCTTGAAATTTTTCGTCCGCACCCCTTAGGTAAAAAGTGTTATCAATTTATATTTTATATTTTTTTAGTAAACTTCTATTTAAAAAAAATACTACCTAAATTATATAACTTTTAATACCTAACTAACTAAACCCAAATACCCATACCTTTACCCACTTATAATTCCTAACTAGTTAGCCCACTAAGTTTTAGCCCATTAACCAAACCCAACAATATTTCAAACTATAATAAAATAATTAAAGCCCAAAACCTTTAGAAATTCTCTCCCGCTCTCTCTCTCTTGCGTCCCTGCACTGCCAACGAACAACATCACCCAGCGACAACAGTCCAGCAGCCGGCGACCACCGTAATCAGCCACCATACCACCGTCGTTTGACACCAAATCTAACCGGAATCCGAACACGGGTAAGTTTCTTTGTTATTTTGATGACTTTGGTTGATATTATAGGAGAAAAAAAGGGTAATAAAGTTGTTGAATAGGTTTGAAATTTTGTGTGTTTTGACGTTTTTATGGTTGTTTAGATGATTTTTAGGGTGATTGTGTTGTTTATATATTTTTAGATTATGTTGTTTATATATTTTTAGGGTGATTACAACTTACGTTATGATTTCTAGGGCTTCAATAGTTGAAAATTAAAATTAAATTTGAAACATTATGTTATGGAGCGATAAACTTATGTTATATAGAGAAAGAATTGCTTAAGAATTTTAATTTTAGATGATGTTTTGGATAGATTTCAAAAAATGAAAACTCGTAGGGCGTCGACGTTTTAATTATGTTTGTAACAAGGTTTGACATGTTTTTGATGATTATATAAATTTAGTTTGATGTTCGTTTGTTTTACATGACCCGACCCGACCCGACCCGATACGAACCAGTTTTTTTACTTATATACATAGGGGCCTAAAATTTTTAAAAATATTCCGCACCCCCATGAAAAAATTCCTGGGTCCGCCACTGCCCCCAACCAATATAAACCTGAGCATTTTAGATGACTTGTTCCATGCCATGAGCCTGTCTCCAGGGCCCAAAAGTAGTAAATGATGAGCTGTGGTTGATGATGATCTTGATTTCCCAAATACTCCTTCGCCTTCGAGTATATAAACGAACGCGTTCCATGATTCGGGTACGGGTTGTTGCATATAGGCTCCTGGTTCAAGTGTAAAATCAAGAAACATAGTAGGTGTTCTTGTGTAGATTGGTGACTGCATCCCTAAGCTTTCACCTGCTATTATTCTGACAGTAACACCATCTTCACTAGCTTCTGCAATATTTGTACTTGCAATCTCTTGGTACCTTGGCTCGATCCTGTTCATAATTATGTTTAGTACATTCCGTGCATATATGAAATCTAGGGGTGTAAATTTCTAACAAGAACCGATACGAAATTCACTGGTTTAGTTTAATCTAAACAGGTTCGAGTCTGTTACGGGGTGAACTTGTGAGCACGTTCAGTTAAATGGATCATGTTCAGGTCAACTTGGGGGTTCACGATTTGACCCGTTTAACCCATTTATATGTATAATTCTTTTATTAAAAAAATTTTTATTGGGTATTTTATGCAAAAATTTAAAAAATAAAAGAGAAACAAACATCATGTTTTTTAGTTTAAATGTAATTGTTATATATAGATTTTAACGTTTGTATTTTGGTTGTAAATTTGTAATTTTAAAATATTAATTTAATACACAAAAAAGATTAAAAATTGGGTTAAACACGTCGTGAAAACTCATTTTCTGGTTCATATATCAGGACACAATTTTCCATTTTTTGTCAAATTTTTGGGTTCGACTGTCAACCCACCCGTAAACATGTCCCATTTGATATCTTGATAAAGTTAAAAAATAAAACTTTTTTTTTGATAGATATGTTTGTACTTAGAGCATCCATAGTGGAGGGGGTAAAGCCCTGTAAGTCCACACACGAATGGCATGGTTGCCGTGGCCGGTGGGTCACCCCTAGGCACTGGTTGAGAAAATTGTGGGTCCCACCCCCACAAAACGATGACAGGTCAAGTGATGTTCTTACATCTTATGTCTATCCGAGAGGTTGATCCATAATTGCAATCCTTTTTGAGTGCCATTTGAAGCAGGCATTTCAGAATGCACAATTCCTCTTCCAGCAGTCATCCACTGCAAATCACCAGCTTCAATAGTCCCTTTGTGCCCCTCAAAGTCTTCATGTGTTACAGCTCCCTGTAGTTAACCACAATTATCATTAATCCATTTTTTTCAAACCTTTTTAACCCCACTAAACCCATATCATCACCTGGATTATCATCAACTACCAACTATTATCATTTTAAATGGAGATATAACTTTCTAAAGTCAAACACTATTTAAAATCCTATTTACCACTAACATAAGTGAGTAAAGAGTGTATGCACAATCACATCCAAATAACTTTTTTTAAGTCATTAAAAGGTATGGTATAACAATCAAGAACTACTTCTGCATTGCCTTGGTATTTCTTTATTTCAAAAACGACGTTTGACCCGAAAAGTTACAAGTTACAACCATCTAACTACTTTATCTAGAAGGTCAAAGACACTACAAACAAATTTATATATAGAGAGAGATATATTACTAAAATGGGATTGAGTTCAAAGAAGCATTCAAACCCATTAGGGAAAAGAGCACAAAAAAAAGCAAGTGCAGTTTTCACTGGAGCACTAAAGTAAGACAAAGACAAATACTTTCTTTCTCGAATCTTTATGTTTAGATTTATAAAAGAGACTAGTGCAATAAGGTTGGTAAGTGTAAACCGCATAAACATCGTGTTTAATGTAAAATGTTAACAACCTAATCGGTTCCATGAACTTTATCAACTTTTCACTTCAAACATATTTAGATAAGAATGTGCAGAATCATACCTGTAACATGTATGTGACAGTCTCAAATCCTGTTTAAAAGAACAAGAAAACGAAAAATGTTTTCAAACGGGTCGATGAATTTGCATGGTGATTAGCTGATTACATATAGCACAAAATAAACAAACCTCTATGTGGATGATCAGGAAATCCAGCAGGCGCGGTTACTACAAATTATAAACAAATTAACCATCCATTAGCAACATTTTACTTCCTTAATCTCCATACAAAGTTGCAACTTATATATGTAAAAGAAGAAAACAGAGACAAGGAGTGCAACTCACTAGAGAATTCATCCAGAACAAGGAAAGGGTCAAAATATTTAAGCTCAAACCTGAAAAAGAAATTAAAAAAAATCAACATCATTCATATAACATATACATATATTTTGTGAGAGGCATTTAATGAAACAGTGGGTGTAAAAACCTTCCAATGCTTCTTCTAACAACAGCTCCAGCACCTTCATGTTGGGGTCTGGCAAGAAACTTTCTGACAACAGTACGAGGATCACCGGACATTGTTTGATTTGTTTAAGATTAGTTTGAATCTTTGTTTGTTTGAATTTGGGTGAGAATAAAGAAAAGTTTGTAAGGTATTTATACAGTGGGGGAAGGAGGGAGAGGGTCAAACGAATACGGGTGAGCGGCCCATTAGGGCCCACTTGGGAGTTAACTTGAGATATGGGTATTGAATTTCCTTATGATGTCATCACTTGATCATCGTGACATGGTGATACATTGCATTACGGTTCGCTATGGCTGACGTGGTACCCCATGGGCATAAAGTTTAACTTATATAGGTACACTTGAGCCTCTTTAAAATATTCAATGTTTATAACTATCTCCCTGAAAAACTCTATTTATACGGGATACAAGTAAGGTTGGTTATATCTTATTTCCCTTAAACCTTATCTTAACCTTGCTATTGATGAAATTTACTGAGTATAATGATGATAATGATGAATGTTTATAAGTGTGTAGGATTGGAAAAAAAAACCAACCCGATGAAAATATCTAAAACCTAAAATTTCTAGGTCGAACCAATTGGGTGGTGGTGTATTGACAACGATAAAGACTTTAAACATTTTAAAAGAGGAAGGTCTTGAGTTTAAGTCACACAAACGAAAGAAAAAAGAAATTGCCGTTCGAAAAAAATGTCTAGGTCGAGTAATACGACTATATGGGATCAGATATTAGATTGGTTTTAAAACTTTTTATGAATATGTGATTAAATGATATTTTGCCTAGTTATCCAATATCGCATACCCGTTTATCTTGACCATATGTCAAAAAATAAAAGTACTTATTATTAGTTTTTGGTTTATCTTGACCCTTGGCTATCTTTTTTCTACTAGTTTCATTATATGATAAATTTATCTTTTCTCTTGAGATATTTACTATATGGTATTACTAGGTTAGAACCCCCTGTAATACACGGGTTGAATAAATGTAATTTTATATACCAAATAATAAAACAATATATCTTTAAAAATCTCGTTTATTACATGGGTTGAATAAATGTAATTTTATACATTAAATAATAAAAAGGTTATATCTTTAAGAACCCCGTGTATTGCACGGGTTGAGTAAATTTAATTTTATATATTAAATAATGAGAAAAGTTACATTTTTGAGAACCTCATGTATTATATGGGTTGAGCACATGTAATTTTATATACTAATCAATAAAAAGTTATATCTTGTTATATCTTTATAAAACCTTTGGACTAAACTGACAAAATAATCCAAACCATATGGATTAAAATAACATTTAACTCTTTACATTATATGAATTTATATAGTAAACTTCCGTTTTACTCCCTGTGGTTTAGTCACTTTAATGGTTTTGCCTCACTCCTTTAAAAATAGTTAGTTTACTCCCTGATCTATGAAGCTCATCACCATTTTACTCCCCGCCCCAAATGACATCCATTTCCACCGTTAAATCCTGGTCATGTGCCCCTCATGTCATGAGGGGCATTTCAGTCTTTTCTCATTCTTTCAATTATTATTTAGTATTTATATACAAAAAAGAAAAAAAACAACTCTCATTCATGATTAATACATGTATCAACAGATATTTCAATAAAAAACATATATGAACATCATCATTCACATTTAATAACTCTCTTTCTCACAATCAACGATCACCTCCTACCGTCTGTACCTGCTAACCACCACCTCCCACCATCTCCACCTAACAACCACTACCTTGCACCACCCCCACCGACCACCACCTTGCACCACCCCCACCTGACCTCCACCTTGCACCACCCCCACCTGACCACCAACATAAACCACCGACATCAGAGATCTCTATACACCACCCAACGACGGTTCCAATGGACTCCGTCGTAACCGTCATAATCCGAGTGTGTAAAGTCGTCGGAGCTAGAGCTCTTGGCTCGAAACCTAGGAGGTTGTCACCTTCTAAACTCAGATCCACTGTCATCATCTCTGTGGTTACCGAAACCCTAGAGTTCTTTCTTGGCTCGAAACCCTAGATCTGCGTTCATCTCTCTCTCTCTCTCATGTTTCTCTCTCGTGCGGCTCTCTCTCTTTCTAGTGCAGAATGGTGGTAGTGGTGCGCCATGCGAGATGGTGGTTGTTCAGATCTGCCAGTGTGGTGGTGGTGCGGGGTTGTTGGTGCGGGATGGTGGTTAGGGGTGATGGTAATGTCTGGTGGTAATGGAGGTGGTGGTGGTTGCGGTGAAAGTGTGTGGTGGTTGCAGTGGATGGTGAGTGAGGATGGTGATTGATGGGTGGTCACAAAAGGTATAGAGAGAGAAGACTGATGAATGATGAATTGAAAAATGGATTGGATTTTTTGTAGATAATAATAAATAAATACTATATAATATGTAAAATTACTGAATAACCTTTACTTTGAACTCAAAAGACAAAATTGCCCTTACTTCTAACAATAAAAATGAATATAGTTAAAGCCGGGGAGTATATTAGAGAACCAATAGGAAATCGGGGAGTAAAATGGCTATTTTTAAAGGATTTGGACAAAACCATTAAAAAGACCAAACCACAAGGAGGAAAACGAAAGTTAACTCTAATTTATATTTAGTGTACGTCTTTTGTTAATTTCAAGATAAATAATTTTGAAATCTAATAAATATTTCAAAAGATTATATTATCTCCTATACGATTTATTTAAATTTATATTAAATTAATTTTGTAATTATCTTTTAATTAATATTAATTATCTATAATTAAGTAGGGGATAGAGATGAGAAAACTAAAAAATAGATGGCTCTAATGAATGACATGTCTCCTCTTATTGGTTTACGTATAGATTTATGCTTTGTAAGCTATGAGGTATTAGTTTATCTTTTGAGATTTATGTCAAAATGAAAATTATGTATTTTAGATATTTCATACATTTTTATTGTGATATTGATATGTATTTAATTAATCATATTTGAAATTTGTTGTAATTTTTATAAACATAAAATTATGTAAAATTAGAATGCTAATAAAAATATACTTGAAAATCTTAACGGGTATTTTTTCTAACAAACAAACGGATATACATGATGTCCGTGAGTATGCCCGATAATCGATAAATGATTACCCTGCATATACCCAACGGGTATTGGACTGAGTATGAGGCACAAAATTGTATAGAATTGAAATTATCAATACTCGTTTCAAACTCGTACCACCATCATCTCTACACGGGTATTAGACTGAGTATGAGACACAAAAATTATATAGAATTGAAATTATCAATAATCGTTTCAAACTCGTACCACCACCATTTCTACAATTATGAATTATGTCATGTAAGAAAATCAATACTAAGAGTATTTGCCCATAAAGTTAAGTGGGAACATAAGTCTAATTCATTTTCTTGATTAGATTTTTGTGTAGCTCAACTCAGTTTTTATGGTATTTAAATGTTTAAAAAACAAGCCCACGTTACAAGATCAAAAGATTGAAACATGTTGATAGATACAAAAAAGAGAAAAAGTTAATTTTATGTTTTTATATTAATATTAATTAAAAAAGTAATATAAATGGTAGTCGACTAGTCGTGTAGTTTGGTTACATTTTAAACTATTATAGCTTTTATTTTTATTATAGTTTTATTGTTTATTGTAATTGTTCAATCATTACCAATCAAGAAAACCTAGAGGCTATTGAATGCTTCCAAAAACTAGACATTGGATGTTATTTAAATACTTAGAACATCTGTACTGGTTTATCATAATAATGCCCTTATTATGGGGCGTTTTACGACATGTGGCAGTTCAGTTAGCATGGGGCATTATTGGGTGTTTTTACAAAAAAAGGGCGTAGTGGGATAATGCTCAATAATGGCCCGTCAATCATTACAAAATTATTAATTTTTTTAATTAAAACTAAATAAATTTCATTTAAATAAAAAACATTACATTCTTAAAAAAAAATTCAAAAGTTATCTCCATCTTTAAAACCATATCTAAACTACAGGGACCAAAGTTGTCAAAACCAAACCTTTTAAACCTCCTCTGCGTTCCATCTTCTTCTTCGTTTATTTGCAGGTTTTCCGGCACAATTTCCGGCTAACCACAAAGCCATTCCGACTCGATTTCATCTCCTTCTGGCACAATTTCTAGCTGTCTCCATCTGATTGGCTGGTCAAACATCTCGCGGCGTGGTTAAAACAACGCTGAAACAATTTTTTTTCAAAAAAAACGCTAAAAAACGCCCCATGTAATGAGAGCCGGGCGTTTTTGGGCGTTATTTTTGAATTTAAAAAAAAAACGCCTCACTACACATGGTCTTAGGCTGGATGTTTTCAAATTAACATAAATGTTAGTTGGGCATTTATAATTATTTTAAAATTTTACACGATACATTTGATTTGTGGCATAAATGAAATCGGTACAATGAAAGGGATACGGCATCCTTTGACTCATAGGTGCATATAGCATAGGATTGGGACTCCAACTTTCAACATGGGTATACAATTACCTTTATGAACTATGTATTGATTGGAAAATTTATGGACATGATCGAGGATTTGTTCAAAGTGCATGCTAGATATGTTTTTTGAATAAGTTATGGAAAGGGGATATTCGACCTCTTGTGAAGGTCTTATCGCGTATAGTAAACTCGAACACCCTCCCTCATCTCAACAAAAATGTCATTAACAATTATGAGGTCCCAATGCTTCAAGCAAAGACAAAGATAAACGTTGTTTTATTTTCAACCACGTTCATTGTTGTGATGATCATTTGGGCAGCTCATGAGCAAAAGAAAGAAGACATTGATTCATTAAGCTTACTTCGTAGTTGGTCTTATGCTTGTGGCTTGAGAACATACACTTCTTGATAGTTTTCAGCATAAAAACTTAGTGAAATGTTTGTCATGTAAAAGTTCACTATGTATTTATCATTTTATAAATTTCCACTAAGCTCATAACGTAATTTTCTTGATCAATGTGGAGGTCGGCAACGAGAAATCAAGACGTTTAAGATAGAGATTTAGAATTAGAGCTTTAATCCTTTGTTGTCTGAAGAAACACGGGTTCACCGCCGGGATGACTTGACCGCGCTCTACATGAGGGTGAAGAATCACACCTTGTTCTTCCTCTTGAACCTAGATCTGCAATGGAGAAGAGAAGAAAGTGGAGCTGTAGAGATGACCGGTAGGGGAAAGAATCCCCTGTTTCCAGTAACAAAAGTGTGGCGGCTCCATATCTTCTACCCTATTCAAGAGGTGAAGACCTCTTTATATAGGGGGATATGGGCCTCCCCTAACCTCAATGGGCCAGGCCCAGTTAGGGGTTATCTCTACAAGCCCCGACCCAAAGTAGAGTAAACTACAACGCGTTGGGCCTCGCGGTTGGGTTAGTAGCAACAATAATAAATAATTAATATAAAAGCAATAAGTAACGGGAAGTCCGACCGCTCGGGTCGGGTTTAGTACCGTACCCCATCAAGTCCCCCAGTCTAGTGCTGCTCCGCGTGCAAGCGTGGTAGGAGTACTAGACTTGTTAGGAGTGCTCGAAAGTAAAGATGGAGTTTTAGGCTTATGTGTCGCCCGGGTGCGGGAAAGTTGTTGGCCATGCTTGTTGCGTCTGTCTTTCGCTGTGAGTAAAGATAATGGAGCGGTGAATATTACATGATACTGGTTGGGCAAACCTGACGCACGCTGATTGGTTGCAGGCGGTTGCTATTGTCAGTCTCTGTAATCAGCCAGTTAGTGGAGGTCGTGGGGCAGGTGTCTTTGAGTACTTTTTGTCCCCTGCATGTCGGATGATCGTGAAGCACGATTGAGCAGGGCCTGGAGGATGCGGATTGGCTCTTTTGGTCTGCCAGTTGTGCCCTTTGTACTTTTAAGATGCCTTTACGCCACATCCTTGCTTGAGCGTTGCTGCGCATGGTACTGGCCTGCGCAAGCGCTTGGAGGCTTGACTCCAGGATGTTAAGTTGTTGATTTGGTCTCTTTAGACCCCGCGCGACGCTGTCTAGTATTGCTCTACCCGCGCGAGGTTGAGATCAGAATGTAGTTGATTAAGGAGTATGGTCCAGCACGTGATCTGGAGGAAGAATTGCGCGGCCTTTTGGGGCCGTACCCCTTCAAGTCCCCCCAGTCCAGTGCTGCTTCCATGCGTGAAGTAAATGGTTGGAGCTCTGGACTCAGAAAAAAGAAAAAGGAAAGGTGTGCTGGTCTTTAAAGAATTTGCTAGGTCTTGGTATCTGGTGCGTGTGTAAGTGTCTGTCAATTATTACGGCGCGGCTACCAGGCTTGTTAATTGATACCTGTTGCTTTTGAGAGCTGGCGCGCATGATCATTGGTTGGTGAAGCATGCGGCGCAACCCTTGCTAACTTCAACTTGCAGTTTCATTGTGATTTTAGGCGAGAAATTTCTCGAAATTTAAATTCTGACAGGGTGCAAATGTCGTTGTTGGTGACCCTTGAGTTGGTTGCTGACACGGCGATCATTATGTTGTCACTGACGGTTCGCTTTTGTCAGGTTGGTGTGGCCCAGCTTTAGCGGTGCGCACACAGCCGTGTGGCTATTGTAAAATATTCACAACATGGTGTGACTTCTGTTGGTTAGCGCAAGGTGCGCGCGTGTCTTAAACCATGAAGCGTATGTATTTATAGTGTTTGAATCTTTGTAAACTGTTGTCTACAATAGTTGCACGTGTTAATCCACTTTGAACAGGATATCGCGAATGAGAATTGGCATAAAGTTGCGTCAGGAATAATGAAGTGGAGACCCGAGCCTGCGCTAATCCTCTGGTGTGACACAACAACAAAGTGTCATGAAGCAAGGAGATGTGGCTTGTCTAGAAGATTGTAGGTGTAATCGAAGCTTTATTTCAGCCAATGTGTTTTTGCGTATACCCAAAGTGGTGCGTGCATTTGTAGCACAGTTTACGCTTTGTAAGCATTTTCATATATGGCTAAGCATGCGCGCGTGGGCAACACACACGCTCGTATGTAAAGAAGCAGGGTCACGTGGAGATTCACGTGCTTACACGTGTAGCAGCAAGGCTCGCATGGAGGCTGAGATGATCGTAAGTAGAACAGACTCGTATGGAGATCGACGTGTTGGTGTGTAAAAAAGCTTGCGTACATGACGACTTACGTGCTCGTAAGTAATGGAGTATGCGCGCTTGGCGACTAACGGGCTCGTATGTAGAGGAGCATGCGACTGCTGGCGACTTACGTGCTCGTATGTAAAGGAGCATGCGCGTGTGGCGACTTACGTGCTCATATGTAAAAGAGCATGCGCCAGCCGGCGACTTACGTGCTCATAAGTAATGGAGCATGCGCCAGCCGGCGACTTACGTGCTCATAAGTAATGGAGCATGCGCCAGCCGGCGACTTACGTGCTCATATGTAAGAGTGCATGCGCCAGCCGGCGACTTACGTGCTCATGTGTGAAGGCGCTTTTTAGGCTTTCATCGGTGTGCGTGAGGATCGCTCGCTGCGTTTCACCGATTGGATGTATTGCCTATCCTGCAAATAAGTTGACATGGTAAATTGTAATAAAGAGTGATGTGGAAAGCGTTATACCGAAACTTCATCCTTAGGAGGTGTTTGCTCTATGCATCCATATTCCGCGAAACGTGAAAGCAATTTTGACCCCCGAAATGGTGTTGCACCAAGTTAGTCTCTCAATTTATTGCCATTAAATAAAATGTTAGTAACATTAAACTTGAATAATAATAATACTAAGCAATGGTACTTAGTATGTGTCGCAAATATCGCAAGATTAGTAGTCTTTAAGATGAACTATTAACTGTGTCTTTGAATAATTTCATTTGCTAGACGTTAGCCAACTTCTTGTTATTGAAAGAAGTATGTAACACCGACTTTCAAAATAATTCAAGTGCTCCCAGGCCAGTAAATATGTGTATTGTCTATATATTAATCAAAATGAATATATGCCCCTTCATGTTTAAAATTTACGCGCAAACTGTTGGAGTATACAAGAAGGTGCCGAAGTCATGGCACTTAAAATTAATATAAGCGTCGCTTTCTAGCTTTTGGGCTATTCACGAGAAATATTATAAATTGTGATGGTAAGGATAAAGCTTCGTTTTGTATTGTCTAAAAATTTATTTATTGTATGATAATAAATCCTCTGGGAAATTCTATGTGCCCATAGTTCTTATATGACAAAATAATGGCTCCCTTAAATTGGTCTATGACAAGACAGAGAGTTGTACTAGTACCCCTTCACGCTTTTGATAAAAGCTGGACAAAGAAGGCACCTTTTTCTAATTGTCTTATATTTAACATATTTTAATTTGATTTAAAGACAATTGTGCATGTGATGGCTGACATCATCATGGAGCATCTATTCTTGACATGTCCTTTCTTTGTATTAAATGATTTGTAGCACCTTATTCTTTGGAAACGAAAGTCTTAATAAACAGTCTCAAATTCATATAAATATTAAAGAGGGCGCAAGACTAGCTTGAATGTGTGGCGCGCGACTTTGCTATTTGAATATTAAAGAGGGCGCCACATTGGTAAAATACAGATGACTAGCATGCATGTGGTGGCGCCTTTTAACGGGACAAGGTTTACACTTATTTGCTACCGCGTTACGGCAGACAAAGCGTGCTCGCGCGGTGGGCGCAACTGCGCATGTAGAAGGTTTGGTCACGCAAGCTTGTTCACGTGTGAAGGTTTGGTACCCGCGCATGAAAGCTTGCTCACGTGGTGTAGCCGTACCCGCGCATGAAAGCTTGCTCACGTGGCGTATGAAGGTTCGGCCACGCGGCGTACCCGCACATGAAAGGTTGCTCATGTATGAAGGTTTGGTCACGCGGCGTACCCGCACATGAAAGGTTGCTCACGTATAAAGGTGAGTCACGCGGCGTAACCGTACCCGCGCATGAAAGCTTGCTCACGCGGCGGGCTGTACCCTCGCATGAAAACCTTACTCGCGCGTGATGGGGGTTGTAATTGTTTTAGACATAATAGAGAAGGCAAGGTTGTACCTTGTTTGAAGTTCACTTGTGTCACATGTCGGAGAAAAATAGTTCATCCTTGTTGCGCGCGATATGCTTGGTGCTGTAGATGACAGGTGATTCGTTGCGCGCGACTTGATTGCTGCGGTAGGTGACAGTTGGTTGTAAAGCGCGCGACGCGGTTGATGCGGGAGATGGCAGGTAGTCAGTTGATGCGCGCGGCGTGATAGAGTTGTTCGCCATGGATGTTGGATGTTTGAAGCGCAAGTGATATGAACCGAACGGACCATGGGTGTCGGTAACTCGTAACCGTGTGGCCGGACGCTGTTGACGTGCAGGTTGTTGGCGTACAGGGCTGATTGCACGGTGGTGGAAACGTTGTTGTCTGCCATTGACGGGGAGCATTTGCTACGCGTGACGGCATGGAAGAGATGTCTGTCATTGATGGCGGGTGGTGGAACCGCAACCGGACTCCGGTTATCCGGTAAATTAGAAAAATGAATTTCCAAAATGGTATGTAACCAGGACATGGCGACAAAATATGGGCCTCCTAGTACACCTTTTTCTTTCATGTCAGTATGTGTCCCCCTTCAACAAATTTCATGTGCAATAGGGTAATACCTTGTGCAGTGTTGATGGTACTTCTTCCCACTGCAAATTACTTTTTCTTTTAAAAAGCCTGGTGCACATTTGTTTAGAAATGTTTACAACTGGCACATTTTTTTATTGTTTTCAATAAAAAATGAATTTAATGTTCATTTGTATGATGTGTATCTCATGCTTCTTGTATTTTTTATTCAAGAAAAACATCTTTGAGAAGAACGCCGATGTTGTTCATCTACATCATATAATAGAAATAAGCAGGTAGATGAAAAAGTAATTTCTGGATTTGGATTTTCGGTACAGAAAAAAGGTGTTCAACCGAATAAAAACCCAGGTCTTGAGGGAAATCCAAAATCTTGAGTTTTTTTTTTTTTGACAGAAAATTGTGTGTAAATTTCTAAAGATTCGACAGTTGTCAAATATTTTAAAAGTTTAAATGAACATATCTGTGGGGTTTCTCGATTTGAAGATCGAGAGTGTGATTCTAAGAACACAGATCTGAAGAGTAGAGAACAGAACGAGATGTGATCAACGAATGGAAAGCATATACTCGGTGGGCGCCAATGAAGAAACACGGGTTCACCGCCGGGATGACTTGACCGCGCTCTACATGAGGGTGAAGAATCACACCTTGTTCTTCCTCTTGAACCTAGATCTGCAATGGAGAAGAGAAGAAAGTGGAGCTGTAGAGATGACCGGTAGGGGAAAGAATCCCCTGTTTCCAGTAACAAAAGTGTGGCGGCTCCATATCTTCTACCCTATTCAAGAGGTGAAGACCTCTTTATATAGGGGGATATGGGCCTCCCCTAACCTCAATGGGCCAGGCCCAGTTAGGGGTTATCTCTACAAGCCCCGACCCAAAGTAGAGTAAACTACAACGCGTTGGGCCTCGCGGTTGGGTTAGTAGCAACAATAATAAATAATTAATATAAAAGCAATAAGTAACGGGAAGTCCGACCGCTCGGGTCGGGTTTAGTACCGTACCCCATCATTGTCCAACGTCTTATATAGATTTTGTTATTGAATTAGTGAACTCGGTTTATCCTACGTTGTTAGGTTAGCATTAGAGTCTATCATTTGATTATTTTTCACCTGAATTGTGAAGAAACAAATCCTTGTCGGATGATTTCAGATCTGACTCCATAGGTTAAATAACTTCTAAATAGGAAAATCTAACAACACCTCCTCATTATTGGAGTATCACACTCCGTTTGATACACATATAGTATCACACTCCATTTGATACACAGATATACACACAACACAATTACACGTTTGATTTGAGAGAATTTTACAAAAAACATCTCTTATTCATTATATACAAATGATATCTGTTGCAAGGAATTTATACCTGTAGATTTGGTGGTGAACTAATAACCTCTATCCTCCTTACTTGACGGAAAGTAATTGATAACCACCCTAATCTACTTAATAATCTAGACTATGGATAAGTATTATTTGCATGATAATGTCACAATATTTACTATAAGCATAAGTATTTAAATAAAAAGATAATAACGTGCTTGATGTCAATGTTTACGTCCAACATTGTCACCCCTAAACTTGACATTAACACAACCAAGATCCTTCCTTCATGCATTGGCCAGACCGTCTACACCCTGCGTTTTTTGAGTGGTAGTATGTTTTCATTGATGTCCATATCCTCCATTCCTGCAAAAGACCTTTTATACATCGATCCACTAGATTCTCCCACTTCATACCGCAGTCTTCAAAAAGTACAATTCTTGCATCTTCAAGTATCGGAGATAAGTCATTTTCACCCTTTTTATCATATCAAATTTGTAGCCCAACATTCTTGTTATATTGCCCTGGCCATTGTTCTTTTCTACTTCATTATATCCTCCCATTTTTTGAACAACCGTAAAGAGATCCAAGAAACACAGTTTTTCACCATTGTTGTCTTTATTGCCACATGCATGGTTCTTCCTATTAATGCTAACAAAACACATATCTTCTAAGCCATACTTAAAGCGGCCTTTAACAATATTTCTAAATTGTTAATCCGTGTCTCACACATGGCACGAAGTGGATTGGGTTTAGAACAATAATCACACAAGTGATTCTTGAAAACATGCCTTTTCTTGTTTTTGTTTTGCCTTTTTCTGAGATCTAGATATAGCTTTTTTTTCATTCTTTGCCTTCGTTCTAACACTTCCCATGTTGAACCCTTCGATTTTTATGCAGAAATCATCTAGACTTGATGATTTTCCGTTCACTGGACTTCACATGATTCCTAGATCTACCTGATCCTACACGTAAAACCAGCTAAATCGCAAAACATAATCGAACTTGAACCTCAGGAGGAAGGGAAAGACACCTCTCGCGCAAAAGGGCCTTTTGTCCGTAATGTCCACCCGTCCTAAATCGCCCTAAAGCCTATAAATAGGCACACTACCCCACTCATTTCTCTTGCTCAGTTTCACAAACACTCTCAAACTCTCTCTCTCTCTCTCTCAATCAGAAGCCTTGGTATCGAATTTCTTTCATCTTCCATTGTTTTCTTACATTTCTTGCATTTTAATCTTGTTTCTTAAACTTTTCTTACAAACTTTCTTGATTAAACACATCTCATGGATGGTTTCCACGAGTTTGCTGGGGCAAACTGATGTTGGAGCATCACCATATGAGATTCCAATCAAGATTCACAAACTTTAACATTCTTATACAACTCGTTCAAACATTTCGTTCTAATTTTCTATACGACCTTGATGGAATCTGGAACCCATCAGGCCCTCAACTCATTTCATAGTTAAGGGTTTGCATTAGGGTTAATTTCCACCAAGAAATGATCTGTTTTGGATGGATCTAACAAACATTTTTCGACAAAACAGTCACCAGTCGCCCAAGAGGAGACCCCTGTCGAGCGACAGGGTGTCCCCTTTCGCACAAAAGGGACTGTCTTCGTATGTTTAGTTTTCAATTTTGTATCTGTTTTATATCAGTTCGTCAGTGATGAACCGCAAACAGTTTGCTAGTCACAAAGTGAGTTAACCCCGTCCAGCCTCCGACACTTAGTTCACTCTTTCCATGTCGTGTTGGCACACCTGGGTTGTCCTTACTTGGCTGTTTGGTCATTTTTACTTTCAGTTTTCGAGTTGCTTAACAACTATTCTCTGTCTATGTTTAAATCAGTTACGATCAAGTTTTACACGTTTAAAACAGACGAGTCGCACGAAAGGGAAATCCCTTTCGTATGAAAGGCCCTTCTGTCCGAAAGGTTCTGTTACTTGTTTTTCCGACGTGCTTTTCTCGTATTTTACAACCTGATCTGGCCCTTTTCACATCAGAATACTTACACCTTCATTTACCCATTTCAGGCTAACGTCGGGTGTTCCAACCTTCAATTATCCGCTCTCGGTTTTCGTGGAACTCAACGCAAAACTGTGAGTATACTCGATCCCTTTTTCATTTTTAAAAACTTTAGGTGCAACATGTACATATATACAAAAACACGCAGTGACAATTAAACATGTTTATCAATCACACTCTATCCACCATTAAACATGAAACTTGTTATACTTGTTAAACTCATATGCTATGTTTACATTGTGTCTATATGCTCATTAACTTTGCAAGCCTACCTTAACAATTATAGCGCTATAGGATTAACGCCCCACCCACCCCCTTATTCTTGTGGTATTGTTAAGTAAACACTATTACACCCTTTTTCGTTTTGACGATGTTGGGTAAAACGATTGTGTTAAACTCCGGTTTGACATATAGTTTACACTAGTACAACATGTTAGTAACTCATATACATTTATCATGTTGGATATGAGCACAGTTAAAACATTTTTATAGTATGCTATGTATTCAAACCTGTATACTCGCCAACATATTTGTTAATCATTATTTTAATACATGTTGCAGGTTGATAGATGATGAGATGAAGAAACACAATTAGGGTGGACTTAGATACACGCCTAATGATAAACAATTATTTATGTTTCATGTATTTTGTTTGCTACAATTTGATCGTAATTGTCTTATTTGAACAATGTATTCAATTTAGTATCTATGAAATTTTGATTAATTAATTATTGTCACAACTTAGTGTTATGATGCTATGAACAATCACGTTTTCGTCTCACTCCGATGTTTCCGCCATTGGTTGGGGTGTGACAGATTGGTATCAGAGCCATAACTATATGGAATTAGGAAAATTTGCTATGCCTTTTACCTAGTCTATAGTTTAGGAACATTTTCTTGTTTGTGCTTTAAAACTGCTTGCATTCTATCTTATTTTCTCATATCTATTCTCTTTGGTCTTTAATATACATGTCTTTCCTAAGGCTAACACAATACACACTTGAAGACTTGATGAAGACACTCTTATTCCACAAACAAAACGGCTCACCAAAATAGGGGTGATTCCCACATTTGGTGATAACTTTCAATCCGCTATACTTGTTATTTTGCACGAAATTTACCATCAAGTTAGGAGTGATATCCATATTTTGATGGGAATTTCCATTTCATATTCTAGTGGACCTTATCGTTTGATAAGTACCAACCACACTAGGGTACGATGTTACCAAGCTAGGGGTGAAACCCGCATCTTGATAACTAGTCCCACTCTTCGATTTTCAATCTCGCTAAAGTTTCGATTTTCCAAATCGACTAGGGACATTAGTAACTGGAAAGGACAAGTACCGTTAATCGCTACTCGATGTAAGTATTTGTCTATTAGGCCAAAGCACGTTTCCCTAACTCGAAAGGACTTCGATTTACTTTGGAATAGTCTCAGTTACGTTCCATGACAATCCAATTTTTACGTTAACTCCCTTTTATGTCGCATCAATTTTAATGTGTTTGACATTGGATACGTTATTTCATTTCAACGTTGGAGACACGAATTGCACTGTCCTTGTAATCTAAAACCATAATGATCTCTCATGAACAAATTAAATTTACAATGCTTTCATCATTTTTTTTGTTATACAATGTGAACTCTTGTTATGATATGTGAACTACGTGAAACATTTACGTGATGCATCATATGAAACAAACTAATTTCCCAAAATATTATGATCAAGTCTCATCCATTCCTCTGTTTTGAATCTCTAGATGTCGTCCAATCGCCTTTCCAACTCCACCAAGAGGTCCAAGACTGGCTCCAAGAAGAAAAGGCTCGCTTTCATGGCTACTCAAATGGCTCGTGTAATTCCTGAGATTGTTAGCAAGATCAACACAACCTCTACCCCTAACTCCTCATTTGACTCCAAGGTTGACCAACCTAAGTCTGTTTCCTTCAACTTCAAGCACTTCTCAGCTTGTAACCCTAAACCCTTCACTGGAAACGGTGGTGTGACTGCGATGCTCGAGTGGTTTGACAACATCGAGGTTACATTCATTAACAGTGAATGCCCTGAAACCTTAAGACCCAAAGTGCTAATGGTGTCTTCCAAGCCAGAGCCCTTGACTGGTGGACAAATGAACGAAACATTCGTTCCAATGAGGAAGCTTATGCCCTTCCCTAGTCAGAAGTTAAGGAATTGATGATGACCGAGTTCTGCCCTCCTCACGAGCAGCAGAAGCTCGAAGAAGAGTTTTGGACCCTTAAGCAGATTGGCGACGACAATCTTGGCTATACCACCCGTTTTAAGTAGCTTAGCTTCATTGTACCCCACCTCGTGTCGACTCCTGAGCGTACTATCAGGAAGTACCTCCAAGGTTTACCCCCAGCTATGCGTGACACCATAGAAGCCTCTCAACCTGACACTATAGAATTAGTCTACAGGCTGGCGGCAAGCCTGAACAACAACCGCATCAGAGATAAACAAACCACGACCCCCACCTCTACCAAGTCTGCCAACCAAGCCACCACTGATACCAAAGCCCAGTCGAGTGGCAACAAAGGCAAGAAATGCAAGTTTCAAAACTAAAGTTGCAATGCGATTACCCCTGCTACAACCCCAAATCCTACCACTCCAGAAACTACAAAGAAGCCTTACACTTGACGCATCCCAAGTGTAATACTTGTTACTACCATCACTTTGCAAACACCGCATGTCGCCATTGCACCACGTGCAATCGGTTTGGGCATACAGTCGCCATATGCTGCAGTGGTCCCATACCATAAGGCAATCAATTTCAACAAGCTCCCCAAAACCCAAAGCCATCCAACAATGTGAGAGCATTCTACAAGTGTGGAGACACTACACATCTTCGCCCTCAGTGTCCTCAGCTAAATCAAGAGCAGCCACAACAGCCAGCACCTTGAGGTCGAACTTTCAAAATCAACGCAAACTAAGCTCAGAATGACAATGAAGTCGTAAATGATACGTTTCATGTTAATAACCTATATGCTTCTATACTATTTAAAACTGGTGCGGACAAAACCTTTGTGTCCGTCGAATTTGAATCTATGTTAAATTGTACATGCTCTAAACTCCCCAAGTCATTCACAGTCGAAGCTGCCAATGGCAAGCCCATCACCGTTGATTCTATTCTTCGCGATTGTTTTCTCACCCTCAACGATCATGTGTTTCTTATCTAACTCATAACCATGCAATTGGGTAGCTTCGATATCATAGTAGGCATGGATTAGCTTCATAAGAACCATGCTGAAATCGCTTGTCACGAGAAATAAGTTCGTTTGCCTCTTCCTTCTGGCGATACTTTGCATGTGTATGGAGACAGACCATCAAAAGGACTTAAGCTTATGTCATGCACACAAGCGAACAAGTACTTACGTAAACAATACTTTTCCTTTTTAACCCACATGGTGGAAGAAAAGGGCAAGGGAAAGAACATAAGTGATGTTCCAGTGGTGCGTGATTTCCCTGACGTCTTTCCAGAAGATCTACTTGGTCCCCCTTCCGCTCGAACTGTTGACTTTCACATTGACCTCATCCCTAGTGCTACCCCCGTCGCTAAAGCTCCCTACTGCCTTGCATCTTTAGAAATGCAAGAGTTGTCAAGCCAACTCCAAGAGTTACTTGATAAAGGTTTCATACGCCCAAGTACTTCTCCTTGGGGCGCTCCTATTCTTTTCATGAAGAAGAAAGATGGTTTGTTCCACATATGTATCAATTATCGTGAGCTTAACAAACTCACTGTCAAAAACTGTTACCCTCTTCCTCGCATTGATGACCTTTTTTATCAACTCCAAGGCGCAACATGTTTTTCCAAGATCGATCTTCGTTCAGGCTATCATCAACTTCGTGTTCTCGAAGAGGACATCCCTAAAACCACGTTTGCACTCGATATGGTCACTACGAGTTCGTGGTCATGCCTTTTGGTTTGACCAATCCACCTGCGGTCTTCATGGACTTAATGAACCGTGTGTGTAAACCCTACCTGGACCGTTTTGTGATTGTGTTCATCGACGACATCCTCATCTATTCGAAAACCCAAGCTGAACACGAACGTCATCTGCATTGGATCCTTGAACTCCTATGTGGCGAACGTCTATACGCAAAGTTCTCCAAGTGCGAGTTTTGTATCAAAGAAGTTTAATTCCTTGGACACGTCGTGAGTAAAAAAGGTATTCATGTTGATCCCTCGAAGATTGAAGCTGTAAAGAATTGGATCGCACCTAAATCTCCGTCCGAAATTCGTTCTTTTCTAGGATTGGTGGGTTACTACCATTGGTTCATATCAATTTTTCAAAAATCGCCGTTCCCCTCGCCTTGTTGACTCAAAAAGATAAACCTTTTGTTTGGGGTCCCGAACAAGAGGAGTCTTTTCAAACGCTTAAGGACTTGCTCAAATCTCAAGAAGTTCTTAGCTGACGAAGGACTTCAAGTCCCGATCGACAATTTGCAAATCAACGACACTCTACATTTTATGGAAAAACCGGTCGAAATCATGGACTGAGGAACCAAACTACTAAGGCACAATAGAATTCCCATAGTCAAGGTTCGATGGGAAGGAAAACGCGGTGCTGAATTCACTTGGGAACTCGAGAGTGAAATGAAGAGCAAGGAGCCACATCTCTTCGTTCAGTCTTCCTCTTAAATTTCGAGGATGAAATTTCCTAAAGTAGGGGAGACTGTAATGCTTCGCATATTGTACCTTCCTTATTTAGAAAGTATCATTGTAAATTCTATTTTTGGAAACTTGTACTCGTGATGTATTCTATTTCGTTTCACTTTGTAATCCGAGACTATTGATCATAATGAGAACGCAAGCATTTTATTTATACTCATGTTATTCATGTTATAGTTGTTTGCATATTTATACTCACAATCAACATTTTAAACACCATTATAGACATTTCACACTGTTACAATACACATATGTACTCGTTACACGTAAAACCAGCTAAATCGCAAAACATAATCAAACTTGAACCTCGGGAGGAAGAGAAAGACACCTCTCGCGCGAAAAGGGCCTGTCATCCGTAATCTCCTCTCGTCCCAACACTACCCCACTCATTTATATTGCTCAGTTTCACAAATACTCTCAAACGCTCTAAGCTCTCTCTCTCTCTCTCTCTCTCTCTCTCTCTCTCTCTCTCTCTCTCTCTCTCTCTCTCTCTCTCGATCAGAAGCCTTGGTATCGAATTTCTTTCATCTTCCATTGTTTTCTTACATTTCTTGCATTTTAATCTTGTTTCTTAAACTTTTCTTACAAACTTTCTTGATTAAACACATTTCATGGATGGTTTCCACGAGTTTGCTTGGGCAAACTGATGTTGGAGCATCACTATATGAGATTCCAATCAAGATTCATAAACTTTAACATTCTTACAACTCGTTCATATATTTTGTTCTAATTTTTTGTACGATCTTGATGGAATCTGGAACCCATCAAGCCCTCAACTCATTTCATAGTTAAGGGTTTGCATTAGGGTTAATTTCCATGAAAAAATGATCTGTTTGGATGGATCTAACAAACATTTTTCGACAAAATGGTCACCAGTCGCTCGAGAAAAGACCCCTTTCGCGCGACAGGGTGCCCCTTTTCGCACGAAAGGGACTGTTTGCATATGTTTTGTTTTGAACTTCATTTCTGTTTTATATATCAGTTTGTCAGTGATGAACCCCAAACAGTTTGCTAGTCACAAAGTGAGTTAACCCCGTCCAGCCTACGACACTTAGTTCACTCTTTCCATGTCATGTTGGCACACCTGTGTTGTCCTTGCTTGGCTGTTTGGTCATTTTTACTTTCTGTTTTCGAGTTTCATAACAACTACTCTCTGTTTATGTTTAAATCAGTTACGATCAAGTTTTACGCGTTTAAAACAGACGAGTCGCACGAAAGGGAAATCCCTTTCGCACGAAAGGCCCTTCCGTCTGAAAGGTTCTGTTACTTGTTTTTTCGACGTGCTTTTCTCATATTTTACAACCTGATCTGGCCCTTTTCACATCAGAATACTTACACCTTCATTTACCCATTTTAGGGTGACGTCGGTGTTCCAACCTTCAATTATCCGATCTCGGTTTTCATGGAACTCTACGCAAAACTGTGAGCATACTCGATCCCTTTTTCATTTTTAAACACTTTGGGTGCAACATGTACATATATACAAAAACACACAATCACACTTAAACATGTTTAGCAATCATACTCTATCCACCATTAAACATGAAACTTGTTATACTTGTTAAAACTCATATACTATGTTTACATTGTGTTTATATGCTCATTAAATTTGCAAGCCTACCTTTACAATTATAGCGCTATAGGATTAACGCCCTGCCCGTATTCTTGTGGTATTGTTAAGTAAACACTATTACACCCTCTTTGTTTTGACGATGTTAGGTTATCACGATTGCGTTAAACTCGTATTTGACATATAGTTTACACTAGTACAGCATGTCAGTAACTCTTATATATTTATCATGTTGGATATGAAGATAGTTAAAACATTTTCATATTATGCTATGTATTCAAACTTGTATACTTGCCAACATATTTGTTGATCATTATTATAATACATGTTGTAGGTTGATAGACGATGGGATGAAGAAACGCAATTAGGGTGGACTTAGATACACGCCTAATGATAAACAATTATTTATGTTTCATGTATTTTGTTTGCAATAATTTGATCTTAATTGTCTTATTTGAACAATGTATTCAATTTAGTATCTATGAAATTTTCATTAATTAATTATTGTCACAACTTAGTGTTATTGTGACAACTGGCACCAAACCGGTAATTTCCGTACCCTTTAATTATTATTTGATGACAGAAATTATGTGCTTAAATGTCAACATTGTCTGATTACATACTATACTTGTGAATTCATGCACGTTGTATACTACAAGAATTACTTTATGCATTAATGAACAAGCGTTGCGTCAGAAATACTAGTAAACTCACCGGTAAGACACAATGCGTCAACAGAACTGCAGAAAACAGTCAGACATTAGAATTACGGCCTAGGTGCAGGTCCAACAAGAAGAATACATTAAAACCCAAGAGTACATACAAGGGTTTATATATATACATTACGGAAGCTAAAATACGCTCTAAAAAGCACCCGAAAAGCACTTTAAGTGCAGAATTTCACCAAATTAAGCTATAATCAGCTCTCTGACACTTAAATATCATGCAGAATTTACGTTTTATTATCCAGAATACTTCCCCAAGTGTCGGGAATTAAAAGGGTTACAAAAGGGTACTTAAAAGACGCTAAAAGGTGCAATTTAGCACTTTAACGAACCGGTATCTAACCGAACAACCGGACATTACCCGGAACACAAAAATATTGTTAAATACATTATTTTTATTTTTCAAAGCTAGTTATGGTACCCGAACACCCTAACACACTATATATTACTTAACACACTTAAAACACTAACTAAACACTTATGATCTAACCATAACCCTTAACTATCCATTGCATCACCACTAAACACCCCCTCCCCCCTAACCGGTTGTGAAGTGGGACCCCACTCTTTGATTTTCTTGATTAACTTAATGGGTATGTAGAGTACTTAGGAGACATATGGACCAAGGGTTCAAGATTGTTGGAAATTTTCTTTATAAACCACTAGACCCTCACACCATACCCATCAACTTCAACATTCAACAAAACACCCTCTCCTTCCCTCTCTTGGCTACGGCTCCAACCCCACACACACACACACATCCATTTCAAGCTCCAAATCAACCATTCTAAGGCGACTCCATGGTGTAAGAAGGCATATAAGGAAGCTAGGAGCTTGTAGAAGTTGAAAGACCTCCTTCATTTGCTTTTATCCACTTCATTTGTCCTCTTGATCATCCGTAGCCTTGTGCTAGTGGTAAGAACTCTGATCTTGCTATTTTACTTCCATTCTAAGTGGTTAAAGGAAGAATCATAATATTAATCACGAAGAACACTAAGAATCACAAGAAAAGAACTTGAACATAAGCTTTAAATATGAAGAAATCTTGATGTACATGAGTTGTTATGATTGTTGGTTATTGTTTGTTGGTAAAAATGATTTAGATCATCATACAATCTTGCTAGATCATGATTAAAAACATAATCTAGCAAGATAAGGGGGTGAACATGTTAAAGGTTATGAATCATCCACAAAAAGATCATGAACTTGAAAGAACACTATGTTTTCCTAAAAATAAAGATCAAAGTAAGATAATAAACATGTAGATCTAAATACTCATGAGTGGTTTTTCAAAAGAACCAAGTTAAAAATACAAGTTTTACTTAATCTTGGTTCTTAAACAAATAAACCTTATTTTTGGTGGTTAATAAAGTAAAGATACACATGTGTAACAAGAAAAATACAAAAAGAAGTATTTTTAGAAAACATGAACATAAGTTGTAAAGAATCATACTCTTTAAAAATGAAGTTTTTAAAGAAGCAATCACACTTTAAAGGGTAACAAGACTTACTAAATACCCTAGTAAGTTACTACACATTTTTATAAATTTTCAAGTTCATGAAATAAAGAAATTAGTGTATGTTGTTGATGATTGTTGTTGAAGTTGATTGATGATGATTTTAAAAGAAAATAAACACATGTTTTTTAAAACATGGGAAACCTCCATTTTTAGGGGAAACTCTGTCAAAATTTTTATAAATTTTGACACTTAGACAAATATATAAGTTTTGAGAAACTTATTCCCTAAAAATGTATACCAAGGTAATTACCAAGGTTTCCCTAATTTTTGAGTTAAGAAACGATGATTTCGTCAAGGTTAAAAATTTGACATTAAGTATGTATATTTTTGAGAAAAATATATATATTATTTGATCACCAAACTTTGTGCTAAGTGTATGTAGTATGTATTATACGTGCTAGTGTATTAGGACTTGAAAATACACTAAATACTGTTGAGAAGTAAAAACACAAAAATACACATACAACATACAAGATACATAATTCGGGTGCAAAATACAAGATACTTATATTAATTTTTGAGAAAATAATATAAGTAAGATACATAGTTAAAAATATAAAATATTTTTAACACAACAATATATATACAAAAGATAGTGACTTGTGCTTGTACGATACAAGTCTAGTGACTAATGATAATAAAACACGTTTAGGTCACGACGCATTATAAGCAAATCCGGTGAAGTTTACGACACAAGAAACGCAAAGTTGTGAGTTCATGCTCACCCTTTTCTTTTAACTGTTTTCAGTTTTATAACTTCGGGGGTGAAATACATGTTACAAATATGACAATATTTATAAATGGTATGATACAAAAACAAGAGGCACTCTTGGTGATAACTAGTACCAAGAATGATGCGTTTTGAGAAATGATACGAGAAATCGTGTCACGAATAGGGTACCATAAGCACAATTAATCGTGTACAAACTTAGACCGCAGAACAAAAGGTTAGATCTAATGGGTTTCAGGGCAGCCCCACTCTTGGTGACAACTAGTACCGAGTAGTGTTTTTGTGTCTCCGTCGTGAATCGACAACTAGAAAAATGCCTATGGTTTGGTGACTTCCTATGTCGTGTCACATGTTAATGGCCTTGCAACCCATTAACAACTTAATACATACATGAATACTTGATTTACACAAAATACATACCATGTTTTCATACAAGTATACAAACGTTCAATACAAGAACTACATGAATTCACACCAACATTATGTTAACGTTTTTCCAAAACTCACATGTATTTCAGGTAACTAAAGGTGGATGTGCGCGCGGTCTACTCATGCTTGTGGATGTCGTCTATGTTTATGTTTAAATAAAGTTGTAAACTTTTAAGACTATGTTTCATGCTATCTCGCGATGTAAACGCTAAACTTATGTTTTCAAATTATGAAATGTTTGGTATTTGAAGTTACTTTTATGAGCATGTAGTATGTTTACCTTTCTTATGCAATGAGAACCTTTCATGATCACACCTCGTGCTTCCGCCGCAGAAAGGGGTGTGACAGATTGGTATCGGAGCTGCGATTGTAGTGGACCAGGATTCCTTCTCGAGTCTAGTCTACAATCTCTAGGATCCTATCACGAAAGTAATTTTTCAAAAAGTTTTCATTGCATAAAACTTCCCGCGACATCCACTTCCTGAAACGGTTTACAAAGAGTCAAGAAAAGACACTATGAGACTTAGGGTGCATAGGAGTAGCACTTGTCTTTAACTGAGAAATTACTTGCAATTATGTGAGATAATTAGCATATACATATACTAGAAGTAGAATATCACTAGTATACATGACTTTACCTGGAAACAATGGCCTAACTGAAGGAAGAGATACGAGGACGAAACGAACTGTGCGGACTGTGCAAGGAGTTACGTAATTATGGATGCATAAGTAATTATGGAACTCAGTGCACAGAAACCACAGCAAGTCTTGTCATGTATAGATTCCCTCAGTGCAAGAAAAGGGTCAAACGTGAACACCCCTTCCCTAGCCAAGTAAATACTCTGCTAGAGTAATAATTGTTTGATGTCACTTATGTGGTATATGCCTGTGAATATATATACTACTACTGTCTAGTACGACGATATCAAACAAATGTCTAACCCTGTTGGGTTATGTTCTATCAGAACATGCACCCAGGAAAGCTGTGAACGTTCGCGATCAACCTCCTCCTCCCCCACTGCCAAGAGCTGCTGAAGAGCTGAACGCTCTACTGGAAGAAAGGATCTCCGCTGCTATCGCCCAATACGAGGCGAACCGTACTCAAGACAGTGGAGGACCAAGCAATGTTAGACGCAACAGGAATGGAGATTCGTCTGGAGGAAACGCAGCTCAAGGCTGCACTTTCAAGCAGTTCCTCGACTGCAAACCACTGAACTACGATGGCACTGGAGGAGCAGTTGCGTTTGTACGCTGGACGGAAAAGACTGAAGCCACTATCCGCATGAGCAAGTGTACCGCGGATCAGCAAGTCACTTTTGCAACTGGGTTGTTTGTCGATGAAGCTCTGACTTGGTGGAAGTTGCAAGTTCAAACTCTGGGTGATGATGCCGCTTATGGCTTAACATGGGATGAGCTAAAGGAATGTATGAGGGAAAAGTATTGCTCACGTGCTGAACTCCAAAAGTTGGAGACTGAGTTCTGGCATCTGACCATGGAGGGTGCTGATATCACTGGTTACACTCGAAGGTTCCACGGTTTGTCTAGGGTGATCCCCTATATGGTAACACCTGAGTTCAAGCGCGTTGAACGCTACATTTGGGGACTAGCCTCAGAATTCCGCGGCATGGTAACTTCGGCCAAACCTCAAACAATCACTGAGGCTGTAACTCTGGCTGTCAACCTTACTGAAGATTGTGTTCGTATGAAGAAGCTATCTCTGAACCCAACAGAAAAGTCTGAAACGCATGCTGAGTCGTCTGGGGACAAGAAAAGTAAACATGCAAACCTGAATTAAGCAACTCGTAACAACAAGGGTTCCAACAAGAAGCGTGACCCCAACCCGCCTCAGGAGGCGAAATCTCATGCAGCCATGAATGACGCTCCAGCTAAGGGATACCTGGGCACTTTGCCCAAATGCAATCGGTGCAAGCGTCATCACGAGGGAGTTTGTCGCATTTCAAAGTGTGACAAGTGTGGAAAGTTGGGTCACCGCACTGAAGACTACTGGGGTAAGGGAAACAGGAACGGGAGTGGAAACCGCAACGGTGCTGGAAACAATGGGGGAAATGGAAATGGCAATGGTAACCGAGTTGGAAATGAAGCTGGGCGAAACCAAGGATGCCTCAGTTGTGGAAGCAAGGAACATTTCATGAAAGACTGCCCAAAGAGAAACAATGCTCAGGCTCGAGCATTTGTGATTGGAGCAAGGGACGCACGCGAGGACCCTAACGTGGTCACCGGTACGTTTCTCATTAACAATCACTTTGCATCCATATTATTTGACACTGGTGCCGATTATAGTTTCATGTCTGTGGAATTTAAACGTATGCTTCGGATAGAATCTAGTAGATTAGATATTCCTTATTCTATAGAACTAGCCAATGGTAAACTCGTTGAGTCGGGCGAAGTTGTTAGAGGCTGCACACTAGAACTTGGTGAACGAAGATTTAGCATCGACCTCTTACCTATTCAATTGGGTAGCTTCGATGTAGTAGTCGAAATGGACTGGTTGTCCAAGAACAAAGCTGAAGTTATTTGTCATGAGAAGACCATTCGCATCCCATTGGCGAATGATGAAACTCTCATCGTACATGGAGAAAAACGAGACGCGCCTCTACGAATCATCAGTTGCATGAAGGCATAGAAGTGCCTAAGGAAAGGATGTGTTGCTTTCCTAGCTTACGTTGTTGATAAGAAGGCTGAGGAGCCAAAACTCAAACACATCCCTGTGGTGAAAGAATTCCCTGATGTTTTCCCAAAGATCTACCAGGACTACCTCCGCAACGACAAGTCGAATTCCGTATAGACTTGGTTCCAGGAGCCGCTCCTGTAGCCAAGGCACCCTATCGGCTTGCACCATCCGAAATGCAAGAATTATCTACACAACTCCAGGAGTTGTTGGATAAAGGATTCATAAGGCCAAGCTTCTCGCCCTGGGAGCTCCAGTATTATTCGTGAAGAAAAAGGATGGAACTCTGCGGATGTGTATCGATTACAGAGAACTGAACAAGCTCACTATCAAGAATCGGTACCCACTACCGAGGATTGATGACTTATTTGATCAATTGCAAGGATCAAGCTACTATTCCAAGATCGACCTTCAATCTGGATACCATCAGTTAAGGATACAAGAGGAAAGCGTACCAAAGACTGCATTCAGAACACGCTATGGGCATTACGAGTTTCTTGTGATGCCATTCGGACTGACGAACGCGCCAGCGGTATTTATGGATCTGATGAACCGCGTATGCAAACCATATCTCGATAAATTCATGATTGTATTTATCGATAGTATCCTGATCTACTCACGGACGAAAGAAGAGCAGGAGCAACACCTCAGAACCATACTGGAACTACTGAAGAAAGAGAAACTCTATGCAAAATTCTCAAAGTGCGAATTCTGGATTCGCGAAGTTCAATTTCTTGGTCACGTTGTGAATGAGAAGGGCATTCACGTAGACCCATCCAAGATTGAAGCCATAAAGAATTGGGAAGCCCCCAAAACCCCTACTGAAGCTCGTCAATTTTTGGGCTTAGCGGGCTATTATCGACGGTTTATTGAGAATTTCTCAAAAATAGCTCAACCGCTAACGACCCTTACACAGAAAGACAAGAAGTACAACTAGGGTGACAAGCAGGAAGAAGCCTTCCAACTACTTAAAAACAAGCTATGCGATGCACCAATACTATCCTTACCCGCAAGCACTGAAGACTTCGTGGTATACTGTGACGCTTCACGACAAGGTTTGGGTTGCGTGCTCATGCAACGCCAGAAAGTAATCGCTTACGCTTCAAGACAATTGAAAGTACATGAAAGGAACTACACCACGCACGACCTGGAACTGGGTGCGGTGGTATTCGCCTTAAAGATCTGGCAACACTATCTATATGGTACTCGATGTACAATCTTCACAGATCACAAAAGCCTGCAACACATACTTGATCAGAAGGAATTGAACATGCGCCAGCGACGATGGGTTGAGCTGCTAAATGATTACGACTGTGAGATTAAGTACCATCCTGGAAAGGCAAACGTTGTAGCAGACGCTTTAAATCAAAAAGAAAGGGTTAATACCCTAAGGGTTTGAGCATTAGAAATGACGATTCGAACGAACCTCACAGCACGCATCCGTGACGCACAACAAGAAGCCCTTAAGATGGAAAACCGTAAAGCTGAATACCTCCGGGGTGCGTTGAAATACATGGTGCCAAATGAAGAGGGGACCTTATACTTTAAGAAGCGTATTTGGGTTCCGCTCTATGGCGGTATTCGAGAAGTCATCCTTGATAAAGCGCATAAATCGAGATACTCGATCCATCCAGGATCGGACAAGATGTATCAACACTTGAAAGAATACTATTGGTGGCCGAGACTCAAAAGCGACGTTGTTGTTTATGTTGGAAAATGCCTAACCTGTAAGGTTAAGGCTGAATATCAGAAACCGTCCGGCCTACTACAACAACCAGAGATACCCATGTGGAAGTGGGAGCAAATCTCGATGGACTTCATAACAAAATTACCCAAGACCCCTAGAGGGCACAATATGATATGGGTGATAGTTGATCGATTGACGAAATCTGCGCATTTCCTACCGATTCGAGAAAAAGACAGCAATAGAAAGCTTGCTGAGATATATCTAAAAGAAATTGTGACATGTCATGGAGTGCCTATCTCAATTATTTCAGACAGAGATGGACGCTTTGTCTCAAGAATCTGGCGATCCTTTCAGGAAGCCTTTGGATCTCAGCTAGATCTAAGCACAACATTCCATCCACAAACAGACGGCCAGAGCGAACGAACTATACAAACACTAGAAGATATGCTTCGCGCATGTGTCATGGACCTAGGTCGCAGCTGGGATACTCATCTACCTTTAGTTGAGTTTTCCTACAATAACAGTTATCATACAAGCATCAAAGCCGCACCTTTCGAAGCTCTGTATGGCCGCAAGTGCCGATCGCCCTTATGTTGGGCAGACGCTGGAGACAAGCGAATGGTTGGTCCTGAACTTGTACAAGAGACGATCGACAAGATTACGCAGATCCGAGAACGCATTAAGGCGGCTCGAGATCGACAAAAGAGCTACGCTGATCGAAGACGAAAACTATTAGAGTTCGAGGTGGGAGACAAAGTTTTGTTGAAGGTCTCACCTTGGAAGGGTGTAGTAAGATTCGGAAAGCGTGGGAAGTTGAATCCCCGATACATCGGACCATTCAAGATTTTGGAAAGAATTGATACCGTGGCTTACAAGTTTGAATTACCGGAAGAACTTAATGGAGTACATGATACATTCCATGTATCCAACCTCAAGAAGAGTCCAACACAAGAAAATGTAATCATCCCTGCAGATGAAGTGCATATTGATGATGCCCTCCGATTTACAGAACAACCCATTGAGGTTACCGATTGGAAAGTCAATAAGACCAGGAGGAGCACTGTCAAACTTGTCAAAGTATGTTGGAACTCTAAGCACGGTCCCGAGTACACGTGGGAACGTGAAGACCAGTTTACAGAAAAGTATCCCCACCTGTTCAAGAAGACTCCTGCGAGAGCTAGTTCAGCCTGAATTTCGGGACGAAATTCATTTAACGGGGGGAGACTGTGACAACTGGCACCAAACCGGTAATTTTCGTACACTTTAATTATTATTTGATGACTGCAATTATGTGCTTAAATGTCAACATTGTCTGATTACATACTATACTTGTGAATTCATGCACGTTGTATACTACAAGAATTACTTTATACATTAATGAACAAGCGTTGTGTCAGAAATACTAGTAAACTCACCGGTAAGACACAATGCGTCAACAGAACTGCAGAAAGCAGTCAGACATTAGAATTACGGCCTAGGTGCAGGTCCAACAACAAGAATACATTAAAACCCAAGAGTACATACAAGGGTTTATATATATACATTACTGAAGCTAAAACACGAACACACTATATATTACTTAACACACTTAAAACACTAACTAAACACTTAAGATCTAACCATAACCCTTAACTATCCATTTCATCACAACTAAACACACCCCCCTAACCGGTTGTGAAGTGGGACCCCACTCTTTGATTTTCTTGATTAACTTAATGGGTATGTAGATTACTTAGGAGACATATGGACCAAGGGTTCAAGACTTGTTGGAAATTTTCTTTATAAACCACTAGACCCTCACACCATACCCATCACCTTCAACATTCAACAAAACACCCTCTCCTTCCCTCTCTTGGCTACGGCTCCAACCCCACACACACACACACACACATCCATTTTGAGCTCCAAATCAACCATTCTATGGCGACTCCAAGGTGTAAGAAGGCATATAAGGAAGCTAGGAGCTTGTAGAAGTTGAAAGACCTCCTTCATTTGCTTTTATCCACTTCATTTGTCCTCTTGATCATCCGTAGCCTTGTGCTAGTGGTAAGAACTTTGATCTTGCTATTTTACTTCCATTCTAAGTGGTTAAAAGAAGAATCATAATATTAATCATGAAGAACACTAAGAATCACAAGAAAAGAACTTGAACATAAGCTTTAAATATGAAGAAATCTAGATGTACATGAGTTGTTTTGGTTGTTGGTTATTGTTTGTTGGTAAAAATGATTTAGATCATCATACAATCTTGCTAGATCATGATTAAAAACATAATCTAGCAAGATAAGGGGATGAACATGTTAAAGGTTATGAATCATCCACAAAAAGATCATGAACTTGAAAGAACACTATGTTTTCCTAAAAATAAAGATCAAAGTAAGATAATAAACATGTGGATCTAAATACCCATGAGTGGTTTTTCAAAAGAACCATGTTAAAAATACAAGTTTTACTTAATCTTGGTTCTTAAACAAATAAACCTTATTTTTGGTGGTTAATAAAGTAAAGATACACATGTGTAACAAGAAAAATACAAGAAGAAGTATTTTTAGAAAACATGAACATAAGTTGTAAAGAATCATATTCTTTAAAAATGAAGTTTTTAAAGAAGCAATCACACTTTAAAGGGTAACAAGACTTACTAAATACCCTAGTAAGTTACTACACATTTTTATAAATTTTCAAGTTCATGAAATAAAGAAATTAGTGTATGTTGTTGATGATTGTTGTTGAAGTTGATTGATGATGATTTTAAAAGAAAATAAACACATGTTTTGAAAACATGGGAAACCTCCATTTTTAGGTGAAACTCTGTCAAAATTTTTATAAATTTTGACACTTAGACAAATATATAAGTTTTGAGAAACTTATTCCCTAAAAATGTATACCAAGGTAATTACCAAAGTTTCCCTAATTTTTGAGTTAAGAAACGATGATTTCGTCAAGGTTAAAAATTTAGCATTAAGTATGTATATTTTTGGGAAAAATATATATATTATTTGATCACCAAACTTTGTGCTAAGTGTATGTAGTATGTATTATACGTGCTAGTGTATTAGGACTTGAAAATACACTAAATACTCTTGAGAAGTAAAAACACAAAAATGCACATACAACATACAAGATACATAATTCGGGTGCAAAATACAAGATATTTATATTAATTTTTGAGAAAATAATATAAGTAAGATACATAGTTAAAAATATAAAATATTTTTAACACAACAATACTGTAAATCCAGTATAGATCTTTCAATGATATCAATAATAACTTGTGTAAGTGCGGAAACCAAACACAAGCGGATTCAAGAAAACTAGAAAGTAATAGAAGCAAATATAATCAAACAAAACACTAATCTTGCATTCACCTTGATACGATGACAGATACAAGAGAAGCACCAAGATCTCGAGTGGCCTCTAACATTCAACCATCCGATTAACCCCTTAAACATAATGAGGGTTTGCTTAAATACTAACTAAGATGGATCGAGACCATCTTTAAGCCCACTCGAGATCATTTAAGGCCCATTACATACACATGACCCAAAATAACTAGTTAAACATTAAAAGACCAACATAAAACTTTTGTATTTCTCTATGTATAAACCTCAAGGTTCCAACAATCTCCCCCTAGGTTTATGCATAGAGATTCTTCAGACTTCAACTATCACGATCACCACCCAAACGATCTTTGAGTCCACCAAAACCTTTTGTGCGAATATGAATAGCTGAAGCAACAGCAGAAGTCCATCCTTTTGCAATTTCATCATATTTTTCAGTAGCTCTAATTTGATTGCGAGCTAACACTTCCAGATCTTCATATGCAAGATTCAGCAAATCAACTTGATCCACCAAGCGAAAGTTCACATCATCATCATAAACAATCACTGCCTGCCCTAGACGCTCATCATAAGCCCAAAAATGCAAAGACTTCAAAGCACCTTTTGGAATCTTTCTCACTAAAGGAATCATCTTTTCCTTGTCAGTTGCTGGCCAGTGCACGATCTTCATTCGCTTGTTTGTGTATGGATCTCGAATGCCTTTAGCTGGTTTAACGATAGACTCTTCAGTGTGCATCGAGGGAAAGTTACGAAGAACTTCCCTTTGCAATCTCTCAAAAAACAAATATCCACGACCTCCAGGTTTATCATCCACATAAGGTGACTTGGACAAGTTTATCAAGTCAACCTTTGTGAAAGTTTGAAACTGAGCTGGATTTTTGTACCACTCGACAGGTCCAACTTTTCTCTTTATCCACCATCTTCGGCGATCATGATCAAATCCCCAGCTAACCACACCAGATCGATTTCCAACTTTATCGTAGAGAGTTTCACCAACATCCATTAAATGATGAGTTGCTTGAGCATCATCATCATCTGGATTAAGATTCTTATTCTTCAAAATTACAAACTCCCTTTTCTTTTTGATTCTTTCAGCCTTTTCTTTTTCTGCAACTGGATCAGTCACCCTTTTGAAGTATTGTTCCATAGCAGCACTTCTCTCAGCATCATCTCTATCAAAGGCTTTTCTTCTGTTTTCTACGTCAGTTGGATCAAAAAACTCATGTCCAAACTTCTTCTCCAGTTTTCCACGTAAATCATAAACCATACTAAACAGCAAACTAACGTCTCCTTGAAGCTGTTCAATTTGTTGATTCTTTTGCACTATAGTATCTTCAAGTTGGATAATCTTGGCTTCTTTATGAATTGAATCTTGCTCAACCACAATTAGACGTTTCTTCATTTCTCTCATACTAATGAACTCATCATCATCGCTTGAATCATCATCAAATGGCATCCTTAACGGCTCTTCAGGTCTCTTACCGCTTGAACTGCTAGGCACGTCATGAAAAACTCCAGAAGGACCTGCAGATTCAGATATACCAAGTGGCATAGTACCAATGACAGAATCAGAAACAACATTCGTAGCTTGAACATCAGCAGTGGTGGTATCAAAATCATCTCTTTGAGTGTCAGCATTAAACTCAAAGATATCTTCAGTAGTGGTGGTGGTATCAGTGACACTTTTCTCAAAATCGAAGTCATATAAACCATCATCATCTTCAGCAGCACTCACAGGTTGATCTTTGTTTTGTTCAACATACATTTCGAGTCGAGGATCCCTCCTTTTCCGCTTTAAGGGCAATGAATCAGGATCCTTTGGGCTTTCACTAGGCTCTTCAATGAGTACTGTAAGATTGGAAGGAGGATTTCCCATCTTATCAGTCACAGACTTTAGCAACAAAGCCAAATTCTAAGCAGTAATCACAGACGGAACAGTAGAAACAGCAATATTAGCTTCGGTTTCAGGAGGAAGCTCTTCATCTTCTCCTGAATCACACATAATCTCTATGCCCTCATCGTTAGAGTTGATTGTTAAAATCTCTGTCTCAGGCTCATTTTCAAAAGTACACTGAACATCATGCTCTTGAGCAACCATTGCGTTTACAGGAGCATTGATTTGTGCAGCATTTACAGGAACAGGTTGTACTATCACTGGATCAACAGCCACATCTTCAGTCTCAGCAAACTGACCAAACTTCTCCAGAGGAATTAAACCTTCAAATTTCTTTTCAGTACCCTTCTTAGGAGTGAGAGCACCGAAACAAGCAGGACCCATGGGCTTCAATTCCAAAGTATCTCCAGATCTCACTAAATCAGGATAACGAGCGTCAAAAATCATCTGTAAAAATCTTGGATACATAAGAAACTTATCCTTTCGAACTCCTGTCACATTTCTCTTCATGCCTTCGAATATATTCTTTGATTAATTAAAAGGCTCATTGGTTATCAAACACGTAAGAGCAGCAGACTGTGTAATGTTCAATTGATCAGTGCCTCCTCGATTTTCTGTCATGCAAAGAATAAACGTGTGCACTAACAAACGCCAATAAGGATGCACAAATTTCTTTCCAACGATGGGTACTTTCCTTCATAACTTAGTCTTGGTAAAATTGCTTCTACAGATCCTGCAGGAAGCTCAATAGGATCAGTTTCCTAATCATTGAACTGAAGCACCTCTCGTATCACCTGCTCAGTCACAATAATAGTCATCTTTTGAATTTCGGAAATTAAAGCTCCTTTGCCTTTAGCTTCTAGTGCATCAAAACTTGCAGTCTTCCAGAAATCTCGAACAAGACTTTCGTAGACAACAGGGTTTTCCTGAAGTGCATAAGCTATCCGGCAACTGTTCAGACCCTTGATCAAAGACGTAAACATCCTCTTGTGCTTCTCTGGGGGTGGAGCTAGATAGCTTGCTTGATTGTGCGTTGAAATAAATTTTAAATCCATACCCTACACAAAATGGAAACATTAAGCATAGAAACATGAAAATAAATTTTAGTCAACTCAGTTCAAGAATAAACAGGTCACTTTGAATCAGTAGTCAAACATAGGTTGTTTGAAACACACATGAATCGAATCGAGACTATGAGGTTTCGAGTCGAGACCTCAGTCGAGACTGAGTAAACTGAAACCAAGACCTCAGTCGAGACTGTCAAATTTGAGTCGAGACCCCAGTCGAAACAAACGAGGTTGCGACTCGCAATTGACGTCTCGAGTCTTCACATGTGTTCAGTCGAAACCCCAATCGAGACCCCATAAACAACTTTCATCCAATTAATTTTGGATCAAAAACCAAAAACACTTTCATAATCCTTTGAAGACCAAAATATGTTCAATTTTAGGGTTCATGAGCATCTTCAAATGTTCATATGATGTTCAAACAAGCTTCTTCAAATCTTTAAAATAACCTGCAAAACTTCAATTTGATCATCAGTAATCCATCAAACTACCTTCAACAGATTCAACTATCAAGTCGAGACTGGAGTAATCGTCGGAATGCGGAGAAAATCGCGGAGAATAAGAGAGAGTTTTTGAGTGTAACAAAGATTGATTGCGAGTGCACAATGAGGTCTCGAGTCGAGATCCCCTTAAATATCTCAAATGTGTGGGCTGGGCCTTTAACAGATTGGGCCCAGACCACAGTTCTCGATTTGAGACCACAATTCAATTTAAATATTGGATTTAAATAAACATATTTCCAATTATTGAACAATCCAATTAAAGATTTAACCATTTCTAAAACAACCTTTCAACCTCCTGAGCACGTTTTATGAAACAAACAAAAAACCTATAAACATAAAAATAAATAATATCGAAATATTATTTGCAAAAATAAAATAAGGAAATATCATGATTGCGCAGGGATCAAATCACAGGGTGTTGGGCTTGACTTCACTTATCAACACTGATTTACTACCGAATGATCTAGATGATTGTCAGTATATTTGTCCACCTAAACTCATCTCCCTAGACCTTTTCCACATAACTGCCTGTACCAAATTTATCATGTTTTGATTTCTTAACAATGAACACCCAAATGAATACTTAATCAAATCCCGGAAATATAGACAGCACACTCTATCATGCAAGTATCCTCCCTACCACATATTTCACAAGTCCAATCCAGATTTCTGAAATCTTAACTGGGAATAGGTTGAGAAGAGAACAGAATAGATCTTTTGCAGAGATGGTATAATATACAAATCAAATGAGTTTTTCTCAGTTTGATATAGGTTTCTTGGGTTTCTTTTGGGCACTTGAGGGCCTCTTTCGGGTGTTTAGATCTACAGCGCGACAACGTACAGCTAGGTCAGCATGTATCTGGATGCAGCAGAAGCTGTCGTTGCCTAGCACCTCCAGGTCAGCATGTATCTGGATGCAGCAGATGAGGTACACGACTTTTTAGAGAAGATTTCAGAATCGGATCAAAATTGTGTATATCGGGACAACATACAAGCATTCAAATAGAAATGAGCTAATTCCAAGTGACTTTTTTTCCTGGGGTCACGTACTATTTTAGTTCTGAACAGAAACAGCTACTGTTTCCAGTCTTAAGGATAGAGCCTACCAACACATCATACTAGAGTCAAACCATTTCGATACTGGTCTTACATGAGTCAGCCCTCGACCATGATGTGAAAATTCATTTCATTTCCCAAGTCATGTAATGCTTCTTTTTGTATTTTTCAAAATTTTTAATGTTTTTGTATTTTTCAAAATTTTTAATGTTTTTGTATTTTTCAAAATTTTCTCCCCCTAAATTTGAGCATAAATAAAAACTACCTAAGAATAGAAAACTCTATGAACAAATTTACCTAAGAACTGAAACAAAAACATGCTTAGTCAGTAAAGCGGAACATTTTCAGAAAATCCACAAGCACTTGAAATTTGGAACTACTGACAGGTTTTGTAAACAAATCAGCAGCATTTGCATCTGTTTCGATTTGCTCCAGTTTAATAAGACCTCTGTCAAAGCAGTCTCGTATAAAATGAACTTTAATATCAATGTGCTTGGTTTTTGAGTGGAAGACAGGATTTTTCACAATTTGTATGGCAGCATCATTGTCACAGTATATGGTAGTTTTAAAATAAGTCAAACCGTAGTCCTGCAATTGATGCTGCATCCACACCACTTGTGAGCAAGATGCTGAGGCTGCAACATATTCTGCTTCAGCTGTGGAAATAGCTACCGTTTGTTGCTTCTTGCATTGCCAAGAGATGAGTCGGTCACCCAAAAATTGGCATCCAGCAGAGGTGGATTTCCTGTCCTTATCAGTGCCTCCAAAATTACTGTCAGAAAACGCAAACAGGTCAAAATTCGAATCCCTCGGATACCACAGACCAAACCGAGGTCGGCCTTTAAGGTACCGAAAGATTCGTTTAACATCAGTAAGATGAGAAGTTTTAGGATTAGCCTGGTATCGCGCGCAATTGCTGACAGCAAACATGATGTCTGGACGACTTGCTGTCAGATACATCAACGAACCGATCATAGACCTATAAAGTCGTTGATCAACAGGGGATCCTTCTGCATCTTCTGTCAGCAATGGTCTTTCTGCCATTGGAGTTTCTGCCGGTTTAGCGTCTGTAAACTTAAATTTCTTTAGCACATCATCCACATATTTCCCTTGATGAATGAGAATGCCTTGAGAATTCTGTTTGACTTGTCAACCAAAAAACAGTGTCATTTCTCCAAGAGCACACATCTCGAATTTCTTTTTCATAACTCTCTCAAACTCCTTGCAAAGCTCCTCACTTGTAGATCCGAAAATTATATCATCGACATAAATTTGAACCAAGATCTGATCTTTGCCCACTTTCTTGATAAACAGAGCTGGTCTATCCTGCCACGTGTGTACCCATGAGCCAGAAGATGCTCAGTTAGAGTAGCATACCAAGCTCGTGGTGCTTGGTGCAATCCATACAATGCCTTGTCAAGTTTGTAGGCATATTCTGGATGATCTGGATGAACAAAACCCGGTGGCTGCTCAACAAAGATTTCTTCCTTCACATCTCCATATAGAAACGCTGTCTTGACATCCATCTGATACACAATGAACCCCATAAATGACGCGTAGGCTAAGAAGATCCAGATGGATTCAAGTCGGGCAACTAGAGCATATACTTCATAATAATCCAGACCCTCTATTTGTCGAAAACCCTGGACCACCAAACGTGCTTTATTTCGAACAATAACCCCTGAAAAGACTTGCTTGTTTCTGAACACCCATCTGGTTCCGAGTTTGCGCTTTCCCTTCGGCAACTCGACAAGTTTCCATACTCCAAGCTTCTCGAACTTGTTCAGCTCTTCATGCATAGCATCTACCCAGCCTGGTTCCTGCAAAGCTATATCAACAGTTTTAGGTTCTATTTGTGTGATGTAACAAGAGTATAAGCATGTATTGATGGTCCCTGATTGGCTCCTGGTTAAAACTCCTGCATCTACAGGACCAATCCCATTTTCTATAGGGTGATTTCGTTGGACACTTGTAGGAATTGCCATGTCAGGTACGGTCTCGTCTTTAGTAGAAGCATTTTGATTATCATCAATGGTGTCGCTAGTCTCCCCCTCATTAGGTGCTACAGTGTGGTGACCCAAAGGAGTTATAACTATGCAATCTTTAGGAATGGACTCAGGAAATAGTGCAGATCCTGAACCTGTAGCACCACTTAATGAATCACCTTCGGGGGATTGATGGGACGTTTGTTGAGGCGTAGGGTGCTGTGTGAAAACCATTCCCGGTGGATCAATGGTGTGATTTCTTGAACTCCCTTCAGCCTGTTCTTCTTCTTCAGTATCACCAAAAGACAACGGTTGTTTGGGAGTATACACACCTTCATATGTAGGGACACTTGACAAAATGTTAAACGATTTAAATAATTCAGCATAATCATATAACCAATCTGGTCCAACTCTAGCGTCCGTAGCATTTTCTTCGAGCCATTCAATGTTGCACGACTCGACGACCTTTTTAGTAACTTTGTTGTATACTCTATAGGCTGAACCTTTAGCGTATCCAACAAAGAAACACTCGTCCCCTTTGACTTCAAACTTTCCATTAGCGTCCATAAGCAGTAACACACATGGACAACCAAAGATGCGAAAGTGTGAAACCGAAGGTTTACGTCCTTCCAGAATCTCATAAGGAGTTTTCATATGTTGTTTGTTTACTAAAGCATGATTCTGGACGTAACAAGCCGTGCTAACTGCTTCAGCCCAGAAGAAACTAGGAAGCTTCGAATCGGCCAACATGGTACGCGCAGCCTCTACAAGAGTACGATTTCGTCTTTCAGCCACTCCATTCTGTTGTGGAGTTTGTGGAGCACTGTACTGTTGATCGATTCCCTTCTCAGCGCAGAATGTATCCATGGTGACATTCTTGAATTCCGTCCCATTGTCTTAACGAATAGCCTTCACTTTCGTACTGGCTTGATTTTCCACCAGAGTAATGAATTGTTTGATCAAGCCTGCAGCCTCATTCTTGTGACTTAGAAAGTACACCCAGGTGTAGCGTGAGTAATCATCGACTATCACGAGACAATAAGCCTTCTTGCCAATACTCAAAACATTTACTGGACCAAAGAGATCCATGTGAAGTAATTCAAGAACAACTTTGGTTGAGGGTGTAAACTTGGATTTATGAGGCTTTCGATGTGCTTTTCCTTTTGCACAAGCAACACACTTTTCTACCAATATAAAGTCTTTGATTGGTAGATCATGGACCAGTTGACCTTTGGCAAGTCGATTCAAATTCTTCATATTCACATGTCCAAAGCGACGGTGCCACAATAAACCATCATGTTCTGAAATCTTCGAAAACAAACAAGTAACTTCTTCACACGGCTTCTTGTTCATATCAATGACATAAGCATTTCCCCGTCTCTCGGCTGTCATCAAAAACCAGTCTTCAGGAATCACAATCCCTGGCTTCAATACGTAGCAGCCTTTCTTTGTAAAATGAACTGAGTTTCCTCGATCACAAATTTGTGAAATGCTCAACAGATTGTGTTTCAGTTCTGGGACATAATTCACATTTTCAAAGCTTAAAACGCCGTTTTTCACTGTTCCTTTCAACGTGTTTCTTCCTGATTCTCCTCCCGCAAAAGAGACATATCCACCGTCAAATTCTTTTACATTGACCAGTTGAGACAAGTCTCCTGTCATATGCCTGGAACAGCCACTATCCATGTACCAGAGGCGCACGGTAGTCCTCCACAGCTGTTCCTGCACGATTAGCGGGATCAGTTAGATTTAGGAACCCAGCCCATAGTGGATCTGGGTTTTCCTTGTGAATCAATGTAAGTCACTCTCTGCCACACTAAGTTGTCTTTATTTAAAAATTTTGAAGGACTTTTAATTGCAGAATTTTGATGAGATGTATGAGACGAGTTGGACTGCGTAGCCTTAGCTTTAGGTTTCCAATGTTTATTTGTGTCACACCCCCAAAATCCACCTGCGGATAACACCCGCTTCGAGGGCGTGACTGACCAAGATCCAGCCACCAATTATACCGAATAATTAAATTGTTAACAAAAGTAATACTTACTAACCATAAGATTAGCAAATATCAAGTTCAGAGTTTAAGGTTTCAAGTTCAAACAGTTAACAAATAGCGGAAGCATAAGTAAAGCAGTTTAAACAAAGTTCATATTTCAAAATAGGTAACACCCAACACAAGGGTGGACAGACACTACTCATTCCCAAGCAGCAAGCTCCTTCGTCACTGGTTACCTGCAAAGCATGCAGTAAGGGGTCAACAATAATGCTGAGCGAGTTCACTAGTCGTCCAGTTTTAATTACCAAAAACTTGTTTCACCAGTTAATTTATCCGTTTATACATGCCATGGGGAGCTACCCCAAAAGTTAGCGACTAAACTGTTTTTCCAATACCGAACACTAGGTAACCGTTGCGTTTCCGCAGGATGCCCCGATGTCAATGTTCTATCATCATTGACGGATGCCTGAGTACATTAGTTCACGACCGATCCCAAACCAGGGCACGGTGTGAGGCTGGTAAACACCTAAATAGCGCTATCAACTAATAACCCGTTCGCCTGGCTCCGGCGACTAATCGGTATTATGTAGTAGGGACTTGAGTGATAGAGTTTCGTTTAGTGCCGTTAGTTGCAATCCGTATAAACAGTAATTAACTAAAAGGTTTCCCAATACCAGGGAAGGAAAAGTAAGTTTGTTCTCAATAACTAGGGAAGGTATGTAAACGGTATCCCCTTTTACAAGGGGATAGGGTTGTTTTAGTCTCGTGTCCCAAACCACCGGGACGCATGCTTTTAAGTTGTGAACTCACCTTGGGTTGCTCGGTAGGTTAGGTTACTTGTCAATCACGTCGGTCACCACGTCCTAACATGGTTACCGGTATAGGTCAGGTTCGGTGTACAAGCATTCACATAAAAATCTATACACATAACTGGCACGTAGCATACATACAAGTAAACAGTCGTGGGGTTATTGGGCCGGCCTAAACATTTAAGCAGTCAACAGCAACACATAATCCAGTCAACAGATAGCCCAAGTTAAACACATTATGGCCCAATAACTAAAGTGGACAGCCCAGTCGCAACCAGGAGGTCTCGAGTCGCAACCAGGAGGTTTCGGCTTGTCACGCTGTGGTTGCGAGTCGCAACCGTGGTCTCGAGTCATCACGTTGTGGTTGCGAGTCGCAACCGTTGTAGTCTCGAGTCGAAATCGTGTGGTTTCGAGTTGTCACGCTTTGGTTGCGAGTCGCAACGGCGTGGTCTCGAGTCGTAATGCCGTGGTTGCGAGTCGGAATGCTGTCACTTTCATGCACACGTGATGATGCAGAACCATCAGTCCGATTTGTACCAAGAATTCAGACCCAGATTAGGAAACAACCAATAAGGTTTCTACAAACACTTTGCCTAATCTGATTATTAGTAAACTTAGATCAAACTTTGCCATTATTAAATCTTCAAACCACATTCAAGAAGTTCATCCTATATTCAAAGTTTTCTAGGGTTTTCATGTCAAATATAACCATATTTTATGAGCCAAAAATCATATGTTTTTAACAAGATCATGATGCAAAAACAAGAAAACACATACCAAGTTGTTCATGAATTACACACCATCCTAGATTCATCATCTTTAAATAACATTTTTCATACAAGAACATGTTTGGTCATAAGAATCCATCATTCATCTCCAAATTATCTACTATTTAGTTTGAACATACAACTAGTCATTTTGAACATGTAACAAGTATTTTACACATAAAAGTTTACACATAGTCAAACTTCACAAATCATCCTAAAGATCATGCATAATATCACTAACCAAGCATTTCTAGTTCATAAACATTTCATAAATCTTTTATACATAAAGTTAACACTAACCGGTTGTGAAGAAGAAGAATGAGCCGAAAACAAAGAGAAAGGAATCGAGAAGATGGAGTGTCCGAGTGATGATCTTGACCGAGTTTCTTGTCCGAGATCCTAGCTTGAACCGAGATTTGGAAGAGATGGAATGTTGTTGGTTTGGGGTTTCTAGTTGAGAGAGAATAGGAGAAGTGTGGGTGTGTGTAAAATGAAGCAAGTGGGGAAAAGGTTGGGATTTATACAAGGGGGTCACGAGTTGGGCTTGGGGGTTTCGGCCCAACCGGTTTCGGCTCATGAGGCCCACTCGAGACCGAGTGGCCCACTCGCAACCGAGTGGTTGCGAGTCGTGGTCTCGGGTCGTGGTTTCGGCTCTCATATAAATATATATATATATAATACATACATACAACACATATCATGTACAAGTCACGTTTCCATTTAATAATATTTATATATATACACAAAATATTACAAAGTGTTCGTTCGGAAAAACCTAGAGTGTCACATTATCCCCAAGTTTTAAGAACTTTCGTCCCGAAAGTTAAGGCAGCCACTGCCAAGCTAGCGTGTTTTAACGGGGTGTCACAATTTGACCATTGAGAATTGTAGTTACCAAAAGCTTTACCAACGTAAGCGGCTATGTGGGCTTTCATGCCAGGCCACCAGTAAGTAGTCCTTATGTCGTGGTACATCTTATCTGAACCAGGATGTACTGAATAACGGGACTTATGGGCTTCGTCCATCACAAGCTCTCGTAGATCTCCGTAAAGGGGGACCCAAATGCGCCCTGCCACATAGTAGGCGCCGTCTTCTTTCTGTTCTAGCTGCTGCCTCGATCCTCGCAGGGACTCAGCCCTGATGTTTTCCGGTTTCAGAGCTTCAATCTGAGCATTTCGGATCTGGGTAGGAAGACTAGACTGGATAGTAAGTTGTAATGCTCGCACGCGCTTTGGTATAGTGTCTTTTCGGCTGAGGGCGTCTGCCACGACATTGGCCTTGCCCGGATGATACTTAATGGCGCATTCATAATCATTCAAGAGTTCGACCCATCGACGTTGTCGCATGTTTAATTCCTTTTGCTTGAAGATATGCTCGAGACTCCTGTGATCGGTGTAAATGGTGCACTTGGTACCGTACAGGTAATGCCTCCATATCTTAAGCGCAAAGATCACTGCTCCCAGCTCCAAATCGTGCGTTGTGTAGTTCCTTTCGTGTGTCTTAAGTTGTCGAGAGGCGTAAGCAATAACTTTCTCGCGTTGCATTAACACGCAACCGAGCCCATGAATAGATGCATCGCAATAAACTACGAAGTCGTCAGTGCCTTCAGGCAACGAGAGAATAGGAGCACTACAAAGGTTATCCTTTAGTTTCTGAAACGCGGTTTCCTGAGCTTCACCCCATTTATAAACCATACCCTTCTGAGTAAGAGCCGTGAGAGGCTGAGCGATCTTGGAGAATCCCATGATAAATCTTCGATAGTATCCCGCCAGTCCCAAGAATTGGCGGACTTCAGTCGGAGTCTTAGGGGTAGGCCAATTCTTTATAGAGTCGATCTTTGCAGGGTCGACGTGAATCCCATCCTTGTTAACCACGTGCCCAAGGAAATGGACTTCTCGAAGCCAGAAGTCGCATTTCGAGAACTTGGCATACAGTTGCTCATTGCGAAGGAGTTCGAGGATAAGGCGCAGGTGCTGTTCATGCTCTTCCTGACTTTTCGAGTAGATCAAGATGTCGTCTATAAACACGATCACAAATTTGTCGAGGTAGGGTTTGCATACTCGGTTCATAAGATCCATGAACACTGCAGGCGCGTTGGTCATTCCAAAGGGCATAACGAGGAATTCATAATGACCATAACGAGTTCTGAATGCCGTTTTGGAGATGTCTTCATTACGGACCCTTAACTGATGGTAGCCTGATCGCAGGTCAATCTTAGAGTAGTAGCTTGAACCTTGCAATTGATCGAATAGGTCATCGATTCGCGGGAGAGGGTAACGATTCTTGATGGTAACCTTGTTCAGCTCACGATAATCAATACACATTCGGAACGTGCCATCCTTCTTCTTAACAAAGAGTACCGGTGCTCCCCAGGGTGATGAACTAGGGCGGATAAACCCTTTATCCAAAAGTTCCTGTAGTTGAGTAGAGAGTTCCTTCAATTCTGCGGGGGCTAGTCGATAAGGCGCACGAGCTATAGGCGCTGCTCCGGGAGCTAGCTCGATTTGGAATTCGACCTGACGGTGGGGAGGGAGTCCAGGTAATTCCTCAGGAAATACCTCAGGGTAGTCACGCACAACTGGAAAATCTTCAATCCTCTTTTCCTTTTCCTGCGTGTTGGTGACAAGTGCTAGGATAGCGGTGTGCCCTTTTTGTAAACACTTCTGGGCTTTCAAGAACGAGATAACGCCGGAGATTTCTCCGCCTTTGCCACCTTGTACAATGAGGGGTTTGCCAGAACGGCGAGGAATACGAACTGCTTTCTCTTGACAGAGGATCTCAGCGTGATGCTTGGATAACCAATCCATACCAATAACGACGTCGAAGCTTCCAAGAGTAACAGGGAAAAGATCGATACTAAATGTCTGACCAGACAATTCTAATTTGCAGCCTTTGATAACATGTGAGGCCTCGATGTTTCTACCATTAGCTAACTCGACGATATGAGGAGAACTTAGTAACGAAAGCGGACGCTTAAGCTTCTTACTAATACGTAGGGATACATAACTAGCATCGGCACCGGAATCAAATAACACAGAAACATAACGATCATCAAGTAGGAACTTACCCGCCACGACATTGGGGTCATTCCTTGCTTCACCAGCTCCAATCACGAAAGCCCTTCCTCTAGCACCATTCCCAGCATTGTTGTTTTGATTGTTGTTTCCAGCTCCCTGGTTGTTGCGATTCTGATTCAATTCAGGGCAATCCTTCTTAAAGTGCCCCTCAGCTCCACACTTAAAACATGCTCGGTTGTTTCCCTGCTGCTGTTGCTGTTGGGGTTGTTGCTGATTCTGTCTTGCTGGGAACTGACTTCTACAATCCTTGGCTTCGTGCCCCATCTTGTGGCATCGCTGACACTGGCCCTTGTTACATGCCCCATTGTGGTGTCTGTTACACTTGTTGCACTTAGGGTAGCTTCCCCGGTAGCCACCCTGTTGCTGAGTGCCTTTGTTGTTTTCAGTTTTCCTTTGCTGTGCTGGGGCCTGAGTGGGGCTAGCATCCTTGCTTTGACTTCCTTCCCACTTACGCTTGTTGTCAGTAGAAGTTCCGACAGTAGCACTGATCCTTTTGGGCAACCTGCCCTCTTCTACGGCCTGATCAGTAAGTTTGTGAGCAAGTCGAACGATCGGCTGAATGGTAGTGTGGTTGGCTGAAGTTACATGGCTTCGAATTTCTGGAGCCAAACCCTTGATGTACAGTTCGATTCTTCGATACATAGGTCGAGACATGTTTGGGCAAAGAGCAACATAATCGTTGGACAGCTTGGTGTAAGTTTCAATTTCCGACCCAACCATCTTGAGCTCATAGTACTCATTCTCAAGCTTGTGGATGTCATCCCGGTGACAGTATTCCTCCTTAATCATATCCTTGAAATCCTCCCATGCCGTAGCATTTGCAGTTTCCAATCCAAACATCTGAATCTGCGCCTTCCACCAAGAAAGCGCGCTTCCTTCAAGCGTAGCAGTAGCAAATTTCACCCAATTTGCAGGGGGACACTCACAGACAGCAAAGACAGCTTCAATTTTCTCAATCCAATGCAGAAGACCTATGGCACCCTCAGTGCCGTTGAAAGGGAGAGGCTTGCAATCCATGAAAGTTTTGAAAGTACACACTGGTGGTTGCGCAGGTGCATGCTGACCTATAGAGTGAGAAGCGAAACGTATAGGTTTAGAGGCGAAAAGACGATGTGGCGGTAGGATCTAAACATCCTAAAACAACGAACTTACCTATAGGGTGAGCTGCGAAAGCTGCAGCCACTGTGTTGAGTAGGTTAGTGAACTGAGCCTGAGTCATGTTGATGTTTCCCCTTCCACGTCCACTCATTGTCTTCATAACCAGAAAACACAGTATGAATGTGATGCCGTAGTGTAACGAGAATGAGATAGAAGAGAGAGAAGTGTATCTATCTAATTAGGCACACTAGTACATACAGTAAAACAGGAAACATAAAGTAAGCAAACAAGTAAACTCTGGTCCGAGCTATGAGGTCAAAAGTGTTGAGCCCTGCACTTGGAGTGTAGTGTCGTCGCGAGTCACGGGTTATAGTCTGGTTTTCTCCAAAAAGATTTTTTTCCCCCTTTTTAAAACCAAATTCACTATAACCAATGGCTCTGATACCAATCTGTCACACCCCCAAAATCCACCTGCGGATAACACCCGCTTCGAGGGCGTGACTGACCAAGATCCAGCCACCAATTATACCGAATAATTAAATTGTTAACAAAAGTAATACTTACTAACCATAAGATTAGCAAATATCAAGTTCAGAGTTTAAGGTTTCAAGTTCAAACAGTTAACAAATAGCGGAAGCATAAGTAAAGCAGTTTAAACAAAGTTCATATTTCAAAATAGGTAACACCCAACACAAGGGTGGACAGACACTACTCATTCCCAAGCAGCAAGCTCCTTCGTCACTGGTTACCTGCAAAGCATGCAGTAAGGGGTCAACAATAATGCTGAGCGAGTTCACTAGTCGTCCAGTTTTAATTACCAAAAACTTGTTTCACCAGTTAATTTATCCGTTTATACATGCCATGGGGAGCTACCCCAAAAGTTAGCGACTAAACTGTTTTTCCAATACCGAACACTAGGTAACCGTTGCGTTTCCGCAGGATGCCCCGATGTCAATGTTCTATCATCATTGACGGATGCCTGAGTACATTAGTTCACGACCGATCCCAAACCAGGGCACGGTGTGAGGCTGGTAAACACCTAAATAGCGCTATCAACTAATAACCCGTTCGCCTGGCTCCGGCGACTAATCGGTATTATGTAGTAGGGACTTGAGTGATAGAGTTTCGTTTAGTGCCGTTAGTTGCAATCCGTATAAACAGTAATTAACTAAAAGGTTTCCCAATACCAGGGAAGGAAAAGTAAGTTTGTTCTCAATAACTAGGGAAGGTATGTAAACGGTATCCCCTTTTACAAGGGGATAGGGTTGTTTTAGTCTCGTGTCCCAAACCACCGGGACGCATGCTTTTAAGTTGTGAACTCACCTTGGGTTGCTCGGTAGGTTAGGTTACTTGTCAATCACGTCGGTCACCACGTCCTAACATGGTTACCGGTATAGGTCAGGTTCGGTGTACAAGCATTCACATAAAAATCTATACACATAACTGGCACGTAGCATACATACAAGTAAACAGTCGTGGGGTTATTGGGCCGGCCTAAACATTTAAGCAGTCAACAGCAACACATAATCCAGTCAACAGATAGCCCAAGTTAAACACATTATGGCCCAATAACTAAAGTGGACAGCCCAGTCGCAACCAGGAGGTCTCGAGTCGCAACCAGGAGGTTTCGGCTTGTCACGCTGTGGTTGCGAGTCGCAACCGTGGTCTCGAGTCATCACGTTGTGGTTGCGAGTCGCAACCGTTGTAGTCTCGAGTCGAAATCGTGTGGTTTCGAGTTGTCACGCTTTGGTTGCGAGTCGCAACGGCGTGGTCTCGAGTCGTAATGCCGTGGTTGCGAGTCGGAATGCTGTCACTTTCATGCACACGTGATGATGCAGAACCATCAGTCCGATTTGTACCAAGAATTCAGACCCAGATTAGGAAACAACCAATAAGGTTTCTACAAACACTTTGCCTAATCTGATTATTAGTAAACTTAGATCAAACTTTGCCATTATTAAATCTTCAAACCACATTCAAGAAGTTCATCCTATATTCAAAGTTTTCTAGGGTTTTCATGTCAAATATAACCATATTTTATGAGCCAAAAATCATATGTTTTTAACAAGATCATGATGCAAAAACAAGAAAACACATACCAAGTTGTTCATGAATTACACACCATCCTAGATTCATCATCTTTAAATAACATTTTTCATACAAGAACATGTTTGGTCATAAGAATCCATCATTCATCTCCAAATTATCTACTATTTAGTTTGAACATACAACTAGTCATTTTGAACATGTAACAAGTATTTTACACATAAAAGTTTACACATAGTCAAACTTCACAAATCATCCTAAAGATCATGCATAATATCACTAACCAAGCATTTCTAGTTCATAAACATTTCATAAATCTTTTATACATAAAGTTAACACTAACCGGTTGTGAAGAAGAAGAATGAGCCGAAAACAAAGAGAAAGGAATCGAGAAGATGGAGTGTCCGAGTGATGATCTTGACCGAGTTTCTTGTCCGAGATCCTAGCTTGAACCGAGATTTGGAAGAGATGGAATGTTGTTGGTTTGGGGTTTCTAGTTGAGAGAGAATAGGAGAAGTGTGGGTGTGTGTAAAATGAAGCAAGTGGGGAAAAGGTTGGGATTTATACAAGGGGGTCACGAGTTGGGCTTGGGGGTTTCGGCCCAACCGGTTTCGGCTCATGAGGCCCACTCGAGACCGAGTGGCCCACTCGCAACCGAGTGGTTGCGAGTCGTGGTCTCGGGTCATGGTTTCGGCTCTCATATAAATATATATATATATAATACATACATACAACACATATCATGTACAAGTCACGTTTCCATTTAATAATATTTATATATATACACAAAATATTACAAAGTGTTCGTTCGGAAAAACCTAGAGTGTCACATTATCCCCAAGTTTTAAGAACTTTCGTCCCGAAAGTTAAGGCAGCCACTGCCAAGCTAGCGTGTTTTAACGGGGTGTCACAATTTGACCATTGAGAATTGTAGTTACCAAAAGCTTTATATTGATTTCTTCGAAAATCCTTTTGTTGATTTTGATTTCTACGTTTGGCTGCATTCCAATCTTGATCAGAAGGCTTAGCCTTATAATAGTTATTCTTCATTGTCTTAGACTTTTCAGTCGTCACTGACTCTGAACAACGATATCGGTTTGGCTTCACTTTCTGATTTTGTGCATATTTATTTTTAGACTGCACACTTGGAAGGTGAACACAGTTTCTGGCGATGTGTCCAACAATTCCACAATTGAAATATGTTTGTCGTTTCAATGTGTGGAAGTTTTGATGCTTCATAGCAGACGCGGATCTGTTGGGTTTAGAAGATTGAGCTTGCTTGATTTTTCTCATTTGTTTAACTTGTGCCTTTTCTGAACATTTAGGTACCTGTTGATCAGAACTAGCACTAGCACAAGTATGAGAATCAGAAGGAGTAGATTCATCTTTGTTTAAAACTTTATCAGAACCATCAGATTCCGTTTTAATTTTCTCTTCAGAAACATTTTCTTGTAATTTTTTATTTATAAAAACCACCTCTTCTTTTACAAAATCAGATTCAATTTTAATCTCAAAAGATGTTGAAACTTCATCAACACATGTTTCATCAACACATGTATCATCTGAGTTTGATAATGATTCCTTTTCAATCTCGGTTTCCAATGGGGTCCCACTAGGTTCAACATTAGGGACTTCCACTGAAACCGATTCAGAAGGAGAATCAGAACACTGTTGATTTTCTTGAGAAGAAGTTTCAGTGGTTTTACTGAATGTATCCTGAGGGACCTCACCTGTCACATTGTCATCAGATGAAGAGTTAGAAACATTAGAATCACAATTTTTAGCTACTGAAAAACATCCATCATCACACACATTATTCAAAGATTCATCACAAGCATTCACAGTTTTGCCCAAAACATCAGGCCCAAAAGAAGACGAAACATAACTATGAAACGAGTTCAAAAACGATTGACCAAACACACAACCAGAATCAGTTTTATCAAAAGTAGATTTAGAAAAATCAGAATTAAAAAGTTGTTCATTCCCAAACATATCTCCACATCTCACTTCAGGTACTTCATCTGCAGATGATGAAGAAGCGTTAGGATTAAATGTACCCTTAGACATAAAATGAATTGGTTGAACCACCTGTTTTTCAACAGGTCTGCCATTAAATGATGACTTATTGTTTTTGGGACCATAAGTCATTTTACTTTCATTTATCATTTCCTCCTCAGTCATAGGTAAATACGTATAATTGTCATTATAAGGAGGAGGAACCTGACTGAAACCCAATCTACACCCTTTCTTTTTCTTGTATGCAAGCTGTTGATCACACAAGTTTTTAACTAGTTTGCTGGAAGAATCATATTTTTTAATATTGAGTTCATTGATTTGATATCTATCTCTGGTATCTTCCAGTTCTTTAGTTAAAATGCATACTTTCTCTTGAGCTTCCAAAAAATGGGCTGTTTTTACACTTACATCATCTTTAAGTTTGATGATGTCTTTTCCTTGAGCTTCAATTTTTTCTTTAAAAAGTTTTTCATTGTTTGCTAAAGTGAAATTTTTTCTTTTGATGTCATTATAATCTTCGATGAGCTCAGCGTTGTGTAAACGATAAGCCTCAACCCTTTCCCGACACTCAGGAGTGCAAAAGACAAAAAGTACCTCTTCCTTGGTGAGACCATGAACTGGTGCTGAAAGAATCTGGGTCATAAACGCCAAGTTTTCAACTGAAGCCTCATCCTCAGGTGCAGAGTCTTGATCCTCGGATGCTGATGTCATGAAAGCAATGTTATCTGAAGCAACTTGATTTTCTGGAGCTGTGATGTTCAGACTCTGAATTTCTGAATTCCAATCAAATACACTTTCTGACTGAATCACTAATGCTTGAGTATTTTCACTAGCAGTAGCATCAGTGGTGTTAGCTGTAGTAACGAGAGCTCTTTCCATATTTGGTGGAGCAGGTTGTGTTGGAGTTTGTTCTCTATTGACCTGAGGCTTGGTACAGTTTCTTGCCAAGTGTCCTGGTTCCTGACAATTGTAGCAGCGTAACTCAAATGGCATTTTTGTGGGTCCAGAAAAGGTAAGGCCTTGCCATTTGTTTCTCCCGGTCTTTTTCACAAACCTTTTGGCTCTAAAAGCTGCCATAGCCATTTGCCAGGTTATATCCATTTCTTCTACATCTTCGGGATGAATTTGATCTAAATCGTCCATAGAGAACTTTGGAGGATCCAATTTACCTGCAGCAAAAGCATTCAAGCAATTTATGACAGAAGCAGCTATATCAAGATTTTCTTTGGACTGTTGTGAGAAGAAAGCAAGCATCTCATTTTTCGCAGTGGAAGTAGGTGGTATAGCAGCAGCAGCAGGTGCTGGAGTTCAGAGTAGTAAGCATTTGATGAAGTAGGAGCGGCTTTAGCAGAAGCAGAGTTGCTGAACGTTTGAAAACCAGCGTGAGACACGAGAGCAATGTTATTGTTTGATGCAGAGGGTGCTGCAGTGAATCCAGCGGCCAACATGCTATTCTTGTAATTTGTTTCTCTTTGTTTATCGTCTAGCTCGCATGCTTTAATGTGAGAAATCATTTCAGATAAACTACACCTTGCTAAATCCTTGGTTTTCTTGATCATTGCGACGTGATGATCCCAACTTTTAGGTAGAGCATTTAGAAGCTGTCTATTAGTTGACGCCTTTGTCGTGTGCATTTCCTCCATCTGCATTTGAGTAACCAACTTGACGAATCTCTGAATTTGATTATCAACAGTCTCTCCATATATATGGTTAAAATTGTTAAAGTTTTGGCTCAGCAGATTTCTACGACTCTCTTTCATATCTTCATTACCTTCATAAACATCTATTAATGCCTCCCATAATTCCTTTGCAGATTTGCAAGTGCGAAAACCAATAGCAATGTCTGGTCCCAAAGCCATGGTCAGGTAAGAAAATGCCATATCATCTTCCTCAACAATTTTAAAGTCTTCTTCAGTATATTGATCAATAGGCTTTTTCACTTTCACACCAGCTTCAGTAGCACTCTCCATCATGATTTCTCTTGGACCTCTTAAAATACTTCGCCAAATTTTTGCATCTTTGACCTTAACATGTTTTTGAAAGCGCCACTTCCATTCAGGGAAGTCATTTCCATCTAACAGCCTGGGAACACGAGTGGTGGTTCCTATGATGGAATCCAGTTCTTGATGCTTAGTCATAGCTGCCAGGTCAACACTTTGGTTACTCGAAGCCATAGTTACTCGATTACTTAATTGATTTACTGATTAATTTATTATTCAAGTCCAAGAGTCCAAAGTTCCAAAATCTGAATGACGTTGTAAATGTCGTTGCAAGTCGAGACAATGAGTCGAGACTGATGTTGCGAGTGAATTGAATCCTTACTCGAGACCGGTGTCGCGAGTCGAGATCAGGAACAATCAAAACTTGAAGCCAGTCGAGACTAATGGTTTCGAGTTAAAGACGACAACTCGAGACCACTGCAATTGCGAGTCGAGACAAGAACGAGATGGCCACTCGAGACGAAAGAAATCAGCACTCCAGACTGATGATCTTGAGTCGAGACTAAACTGATTTCGAATCAAGACCCTGCAAAACAGATTTGTGAGATAAAAGTAACTGTGATCCCTGTTTTTCAGCAGCTTCCAAAAATTCAAAGATATGAAATCTTTGAATTTTTTTTATCTCAACAAACTTCCGACAATTCAGCAAACACCTTGATTAACGAATCACAAACCAATATCAGCAACTTTAATCAAGATTTGCGAAGAACAGTTTGAATCCGAACACACTAATAAACTGAAATTCTGTAAACCACAACACTAGCAAACATGATCAGTAACAAATAATGCCTTCTTGAATCCAAATGATATCAAAACCGAACCAAGACTTGGTTTCTTGGCTCTGATACCAATTGTAAATCCAGTATAGATCTTTCAATGATATCAATAATAACTTGTGTAAGTGCGGAAACCAAACACAAGCGGATTCAAGAAAACTAGAAAGTAATAGAAGCAAATATAATCAAACAAAACACTAATCTTGCATTCACCTTGATACGATGACAGATACAAGAGAAGCACCAAGATCTCGAGTGGCCTCTAACCTTCAACCAACCGATTAACCCCTTAAACATAATGAGGGTTTGCTTAAATACTAACTAAGATGGATCGAGACCATCTTTAAGCCCACTCGAGATCACTTAAGGCCCATTACATACACATGACCCAAAATAACTAGTTAAACATTACAAGACCAACATAAAACTTTTGTATTTCTCTATGTATAAACCTCAAGGTTCCAACAAATACATATACAAAAGATAGTGACTTGTGCTTGTACGATACAAGTCTAGTGACTAACGATAATAAAACACGTTTAGGTCACGACGCATTATAAGCAAATCCGGTGAAGTTTACGACGCAAGGAACGCAAAATTGTGAGTTCATGCTCCCCCTTTTCTTTTAACTGATTTCAGTTTTATAACTTCGGGGGTGAAATACATGTTACAAATACGACAATATTTATAAATGGTATGATACAAAAACAAGAGGCACTCTTGGTGATAACTAGTACCAAGAATGATGCATTTTGAGAAATGATACGAGAAATCGTGTCACGAATAGGGTACCATAAGCACCATTAATCGTGTACATACTTAGACCACAGAACAAAAGGTTAGATCTAATGGGTTTCAGGGCAGCCCCACTCTTGGTGACAACTAGTACCGAGTAGTGTTTTTGTGTCTCCGTCGTGAATCGACAACTAGAAAAATGCCTATGGTTTGGTGACTTCCTATGTCGTGTCACATGTTAATGGCCTTGCAACCCATTTGTTTTGGTCAAAAATCACTTAAAGATAATGCAACCAAACTTTATGTAAACGGGGAATGATGCTTGGTATGATGAACAAAGTGAAGGATCACTCAAATGTAAAATGCACAAGTGACACAAGGATTTATACGAGGAAAAAGCCCTTGATCAATGAATGATCTCCGGCATAAAAAACCTCGGGTGATGGAAACTACCGATCACCAAACTTCAATATAACAAATAATGGTTACAACTTCGGATGGTAACGAGCTAGGTACAAGGATCACTATAGTGTCGTATGCTAAAGTGTGTGAGAAATGCGTGTCCCCTTGCGAATGTTCAAGAGTACCATTTATACAAGTTGTGTGTGGTTCTATTTTAGGCAAATCACCTAACTACTAGCTCGTTACCCCTTTAGAAATAGAAGTAAATTTAGCCTAAATAATCGCCCTTGAATTGTGCTGAGTTTCCATATTATCCATAATGTCCATCTTTGATTATGCATGTGCAAAATTAGCGTGATAGATTCCTTGTTTACGTTGCTAAGATCAGGTCCAACTCGTAATTCCTGCAAAACAACATTAAATTTAAAGAGAACAATCGTTAGTATGAGGATCCTTAGGATGATCCGTGATCCTGATCCTGGAGCTCCTCTGAGGATCACTATCTGCCAAAGAAACAAGGATCACTTGTTAGGATCACATGTTAGGATCATAGGTCATAAAAATCCAGCCCTAACACCATTAACAACTTAATACATACATGAATACTTGATTTATACATGAATACTTGATTTACACAAAATACATACCATGTTTTTCATACAAGTATACAAACGTTCAATACAAGAACTGCATGAATTCACACCAATGTTATGTTGACGTTTTTCCAAAACTCACATGTATTTCAGGTAACTAAAGGTGGATGTGCGCGCGGTCTACTCATGCTTGTGGATGTCGTCTATGTTTATGTTTAAATAAAGTTGTAAACTTTTAAGACAATGTTTCATGCTATCTCGCGATGTAAACGCTAAACTTATGTTTTCAAATTATGAAATGTTTGGTATTTGAAGTTATTTTTATGAGCATTTAGTATGTTTACCTTTCGTATGCAATGAGAACCTTTCATGATCACACCTCGTGCTTCCGCCGCAGAAAGGGGTGTGACAGTTATGATGCTATGAACAATCATGTTTTCGTCTCACTCCGATGTTTCCACCGTCGGTTGGGGTGTGACAATTACACTCTGTTTGATACATAGATATACACACAACACAACTAAATGATGAATCTGAGAGAGATTATAAAACTTTCAGAAAATCCAAAATCAGATGCTTAAGTTTTGACTCCTGCTATAGGAAGTGATAGAAAATTGCTAACACCTTGTCATCTCTTGCAAAAATAGAAAACAAAAAGGAATCGGGGTACCAAGCAACGACGTGTCGGTAGATTCACCAACACCGACGAGTAAACTGTTGTTAGGGAGCAAAACATAACGTCTACACAAGAATTCTGGCTTTTCTCAGGCATTACGCATCACAGTGGGTAACACGTTGTGGCATATGGCTTAATGGTCTTAAATCTTGCGTTGATAGATTGCCAAAGTCTAAGATCTCGGGTCTTTATATCGGTATTTCATTCAGGGATATCATAGTTGTTCTTCTACTGCATCTAGATACATGCTGACCTAGACGCTATGATGTCCTTTTAATAATAAGTGCCTTAAAAAAAGGCCAAACCCTTTTCATAATAAGTGCCAAATTTGGCCAAAACTTTAGATAGATTAGTTTGGTCACTCTGCTATACAAAAGATGTTGCTCCGGAACTCCCCCTGCAAGGATCCTAAGAAGAACAGCCCCTTAAAGAGTCAAGGGATCATCAAAGATTCCCCCTCCGAGAGGTGTTGCTTTCACCGATCCTCAAATCGATAAAATCCGTCGTTGTTTCCCGGCGGAAACCCTTTTCAAGTCTTTTAATCCTACCGCATTGAGTGATTTTATCTCTGAGACTTGGGTGGCTTTCCCGGTCACTCCTTTCTTGATAGGATATTCGTATCCTTTTCCTCCATTCACCCAATCTTTTTTCTCCCTTACCGGCATCTGCTATATCCAGGCTATGCCGATGATCTGGAGGGTGTTATACACCCTTGAAAGGATCATTGAGCAAGAGGGGATTGACCTTGGTATGGCGGAGTTGGGTGAGATGTATGATCTTACAACTTTTGGATCCCACCGATATTTGTTCAAGCGAAAAGCTGGAGAGGATCACCCTGTTTTCAAAGTGACCAAAAATGACACGAACTGGAAGCGCCGATTCTTTTTTGTTAGGAGAGATTCCATCCCTAATGGGAAGGATTTGCCCAAGGAGTGGGTTACCCATGGTAGGATAGAGGATCCTGGAAGGATCACCATAGAACTTGTTCCTTAAGATAAGGATCACTAACATTTTCTTGTTTATTGTGCAGCTATATCCGTTGCTCATCTTAGGTTAACTCCTGCTGCAAAAGAGAGACTCTTGGCCTTTAGGAAGCTTGATCTGGAGACAAGAACTTTTCAGGTTGCCATCCAGGATTCTCAAGAAGTATCCTCTGCCTCTGTCACAATGTCAAGTAAGTATCCTTATTTGACAAGTAATTCTATGTAGGATTTTCAAGTTTAATTAGAATACTTATCTTATTTTGGTTGTGTAGGTGCTGGGAAATCCTCTAAGTCTGCTTCAAAGTTTGGCATTGATGATCTTACAAATGTCAAATCCTCAAGGAAGAAGACTCCTGCTGCTAGCCCAACTGCTTCAGCCCCTAAAGCACCTATCAGGGGTAAAGGAAAGAAGAGAAAGGCCTCTGAGGATTTACAAGGTCTGCCCCTGCTCCGCCAACAGTTCCTGGATTACTTCAATGAGGTAAGGATCACTGCCCCTGTTTGTTATCCTGACAGTTTTGAGGATCACTTGTTCCTTATGTTATGCCTTGTTTTACTTGCAGAAATTTGCTGAGATAGAGACTTATGTTGGCCACGTCGAGGATCAAGACCGCCAAATTGCTGACCTCCAACAAATGGGTGTGCTGAAGGATCTTAAGATTGCTGATCTTGAGAAGGAGCTCCGGGCCACCAAGGATGATGCTGCCAAAATGCTGATCAATTTTGATTATGAGAAGCATGAGATCACCCAGGAAGCCAAGGTCTCTGCTGCAATAACCATGTATAAGATCCAGCTGCAGATGGCTATGGAGGCTCAGGATCCTGCCTTCGACAAAAGCACATGGGATGTAGAGGGTTGGAAGGCGAGGCTGGCAGAGCTTGATGATGATGAAGAGGCTGAGGAGATCCCGATGCTTGAGGGTGGAGAGGCTGGCAAGGATCATGCTGGAGAGGCGAGTGGAGCTGGTGGTGATGGTGCAGCGAAGGGTTGAGCTGCAGGATTGGGCGATGAAGGAAACTTCTAGACATAGCAGGAGCCCAATTTTTTTTTGTTGAGTGGTTGTTGATGTTTTAAAACAATTATGGTCTGTAATTTGAACAATAGTTTTAGGGTTAAGGATCCAGGATCCTTCAGACAATAGGTAGGATTACAAATGGTGGAGGGATCCTCTGTTTGGGGGATGAAGCCATTGTGATCCTGCCGCCTTTTAATTTCCTGCATGCTATGACCGCACAAACAAATGACACCCTTTGCCAACCCATGTGGACGGGCCACGTTTTGCTGGTAGAAACGTGGGTTGGCAATTTTGACAACTTTGAAGGGTTTTAAACCTTTGTTAATAAAATAACTCTAATCTTTTTTGGCTTATCTCGTATTGTTATCCTTTTAATTTTCAATTGTTTTGATACATATTTGTTTGGGTAAGAAAAGTTAAGCAAATTATGTTTAAGAAATCTAGGATATGATCCTGGATCAAATATCCTATAATCGAAAATTTTCAAAGTAGTTTATTTTAAGGACCATAAGTTCAGTTGTCAAAGTCTAAGGGTTATTCAAATAAATAATGAATGAAATTGAAAATAATTGAGGATCATACCTGAGGATCCAAGTTAGGATCCTAACCTTTAATCAGGATAACCATAAATGAAACTTTAATGGATAATAAGGATTAAGGATCCTTAATTGTTTAACTTCGAAAACCTGAAAAATAGAACATAACTTGGGACTAAGCCAATATAAAGGATAAGTTAGTAACTGGGGACATGCCCAAAGGATCACTGGGGACAAGCCCGAAGGATAACTGGGGACAAGCCCGAAGGATAACTGGGGACAAGCCCAAGGATCGTATGTAAACTGGAGTATGGCCCTCACTAGCGACTATCCAAACTTAGTGACATGAAAATGCCAAAACCTTAGCTAACGTGAAAACGTTAGAAACCTTAGGAACGGATGTATGGTACGTCTACCATTATACGTAGGATCCTAGGTATAGCCAGTACGATGAGGTTATCAGCCCCTAAAGCGAGTACTGGTCCCAAAGACGTGAACTATACCAGGATCATCGTGCGCTACAGGCGAAAACTGGGGACAAGCCCAAGGATAACTGGGGACAAGCCCAAATAACTGGGGTTGAACCCAAGGATCTGAGTTGCTTCTGAAGCTTGTCGACATTATGCTAAGGATACCTGGACTTAGCAGAACTCAAAATCTCGTGAGAGAAGGATGAAGGATACATGATCCTTATCCTTAAATAAGAAGACATGTAAATAAGAGTTCAAGCTTAGGACATTACCAGAGTAAGGATCATTGATGCTTCAGGGATCCTTGAAGGATACTTCCAATGTAAGGATCACTCATGCCAGAAGGATCCTGCTTACATGAAATATTTTTTCAAGTGGACAGCATTCCAGGCTCTTGGTAACAGATTACCTTCCATGGTAAGCAATCTATATGCCCCCTTTCCTGCTTCGGCTTCGATCAAATAAGGGCCTTCCCATTTTGGTGCCAATTTCCCATCAGCAGGATTGGTGGTATTTTGTGTTTTGGTCAAAAATCACACAAGGATAATGCAACCAAACTCTAGGTAAACGGGGAATGATGCTTGGTTTGTTGAAAAAGTAAAGGATCACTTTAGTGAGAAATATGCAAGTGACACAAGGATTTATACGAGGAAAAAGCCCTTGATCAATGAATGATCTCCGGCATAAAAAACCTCGGGTGATGGCAACTACCGATCACCAAACTTCAATATAACAAAAATTGGTTACAACTTCGGATGATAATGAGCTGAGTACAAGGATCACTATAGTATCGAGTGTCTAAGCGTGTGAGAAATGTGTTGTGTGTCTTCCGAATGGGGAAGAGTGTTATATATACAAGTGTGAGTGGCCTATTTTAGGTAAACAAACTAATAATCAGCTCATTACCCCTTTAGAAATAAAAGTAAATCTAGCCTAAATTATCGCCCTTAAATCATGCCAAGTTTCCATATCCTTCACAACGTTCATCTCTGATTAAGCATATGCCAAAGTTGTAAAGACGCGTCCCTTGATTGTGATGCTAAGAGCGGATCCTGCTAGACATTCCTGCAAAATGACATTAAGTTCAATGAAAGCAACTGTTAGCATGAGGATCCCTATGATGGTCCGTGATCCTGATCCTGGAACTCTGCTGAGGATCACTATCTGCCAAAGAAACAGGGATCACTGGTTAGGATCACATGTAAGGATCATGTATTATAAAAATCCAGCCCTAACAATTGCCCCCAAAATATAAGGAGTGATATTGTAAATAAATGAGTTATATTTTGCTTGATCTTATCTGTAACGAGCTAATCGGATAATTAGCCGTTAAAGTCGAACTAGCCGTTGCAATTCTTACGTCACAGAAGTGACAGCCCTGCAGATCATCATTATAAATAGGAGATAGAGATAGGATCAATTCGCATTTAAAATCAAAGAAACTCCCTTTATAATCTCGTCTGAAGATCAATCAGGTATCTCTCTTCTTCCTTCTTCCTTCTCTTACTCTGTTTTTCTGCTTCTTTGTTTTTCTTCTGCAAATATGTTGCTCCGGAATTCTCCTCATAAGGATCCTGAGAAGAACAGTCCCTTGAAAGGTCAAGGGATCATCAAAGACTCTCCCACCGAGAGGTGCTGTTTCACTGATCCTCAGGTTGATAGAATCCGTCACAGTTTTCCGGCGAACACCATCTTCAAGTCCTTTACTCCCACTGCTTTGAGTGACTTTATCTCTGATACTTGGGTGGCCTTTCCTGTTACCCCGTTCTTGATAGGGTATTCATATCCTTTCCCACAGTTCACTCAATCCTTCTTCTCTCTCACCGGCATCTGCTATATCCAGGCTATGCCCATGATCTGGAGGGTATTGTATACCCTTGAGAGGATCATTGAACAAGAATGGATTGACCTTGGTATGGCGGAGCTGGCTGAGATGTACGATCTTACCACTTTCGGACCCCATCGTTATCTATTTAAGAGAAAAGCTGGAGAGGATCATCCTGTCTTCAAGGTCACCAAGAACGACACGAATTGGAAGCGACGGTTCTTCTTTGTTAGGAGGGATACCATCCCTGATGGGAAGGATCTGCCCAAAGAGTGGGCTACTCATGGTAGGATAGAGGATCCTGGAAGGATCACCATAAGATTTGTTCCTTAGGATGGGGATCACTAACATTTTCTTTTGTTTTTTGTTTATTGTGCAGCTATTTCCATCTCTCGTCTGAAGTTGACACCTGATGCAAAAGAGAGACTTTTAGCCTTCAAGAAGCTTGATCCGGAGACAAGGACTTTCCAGGTTGCTACTCAAGATTCCCAAGAAGTATCCTCTGCCTCTGTCACGATGTCAAGTAAGTATCCTGATTAAAAAGTAGTTTCATGTAGGATTTTTTAAATTAGTTAGAATACTTATCTGATTTTGGTTGTGTAGGTGCTGGAAAATCTGCTAAATCTGCCTCCAAGTTTGGCATTGATGATCTTGCTAATGTCAAATCTGCGAGGAAGAAGACCCCTGCTGCCAGTCCAACCGCTTCAGCCCCTAAAGCACCTATTAGGGGTAAAGGAAAGAAGAGGAAGGCCTCTGAGGATCTTCAAGGATTTCCCCTGCTCCGCCAACAGTTTCTTGATTATGTTAACGAAGTAAGGATCACTGCTCCTGCTTGTATACCCTGCTTGTATATCCTGCTTGTATATCCTGCTTGTTTGAGGATCATCTGGTCCTGAACTTACCCTTTTCCCTTTTGGCAGAAACTCGCTGAAATAGAAACATATATTGGCCACGTTGAGGATCAAGACCGCCAAATTGCCGACCTCCAACATATGGGTGTGCTAAAGGATCTCAAGATTGCTGATCTTGAGAAGGAGCTCCGGGCCACCAAGGATAAAGCTGCCAGGATGCTGATCAATTTTGATTATGAGAAGCATGACATTACCCAGGATGCCAAGGTCTCTGCTGCGATAACCATGTATAAGATCCAGCTGCAGATGGCTGCGGAGGCTCAGGATCCTTCCTTCGACAAAGGCACATGGGACGTGGAAGGCTGGAAGGCGAGGCTGGCAGAGTTGGAGGATGATGATGAGGCTGAGGAGATCCCAATGCTTGAGGGCGGTGATGTTGGCAAGGATCAGGGGGAAGCAAGTGGAGCTGGTGGTGATGGTGCAGCGAAGGTTTGAGCTGCAGGATTGGGCAATGATGGAAATTTCTAGACATAGCCGGAGCCCAATTTTTTAAAATTTGGTAGTGGTTTTTTGTGGTTGTGATGTTTTGAAACAATTTATGGTCTGTAACTCAAACAATAGTTTTTAGGGTTAAGGATCCTGGATCCTTTGGACAATAGGTAGGATCGCAAATGGTGGAGGGATCCTCTGTTTGGGGGATGAAGCCTTTGTGATCCTGCCGCTCTTACTTTCCTGCACCTGCTATGACCGCATAAACAATGGACACCCTTTGCCAACCCATGTGGACGGGCCACGTTTTGCTGGTAGAAACGTGGGTTGGCAATTTTGACAACTTTTGAAAGGGTTTAAAATCCTTTGTTAATAAAATAACTCTAATCTTTCTGGCTTATCTCGTGTTGTTATCCTTTGCTTATCCTTTTATTTTCCAATTGTTAAGCAAATCATGTTCAATCATTTTAGGATATGATCCTGGATCAAATATCCTAAGAATCCAAGTTAGGATCCTAACCTTTAATCAAGATAACCATAAGTGAAATTTTAACGGATAATAAGGATTAAGGATCCTTATTTGTTTAACTTCGAAAACCTGAAAAATGGAACATAACTTGGGACTAAGCCAATGTAAAAGATAAATTAATAGCTGGGGACATGCCCAAAGGATAACTGGGGACAAGCCCAAAGGATCACTGGGGACAAGCCCAAAGGATAACTGGGGACAAGCCCAAGGATCGTATGTAAACTGGAGTATGGCCCTTACTGGCGACTATCCAAACTTGGTGACATGAAAATGTCAAAACCTTAGCTAACGTGAAAACGTTAGAAACCTTAGGAATTATGGTACGTCTACCATTATACGTAGGATCCTAGATATAGCCAGTACGATGAGGTTGTCAGCCCCTAAAGTGGGTACTGGTCCCAAAGACGTGAACTATACCAGGATCATCGTGCGCTACAGGTGAAAACTGGGGACAAGCCCAAGGATAACTGGGGTTGAACCCAAGGATCTGAGATGCTTTTGAAGACTATCGATAATATGCTGAGGATACCTGGACTATCAGAACTCAAATTCTCGTGAGAGAAGGATGAAGGATACGTGATCCTTATCCTTAGGTAAAAATAAGAAAATGGAAAAGTTTTGAGATAAGGACTTTACCAGAGTAAAGGATCACTGATGTCGCCGGGATCCTTCGAGGATGCTTCCGATGTAAGGATCATATGCTTGAAGGATCCTGTTCACGCGAAATACTTCTTTAAGTGAATAGCATTCCAGGCTCTTGGTAACAAATTTCCTTCCATGGTTAGCAATCTGTATGCCCCCTTTCCTGCTTCGGCTTCAATCAAGTAAGGGCCTTCCCATTTTGGTGCCAATTTTCCGTCAGCAGGATTGATGGTGTTTTGGAATGCTTTTCTCAACACCATATCCCCGACTTGGAACTTCCTTATCCTGACATTTTTGTTGTAGGCACCAGCCATTCTTTGTTGGTAGCTTGCCATCCTTATCCTAGCCAGATCCCTGATTTCCTCAATAGTATCCAAGTCTTGAGCTAGGTTTGCAGCATTCTCTTCAGGATCACGAGTACTTGTTCTAGCAGTTGGAATCACCATTTCTGTTGGGATCACTGCTTCTGCCCCAAATACTAAAGAGAAGGGTGTTTGACCAGTGGCATTCTTGGGAGTTTTCCTATCAGCCCACAGCACATAAGGCAATTCCTCTGCCCATTTCCCCTTCTTGGATCCTAATTTCTTCTTCAGGTTGTTGATGATGATCTTGTTGGATGATTCTGCTTGACCATTGGCTTGTGGATGGACTGGTGTTGACGTTATCATCTTAATTCCCCAACTGTCACAAAAGTTAGTAGTTCTGCTCCCAATGAATTTGGAACCATTATCACATATAATTTCAGAGGGAATGCCAAATCTGGTTATAATGTTTCTCTTAATAAAGGATATAACTTCCTTTTCTCTGACTTGAGCAAAAGCTTCAGCTTCTATCCACTTGGAGAAGTAGTCGGTCATGGCAAGCATAAATACTTTTCCACCAGGTGCTTTAGGGAGCTTGCCAACTATATCCATCCCCCATCTCATGAATGGCCAAGAGGATGGTATTGGATGCAAAAATTCAGCTGGCTGATGAAGGATATTGCTGTGTCTTTGACAAGGATCACATTTCTTAGCATATTCTACAGCATCCCTTTTCATAGTTGGCCAGTAGTATCCTGTTCTAAGGATCCTTGAGAACAATGCCCTGCCCCCAGTATGGTTTCCACAATCTCCTTCATGGAAGTCTCTCAACACTTCTTGAATTTCAAGATCCTCGATACATCTTAAATATGGTCCTGCAAGAGATCGTTTATATAATACATTATTTAAGATTGTGAATTGAGATACCTTAATCCTGAAAGCTCTAGGATTTTCTCCCATAGGAATCTCCCCGTGTTGTAAGTATCTCATGATTGGTGAGATCCATGATCCTGAATAAGATTGAGTTTCTTTACTAGGGATCATTGCAGTATCCTCTTCTATTTCCATGGCCACCAGATTTTCAATAGCAGGAACTAGGATATGGATGATGGGGATACTTATATCCTCTGGGATCTTCAAGGATGATCCTAGATTGGCCAATGCATCAGCTTCTGTATTTTCCTCCCTTGGTACCTGTGTTAAACTGAAGGAAACAAAAGAGAGTGCCAATTCTTTGACTATCTCTAAATATTTGGTTAGTTTTTCTCCTTTAACAGCATAGGATCCATTAAAGTGATTAGTGATTAGTAATGAGTCTACGTATACTTTAAGGTATCTGACCCCCATATCCTTAGCAATTTGTAAACCAGCAATTAAGGCTTCATATTCAGCCTCATTGTTGGTTGCTTGGAACTCACAGGCTATGGAGTGGGGTATTATGTCCCCCTGTGGCGATTTTAGTAGTATCCCGAGCCATGTGCCCTTGACATTTGAGGATCCATCAGTGTGTAGTATCCAAGGATCCTTGGTCTCATCCAGCTGCTGGACTTCCAATTCTGCTTCCTTTTGTAGATCACTACTGAAATCAGCCACAAAGTCAGCTAGTGCTTGGGATTTAATGGCTATTCTAGGCTCATATCTTATATCATGGGCACTAAGCTTTACTACCCACTTAGCCATTCTTCCGGACATCTCTGGGTTCCTGAGGACATTCTTGATTGGAAAATTAGTTCTAACAACAATAGTGTGGGTTTCAAAATAATGTCTTAACTTAGTTGATGCCATAATTAATGCGAGAATAAGTTTCTCAAGGTGTGAGTACCTGGATTCTGCATCAAGTAAACTCTTACTTACATAGTAAATAGGATGTTGTGTACCTTCGTGATCCTTAACAAGGACAGCACTTACAGCGGTTGAGGATACCGCCAGGTATAAGGATAACACATCTCCTTTTCCGGGTTTCATTAATGCTGGTGCTGAGGACATATATTCTTTAAGGGCTTGTAAAGCATTCTCGTGTTTTTCAGTCCATTCAAACTTCTTGTTTTTCCTTAAGATATCGTAAAATTCTTTACATCTTTCTGAGGATTTTGATATGAACCTGTTTAGAGCTGCTATCCTGCCTGTTAGCCTTTGCACATCCTTAGCATTGGCAGGGGACTTGATATTCACTAGTGCTTTAATTTGCTCCGGGCTTGCTTCGATGCCCCTCTGAGTTACCATATATCCTAGAAATTTACCTGCTTTAACACCAAAGTGACATTTTGAAGGATTAAGCTTCATGTTATAATTATCAAGGATATCAAATGCTTCCTCCAAGTCCCTTAGGTGATCCTCAGCTTTCTTTGACTTGACTACCATATCATCTATGTATACTTCCATAGTTTGTCCTATTTGATCTTTGAACATCATATTCACCAGCCTTTGATATGTTGCACCTGCATTTCTTAGTCCAAAAGGCATGGCAATATAACAATATAAACCGGTTGGGGTCATAAAGGCTGTATCCTCTTGGTCAGATGGTTCCATCTGAATTTGTTGGAATCCAGATGATGCATCCATAAAGGTCAACAGTTCATGCCCCGCCGTTGCATCCACCATGGAGTCAATGTGGGGTAGTGGGAAAGGATCCTTGAGACATGCCTTATTCAGATCAGTGAAATCGACACATACCCTCCACTTTCCGTTTTTCTTTTGGACAACAACCACATTGGCTAACCTTTTTGGATATTTTACCTCTCTGATCATACCTGCTCGAAGTAGTCTCTCTACTTCTTCTTGGATAATGGCATTCCTTTCTGGTGCAAACTTCCTCCTTTTTTGATGGATTGGTTTGATAGACCTGTCAATGCCAAGTTTATGAGTGATAATATACCTGTCATATCTTCATGTTTCCATGCAAAGGTAGATTTTCTTCTTTTGAGGAAGGATATTATGTCTTCTTTCATCTTGCCAAGGATCCCTGATCCGATATAGATTTTTGTTTCAGGATCACTAGGATCCAAGAGGATTTCGTCCACATCTTGTTCCCTTACCTCCAAAACATTCCTTGGAGGAATCTGTAATTGCTATTGTTCCCTTGGCTTCGAGGTTGGCTTCATGGATGAGGTATAACAATCCTTAGCCTCCTGCTGATCACTGTCGATCTTGATTATCCCCCATGGGCTAGGGAGTTTCACACATTGATGGTAGGTGGATGGGACTGCTTTCATATCATGTATCCAGGGCCTGCCAAGGATAACATTGCAACAAGATAAACAGTCAATAACACAAAATTTTTGATAATTATGTAATCCTTCCACGTAGATTGGGAGTTTGATGTCCCCCAGAGTTTTCTTCGTTTCTCCACTGAATCCCACAAGCACGGAGGATCTTGGTGTGATGTCTGATTCTGGGATACCCATTTTCTTTAGAACATCAAGCTGGATAATGTTTACAGAGCTTCCTCCGTCGATAAGGATCCTGCGGACAAAATGGTTAGAAATAAAGAGAGTAATAACTAAACTATCATGATGAGGATCCTGGATGTTAATGCGATCATCCTCATCAAACGTTATCGTCTTTCCTTCCGAGACACTTGATGTTCGAATAGGTCTTTCTCCATTATCCATTTTTGCTTCCTTTTCATGCCTTTTGGCTGCCGAGAAGGATGTACCACAAATATCTGATCCTCCGGAAATAAAGTTGATCACTTGTGCATTCGCCGGAGGGGCTAGAGCCTTTTCAGGGATCCTTTCAGGATCCTGAGTCCTTTGCTTTTTTCTTCCCAACAATTCTTTTAGATGCCCCTTGCTTAACAGATATCCAATTTCTTTTCTTAATGCTATGCATTCTTCAGTTAGATGCCCGAAATCCTCGTGGTATGCACACCACTTTGACTTGTCTTTAGTCCCGGATGGTTTGTCATTCTTTCTGGGCCATCTGGCTTTTTCTCCTAGATTCTGCATTGCAAGGATTAGTTCATGATTGTCAACAGAAAAACAATATTCAGAAATCGGAGGATAATCCTCATCATCCTCTTCCTGGTCAACAGCATGCACGTTCTGGTTGTCATTTCTATGGTAGGATTTGAACTTATTGTTCTTGAAAGAGGATCCTTGTTTTTCCTGTTTTGAGGATCCTACTTGCCTCTCCTGGATCCTCTTGTCATCCTCTAGCCGGATGAACCTGAGTGCCCGAGTTCTTACTTCATCTAGGTTCCTGCACGGTGTCATAACAAGATCATCATAGAACAATGAATCCTTAAGCAGTCCCATTTTGAAGGCCTCAACAGCCGTGGCCATATCCAAGTTGGGAATGTCCAAGGATTCTTTACTGAATTTAGTTATATAATCCCTTAATGATTCATTATGACTTTGAGTTACCCTATATAAATCACTAGTTAATCTTTCAAATTTTCTACTACAAGAGAATTGATTATTGAACAAATTAACTAAATTAGCAAATGAAGTGATAGAGTAAGGGGGAAGACTTAGCAGCCATTTAAGAGCTGATCCAGTAAGGGTGGATCCAAATCCTTTACATAGGCATGCTTCCTTTAACTTTTCTGGGATTGGATTGATCTCCATCCTCTCCCTGTATTGTGCTATGTGCTCCTCAGGATCCGTTGTACCATCATACAGCTTCATAGTAGGGATATGGAACCTTTTGGGTACCTCTGCATCACAAATTGGTGGTGCAAAACGAGATACCTTATGGCTTCCATCTGCAATCTCCGGGATAGGCTTGACTACCCCTGGAACACTTGAGATCATATCCTTCAGCTTCTGTAACTCCCTGGCCATAGCATGATTGATACATGTATCCTGCACGAATCCATGGTTAGTGGTAAGATAATTATTTAAGGTGTTACCTCCCATCGGGTTCAAGTTAGAACATTGGGTGTGAATCCATATTGCTGGGATTCTGGGATAATGGATGGACCAGTGGAAGCAATGGTCTGCATTGGAATAAAATCTCCTTGATGGACATCTAGGCTTCCTGTTTGCAAATTCTTTAAGGATCCTGGTATCTGTAGGGATTCTTGAATCTGGGATGATCCTGGGACGAAGGAGGATCCTTGAACCTGGGATGATCCTGGAACAAAGGAGGATCCTTGAACCTGGGATGATCCTGGAACGAAGGAGGATCCTTGAACCTGGGATGATCCTGGGACAAAGGAGGATCCTAAGCTCATGAAGGATCCCAAATGCTGGGCGTAGGATCCCGCCGGTTGGAAATATGATCCTGATGCCTGAGTCATTGTTGCTGGGCTGAAATGCACTCCTCTTGATCCACCCATATATTGAATGTCTGGGACCTCTGATGGCTGAGAAGTAATCATTGGAGTATCAAAATTCAAAGATTTGGGCATTAGTGGGGAATGATCCTCTGCCGTTTTCTTTTGCCTTTTGAGATCTCCGATTTCTCTGAGGATCCTGTCATTAGTTTCATCCTGCTGCTGCATACGATCCCTCATCTGCAAAATCAGAGTAAATATATCACTAGTACTGGGAGCAGAAGAATTCATAGCAGAAGAAGATGGAGGTTTAGAGAAAGTAGGAGTTGGTCTCTTCTCAGCATTTTTTTGAGATCCTGCCGGTGGTGGAGGCAAAGGCAGAGTGTTCTGAGACGAGGTGACTGCAGACATCACCGTGGATGTATTCTTCAATGATGAAGCCATGTAATTCTTTGAAATGATTTCGAACAGAAAGTTTTCTTATGAATGAAGCACCAATTGCCCCACGGTGGGCGCCAAACTGTTTTGGTCAAAAATCACACAAGGATAATGCAACCAAACTCTAGGTAAACGGGGAATGATGCTTGGTTTGTTGAAAAAGTAAAGGATCACTTTAGTGAGAAATATGCAAGTGACACAAGGATTTATACGAGGAAAAAGCCCTTGATCAATGAATGATCTCCGGCATAAAAAACCTCGGGAGATGGCAACTACCGATCACCAAACTTCAATATAACAAAAATTGGTTACAACTTCGGATGATAATGAGCTGAGTACAAGGATCACTATAGTATCGAGTGTCTAAGCGTGTGAGAAATGTGTTGTGTGTCTTCCGAATGGGGAAGAGTGTTATATATACAAGTGTGAGTGGCCTATTTTAGGTAAACAAACTAATAATCAGCTCATTACCCCTTTAGAAATAAAAGTAAATCTAGCCTAAATTATCGCCCTTAAATCATGCCAAGTTTCCATATCCTTCACAACGTTTATCTCTGATTAAGCATATGCCAAAGTTGTAAAGACGCGTCCCTTGATTGTGATGCTAAGAGCGGATCCTGCTAGACATTCCTGCAAAATGACATTAAGTTCAATGAAAGCAACTGTTAGCATGAGGATCCCTATGATGGTCCGTGATCCTGATCCTGGAACTCTGCTGAGGATCACTATCTGCCAAAGAAACAAGGATCACTGGTTAGGATCACATGTAAGGATCATGTATTATAAAAATCCAGCCCTAACATTTTGGAATGCTTTTCTCAATACCATATCCCCAACTTGGAATTTCCTTATCCTGACATTTTTGTTGTAAGCACCAGCCATTCTTTGTTGGTAGCTAGCCATCCTTATCCTAGCCAGATCCCTGATTTCTTCAACAGTATCCAAGTCTTGAGCCAGGTTTGCATCATTTTCCTCAGGATCACGGGTACTTGTTCTAGCAGTTGGAACCACCATCTCTGTTGGGATCACTGATTCTGCCCCAAACACCAAAGAGAAGGGTGTTTGACCAGTAGCATTCTTGGGGGTTGTCCTATCAGCCCAAAGCACATAAGGCAATTCCTCTGCCCATTTCCCCTTCTTGGATCCAAGTTTCTTCTTCAGATTGTTGATGATGATCTTGTTGGATGATTCTGCTTGACCATTGGCCTGTGGGTGGACTGGTGTTGATGTTATCATCTTAATCCCGCAACTGTCACAGAAGTTAGTAGTCCTGCTCCCAATAAATTGGGAACCATTATCACATACAATTTCGGAAGGAATGCCAAATCTAGTTATAATGTTTCTCTTAATAAAGGATATAACTTCTTTCTCTCTGACTTGGGCAAAAGCTTCAGCCTCTATCCACTTGGAGAAGTAGTCAGTCATAGCAAGCATGAATACTTTTCCACCAGGTGCCTTAGGGAGCTTGCCAACTATATCCATCCCCCATGTCATAAATGGCCAAGAGGATGGTATAGGATGTAGAAATTCAGCTGGCTGATGAAGGATATTGTTGTGTCTTTGACAAGGATCACACTTCTTAGCATACTCCACAGCATCCCTTTTCATAGTTGGCCAGTAGTATCCTGTCCTCAAGATCCTTGAGAATAATGTCCTGCCCCCAGTGTGGTTTCCACAATCTCCTTCATGGAAGTCTTTTAACACTTCTTGAACTTCAGGATCCTCGATACATCTTAAATATGGTCCTGCAAGAGATCGCTTATATAGCATATTATTTAAGATTGTGAATTGAGATACCTTAATTCTGAAAGCCCTAGGATTTTCTCCCATAGGAATCTCTCCGTGTTATAAGTATCTCATGATTGGTGAGATCCATGATCCTGAACAAGATTGAGTATCCTCACTAGGGATCATTACAGAATCCTCTTCTATTTCCATGGCCACCTGATTTTCAATAGCAGGAGCCAGGATATGGATGATGGGGATACTTATATCCTCTGGGATCTTCAAAGATGATCCTAGATTGGCCAATGCATCAGCTTCTGTATTTTCCTCCCTTGTACCTGTGTCAAACTGAAAGCAACAAAGGAGAGTGCCAATTCTTTGACTATCTCTAAATATTTGGTTAGTTTTTCACCTTTAACAGCATAGGATCCATTAAAGTGATTAGTGATCAACAATGAATCCACGTATACCTCAAGATACCTGATCCCCATATGCTTAGCAATTTGCAAACCAGCAATTAAGGCTTCATATTCAGCCTCATTATTAGTGGCTTGGAACTCACAAGCTATGGAATGGGGTATTATGTCCCCCTGTGGAGATTTTAGTAGTATACCAAGCCCCGTGCCTTTAACATTTGAGGATCCGTCAGTATGTAGTATCCAAGGATCCTTAGTTTCATCCAGCTGCTGGACTTCCAATTCGGCTTCCTTTTGTAAATCACTACTGAAATCAGCCACAAAGTCTACTAATGCTTGGGATTTGATGGCTGTTCTAGGCTCATATCTTATATCATGGGCACTGTTTTGGTCAAAAATCACACAAGGATAATGCAACCAAACTCTAAGTAAACGGGGAATGATGCTTGGTTTGTTGGAAAAGTTAAGGATCACTTTGATAAGAAATATGCAAATGACACAAGGATTTATACGAGGAAAAAGCCCTTGATCAATGAATGATCTCCGGCATAAAAAACCTCGGGTGATGGCAACTACCGATCACCAACTTCAATATATCAAAATATGGTTACAACTTCGGATGATAATGAGCTGAGTACAAGGATCACTATCGTAATGTGTGTCTAAGCGTGTGAGAACTGTGTTGTGTGTCTTCCGAATGGGGAAGAGTGTTATATATACAAGTGTAGGTGGCCTATTTTAGGTAAACAAACTAATAATCAGCTCATTACCCCTTTAGAAATAAAAGTAAATCTAGCCTAAATTATCGCCCTTAAATCATGCCAAGTTTCCATATCCTTCACAACATTCATCTCTGATTAAGCATATGCCAAAGTTGTAAAGACGCGTCCCTTGATTGTGATGCTAAGAGCGGATCCTGCTAGACATTCCTGCAAAATGACATTAAGTTCAATGAAAGCAACTGTTAGCATGAGGATCCTATGATGGTCCGTGATCCTGATCCTGGAACTCTGCTGAGGATCACTATCTGCCAAAGAAATAAGGATCACTAGTTAGGATCACATGTAAGGATCATGTATTATAAAAATCCAGCCCTAACAATTGCCGCCAAAATATAAGGAGTTTATTGTAAATTAACGAGTTGTATTTTGCTTTGATCCTATCTGTAACGGGCGACCCGGATAACTAGCCGTTATAATCGGACTAGCCGTTGCAACCCTTACGTCATTGAAGTGACAACCCTGCAGATCATGATTATAAATAGGAGATAGAGTTAGGATCAATTTGCATTTAAATTCAAGATATACTCCCTTTATAATCTCGTCCGAAGATCGATCAGGTATTCTCCTCTTTTCTTTCTTCCTTCTTTTACTCTTGTTTTTCTGCTCCTCTGTTTACATTCTTCTGTTAGTATGTTGCCCCGAAATTCCCCTCACAAGGATCACAAGAAGAGCAGCCCCCCGAAAAGCCAAGGGATCATCAAGGACTCTCCTACTGAGAGGTGTTGCTTCACCGATGCTCACATCGATAGGATCCGTCACTGTTTTCCAGCGGATACTATCTTCAAGTCTTTCATTCCCACCGCTCTAAGTGATTTTGTTTCTTACACATGGGTAGCTTTTCCTGTAACTCCGTTTACCATAGGATATTCCTATCCTTTTCCAGCTTTCACCCAATCCTTCTTTTCCCTGACCGGCATGTCTTATATCCAAGCCATGCCGATGATCTAGAGGGTTCTGTATACCCTTGAGAGGATCATCGAGCAGGAGGGAATTGACTTAGGGATGTCGGAGCTGGCTGAGCTATATGATCTTACCACGTTTGGTTCCTGTCGATACTTGTTGAAACGGAAAGCTGGGGAGGATCACCCTGTTCTTAAGGTCACCAAGAATGATACAAATTGGAAGCGACGATTCTTCTTTGTTAGGAGGGATACCATCCCTAATGGGAAGGATCTGCCCAAGGAGTGGGCTACTCATGGTAGGATAGAGGATCCTGGAAGGATCACCATCAGACTTGTCTCTTATGATGAGGATCACTAATGTCTTTCTTTGTTTTTTGTTTATTGTGCAGCTATCTCCATCTCTTATCTGAAGCTGACCCCTGCGGCAAAAGAGAGGCTTTTGGCCTTCAAGAAGCTTGATCCGGAGACAAGAAGTTTTCAAGTTGCCATTCAAGATTCACAGGAAGTATCCTCCGCATCTGCCACAATGTCAACTTATTTTGACTGTGTAGGCGCTGGGAAATCTGTCAAGTCTGCCTCCAAGTTTGGTATTGATGACCTTGCAAACGTTAAATCTGCAAAGGAAAGAAGAGGAAGGTCTCTGAGGATCTTCAAGGATTTCCCCTGCTCCGCCAGCAGTTTCTTGATTATGTTAATGAAGTAAGGATCATTGCCCCTGTTTGTTATCCTACTTGAATATCCTGCTTGTATATCCTGCTTCTTTGAGGATCACCTGGTCCTGAACTTACCGCTTTCCCTTTCTGCCGAAACTTGCTGAAATAGAAACATATCTTGGCCATGTTGAGGATCAGGACCGTCAAATTGCCGACCTCCAACAGATGGGTGTGCTGAAGGATCTCAAGATTGCTGATCTTGAGAAGGAGCTCCGGGCTACAAAGGATAAAGCTGCTCAAATGCTGGTCAACATGGACGATGAGAAGCAGGAGATCACCCAGGATGCCAAGGTCCCTGCCGCAATAGCTATGTATAAGATACAACTGCAGATGGCTGCGGAGGCTCAGGATCCTTCCTTTGATAAAAGCTCATGGGACGTAGAGGGTTGGAAGGCAAGATTGGCAGAGCTGGAGGATGAGGACGAAGCTGAGGAGATCCCAATGCTGGAAGGTGGTGAGGCTGGCAAGGATCAGGGTGGAGATGGAGCAGCAAAGGTTTGAGCTGCAGGATTGGGCGATGATGGATATTTCGAGACTTGGCCAGAGCCCAATTTTTTAAGTTTGGTAGTGGTTTTTTTTGTGGTTGTGATGTTTTGAAACAGTTTATGGTCTGTAACTTAAACAATAGTTTTTAGGGTTAAGGATCATGGATCCTTTGAACAATAGGTAGGATTGCAAATGGTGGAGGGATCCTCTGTTTGGGGGATGAAGCCTTTGTGATCCTGCCGCTTTTAATTTCCTGCACCTGCTATGACCGCATAGACAATGGACACCCTTTGCCAACCCATGTGGACGGGCCACGTTTTGCTGGTAGAAACGTGGGTTGGCAATTTTGACAATTTTTTTGAAAGGGTTAAAGATCCTTTGTTAATAAAATAACTTTAATCTTTCTGGCTTACCTTGTTTCATTATCCTTTATTTATCCTCTTGTTGTCCAATTATTTTAGAAATATATTTGTTAGAATAACAGAAGTTGAGCAAATCATGTTTAATAAATTTAGGATATGATCCTAGATCAAATATCCTATCATTGAAATTTTTCAAAGCAATTTATTTCAAGGATCATAGGTTTAGTTGTCGAAGTGTAAGGGTTGTTTAGAATAATGAGTATAATCAAAATAGTCAAGGATCATACCTGAGGATCCAAGTTAGGATCCTAACCTTTAATCAAGATAACCGTAGATGGGATTTTAATGGATAATAAGGATTAAGGATCCTTATTTGTTTAACTTCGAAAACCTGAAAAAATGGAATATAACTTGGGACTAAGCCAATGTAAAAGATAAATTAGTAGCTGGGGACATGCCCAAAGGATAACTAGGGACAAGCCCAAAGGATCACTGGGGACAAGCCCAAAGGATAACTGGGGACAAGCCCAAGGATCGTATGTAAACTGGAGTATGGCCCTTACTGGCGACTATCCAAGCTTGGTGACATGAAAATGTCAAAACCTTAGCTAACGTGAAAACATTACAACAAGACAAACAATCAATAACACAAAATTTCTGATAATTATGTAATCCTTCCACGTAAATTGGGAGTTTGATGTCCCCCAGGGTTTTCTTAGTTTCGCCACTAAATCCTACAAGCACGGAGGATCTTGGTGTGATATCTGATTCCAGGATACCCATTTTCTTCAGAACATCAAGCTGGATAATGTTTACTGAGCTTCCTCCGTCAATAAGGATCCTGCGGACAAAATGATTAGAAATAAAAAGAGTAATTACTAAACTATCATGATGAGGATCCTGGATGTTAATTCTATCATCCTCATCAAAGGTTATGATTTTTCCTTCCGAGACACTCGATGTTCGAATAGGTCTTTCTCCGTTATCCATTTTAGCTTCCTTTGCATGCCTTTTAGCTGCTGAGAAGGATGTACCACAGATGTCTGATCCTCCAGATATAAAGTTGATCACTTGTGCATCTACTAGAGGAGCTGGAGCTTTCTCAGGGATCCTTTCAGGATCCTGAGTCCTTTGCTTTTTTCTTCCCAACAATTCTTTCAAATGCCCCTTGCTCAGCAGATATCCAATTTCCTTTCGTAATGCGATGCATTCCTCTGTCATGTGACACCTGTGTCACCACGAACACCAAACAAATGCCAAACCTATGAAACATTGTGTTTCATACCTGGGATTTGTATAAATATGTGTATCCTTTGCACATATCAATTCTTGTTCAGTTCCGAGCTTTAAATTGCTTTCTGGAAAGTTATATGCGCACTGGTGCGTAGACGTAATCAGTTTTAGCGCAACAAACACTCCGGAATAGTGAAATAGGCTTAACATACTTTAAATGACCTTTACATAACTTAGAAATAAGTTTTGGAAGGTTTGGTATGGCAAAAACAAGTTTATTCGATCGCAGGGACTAATTGCGTCAAACTGCGAAACTATACCGATTCGTATGGTGTCGAACAGTCCAGAACTTGATCATAAGTTAAACATACCATATATAACCTAAACATGGCTTAGAAATAAGCTTTGATAGGTTCGGTGTGCGAAAACATGCTTATATGATCTTACAGGGACTAAAAGTGTCAAAAACGGCGTGAGTTTGCATTTTCGCGCATATCTTACGTTCTGACCACATCTGAACATCCAAAATTTTTGTACACACTAAAATATTTTTATTTTAGTGATCGGCATGCAAAAATTCCATTCGTCGCTTAATTTGGTTCTTTTCGCATCCGTTTGAGTTACGTCGTAATTAACCGAACAACGCGATCGTACGACCAAACGAACCGACATCCGAGATGTTTTCGAGCATGTTTTGAGGCCCCTATACTTTAACTTCATTTTAGAGCCTTAAAATGAGGTTAACGGGGTTTAAACGCATCGAAAAAGGCTTTAAAAACGTGCAGGGACCATTTCTGCCAAACTTTGAAAGTTCAGCCTACACCGTCGCGTAGCGCGACGACCATAAGGCTTTATGGCCGCGCTACGCGACCATCACATCTGGGCAGAAACATTGTTTTCAGCATCAGTTTGATAATTCAGGGACCTTTCTTGCAATTCCTTTGTGTGGTGACCAAGTTAGCACCTCTCCAAGCAAAGTATAGCTGTCAATTACACTTGTATGGCCAGATTTCTTTGCTTAATGGCTAATCAAAACACTTGTGATGATCCTATTAACTCACCACAACTATAAATAGCCATCCTAACTCCTTCATTCCTTGCTCATTCTCATTCTCTCCTCTCTACATCTGCTTTGGAGCTCTCCTAAGCTGAATTGGGACTTTGTCTTCTTGTTGAAAAGATAGCAAGGACCCTTAGTGAGCTTCTTTCATTCTTTTTATGGCTTTTTCCTTATGTAATGCAGAAAGTCAAACGTTTGGCCAACAGTTTGACTTTCGGTTTTGACCATCAATTGGTCAAGTCAAAGTTCAATTGAACTTTGAAACGTGATTGTAATCACGATAGTTATAATCCTTCGTGATTATAGCCGCTGATTACCACGTTAACTAGTTGTAGTGTCGAGTCAAAGTTTCGGTCAAAATGCGTTTTAGCACGCATTTTGCAACGGAACTACTTTAGGGTATCAAAACGCTTTGTTTTGATACCAAATCAGTAGGTTAGACATGTTTTGACATGTTTAACTCGACACTATTAGTTTAGTGCTTGTTTAGGGTCGTAAGGTAAGCGGTCTAAACAACCGCTTAGCCTTTCGAACCCGACCCATTTGGTCGATCTTTAAGATCCGACCAAGCTTAGTTAGTGATCATAGTTGCATAGGGAATAACCACTGAGGTTATACCTTATGATCACATAGGATTGGTTAGTCGTATGCTAGTTAGCTTGTATGCCCATAGGAAATGACCAAAATGCCCTTTTGAAGCTAAAATCCATATTTTGATTATGTGAACATATTTTTGACATATAATCTGAATTAGTAACATGTTTAGGGATAATTGGGCATGTAAGACTTGACATAGCACATAGTTAACCATCCGAACATAAGTTTTACGCAAACGACGCATTTTAGTGGCTTATACTACCATAATGGGTCGAAACGGGTCAAAAGCACTTAGGTAAACTTCCAAATCAGAATGTTAGGTCTATTAAATCATGCCATATGAGTTGCAATACTCATTTGATTTATAGAACTTCATTCTATCCTATCTTCCGATTTAGGATCCGATTGTTTAACATAGTGATCCATACTAGGTGCCACTTGATTCCTTGATTTCCCGAGCTTTGTTAGGACACTTAATCAAGGATACTTGCAATCTCAAGTGAGTACATAGTCCCCTCTTTTACCGTTTTCAATTGTTTTGGGGTGAAACATATATGCCTATCTGTTATTTTCCTGATTTTAAACTATATGATTACACATGCTTAATACATATTCTTTTGACAAATTAAACAATTACCTATGGTTTAAACACTGATTTTCCAAAACTTAATAAACAAATTGTTGGATTGTACCATTTTTATACATTCATCCAGCCGATTGGTAGTATGATATAGCGCTATAGGACTAGACACCCCATTCCTGTTGTATGGAATGTCAGAAACCAAATTTTAACCAAATAGAAATTGCCTTCGTGGTATTTCTATAGTCTCCAAAGTGTAGTTTGATACACTAAGGCTTGAATGAATACCAAATCACACTTTCTTTGTATATGTTGATATACTACAAAAGTACAGTCTGATGTACTCTCAAGTGTGATCTACCAAAGTATATTTTGATATACTAAGTACAAAATCCAACATGTATTTTAATATACTACTTTTACCAAAGCATAGTTTGATATGCTACTGTTTTCCAAAGTATAGTTTGATATACTACCGACTTTGTTATTTCATAAACCAAAGTATAATCTGATATACTACCAAAGCATAGTTGATATGCTATTTTTAAACCAAAGCATAATTGATATGCTATATTCAAACCAAAGTATAAATTGATATACTACCGATGCTTTTATCCTTAAACTAAAGTATACTTGAGATATACTACCAAATCTAATATTTTAATTACTAAAGTATATTTCGATATACTACCTATTAACTATTTCAAAACTAAAGTATACTTTGTTATACTATTTATACAAACTTTCCAAAACCAAAGTATATTTTGTATATACTATAAACCCTTTTACAAAACGACACGTTTTCAGAAACAAAACTTTTTACATTGGATTCATGGCTATTTTGAAAACATAAAATCTTTTCTCATATTATCTAAAGCCATGAATCTAATACACAAAATCCTATGTTACTCACAGGCATTTTTATGCTGACGTACCATATTTTCATATATGTTTCAGGTACTGCTATGTGATGATTGTTGATGCACGCTACACATAGGATGGACTTGTGCCTTAGCGACTTTAAAACTGAGAAACAATTATTTGTTTTATTATAAATTGTACCAAAACATTGAGTTCAATAATTCAATAAAACAAAACTATTTGATCCATGGTTGTGAAACAATGATTCTGTTACAACACTCCCCGACGTTTCCGCCACGATTTGTTGTTTTATGTGGTCGGGGTGTGACATGTCAAATGCCCAAAATCTTCATGGTATGCACACCACTTTGATTTATCTTTAGTTGCGGCTGTTTTGTCATTTTTTCTGGGCCATCTGGCCTTTTCTCCTAGATTCTGCATTGCAAGGATTAGTTCATGATTATCAACGGAAAAACAGTATTCAGAAATTGGAGGATAATCTTCATCATCCTCTTGTTGGTCTACAGCATGCACATTCTGATTGTCAGTTCTGTTATAGGATTTGAATTTGTTGCTTTTGAAAGAGGATCCTTTCTTTTCTTGTTTTGAGGATCCTACTTGTCTTTCCTGGATCCTCTTGTCATCCTCTAGCCGGATGAACCTGAGTGCCCGAGTTCTTACTTCGTCTAGGTTCCTGCATGGTGTCATAACAAGATCATCATAGAACAATGAATCCTTAAGCAATCCCATCTTGAAGGCCTCAACAGCTGTGGCCACATCCAAGTTAGGAATGTCCAAGGATTCTTTACTAAATTTGGTTATATAATCCCTTAATGATTCATTATGACCCTGAGTTATCCTATATAAATCACTAGTCAATCGTTCAAATTTTCTGCTACAAGAAAATTGATTATTGAATAAGTTAACTAAATTAGCAAACGAAGTAATAGAGTAAGGGGGAAGACTTAGCAGCCATTTAAAAGCTGATCCAGTAAGAGTGGATCCAAATCCCTTGCACAGGCATGCTTCCTTTAACCTTTCTGGAATAGGATTGATCTCCATCCTTTCCCTGTATTGTGCTATGTGTTCCTCAGGATCCGTTGTACCATCATACAGCTTCATAGTAGGGATATGGAATCTTTTGGGTATCTCAGCATCACAAATTGGTGGTGCAAAACAAGATACCTTATGGCTTCCATCTGCAATCTCCGGGATAGGTTTGACTACCCCTGGAACACTTGATATCATATCCTTCAGTTTTTGTAGTTCTCTGGCCATAGCATGATTAATACCTGTATCCTGCATGAATCCACGGTTAGTGGTAAGAGAATTATTAAAAGTGTTACCTCCCATCGGGTTCAAGTTAGGAACATTGGATGTGAATCCATATTGCTGGGATTCTGGAATGATGGATGGACCAGTGGAAGCAATGGACTGCATTGGAATAAAATCTCCTTGATGGACATCTGGACTTCCTGTTTGCAAATTCTTCAAGGATCCTGGTATATGAAGGGATCCCTGAATATGGGATGATCCTGGAACTAAGGAGGATCCTTGAACCTGGGATAATCCTGGAACGAAGGAGGATCCTTGAACCTGGGATGATCCCGGAACTAAGGAGGATCCTTGAACCTGGGATAATCCCGGAACTAAGGAGGATCCTTGAAACTGGGATAATCCTGGAACGAAGGCGGATCCTGAGTTCATGATGGATCCCATATGCTGAGTATAGGATCCTACCGGTTGGAAATATGATCCTGATGCCTGAGTCACTACTGCTGGGCCGACATGCACTCCTCTTAATCCACCCATATGTTGAACGTCTGGGGCCTCTGATGGCTGTGAAGTAACCATCGGAGTATCAAAATTCAAAGATTTGGGCATCAGTGGGGAATGATCCTCTGCCGTTCTCTTTTGTCTTTTGAGATCTCCGATTTCTCTGAGGATCCTGTCATTAGTTTCATCCTGCTGCTGCATACGATCCCTCATCTGCAAAATCAAAGTAAATATATCACTAGTACTGGGAGCAGAAGAAGTTAGAGCAGAAGATGAAGGTTTAGAGAAGATAGGAGTTGGTCTCTTCTCAGCATTTTTCTGAGATCCAGCTGGTGGTGGAGGCAAAGGTGGGATGCCATTAGATGAATTGACTGCAGACATCACTGTGGAAGTATTCTTCAACGATGAAGCCATGCAACACTTCCGGAATGATCACCAACAGAAAAACGTTCTTATGAATGAAGCACCAATTGCCCCACGGTGGGCGCCAAACTGTTTTGGCCAAAAATCACTTAAAGATAATGCAACCAAACTTTATGTAAACGGGGAATGATGCTTGGTATGATGAACAAAGTGAAGGATCACTCAAATGTAAAATGCACAAGTGACACAAGGATTTATACGAGGAAAAAGCCCTTGATCAATGAATGATCTCCGGCATAAAAAACCTCGGGTGATGGAAACAACCGATCACCAAACTTCAATATAACAAATAATGGTTACAACTTCGGATGGTAACGAGCTAGGTACAAGGATCACTATAGTGTCGTATGCTAAAGTGTGTGAGAAATGCGTGTCCCCTTGCGAATGTTCAAGAGTACCATTTATACAAGTGTGTGTGGTTCTATTTTAGGCAAATCACCTAACTACTAGCTCGTTACCCCTTTAGAAATAGAAGTAAATTTAGCCTAAATAATCGCCCTTGAATTGTGCTGAGTTTCCATATTATCCATAACGTCCATCTTTGATTATGCATGTGCAAAATTAGCGTGATAGATTCCTTGTTTACGTTGCTAAGATCAGGTCCAACTCGTAATTCCTGCAAAACAACATTAAATTTAAAGAGAACAATCGTTAGTATGAGGATCCTTAGGATGATCCGTGATCCTGATCCTGGAGCTCTTCTGAGGATCACTATCTGCCAAAGAAACAAGGATCACTTGTTAGGATCACATGTTAGGATCATAGGTCATAAAAATCCAGCCCTAACACCATTAACAACTTAATACATACATGAATACTTGATTTATACATGAATACTTGATTTACACAAAATACATACCATGTTTTTCATACAAGTATACAAACGTTCAATACAAGAACTGCATGAATTCACACCAATGTTATGTTGACGTTTTTCCAAAACTCACATGTATTTCAGGTAACTAAAGGTGGATGTGCGCGCGGTCTACTCATGCTTGTGGATGTCGTCTATGTTTATGTTTAAATAAAGTTGTAAACTTTTAAGACAATGTTTCATGCTATCTCGCGATGTAAACGCTAAACTTATGTTTTCAAATTATGAAATGTTTGGTATTTGAAGTTATTTTTATGAGCATGCAGTATGTTTACCTTTCGTATGCAATGAGAACCTTTCATGATCACACCTCGTGCTTCCGCCGCAGAAAGGGGTGTGACAGTTATGATGCTATGAACAATCATGTTTTCGTCTCACTTCGATGTTTCCACCGTCGGTTGGGGTGTGACAATTACACTCTGTTTGATACATAGATATACACACAACACAACTAAATGATGAATCTGAGAGAGATTATAAAACTTTCAGAAAATCCAAAATCAGATGCTTAAGTTTTGACTCCTGCTATAGGAAGTGATAGAAAATTGCTAACACCTTGTCATCTCTTGCAAAAATAGAAAACAAAAAGGAATCGGGGTACCAAGCAACGACGTGTCGGTAGATTCACCAACACCGACGAGTAAACTGTTGTTAGGGAGCAAAACATAACGTCTACACAAGAATTCTGGCTTTTCTCAGGCATTACGCATCACAGTGGGTAACACGTTGTGGCATATGGCTTAATGGTCTTAAATCTTGCGTTGATAGATTGCCAAAGTCTGAGATAGCGGGTCTTTATATCGGTATTTCATTCAGGGATATCATAGTTGTTCTTCTGCTGCATCCAGATACATGCTGACCTAGACGCTATGATATCCTTTTAATAATAAGTGCCTTAAAAAAAGGCCAAACCCTTTTCATAATAAGTGCCAAATTTGGCCAAAACTTTAGATAGATTAGTTTGGTCACTCTGCTATACAAAAGTACTGACCTGTTCACCAAACTATCTGTCTTAGCCCTCAGTAGTTCTTGGGATCTCTGTTGTACGAGAGTACTGACCTGATCCCCACTCTATCGTTGAAAAGCAAAACGAATGAATCCAATATACTCACCTGTTATGAGGAACCTTTGTGCATACCTTGATCGCGGGGGTATGTCCTGATGTGGGACTTACGGGCGTATTGATTCTATTCTCAATAGCTTGTGTGGGGGCCATAGAAGTCTTGTCAATATTACCGAAAACATGATAATCGTGCTCTCCGAAGGCATGTTGAAAGAAGGATGCATGGATTTAAGCGGACAAACATACTGGCAGTTTTTTCTTGTGCCTTGATTCGCTAATAATAATAATAAATAAGGAATTGACAAGTGTTGACAATATGATCTTTTGCAGGAAAGTCGACGAGTGTTTAATAAAAAAAAGGAATCTCCCAATCTTTGAAATGAATATCGAAGTCCAAATTGCCCAAGTTTTAAGTGTTTAAGCCGACAAAATGGGCACGTTTTTTTGAGAAAGTTTGAAATTTGCATCTGACAGGCGTAATTGTCTAAATGTCAGAAATATAACACAAGAACTGTTAGAAATGAGATCAAGAGAAGCGGGATGGTATAGGATTGAAGATATATTCTGCATATGTTCTCTTTGAAGTCTCTCACACTGAAACGAAGAAAAAGATATCGAAGAAGATCCCCAACAGGTTGCAAAAAGCAGAGACAAGCGAAAGAAAAGGCAAATCTTGAGATGCAAACTTTACCCGCATAGGGATACACGTGAGCTGTGAGAAAGGTGAGAGAAAGAAAGACTGAGATGATGGAGATCTTATTCAAAAATTGAAGAACAAAAGGAATGTGATGAATCTCGAGAGAAGAAAGAAGCTATCATCAATCACCTACTCCAAAAGTCACAGATCTTTCATCAGAATCAGAATTTTGAGAGATTCAATCTCCGACATCATCCACATACAATGTCATAATGGAGGACGCAAGTGAAGCTGATAACAAGAAAACTCAAGCACAGCACAACATGGGAAAAGTAGCAGTAAATCCTGATACCAGAGTCAAAAAAATGAAGACGCTCAAGTACGCAACGGTCTAGGGGGAATATTGTTAGACCATTTTGAGATCGTCGGTACTTGAGTCGCTTAGGGTGTATAACGCTAAACAAGACTGAAGAACGCTTAGGGTCCAAAACGCTAAACAAGAATGAAGAACTATCAAGTACGCAACGGTCTAGGGGGAATATTGTTAGGTCATTTGAGACCGTTGGTACTTGTTTTAGATGGTTCTGGATTGGTTTGGTTAAGTTTATTAAGCTTTAGAAAGTCTAGGGGCTAAAATTGTAATGCTTGGATAGTAGCAAATCTGACTTGGTGTAATTAGGATGCCAGCATAATTATAATTATGCTGGCAAGTCAGATCCTATATAAACTCATGTAATGGTGCCCTAGCCAAGGTTTTGGCTAGTTTCTTTGGTGAAAACTCTAGTGTTGTGATCTTCTTGTTATTTCTTGTGCTTAATCCGATTTCCAGGATCTTGTTAACGTTTATATCAGTTGGGAATTCATACAACACTTGTTGTTAATCACCAAACCAAGATCTTCATCTTCATCTTTTGATTTTTCTTAACTTTCTCAAGGTTCAAACACCTTGATATGTGTTTTGATATGCATGTCGGGACCCGATTCTCATGAACACATCTTCTTTAAGTGCTCTTTTGCATCGCAGATTTGGAATGGGGTTCGTGATAAAGCTGACATGGGATCTATTGAAGAGAACTGGGAGGATATTTTTGATTATCTATTGCAGCATGCGGAATCCAACCGAGCTAATCATATCATTGGCAAGTTAGTGGTCGGGGCTACGGCTTATTTCGTTTGGCAGGAACGAAATAACCGATTGTTTTCGACGAAGAAAAGGAATGCAGCTCATTTGATTGAGGTGATTTTAACAACAATCCGTATGAAGCTTCACACAATGAAGTTTAAGAGAACGAGTCGTGTTAATCAAGTTTTGCTCGAGTGGAAGCTGCCGAGAGCTTTGCTTATGGATCAAGACGAATGTGGCTAAGAAACTGCAACCTTGGGCGATGTAGTTTAGCTACTTGTTTGTCGTTTAGACTATGTTTTATTATTAGCGTTTTGCCTTGTCTATGCGCGTGATTACTCTAGTAGTGGCATGTCACACTAGAGAATTGGGGGATACATAAGTTCCTCACTTGTTATATTTGGTTGATGAATAAAATTTACCGGGGTAACCCTTTACCCAAAAAAAAAAAAAAAAAAAAACTAAACCAGAGAAGTTATCTCTATTATATCTTAAATTAATTCCATGCAACGGTAAATTCGAACTATTATTTGCATTTCTGCAACCGAAAACAAAACCATCACTTATTTAGTTTCGTTTTTTAGTGTTTATCGCTTTCTGTAAGTATTTACTGTTTTGTTTGCCGCCTTTGATCTTATGTTTCTTTTTTAACTAACATTCAATTTTTTTTTTCGGTGAGAGGGAAAAGGGTTTTCATCTTCTATTATTTTTAAACCCGATTTTATCTCTCATGTATTTACTGATAGTAGATGTTCCCAAGCGGACATTAATGTACTAACTACTAAGTCGTGTACTACACAATAAAAAAAGGGGCTACTAAATGTACCTTTTTTTTTACTTTTTATACCCCTTTTTTATAAAATCACATTTAAACTTGTCATATTTACCCCCTAAACAAGTCATATTTTGTTTAAAGTTTTCTTTTTTGTTATAAAACAAATTCAAAAGTGTAAAAATATATTATAGAAATTTTTTTAAATTGTTTGTTTTTTATATGTTTATTTAAAAAACCATATTTTTTAAAAAATGTTTTCTTACACTTTTTCAAATAAGTATTTTGATTATGTTTTCTTTTATTGAACATCTTTACAAATTACTAATAACGTTTTTCATACAAAAACAATAATAAAAAATTTTGAATTTTATTTTTAAAAGAAGTCTACATTATAGTTTTTTCCTCTTTTAGTGTGTATTCATATATTTATTGTTTTTAATATTTTAAATTTTTTTTTTTTTGTTATTCTGGAACGACTTGAAGTGGGTATCTGATGCGTGGTCGAAAACCGATGATTATTCGTAATTAAGTTTATGCTTTTACGTGACTTTTGGTTTCGAATGACCAGATTAGAATTGTGTTTTACAAGTCTAACAGAGTTTAACGAGCTATTCGGAAGCTTTACAGAGCATCGGGGAGCGAACGGGATCAAACGGGAACGCGAAACGAAGAAATCAAAAAAACAGGTTTTAGAGAGCTAGTAGCCGACGTCCTAGTTGGCCGTCGGCGATGCCCTCTAGAAAAGCCTCGTAAGAAGAAAATGCTTATAGACAGATGTTTAGTGCGCCGGGACCAATTTGAATAACCGCAGGCCGTCGCCGAATTCAGATAGTAAAATCCGGTATCCGAAAATTTTGGATATCTGAATTTTCAGATATCCGGTTTTGAACACCCATAATGCTAACAATTCAAAATAGAATGCATCGAAACTAATGATATATCGAAATAGATTCCATTGTTTCAGTTTTTGCATATCGAAATAGGCTTTAGTAATAGCGTATTTCGATGTATTGAATATGTATTTCTATGTCCATGTCTTTTTCGTTGTATAGGTCCTATTTCGATGGCATGCTATGTATTTCGATGTATATCGATATGTTTCGATTGTTTTATTGTTGTGTCGATGTAAGACACTGCTGATTTGAGTATAAATACCAACATTTGTCACTGTGTTTAGAGAGCTTGAATGAGCTAGAGAGAGTGTGTAGAGAGAGAAAGAGTTCCGGTGTGCATTGTATTTGTCGAGTATTGTACCAAAACTCTGTCGAATTGAATACACAAAATTGTTAAACGGTGAATCTTATTGTGTATTACATTCTCTCACTCGGTTTGTGTCGTAGCTTGGATTCCGCACTCGCTACAACATCCGAAACAAGAAATCACGTTCATTCGGCGATCCATATAGGGACCTACACAATCATCCACCATCATCACCTTCGATCACAATCCTTACTACCACGAACGCATTGTTAAGGGTAATTTAGGTGTATAAATATTATATTTGACAGGGGCGCGATACTCCGATCAGTATCTGATTGAGTCTGTATAAACAGTAATACAAAAATATCCACATACACTTTTGAAATCAACCAACTTAATATATTTTTAAAATGAAGAAGAGAAAAATTTTTGTGAATCAACCCTATACACTTGTTTTGCTTTATAAAAGTGTTCACTTCGATCGAAGTCTTAAATTGGTTTTGACTTGTTTATAACATACTCTTTACACTAATTAAATTTGAATTTATATAGATTGTTTATTTATAGTTTTTGATAAAAGAGTGACTTTGTAGAATAGTAAACAAGTTTCAAAAGTGTTCTAATTACGTCACTCAAGTTTCAAAAGTATTCCAATCAGGTCACTCAACATTCATTCAATCATTCTTCATTAAAATTAAGGGTTTTTTCATCCATTTCATAGGTAACCGTGCTGCTGATGTGAATTTTTGTTTCTTTTTTCTCTTTTATTTGATGCTAACGTTAAGTACTAACGTGAATTGTAACTTGTTTTTTTAATTTTTAATGTAATTAAATGGTTTTTATTTTTAATATATATAATTTCATATATTAAAATAATTCGACCCCAGCATCTTATGCTCCATTTTTTTCTTGACACGTGGAAAAAAAGACATGACTCGATTTGAATGTTAAGTTATCTAATTGTGACAAAAACGACGCCAGTGACCTAATTAGAACACTTTTATAACTTGGTTACTATTCTGTGAAATTTTCCCTTTGATAAAATAATTTTAGTACCTATTGTTTATTTGTTCACTTACATAGATGGTTTGAATGATTAATATGTGCTAGGTTGTAAACGCTATTTTAAAAGAAAAACTTTTTACTTTTTTGATAAATAAAAATTGTTAATTATTTTATAAACACATCTAAAGTATTAAAAATTATAAAATTATGACCTTTAAAATACAAACTAGACGAGGAAAAAACATAACATAGACTTTTTTTAAAAAGAAAGTTCAAAACTTTTTTTATTATTTTTATAAGAAAAATGTTATTATTTATTTGTAAAGATGTTCAATAAAAAGTCACGATTAAAATACTATTTGAGAAAGTGTCTTTAGAAACAATATACGAAAACTTAAAAAAATATGATTTAAATAAAATGTAGGTCCCTCGGAGGATGAGGTCAAACCTTAACCTTGTTATGTCAAACACACTAGCAAGTGCGGAATCCAAGCTAGAGTGCAAACCGAGATGAAACAAGCATAAACACAAGACACACAATATTCACCGATTAACACCACTTGTATTAATACGTATGAAAGGTTCGGTTACAAGCTCAATGTTTACAAATCTGTTTTGCAAACTCTCTAAGTGTGTGTGTGTTCTTGACAGAAGTGTCTCTCCTTATCTGCCTTATCTCTCGTGACTGAAATGAAATGAACACACTACATGGGTATATATACCCAACACAGATTGTCTGTCCGAAGGATCAGATAGATTGATCGAAGGATCATCTATCGATGTTAAACCTGTCGAAGGATCTACATTTACCTCGAAGGATGATCTATCGATGTTCATCATCATCCATCGAAGGTTCATCTTTCGAGCTCATCGAAGGATCTAAACTATCCTTCGATGAGACATCCTTCGACACAAACATGTGATTATCATGCACTAACTGTTTGGCCAAGTCAAACCAGGAGGAAGGTTGACTTGGTCAAACTTACAAGACTAACGAAGGACATCGTTTTATATCGACAAGATACAGACAAAGTACAGACACAAGTGCACCAACAAACTCCCCCTTGGCTGTAGCTTTGTCTCGATCTTCGTGTCTTCAAGTCTCTGACGTCCTTTCAAGTCTTCAATGTCGGAGGATCTTCAAAGTCTTCACGTCTTGAAAGCAGAGAGTGTATCAACAAACTACCCGTATCATGTAAGAAGTGTGTTGACAAACTCCCCCTTAACATAAGCTCCCCCTTGAGTTATGCTCGTGAATGACTTGATCTTTACAGCTTGAGATCCTTGTGGTGTTGATGATGGTCAGCTGCAACTCGATCATCTTCATCTTTTGAGTGCCTTCACGTCGTGTCTTCATTCCAAAGCTTGTCATCGACCATGTTCTCCTTGCCTTTAGAATCTGCACATGCAAGAAATCTAAACGCGTAATGAGAACAACTGCTTGGAATATAGTTAGCATAAGCAAATGACACACGTATGGCCATGTTTCAATCAAACACCGTCCGACAGTTTGAAAGTTTAATAAATTTGTCAGTTTTAGTTTCTAATCTTTCAAAACTTGCAAATTTCGACCGTTTATGAAGATTTAGTCAATTCGGTTTTCAGTCAGGTTTCAGGTAACGAAGACTCGAGCTCCAACATCGTACGATCGAAAATAAAGTAGAAATAAAATCTTTTTGGCTTTTATAAAGTTTATATTAAAACATACCTAAAATCTTTTTGGTATTTTTGAATATTTCGAAATGTAAAGACTGAAAGCAGCAAATATATACAGACATTCTTTTTGCGAGTTTCGAGGGTAAGAGAATCATATCAGTGTACGGTCATGCCAAAACGCTCTTGTTGTTCAATTAGTTAACATTAAGATAAGCATCCTACAACAATTATCGGTATTGTTGTCCACTTAAGCTCAACTTATCAGATGTAATCATGGCGAGGGGATACGTTAAGGTATGATTTATACTTACCGACCGGTGTTCATCCACATCACGACACATTCCCGTATCAAGGTATGCACGAGGGTTCATCTTACCGGTGAGTATACCGATTATCATCTGTTTGACCGTATATGATGTGAGATTCTCACTTATTTTGATTTGAAAACAAGCCCTATGTGATAGAATCACTTATTGATGAGGAACTTGATTTTCATATGCATGAGGGCACAGGAGCAAGTCCGTGAACAGGTCAGTACTTCCGTACAGCAGAGAGACGAACTTGACTCCCGGATAGATGTGATATATTATCACTTATTTGTTATGGACATGTGATTGTTGATCACTTATTGAGGTCGTATGCAATATGTACACGTATGTATAGTATCATAGAAGATCTAGACTTGCGTCCCCGTTATTTTTCGGTAAAAGATACAACCATGATACCCAGATGATAAGCAGCATAAAGACCGAATATCTCAGAACCTCGGCAATCTATCAAACGAAATTTCGGTACTAAGACCATATGCCAATGAATGGTTCCCACCTGGTCTTCAGTCGATTAAGATTTATATCACCCTGCACACTTTAAAATGATTGTGAGCCTACCGATACATCTTATATAGAGCTGCTTATCGTTTTTCATTTAAGGTTTAAAGAGGTTTGGATAGACCACTGATGTACTATCATTTTCTCTTTTGCTCGCCAGGAAACTCATTTTTGTTTTTCTATTGTTTTTGTGTTTTTGAAATTTTTCGATGTTTTTGGATTTTCAAATTTTTGGATTTACTCCCCCTAAAATCAATAAACTAAGACAAATTTAAAACACAAAGGTATTTACAAAAAATGATTTTCCGATGTTGGTTTTACTCTTGCTTGACCTTAATGCCGTTTACCAATAATAAAAAGTCAAATCTTGATTTGTCAAATGCTTTGGTAAAAAGGTCGGCACGTTGGTCATCGGTGTGGACCTTAACAACATCGATTAGCCTTTTCTCAAAGCAATCACGTATGAAGTGATATTTGATTTCGATGTGTTTGGTCTTTGAGTGCTGCACAGGATTTCTAGTGATCTGTAATGCAGCAGAATTATCAACGTAAATAGGAGTAGTTAGGAATTCAAAACCATAGTCGCGTAATTGTTGTTGAATCCAAAGAACTTGGGAGCAACAACTTGAGGCAGCAATGTATTCAGCTTCGCATGTTGATGTAGCGACACAAGTCTGCTTCTTGCACTGCCATGTGACTAGGCGATTTCCTAAAAACTGACATCCAGCCGTTGTGGATTTGCCGTCGATTTTGCATCCGCCAAAATCAGAATCACTGAATGCGATCAAGTCAAAGTTATTATCCCTAGGGTACCATAGACCGGTGTCAGGGTAACCCTTCAAATAACGAAAAATCCTTTTTACAGCTGCAAGATGTGAGGCCTTCGGGTTGACTTGATATCTGGCAAGCAGGCACGTTGGGTACATTATGTCTGGCCTTGATGCTGTGAGGTACATAAGAGATCCGATCATTGCGCGGTAGTATGAGGGGCTAACAGCTTCACCCTTCAAGTCTGGAGTAATTCCGTGATTTTGTGGTAGTGGGGTACCAATGGGCGTTGCATCAGACATCTGGAACCGGCTCAAGATGTCACCAACATATTTAGTCTGATGGATGAATATCCCAGACTCAGTTTGTTGCACTTGTAGGCCCAAAAAGAAGGTCATTCCCCCATAGCACTCATCTCGAATTTATCCTGCATAATGCGCTCGAAATTCCTACACAAGACATCATTAGTAGAACCAAAAATAATATCATCAACATATACCTGTACCAGAAGAAGATCTCCATCTTGTTCTTTGATGAAAAGAGTACAGTCGATAAGACCTCTTCGAAAACCGTTCTCCAGCAGATAGTTAGATAAGGTTGCATACCAAGCTCGCGGTGCTTGATGAAGACCATAGAGAGCTTTGTTGAGCAACCAAACCCGATCGGGATGGATAGGATCTTCAAAACCTGGAGGCTGTTCGACGTACACCTCTTCTTCAACCACACCATGTAAGAATGCACTTTTGACGTCCATCTGGTAAACCTTGAATCCTTTGAATGAGGCATAAGCCAGAAAGATCCGAATTGCTTCCAGGCGTGCAACAGGTGCATAGACTTCGTTGTAGTCGATTCCTTCTATCTGACGAAAACCTTGAACGACTAAACGTGCTTTGTTCCGGATAACAACTCCGCGGTCATCCTTTTTGCATTTGAAAACCCAACGGGTACCAATCTTCTTGTAGCCAGCAGGTTTCTCTACGAGTTTCTAGACACCAAGCTTCTGGAATTGTTGCAGTTCTTCCTGCATTGCTTCAACCCAAGAGTTATCTTTCATGGCTTCTTTCCAAGTTCTTGGCTCTTCCTGTGAGACATAACACGCGAAAGACCAATCGTTTTGTTGCCTGGATTCTCGAATAGCTGCATACAGGCCTGCATTGTTGTTGTTGCGCAACATGTTTCTTGTTTGAATGCCACTTTGCACATTTCCAATGATGTTTTGTTGAGGATGGGTATTATGAATCCTTGTTTCTGGATTATCTGGAACTGGAATATTTATACCCAGGTTGTTGAGATTGAGATCAACAACTAAATCAATGCCCGGAAATGACGAAGAGGATGATGCAGTTGCTTCAGCTGTTCTATGGGTATCCACTGGAGGAGTACCCTCTGAAGTACCATGTACTGCTGTTGTTGGAACTTCTTGATCTGCATCTAGAAATTCATCATCCTCTGAAGATTCGTTCAATTCGGTTGCATCATGAAAATCCTCATTGTCGAGAGTATTATTGTTCACCGAAGAAGGTTCTTGATTGACAAGAATTGGACGAACCACCGGTGAAACTGTTGCATTGTCACTCTCGAAAAACATCCTTGTCGCAGCACTTTCTTCAACGGCTTCAACATTGATCGAATTGAAAAAGTCATCGTACTCAAACATCCAAGGCTGACCAGGACATTTGACTGGCAAAGTGTGCCTTTGTACTCTGACCTCAGACCATTCCTCGACCCTTTTAGTCTCTAGATTCCAGACTCGTAAGTTAGGGGTGGCATACCCAAGAAAGTATCCGTCAATTGCTTTTGCCCCAAACTTTCCATTAGGATCGATGATTGTACATGGAGCTCCAAACGGTTCAAGATAAGACAAATCTGGTTTCCGTTTTTGAAGAAGCTCAAAGCAGGTCTTATTGTGCCTTTTGACTGTAAGGACTCGGTTCAATGTGTAACATGCAGAGGCCACAGCTTCAGTCCAGAATGGAATGGGCAACTGCGACTCTACCAACATTGTCCTAGCAGTCTCGATCAATGTGCGGTTCTTACGTTCAGCGACGCCATTCTGGTGAGGAGTATAAGCTGCACTAAACTCATGAAGAATACCCTTTGAAGTGCAAAACTCCGCCATGGCATGATTTTTAAATTCAGTACCATTGTCGCTACGTATCCGCCTAACCTTCAACTTATACAAATTCTCAATCTGAATGATCAAGTTTTTTATAATACCAAAGGTTTCACTCTTGTGTGCCATGAACGCCACCCAAGAAAATCTTGAATAATCATCAGTAATCACGAGACAGTATTGATCATTCCGAATACTCTTGTGCTTGACAGGACCGAACAAATCCATGTGCAAACGTTCAAGAGGAACTGCCACCGTGTTGATCTTCTTAGTAGGGTGCTTCTTCTTTGTTTGCTTTCCTTTCTAGCACGAAACACAGACGTCTTGAAGATGGAAGTTTTTAAGAGGAACACCATTCACCAATTCATTTGAAACCAAATGATTTATTTTGCGTAAGTGAATGTGACCCATTCGTCTGTGCCAAGAGATAGAGTCTTTTTCTGTGGCTTTGGAAACGAAACAAGTTGCTTGTGCAGACGTAGTAATAGCTTGGCTCATATCAAGGACGTACAAATCATTTATCCTTGGAGCCGACAAGAGAATCCATTCTTTTGGAATTTTGAAGCCGGGTTTCAGCACATAACATCCATTAGCATCAAAGTGTACTGAGAATTGCTTGTCACAAATTTGAGAAACACTAAGAAGATTGTGATCAAGTTGTTGCACAAAGTTGATCTTGTCAAAGCTGACAATCCCGTTGGATATCATTCCCTCACCCGTAATATAACCTCCCTTATCTCCAGCAAAAGCAACATAACCTCCTCTAATAGATTTGACGTCGTAGAGAAGCTTCATCTCGCCTGTCATGTGCCTGGATGCCCCACTATCAACAATCCAATGACTACTGATAGTTCCTCCTGGAACACCCTGCACATGAACTCAAATGATTAGTTGGAGATGGGGACCCAAGCCATTGTGGTCTTGGGTCTTCCATTTTCATCAATAACAATAACTTCTTGTCTTTGATGATTGGTAAATTGTGATGGTCCCCCTGATTCATTAACCGTTTTTGGTTTCCAGGTCTGTTTTGTTTTACCAGTGTTGTTCTTTGAAATTTTAACTTCATGATTGTCTGAAGTTTTTGAATTGTCTGGTTTTACAGAAACAGATGTTTTGTTAACCACATCGGTTTTAATTGCCTTTTCAATTTTCTTGACCTGTTGGCGTCTCTGTTTCATTTCCCTTTCTTTTACAAGTCGGGGATCTTGTTTTGCAGAAACAGATCGCTTACGGTCATTTTGGTCATGGGGAACATCAACTTTTCCTTTTTGTTTATGAAGATATGGACAATTTCGAATTATATGTCCAATTGTTCCACACTCAAAACATGATCTTCGTTCAACAAACCCCGAAGTATCATGTGATTGTCTAGCCGATGATGATGAACTTTGTGATCCCGAGGTACTAGGTTTTGAACTACTTGGTTCATTTCTTTTCTGTACAGTTGCTTTCTTAACAAAATCTAAGTTAGATTTGTTTTCAAACGTTTCGATTTTGTCCGTTCCCGTCGATTTCACAAAGTTTACATTTTTGTTCTTCTTTTGATTCGGCTTCTTTTGTGCTTGAGCCGGTGATTTTCCTTTTGGCTTGGTGCGATTTTGCTGTTTCTGCACTGTTGGTAATTTCTTGTTGCCATATTGTTTTCGAATTTCGGCCTTTGGAATAGGAGGACACTGTGTAACTGTAACACGTGGTCCTGTCTTTCCCAAAAACTTACTTGTCGAGTTTTCAAAAACTTTGCTGATTAAGGATTGATTCACATTCTTAATGGGAAAGTCTTTGTCTGAATAGATTTTATCATCACCAATAAGAGTGTACAGCAAGTTCACACTCTCCGACTCTTTTGCAGACGAGGACTCAATTGCAACAGTCTTAGCGGGTTTTGCAGGAGGATCACATAGAATGTGATTCTCGAGAGGTATGTCCTCATTTTTGACTACCGCATCAGACTTTGCTGGGACAGCATCATCAGATTCATCATCAGAAGAATCAGCATCCTCAGTAATGACTGGAGGATCCTGATTCAGTTCAGCAGAAGACACGCATGTATCTGCTGATACATCCGAATCTGATGATACTTCCTTTGTATATCCGAGCCCTACTGCAAACTCTTTCACATCTAGAGGCACAGATGGTTCAAAGAACACTCTGTCCTCCTCATCCGGCATGGCATCATAATTATGTCTCACTGGTGGTGGACAATTCTTATAGCCTATGCACGTGACGTCCCTTTTCTCCTTTTGAACATCAATGATGTGATCCAACACATAGCTAGAACTCAAATAACTATCTAACTTGAGTTGGATTGCCTCACTTTCCGTTTTTACACAAGCCATCTCTTTTTGCATTGTCTCAAGGCGAGATATATACAAATTAATGTCAGTTTGTTTTCTGGAAACCATTTTAGTTAACTCGGTTTTATCTTTCTTTAACTTTTCGATTACCGATTTAAACTCCTTTTCATGATTTTCATAAAACATATTGGCTTCTGTACATTTGGAAAGGTCCACAGTCAATTTCTGATTGTGAATAAAAGTCACATCATACTTTTCTTGCAAAGCTTCATGGTTACTTTGCAAGTCACACAAATTCTCATTCATTGTAGTATGTTTGTCTTGCAAGTCAAACAAACTAGCTTGTAAAGCATCATGTTTGCCTTGCAACTCAGACATACTTTTCTCTACATCAGCACATCTAGCACGCAACCTATCACATTCATCACAATTTACAACAGTGGGTTCATCGACACATACCTGACTTGATGAACCGTCGACATTAGCCATAAAGGCTGAATGGAGAGAAGACGAAGAATAAGCAGCTTGATCCACCAGAATAGATCTTCTATCACTTAGTGCTGCAGCTTCCTCCAAAAGCTCATCAATGTCAGCATCAACCGAAACATTTGCTGTCTCACCCACATGATCATCACCTGAACTGGATGATTCTTCATCAACACTCCTGCTGTACCCAGAAGAGTCTTCATCTTCAGAAGATTCACCACCACTGGCGGAAGATTCTCCACCACTGGTGTGAACTGCCTCCTTCACAATTCTAGCAAAACAAGCTGTACCATCCTGAGCATCACCACTCAACTGGATTGACCAGTCACAACCTTCATCCACTTGAACCACAAGTGCCCTGTTGGCATTTGATGGTCCAGCTTGACTCTGGTTGTTGACAGGTATTAATGTACGCTCATTGTTCCTGTTCTGGTTCTGCTGGTTGCCTTGGTTTCTGAAGGGATTCTTGTTCCCATGCTGTGCTGGCTTTGTACACTCCCTTTTAAAGTGACCCCGTTCACCACAATTGAAGCACTTTACTGCCTGTTTATCGAACCCATACTTGGTGTCTTTCTTGCTTTCCAAGCTGGTTCTGCCAGTACTTTCCATGAAATCCTTTGCCCTTCTTACAGCACTAGCAAAGGCCCACTTGATATCCATCAAGTCCATCTCTTCCTTATCAATCTGCCGATAGTCTTCTTGTGTCAGATTAATGTTGCCAATCTGACCTTCCACTAACCCACAGTACGCGCTCACTACAGTGTTAAGCAGCTCCATGTGTTCCCTTGCTACTTCTACACTGACCTTAGAGAGGCTTGAAGTGTCGAGCTGTACTGTATTTGGTTTTGATTGCTGACCAGCAGATGATGTCCCTCCAGAACACGCTTGTTGTTGAGCAGGAGGAGGAGGAGGTGGTTGTATTGGATTTCCATACATGTCTGTGGTGGGAGCTGGCTTAACAGGAACTTGTACTGGATTGCCATACATATCTGTGCTTGTGACAAACGCCGTTTGAAGAGGAGCATGTGGACCGGTTCTTGCAGACGAAGAATTTGAAGTTCCATAATACATTTCTGGATTTTGTGGCACTGGAACTCTGTTTGCCTTTAATGTTTCCTCCTGATCCTTGTTTTCTAAAAGCTGCACGAAGTCGTTGATGTTTGTAGTTCTCAAAACTCCGTTATACTTCAAGATTTCCAAGAAGCTATTCCATTGTGGAGGCAATGCATCAGCAAACTTCTTCACCACCTCTGCTGTAGTTGTTGCTACTCCGAAATTGTTCAACTCTGTAAGCAAGTGATAAAACCGGCTTGTCATGTCTCCCAAAGACTCCTTATCCATGCACATGAAACAGTCAAATTCTTTCTTGAGAAGATCATGACGCAATTGACGTGTTGCTTCATTCCCTACTCCTCTGGTTTTCAACCCGTCCCACAACTTCTTCGTTGTCTTGAAACTGACAAACTGGTGGTAGATATCTTTGCTTAACGCCTGAGTGAGAATGGCGTATGCTTTCTTTTCCAGATCATACGTTTTCTTTTGATCTTCAGGAAGATCGGCAAACGTAGCAGTATCTGAAGCAGCAACCTCTATAGCTTGATCGAAATCTGTAATGAAACGTATCCACAGTTCGGTATTTTGACCAAGAACGTATGTACGAAATCTATCAACCCAGCCCGGATACTCGTTTAAGTGCATCAACTTTGGAGGTCGATTCAAACTTCCGGTTTCGCTTTCGCTCAATAAAATACTTTGAATGCTCGGAGTTTGATTTGATACTAATGCCCATTGACCTGTCGATATGGCATATGCTTGCGAAGATGTCGACACCGGAGATTCGGCCCATGAAGGAGATAGACTTGTACTTGTGTACTTTCCACTATCTGGAGCCGGTGTACCCCACCATGAGGGAGTGGAACCTGTACTTGTGTATTTTCCACTATCTGGAGCCGGAGTTCCCCACCAACTCGGATTCATATTGGATAAGAAAAATGAAGTCTATAAGAATATCTCCGAAAGATAACAGCCAGCCGAAGGATCCCTTAACCGAAAGACAAGACAACACAAACTTGTTAAATTTTAAACAGACAATAATCGAAGGATCAACACTTGTTCGAAGGATCAACAGTGTTCGAAAGATCACTGTCGAATTTCGAACAATGATTTCGAAAGATTCACAATTGAAAGATCCTTATCTTTCGAATATATATCCTTCGAAAATATTCCTTCGCTCGAAAGATAAGTCACAGACTTCGAAGGATGTTCGAAGGATGATTATCTGTCGAACCTCCTCTGATCGAAAGATGATCTTTCGACTTCGAAGGTATCCTTCGATCTACTGACACAGCTGACACGAAAAGTGACAGGTTGGTGAAAAGGTGATGGGTTGGTAGAGATCTTTCGGCAGAAAGGTATGGTCAGACCATACTTTTTCACCAAACCCGATTTGACCAATAAAATATGCTTAAAATGGAAGGTCCTTATCCAGAAACCGGTCACCGGAGTAAGCCGGAATTTTGACCGGAAATCACCAAGTTTCTTAAAAACAAGTTTTAAGTTACCCAACCCGTCCTTTAACACACCCGGTTAGTTTAGAACACGTTTTTATGTCAAGAAATGCGAGAAAAACACTAAAAACGGTGCTAAACCATGTGTCCAAACACTCCAAAGTCTTGTAAAAACTCGGTTTTAACAAGGAAAAGAGCCAAAGCTCTGATACCACTTGTAGGTCCCTCGGAGGATGAGGTCAAACCTTAACCTTGTTATGTCAAACACACTAGCAAGTGCGGAATCCAAGCTAGAGTGCAAACCGAGATGAAACAAGCATAAACACAAGACACACAATATTCACCGATTAACACCACTTGTATTAATACGTATGAAAGGTTCGGTTACAAGCTCAATGTTTACAAATCTGTTTTGCAAACTCTCTAAGTGTGTGTGTGTTCTTGACAGAAGTGTCTCTCCTTATCTGCCTTATCTCTCGTGACTGAAATGAAATGAACACACTACATGGGTATATATACCCAACACAGATTGTCTGTCCGAAGGATCAGATAGATTGATCGAAGGATCATCTATCGATGTTAAACCTGTCGAAGGATCTACATTTACCTCGAAGGATGATCTATCGATGTTCATCATCATCCATCGAAGGTTCATCTTTCGAGCTCATCGAAGGATCTAAACTATCCTTCGATGAGACATCCTTCGACACAGACATGTGATTATCATGCACTAACTGTTTGGCCAAGTCAAACCAGGAGGAAGGTTGACTTGGTCAAACTTACAAGACTAACGAAGGACATCGTTTTATATCGACAAGATACAGACAAAGTACAGACACAAGTGCACCAACATAAAAATTAAAAAATAAATATTTAAAAAAAACGTCTGTAATCTTTTTTTTACACTTTTGAATTTGTTTTGTAACAAAAAGAATTTTTTTTAAAATGATGATTTTTACAGGGGGTAAATATTACAAGTTTTAATGTGATTTTATGGAAAGGGGTATAAAAAGTAATAAGAAGGGGTATATTTAGCCTACCCCTAAAAAAAGTTAGAAGATTAAATTCGGAAAGGTGTGCAGAATATCCTAAAAGATCCAAAAATTGTTTAAAAAAAAAGTTAATCTTAGATTCTATTAGAGCATTTATATTTGAGTTCTTACTTGTATCCTTATAATTTTACTATTTTCAAAAACTCTCTCATACTCGATTTCTTATATTTATCTCTATTCAATTAAAATTAACATATTTAATTAAGTTTTACTATTCTTTCTCTTGTTTCCCTTTTGAGTTGGTAAATTAAAGAAATCACTATTTAATTCTTCTTATTTAAGAATAAGAAATAGTATAAAGAATCGGATGGGGTGGGTACTTTGGAATATTTTACAACTTTATCTTAAAATTAGAGAATAAGACGTTATTTACCAATTCAAATATAGATGCTATCAGCAGACTGTAGTTTAAATATGATAAATATCACACACATACTAATCATATAGTCGGCCTTTCCAAAAAAAATATCGCCCATGTAACATTGTAACCACTTCATCATAGAAATATCGATTATGAAATGGTCAAAACCCAAGAAGAAACTAGAAACACTCATATGCTTGTATATAAAAAACCATATCATAATTTTTTTTTTTTTTTTTGATTTAGATTTTTTTTTTTTTACAATTTAAATATTTAAGGGCAAATTACATAAGGATAGCAGGTAGACGAGCAACAAACTGCGCCGCCATCATAATTTTATATATTAAATATTATGTAGTTATTTTATTTTATGTTTATCTATGTAGTTATTTTATTTTATGTTTATCATAAAATTATATATTATATGTTATGTAGTTATTTTATGTGTGAGTACATAAGTTTTATATCACTTTTCATAATTAGTTAAGGAATCACGTAATATTTGAACCAACAATTAGTCTTTACCGGAAAAATTCACACGTTCCCTAACCCGAATGTGATGGTTTTTTGGTTTCCCCAGTCAGATTTTTTTCTCCATTCCTACTTTTTGTCAGTTATCATTCACAGAATACAATTTTATTCCAAATAGAGTTGGATGCTCTTTTAGGCTATGTAGTTTTTTTACCAGTTTAGTTTAAAGGTTTCATTTTTCTTTTGTGGGTTCAAAAAGGTTTCACCGTTGCCATTTTAGTCCACTGGGTTAACTTCATCCGTTTTTTTCTGTTAAACAGGAGGGCAATTTGGTCATTTTATATGTAATTATATTAACTAGAAAGGCAATTCGGCCATATAATGTTAAACAGGAGGGCAATTTGGTCATTTTATATGTAATTATATTAACTAGAAAGGCAATTCGGCCATATAAAATGACCGAATCGCCCTTCTTGTTAATAGAAATAATAGATGAAGTTAACCTAGTTGACTAAAATGACATTTAACTCTTCCAAATATTTAAAGTTGTGAAGGACGGAAATTTCAATTTCAAAGTGTCTACTTAACTAGTGGAATCCATCGCGCGTAGCGGCGTGCAGGATTTCAGACGGTATTGACACAATACCAACACTAGACATAGCAACCAAAAGTGAAAATACAAAAAATAAAGTTGCGCTATGCTCAAAAGGACATGATACTTGTTTTACATCGATTAAAAATCATAAACACAAATACAAGTAACAATTCTGATAGCACCGATATGATATTGATGATGTTTAGTCAGAATCGGTTCGTTCGTCAGGGCAGCAACATTTATCAGCCCTCGTATAGCTTATGATACAGAAAAAGGAGTACAATTGCATTTTCAACATTGTTCGGAAGGAACTGGAACAAAATTTATATCGGAACCCATTAAACAAGAATATCGATACAACTATCCAATCTCCCAATCTCTGAACGTCTCTTTACTTGTCATGCGCAATTTCTTTTGTGGAAGATAATGATCGTTGAATCAAAGGTTTCATAGATCGCTTTTTTTTTAACGGCAAATTTCTTTTATTCCATGTCGTCTATGGGACTTGAACCCAAGACCTCCCTCTCCCAAGGTGTTTAAAGGTTTTGCCTTGCCAATTGACCACCACCCCATTGGTTGGTTTCATAGATCGCTAAATCGCTATTTCTCCCGTATGATCTTCAAGAATAGTTATAAGCCTCTTTTTAGGAAAGATGACGATGATCGTCGAATTCTAGGTTTTACAAATTTATTTGGGCATTCATCTCCCTTGGTCGTTGACGAGAGGAGGTGATTTTCGTGGGTGAGGTTCTCTAATTGCAACCTTTGTTGCAGCCATGGCGATCCAACACCCAATTGATGTGCTTTAGATTGTATATAAATATTAATTAACTTTAGCCGGTTTTACCCAAAATCATGTCTTAAATTTGTAAACCCGATACGATACTATCACTCAAACGACATGTTAGGTAAATACATCAATAATTTGGTGTAGTATAGTGAATATAAGAGCGAGATCGTGGAATGATACCAAAGCTTTTAGTACCGGAATGAAGTTAACGTTTAGTCAAATCCATAAAAGAGAGGTTTTATTGTTTTTGTAGTTTTATATTTGAAAACATAAAAATAAATAAAAAGACAGTTAGTTTTGGAAAACAACTTTAAGAGAGGATCACTTAGGTTTAACTCCCACTCGAAGATATCAATAACTTAGTTGATTATAGGCCACCAAAAGACTACTATACGGAAATAGAAATGACTTCGGTTAAGGTTACCAAATCATACATCTATTTGGAAAGTTGTTCTGGGTACTCTATGAAACAAACACCTAAAGTCGTTCTTTGTAGAAAGTAAGAGATGTGTGTGTGTGTCAATGTCATCAAGTAGTAGGATCCCATTTTGTGTGCATCCTTACATTTCAACAATATTGGAAAGAAGTAGCATCACGACCATCCGTAATGTCAGAATCAAACCCACAACAATGGAATAAGTATCGTGGAAATCCGTCGATGCAACGCTTACCCATTGTTGGGGTTAAAGTATTAAGTAAAAACCACTCATAAGAAATCTAGTCCACCAACCACCATGGACCTCTTGATTTGGTATTATCTCCTCAAGAGTAATATAGATGCAAAATACCAATGTGATGCTCCATGTTTCTGTACTTTCCTTATTTAGAAAGTGTAATCATATTTCTATTTTTGGAAACTTGTGATCGTATCGCGTTCGTATTTTATTCTCAATCTTATAACCCGAGACTTTGATCGTAATAAAATTCCATACTTTCTACATACGTGTTATACGGGCAATCAATTGTTTACGTGTTTACTTGCAAACTAATACCCGTTATTCTTTCGAAACATGATTCACGCATTCATGATACTTAATTTATAAATGCTTAAGCTTTCCATACTTGAAAACATATTATATAGTGAAGTTATTGCATAAAATGATAAACAAATGAAAGTTCAAGGGCCTAATTGCAAAAAATGAAACTCTTGGCTAAATTAGGTGCGGCGCTACGCGAAGCCTCCCCCCATTTAGCTTGGCAGGGCGCCAAGCCTCTTAATACGTAGAAAGTTGTTTCCAGCTCTTAGGTTGGCCAATTCTTCTTGACCTATCTCTTCCCCAATCATTTTTAAACCTCGTTAAACACTAAACCCTAATCCCCCATTATCAAACCAAGCCTCCATCACCTCATTTGCACTTTTCCAACTCTTCTACACTCTCAAAACACTCCCAAATCAGTTGTATTTGCAAGTTGTGGCAGAATTATCTAAGTGCCAAAGTGAGCATCTATCTCACATTTCTTCATGTTTTCTTCATCTTTTCTTCTACTTGAAAGCTTAGAACACCTCTAGGAGTGTTTCCACAAGTTTACCATGGTAAACTAAGGTGGAACATCACCATTTTGAGGTCCAAACTTTCTGTTTTGGAAGAACTTTTATGTAAATCTTTATGAACTTGTTTATACTTATTCAAACTTACACCTATCTTGCTTCTAACCAAACCTATGGTTATGGAGCTTGATTAGAGTTGATTCTTATAAGTTTAGAGGTGCAAACACTCTCTAAACTGCCTATTTTGACAAGGTTTTAGACAAACTACAAGTGTTGAAACCATTCAAGCTCACCATCTTCAATTTGGTGAGACTTGTGTTTTGGTGAAGGTCTGAACCATGGAAACCTTGGCGTTTCAAACTTGTTCCACAACCTCACTTGATGTTTTACTATGTTAATCCAAGTAGCTTCCAAGGCTCAAAGTAACACAACCCCGCCGCACCTCCAACATTTACCACGATTTGTATGGAACACCTGGGTTGAACTTACCTGGCTACTTGGTAAAACTAGTTAGTTTGTAATTCTTGTTATTATTCATAACCAACCGGGTTATCAACTATGTTGATAAACTTGTGCTTTGGTGAATTCATCCTACCTCCATGCTTGACTTACATGATTTATATGATTATACATGATGGACTAGTTAGAATACATCCTATATAAAATATAATATATCTAACCGAATTCATGATACCAACCGGATTATGGTTAGAGGTCATGAACTTACGTTATTTTATCTTCGTTCTAAATTCCTCGGGTTGATTCTAACAGGCAAGTTAGGACCCATGAAAACACATAAGAACTTAGTGTCAAAACGAGTGTTTAAGACAAGATATAATTTCGTATACTTATACTTTCATACTTAAATTCCGAATCCGAACTCTCTACAAAATCCGAATACTCACACACCTTCGTTTCCCCAATGTAGGGTAACTTCGGTGTTCTAAATCTCAACAACTCATCAACTCGTGGTTAAACGGAAAGATTAGCAAAACCGTGAGTATACATGATCCCCTTTTCGTTTTATCACTTTTGGGTGCAATATATACATTATACAAAAACTCACACAAACACTTATACGCAAACACTTTATTCATGCAATCGAATCCAACATACATGCTTTATATGTTTATACTTAGAAATACATGCATGCCAGAAACTTTACTTGCACAATACTTTGTCATTAATATCGTACAAGCCTCCCTTAACATGTACAACACTATAGGAGTAACGCACCGCCCGTATTCTTGAGGTTATGTTAAGTTAAAAAAAAAGGTCTTGTCGTTGCTACGACAAGATTACGCTAGCGGGAATCTTTGGTTTGACAAGTATGTGACACATGTTAGATTATGTTATGGTATGCCTTAGTATACGTTATTGTTGTCGCACCCCAACCGATGACGGAAACATCGGAGTGAGACGAACAAGATTGCTCATTGCAGCATAACACTATTGTGACGATATTTAATTCAAAACCAATTTCATTTATAGATAATAATTGTCAAGTAAATCAAAGAAATCAAAGTACAACATTGGAAATTCAAAGTACAACAAAGTTTAATCAAAATATGATAACAAATCTAGCATTTTGATATGTGTTTCTAAAGTTGTCCCTACTAGATTTCATCATGATCATCATCATCAGCCTGCAACATGTTTAAAAGTATAGTTCAACACACAAGGCATTAGGGAGTACACAAGTTTAATACATAGCATAAGTAATAAAGTTTTAAACAAATCCACATGGCAACCTAAGTTCTCAAGATTAACGTAAAACTGGCATATGATTATTCAAGTCAGCCCAAAGTTTACGCAAATGTATAAAGACTTAACATGACCTCACGAACACGGGCGGTGCGTTACTCCTATAGCGCTATGCATGTTAAGGGTAGGCTCGTACAAAGTTAATGACAAGTGTATCACAAAAAGAATAAATCCAGGCTAACGAATCAAGTATAATGTATGCATGCATGTATTAGATTGTTTGTGCATTTGAATAAAGTATAAGTGTGATTGTGAATTTACTAGTTTAAACATATTGCACTCAAAAAATGTAAAACGTAAAAAGGGTGTTCGAGTGTACTCACGGTTTTGCAAAGCTTTCCTTTGAATCCCGTGAAGAGTTTGTGAGTTGGAGGTTGAAACACCGAGGTCACCCTACATAGGGTAAACAAAGGTGCGTAAGTAACAAAATTAAGATGGAAGATTCAGATTGAAACTTAAAGTACAAAAAGTATATATGTATAAAAGTATTATCTAGTCTAAGTACTCGTTTTTGACACTATGTTGTATGTGATTTCATGGGTCCTAGTTTGCCCATTAGAATCATTAACGAGAAACTTAGATTCGTAGATAAGGTAGCTTAAGTTTATGACGAATTACCATAACCCGATCATCATCATAAATTCAGCCATGTTTGTATATATATATATATATATATATATATATATATATAGTTCTAATAATAACCCTAAGCTAAGTCCATCATAGATTGTCATATAAGATAAGCATGGAGGATTAACCTCGTTATATGATTCACCACTACACAAATCATCACAAGGATGATTCGGAAGGTCATGAATAATAAGAAATAAAACTAACTAATACATGCTCAAGTAGCCAAGTAAATCCTAACCCGAGTGAACCACCACGACATGGAAAGAGTTAACTAAGTGTCGGAGGCTAGGCGGGGTTATGTTACTTTGATACTAGGAAGCTACTTGAGTGTTCATACAAAAAGGTTCACAAGTGAGGTAGTGGAACTAGATTGGAAAGCTAAAGCTCCCACGGTTTCACACTTTTATAAGTCACAACTTCAACCATATTGAAGATGGTGAATCGTGATTGTTTTCAACACTTGGATTATAACATGTATGAACTTTAAAGTAAAGAGTTTTGAACTCATAACTTGATGGAAATCACCTCAACACAAACCCACAACTATAGGCTAAGTTGTGAGCTTGGTAGGTACAAGATTTCACCAAGTTTTAGCAAAGAATTTAAAGTTATATAAACATGAAAAAAACAGAAAATAAATCTCACTTTAGACCTCAAATATGGTGAGGTTTCACCTTAGTTTGCCATGGCAAACTTGTGAAAACCTTCCTAGAGGTTATCCAAGTAGGATAGAAGAAGAAACAAACAAGCAAGAATGAATGAAGAAGTGTGCTAGAACTCACTTTAAAAGCCTTGAAACTTTCTGCTCAAAAATCAGAATTTTTGAGAGTTCTTGAGAGGATTTGAGAGTGATTGTGTAGTTTGGAAAGTGAAACTGAGTGTTAGAATGGTGGTATTTATAGTGGGGAATTAGGGTTAATGTTAATTGTACTTTAAAGTGAGTTAGGGGGAGGTTGGAGACCCAAAAATGGACCAATGCGCGCTGTTTAAACAATTAGCTGCGGATTGGCTTTTGCCGCGTGTCACGCAAGAGAGAAGGTCCCCGTGCGCGTCTCGCAGGGATTGATCTCCGAAGAATCTTTCAAATTTGGCAAGAATGGTCCCTGCAGTTTGGCTTGCTTGGTGTTTTAATGTATAGTTTGTATAATAAGCATATAATTTAGTATATAATACGTATAAAGGGATAGATTATGTATTGCGAATATAATATTAAGTATTTGCATGTATAAAACACGTATTCACGATAGTTTGCATGTAAAATAAGCATGTGTTTATGAGAATGACGAATGTGTACCAAGTACGTATATGAATTGAATTTATAAACACGTATGAATAACCAATGTATATTTCACATAAAATGATCAAGTTTTATTATGATCAAAGCCTCGGATTACAATGATTCGAAACGAAATACGATTACAAGAGATTACAAATTTCCAAAAATAGAAGTACAAGACAAGCTTTCTAAATAACGAAAGTAAGCGAGGCGTTATAATTGCCATGTGGATTTTGCTAAACTCTTTTATACTTATGCTAGTACACACAAACTTGTATACTCGACAATACTTTATGTGTTGACATGTTATTTTACTATATATTGCAGGATAGTGATCGTAACGCATTGAAAAGAATCTAGTAGGAAGGACTAGAAACACACCAAACATTAATTTATGTTTATTAGATTAGTCATACGTTACTTATTGTACTTTTGTTTCCAAATCATGTACTTAAACCGTTAGCAATGAAATGAAAATCTACTTTTTAAATACTTGTCACGTTTAGTCGTTATGAAGTTTCTTGCAATCTGATGTGCGTGTAGTGTAATATATTTTTGATGTATATTTTAAGCCATTTTTACACTTTTAGCCAAGTTTTAAATTTATAAAACACGATATTTACTAACACTAAACACACATATGGGCAAGTGCACCCATCGTGGACGTAGTATAGTGTTGGTAAGATACCGAGGTCGTCCAAGGACACAAGAGCTTTTAGTACCGGTTTATCCTCAACGTCTAATCAAATCAAAAAGTTAGAAAAGGTTTTTAAACTAGAAAAATAAAAACTAACTAAATGCTGAAAAATAAAATAAAATAAAAACAGATAGACAAGATAAATCACTTGGATCCGACCCGTGTATTAGTATAACCTTTGATTATTTTCGCACTTTTGCACTTGTTTAAGAGATTATCTTAGTTATTGTAGTAGGCCCCTCTTTTGAAGGTGACGTTACCCTCAACCCAGTAGTTTGAGTCAGCAAGGATACAATCCTAAAGGGTTGGATTATTGGAAGATAATTAATTAAGTTATTAATGCAAATTGTGGTAGGCCCCGCTTTTGGCGGTGACGTTACCCTCGGCTAAGTAGTCTGAGTCAGCAGGGATACAGTCCTAAATAGCCGGGTTATAGTATTAATAGTAGTTAACTTATGAGGGGGTCAAAAAGTTTGGATCCCCGCCATCCAATACCTATGGGCATTGAAGGAGATCATACTAAATTTGACCCAGGTCCCTTGCAGGACCTCTAAACGCTGAACAAGGGCAAGACCCTTACCAAACCGTTCCCGTAACCCCCGACCAGGTAGCCAACATACCTCCATATAGAACGTGGAGATATGAATGGTGAAAATCTTTTATTTTATATAGACAGTAAAATAATGCCAAGACACCACGGACAAACGATAAGGAAAGATCACCTTCAACATAAGTAACTAGTTATTAAAGTCATTAATACAAAACCAAATAAAAAGTGCAAAAGATTAAAAATAAAAAGTATTATACTAAACACTTGTCTTCACCAAGTGATGTAAGAGACTTAGGCAAACATGGCCTTGATTGTCAAGAACTCTTACGATCAATCTTGGATCCCGAGACGACTCACACACTCTACGATGGACAATGGATGATGGTGGTGGATGATGGTGTTATGGTGGTGGTGGGTGGTGGATGAAGTGTGAGAGAGGTGGTGTGCCAAGGGATGAGTTGAAATGAAACCAAGCACTCCTATTTATAGGCTGAACAGAAGGCTGGGCACGGCCCCGTGTCCGCTGGACACGCCCCCGTGCCCGTCTGACACTCTCTCTTCATTAATTGTAATTCGCAATTACAATTAATGCGCCTGCTGTACTTTCGCCATGCCCCCTTGCTCACTGGACACGGCCCCGTGGTGGGCAATAGAAGCTTCTATAGGTTTGTCTTTTCTGCTGCTTCTTGGGCACGGCCCCGTGCTGGCTGAGCACGGGGCGTGTTCAGTCTTCTGTTTTCTCTTCTTTGCTTGGGAGGATGCCGTTGAGGGGTCGGGCAATCCACTTTTGTTCCTTTTCTTGTATTTATGTTAGAATTAGCTGTCTTTTTGCTTCTTTTGTGAATTTGAGCTCATTTCATCCTGAAAATACAAAAGGAAGACAAAAACACTCTTTTTCCAACATTAGTACTTAAAAAGGGTTAGTTTTATGCCTCATTTGATGTAATTTATATGTTGCATTTTACACACATCACAATCTCGTTTTCGTCTCACTACGATATTTTCGCCATTGATTGGGATGTGACAACCAAGTCATCAACGCTTAGATTTTGCCACCACGTTGAGGCAAGGTTTGCCAAACCCAAAATCCCGAACCATAACCTTTAACCCTCTTTCAAGCAATTAACATATTGATTACTACATAAACATAGAAAACATGAATGTTTAACTCAACAAACACAAGACTGATGATATGTTTTCTAGAGTTTAGGAAGTTCACTTTCAATGTGGTGATTAATTACATCAAGTCATTTACACGCGCCTTAAATTTATCTATAATCATTTACTTAAAGACCCATCAATGGTTTGTTTCCCCAAGTGACCAAATGAACTTAGCCAGACATGGCTTTAAGGATAGCTATTCACAAACTTGATTGGTTTATATTAAACATTACAAGATTAAAAATATATTGAAGTATTCTTTCAATCTTGAATTACAAAACGAAAGTAGAAAGGGGTAGAATTAGAGTGTATTTTAGAGAATGAGTGAAGAATTTAGCAAGAAAAATGGAAGGAGGAGGATTCAAATTATATGCTGAACCAGTCGACTAAACACGGCCCGTGCCCACCAGGCATGGCCCATTCTTAGTACAAAATCCATTAGAATCTTCGTACAATGATTAGCACGGGGCGTGGTCAACTCTTGTGAACATGGGAGATCTTCAAAAGCCTTCTAAGAGTCTTTTTGTCTTTTTTGGAATGGGGCATGGGGTGTGCCTGGCCTATTTTCTTAACATATCGTCGTTTTTAATCTTTTTTGTTTTTTTCTTTATGGTTCTTCCCTGGTGTGTCCTAAAAATTCAAAATAAACTAATTTAGAACTATTTTACCGATATTTTCAAGAAAACCATTAAAAATTGGGTTTTAAATGAGTTGAAAAATATGTATAATTATACGCACATATTGGGTTTTAAATGAGTTGAAAAATATGTATAATTATACGCACATCAAATATCACTACACTTAAATTTTGCTTGTTCCCAAGCAAAACTCAGAAATTTTCTTAACACATACAAATGGAACTGGTAAGGGGGAAAGTGTAATCCATGTGTTAAGATCTCAAGCATTTAAAAGGCCATCGTGTGTTTCTATCCATTTTTCACCATGATTTATTTTATTTTTAGAAAATATAAAACATAGCGAGCCCACTCAAAAAGTTTCATCTATAAAAGATCACACTTCACAAAATTTTCATTCAACACTCGGCCGATTAATATGTAATGGTGGAACACTTGAGTCTAGACGAACCAAAAAAAAATATCATATGCTTAACAAGCAATCAAACCTCAACCGGTTTACATAAATGCATGTAAACATCATGAGGTTTTTAAAAAGGGTTGTAATGTAGGCTTGGGTTAAGGTGTCGATTATTGGGTAAAAATGGTTAAAATTACAAAAAAAAATATCGTTCCTACGTTTTGATTACTCTATTCGTGACTCCAAAAGGGAATTATACAACAACGTTATCGAGCTTTAATGACTATAAGTGAGAGTACATAAAACATTTTACATTGAACGTCCTTCTCTCCTCTATATTTCCACCAAGTGCTCCTTAAAGTTCATTCCAATTTCATGTTGGTTTGTGTGTTGCAAAAGGGTTTACAAAGAAAGGCTTTCAAAGGCACATACATACACATGGATAAAGAAGATAAACACTTTTCCTTACAATTTCTTGATTCTTGACCTATCTTCCACCGAATTAGCATACATCCAAAGTTGTATAACACATGCCATGAAAAAGACTTTTGACTATTTAACTTATATGTATTAAAAGTTGTTAAAAGTGATTGTTTGGGTGTTACATATACAAATTTATTTATATTTTTGTAAATAACTTTTAGTAAATTCTCAAACCCAATTCAACATTTGATTTAACACATAAAGAAATGATAATTATTAATTAACTCAAACTTCAAAGGCCTTGGTTATCACTTTACAGAATCTTTCACTAAACAAAGGTTTTTCAATATTTATGCTAAATTTATATAAGAAGAAAAGGCCGGTCATACAAATTATTAAACACTTTTTTTTTTATTTTGTACAGCTAAAAGTATTGAATTTTATTATTAAAGCGACAATTGAATGCGACCCAAACTACCAAAGATACGGTAGTGTTTGGTTGTGGGTATGGACAGAACATATACGGAATGCTGACAAAAGGATTACGCAATCATCACCCATCTGGCGTCTTCTTGTATAGTACAATAGAATGAAAATCTAAAAGCTTTTCTTGTTAGTATTCTCTTCCCAAAAATTTCCTTGATAGTCAATTTTCAAATAGTTGAATGTTGATGCACCTATGATTAAAACAGTTTTGTTTGATATATATATATACACATAGTCATACAGAGAGAGATCAAATTGGTACAAATAGGGCTGGTCCAAGCATTTTGAAGGCCTAAAGCGAACTGAAAATCCAAGGCCCTTTTTAAATACTTTAATTTAAATAATACCTTTGTAAATGTGGAAAAATCTTTTAGTTTATTATTGTTGGAAATTAAGTAGACAAAATGTGTGCTTATTAAAAAAATTTAACATTTTTTTCTAGTTTGGGTGAAGTGATTTAAAAAAAAATGCAGCTATAACCCATTTACAGAGCTGGGATTTAGCTAGTTTGTTATATTCCTTTTGTTTGCATCCCTGTTTATTTCTTTAGGTTGGTTTCTGTTGTGTTAGTTGTTCACTTGTGCTGTACTTCTTAGCATCTTGCCAAAAAAATGTAAGAGGTGATTAGAAAGGGTTGCCGGTGGGATTCGATCTCAACCCTTCACACTAAACAAAATTTGTTCTTACCACCAGACCACACTACAATTACTATTAATAATTATCACCATAAATATAATATTCTGGTTTATAGTTATATATATATTTTCTTAAACTTCGAGGCCCTATTTTTTGGAGGCCTTAAGCGATCGCCTGGCCCAATTACATTAAAGGGCCGGCCTTGGGTACAAATAAGACTATGGGGTGTGGAGGGGTTTGGGGCATTGCTCTACACGTGGGCAGGTGTGAACTGCACCAATCCACTCCCAAAAAAGTGGGGTGTTGAAGAGGCGTGACTAGGCGGCGTTAGAGTGCCATGTGGCACCTAAATTTCTTTTTTTATATTAATCATAAAATTTAGTAAATAATTTTAAAAACACATTTTATTTATATTAAATAACTACAATAAAAAAAACATTACATCACCAAAAAAACTCAATCATCTTCATCTTCATCTTCATTGGAGTCGAATCTAGGAAGTGTCGAAACATAGTCTACAAAATCAGCTCAAAGGTTTGAATTTATTTGTCTTGACTCGATTAGATATTTGTTTTGCATTCTCTCTTCGTCACTAATGTCTTCGTTATTTGATTCGGGCTCCTCGCCATAATATTCAACGATTGCACGTTTTTCATCCTCTAAAATCATGTTATGTAGAATGATGCACGCATACATCACGTTTCTTATTTGATCTTTTTCATACAATCGACAAGGCATGCTCAAAATGCGCCACCTGCAAAACACCAAATGCTTGCTCGATGTGTTTGTGTGTCGCCATCTAAACTTTGTTAAACTTTATTCTTTTAGGATCTATGGTTCCATCTCTTGAAAATGATTTCACAAAAACAGCATACTCAGGGTAAATTCCATCAACAAGATACTACTCATACTTGTATTCAACTCCATTTACAAAAAATGTTCCATTCGGTCCAATACCATTTACTAGATCATTGAGTAGGGGTGAGTGATGTATAGTGTTTGTATATCGTTATGTGAATCGGGCATACAAAAGAATGCATGCCAGATCCAAAGATCTTGTGATGCAACCGCTTCAAGCATCATAACTGGCATTCCATGATATCCACTTATGTGAGAGCCTTGCCATGCAGTTGGACAAAGTTCTCACTCCCATTTCATACAATCTAAACTAGCGATCGTCCCGGGAAGACCATGATATTCAGCGTGATGTTCCAAAATTTGTTTTTTTAGAAAATAATTAAAAGATTTTATTTAAATAGTCGTTGGCCAACGGCTATGCCTAACAGCTAGCCCAACGGTCATCAAGTACTAACCAATCAAAGCCAGCCATGTCACCCCAGCCCCACGCCATGCTCAATCCCCACGCCAGCGGGGCAACGCCATGACCAACGCTAGCCGGGTGTGGTTTAGCCATCATTAAATGCATTCCGCCGCCCCAACCCACACTCCACACCCCATAGTCTAACATGCTAAACCTGATAAATTAATGAAAATTTTATATTGTTTGAATTTTTTCCTATCTACTCTAATATGTGTTTTAGTAAAAAAAAAAAACAAAGTTACATAGTTACTTTACTGGAGTAATTATATATATATATATATATATATATGGTAGGGTTCATGCGAGAATCACCTTTATTGCGAGATTCGTGAGAATCAATGTGAACGCAACAAAATAAACCCACTACACCACCCAAAACCTAACCCCTACCCCACCCCACCCCACCCCTCAAAAACCTAAAAAAACCTAACCCCCACCCCCAAAAACCTAAACCCCCTACCCCCCCCCCCTCCCAAAAAAAAAAAAAAACCTAAAAGGAATGTTCAAAGGCTACACCTACCTATCCTATAAATGGGGGGTTGTTCAAGGACATCACGTCTACAAAACCCTAATAGGCTAAGTATGCTTCATAAAGGAAGGTTCAAAGGCTACACCTACTTATCCTGCAATACTCGATTGTCGGTTTTTCACCAGGGAATTTTGTGTGTTTTAATCGATCTCTATTCATGTGGGGGATTGTTGGAAATTTAGTGAAAATGAGTTTTCACTAAATATTTTGGACATCAATAATATCTATATATGTGTTGTATAAATAATTATTTATGGGTTTGTATGTCTAAATAGAGCTAAGATGAATGAGATATCGAAGCTTAAAGTTGTATGTTTGGAACAAACAACGATGAGAAAAATGGATTGAGATTTGTCACCTTGTCCCACATAGGCGGGATGACAAAGTTAAAGTGGTATATAAGGAGTAGCATTCCTTGTAAATTGTTTCCTTAAGGCAAACACTGGTGGGGATCCAAATGGTGTATTGCACCCGCACATATACGCGCGTGACGTGCGCTTTAGGCCCAGTGTAGTGCACTTTGAACTTTCCGCACCGCCTTTGTATTTTTGCCCATGAGCACGTGGTCAGATACATGGCGGGTCCGCTTATGGCGCACCCTTGGGTGGCGTAGGCGAATGCCTTGGCATGTCGCATGTCGATGCGTCGCGAGCTCCTTAGGCGCATGGCGCTCAACATATGCTAGGGCGAAGAGTGCAGGTGGCGCACGAGTATGGATGGCGCATGACCAGGTGGCGTCCTGGCATGCGTAGTGGCATCCGTGTGGCGTGCAGCTCAGCTTGTGGCGCACCTTGGGTGACATAGGCGCATGGCGCAAGTTCGTTATGCGTCAATCATTGGCTACGGCGGAAGCGCAGTATGCGCTCGAGGTCCTTATGTGTGGGTCTGCTTGTGGGGCACCCAAGGATGGCACGAGGTATCCCATTGATATGCGCACGGCGCTCCTTGGGCGGATGTCATTGGTCATGGCGGATGGTACACAAGTGACGCATCCATTAGCGTGAACACCAATGGCACGACAGTACTACTCTAGGCGGCGCATGGCGCAACATGTGGTAGATGTCTCACGTGTGGCGCGAAGCCTGCGTAGCACGCGACTTGCTTGCGGGCGGGTCACACTCAGTCAACCAAGTCTCCGTCAGTTACTAGATAGATTTGACTACCAATTAAATCCATTAAAAATGACATTAAACCTTGTTTATTATAAAATTAATTGTCTAATTCTTGACATTAATAATTGAGGTTTAATGACTTCTTTATGTGTGTTGGTATAAGAAGAGGATGATGGCTCTTTCTAGAGATCATTGAAAAAGATGAGAAATACACACACATAAAAGAACTTTTTGTTCCATGGAAATTTAGAGAATAGTATTCTCTAAATTTTCTCTTTACATAACTCAATATTTTCCTACAAAATGAAGAACACCAAAGTTCCCGGTGTAACCTTGGGCACGAGTGCCATCTCCGGCAGTACAACTACTGCTTCGGTTGTCGTATCCTGGAAACAGACCGTCTAAGAGGAGGCGCGGAATCTGTTTTAAGGGCCCCGTGTCAAACACGATCCTCAACCAAATCCGTCAACGATATTTTGCTGGTCTTGCAGCAGAGTTTCGTACAAGAAGGTGTGGTTGAAGTTCTTCCAAAGACATCGATTTAAATCAAGATTGGTACAATTAAATAATATATTACTTTTGTTTATTTAGTTTATGTAACCGGTATTGTACTAGAAAAATTTCCCACAAATAACGAGAGTCTCGTTATTATATATTTTGTAATATATTTTATTGAAAACATGAACCTAGTTCCTACAATCTTAAAACAGATTTTCGTGAAGATTGTTGCTACAATCTTAAATCCCTTCTCTACGAGGATTTAGGTTCACGAAAGTTAAGATTTTAATGGAGATTTTACTAAAATCGTATAAATTTTTTGGGAAATATTTATTTAGTACAATGAGTCGGATTAATTTTGATAATTGGAGTACAATCTTTAATCCGAATACCGTGTTATAAAACCGTACAATTTGATTGAAGTTTTAGAATGGGTTGTGTTCGTGTTTAGATAACACGAATTATACACAAAAATTAATATGTATTTCGAATGTTTGGAATACTAATTTTTCTAATGAGCGAATTAGAAATTGGTAATTTTTGTAAACCCATATAATGTATATGAACGTTGGAAATTCTCTAAAGAGAATGCTAGATGTAGTTTGGTAAAATAATATTGGTTTCAAATGTCTTGAAATATATATATTTTTCTAATGAGTGTATTAAAAGGTAATTATTTTATAAAATTACAAGTTTTAAAACATCTATATGTTCTAAGGAGCGTGTTAGGAACAATGTTTTAAACACGGTTGGATCTTCTAACGAGCGTGTTAGAAACAATAGTTTAAATACGTTTTGATTTTCTAACGAGTGTGTTAGAAAAGATTATTTTTCCAAATAATTACCTACGAGCGTGTTGGAGACATTTATTTTGGATAATAATAATAATAATAATAATAATAATAATAATAAACCTTATAACAGTTTCGTTTAAATCATTAAATTTCTAACAAGCAAGTTAGAAACAGATTACTTGCATAAATGTTAAAATGACTTCGTATTTGTTTATTTCTAATGAGCGTATTGGAAATAGTTTATTTTTATAAACTTCAAAACAAAATTGCAATCGTTTATTTCTAACGAGCGTGTTAGAAACCATTTAACGACTTTGGCAATTGTTTATTTCTAATAAGCGGGTTAGAAAACATTTATTTTATATAAACCAAAAACGGCTTATGGAAATAAGTGTGTCCGTTTAAATTTCTAACGAGCATGTTAGAAACAGTTTACTTCATAAAAAAATATTTGAATGTTTGTCAAACGTTGAAAATCTAATGGGCGTATTAGAATTAGTTTATCTTATAACCAACTATTTTAACGATTTGCAATCGTTAATTTCTAACGAGCGGGTTAGAACTGGGTTAACTATGATGAACAATTTAAGATGATTTGTAATCGTTTTATATATATTTTCTAACGAGCGTCTTAGAAAGAGTTTATTTTATTTCTAATGAGCGTGTTAGGAAACGTTCATTTAAATAAACCAAAGGTGAATAAATGTTTTCGTTTTATTTATAAAGAGCGCGTTAGAAACGGTTTACTTTTTAAAAACCGAATATTTTGAATGTTTGTTAAACACTTAAATTCTAATTAGCGTATTAGAATTGGTTATCATACAAACCACTCATTTTAACGATTGGTAATCGTTATTATCTAACAGCGGTTAGAAATGGTTTGAATATGATAAACCAATTATTAAAACAATGTGTATTCGTTTTACTTTCAAGCGAGCGAGTTTGAAACTGTTTTATTTAATAAACTATTATAAGGTTTATTGTCTTGATTTGTAATCAAAACATAAATTTTTATTTTGGACGACTAATTGACAATGATACACATTTTGATACAAAGTGTAAAAAGGAATTTACACAAACACAACGAGCGGGTTGTGATCATGACTTATGTAATAAGTCACAAATCAAACATTAAACGCGTAACGACTTCGTAAGAAACGTGGTGAATGGTTTGAGATGAAATACACGAAAACGAAACATGTCATCTAATGTTGAGAGCATCAACATGGAAATGAACATGTAAGTTTTCAAAGAATATAACATATGAAAGAAATATATGTTATTATTGTAAATGATTTTAATAAATTTAGCAAATTTATTAAGGGAAATTTACAATAGTGATGGACGTGTAGATGCTTCTACCACCATCAATGTTGTTTTAAACTATGTGGGGGGTTGGTCCTCAATTTGGGAGAGTATCCAATACATGGTATTAACAAAACAACAACTAAATGTATATATCACTACAGGCATACGTGAATGCCTTGTTGTTGAGAGTCAATCTAATTTACTATATCTCAAGACTCGAGTGATTTTATACAAAGATTGTTTATCAAAGTAACTTGGATTAAGACTTATGTTTAAGTCCTTATGAAGTCAATGGTGAAGCCTTGGAGATAAAAGGCAAACGAGTTATGATCCTAATGGATGGAGTTAACTATGGTTTTGAGACCTTCCTAAAACCAATGGTTTCGGAATGGTAAAATAAAATTTCATTGTTGTGTCTAAACTAAGAAAAGAATGTTCGGAAGAGATAGTGTGTTATCTCTTAAGGCTGTGAAGAATCGGAATGATGCATCTTCTATTCACATGCTAGAGTATTATGGTCTAAAGCATGCTAGACTAATACTTGTTAATTTATATGCTCGACGGAGATTAAATTAACTTTAAACATTCAAAATATGTGATGGCATAAGAACGAATTTTGTGCTAAAACAAAACTATAAATATAACTTCATTTTAGTCCAAAGTGATAACTTGGGAAGACCGAATAAATGGATCATTTATAACGATTCCATCTGGTCTCATATGTGAATAACTCATATAGCTCAGAAGCTCTTATGAGAAATATTAATATGAGTACAGTAATATTATTGGATGACTGCATTGACAAAAATATATGGATAATTTTATCCTATCACGTGGGTCTAAAAAGTCATCAAGAGTAATATTACTCAAACTAAATTAAAATACAAGAAATGTAGGGGGAAGCCATTTAAGAAACAAACCCTTTAGGGTATGTAGAAATGGTAGTTGATAAGTTTTCTCAAACTTGAAATGAAAGAGAGAACCTTTCATCACCCCATTTGGATGCTATCCAATTACACTTAAATGTGGGGGGGGGGTGACTTGAATTTGAATGTGGAAGGTTTGGCAATAAGGATTTTAGCAATCCTAATATATATTGCAAACGCATGACCAAGTGGAGTACACAATTGTTATATGGAGTCAATCGAGTAGATTGGACTCGAATGCCAATTGGTTAGATTCAAAATCTAGTAAGATGTCAATTATGACATACCAAAGGCATGACGGAAACGTGTCTAGCCATGAATTGAATTTCACGTCATTCTTAAGATAAGATACATAACTAGATCCTAGATGAGATCACGAGTTATAAGTCTTACGAATTGACTAAAGGGAAGAACTGACAAGTAAATCAAGAACACGTTAGAACAACTGATCTAAACTGAAAATTATTGTTGTTGACTTAACGAAGACAAATATAATTTTGGATCCAACAACCAGCGGGTTGATAAGAGATCAAGTTGTGGAATGAGACTAAAGCCATGGGAAAAGGGACATGAGGGAAACCTAATCTACTTGACTGGAGATCCCAAGATCTAGGTTCAATAGGATAACTTAATCATGAACTGAAGGGTAGTCACTGTGGGGTCATAGCTAATATATATGTTTATATATAAGCTAGTATATATGTTTATATTGATGAATCCCCCTAAATTATAAAAGGGTGTTTAAATACGTCCTAGTCCATTCCTATAATATTCAGTGGCATCGGTGTGAGGTTAAGCAAAATATGTGGGTAAATGATTTGTGTAAATCATAATAAACCATAATGCTTTTAATGATTTAAAGGGAAATCACCTATGTTGGAGAGAAGTGTGGTCGCTTCGAATGGAATTAGGGCATAATTCCTAGAGCTCCCGTAGAACCAGGAAAGTGCTCAATGACCATTATTGGACACAAGAAATGAGGAGATGCCTGGCTAGGGAAAGTACTGTGTGAATGTATATTGTCGTTTACACAAATGGGGGGGGTTGTTCAAGGACATCACTTCTACAAAACCCTAGTAGGCTAAGTATGCTTCATAAAGGAAGGTTCAAAGGCTACACCTACCTATCCTGCAATTCTCGACTGTCGAGTTTTCATCAGGGAATTTTGTGTGTTTTAATCGATCTCTATTCATGTGGTGGATTGTTGAAAATTTAGTGAAAATGAGTTTTTCACTAAATATTTTGGACATCAATAATATTTATATATGTGTTGTATAAATAACTATTTATGGGTTTGTGTTCAAACTATGTCTAAATAGAGCTAAGATGAATGAGATATCGAAGCTTAAAGTTGTATGTTTGGAACAAACAAAGATGACAAAAATGGATTGAGATTAGTCACCTTGTCCCACATAGGCGGGATGACAAAACTTAAAGTGGTATATAAGGAGGAGCACTCCTTGTAAATTGTTTCCTTAAGGCAAACACTAGTAGGGATCCAAAGGGTGCATTGCACCCGCACATATGTGCGCGTGACGTGGGCTTTAGGCCCAATGTAGTGCACTTTGAACTTCGCACACCGCCTTTATGTTTTTGCCCATGAGCGCGTGGTCAGATACATGGCGGGTCCGCTTATGGCGCACCCTTGGGTGGCGTAGGCGGATGCCATGGCATGTCGCATGTCGATGCGGCGCGAGCTACTTAGGCGCATGGCGCACAACATATGCTAGGGTGAAGAGTGCAGGTGGCGCACGAGTATGGATGGCGCATGACCAGGTGGCGTCCTGGCATGCGTAGTGGCATCTGTGTGGCGTGCAGCTCAACTTATGGCCCACCTTGGGTGGCGTAGGCGCATGGCGCAAGTTCGTTATGCGTCACTCATTGGCTACGGCAGAAGCGCAGTATGCGCCCGAGGTCCTTATGTGTGGGTCTGCTTGTGGGGTACCCAAGGATGGCACGAGGTATCCCATTGATATGCGCGCTCCTTGGGCGGATGTCATTGGCCATGGCGGATGGTACACGAGTGATGCATCCATTAGCGTCAACACCAATGGCGCGACAGTACTACTCCAGGCGGCGCATGGCGCAACATGTGGTGGGTGTCTCACGTCTGGCGCGAAGACTGCGTAGCACGCGACTTGCTTGCGGGCGGGTCACACTCAGTCAACCAAGTCTCCTTCAGTTACAAGAAAGATTTGACTACCACTTAAATCCATTAAAAATGATATTAAACCTTGTTTATTATAGAATTAATTGTCTAACTCATGACATTAATAATTGAGGTTTAATGGATTCTTTATGTGTGTTGGTATAAGAAGAGGATGATGGCTCATTCTAAAGATCACTGAAAAAGATGGAGAAATACACACACATGAAAGAACTTTTTGTTCCATGGAAATTTAGAGAAGAGTATTCTCTAAATTTTCTCTTTACATAACTCAATATTTTCCTACAAAATGAAGAACACCAAAGTTCCCGGTGTAACCTTGGGCACGAGTGCCATCTCCGGCAGTACAACTATTGCTTCGGTTGTTGTATCATGGAAACAGACCGTCTGAGAGGAGGCGCGGAATCTGTTTTAAGAGCCCCGTGTCAAACACGATCCTCAACCAAAACCGTCAATGACATTTTGCTTGTCTTGCAGTAGAGTTTCATACCAGAAGGTGCGGTTGAAGTTCTTCCAAAGACATCGACTTGAATCAAGATTGGTACAATTAAATTATATATTACATTTGTTTATTTATTTTATGTAACCGGTATTGTACTAGAAGAATTTCCCACAAATAACGAGAGTCTCGTTATTATATATTTTATTGAAAAGGTGAACCTAGTTCCTACATAGTGAAGTACCAAGCAGGCAGCTGCCTAGCACTATTCCTCTCCATTCTCTTTGTAGATATATAAAATAACAATAGCAAGTATTTTTTTCTTTTACCCGGTTGTTACTGTTGTTATTATTATTATTATCTAAAATGTGTCGATCATATTAGTGTTATCAACGAATTTAGTTAGGCATGATTTATTTGAATTCCGAGTGAGAAATTTACAATAAACAATGATTCGAGTTGGTATGTATTAATACGCACTTGATCAAAGACTATTATGATTTCAAGATCATATGATATTAAATGTTATGATGGGCGAAGCCTTAAAGTATGGGGTTCCAAGGGGGCATCAACCTTGGCATGGATCCAGGGGCTAGCTTCTTATGGGGTCCAAGGGGCAACGCCCCTGGCTCAGTCACATGATTTTTAGGTTAGAGTAATTTTTATATTACATTAAAGACGTTTCATTGGAAATGCATCACATCTGCAATCGATAAAGAAAAGTTGCATGAGAAAAGATCTTCAAACATGCTTGAGACCATGGGGTATGGGGGTCGTCCCCTCCCCGTGCCGGTTCGTCCCCCACGTCGCACACCGCCCCCTAGGCTCGTCGCGGCACTCCCGGCTTCTCCAAGCCGTTGGAGACGAGGCAAAAATGTGGGCCCCCCTTAATTAATGTCGATGACTAATGGCTAGTTTTTAAAAAAAAAATAATAACTATTTTAAAACCTATAAATACCCATTCATTTAACCATTTTTATACAAAAATTTACCCACACTCTCCAAAAAACCCCCTTTACAAAATAATCTTCTCTAAAAAATATACAATGGCATCTTCCTCTTCGTCGGGTTTGACGGATACCAGAGAAGCCGTAAAATATTTTATAAACACGGTGGTAGCCGCGGCACAACTAATTCTAGAAGAAGAGGAGGAGGAGGTTTCGTCACAACCACGAAACAGGAACCCGGCCATCAACCAAGACCGAGAAGGTTAGTTTTATTTCTATTTTTATTTTTATATTTTATAGTGTTGCATTATTTTTATAAGTTATATATTTGTTACTATATATTATTTGCCACATCGTGTAGGTGCTCATGAAAGATTAGTCGCCGATTACTTTGCCAACGAACCGTTGTAGTCAGAGACTATGTTTAGACGCCGTTTCCAAATGAGTCGACGACTGTTCTTACGTATAGCCGACGATTTAGCCTCGTATGACCCTTTTTTACATTGCGATACGATGATAGAGTCAAAAGGGGCTTCACCACCTTACAGAAATGCACTACGGCGATTCGTCAACTGGCTTATGGGACAGCAGCCGATGCTTGGGACGAATACTTAAAGATGTCCGAAAGAACTACTAGAGAATGTCTATACAAGTTTTGCCAATTTGTGGTGAGGCTCTACAGCAAAAAATATTTGCGAAAACCGAGTTACAATGAGGTACAACAATTATATCAACACCATAAAGCAACGCACGGTTTTCCAGGAATGCTCGGGAGCATTGACTGCATGCATTGGCCATGGCGGAATTGTCCTACTGCATGGCGAGGAATGTATACGTGAGGCGATCAAGGACATCCAACAATAACTCTATAAGCTGTTGCGTCTCAAGACCTATGGATTTGGCATGCTTTCTTTGGGATTCCTGGTTCGAATAACGACGTCAACGTTCTACAAAATTCCGAGATTTATGACAATGTTATAAAAGGGACCGGTCCTGATACGAGGTTTACGGTTTCGGGAGTGGAGTACAGACGCGGGTATTATCTGGCAGATGGAATATACCCACAGTACTCTACAATTGTTAAAACTGTTAGGCATCCGCCAGATGAAAAAAGAAAGAAATTTGCCAAATTTCAAGAAGCGGCGAGAAAAGATATTGAACGGTGTTTTTGGTGTTCTCCAACAAAGATGACATATTATTGAAAACCAGGCAGGCGCTTTTACACCCAAAAAGTTGCGATACTATATGTATGCTTGTATTTTGTTGCATAACATGATCATCGAAGACGAATGCCACGCAATTTGTGAGTATGACGAGAATGCGGTGGAGCAGAATAATGTTCCGGTTAGCGAAGAATAACAAGATTTAAACATGTTCTCATTACATAACGATTTCACACATGCCAATCTTCAATCAGACTTGATCGAACACATTTGGAATCTCAAAGAAAACAACGAGTAGTTTTTTATTTATTTGTGTTGTATTTTTTTTAAATGTTTAGTTTTTTTTAAATGTGATTTTATGTTTTTTTTAATGTAACTTTAGGTTTTTTTTTAATGTAGCTTTAGGATTTTGTTTAAATGTAACTTTTTTTATTTTTATTTACTTTGTTTTAATTATTTAACTAAATTAAAAAAATAATAAAAAAGGGGGAAGGACTATCCTCCATATCCTTGGGTAGTCCCCAAGTGGATGGTCCTTCACCCTTGGTGAGGTGGCGCCTATGTCACGGGTAGTCTCTTTGAGGACTAACCAAACCACACCTAATGGTCTGAAAATCTGTAGCAAGTTGCTACTGATCGGTGGTAACTTATCATTAGCAATTTTGTCTATTGGTAGCAAGCTAGACTTAGGTATTAAGTGACGTTCAGTAGCAACAAAGTTGTTATTGAAGGAGTTTCTGTTGGAAACTAATAGCAATTATCTTGTAACTATAGTAAATTGCATAATTATAGGAAAGTCTGTTATACAGATTATTTAGTTGCCTTTCTTATCGCTAATCATTGTAATTATATATTGACCAATTGATTAATGAGAATCCATTCAGTGAAATTATCCTTTCCTATATGGTATCAAGAGACTCTCGGGTCTCCACCGATCCCTCCTTTTCTTCTATCTGACCGCCGGCCACCACCTTTCCGCCCCTCTTCTTCCTTCCCTTGCTGTTGTTCTCCTTCACCCTTTATTCCCATTTTCTGATATCCTAACATGGACACCAAGATCCATCCCAATCACTCTCGACACTGAGACCTCCAACTACACCACATGGACGACTCTCTTTACGGTCTTCTGTCGGGCTTACCAAGTCTATGATCACCTAAAGCCGTGCCCCGAAGCCGCCCCTTCCCCCGCTACCTCGTCTGAGGCTGATGCAGCCAAGGCCAAGGTGGCAGCCGCCGAGCTCAAGTCCCAGTGGTCTCGGATTGATGCCATAGTCCTTTAATGGATCTATGGAACCATATCCCCCGCTCTTCTTGACATCATTATTGAACCCGGCCAAACCGCTCAACAAGCATGGACGGCTGTAGCTGATCATTTTAATGTTAATAAAAGTGCTCGCCAAGTACAACTTCAACAACAATTCTCTAATATACATCTTGAAGCTTTTCCGAATATGGCCGCGTATTGCCAACAGGTCAAGCATCTTGCAGATCAATTGAATAATGTCGGGGCACCAGTTGACAATCAACGTCTTGTTACTCAACTCCTCGCGGGTCTCACCGAGGCATACGAGAGTATCTCCACGGTTTTACAAAACCGGGATCCTCTACCACCCTTCAATGAATGCCGATCCCGTCTCACCATGGCCGAAACAACGAAGAAAACTATCTCGGCTCGGGCTGCCTGTACATCAGCCACCGCACTAGCAGCCACCACTTCCTCTCACCCTACGACGTCTGCTGCCGAGTCTGCCTCCTATCGTGGTAGAGGCCGTGGTAGATCCCGGGAGCGGGGTCGTGGTGTCTCCAACCGTGGCGGCCGCTCCTACAACAGCCAATCTCCACATCCTTATATCGTCTTTCCCAACTCCTGGGCCGCTAGTCAATGGAGTTCCCTTATGCAAGCAAATCAGCCCTCTTGGTCTTCACAAGCTGCCACACCGCCATGTCCGTACCCGTCTACTCCTCGGCCAAACAATAACTCCGCAGGCATTCTTGGAGCAGCCCCTGATCAAGCTTACACCGCTACTCTATCCCCCACGGACATTCAACAGGCTCTTTACGCCTTGTCCCTCAACCAACAGGACCCGCATGGATTCATGGACACCGGGGCTACTGGCCATATTCCTCAAGGTAACGACTCCCTGTCTTCTTTTACTACTTGCACAAACAAATATATTGTAGTTGGTAATGGTATGACCATTCCCGTGATTGGTCAAGGCAACCTAACCCTACCACCACCTTTCCCGCCCTTTAAATTAAACAATGTCCTTTATGCCCCAAATCTTGTAAAAAATCTTATCTCTGTCTGAAAACTTACTACTGATAATTTATTGTCCATTGAATTTGACCCCTTCGGTTTTACTGTGAAGGATCTCAAGACCAAGGCACACCTCCTACGATGCAATAGCTCGGGAGATCTATACCCATTGACAACACCGCTTCCTTCCAAACCAACCTCTACTGCTTTTGTGGCTACCACTCAAGAACGTTGGCATCAACGACTTGGGCACCCGAGCTTCTCCATTTTGCATTCGTTACCTTTATCTATTTCTAGTTCATCTAATAAACATGACAAAACATTATGTCAAGCTTGTGTTTTTGGCAAAAGTGTGCGCATGCCTTTTCTTGATTCTTGTAATCGTACTTATTTACCGTTTGATATAATTCACAGTGATCTTTGGACATCTCCTGTGCCTAGCACCGGGTGTCACCGATATTATGTTTTGTTTTTAGATGATTTTACAAACTTTCTTTGGACCTTTCCCCTAACCAACAAATCCAATGTATTTTCTATCTTCACCATTTTTCACAACTACATAACCACACAGTTTGGCGGCAAAATCAAACAATTTCAATGTGATAATGGCAAGGAATACGACAATAATTCGTTCCACAACTTTTGTCGCCTCCATGGAATGCACTTCCGATTTTCTTGCCCATACACCTCTTCCCAAAATGGTAAGGCTGAGCGTAAAATTAGAACAATCAATAATATAGTACGCTCTTTATTAGCCCAATCCTCTTTGCCACCATCCTTTTGGCACCACGCCCTTGAAACCGCCACCTACCTTCTCAATATCATCCCCAACAAACACACTCAATTCCTTTCCCCCACCTCACGCTTATATAAGTGTAATCCCACATATGAGCACCTTCGCGTGTTCGGGTGTTTATGCTACCCTTTACTCCCCTCCACTACCATAAACAAACTTGCTAACCGTTCCAAAACCATGTGTCTTTCTCGGTTACCCACCTAATCATCGTGGTTACCGTTGTTTAGACCTCACAACAAATTCCATTTTTGTCTCTCGTCATGTACAATTCGAAGAGACAATCTTTCCCTTCTCTAACTCCCAACCCACCCAACCCGCCTCCTATGACTTCCTTGACAGTGGATTAAATCCACTCCTATGGAATCACATTCACCCCACTTCCCACTCACAGTCCAACGACCGGCCCAATACCACAAACCAACCCACCCAATCCACTCCTTCCACAAACCACCCCACTCCCTCGGCTCCCTCACAGCCCAACCCAAACCAACCCCTCACTTACTCCTGACGCCCACGTCCCACGTCCCATGCTCCGCCCACAGCTGGCCCAACTTCTAACCCAGACCCCTCGACCCAGACCCCTCGGCTCCACCAGCCTCTCATATACAGCCTACCACCCCTTCCTGTTCGGCCCAAGCCCACAACCTTCCTGACCCACCGTCCCCTCCCCACTCCACGGCCCACCATACAAACCCATCCCCTCCAGCCCAACCGCCCACCACGAGCACTGCCCCTCCTTCCGGTTCACAACCACCAACTCGTACCATGCGCACTCGCGCCATGGACGGTATATCCAAACCAAAGCACCATTTCAACCTCCACACCACCACTATCGTGCCTATTCCCAAGTCCCCACAGGTTGCCTTGTCCTCACCCGAATGGCTCACCGCCATGACCAATGAGTTTAGTTCACTTATTAAAAATGAGACTTGGGAGTTAGTTCCTCGTCAACCAGACATGAATATTATACGGTGTATGTGGCTTTTCAAACCCAAGTTTCGTTCAGATGGTAGCTTGGAAAGATATAATGCTCGACTGGTCTGTGATGGTCGCAGCCAACAGGTGGGTATCGATTGTGGTGACACCTTCAGTCCGGTCGTTAAACCGGCAACGATTCGTCTCATTCTTACCTTGGTTCTCTCACGCTCTTGGGCCATCAACCAATTAGATGTTACCAACGCCTTCCTACATGGTAACTTGGAGGAAACTGTTTATATACATCAGCCCATGGGGTTCCGGGATTCACGCTTTCCGGGTCATGTTTTGCAAACTGAAGAAATCACTATATGGCTTAAAGCAGGCTCCACGAGCCTGGTACCAGCGGTTTACTGACTTTGTCTTATTGCAGGGATTCAAACAAAGCAAGTCTGACAACTCTCTCTTCATTTATCATCATGGTCAGGTTACTGCCTACCTCCTTCTTTATGTGGACGACATCATCCTCACCACATCTTCTGACACACTTCGCGGACGTATTATGAATTCCTTATCTGGCGAATTTTCCATGAAAGATTTGGGTCCCTTATATCATTTTCTGGGTATCTCTGTCACACGGACGGGTGACAACATGTTCTTATCCCAGCATTCTTATGCCACAGACATCATCCGCCGGGCCGCCATGGACTCCTGCAAACCGGTTGCTACACCAGTTGACACTGGCTCCAAGCTTGGTGCAAATTCCTCCGCCCCATTTCCTGATCCAACCACCTATCGCAGTTTGGCAGACGCTCTTCAATATCTTACATTCACATGGCCTAATATCTCATATGCAGTTCAGCAGATATGCATGCACATGCACTCTCCATCAGATGATCATTGGAACGCTCTTAAGCGAATCATCCGATATATACAGGGCACTTCAGACTACGGTCTCTATCTCAATCCTGCCCCACATATTTCCCTTCGTGCATACACTGACGCTGACTGGGCAGGATGTCCCGACACTCGCCGTTCTACTTCCGGCTACTGTGTATATCTTGGCGACAATTTACTTTCCTGATTGTCCAAAAGACAGCCAACAGTCTCGCGCTCCAGTGCAGAAGCTGAGTACAGAGGCGTTGCTAATGTTGTTTCTAAAATATGTTGGCTTCGTAACCTGATGCTAGAATTGAATCAACCGCTTCTCAAGGCTACCCTCGTTTACTGTGACAATGTCAGCGCCATTTATTTATCGGGTAACCCTGTTCAGCATCAGCGGACCAAACATATTGAACTGGACATTCACTTCGTTAGAGAGCAGGTACAACGGGGGTGTGTTCGTGTCTTGCATGTCCCTTCTCGCTACCAGATAGCGGATGTCTTCACCAAAGGCTTGCCTCGAATACTGTTCGATGATTTTCGCTCCAGTCTCAACGTGCGCCAACCTGCCGATTCGACTGCGGGGGTGTAATAGCAATTATCTTGTAACTATAGTAAATTGCATAATTATAGGAAAGTCTGTTGTACAGATTATTTAGTTGCCTTTCTTATAGCTAATCATTATAATTATATATTGACCAATTGATTAATGAGAATTCATTCAGTGATCCTTTCCTATAGAAACAAAGTTACTAAAGATGTCATTGCAACGGTTACACCCAACTACCACTTTTTTGCATGAAAAGTTGTGATGTTTCCTCCAGCTAGTGTGATGGTTCGATCCATATCAAAGGGAAAACATGTGGTCTTTTACACATGTCGAATTAATACAAATTTCCACATAAAAAGATCATCTTGTTTTTTGAAAAAACTATTTCAATCTTATCTGGTTATTGATTTAGTGTAACCACGAAATACTTCAAAGATTCTAAAAATATCCAAAATATAAAATCCAAAGAGTTAAATGTTAAAATGGTCCCTGAGATTTGGTCAATTTTGTCACTTTAGTCAAAAATTCAAACCTTTTAAATTTGGATCCTTGCGGTTTGAATTTTGTTGCCATTTTCATCCAAAATCCAAATTGGGTCTGATTTTTCTTTTAACCACATGCCTTTTTGTTGTTTTCCTCCCTTTTAACAAAAGGCAAAATGGTCTTTTAACGTATTATTGTAACACGAAAAAACATTGACCTTATAAATAGAAACGTATAACACATTCAATGAACATCACCTGATGTTTTACACCTTTTCTTATTTTTCCTAACACTCCTACAAGCTCTTTCAAGAGGAGTGTCAACATCTGAATTAGTTAAACTTTCAAAACCATCTAAATCAACCTGACTTTAGGGGGAAATCAGGAAGGTGATGCTCGTTGGCTGTGTTATACGTTTCTATTTATAAGATCAATGTTATTTTTTTTTTAATTTGTTATAATAATACGTTAAAAGATTAGTTTGCCTTTCATTAAAATGAAGAAAAACGACAAAAAGGCATGTGGTTAACTGAAAAATCAGACCCAGTTTGGATTTTGAATAAAAATATCAACAAAATTCAAACCATAGGGACCCAGATTCAAAAGGTTTAATTTTTGGACTAAAGTGACAAAAATGAACAAACCTCAAGGACCATTTTGGCATTTAACTCAAATCCAAAACCTACCAAATGTTTAAGAGACCTATTTAAATTAATGTAGGTTTTGTGATGAGGTTATGATTTAAGTTTTAACTGAAGATTGAAAAAATATTTGGTTCCTGGATTGACTAAAAAAAAAAACATGTTAGATTTATTTTAAAAGTAAATAAAACCTAAATAAGAATTTCACCTTGGTTCCTGGATTGACTGAAAAAAACATATTAGTTAGATTTATTTTAAAATTATATAAAACCTAAATAAGAATTTCACCTTAACATTGTACACAAAAATTAAAAACTTTGTTTATTTATATGCAAATCTAACAATATCATCCATCTCCTTCACAAATTACCTCCACAAAATGAGCAAATACACGATATATCAATAAAATGATCATTAGTTAGATGTGAGATATGATTACCTAAACCACTCTATATTTCTAGTGGACCCTAAATGGGAAACCATAAACCCCTATAAACACAGGAATTTACATGAAAAATTGAAAAGGGAATTCTAGTGTAGTATTGTGCAGGTATAGCCAAAAGTAAGGGTGATAAAGTTAGTCTTAAAAAAGAAACATTTTGATTGATCGATAATGGTTATCTCGATTTTTAAATATAATTATAGTTCTCACATGACCCTTATATATATATATATATATATATATATATATATATATATATATATATATATATATATATATATATATATATATACTAGAGAGGTGCCCGCATAATGTAATGAGAAACAAAGACATTAGTAATCACGTAAGATATTAATTTTTTCTTAAAAAAACTATAGCAATAAGTTCTTAAAAGTTGTATGTTTATGTGATTCATGTAATTTTTCACTTAAAATCAGGGTTACACTTTCTCAAAAATCATTATACTTATTATACTCAATGAAATATGATACTACTTTTTTGTATAAAATATTGGTTTTTGTATAATAAAAGACTGAAAAGATCAAACTGTAAGTGGCATATCTTTTCTTCGTTTATTTAGATGTATGTGGGAGGTGCACTTGGACACTAGTCAGTGCCAAATAAACACCACCTTCTAATGGTGGATTCAAAAACTTCATTTTAATGGCAGTGCGTTGAAATTCAAATCATATTTTTTTAGTTTTGGCTATTTTATAATAAAAACTTATACAAGTCAAATAGATTAATAATGAAAAATCAGGATAAGATCTCTCATCATTTAAAGATAAATGAACAAATATTTAATTACATACTATTTTAACATAAAATGCATAGACACACATACATGTAAATAGACAAGCATGCACATATAGATATGTAAGTACACATATACATACACCTTTTGTTACATATTAATATATTATACATCCATGCATATACATATACATACATGATATATACATAGATACATACAGGGGCGGATGTACCATATAAGAAGGGGTAGCCTCCGCTACCCCTTGGCGATCCGGCGGTAGTGTAAATTTTGGAAAAATTTGACATTTTTTTAACGTTTTTTTCGATTTCGTTACCCCTTTCTTTTAAGACGTTACCCCTATGAAAGTTTTCTAGATCCGCCACTGGATACATACATATCCATCCATCCATACATACATACATACATATACACACAAGTAGACATGCAGGCACATATTGTTGGGGAATTTTATAAATCCGGATAATCAGAAAGGCGTGTGGTCACTCTAAGATCAAAATATTTTGGTGGTTCTCCCGAATAATTCAATCGGATACAACTCTGATTGAGAAATCGAACACCAGTACGTTTTGTATTGCAAATTCGTGAATGAACCAGCAGAAACAGTAACAAAAAGCGTCTGAAAATTTTAGGGTTAGGGATGAGTAACCAGTTATCTTTTTATTTCATTCATACCAAATAATTGTCATATATTTCATTCATACCAGGTGGTAAGTCATTTTTGTATTTGTCCAAAGTCAACGACTCTTTATATCAGTCATCATCACTTTGGAGGCATGACTTTAGGAGACCAGACTTGGTATGATGATTGGTGATCTCCGAATGGAGTTGGTTAACGAGGGTTCCTGTATGGGCACTTTAGTTGGGGTAACTGGGCTTAGAGTCTTTAGAACTAAGTGGGCTTTGACATGAGATTCTTTTTAGAAATAACTAGTATTAAGGACCCCGTGTTGCGGTAGGGTTGTAAAACCGTGACAAATAGTACTAATGTCATACCATCGCCATCAACCACCAACATTAAAGTTGGGGTGTGTTATTGCGAAGAAATTCGACCGAAACATAAAATATAGAAAATAATAACTAAGTCAATTTAGGACCTGCGTGTTGTGGCGAACCTGTCAAGTGGGAAAAAGGAGACGACGTAAAAATGTTGAACCACACACGCACGTTGCGCCATGTTAACTCGCAAAATTTAGAACGAAGTGTAAAACGAAACGTAAAAACGTTGAACCACGCACGCATGTTGCGTCATGTTAACTCGCAAAATCTAGAACGAAGCGTAAAACGAAATGTAAAAACGTTGAACCACACACGCACGTTGCACCATGTTAACTCGCAAAATCTAGAACAAAATGTAAAATGAAAAATTTGCCACATATGAAAAGTGTAGGGGACCAAAGTTGAAAGTAAAATGTTTTGAGATTAATTTGAAAAGATAAAAACCTTGGGCTAAAAGTAAAAATTCAAATAGCTGGGGATTAAAAATGTAATACCAACTTTTTCTTTGAAAACCCCCTAGGCATGTGGTACAACACCTCCATGCACCAACATGTTATTTATATGTTGTAAATGGGTTTAGAAGGTTTAAGAGCTACTGTTTTTAGGTGGGTGAGAGATTATTAGTGGTTCATGTACCGGGTAAGATTTAGAAACATGTTCGACGACAATCTTCACCAGGCTCCAAGCGATTCGAACTGCATTGGAAGCCCTCCAAACTCCTACACCACCACCCTTTTCCTCTACGCACCACCATCCATGTCAATTGCTTCCGCCACAAACCTCCTCATGTTCTTCCCGCCAAACTGATTGCACCACCGTCACCCCCACAACACAAAGTCCATTTCAACTATCAATAACCTTTCAGCAACCAAAATGACATCCTATCCACCCTTGTCAACGCCCCCACAACACCAAGTGCAGCCCCAACTTTGCTGGCACCGTCACAAAACCCATTCCCCGAAGCTTGAAGTATGAAGAACCGAATGCCACCAGAAGACGTGAGCGGCGTCCACAGTGGTGCTTAGCCAAAATTTTCTCCCGGATCTACCGCGGTGACCGAGTGGCAACCACCGTGGCATGTTGTGAAAACCTTTCCTGATTACATCCTTAAGGAAAAGGATGTTTTAACCGGGTGGGATTGTTGTATGCAGGTTATACTGTATTAAGACTTGGTCGGGTATAAAACAGGTTAAATACGTATCTTGAATCAACAATCACAGATCAATCCATTTTCAAAACCAATATTTATTCACCGTTACAACGAATATGTCACCTATGTCCCTCATGATAAATGGTCGTTTCAACTTACATACGACAAATAAATTACTACTTACAAACATAAATCAAAATCAAGAAATGCACAGTACTCCCAATGACAAAGTAGTCCTAAATCATCCCCAGACTCATCGCACCAGAAAACCGCATGTTTGTCCCCTCAAAACAACAATGCAATTGTCCCAACAACAGCCGCAACAGAAAACACAATCCCAACAACAGTTTTAGGTGGTTGACCGCTTGGTGGAGCCTGTGGTGGTGCTCCCCCAGTGCCAGCTGGCGGAGATGGTTTTGTAGCAGGGGGTATCGGTCCTTGAGCCACGTCATCTTCTTCCAAAATAGGGTTAGGAGCCTCAGCCGGTGGCATCATTTGAGGCGTCATGAGCGAGAATAATTGGCCGGGCCCCGCTGGAGTCATGTATGGTGGTGTCTGGTCGGCCGATAACCCTAGACAACGGTTCCCTAAATCCCACCAAAATGTTATATAAACAAATTAGAAATCATGGTATGTATATACACACACACAACGAAAAGATCAAGAAACCAATAGGTACAGATATGGTTTGACTTTTAAAGTCAAAGAACAATTTAACCCGTTAACTGAAGAGATGTGAAATCTTATAATTTTATATAAATTAATCTAATTAGTGACCTCAAATTGTGTAAAATTTGCAATGAAATTTCGCATCAAAATCGAACTTTAAACTAATAACAAGATAAATAAAATAAACTTACTTCTGTATCTAGAAGATGTAGCTGGATAAGACGTGATAACACCATCGACGTCAGCTCCATTAACATACGAGTTGATTTCGACATACGGGTCCGAAAAGAAGTCCCACGGCTGAGAAATAAACTCATTGTTATAAAACTGTACATACACATGGAGCTTGTAAGCATGAAGCTTTGCAACAACATCCGTTTGATCACCAAGAAACCCTTGGTTTCTCGGAAACACAGATTCTTTCCCAATAATAATAGAATTCGCAAATTCACTGATATCTTCAATCGTTGAATTGGTGGCATCGCGTATATTCTCATCAACTTCGTAAACAAGCTCATGCCGGTTGCTTCTTGCCTTGAACAGTTTCAGAACCGCACTGTCCGATGACTCGATCAAAATCTTCTTGGTCCGTTGGTTATTTATTCTAGATTTATTCAAAACGTCCATCACTGCACCTGTTATACTCAATCCCTCATTAGCAGCTAAGTAAGCTGCATTCTGCATATAGTAACAACAAAAACGGTATCACTTTTGTGTAACTTATTAGACTAATGCCAGGGGTGTTCATTGAATTGAATAACGAATTGAATTTTTCGAATATTTTTTTATTGTTTCTTGAATTCGAATTCGATACGATTAAAAACTGATCAATTCGAATTCGATTAAAAATTCAAAATCGAATAAATTCGAGTAAATTCGTTATGATTCAAATTCATTTAAAATATGTAAATTCATTATTGGTTGTTTGGGCTTGGTAATGGGCTATTTTGGACTTCGATTAAAATTTATAGATTAATTTATAATATAGCCAAATTAAAGTATAATTTAGATTATATATGTGTATTATATATAAATATAATAAATAAATATGTATAGTTTGAATTTGAATTTCGAATCGAATTTAAAATTATAATCGTATTCGATATTACTAGACTCGAATTTTGAATTCTTAATAACCGAATCGAATTTCGAAATTTTAACACACCAAAACTAATGAAATAACAAGACAATCATCATGTTGACTCACCTTAATGTTGATCAAGACACCAGAAACCGAAGTAGCATTACTAGCAATATCCAAAAAGTCAGACAGTCTCATCAAGTTGCCAGCATTTTTCGCTCTCGGATTTCTTGGTAGAGTGTAGTTCGTATATGGCGTGAACATAACAGCTAAAACATAAAAAAATGTATAAAAATAAGAAAAACTGGTATGTTAATGACATTAAACTAGGGAGTAGAGTGCTTACGATGTAAGCTCTGAATTTGATCCCACGTGAGACGAAAGCTAAATATTCCGGGACCGGTTTGAAGTTGGGGAATGGTTGCGGTAAGATTAGTGAATCCCGACTGGGCGACGTTTGTTCGATCAAGGAGGTTTATCGAACCTAAACAAATAGGTATCCCGTCACTCGTTATTTGAACAGGACAATCGATAATATCCGCACCATCGGAAACAGCTTTTTGATATGCCATATCAGTACACCCCGGGTAATCACCACTTGCTCCTTCATATGATACAATCAAAGGTTTCGCTGAAGAACACATAAAGAAAAAATAACGATTAACCCTTTGAAAACACTACGAAATGTTTAATATTCAGAACGGTATGCGTGCATACCTTGAGTTTTGTTTGGGCCCAAGGCTGATAAGCAATCTACAGAATTACACAGAAATTAAAATCTCTATGAGCAATAAGAACAAAGAAACGTAAAGTTAATGACGTTATTCAATGTACAAACATACCAAACGCTGCGGATGGAGTTATCGGGTTATCAGAAAGCACACCATCAACAGCAAAAGCGCCATTATCAACATACTGGAGATACTCTTGTACAGGGTCATAACTGTAATTGTACGGGAGTGGATAATCATTAACAAAATCCGCAGCGAAAACTTCCAGACCCGCTTTATGAGCATCCGCTACCAAAGAAGTCGACGGCTGCAAATAGAAATCACTCCCAACAGGCCATATATACGATTTCGGAACAAGAATTCCTTGAGCAAAATTTGCGATCGATGTCAGATTCCTCAAAAGAGCGCCATATGTTTGGTTCGTTGTAGGCTCGACCTCATCCGGTCCGAGAAACCGAAACACTAATTTCGTCGTTCTCGGACTGAACCTTGTCACAATACCTCTTAGAAAAGCCACTTCGGGTGATGAGATGTATTTAATCCCAAATTTTCTCGAAGCAGCCAACACATAACTTCTCATGCTCAAATTATGTTTGGCGTAAAACGCATCATACTGGACATTCAACCACAGTCCCGCCTGTGATCCTGTCGGTATTATCGCCGCCACCTCATCAACAGCAAGAATTTTAGAAGTACCATCGAAATTTGGGGCTCTAGAGTAAATCCCTTGTACCACTATAACAACAACCAAGAATATCCTTTCATCACTAACCATACGAAACATAAACAGAAACAGAAACCGAAACCTAAGCATAAATTAAACAACTTACAAAACACATTGGCTAGATCATCAAGTGTGAAATCAAGAGGAAAATATCCTTTCACATCTTTTCCATTAACACTATACGTCTTTTCATCTCTCGGAGAATCAATCGTAGACGAATTCGCTAAATTCAAATTAGGGAAACAGATCCCATTATTATCCTTAGTCAAGTGCACATCACACCACAAAAGCACGTCGGGTACACTCGTAAGCAACGCGATTGAATACGCATTAAAACTAGCTCCAGGAAACAACCCTGAAAATCCCCCGTGTGCCACCACCAACGGAGGGCTACCTGCAAGTTCATTTCAACTCTTAACACAACAAACAACAATACCAACAAACATAACAGAATATGTTGTTATAACAGAATTTGTTACAAACAGCAAAACAAAGAACAATACCAACAAAACAGAATTAGTTGTTATAACAGAATTTATTACAAACAGCAAAACAAACAAAGCCTACATAACAGAATTAGTTACAAACAGAATTAGTTGTTATAACAGAATTTGTTACAAACAACTGTACCTGTTAAAGTTAGCCATGGGGAAGATTGGGGATCAGATCCTTGAGCAACAATAAACGGGATCGAGCAGAGTAACGGAAGGAGACGGAGAAGGAAACGGAGGTTCCACATTGCCGGCAAGTGTGTAACGCCGGCGGATCGTTGACTGGTGACTTTTGGGGAAGTGGGTGAAATGGGGTTTTGGAGGAGATAAAGTGTGGAGTTTTTTGGGATTTTTTTTTTTTGGTTGCCAGAGGAGTACAGAGAGTGACAATTATTGTTTGGAAATAATTTTGGGGTTTTGTATATAAATAAAGAAAGGAGCAGGTGGTGGTATAATTACGCGTTATCACGTTGTATTGTGTTATTTCCGGTTCGCTGCGCACATTACGAAGTTAGAACCCACGTTGTTGTGGGTCCGGGTTATTTGTCGTGCCGGCCCATTAGAAAAATGGTTATATGCTATTGTTTTGTTATGCACTAGTATAATAATAACAATACTATTGCTATCGAATGGAAAGTGCCCAATGGGAATACGTTTATTTAAAGCAAAAAATAATAACAAAAGTCAAGAGTCTTCGAGCATAGGGAGATATATAGCTTTTAACAAATAAATAAAAATGGGTAGATAATAAATGTGGTAAGATATTTTATGAAAACATGAAACATCGTCCTTCTAATGTACTGGATACAACAAAAAGCCTTGTGACAATGTTAATGACCCCATCATTGACTAAGGTTTGCATCTAATATTTTGATGTTAGGGAAATAAGTAATCAAACTGAATAGATACGAGCAAAGGTAAGGGGTAGAAAAGATATAGAATTCTATGTAGTCGGTTTTCTCTTTCTTCTTTGTGCAATCGTTTTTCAGAAAATTGTCTGAGTTAACTTGATTTATGGTTGTATCGTTAGGGTTTTCATAATTGCGTTTAACTTTCATGAACCCCTTTGTTTTGATTCAATTTTGGCGATGACTGGATTTGAGAGAATCGGTATATGTTTTTTGGTGAAGTTTATATATTTTTTTAATTTCATTCACCTTTTGAACATGTTTCTTTTGATTCAGTTACTGTTATGACTGAATTCACGGATGTGTGTTTCTTAATGAAATTTGTATATGTGGTTGTTGTGTTAAACACCCACACTGGTTTGAAAACCCATTCATATTAACATGTTGCATGCTCATATTATATTCGATTTGATACTTCACGTCCCACGCCTTGCAAATCAAGATGCTAAGGCATGATGACATTTATGTGCAAATATATTAAATGTTATAGACGTCACTTTAAGTGAATTTATTGCCACATTTTTATAAATCCAAAGTTAAAACCGTCTGGCCCCGGAGACTTATCATCCCCACACCTCGAACACGGCGTTCTTTATCACCAATCTCCCTCCTGGATGCAACCCTTGGGATGTGGCGGATTTTGTTAGAGTTTTTGGAGAAGTGGCAGGAGTATACATTGCGAGGAAAGCGGATAAGGAAGGAAGGAAATTTGGCTTTGTGAGTTTCATCAACGTGGCTGACGTCAAAGAAATGGAACGTGCTCTCAATGGAACGAAGATGGGGGGATATAAGCTTCAAGTTAATCTGGCCAGATTTGCTAAGGAGAACCAAGGGCAGTTAGGCAATCACAAGTCCGTCGGTGGTGTTGTCGGCAAGGGTAAGAACGTGCAGTTTTCATCTCAATTCCCTATTGGTCAGCAAAATGATATTCCTCATCAGAATACTTTCGGTGGTAACAATGCTGTTTCCGGGGTGGGGAAAGGGAAATCATTTAGTGACTTGTTCAAAGAAGATGTGAGGCAGGCATGCAAAGCTAGTAGTCATGCATCGGATGTTGGCCCGGTTATTGAGATTGCGGATGAAACAGTGAGGTTCGGTGAATTGATCGGTTCGGCGTTGGTGGGAAGATGCAAAGATCTCACTATTCTGAGGAAGCTAGATTCTTTTCTTGCGGATGCGGGAGTGACGGGGGTCTCGTTAAGTTATTTGGGTGGCCTGTCGATGTTACTAAAATTTGTAGACGAAGAGCCGTGTGCTAAATTTCTGCTTGACCACCAACTATGGAAGGAATGGTTTCTTAACTTAGATCAATGGAATTGCCAATCACTTCCGTTCGAACGATTGGCATGGGTTAGGATCCAAGGGGTCCCGATGCATTTGGCAGACAACGATGTGCTTAACAATATTGCTGAGCACTTCGGCAAGGTTGTTCATGGTTCTCAGATGGAAGTGGAAGATAGAAACCTATAACAACCCTCGGTAAAACCGACATCCTCTGACACTCTAATATATATTGTAAATATATCAACTTGTCTTTATATGCACCCCGTATGTGAAAACCGAGCCCCAAGATAGATTATACTATATAAAATAAATAAAAACAATAATTATTAAGTTGAGGCGGGCCGCGTAGGGCCTCACCTCAAGTCCATGCGGGCCGCGCGAGTAGTAACCAGGATTTGCCAAAACCCTAAGCCCAAGCGGGCCGCGTACATGGTGGATTAAGTCCATGCGGGCCGCGAGTGTCCGGAATTGTGGCGTGACCCGGAGCGGCCACGTGTCCAACTCGTGTCGAACCTATAAGATGACCCGGATCAGCTAAGCCTAGGCCCTAGGCCATGCGGGCCGCGTAGAACCAGGCCCAAACTCCACGCGGGCCGCGTGGGGACGCGATTTCAGCAATATAAATAGGAGGCATCGGGCCTTCAGTCTGCTCGCTCAAATCTTTTCTTTCTTTCTTAATTTCTGAAGTAGTATACACTATAGCCGGGCATTATACCCCCTAAAATAGCGAGGTTCTGCTACGATGTAAGTATTATAACCCCTGGAGACGTATTAGATACGCTGCCCGATTGATCTAGGGTTCCGTAACGGCTGTCGTGGTTCTGCCCGACGTGGTCGTTGGAATGCCGTCTCGGGGAGGGTATTACTAATGTTAAAATGGGTTATTATACTAACACACGTGCATTTGTGTAATTTATAGATTATCTCCAGGAAACCCTTACGAAAAACCTAAAACAGCAATGTGAGTTAATCTTCTTTTTATGTACTCATTTTTGTGAGTAATCTCCTTTTTCTTAACTGTTTTTACAAAACCTTAAATACCTTTCCATACAAATGACAGTTATTGAGTATTTGTGAAGAATACAATTATAGTGGGTATGTTGGGGTTTTGTATACAAAATTGGTTACTGGCGTGGTAACATCCCATAAGTTGAGTATGACCGTACCACTGATGTTAATTGTGATGTCTTGGATACAAATGTAATTGCGGATGTGCCCTCAATACTGCAAATTGGTTTTTACTCAAACTTGATTAAACTGGGATTCACTCACCAGTATTTCACACTGACAAAATGTTTTTAAAACGCGTTTCAGGTAACAAAATGTGAAAGCCAAATAGAAGCCAGCTGGACAGCACTGAAGGCTTGGAAAAGTGGCAATAAAGTTACCTAAGAATAAAATGGATGTTTTTATTCAAATAAATAGGATGTATTCCTATGAAACGTGTGTATTGAAAACTTGGGTTTTTACCCATATGTTTAATGTTATAAACATGGTGGTTTACTCTGATTAAAATATTTCCTAACTACGATCCTGATGAAAATTTCCGCTGCCAAATTGAATAAATAAATGTGATACCACCGAAACTGGTTCACGGCCGCCCGTTCCCGGGAGATAGGGATCGGGGGCTGTGACAGAAGGTGGTATCAGAGCTATGCCACTGATTCAGCCACAGAAGTGTTCTGCTGACATCAAAATTCAAAGTGTTAGGAAATAAATTATGGAAATACGTGTATAATTGTATTTCTTGCTATGTGTTATCTGACTATTTGTTAGTTTACAGTATGAGTGACCAAGGACCTTCTGACGCCTATCGTCAACTGTCTGGTTCGCCTAGGAGCGAAGGCACCTCCTCTTCTCAGCCTGCCCTCTCAGGGTATTCTGCTGACACAGAAGAAGGGATCTTTGTGTTTAAGGCTCAGTCTGAAGAGCCATTTCCTCAGAAAAAGAGGGGATGGTTCAGTAGGGGAGCGCACGAGCGTAGGAAAAGAATGAAAAAGTTGCAGGAACAGCGAGTGTTAGCCGCAGCAAAAAGAGAAACTGATGCTTATAATCAGGATATGCTCAATAGGGGTATCGCTAATATCCATATTTTAGCAACCACTGCTGCTGACCCAAACCTGGAACAAATGCTAGCACCACAACCACAAAATCCTGATCAACCCATGGAAATAGAAAACCAGATAGAAATGCCTGATTTCAACCCGGAGGAAATACCTAGGGTACCTGCACCTGATCCTTTAGACCCAAACAATTATGACCCCTGGTGGGACGATGTTAGGGACTACGTGCAACAAAACCCAATTCAGGAAAATGTGCCAATACCCAACTTAGGAGCTTACCCAGGGTTAGATCCTCAAGATCCCTACAACATTAGTGATGCATATGTTAGGGAAATTTTAGAAAATCCATACCCGTACCAAGCCCCTATGCCTCCGTATCAGGAACCCGTACCTCAGTTTCCAAACCCAGTCCTAGAACCTGCACCCCCAATGAGTGCAGAAAATGTCCAGGAACTTAGGACTTTTGGGGAAGAAATTTTAGAAAGCAGTGATCGTATGCGACAGGTGGGAGAACGCCTCGTATGGAAATACGATGAGCGTAATATGGATTTTTGGATGAATCCATATCAGTGAAGGTGATGGTAGAAACAGTAATAATAATAATAATAAAATAATATATGTGTGTATGTGTTAGAAAAAAAAAAACTACGGATGCATACTATTAGTATTGTAGCTTTACATTTCAGTCGGTACTGTAATTTTTATTTATGTGCTGGTGTGTATTGATGCATACTATATAAATAGAGTAAAAGTCGCAATGCTCGACGTTTTTGGGTAAACGTGCGTGTTATGTGATTGGATATATTCAAATATTAATTGTGATATTAATATTTGGTAAATGTCTAAAATTCAGATGGCCGACGCGGGAAATCAAGAAAATCTGAATAACGATAACCAGAGTAACATTAACGTGGTTAATGAGAATTCGGACAATAATAACAACGGAAACCAAATGGATAATAGTGCCGTTCAGCATATTGTGGCACAAGGAATTATAGATGCGATGCCATTTATTATTCAAACAGTTCAGGAAGCGAATAATAAAAGTAAGCATAGCAGTAAGCGACCAACTGAACCAGAAAACAGCGTGAACAATGGACCCATATTTCAAGCGCCCGTTCCCAAAAGAAGAAGAACCATGCCACATGGTTGTTCTTACAAGGAATTCTGGTCCTGCAAACCAATAGAATTCTCGGGCAATGAAGGACCCATTGCAGCTTTACGCTGGATAGAGAAAACTGAGGCAGTTTTGAAAATAAGCAAGTGTGCTGAAGAAGATAAAATACTGTTTGCTTCAAATCTGTTTAAAAATGCAGCCTTAGAATGGTGGAACACTATCCTCCAATCCAGAGGAAGTGATAGGATTTATAATATGGAATGGGGAGAATTCAAGAACATGGTAGAAAGGAAATTCTGCCCTCCCAATGAAAAAGAACAGATAGCAAATAAGTTTCTGAATCTAAGAATGACCGGGGTAGACAGTAAGGGTTACACTACCACATTCTTTGAATATGCTAGGATAGTACCTACCCTTGCATCACCTGAACCAGTGTTAATCTCCCGTTACATCTGGGGATTAATTGGAGAAATTAGACATGTAGTCAAGGCAGCTAGACCCCAAACCATAGAGGAAGCTGTAGAACTAGCTAATACCTTGACAGATGAGTTAATCCGTACTAGAGAAGAAGACCAGAGGAGAAACCTAACCCAGAGACTTACTCAAGAATTCCGTTCTGGGAATTCCAATCATAGGAATGTAGGTTCTACCTCTGCACCCTACTGCAAAGCCTGCAGAAAGAAGCATTCTGGAAGATGCTCTACTTACTGTAATTTTTGCAAGGCCCCAGGACACAAGGAAGAGAATTGCAAGAAGAAATCCAGTAATGGAATGTGTTTCAATTGTGGGGAAAAAGGTCACATTAGGACAAACTGTCCGAAATTGGCTCCAGCTGCAACCAACAAAAATCCTAAAAATGCCAGAGCATTCGTGCTAACTACAGAGGAAGCCAGGATGATTCCAGACGTCATTGCTGGTACGTTTTTAGTTAATGATATTTTTGCTAAAGTATTATTTGACTCTGGTGCAAACCAAAGTTTTATTAATACTTCGTTTTGCAAACTCCTAAATCAATCATTAACTAAACTACCACAAGAATGTCTAGTGGAAACCGCAAATGGAGAAACTGTTAAAATTTCTGAAATCTTGCAGGGAGCAAGAATAGAAATTTTTAATCAAAAATTTATGGCAAATCTTTACCCAATGAATCTGGTAGGATTTGATGTGGTGTTAGGAATGGATTGGTTAATAGCCAATAAAGCCAGTATTTTATGTGATCAAAAGACAATTCAATTAAAATCACCAAGAGGTGAAAAGATCTCAATTAAAGGAGATAAACCTTTTAGATCCACTAAATTCATCTCTGTAATGAAAACTGCAAGTTGTATAAGAAAAGGATCTATAGTGTATTTGATTTCTATAATCACTAACACTAAAGGAAAAGAAGTAAAAGATATCCCAGTGGTATCCCAATTTTCAGATGTCTTTCCAGAAGAATTGCCAGGACTACCGCCAGACAGGGAAGTGGAATTCAGAATTCATCTGTTTCCCGGAACAGCACCGATTGCCAAAGCACCTTACCGTTTAGCACCCGCTGAAATGCAAGAACTGAAGAAACAACTAGACGAGTTGTTGGAAAAGGGATTCATACAGCCAAGCTCATCGCCATGGGGAGCGCCGATTTTGTTTGTTAAAAAGAAGGACGGATCAATGCGTATGTGCATTGACTACCGCGAATTGAACAAAGTCACGATTAAGAATCGGTACCCATTACCGAGGATCGATGATTTGTTTGATCAACTTCAAGGAGCTCGATTTTTCTCTAAAATCGATTTAAGATCAGGATATCATCAATTAAAGGTACAGGAAGAGGATATTCCTAAAACCGCATTCAGAACAAGATATGGTCATTATGAATTTACTGTCATGCCATTTGGTTTAACCAATGCCCCAGCCGCATTTATGGACATGATGAACCGAATATGTAAGCCATATTTGGATAAATTCATAATTGTCTTCATAGATGATATTCTAATTTACTCTAAAAGTAAAGATGAGCATGCAAAGCACTTGCACTTACTTTTAAGTTTATTGAGAAAAGAGAAGCTTTATGCTAAGTTTTCAAAGTGTGAATTTTGGTTAAAACAAGTAAAATTTCTCGGACATTTAATTAACCATGAAGGAATTCATGTAGATCCAACAAAAATCGAGGCAATTACCAAATGGAAAACCCCAGAGTCACCAACTGAAGTTAGAAGTTTCTTAGGATTGGCCGGTTATTATAGAAGATTTATTCGAGATTTTTCTAGAATAGCCATTCCTTTAACTAAACTAACCTGTCAATCTGTTAAGTTTGAATGGGGACCAAAACAAGAAGAAGCCTTTAGAATCCTTAAGCAAAGATTAACCCATGCACCCATACTAGCATTACCAGAAGGAACTGAAGACTTTGTAGTCTTTTGTGACGCTTCTAAATTAGGTTATGGATGCGTATTGATGCAACGTCAAAAGGTTATAGCTTATGCATCCAGACAGCTTAAGAGTCATGAAGGAAATTATTCAACCCATGATTTGGAATTAGGAGCTATAATTTTTGCCCTTAAGATTTGGAGACATTATCTTTATGGTAGTAAGTTTACCATATTCACAGATCATAAGAGTTTAAGATATGTTTTCGGGCAAAAAGAGTTGAATATGAGACAGAGACGCTGGATGGAATTGCTTAGTGATTATGATTGTGATATCCAGTATCATGCAGGAAAAGCAAATGTGGTGGCTGATGCTTTAAGTCGAAAATATCACGAAAAACCAAAAAGGGTACGTTCTCTTAAATTAAATCTACAAGTAGATTTAAACAATCAAATTAGAAAAGCACAAGAATTAGTAATCAAGAAAGATACTGAAAAGTTAAAGGGAATGATTAAGGAATTAGAACAAGGAACGGATGGAATTTGGAGGTTCCATAAAAAGAGAATGTGGATACCTAAATTAGGAAATTTACGTCACCGTATATTAGAAGAAGCCCATAAGTCTAAATATACGATGCATCCAGGAAGTGATAAAATGTACCAGGATTTAAGGAAAAATTTCTGGTAGATAGGAATGAAAAAGGACGTAGCAGCTTATGTTTCTAAATGTTTAACTTGCTCACAAGTTAAAGCTGAACATCAGAAACCCTCAGGATTGTTACAACAACTAGAAATACCAGTTTGGAAATGGGAATGGATAACAATGGATTTTGTTACCAAATTGCCTAAAACAAGGAAAGGTAATGATACAATCTGGGTGATTGTAGATAGATTAACCAAGACAGCTCATTTCTTACCAATGAAGGAAACCTTTAGTATGGAACAATTAGCCAAATTATATGTAAATAAAATTGTTTCATTACATGGCATTCCTTTATCAATTGTTTCTGATAGAGATAGCCGTTTTACTTCTCATTTTTGGTCAAGTTTCCAAAGAGCAATGGGAACCAGGTTAAATCTAAGCACAGCTTATCATCCTCAAACGGACGGACAAAGCGAAAGGATAATTCAGACAATGGAGGACATGCTTAGAGCTTGTGTAATTGATTTTGGAGGTAATTGGGACGAACACTTACCTTTAATAGAATTTTCTTATAATAACAGTTATCACACAAGTATCAATGCTGCACCATTCGAAGCACTTTATGGACGAAAGTGCAGAACCCCAGTCTGTTGGGCAGAAATTGGGGAAAAACAATTATCTGGACCTGAGATAGTACAAGAAACAACTGATAAAATCATTCAAGTCAAGGAACGGCTGAAAACAGCACGTGATCGCCAAAAGAGTTATGCTGATAACAGACGCAAACCATTAGAATTTCAAGTGGGAGATAAAGTGTTATTGAAAGTCTCTCCCTGGAAAGGAGTGGTAAGATTCATCAAAAGAGGAAAGCTAAGCCCCAGGTATATTGGACCTTTTGAAATTATTAGAAGAATAGGACCTGTAGCTTATCAGCTACGACTGCCAGAGGAAATGGCAGGAATACATGATGTGTTTCATGTATCCAATCTTAAAAAGTGTCTAGCTGATGAATCACTCGTAGTACCTCTTAAGGATATAGAGGTTAATGAGCAACTCAAGTTTGTGGAGAAGCCTCTACAAATTGAAGATAGGAAAGTTAAAAATCTCAAGCATAAGAGATTGGTTCTGGTCAAAGTAAAGTGGGACTCCAAAAGAGGACCCGAGTACACGTGGGAGCTTGAATCCGAAATGCAAAAGAAATATCCACACTTGTTCCAGTAGATCTCGAGGACGAGCTCTAAAACAAGGTGGGGAGGATATAACAACCCTCGGTAAAACCGACATCCTCTGACACTCTAATATATATTGTAAATATATCAACTTGTCTTTATATGCACCCCGTATGTGAAAACCGAGCCCCAAGATAGATTATACTATATAAAATAAATAAAAACAATAATTATTAAGTTGAGGCGGGCCGCGTAGGGCCTCACCTCAAGTCCATGCGGGCCGCGCGAGTAGTAACCAGGATTTGCCAAAACCCTAAGCCCAAGCGGGCCGCGTACATGGTGGATTAAGTCCATGCGGGCCGCGAGTGTCCGGAATTGTGGCGTGACCCGGAGCGGCCACGTGTCCAACTCGTGTCGAACCTATAAGATGACCCGGATCAGCTAAGCCTAGGCCCTAGGCCATGCGGGCCGCGTAGAACCAGGCCCAAACTCCACGCGGGCCGCGTGGGGACGCGATTTCAGCAATATAAATAGGAGGCATCGGGCCTTCAGTCTGCTCGCTCAAATCTTTTCTTTCTTTCTTAATTTCTGAAGTAGTATACACTATAGCCGGGCATTATACCCCCTAAAATAGCGAGGTTCTGCTACGATGTAAGTATTATAACCCCTGGAGACGTATTAGATACGCTGCCCGATTGATCTAGGGTTCCGTAACGGCTGTCGTGGTTCTGCCCGACGTGGTCGTTGGAATGCCGTCTCGGGGAGGGTATTACTAATGTTAAAATGGGTTATTATACTAACACACGTGCATTTGTGTAATTTATAGATTATCTCCAGGAAACCCTTACGAAAAACCTAAAACAGCAATGTGAGTTAATCTTCTTTTTATGTACTCATTTTTGTGAGTAATCTCCTTTTTCTTAACTGTTTTTACAAAACCTTAAATACCTTTCCATACAAATGACAGTTATTGAGTATTTGTGAAGAATACAATTATAGTGGGTATGTTGGGGTTTTGTATACAAAATTGGTTACTGGCGTGGTAACATCCCATAAGTTGAGTATGACCGTACCACTGATGTTAATTGTGATGTCTTGGATACAAATGTAATTGCGGATGTGCCCTCAATACTGCAAATTGGTTTTTACTCAAACTTGATTAAACTGGGATTCACTCACCAGTATTTCCCACTGACAAAATGTTTTTAAAACGCGTTTCAGGTAACAAAATGTGAAAGCCAAATAGAAGCCAGCTGGACAGCACTGAAGGCTTGGAAAAGTGGCAATAAAGTTACCTAAGAATAAAATGGATGTTTTTATTCAAATAAATAGGATGTATTCCTATGAAACGTGTGTATTGAAAACTTGGGTTTTTACCCATATGTTTAATGTTATAAACATGGTGGTTTACTCTGATTAAAATATTTCCTAACTACGATCCTGATGAAAATTTCCGCTGCCAAATTGAATAAATAAATGTGATACCACCGAAACTGGTTCACGGCCGCCCGTTCCCGGGAGATAGGGATCGGGGGCTGTGACAAAACCTCTCGGTAAGTTGGATTGGATTATTGGTTGGTGATGGGAACAGGATTCACAGTTATGTTACGTTAAAATGGAAGAATATGCAATTCCGGGTTTGGGTGGAGGAAGAATTTAGTAACTGGGTGCCGGACTCTGTTGGTTCCGTTGATGTTTCAGAGGAAAGTGGATCGGAAGGGAGTTCGCCGGAGGTAGAAGCTGAACAGGTAAGAATCTTAATCGACGGGGATACTAACGGTCTTGGGTCTCGAAAGAATACCGAAAAGGTGGGCGACGTTCATGTTTCCAAGTCTGCATGTCCGCCGCATTTCTCTGGTGGGACCCAAGGTGTTTCGCACGAGGAAGGCATTGGCATTAATGACATTTATTTTTTTAAATCCCGGGAAGGTGGTGGGCCCAAGAAAAGAAGGAGTAGGGTGAGGCCCAGGATCAAAAATAAAGGATTTATAGAAAATAAAAGCCCAGTATCGGATAATAGGCCCAGGAAGCGGATGAGGGATGAAGGAGTTTTCTCTTTTGATTTAAATAAACAAACCGAGGTTTCTCAGCATAGTCAACATCCTGAGGATTGTAATTACGATTTTCAGATTCAAAGAGAGCTGCAGTCTCCACAGGATCCTCAGGAAGGAGTGAGAGTTGAAGATTCTTCTCTCCGGGGCGAGGAGAATGTCGCCGTTTTGACGGGCAAGGTCAATGAACATGCTGAAGATAAGCTGGAGAAAGAAATTAGGGCTACAGTGGAAATTGGGAAACTGGTGGGGGTGGATCTTAGCAACCTGGACGAGCTTGTGGGTGAATCCATCAGAGGTAACAATGTTGTTGATCAATGAATTTCATGTCCCTTAACATAAGAGGTATTCTGGGGGAGGGTAAAGCAGCTTGGGTGAAGAATATCAGAATTGCTAATAAAATTTCGGTGTTAGCGTTACAAGAATCAAAGGTCGCTTCTGTTTTGAACTCGTCTGTTTATAAATTATGGGGAAATAGGAATTGTGAATTTGCTTTCTCGGCTTCGGAAGGTCTGTCAGGGGGTTTGGTTTGGATTTGGGACCCAAAAATTCTTAAGATTGATTCTATAATTCAGGAAAGGTACTACTTGGTGATTAAAGGTTCTATGGTTGGAAGTGGGGACCTAATAAACTTGGTTAACATATATGCTCCTCAAAACACAGCGGCTAAGCTGTTATTATGGGATGAGCTCTCTTCTTTGATTGACTTTGATGCTGGGAAATGGGTTCTAGTTGGTGATTTTAACGCGGTGAGATCCCAAGAGGAAAGGAAGAATTCGAAGTTTAAACCGGTGTGTTCTGACAATTTTAATAATTTTATTTATAATAACGGTTTGCTGGAGTATCCTATGCAGGGAAGGAAGTTTACTTGTATTAGGGATAACGGGAAAAAGTTGAGCAAGCTTGATCGGTTTCTCGTTTGTCCGGAATTTTTCAACAAGTGGCCGTCTGTTTGTGTGAGGGCTTTGTCTCCCCGTTACTCTGATCACTGTCCAATCATACTGGAGACAGCGGAATTAAATTTTGGTCCTCGTCCGTTTCGGGTGTTCAACTCTTGGTTCGGGAAACCTGGGTTTAAGGAAACAGTGAAGGCGGCGGTAGAGGGGTTTCAGCAGTTCGAACCTCCGGACCGGTGCCTCACTTCTAAGTTTGCTTGCATCAGATCAGCCCTTAAGAAGTGGAGAGATGAATTTTTGTCCAAAGAGAAGGAAACTGAAGAGCTGATCTTAAAGGAACTGGAGGAGACAGAATTGGAAATGGAGTCTAGGGACTTAATGGAAGAGGAAGAATGGTCGATGGCGGAAAATAGAAAAATCCTTAAAGAGATCGAAGATAGGAAGAATTTGGATATAAAGCAAAGAGCTCGTATCAAGTGGGCAGTTGATGGGGACGAGAACTCAAAATTTTTTCACGCTTCTGTCAATAATAGGAAAGCTTCGAACTCCATTCATGGCCTTATTGTTGATGGGGAATGGTGTAGCAAACCGTCGAAGATCAAGAAACAAGTGTTTTCGTTTTTTCGTGATAAATTCAAAGATCATCTTCGAATTAGGCCGGATTTTGCTTGTCACAACATTAAAAGGATTTCGGATATTGAGTCTAACATGTTGGTGGAGCCTTTTTCGGAGTTTGAAATAAAAAACGCCGTGTTCGAGTGTGGGGATGATAAGTCTCCGGGGCCAGACGGTTTTAACTTTGGATTTATAAAAATGTTCTGGGAGATCTTTAAAGAGGATTTTTTGAAGATTTTTTAGTGGTTTCACAATAGCGGTACAATTAGTGATGGAAGTGGTGAGTCTTTTATAGCTTTGATTCCTAAAATTCGAGACCCGGTTTCTCTTAACAACTACAGGCCTATTAACTTGGTGGGGATTATCAGTAAGTCAATATCTAAAGTCTTGGCCAATCGTATAAGGAAAGTCTTGGATGGTGTGATCTCCGAATCTCAATCGGCTTTTCTTAATGGTAGATTCATTTTGGACGGTCCGCTTATTGTTAACGAGATCATCACTTGGACTAGGAAGAAGAAGGCTAAGGCATTTTTTCTCAAAATCGATTTTGAAAAAGCATATGATAATGTCAATTGGAGGTTCGTGATTGATATGCTTCGCCAAATGGGTTTTCATCAAAAATGGTGTCATTGGATTATGGGGGTTCTCTCGTCGGCGAGCTCATCGGTGTTGGTGAACGGTGCGCCGACGTTTAAGTTCAAATGTGAGAAAGGTATGAGGCAAGGAGACCCGCTTTCTCCCTTCCTTTTCTTGATTGTCATGGAGGCTTTATCTTGCATGCTTAAAAGTGCGAAAGAGGCGGGAGCGATTAAAGGTATAGTTACTCCTAATAACGGGCCCGTTATTACTCACCTTTTATATGCGGACGATGCGATTGTCATGGGAGAGTGGTCGAAAAATGAAGTTGACAATATTATGCGGATCCTTAGATGTTTCTACATGTGCTCGGGGCTTAAGATTAACATCGATAAATCTAATCTTTTTGGAGTCGGTGTTGATTTGGAAGAGGTTGGGGGTATGGCTAATGAAGTGGGGTGTAAACCGGATTTGCTTCCCTTTAATTATCTTGGTCTAATGGTGGGTGCCAATATGAACCGGATTAGCAATTGGTACCCGGTGTATGATACGTTTCGTGCCCGTCTTAGTAAGTGGAAATCGCATCTTCTATCTATCGGGGGAAGGGTGGTTATCATCAAATCGGTATTGGAAAGTCTTCCAAATTATTACTTCTCTCTTTACAAGGCCCCGAAAAAAGTGTTAACGGACTTGGAAGCAATGATAAAGAAATTTTTATGGGGAGGCTCTATCGAGGAAAGAAAGATGCATTGGGTGGCGTGGGATCGAGTCGCGTGTCCCAAAAAGGATGGTGGTTTAGGTTTGAACAAACTCGTCGAGATTAATACGTCTCTTTTGGTTAAGTGGGGATGGCGTTATAAAACGGAGGAAAATAGCTTGTGGAAACGTTCTATTGATGCCTTTCATTTTAGTCGGGTCGGTTGGGAATGCATCCCGGTCAAGAAGTCTCTCAACGGAGTGTGGAACAATATTGCCAAGGTTATTTCTAATACTAAGGTTAACGGGTTGTCTATTCGCAATTTTATGAAAGCCGATGTGGGAAATGGAAATAAGGTTTCATTTTGGCTTGATGTTTGGGCCTTAGATGAGCCGCTTAAAATAAGGTTCCCGAACCTTTTTAGTATGGAGGTTGATAAAAGGTGTATGGTGTCGGACCGGATTAGAAAAATTGATGCCGACACGGAGTATGTTTGGAACTGGAAGCAGCCGTTTTCTGATACTGAGTTGCTCTCTAATCTTCAACAGCTTTACGCCATTCTGGATTCGGTCCAAATTTCGGACCGTGGTGACAGGTGGAGGTGGTCTTTCGATTCAGATGGAGCTTTTTCAATCAAAAGCGTTAAAAAGCTTCTTTATTCAGCATCGACATCAGTTAATAATTACTCATTTTCTTGGTGTAAATGGGTTTCAGCGAAGTGTAACATTCTAGCATGGAGATTGGGTTTGGATCGAGTTGCTACTGCAGTTGCGTTAAGGAAGAGAAATGTGCAGGTTGGTGACACAACATGTCGGTTATGCCAATCTGAAGAAGAGTCCGCGGATCACTTATTTTTGGGCTGTTCGGTGGCGTCCAATGTTTGGCACGGTATAAGTTCATGGTGTAAAATTCCTAACATCTTTGCTTTCGATGTTAAGGATCTCTTCGGTATTTTCAAGGACATCGGGGCTTCGGAAAGGAAAAAAGATGCGGTTCAAGGTATTATCATGATAGCGTGTTGGAGCTTGTGGCGTGCTAGGAACAAATTGGTTTTTTCAAACACTCCGGTTAGGATAGATAAAATTATGAGCGAAGTGAAAGCTATCGGATTTCTTTGGTTTGTCAATAGATCTAAATTCAAAACGATAGATTGGGGAGAGTGGAGCTCCTTTGTAAATATGTAGTTTTGTTGTAGTGTTGGCTGGCCCGGTTTGGGTTGGCTTGGTGTTAATAAAGTTTACTTTTCAAAAAAAAAAATATGCCATATGCCTTTTAGATTTATCTTATCACATATGAACATTTGAATTGTAACTAGAATAAATCACATGATCTTGAATGTGGTAGATTGACCATCTTACTATAGGTTTGTATACTTTAAATTCCACTAACTTTTTACTTGTATTTCATTCTTCTACGTATAAATTATTCTTCACCAACCCAGAATTAATTTTAAGTTGAACTAATTGTTCCTCTTAGCATTCGTCGACTAAGACTACTTCCAGCCACTATGAAACCACGAGGGGTTATCATTTAGTAGTTCAAAATTTCTTTAAGTTACCTGTGACACCAATGACATCTCAGGTTTTCTCTGTGTAGAAAGTTATCTTAACTTTTTTTGTAATTACGTAACGTTTCATAAAAGAAGATCACACGTTCAAACATCGTAAGCTACAACCCCTTGGACTAACTTTCACGCGGGCTCAAACTTACATACAAAGTAGGGTTTTTTTATATAAAAAAGGTATGATAAACATATACAATATAAATCCATTAATTAAAAAAATGAGTTAAAATATGAATAAGCTTTTCCAGGAATAACTAGTGTTCTTCTTTAAAATAATTCTTTTCAACTTTCATTGTTGTGAATTGCAAACCGGTGCTCAAAATCAAAAGCTAAACATCTTTGGAGCAATCGGATTTTACTTCTGCAAGCGTCCTTCAACCTTCTTGAGATATGGTATGATCGAACCAATTTTTTATTTAATAATAAAATTACATAAATATGTATAAAGAAAGAAAAATGCATTATAATAATAAAATTACATAAATATGTATAAAGAAAGAAAAATGCTTAAAGTTACATATTTTCAAATATATTGTTTAATAATAATAAACTGAAAGTTTTAGAAAGTATAGATTGATAAAGATGCTTGTATAGAAGGGTGAGAGAAAAACAAGGAAAACATCACAGATTCAGCGTGTGATCAGGAAATGAGTTGCAAACATCTGTTCGAGGAGTGGTTGGACAACGATTGATTGATACTCATGCGTTTACACAAATTTAATGAAGTTCTAAAAATTATAATACAATATTCTTTAGACACTTTTCTAATGTTCGAATAAATTTTGTGTAGTGTATATTATCAAAATATCTAACGATTAGCAAGTTTATAAATATGTAAGCGTTTAATCCATCTATTAGAGAAACTGCGCGATCAACTTTTTCATATGTTTAGCAGTCACAAGAACATACAATTGCATGATCAAATTTCTTATAAGTTTCAACATTCACAACAACCATTGTTTGTGATGTTTTTTTAATAATTCGTTGAATCTATTATATATAATAAATGAAAGTTACTTGGGTCACGTGTCACTTAATTAGGGCATCCTCAGTTCTTTTTTCCCGCCCAACATTACCACTGCCATTTTCCTTATATAATCTCTCTTCTCACCTCTCCTCTTTCTTTACAAATGCCCAGAGTTCCTTCTCTCTCTATATTCCGGCGATTCAAATTCAAATTTCACAAACCCTGCAAACCTTAATCTTCTTGCAGAAGCCACCATAAAATCTTCTTTTGTTCATCGATTACTTCATCAAAAGGTTTGTTCTTCTTTTTTTTAGTTGAAATACTTTCACCATTTCCTCTTATTTACAATAATCCTAATTTCTACTCGTAATCTAATCATATGGTTCCAGGGTTGTTGTCATAGATTGTCATCAAAGTTTAAATCAGCTTAGCTGCGTATAGATTCCTGCCATAAGCTGGTATGTTTGAATATGTTCATAAATAAGTGTTTTTTTCTTAATGGTGATGATATGACTATAACATCTGTTGATTATTGATGTTTGAGTATGTTCAGCGATTATTCTTTCTGAAATTAGGGTTTCATTTCCAGTTCTCGATGTATTATATGTTTGTAACAGCAGTGGTTCAGCATCTACAGTGTATTTAACATCAGTTGTTTGCTATTATTGTTTGATGTTGTTTGCCATTATTGTTTGATGTTGTTTGCTATTATATTGATCATCACATTATTGGTGAGTACTCGAGAATATTGGATGGTTTTATTAGTTTTATTTTTGGTATTTTTTGATGCAGTTGAAGGGATCATTTGAGTGAAATCAATGTTGATTTATCAGAAGATGCAGTTGTAGATATCTTAATTAAGGTAATAATTGTATTACATCCTGTTGAAAAATAGAATTGATAAATTTAGGGAAAGTGAGGTTGAAAGATGATAACTCAACAGTGGAGCATTTCATTCTACAGGTTTGATAAATTAAGGGTATTCTCATATAATTCTTCCTCGATTGATCCAATGAAGTGGCACTTTGGACATCTGTTGTCTTCAAACTTTAAACTTCTTAGATAATAGATGTTTGAAGAACAACAGATTTACAAAGTGCGGATTCGTTGGAAGCAGCCATGAACCATTATATGAGAATACCTTTAATTTATCGAACCTGTAGAATGAGATGCTCCACCGTTGGGTTATCATCTTTAAACCTCACTTTCCCTAAATTTATCAGTTCTATTTTTCAACAGGATGTAATACAATTATAAAGACTGATTGTTATAACAGCTGATCATGCTAAGGACTGTTATAATTAACCACTGCTCCTTATAAAGACTGATGGACTTAAATACTGATGAGGCCTATCCACTGATGTAGACAAATCTCTGTTAAAATTCCATGTGCTAAGGACTGTTATAACTAGCCACTGCTCCTTATATAATCATCGTTCCAGTATCATTGTTCCAACATCGTTGTTTCAATGAAGCTTCCCATCACACATCAATCTTTCAATATCGATGTTGCAATATAATTGTTGCAACATCGTTAAAGGTTGTATTTGCTACCTTCTTTGATGGGAGAGTTGTGGTTTCCCTTGATAATGGTATGTGTTTTTGTTTTTGATTTTTACTGAAGTTTTGTTATATGAGTTGTGACTAAATTATGATTGTGAATGATCTGCTGCAGATGATGATGATGATTGTTCTACTGTTGTGAATGAAGTGGCACTTTGGACATCTGTTGTCTTCAAACTTCAAACTTCTTAGATAATAGATGTTTGAAGAACAACAGATGTCCAAAGTGCCGATTCTTTGGAAACAGCCAGGAAGAATTGTATGAGAATACCTTTAATTTATCGAACCTGTAGAATGAGATGCTCCACCGTTGGGTTAACAGCTTTTTATGAACAAAGTTAACTATCAAGTATATGAGGACAGGGCTACTCTTCCATAGCTGAAGAAGTGTTTTCAGATACTGCATGTTGGTTTGTTCACGAGAGATCAGGTTTCTATAAATCCTGCTGGAAATGCATTGAGTACGTCCACGGAGTTCATGGCGATTGTCGAAGATATTGGAAAGTAGAATAACAAACAGTGGTTTAACATCTGTTTGCATTTTGGTCAATAGATAATTGAAACCCATGTTAGGTTGAACACTGTTTTTAAGTTAAACATCTGTTAAGTGTTAAACAGATGTTTGGCCTTTAATATCTGTTTATGGGCAAACATCTGTTTATGGCCAAACTTCTGTTTATGAGCAATCATCTGTTTATGCTCAGACCTTTGTTTATGTTAACAGTGTTTATATGTAACAGTGTTTTTCACATTAGAGTTTTATTGGCAATCATCTGTTTAAGTTCAAACTTTTGTCTAAGTCCATACAACTGATATATAAGGTGAAACATCTGTTTTAGCCCTAACATGTGTTTAAAAGCCTGTTACAACCGCTGTGTTGGTTGAAACAGTTGATTGTTAATTCTTAGACAACTGCTGAAATACAACCTCTGTTTCTTTAATCTTCGTGTTGACCACTGACTTACCAAATATCAGACATTTAAAAAAGTGTTCGGTATCTACTGATAGGAAAAAATAGCTAATGGTCACCTTTTTATTCTTGACATCCATTGGTATTGACATCAACGGTATTCCTAAAAAACATCCACTGCTCGCATTTTTATAATTGATGCCTTGATGGTGTTAATTAGTGATATATTGAAATTATCAAATAAAAACTAGAATTAAAATGAAATTACCATTTTAACTAGTCGTTACATTGCAATGAGATAAGAGTTCCTCCAATATTGTTTTCCTGATGAAATTTAATGTTTGGCCTTTAACATCTGTTTATGGGCAAACATCTGTTTATGGCCAAACTTCTGTTTATGAGCAATCATCTGTTTATGCTCAGACCTTTGTTTATGTTAACAGTGTTTATATGTAACAGTATTTTTCACATTAGAGTTTTATTGGCAATCATCTGTTTAAGTTCAAACTTTTGTCTAAGTCCATACAACTGATATATAAGGTGAAACATCTGTTTTAGCCCCAACATGTGTTTAAAAGCCTGTTACAACCGCTGTGTTGGTTGAAACAGTTGATTGTTAATTATTAGACAACTGCTGAAATACAACACCTGCTTCTTTAATCTTCGTGTTGACCACTGACTTACCAAATATCAGACGTTTAAAAAACTGTTCGATATCTACTGATAGGAAAAAATAGCTAATGGTCACTTTTTTATTCTTGACATCCATTGATATTGACCATCAACGGTATTCCTAAAAAACATCCACTGCTCACATTTTTATAATTGATGCCTTGATGGTGTTAATTAGTGATATATTGAAATTATCAAACAAAAACTAGAATTAAAATGAAATTACCATTTTAACTAATCGTTACATTGCAATGAGATAAGAGTTCCTCCAATATTGTTTTCCTGATGAAATTTAATGTTAAATTAAAAAATAAAAAAAATACTTGATGACTATTTGTTACAAATCAAATCACTAATTAATGGTAATTTCTTGAGCTTTGGACTTTTAAAATATGCAAAATATGAATTTCAAACTGACGGTTATTATCTCTTAATTAAAGTTAAAATAAAATTTAGAAATGTCATCATCACAATTGCTTTCAAATCAGATCACTGATAATATCAGTAATTTTGAAATTTTGAAAATAAAATTATGCAAGAAGGTAATTTAGAATTGACGTTCTCTTTTTTTTTCCTACTTTGCATATCATTACTAATATTTATTTACTTTAATAAGGATGGATATAAAGATATACACTACTTACCTTTCAGTTCCCAATAAACATCAGTTCCCAATAAACATCATCACAATTGCTTTCAAATCAAATCAGTAATTATTAATAATATTAGTAATTTTGAAATTCAAAATTCAAACCATATAAATTTTTATCCTATGAATAAGATATAATTATCTGGTTTCACATTCATATCTCGATCACTCATATATGTGAGTGTATTTTTCTCTCTCAACAGTCTTTATATGCAACAGTATTTTTAATATAAACTGAACAGTTGTTTCATTTTTATACTAATAAATAAAAATAAAGTATACTTGTATGATTATTAAGCTCCTCATTTTGATTGTTTGGGTATAGTATTCTTGAAATTGGTCTTTTTTTTTGCAAACAGATGTTTATGGGCAAACATTTGTTTGAGCTCGAAGTTTTGTTTAAGGTCAAAAATCTGTTTATTGCCTAATTTCTGTTTATTGCCAATCATCTGTTTAAGTTCAAAGTTTTGTTTTGAGTCCAGAAAACTGATATATAAGGCGAAACATCTGTTTAAGCAACAACATCTGTTTAAAAGCCTGTTACAACCGCTGTTTTGGTTGAAACAGTTGATTGTTAAAACTTATCTACTGATGAAATATAACCTTTGTTTCTTCAATCTTCGTGTTGACCACTGAGTTACCAAATGTCAGTGTTTAAAAAACTGTTCGGTATCCACTCATAGGATAAAATAGCCACTGGTCACTTTTTTAGTGTTGACATCCATTGATATTGACCATCAACGGTTTTCCTAGAATTAAAATGAAATTACCATTTTACCTAATTGTTATATTGCAATGTGATAAGAGTTCTTCCAACATTATTTTCGTGATGAAATATAATGTTAAATTAAAAAATAAAAAAAAAATACTTTTTGACTATTTGTTGCAAATCTAATCAATAATTAATGGTAATTTCTTGAGCTTTGGACTTTTAAAATATGCAAAATATGAATTTCAAACTGACGGTTATTATCTCTTAGTTAATAGTTAAAGTTAAAGTAAAAATTAGAAAAGTCATCATGACAATTTCTTTCAAATCAGATCGCTGATAATATCAGTAATTTTGAAATTTTGAAATAAAAAATATGTAAGATGGTAATTTAAAATTGACGTTCTCTTTTTTTTTTTACCTACTTTGCATATCAGTTCCCAAAAAACATCATCACAATTGCTTTCAAATCAAATCAGTAATTACTAATTAATATGAATAATTTTTAAATTCAAATTTCAAACCATATATATTTTTATCCTATAAATAAGATACAATTATCTGATTTCACATTCAAATCTCGCTCGCTCATATATGTGAGCGTATCTTTCTCTCTCAAATGCATCTTTCTTGTGATTTAGCAGCTAATTTCCCATTACACTTCTTTGTTCGAATGTTTGTTGATAATGTTTACATGTTATCGTTCCTGTATCATTGTTCCAACATCGTGGTTTCAATGTAAATTCGCATCCCACATCAACCTTTCGATATCGATGCTGCAGTATCATTATTGCAGCATCGTGAAAAGTTGCATGTGTTACCTTTTTTGATGGCAGAGATGCAACTTTAAAGTTACGTGTGCCATTTTTTTTTTGATTTCCGTTAAATCCAAAGTCACATTTTCTTGCGCCAGGAAGATTTTCTTCTTTTAAAGAAAGTATAAATTTGTCCAATATCATGAAAACTCAGATGTGCAATACAAATGAAAAAGAGACGTTTGCATTTTAGGTTAGTTTCTTATTCTTATTTGTGTTGTCAGTAATATGGAGTTTGGTGATAGACACGTGCAGTTTATGGCGATGCTGAAGGACATACATCAAGAGGTTCAGCAATAGATGTAGTGGAAACTAAAGTTTTGTTAATTCTTGCTGTATTCTTAGATTTGAACTTTAATATTGTTCAGCATGTCATGTAATTATTGGACTTTTAATTTTAAGGTCCTGAATAAATTTAATTTTATGAATCTTTGTTGTGTTTTATTTTTATTTATTATTTATTGTTTCAGTAATATTTAGATTATGTTGATGTTGATTTGTGTCTAAAGATCTGTTTGGTAAGTCAACAGAGGATTAATAGTGTCAAGGATTTGTTTAATGGTCAACCTCTCAAAGGGTTATGGTGTGGTTATAACAGCTGATCATGCTAAGGACTGTTATAATTAACTCCTGCTCCATATAAAGACTGATGGACTTATTGTCTCATGAGGCCTATGCACTGTTGAAGGCAAAGCCCTGTTAAAGACTAGCACTGTTGGTGTAGTTATAACAGCTTCTACAGCGGATTCAACTTTAGTATTTATGTATCAGTCCTTCTTATGTAACAGTGTTTAGTGTAGCAGTGGTTCCTTATACTTTATTTCTCGAGACAAACCTATACAAACTCAAAGATGAACCACTGCCCAACAACAAAAGTGGTTCATCATCAACAGTAGATATTCTATCTTTGTTTTTGTTAACAGTATTTATATGTCCAAACTGTAGATATTATATCTCTGTTTATGTTAACAGTATTTATTTTCAAACATCTGTTTATGTTCAAACAGATGTTTGAGGTCAAATATTTATTTAATTTCAAACATTTGTTTATGTCCAGATTAGATGTTTAACAGTATTTAATTTAAAACATTGTTTTAATGATAAAATTTAAAGTTAAATTACAAAATAAAAAAAAATCCTTGATGACTATTTGTTGCAAATTAAATCAATAATTAATGCTATTAGAAAACTCATCATGACAATTGCTTTCAAATCAGATCAGCAAACTACTGCCCATAACCAAGAAAGTATAACTTAGCAGATATTTCCTTTGGCAAATATATACCATAGCAGTGGTTTTGAAATTGCTGGTAAATTCAAATTCAAAATGCCTTGGGATATATACTTTGCAATTAATGCACGTTAAGCAATCACTTCTGTCTTATGCTAAAGGCGTGTTATAGGTAAATGAATAGCTTAATTGTAATTATAATAACGTGTTTAATTTTATATTTTTCCCATATAAATGCATTAAAAGCCTAATGAGCGTCGCATGATATTCTTTCGTCTGACGATGTATTTAGTCATAGCCTTCTTCATTGGGTATATAAAATACATTTGGCAGAGGTTTTGGTCATTACCATTTTCATCTATCTACTAAATCATCTTCAAAAATTTTGTTGACGAGATTTTCACAAGGCTCTCTACAGGATGGAAAAATTTGGGTTTCAAGTGATTGTTGATGAGGTTTTCTCAAGGCTCTCTGCAGAAGATATTTGCCGTTTCAAATCTCTTTCCAAGAATTTTTATACGGAATTGTCAAGTCATGCATTTCAGATGATGCATGCTCTCCGAGTTGGAGATTCAGTAGAAAAGAAACTAGTATCCTTTAAAGACACGTCAATTGTCATTGACGACGTAGTTGGTGGTAAGTTGGATGTGACAACCCTCACAAAACCAGGTATCCGTACGACTTAATTAACTATTAATTGTTGCCTAATTACTGTGCTTAACTGAGATTTCTGATAAACTGCTACTTGATTGTTGATACTTGTACATATCTGCATCATACTTTGATTTTTCCGTCACTACATTAATTACTTACTGAACTTTAGTGACAAACATGATGCACAAAAGCACAGTAGCATCTGAACGGATAACCTATGGAACATGCTGATATAGCCAGCATCAGGCAAACACTGCCTCTAAAGGCCTGAATGAGCCAGAAATATTCTACTACACCCATAGTGTGTGTAGGGATACAAGGGTTGTATAATTGCGTCACTAGGAATAAGATACAGAGATTGGATGTGCCTAAAACGTACTTAAAGCACAAAACACAGCACTTTTATCAACACACTAGCTTCTAGCTAATTAATAAAGTGCCAAAAACATGAGGAAATATTCCTGACACTTTGCAGAATAAATTGTGTCGCTAAAAATATTATTTACGACGCTTAAAGGATTACTTAAGCACTTTAACGGATTACTATCCGACCGAACAACCGGACTATACCCGGAACATAAAAATATTGCCAAAAATATTATTAGTCTTTTTCTGAGCCAGTTAGGGTCCCTGATTACCCTAACACCCGCTTTATAACGCATCAAACAACTAACGGGGTTAATCTCTAAAAGTAACCGACTTAACCAAACTAAACTCTAACTGAACGATCGAGACCCAACCGGATACCCCCCCCCTAATGGGATCGATCACTATGATGTGACAAGGGGAGTACACCTTTTTAATATTATAATAGATTGTGGATATCTAGACGACATAAACCGTTGGACGATGGCACAAATTTCTCTATATAAACACACACCCACACATGAGAGATCATCACATTCACCAACTTCACTCTCTCTCTTGCCCTCCTCTCCTCTCGGCCGTGACCACCCACCCCCATCCATCATATTTTCGGTTCTTGTCTTGCCATTCCAAGCTCACACAAGTGTCGGGGATCACGCATTGGGAGCTTTGAAGCAAACGGAAGTTGGAGGACCTCGTTCATTTGCTTTTATCCACGCCATTTTCGCCAAAGATCTTCCCTAGCCCCGAGCTAGAGGTATAACATTTAAAACTTGTTCTTGATCGTATCTAAAGTGGTTAAAAGGATTTTTAACGGTTAAAAGTCGGTAACCCATCTTTTGAATCTAAAAAGTCTACTAAAACTCGAATATTGTTGGTTAAAAGCATATAACGCGTGTAAAAGTCGTAGTATTCGAATATGTTGATTATTGAGGCCCGATCTACGCTGTGGTGGCTCTTATCATCGTTTAACCCGACTTTGTTAAGATCATGAATCTTGACATACACTTGTTTCTTTTGGTACAAGGGTTAAAAGGTGAAACTCCACCACACGGGAAACATGAACTTGTGTAAAAGTGTTTTGACATGAAAAATAGTATTTAAAACGAGCCGATCTACGTATGTACAAGTGGTATATTCGTAGAACCAGGTGTCGAGAAAATCATGTTTTATATAAGTTAGATAACATGCTAACAAAGATGATTTTTATAAACTACAAGTGTATAAACACTTGTGAAACCAAAGATCCGACAAAATAACAATTTTTACAAAAATTGTCGGGAAGTTGTAAAGAAGGATGATTTGTTCCAAAAACGGGGTTTTTACAAGACTAAATTATTTTATACATAGATCCACTAAATATAACGAGATCTACACAATAGTTTTAGAAAAACTACAAGTTCATGTAATAATGCGATCTTACATACAAGTTGGCAAGTATGATTTGTTGAAACTTGTTTAATGTGTTGTAAATTGATTGGTTGATTTAAAAGAAGTGTTGAAATGATTTGTAAAAGAAAATGATACGCTTGAAAGCGTGGCCACCTCCAGTTACAGGGGAAACTCTGGCGAAATTTTTCTAAAATCTAACACTTAGAATTATTTGCAAGTGTTGAACTATTTTGAGATGTTTTCAAAATACATTTCGCCATGACTTTATTTATTAAATAATCAGAGGTGGGATTTTCACAAAAACTAAACGTGGTAAATATTTATTCGATAAATATATTTTTCACAACACTGTTTATGATTATTTTGTGAAAATGTATAAATATTATTTTTAGAGTAAAAATAATATTTACTAACCTTGTCGAACCCAAAATAATACCAACGCCTACACGACAAACATATAAGTTACAACGGTAATTATTATTACCACTAACTCGCCAAAACGTAACTTACGCCTTATCCGGAAATATTCATAAATGCGGATAATGTCAACGTATTATTTTGGAAAGTATTATACGAAGAGAAAATATATTATTTTTGAGAAAAATAATTATATTTTGGAATAAGAAATAAAATATATTAAGTGAGACTTAATATTATAAACACGCATGTATTAATTCCCCCATCCTTGGGAAGGAGATTTTCTACCAAGTATATACAAGAAACGGTTGTCTAACTGTTTCCCAAAATGTAAACTATAAAGCTAAAGCACGGCCATCCGTCTAATAGAATTAGCACATGTAGGTCGTTGCACAGCTTTCGGACATTTGGAGTGCTTGATTTAGCTACGCACTGACTGTGAGTTCATGTCCCCCTTTTCTCTTAACTGTTTTCAGTTTTATAAACTGCGGGGGTGAAATACATGTTACAATGATTATGAATATGTTTATACATGGTATGGTTAGCGTAAGGAGGTTTACTACTTAGATCATGTGAGTGGGTAGGCGCAACTTGAGGCCATTAATCCTCGTAGTAGGACCGAGGGACAGGAGCGGTAGATCTATCTGGGTGTAGCGAGCCCAGCCCCAGGTCCAGCATAACGGACCTCGGGGTGACTTAGTGCCCGACGCATAAATCCGCTAGGTTTGAGTCATCCCTACTTGCACTTCACACATATCAATGGCCTTGCAAACCATTGGTGATCTCTTTTTTCCTTATTTGCTACATACCAGGTTTTTGATAAAGATAAAGGTTTGTTTACGCACTTTCGCATGAACTCGCTCAACATTATTGTTGATTTTTCAACTTACATGTATTTCAGGAAATTAACGATCTGGCGCGGTATGGCTTGTTTTCCGCTGCATTAGGCCCGAGGTCATCCAGGGTTCGAGGCTTGTGACTCTTTCCTGGACAAGTCACAGTCCCTGAACCATGTTTACTTTAAGTTTGCATTTGAAATGTTTAGACAAAGTTATGGTTGTTGGGTGTTAACCCATTAAGACAATGTTTAATATTTTTATTTTTAATGGATGGTCTTGCATATTTTAATTCATATAGCTTTGTTATGATTAAGCTATGGTATTAAGAAGTCACACCAAATTAACCACGCTTCCGCAAAGCCAGGGTGTGACATTGGATGTTGTTAATAGTAAAACCTTAAGTTTTCCTAACAATGTCTACTCTAGCTTCTTACGTATTCTATCTTCATTTAATGGGTTGTTGTTAGTTTCCAATGAAGGGATTTGCTGTCAGTTGATTCTTTGGAATCCTACTATTAGGCAGTATAAGGTTTTGTGTGATGACTACTTTAATTACAATCATCAGAGAAACTCTGATACCGGTGGAATTTATTTTGATCAGTTTAATGATCTGAAAGTGCTAAACATCAGATGTTACCGTAATGTAACTGCTGCTCGTGTTTACTCACGACGTCGTGAGTCATGGACAACAATAAATTCCGGTATCGTAAACAATTATAGTTCAAGTCGTTATTCATGGTCTACAGGAGTTTATGCTGATAATACCATATATTTTATGGTTTCAAATTATTGGTATCCACTAGGTGAGAGGAACATCGTTTGTTTTGATGTTGTTAGTGAGAATTTCAGAATGCTTCACTTTCCTGAGAGTATTGTAGTCAATCCTTGCCAAGGGCATTTTTTGACCATTGCAAAGAGGTTGCATTTGATTGTTATTGGAAAGTCTGCTGAGCTAACTGCTGATTTGCTCAGATATGAAGAAGGCTGGAAGAAGATGTTTGTTTTCAATAATCCTTGTGTAGTTGATTATGTTGATGCATGCCGAAGTACTAATATAATTGAAGACAACAATTGGATGATAACAAGCATCTGGGGGGATATGATTGAAGTTGATCTGACCAATGAACTTCTGAAATACGTTCAACATGTTGACAACTACAATGGTCCGAAAGGAGCTTTACATATCGAAACTACTGTTTCACCAATAGATTAGGAATTAGGATCCTGTATTTTATTGAATGCTATTATCTGTTTTGACAAGTGTATTTTTTTATATAATTAGTTGTGTTAAAATTATTAATAATGTTTGTTATTAAAATTAAGTAAATGAATATTGATGTTTGAGAGTGTAAATTCTTGTAATATTGGCAAAGCTCTGTTTAAATGATCAAAGCTCTGTTATTGAGAATAGATGTTTCAAAATTAAACAGTGGTTGATACATCTGTTGAATTGGGTCAACTGATGGATGAACTTTGTATGCTGTTTAACACTTGTACTTTTTATAAATATTTAGGTTTGATAGTGTAAAAGCTTGTAATATTGGCAAAGGTATGTTTAAATGATCAAAGCTCTGTTATTGGGAACAGATGTTTGAAAATAAAACAGTGGTTGATAAATCTGTTGACTTTGGTCAACAGATTGATGTCCACAGATGTTTGGAACTACTGTTCAGAAAACTGTTGTTGAAACCGCTGTTTGGTTAAAATGGTGGTTTAAAACCACTGTATTGTGTTAAAACTGTGGTTTGAAACCGCTGTTTGGTTAAAACGGTGATTTGAAGACAGTGTTTTTAAATAACTTTCCATGTTAGGTTCAACAGTGTTTTGAAGAGGAAAACTGTGTGAGAAGACAGTAGATCTTAACAAGTTAAACATCTGTTAAGGCTTAAACAGTTCTTTGGCCTTTAACTGATGTTTGTCTTTTATATCAGATGTTTGGACTTAAACAGTTGTTTGACCTTAAACACATGTTTGACCTTAAGCAGATGTTTTGCCTTAAACAGATGTTTTGCCTTAAACAGATGTTCTCCTTCTATATCAGATATTTGGACTTAAACAGATGTTTGGCCATAAAGAGATGTTTGGCCTTAAACCAAACATCTGTTTAAGCTCAACATTTGTTTGACTATTTGTGAATATCTTATTGACTTTTGGTCAACATCTGTTTCAAATTTGGTCAACATCTTATTTTGTAAAAGAGGTAAAAAAAACAAAGATTTTTTCAAAATCCCAAATCACCCTATCATGTAAGTGCATTGAAGTAGAAGTGGAAATGATATTATTCATATGGTCCTATTGTGCTTTTGTTTGTCCTCTAATATGAGTTCATGATCTAATCCAGTGATTTGAAGACATTGTTGTTTAATCGAATTAGATGGTTGATGTAATGTGGTCGTATTACAAACAAATAGTAATTAATTAATCTAAATAACTTTTTCGAGCCCGGGAAGCAATCCCGGATAAAAACCTAGTAATATATATCGATGACTCATGGAAAATCAATCCTAAATATTTGGTAAAAGATAAATGATTGGAATCTTAATTAAAGAACTTGATATTGTAATTAAAATACATATACTGAAAAATTAATGACAACAGAATTTAGGGTCATCATATTTACACCAAAGCTATTAGGCCATGGAGTATACTTTCACGTCCCTTAACTATATGTAGGCGTCACGTCACTCGGTTGACTCTCTCACTTTACCTCACAATCTCACATCAAGGAAATGGTTTAATCCCTGTTAACACCCCCTAATTAAATTATACTTGCTCTGGGCCGGCCCTGGCTTAACATCATTTATAATTGTCGTGTCAAAGTTTAGTTTTCAAAGACGTATCTTAATGAGTGACTATATGTGTTAACAAATTACATTATATTTTACTCAACTTGTGTAACACACACAAATTTATTCAACCTGACAATACACGAGTTTTTTTTTAAACATAACCCTTTTATTACATTATAATAAAGATGGTTGAATTACAATGCATGTTTCTGGACACCCAACAACTAATTTATGTGATGAAAACAACATTGGAGATTTGGTTGGTTTTGAAATCATGTTGTTTGATCTGGGTTTCGAATTATATTATTCTCATATTTTTATAGGGATTCAAGATTTATAACAATCAAAATATTATGATTGTCAGTTGAGGACAAGTTTTCAACCTTCGAAATCGTGTATTGGGGAAATACGATACAACTAATAAGGCTAGCAACTAGTCCTTAGCTAATAATCAATAGCTTTTCTTTTGAACAGCAAGATTCTATGATTATAGAATGGATCAGCGTATACTGTAAAAACAACATTGTACAATTTGTTTTTTCTCTAAAAAATTTTTATAGACGTGCAAAGCAATTTAAAAAAACGTCATCCTTAAATTCAAATTAAAATCTTCTTCAAAGAATACGTATGGAATTACGAACCAATTCAAATAAAAAACCAAACATATAAACTAAAAAGTATTTCGGTGACCCAACTCAATTCAACAAGAGAAATTCGATGACTTGAACTAGTAAAAGGATCTTTGAATAGACATACAATGACGAAAAAAGGTGACTACCGTAAATAAATTTATGGGTGCGCGAATGCTTTAAACCATTTAATCCGAGTTTAAATACAATATATAATTCAATGTAAATGTATTTTAAGTAACTTAGATGGTCAAAAACTTTGGGCTATTTAATGTTGTTACATTCGTGTACGTTGCTTTCTTTAATAGTTTATATTTTAACATGTAGAATAAGTATTTTTATAATAATAAAATGATGAAATATATGCGCGTTTTTTTTTTTTTTTTGAGTAAACGGGGTCTTGATTTCACCAACGGAGAATGATTCAAATGAAAGGGACGATGGGAATAAATGTCTTTTATTAAATATATTTTTTTTTGAACGGCAAATATTTTTAGTCTTTACACTTTTGTTATCTAATAAAAAACTTTAATTAAATCTAAAAAAAGAAAAACCAATAGACATACAGACTGGCTAAAGCTGGCACCAGATATTAATCAATGCTGACGTCATATCTGACAAAACAGACTAAAAGTATTTTAAATCTGATTTTGATGATTTGTTTTGTATTTAAGGATTAAAAGTTATTATAAAACTGATTTTGATGATTTGTTTTGTATTTAAGGATTAAAAGTTATTATAAAGATGAAAGGGATGGCATAAAATAACTTAATAAAATATAAAACATCCGAGTCAACAACCAAACGAGAAAACCCAAATTCGAGAATCTAAGTCGAGCTAGAGTAAATTCGAGTTTGAGAATCTCAGTCTAGAGATGATAATGAGATGGGTTTGGTACAGGTATTTGAGAATCTCCAGTACTAGGGATGATAATGAGATGAATTTAGTACATATATTGATAATCTTAGTCTCATATTTGATTATAAAATTGTGTTCCATAGTAATTACCTATCAAGTATTGGGCATACTCGTAGGTATTAAATATGCACGTTAGTTTGTTAAAAAACATACGCTTGAAGTTTTGTAAAGTAGAACTCCAAAACAATAAGTTCATTTCCACTAAAATTATAAAACATGTGTTTATGTATTGAAACTATCACAACCTATAATTCGTTCTCCTTTCATAACCAAATTACATGAAAAGGAGTGTTATATATCAACAATACAATTTAGTGGGTTGACATTCACAAATAAATAAAGTTTCATCATTCTAACAGTTTAATATGAGATTAAAATCTTAAATTCAATCTTCCTAGCATTTATCCTAAATACTTATTCTCCAATCTCCATGGATATCAAACTCCAAACAAGTGAACGAGAAAAAAAAACCAGAATGTAAATCATTAGCCCTTCCAATTTAATCAATAAATAGTTGAACACTCAAATTTGCTTTTAAAATTTAATCATTCTGAGACTAAACATTATTATTACCAGTATAAACATGGAGACTTGATTTACAAGAAGCTATATCCATACATATACATCATGAGTATTGAGGAAAAACATTATTATTATTATTTTTTGTAAACCATTTTAGGGGAATTACAACCAACTGAAATTGCAAAGGCCCGTTAGTCCGTTATAAGCAGAAATAAAGAAATACCTTGGGAATGGCTCATGTGGGATATATAAACAGCGGTACTAGATACTTAAACGAAACAGAAATAAATAATAAAAGAAATATTTTCAAGAATATGGTTTTGGGTAATCGTGTCAGGTATTACATAATCTCATATCATCCCATAACAGCAAAAAAATTTAAACTAATCCCATACCCGTCCGGATGATTTGAAGGATAATTTTTCTAATGTTCTTTTTTTTTTTTTTTTTTTTTTTTTATAAAGCCATTTCCAACCATTTTATGGATCCTTGATGCTTGTGTGGATCGCCTACAATAAAAATGATGGATTACCATATTCTATTCGGACAGCACATTTGAAATGGGCCTTGAGTTGAGACGGAAATGATATCACATGTTAGCCTTCCTTTTTAAGTTTAATCAGATGCCCAATCATTTTTTTACCGTACGTTTTCATCTTCTATAGGTTGTATTTTTTAAAATCTTTTAGGCTGGTGGGTGTGGGGCTATCTCTCTCTCATACATATATTTAGGCTATCTCTATATCTGTTTACATGGATGCCTACGTGGCGAATCATCCTTTGAGTACTACCCTTCTCCACACCTCATATTCTTATCTTCGAATTGCCTTGGTATATGGATAAACGGTAAGGATGCTTGACCGTTAACAATGTGTTTAACTGATAATATTGTTAGTGTGTGCTTAGGAATAAGAAAATGTAATTACAATAAAACTAACATGCAGGGCCGGCTCAACCATTTTGGTGGCCTAAGGCGAAATAAAAACTTGTGGCCTTTTTCCCAAAAAAAACGTATGTAATTGAAAGTTAAACTTGAAGGGCCCAAGTATAATTATTTGAAAGATTGTGTTAAAATTTAAAAACAAGAAAAAAATGGAAGAAAATGGTGAACCAGGGATTTGAACACAAGTCTCACCAACATCCATACATACACAAAACCACTAAACTACCAACCATCAATCTGTTGATAACCCACACCCTAACGCTATGTTCCCGAGTTAAGTTAAGGGGAGAAAAGAAATGATTCTCTCATTTTCTTTTCTCTTCTCTCCGTTTCTTTCCAAATTGGAAAGATTAAATTTAGGCAAAAAACCTCTCATTTTCTCTTCTCTTTTCTCCTTTAATGAAACTCTGGAACACAACTAAAAATTATTTCTTTCCAAATCTTTTCTTTTCTCTCATTTAATGAAACTCGGGAATACAGTGTAAAGCTTTTATAAATGGACTGTGGTTTCATCAAATCGTGGAGGCCCTATAGTTTTTGTGGCCCAAAGCCTAAGCCTCATTTGACTTGGCTTAGGCCGGCGCTGTTAACATGGTATGAAAAGAACATATAATGTAATGCTCTCATGTCCTAACAATGTATTGTATGTATAAAACCAACGTAAAAAATCGTTTAAGAGATATTTTCTTCATATTACTCCACTAGGTTAGAACCCCGTGTATTATACGGGTTGCATAATTTTATATAATAGATAATAAAAAGATATATCTTTAGAAAACTCGTATATTTCACGTGCTGAAAAAATATAATGTCATATGTTAACATAAATAGTCATCACGATTTATCATTTAAAAACTGAACATTGATGTACTATTTAATTATTATAACATTTTACTCTGTTTTTTTATTTTGCATAAATTTAATTTTATATAATAAATAAAAAAAAGATATATTTTTAAAAAAACTCGTATATTGCACGTGTTGTATAAAATATAATGTACATACAGTCGTCAAGATTTATCTTTTAAAATGAACTTTGATGTACAATTTACTTATTATAACATTTTACTTCGCTTTTTTATTTATTATTAAGTTAAAAACACATGTATTACATATTTACATGGGGTTGAATCTCGTTTTTGTTTTTATGATACATTCAAATTATGAGATACAATTATTTTTGTTAGTTTTTTATGCACCTTCATGCTTATTTGTTTATTTCATTCATAAAACACCCGTCTTAAATTTGTATTCAACAGAGTTTACGGTACAAAAAAGGTGGAGATCAAGCCCCACGTTTTATATATTTCATCATTTTTATGAATTATATCGTAAAATCGAGAAATAAATTCTCTTTTAATGAAGTATAGAATTGTTATATTTAAAAATGGTATTTTGTTTTATACATGTTGATGCAATGTGCGACAAATGATGGGTTCAAAGTTTACAATTATAGTTATGTTCTTTATATCTAAAAATAATGGGTTTAAAGTTTACAATTTAGAAGCATATGCCTACCATTATGGTGATGCGTTTAAAAACATTTACAATTTGATAGAAGCAAATGACCTAGAATAATAATTTAATTCTAGTGAAAAAAAAAAACAATAATACAATTATTAAGTATATATCAAACGTGAACATTTGATTCCTAATTTACCATAATTTCAATCACATTTATTCTTAATTATTTTTTTTGTTTACAATTATTATTATTATTATTATTATTATTATTATTATTATTTACTATGATCATAATAAAAATAAACGTTTATATTCTTATCTAACTTTTTGTTTAAAATTATTGTTGTTGTTATTATTATTATTTAATATGCTCATAATAAAAACAAACGTTGATCCTTATCTAAATATTTACTCTTATCTAGTATTTTTTTTAAAATTATTATTATTATTTAATATAAGAGATAAATAGGAAAATTAGGTGAGAAAGCACCAGAGAATGACACGCGTCCAAAAAATATTTTTGTTTATTAGTATAGGAAGATTTGTTATAACCGTTAAATCTATATCTATATGTATATCTATAACCTTATCTATAATTTATATCTATAATAAATTATAACAAATTAAAACCATCTTAGGCTACATGGTTTTCTCTTAAACATTTAATTGTCACGTGACAATGTATTTTGAGGCATTGACTGAATTTGAGCGACAAAGAAAATAAGGGTGTTCAAGACTTTTTCTATCCCCTGCTATTCAATCTCGTATCATCTATTCTCTCAATCGGGTGTGGTCGGAGTTAAGTGCTTGGTGTAAAATCCCTCCGATATTTGCTTTCAACTTCAAAGACATTCTGGATTTACATAATTATTCTCAAGCTGGTAAAAAGACTAAAAAAATCATCCAAGGGTTAGTGATTATCTCATTTTGGTGCATATGGAAAAGAAGGAACGACATGGTTTTCAATCAAATCAGTCGTAGCCCGCAGGAGATTGTGAAAGAGATTAAATCTAGAGGGTATAGTTGGTTTAGAAATAGAACGACATGTAATTATATTGGTTGGAGTGACTGGTGTAAATACCCTATGTATATGTTGTAATTTTCTGCCCTTTGCCCGTTTGGATCGGGGGTGTGTGTTGTTTGTTTGGCCTTTTGCCCGTTTGGGTCGGAGGTTGTTTTAATGAAGTTCTCTTTTCAAAAAAAAAAAAATCTATTCTCTCAATCAAATTTGAGTTTCTTAAATTACTAATCCGTTTGCTTTCAATATTTTTTCTTTTAAACCTTAAACCCAATTACATGTTCCGCTTTTGCATGTTTAGATCCATCTATTCTCTAAATCAAATTTAAGTTTCCTAAATTACTAATCCGTTTGCTTTCAATCTTTTTTCTTTTGAACCTTAAATCAAATTACATGTTTATTTAACAAGTTAACATATGTCGTTTGTTATTTATAAAAAATAATAAAAACATAAATAAACTATTATGAGTCTTGACTTCTTAAGGTAGAGTAGATCTTCCGCAAGATCATACCAAAGCTGGAAATGTATGTATTTATCACGCAGCCCCGAAAGGACGTTTTCGTCAAAAACTAACTCCACGGGGGCATCTCTTATGTATGACATCTGATATTGCATGGCCCATGGTCGGCTGTGACACTCGAGGTTTTTCCGAACGAACACCGTGTAATATTTGTGTATATAAATATTATTAAATGAAAATGTGACTTTTACATGTTATGTGCGATATGTATGTAATATATATATGTGTGTGTGAGAGTCGAGACCGTGACTCGCAACCGGGCGGTTGCGAGTGGGCCTTTGGGCCGTAACCGGCTTGGGCCGAAACCCCAAGCCCAAACCGAAACATCCCTTGGTATATATACCCCACCTTCCCCACTTTCCTTCACTTTACACAAACACACAAACACACACTTCTCCTATTTTCTCTCAACTAGTAAACCTTCAACAACAACACCACTCTTCTTCTCTTTTCGGTTCAAGCTTGGATCTCGGACAAGAGAACTCGGACAAGTTCATCACCACTAACTCGGACACTCCATCTTCTCGGTTCATTTCTCCTTGTTCTCGGCTTCTTCTTCTAACCGGTTAGTGTCCTATTTTGTGTGGAAGATGCTTTGAATGCTTGATGAGTAGAATGTTTATAAACTAGAAGATGGTTAGTTAAAATTGTTACACATGATTTTTGGGTGATTTGTGAAGTTGGATTATGTGTGTTAAACCTTGTGTATGAATATTTGCTAAACATGCTTAAAATAACTAAAAATGGTAGTCTAAGAGAGTTCATGGCCAACCAAACTATACTTCTTTGTTTCTTGCAAAATGTTGATGTTGAACTTAAGATTTCGGCCATGTAATGCATGTTTCTTTGTTCTTGCCATGATAATCTTGATTTTTGTTCATAAAATATGGTTATATGTGACATGAAAACCCTAGAAAACTATGAATGTAAGATGAACTTGTTTGAATGTGGTTTGAAGATTTTAAAAGGGTAATGTTTGATCTATTGTTGTATATGGGCAGATTAGGAAAAGTGTTAGTGAAATATTATTGGTTGTTTCCTAATCTGGGTCTGAATACATGGTACAATTTCGGACTGTTGCATCTGCATCATCACGTGTATGTGATAGGGACAGCTCACGACTCGCAACCGCGTCGTTGCGACTCGCAGCCAAGGCAAGACAACTCGAGACCACGTAGTTGCGACTCGCAACCACAGCAGGACTACTCGAAACACACGATTTCGACTCGAGACTACGACGGTTGCGACTCGCAACCACAGCATGATGACTCGAGACCACGGTTACGACTCGCAACCATAACGTGACAAGCCGAAACCACCTGGTTGCGACTCGAGACCAGCTGGTTGCGAGTGGGCTGTTCATTTTGGGTTATTGGGCCCATATGTGTATAACTTGGACTATCTGTTGACTGAATTATGTGTTGCTGTGACTGCTTAATTGTTTAGGCCGGCCCAATAACCCAACGACTGTTTATTTATATGTATGTTACGTGCCAGTATGTGTTTTACGTGAATGCTTGTATACCGAACCTGACCTATACCGGTAACCATGTTAGGACGTGGTGACCAACGTGATTGACAAGTAACCTAAACCTACCGAGCAACCCAAGGTGAGTTCACAACTTAAAAGCATGCGTCCCGGTGGTTTGGGACACGAGACTAAAACAATCCTATCCCCTGGTAAAAGGGGATACCATTTACATACCTTCCCTAGTTATGGGAACAAAACTTACTTTTCCTTCCCTGGTATTGGGAAACCTTTTGGACAATCCTATCCCCTGGTAAAAGGGGATACCATTTACATACTTTCCCTGGTTATTGGGAACAAAACTTACTTTTCCTTCCCGGGTATTGGGAAACCTTTTGGTTAATTACTGTTTATACGGATTGCAACTAACGGCACTAAACGAAACTCTATCACTCAAGTCCCTACTACAAATACCGATTAGTCGCCGGGTTAGGCGAGCGGGTTATTAGTTGATAGCGCTATTTAGGTGTTTACCAGCCTCACACCGTGCCCTGGTTTGGGACGGTCGTGAACTAATGTACTCAGAAATCCGTCAATGATGATAGAACATTGACAACGGGGCATCCTGCGGATACGCAACGGTTACTAGTGTTCGGTATTGGAAAAACAGTTTAGTCGCTAACTTTTGGGGTAGCTCCCCAGGGCATGTATAAACGGGTAAATTAACCGGCGAAACAAGTTTTTGGTAATTAAAACTGGACAACTAGTGAACTCACTCAGCATTATTGTTGACCCCCTTACTGCATGCTTTGCAGGTAACCAATGATTCAGGAGCTGCTGCTTGGGGATGTGTAGTGTTCGTCAAACCCGTGTGTTGGGATAACTGTTTTGATCAATGAACTGTCTTTAAAACTGTTTTGGTTTATGCTTCCGCTGTTTTGTTAAACCAATTACCGAATCTAAACTCTAATGTTGTTAATTACTTCGGATATTAAATATTTCTACTATTAATTAAATGCTCAGTATAATTGGTGGCTGGATCCTGGTCAGTCACGCCCTCGAAGCGGGTGTTATCCGCAGGTGGATTTTGGGGGTGTGACAGATTGGTATCAGAGCCATTGGTTATAGTGAACTTGGTTTTAAAAAAGGGAAAATCTTTTTGGAGAAAACCAGACTATAACCCGTGACTCGTGACGACACTACACTCCAAGTACAAGGCTCAACACTTTTGACCTCATAGCTCGGACCAGTGTTTACTTGTTTGCTTACTTTATGATTCCTGTTTCGCTATACGTACTAGTATGCCTAACTAGTGAACGCCCACATACGATATTGCATGTGATTGCACGTTAGCACACCAATATGAATTCATGTACACATTCTCGTATCATGTGATTAATAGGGTGGTAATTCCCTAAACCTCCATGACTTACACTACTTGATACTCTTTGGAATCTACTCGAGTGTGGGGGAACCATTTGACATGAGTTAAGAGGAGCTGAGATGAACATGCAAATCACAATATTATTGTGGGTGCACACATAATAATATAGTGGGGTGGATGTGAGTCCCAGTGAGGCTTAACAAGTGAAAAAGGGGTTCCGTTTCGTTATTTATATGATGAGAAACACAACAGTCCATAGGAGCCGTAGCAGTGATTGTCTCCTACTCGAACACGATCTTTTCACTTCTCCCTGCACCCCTTTCGAACCTCGATGCTATCGATGTATTACCTGAACACCCATATGAACGCCTAGCGAACTGTGTAGAACATTAGGTGCTTGTACGAACATCCCCGGGAGGGATGTTGAAACGACAATGATTGGTCTATATCCTTCTCACCTTTCTTCGCTTGCTGGAACTTAACGTGTTGACGTCTTAAATCCTGAAGTACGATCACTTCTGCAACACTATCTCAACATACCGTGTATTACTTAGTCAAGAGGGTAGACGTAGTACCTTACTGGCTTCAGCATCTGAACGACCCTAGTCACCGACAACGAGCATCAGCGAATTGACTCCGATCGAACCCTTAACCCTAGTCAGCGGCTCATAGGAGCCAGCTCTTACGAATCAGTCGGGCCATAAGCAATGACAATTGACAATGGTGCGGAAATGCGTAACGGCCAGCTCAATAAGTACACCTTGGGACGCGGCCCGGAAACGTGACAAGATGGACTTGTCAGTGAAGGATCGTAGCGCACCATTTCAAGCAACGACATCAGAAAACAACAGTCGCGACAACATCAAGGTCAACAACCAGGGGAATGATGATAGTAATGGGAATCCTCGCAACCGTAACAACAACATTGGAAATGATGCTCGTGGAAGGGCATTTAGGATTGGCGCAGGCGACGCCAGGCATAGTAGCAACATGGTAGCTTGTATGAGTAGTTGTTTGCTTCATCTCTAACCGAACCAGATGTGGAATCGACTGATGGCAAGTCAAATAGAATCTCCAAAGTTCGTTAGGATGTAAACACGACCTTGTGGGACGAGTGTCCGATGTCGACCTTCCTTCTATCACACTCGATGGTTACAACGCAGTAGTTGGTGTGAATTGGTTACCCAGGAATCACGCGAATATACCCGGTGAGGAGAAAACTTTGTGTGGAGAATCGGCAATTGTTCTAAAGCATCAGAGTAGTTCAATAGTTAGCGCCATTTCAGCTGTGAAGGCCAGAAGTGTCTACAGAGGGATTACTCCGCTGTGTTAGCAACCGCTACGGATGTTAAGACTAAGGAAAAGTGGATCGAGGATCCACCAGTTGTTCGTTGTTTCTCTCGGCATGCTATCCGAGGAACCTTCAGTTTTTCTTCCGAAAATTTGTTAGGCGAAATCTCAGTTTGATCTCACGTCTGAGGCAGCCCTGATTACTTGTACTTTTACCATTTTGCGCCAGGAAGGTCGCAAGATCTATCAAAGCAACTATAGGAACCGTTGGACAGGAGTTTTGTAGGGTCTAGTTCTTCGCTTTGGGGGAGCCCCACCTATCTTAGGGAAGATGGGCCTCTTCGTGTGTATACTGACTATTAAGAACTCATCAAGGTGACAGCCCATAACCGTTTGTCTCGATCCTGTATTGACAACCTGTTGACCAGTTACATGGGTCATGCTCCTATGCGAAGATTGAGTAGCGAATTAACTAACATCAGATGGAAGTCCAAAAGGAGGATGTTCCTAAAACGGCATAGTGAACGCAATAAGGCCATTTCCAGGAGACACCGGATGAATTATTCCATGACCTTTTGGGGTGAACAACCCACCAGCTGCTTTATGGATCACACTGCAACTGTGTTTATCTAGTACGTGTTGAATCACTTCTAGGAGAAAGGGGCACCTTGAACAACACTTGTATTCCATTGTAGAGCTTCTAGGGGAGGAGCGTCTACGTGCGAAGTCTACCTAAGCATGACTTCAGGATTTGGGAAGTACACATTTTCTTTTTTTGCTAGGAACTGATCAACATCAAAGATCCCTTCGAGGATACAGGAGTTTCTTGGTCCCACTAGATACTATCGCAGCTTAATCACAAGATTTTCGAAGGTCGCACAGCTTAAGTCTCATTGGCACAGCAGGGTGTTGTGTTCGTGAAAGACCAAAACAGGAGGACGTCTTTTCAGCTTTCGAATCCCAACTTTGTAATGCACTGAGCATCATCTTCACCCTAGGGTACGGGTGATCTAGCGGTATACCATGGTGCTTCGAATCAGGATTCCAGTTACACACGGATGCAACGCGAGAAGGTTATTGCTTACGCCTCTCGACAACTTAGGACGCACGAAAGGAACTACACAACGCTTGATTTGGAACGGGGAGCAGTGATCTTCGCACTTAAATTATGACGGCATTACCTATACGGAACCAAGTGCGCCATCTACACCGACCACAGAAGTTTAGAACACATATTCAAGCAGAAGGAACCGAATATGTGACAGCGACGATGGGACGGACTGCTGAACGATTACGAGTGCTCTATCAGGTATCACCCGGGCAAGGCCAATGTAGTGGCAGACGCCCTCAGTCGGAAGGACACTACGCCTAAGCGCGTAAGAGCCTTACAACTCACAATCCATTTTAGTCTACCTTCGCAAATACGAGATGCTCAGATAGAAGCACTGAAACCAAAGAACGATAGAGCTGAAGCCCTACGCGGGTCAAGGCAATGCTTAGAACAGAAGGAAGACGGTGCTTATTATGTAACAGGACGCATTTAGGTCCCACTCTATGGCGACTTACGAGAACTTGCGATGGATGAAGCGCACAAATCTCGCTACTCAGTACACCCTGGTTCGGAAAAGATGTACCACGATATTAAGACTACGTATTGGTGGCCTAGCATGAAGGCCCACATAGCAACTTACGTCAGCAAGTGTTTGACTTGTGCGCGAGTCAAGACGGAATATCAGAAACCCTCAGGCCTACTCCAACAACCAGAGATACCACAATGGAAATGGGAGCAAATTTCCATGGATTTCGTTACTGGCCTACCTAGATCACAGCGCGGAAACGATACTACCTGGGTGATCGTGGAGCGACTCACGAAATCCGCACACTTCTTGGCAATCAAAGACAACAGATAAATTCTCCACTCTGGCGAAGATATACCTCAAGGAAGTTGTTTCGAGGCACGGGGTGCCCACCTCTATCATCTCTGGTCGAGATGCACGTTTTACTTCAGAACTGTGGCAAGCAATGCACAAAGTCTTTTGGCTCCCGTTTAGATATGAGCACAGCGTATCACCCACAGACGGACGGGCAGTCCGAACGCTCTATGCAAACATTAAAAGACATGCTTCGCGCTGGTGTAATCGACTTTGGCAACAGCTGGGAAAGGCATCTGCCACTCGTGGAATTCTCGTATAATAACAGCTACCACACCAGCATTAAAGCTGCTCCGTTTGAGGCATTGTACGGACGTAAATGCCGGTCACCTCTTTGTTGGGCAGAGGTGGGGGATAGTCAAATCACTGGTCCAGAACATGTGGTAGACACTACTGAGCGGATTGCTCAAATACGACAACGCATGGCGGCCGCTCGTGACCGTCAGAAGGCCTACGCCGATAAGGGCAGGAAACCACTTGAGCTCCAGGTTGGGGAGCGGGTATCACTCAAAGTTTCACCCTGGAAGGGTGTGGTTCGTTTTGGTAAACGAGGCAAACTCAACCCACGGTACGTTGGACCTTTCGAAATCCTTGAGAAAGTAGGCAAGGTGGCCTACAGACTGAACTTACCAGCAGAACTCGGTGCAGTTCGCAACGTTTTCCATGTGTCGAATCTAAAGAAGTGTCTGTCAGATGAGACGCACGTAGTTCCTCTGAAGGAACTCACGATCGACGAACAGTTGAAATTCGTCGAAGAACCTGTCAAAATCACGGACCGGGATGTTAAGGTCCTCAAGAGCACTAGAATACCTTTTGTTCGAGTTCGTTGGAACTCACGTCGCGGCCCAGAGTTTACCTGGGAGCGGGAGGACCAGATGAAGTCCAAGTATCCCCAGTTATTCCCAAACGAAAACCCCAGCACTGAAGCTACAACCGAATTTCGGGACGAAATTCCAAACTAACGGGGGGATGATGTGACACCCCGTTAAAACACGCTAGCTTGGCAGTGGCTGCTTCAACTTTCGGGACGAAAGTTCTTAAAACTTGGGGATAATGTGACACTCGAGGTTTTTCCGAACGAACACCGTGTAATATTTGTGTATATAAATATTATTAAATGAAAATGTGACTTTTACATGTTATGTGCGATATGTATGTAATATATATATGTGTGTGTGAGAGTCGAGACCGTGACTCGCAACCGGGCGGTTGCGAGTGGGCCTTTGGGCCGTAACCGGCTTGGGCCGAAACCCCAAGCCCAAACCGAAACATCCCTTGGTATATATACCCCACCTTCCCCACTTTCCTTCACTTTACACAAACACACAAACACACACTTCTCCTATTTTCTCTCAACTAGTAAACCTTCAACAACAACACCACTCTTCTTCTCTTTTCGGTTCAAGCTTGGATCTCGGACAAGAGAACTCGGACAAGTTCATCACCACTAACTCGGACACTCCATCTTCTCGGTTCATTTCTCCTTGTTCTCGGCTTCTTCTTCTAACCGGTTAGTGTCCTATTTTGTGTGGAAGATGCTTTGAATGCTTGATGAGTAGAATGTTTATAAACTAGAAGATGGTTAGTTAAAATTGTTACACATGATTTTTGGGTGATTTGTGAAGTTGGATTATGTGTGTTAAACCTTGTGTATGAATATTTGCTAAACATGCTTAAAATAACTAAAAATGGTAGTCTAAGAGAGTTCATGGCCAACCAAACTATACTTCTTTGTTTCTTGCAAAATGTTGATGTTGAACTTAAGATTTCGGCCATGTAATGCATGTTTCTTTGTTCTTGCCATGATAATCTTGATTTTTGTTCATAAAATATGGTTATATGTGACATGAAAACCCTAGAAAACTATGAATGTAAGATGAACTTGTTTGAATGTGGTTTGAAGATTTTAAAAGGGTAATGTTTGATCTATTGTTGTATATGGGCAGATTAGGAAAAGTGTTAGTGAAATATTATTGGTTGTTTCCTAATCTGGGTCTGAATACATGGTACAATTTCGGACTGTTGCATCTGCATCATCACGTGTATGTGATAGGGACAGCTCACGACTCGCAACCGCGTCGTTGCGACTCGCAGCCAAGGCAAGACAACTCGAGACCACGTAGTTGCGACTCGCAACCACAGCAGGACTACTCGAAACACACGATTTCGACTCGAGACTACGACGGTTGCGACTCGCAACCACAGCATGATGACTCGAGACCACGGTTACGACTCGCAACCATAACGTGACAAGCCGAAACCACCTGGTTGCGACTCGAGACCAGCTGGTTGCGAGTGGGCTGTTCATTTTGGGTTATTGGGCCCATATGTGTATAACTTGGACTATCTGTTGACTGAATTATGTGTTGCTGTGACTGCTTAATTGTTTAGGCCGGCCCAATAACCCAACGACTGTTTATTTATATGTATGTTACGTGCCAGTATGTGTTTTACGTGAATGCTTGTATACCGAACCTGACCTATACCGGTAACCATGTTAGGACGTGGTGACCAACGTGATTGACAAGTAACCTAAACCTACCGAGCAACCCAAGGTGAGTTCACAACTTAAAAGCATGCGTCCCGGTGGTTTGGGACACGAGACTAAAACAATCCTATCCCCTGGTAAAAGGGGATACCATTTACATACCTTCCCTAGTTATGGGAACAAAACTTACTTTTCCTTCCCTGGTATTGGGAAACCTTTTGGACAATCCTATCCCCTGGTAAAAGGGGATACCATTTACATACTTTCCCTGGTTATTGGGAACAAAACTTACTTTTCCTTCCCGGGTATTGGGAAACCTTTTGGTTAATTACTGTTTATACGGATTGCAACTAACGGCACTAAACGAAACTCTATCACTCAAGTCCCTACTACAAATACCGATTAGTCGCCGGGTTAGGCGAGCGGGTTATTAGTTGATAGCGCTATTTAGGTGTTTACCAGCCTCACACCGTGCCCTGGTTTGGGACGGTCGTGAACTAATGTACTCAGAAATCCGTCAATGATGATAGAACATTGACAACGGGGCATCCTGCGGATACGCAACGGTTACTAGTGTTCGGTATTGGAAAAACAGTTTAGTCGCTAACTTTTGGGGTAGCTCCCCAGGGCATGTATAAACGGGTAAATTAACCGGCGAAACAAGTTTTTGGTAATTAAAACTGGACAACTAGTGAACTCACTCAGCATTATTGTTGACCCCCTTACTGCATGCTTTGCAGGTAACCAATGATTCAGGAGCTGCTGCTTGGGGATGTGTAGTGTTCGTCAAACCCGTGTGTTGGGATAACTGTTTTGATCAATGAACTGTCTTTAAAACTGTTTTGGTTTATGCTTCCGCTGTTTTGTTAAACCAATTACCGAATCTAAACTCTAATGTTGTTAATTACTTCGGATATTAAATATTTCTACTATTAATTAAATGCTCAGTATAATTGGTGGCTGGATCCTGGTCAGTCACGCCCTCGAAGCGGGTGTTATCCGCAGGTGGATTTTGGGGGTGTGACATCGGCGTTCTTCAAGATCATGGAGTTTAATTCAAATTATAAGAAATACTTTTTTTATAGAGTAAGGTTAACATACAAAAAGCCTTATCATACATCATGTAGGAGACAATAGTAACTGTTGGATCAGGGGATAATCACGCATGGGACCACATAATCACGCATGGGACCACATAATCACGCATGGGACTATAATCACGCACGTTCTATGATAATAACGCACGTTATATTTTTTGTCATGTATGTTAATGTAGGTTAAGCCTTGAAGTACATTATACTTTCTCTTTTTTATACAACCCGTGTAACACACAAGAACTTAAACTAGTTATACAAATATGGGGAAAGATCCACTTTGCCTAAGTAGCCTAAGAAGGATTGTATTGATGACATGTGACACTCCTTATAAGTAAGAAGGAAATGCATTTTGGTCCCTATAAATAGGAGTGTGAAGATAATACATGGCACCCATTTTATTTTCTCAAAAATACAACAAAAAATATAACACAAAAATTCATTACAACAAAATATAACACAAAGAAATCTAGTATAAAAAAATATAGCACAAAAACATCCATCACACAAAAATTTCAGCATAAAAGTGTAATACAAAAATCCAGCACAAAAAATGCTATACAACATACAAATACAACACTTTTTTGTTTTGTTTTTTTAGTTGTCATATTTTATAGAGTAATAAGGTTACTCAGATAAAAGATAAAACGACGCTCGCTTTTAGGGTGAAATTTTTATGAAAAAATAACATCGTATAAAAAAAATTATGAACGTTTAAAAAATGAGGATGAAATATGGATGTGGAGAGATAAAGCCAACAAGATTAAGGATCCTGTAAAAATGGTTAATAGTGTGAGAAGTGTAGGAAATAATATGGTGTTGACATGTGTCCTTCAATTTAATTAATTAAAAAGGGCAATAATATAATTTACTTCAAAGTTTAAGTAATTGATAAAATAATCTTTGTAACATCCAGTGAGTTATTTTAGGTTAGTAATATAATTTTATTTTTTTACAAAGATTTAAGAATTCGGTTTTATATATCAACTCAAAGATTTTATAAATCATTATCGTCTGATTCATAGAGATCGAAGAAAATTACGGTTCATATTTTTTTTGAATCATCAGTTCTTATTTTATGGAATCATCAGTTTGTATAAAACACCATACGAATTCTAGAAAACATCACAACTTGAACCGTAATACAGCCATGGTGTTTTTAACATCTGCAATGATTTTTGTTAATTTTTGCAGGTGTAAAACACTATACAAATTCCAAAAACACCATGAATTGAATCATAATACAGTTGTGGTGTTTTAACATCTAGAATGATTCTATTGCTATTGCAGATGTTAAAACACTATGACTGTAATCACAATACAATGTTACAAACTCTAGATGTTAAAACACCATGACTTGAATCATAATTCATATTTGCAATGTTATGGTGTCTTATATACGTTCATGGTGTTTTACTGTAAAACACGACGTCTTGAATCACAATACAATTAAAACACCCTTGTATGAACATAGACAAAAACCATGGACTAAAACATCCGATCGAAACGTAATTTTTTTCTCTATACAAGTATAACAATATGGTGCTCATATTAAAGATAAAAAAACACTCGTTATTATGGTGTAATTTTTTCTAAAAAAGAGTTAAGTATAAAAAGTTATTGACGTTTAAAAAAGAAGGGAGGAACTTGCATGTGCACTGCTTGTGGGTTTCTAAATTTAAAAAAGTTAAAATTTACCTTTATACCCTTAATTTAGAAAATTAATTATTTTAATGGTAAACACTATTTACAATTTTGCCATTATAATCTCAACCATTAGATTATAGATAAAGTGGTGTAGATTCCTTCCTACACTTTTCACAAAACACACCCTTTTTACAATAACCCTACCCAAGCCAATAAATAAGATTTTTCAAAGACATTCTTAAATTCATTTTTTTACTACATTTTCATTTAACAATTGATTTGAAAAATGAAAGGTTAAGATTCCTTATCATCACACTTAGGCAAAATAAACTTTTTATTTGATTATACCCATATATCGAGTATTTTACATATAACATATTCACTCTGTCTTTATTGTTTATTTACTAGAAGGCGCCCACACGATGTGGCGGAAAAAAAGACATTGCAAGGATATGCGTGGTTTGATTGGTTCGGTTCCTCAATCAAACCTGAAACCGAAGTAATCAGTTAGGTGGTGTTTGTTTTTTTGTCAAAAGCACTTCAGAACCTCTTATGTCTGCCCCACGCAGACCATGCGCAGACATTTGAGTCTGCAGTGTGTTTGTTTTCTCAAAGTGCTTTCACTAAAAAAGGTCTTCAACACCACTTCCTCAGGCAGATGTGGACCAGAGTCTTCAAGGATCTTCTATCCTCTTCTTCTCTTCTCTGCTCTTTCAAAACAAAACAAATCTAATAACCCTAGCAATCCAGCAGACACATCGATCTCCATCTCCATCGCCGTCGATCTCCATCTCCATCTCCGACACATCGAGCTCCACCTCCATCCAGCTGACACATCGATCTCCACCTCCATCGCCGTCGATCTCCATCTCCGACACATCGAGCTCCACCTCCATCCAGCCGACACATCGAACTCCACCTCCATCGCCGTCGATCTCTATCTTCATCTCCGACGAAGCCCTCATCTCCACCTTCAGGTACATGATGATGTCTTGTTCAGTACTACTTTCTTATTTGATTCGTTGGTTTGATGTTATTCACTCTGTTTGATACTACTTTCTTATTTAATTCGTTGTTGATATCCCTTATGATTGATGTCTTGCTCAGTAGGTGGTATTGTATTATGATATATAGGTAATGTTAAGAGTTGTCAGATTACTCTGTTTGATCCGATTCATGGCTTTGATATGGTGTGAAATATAAAAGATAAGACTGAGTAGGGTTCTATTCATTTGATTTGGGTTCATGATTTTTTGGGTGGTGGAATGGTGGACTGGCAAAGGGTTAGGATGAATTTTAGGTTTGAACAGGAAAGATGGTAGAGGGAGAGAGAGGTAGAAGAGAGACAAGAGATTATGGTAAAAAAACAAACAATCTTCTTCTTGCAGACTGCAGAGGTTTGGTCCACATCTTCTGCTACAGATGTCTGCAGATGTGGTCTGCAGACTGCAGACGTTTTACCTCTGAAAAAACAAACAACACCTTAGTCTATTTTATTAACCAATTTGTTTTCATAGTTAATCAGTTTGGTTTATGATTGATGGATTTTTTGTTCGGTTTGTTTATTTTCAGTTAATAGTCAAAACCAAACCCATGCTACAACTTTTGTTTAGAAATAAATTAAATTGAGGTATAAATATATGAAATGGATGCAAAAATAAATGAAATGTAAGTATAAATATATGAAATAGAGGTACAAACTACAACATATGAAATACATGAACTAGAGGTTAAAAGCTAGAAATATATAGAAATATGAATTGTTTGGTTCAGTTCATTTTGGTTAAACGGGGTACAAAAAAATCGATAACTAGTTTTTGGTTAATTCAGTTTTCAGTTAATTGGTTCTCAATTAATATAGTTATTTAATGATGCTTTTCTATTCTAACCATTTCTTTTAAAGGTGGCACTTTATTTGAAACGAGCCAACTAACAAGAAACTAGAGGACCACAAAAACAAACTACAAGCAAAAAGGAAATTAAACAAGCAGTACAAAAAAGCAAATTTCCCCCAACAACATTCTTCTAACCCAACGATCTTAGCCCGCGACTTAAGCTAAAGATACCTAAAAGCTTTGGCTTCTCCCACAACTCCGCCGACCACCCCTTTTACCATTGAATATCAAGTTCTTACGCGCCTTCGAGAGCCTGAGAGAGGTATGGGCCTGCATCAGATCCCGAGCATTAAAAGAATAAAAGGGGAAGCTTATGAAAATTAACAGGTATAACAAAAAGTGAATAGAATCCTAACACATATAAACCATTTATAAGACATGCATTTATGAAATATAGCTTAGCTAATCTTTCCATACTAAAGGTTTCCTTCATGGGTAGAAAATAGCTGACTTGGTTACTCGATCCATAACACAATGGATAATGGAATTCCATGTAATGAAACTATCTCATTTACATATAGCTTAGCTAATCTTTCCATACTAAAGGTCTTCATGGGTAGAAAATGAGTTGACTTGGTTAGTTGATCCACAATCATCTAGATTATGTTGTTACCTTTCCTTGTTTTGGATAATTTGGTAACAAAATCCATTGTTATAAATTCCCATTTCCATACTGGGATTTCTTTTTGTTGAAGTAAACCTGAAGGTTTCTGATGTTCAGCTTTAACTTGTGAACAAGTTTGACACTTACAAACGTAACTAGCTATATCCTTCTTCATTCCTATCCACCAAAAAATATTCCTCAGATCTTGGTTCATCTTGTCACTACCAGGATGCATCATATACCTAGACTTATGAGCTTCCTCCAGAATTCTATCTCGTAGGTTTCCTTAGAGAGGGTACCCAAATTCTTTTCTTATGGAATCTCATAATTGCATCGGTTCCTTTTTCTAATTCTTTCATCATTCCTTTTAATCTTTCAGCGTCATCCTTGATTGTTGTTTCCTAGGTACTTTTCAATCGTTCCATTAAATCTATCTGCAAATTTAATCTGAGAGCACGTACCCGCTTCGGCTTCTCATGATACTTATGACTTAAAGCATCAGCTACTACATTAGCTTTACCCTCGTGATATTAAATATCACAATCGTAGTCACTTAAAATCTCCATCCATCCTCTTTGTCTCATGTTCAATTTTTTTTTGCCCAAAAATATACCTTAAGCTTTTATGATCTGTAAAGATGGTAAACTTACTACCATACAAATAATGTCTCTAAAGAAACAGTGGTTAACCCAGAGGTTAGTCCATGGGTCGAGTCTCGTCAAGTAGGGATAATCCCTCCTTTCCTCGATCGATGGCTGGGTCGTCTTCTAATCTGTCACCTGCATAGTGAAACACACCGTGACTCGTAACAAAGAGAATGGGGTGGGGGTTGCTCCTTGCTACCACCATCTGGCGTGAGAATAAGTATTTGCTTTGGAAGCAAGATAAGTGTTAAGTAATAATTGTGAGGGAGCAGGTTAGCATTACCTTAAACCTAGTTCGAAGCAGGTATTTATAGCCGAAAAGTGAAGGAGAAGGGCCAATGGGCCGCTTGATGGGCTTTGGGCCCGACTGACAACCTGCAGCTTTTCCAAGACCTGGCAGGAGCGTGGGTCCAAGGATACACACACATTCAACCATTCCCTCTCTTATTCATACAATATTCAACGAGGTCTTATGTTTTAAGCACTTACCACCTACATGTGAACAAAATTAGTCCAACATTCCACCCACTTGCAACCTGCGCGTGGAAGCAACACTAGACAGGGGGGGGGGGACTTGAAGGGGTATGGTCCCAAATCTTGCACCAGGCTTGGGCGCGAGTGACCATCACCCGGCTTATTGTCCAAATCGACAAAGAACTTGCCTCAGTTCGTGCGGGCACGCGCAAACCTGGTTTGCTTTCCCACTCGGGGAAAGATGGGAATCTCACCTTGTGTATGAAAATGGCTGTTTTCGGCAACATACACGGAATGCGGTGATTGCTACTAAAGATGATAGTTGCGACTATCATCTGAATCCACATCTTCTACAACTATCGTGTTAACTAAATTCACTTTCTGTCAAACACATTCCCATGATGCGGTCCTGCGCGGGCGCGCGCGAAACGGCGAGGGAAGTGTAAAGCAATGTATAGATGTGTGGACTAGTACATATACAACTTACCCACCGCATGTCACGAACTTGCGCAAACCCGCAGGGCGCACGCGCAAGGGAAACATCTTATAATAATGCAAGTGGAACTATCACCTTGACTTCTGTGGACAACAGACATGACTTAACGCTGACAACAGCTGTTAAATGACCGCCTAATACGCGGCTACCCAGTCCACTTGCATAAAGCTGGTAAAAAGACTGACAACCCTAGTGGACAACTTGGCGACCATTCCTTCATGTGTTTGATATAGCAGGACACATGGCGGCACCTCCACTGCGCGCTTGACACCTCCGGGACCCACGCTCCTGCCAGGTCTAGGAAAAGCTGCAAGTTGTCAGTCGGGCCCAAAGCCCATTAGGCGGCCCATTGGCCATTCTCCTTCACTCTTCGGCTGTAAATACCCGTTTCAAACCAGGTTTGAGGTAATGCTAATATGCTCACTCACAATTATTACTTAACACTTATCTTGCTTCCAAAGCAAATACTTATTCTCATGCCAGAGGGTGGTAACAAAGCGCAACCCCCACCCCATTCTCTATGTTGCGAGTCACGGTGTGTTTCACTGTGCAGGTGATAGATTAGAAAACGACCCAACCATCGGTCGAGGAAAGTAGGGATTAACCCTACTTGACGAGACACGACCCATGGACAAACCTCTTGGTTAACCACTGTTTCTTCAGTGTAACACCCCGAAAACAGGTTTAGTAATCAAACCACGTTAATACTAAAAGACGGGTAAAGTACCTTAGTGATAAAAAAAATTAAACCAAAAAATATTAGGATTTATATAACTAAACCTAATATTTAATATAAAGGAAAAAGAATGCTTTTGAGAAAATAAAGTTTATAGAAGCCTGAGTTAACAGGACTTAAAATAAACTTAGTCGTAAACTCCCCGAACTCACTAAATTAACTAGGAATGTTTAACCTAGTTAATAAGTATGAATATTGTTAGAAATAAGTAGATTGTGGTCTACTTAATAACTAACCAAACAAGAGGGGCCAAAGTGGATAAACTTGAAAGTTAATTATAAAAGAAATTTAAAAACCTAAAACACACATTTAGTGTGTGTTGAAGGTGTTTTGTTTGAACACAGGAGAAAGCCCCAGGAACCAAAAACACTAAACTCCAATAAATCATCAAATTGAAAGCTCAAACGAAGCTCAAATTCACAATTGAACGTGAATTATTGATCACCTAAGCTAGGGGATCATAAGGTATGTCAAATTTTGATGATTTGTAAAGTTGTGAAATTTAGATAATCATCATAATCGTGAATTATGAATGAATTATTGAACCTATGATTTAATTAGTGATGTATACTAGCTTAGGAACAAAACCCTAAGTGAAAATTTTACATATGATACTATGAATTGACTGATTATATTATTTACCACACTAGGATAAGTGGGTTTTAATCATAAGATGAATTTGATGATATACTCTTAATTAGAATCATCATATCTGATAGTAATCAGTAAATACTTGAAAAAACTGTGTGTTTGAGTACATGATCATACTTGCTAGGAATTTGATTAGTATGATAGAATGAAAATGATGATATAGTATGATTAAAATGATGTTTGATATCATCATGTGTTAATCAAATGAAATTCGATTACAATAAATTGAATTCATAAGTAGTTAAAACGGTAGCCTAAAAAGGATGCTTACCGTATAGTGGAAAATAATAAAACGAGTAGTTAAGCTACATCATGTAATTTCTTTTGTCAATAGGCAGTTTAACTTTTTAAAGTCAAAATGACCTTCTATATAGTCGAATGATAATTTCGACATAAAGATCGTAGGATGGAATAGTCATGAGTGATTATGACTAGTCTAACCATCTTACAAATTACAATGATAGTTTGACGCTTAACAAGCTAGGTGAAAGATTGGGAAGGAAGCAGGTCAAACGAATCAAGAATGAAGGAAAAGCATAATCTGGATGCTAGGTAAGTACATCTTACACTCTTTGTATTAAATACCTATTGGTTTTATAGGTTATGAATAATATAAAGTATTGTTTGAATTATGATGTTCCGACACGACATGTGCGGTTCGGAACAAAAGACAATGATATAAACCATGCTTAATGGTTAAAAAGAACTAATATGATTATTTAGTCATGCAGTGACTAATAAATAGCGAGTTCTGAATGGTTACCTTATAAGGTGAATCAATACAAATAATAAGAGTAAAACAGTAATTTGGTCACTCATTGATGATAACCGTTAGTTTTGAAAGACACTTCATGATGTACGACATAAAGGGATTAAAAGAATAAAGAAATGAATTATAAATAAAATGACCGCATGGTGTGAACCGGAGCGAATCATGTAGACGAGATAATAATAAACCTATCTTGTAAAGATATACGGTCATTTATACACAAATGGGTCAAAAGGTGCAAATATCACCCTTTGACAATAACGACTAATGCTTTTATCGAGTTGTATGATTACAGGAGTAAATATCGAAAGGATATTTGCACCGCTATTACTTAGCGGTTATTAAGCAAGGCATTAAAACGGGTCAATATAGTGATCCGAGCCAGGTATGTATAATAGGTCAGCTCCTCATTTAGAACTTAAGGTTTTATGAGAGCTAAACAAGTCAAAATGGATATTTGGTTACCTTAATAGGTAAACCGAATGATTTAAAGGATAATCATGGCGTTTTGGAAACATAATGACTTTTCAAACCAAATCATAGTGTTAAAAGTGGGATTTTGGGCAAACATGGCTTTAAAAGTCCTTCGTCATAAAAGAATGGTTAAAAGTGACCAAAATGCCCTTGTAAGCTAAATCGAGAAAACGACCCTTAAAGGTCATTTGGAAATGAGTTTTATGATAAAATAAATACTTTGAATAAGTATAAAAAGCGAAAGATGTAAATCTTTGGGTCAAATGACTCTATATGAGTCTTTGCTGTAAAATGATAATCCGAGGGGTAAAAAAACTCGGAATATATAGATCTTCACATTAAATCCACCACACATATAGTTGTCGAGGAAGATCAATTGATAAATAATGTGGAAATAAGATGCTAAAAGTGAATAAGCATGAAATATGCGGAAAAATGCTTAAATATCCTTAACGGTTCAAAATAAGCATTTAAGTGAAAACGGGTTTAAGAATGTATATAAACTCGGGATTTGAATCTAGTATGATAAATAACATTGACTTTATAAAGTTTATGAGAAATCGAGATCAAATAAACATGGTTGTTTGATTTATACACAAACGGGTCAAAAGTTTATAATTACATTTTAAGCCGAAGGCTTAAAAGTCTAAAATTTTGTTAATCCGGATGTCGTATGTTAACTCCATATGATGGAGAATGAAATTACGATCACGTAGGAAGAAACGTGACGTAAATCGGATAAAAAATGAGCAAGTTATGCTCGTTTTCGTAAAAGATAGTTTGTCTGGAAAATGCATGTCTGGAACCAAACCTTTTTGTCGAAATGGAGCCCTCGCGTCACACGAGGAAGATGATTATAAGGCGTCGCGGCACGTGACACCTGTCGCGGCACGCGACAGGTTAGGGTGACAGCGTCGTGGACGCGACGACTGTATTACTGGGCAATTTGTTGCTGTTGATCAGTTTGGTCTTTGGAACTTGTATAAACGAGTTTTAAACGCTCATACCTGATAATTTTTGAGTGTTTGGACTCATGAACTTGTGCGGACATGTTTTAACACCAAACGACTAACTCATTTCGTGTGTTATGAAATGTAGGTATTAGGGAGAGTACCGGAGGACGATCAAGCTCGAGGAAGACCCGAACACGCTTAAGAATCAAGCTTCCAAATAAGGATTCGTCGTCACGTTTTAAACGGCGAATGAAATTACAAAATGTCGAAATGTTTTATTAAGTAAAATGTTTGAACAAATTCTCATTTCAAGTGTATGTTTAATCTTAAATACACTAAAATAATGGAAATTTTATATGATAATCATATAAAATGGACTAAGGGTCTTACAAGTTGGTAATCAGAGCTCCAGGTTAAGGAGTAACGTGTTTGGTTCGAGACTTGATTGCAAAATCCGGTAAGTTATTCAATACATTAACGGTCTAGCATGTAAAGTGTTGAAAGCAACACATAGGGTTATCGTGTAAAACACGTTACCCCAAATAGAGCGATAAAAGACCGATATAGTTAAACGAATTACGTGTGTTAACACGTGTCGTGGAAAGCCTTGTATTATAATACGGGCGCTTATAAAGATCAACGTTACTAATAGTTGTAAACGTTTTAAGTTGAAGGAACCTCGCATTGGAAGATGACGAGAGTTTAAAGAATTGTTGATATGATAAAGAAATAGTTGAAGTATGACAAGTAATTCATACATGCTAAAGACAGGAATTGAGAAACGATCTTGAATGAGAGATTGAACAACAAGGAAAGTTATCAGGGCGAGTATCTACAAGGTACACGTGTTAAACTTATAGCATAAACAGAAATATGCAACAAACACATAGTGAATGACAGTTGCATATAGAATATAAAACTTGGAAAACCTGGATAGGTTACCTATCTAGGATGACGTTTCTCAAGAAAAATCCTGTAGAGATACGTAAAGTATAAACTTGGACGAAAGTAATCATCCAAGTAAGTATTCTCAATAAAGATTCAATTGAGAAAAGTAATGATCACATCGACGAATGTGATTGTATAAATAGTTATGAAAAGGAACATTGTAAATGTTCAAGGATAAAATGGGTAAAACTGGTAATTGTTAATTGACAATTAAGTAAAGTTTTGCCAAATGAAATCATAAAAATGAAATAAATTGAGAGATTTCTCACATGGGACGTGATGTGGTAATTATAATAAGGTCATGCGTGCCATGTGTTGATCGCTTACTCTGGCCAAGTAAGTAGTGAACACATGGTACCATGAGCTTCTTATAATGAACACAGTTATGTCCGATGTGGTAAGGTCGAGACGAATGAAAAAGTTAAAAGAACATTGGGGTCAAGAATCTTATGGACATACTCGTATAAATGGTTTTCGAGGGAACCATAAAAACGATGTATGGCGCGTATAGAAATAGATGACCCAAGTGAATAGTGAAATAAGTCATTATGGACGAAAGAGCCATGGTTGACAAAAGGGGCATGTAAAACCAAAGGATAAATGACCCGCGAGGTCATAAAAAAAACGAAGGTACTGCCCGTACAAAAAGACGATCAAAGTCATTGACTTTGGTCATAGTAAAGAAAGGATGATGATGATAATCATCATTCAGAATTTATAAGACCATCAAGCATGGTCACATAAAGAATAAAAGTTTGGTTAAATAAAGCGATGGATTTCGCTAAGACAACCAAACAAGTCAAAACGAAGTCTTAATGCATGCCGAAAGGGTTGCATTAATAATGACTTTGGTAAATCACCCGGTTGATAGGTAGGAAATTAAACACATGCGTAAACCGAGAAACGGGAACGCAGATTGAAAGTCAAAAGATTCAGATTATGAGTTATGACTAAAAGACTATAAAATTTCATAAATAGAAATTTTGAATAAATATGTTCAACTATTTTGAGGTTGAACGGGTTGAATAAATAATAAAGTTTTATTTTTATAAGTGATAGAACCTACGGGTTAATTAGACAAAGCGAGGGAACTAGTTGCGAATCCCCGCGTAAAATAAGAATGAAAAAGAATAAATTCTTAGCTGTTAATTTCTTGATATGAGTAATTGACATAAGTTAAAGGGAAAACGTTAATCTAAAACTTCAGTTTTAATAAGAAATAACGTTTTTATAAACATGAATTCTGATAGGAATTTAAATAGTAAATATTAAAGATACAGGTCTTGACACTGATAAATGCAAGACGATACATTTGAAAAGAAATCTTTTCGATTATGAAAGGTTGAAATAAACCTAAACCTGACGTGACACGATCACGGTCAAGAAAAATAATGTGAAGTATAATCACATTATAGCCCAAGCGATGTGTATAAAGTAACTGGACTAACAAGTCCAGTTAGTGAGACCGGTTAAGGTCGAAATTCAAATTAATAATTTGGATAATACGCTATTTATTATGAGAATAGCGTGGAATAAATAAAAATCAATAGATTCATATGATCAAGTGGCCAAATTGGCGACTCGATCAAGTAAACCACAAAGGTCCATGAGACCTCAATAACAGAAAATATTGATCACCTATTTTGAGGGATCATAAGGCAACACAAGCAAAGTATCGGGAGGTCAATTCGAGCAAAAGCTCGACTGAAGGATAAAGCTATAAGGTATGTGCTTATATGCTTTGTAGAATTTCATTAATATCATCTATTAAATTGTGTTAGATAATTAAGACAAAAATCAAGAAATTCGGTTTGTTTGTAAGCAGTGGATTCCGTATAAATGAATCGAATAAATAAATTCGAAAACAAGAGAGTTTGTTGTCGAAGGCGAAAGATTTCACTAAAACATTCAAATGGGTTAAAATAATGGATTCATGAAGAGTCCAAAAGTATAAAAGCGATGGATTTCCCTAAATTAACCAAACTGTTTGAAATAATGAGATTATGTTATTTCAAGTTGCATTAATTCGTATGAAATACGTATACGCTTTGTAACCAAAAAGATATTACCATACTTTTCTGGTAATACTAACAATTGGTTAAAGTATGAGTGATGCTTAAAAGATTACTCAGATTCAACTGCATTGAGTTTAAAACTCAATGAATTATATAAGAAAGGTTTCGAGGACGAAACCTCTTTAAGGGGGGTAGACTTGTAACACCCCGAAAACGGGTTTAGTAATAAAACCACGTTAATACTAAAAGACGGGTAAAGTATCCTTAGTGGTAAAAAAAAATTAAACCAAAAAATATTAGGATTTATATAACTAAACCTAATATTTAATATAAAGGTAAAAGAATGCTTTTGAGAAAATAAAGTTTATAGAAGCCCGAGTTAACGGGACTTAAAATAAACTTAGTCGTAAACTCCCCGAACTCATTAAATTAACAAGGAATGTTTAACCTAGTTAATAAGTGGGAATATTGTTAGAAATAAGTAGATTGTGGTCTACTTAATAAATAACCAAACAAGAGGGGCCAAAGTGGATAAACTTGAAAGTTAATTATAAAAGAAATTTAAAAACCTAAAACACACATTTAGTGTGTGTTGAAGGTGTTCTGTTCGAACACAGGAGAAAGCCCCAGGAACCAAAAACACTAAACTCCAATAAATCATCAAATTGAAAGCTCAAACGGTGCTCAAATTCACAATTGAACGTGAATTATTGATCACCCAAGCTAGGGGATCATGAGGTATGTCAAATTTTGATGATTTGTGAAGTTGTGAAATTTAGATAATCATCATAATCACGAATTATGAATGAATTATTGAAGCTATGATTGAATTAGTGATGTATGCTATCTTAGGAACAAAACCCTAAGTGAAAATTTTACATGTGATACTATGAATTGACTGATTATATGATTTACCACACTAGGATAAGTGGGTTTTAATAATAAGATGAATTTGATGATATGATTGTAATTAGAATCATCATATCTGATAGTAATCAGTAAATACTTGAACAAATTGTGTGTTTGAGTACATGATCATACTTGCTAGGAATTTGATTAGTATGATAGAATGAAAATGATGATATAGTATGATTAAAATGATGTTTGATATCATCATGTGTTAATCAAATGAAATTCGATTAAAATAAATTGAATTCATAAGTAGTTAAAACGTTAGCCTAAAAAGGATGCTTACTGTATAGTGGAAAAATAATAAAACGAGTAGATAAGCTACATCGTGTAATTTCTTTTGTCAATAGGAAGTTTGACTTTTTAAAGTCAAAATGGCCTTCTATATAGTCGAATGATAATTTCGACATAAAGATCGTAGGATGGAATAGTCGTGAGTGATTATGACTAGTCTAACCATCTTACAAATTACAATGATAGTTTGACGGTTGACAAGCTAGGTGAAAGCTTGGGAAGGAAGCAGGTCAAACGAATCAAGAATGAAGGAAAATCATAATCTGGATGCTAGGTAAGTACATCTTACACTCTTTGTATTAAATACCTATTGGTTTTATAGGTTGTGAATAATATAAAGTCTTGTTTGAATTATGATGTTCCGACAGGACATGTGCGGTTCGGAATGAAAGACAATGATATAAACCATGCTTAATGGTTAAAAAGAACTAATATGATTATTTAGTCATGCAGTGACTAATAAATAGCAAGTTTTGAATGGTTACCTTATAAGGTAAATCAATACAATGATAAGAGTAAAACGGTAATTTGGTCACTCATTGATGATAACCGTTAGTTTTGAAAGACACTTTATGATGTACGACATAAAGGGGTCAAAAGAATAAAGAAATGAAATATAAATAAAATGACCGCATGGTGTGAACCGAAGCGAATCATGTAGACGAGATAATAATAAACCTATCTCGTAAAGATATACGGTCATTTATACACAAATGGGTCAAAAGGTGAAAATATCACCCTTTGACAATAACGACTAATGCTTTTATCGAGTTGTATGATTACAGGAGTAAATATCGAAAGGATATTTGCACCGCTATTACTTAGCGGTTATTAAGCAAGGCATTAAAACGGGTCAATATAGTGATCCGAGCCAGGTATGTATAATAGGTCAGCTCCTCATTTAGAACTTAAGGTTTTATGAGAGCTAAACAAGTCAAAATGGATATTTGGTTACCTTAATAGGTAAACCGAATGATTTAAAGGATAATCATGGCGTTTTGGAAACATAATGACTTTTCAAACCAAATCATAGTGATAAAAGTGGGATTTTGGGCAAACATGGCTTTAAAAGTCCTTCGTTGTAAAAGAAGGGTTAAAAGTGACCAAAATGCCCTTGTAAGCTAAATCGAGCAAACGGCCCTTTAAGGTGATTTGGAAATGAGTTTTATGATAAAATAAATACTTTGAATAAGTATAAAAAGCGAAAGATGTAAATCTTTGGGTCAAATGACTCTATATGAGTCTTTGCCGTAAAATGATAATCCGAGGGGTAAAAAAACTCGGAATATATAGATCTTCACATTAAATCCACCACACATATAGTTGTGGAGGAAGATCAATTGATAAATAATGTGGAAATAAGATGCTAAAAGTGAATGAGCATGAAATATGCGGAAAAATGCTTAAATATCCTTAACGGGTCAAAATAAGCATTTAAGTGAAAACGGGTTTAAGAATGTATATAAACTCGGGATTTGAATCTAGTATGATAATTAACATTGACTTTATAAAGTTTATGAGAAATCGAGATCAAATAAACATGGTTGTTTAATTTATTCATAAACAGGTCAAAAGTTTATAATTACATTTTAAGCCGAAGGCTTAAAAGTCTAAAATTTTGTTAATCCGGATGTCGTATGTAACTCCATATGATGGAGAATGAAATTACGACCACGTAGGAAGAAACGTGACATAAATCGGATAAAAAATGAGCAAGTTATGCTCGTTTTCGTAAAAGATAGTTTGGTTGAAAATGCAGGTCTGGAACCAAACCTTTCTGTCGAAATGGAGCCCTCGCGTCACGCGAGGGAGATGATTATAAGGCGTCGCAGCACGCGACACCTGTCGCGGCATGCGACAGGTTTGGGTTACAGCGTCGCGGCACGCGACGACTCTATTACTGGGCAATTTGTTGTTGTTGATCAGTTTGGTCTTTGGAACTTTTATAAACGAGTTTTAAATGCTCATAACTGATAATTTTTGAGTGTTTGGACTCATGAACTTGTGCGGACATGTTTTAACACCAAACAACTAACTCATTTCGTGTGTTATGAAATGTAGGTATTAGGGAGAGTACCGGAGGGAGGACGATCAAGCTCGAGGAAGAACCGAACACGCTTAAGAATCAAGCTTCCGCATAAGGATTCGTCGTCACGTTTTAAACGGCGAATGAAATTAAAAAATCTCGAAATGTTTTATGAAGTAAAATGTTTGAACAAACTCTCATTTGAAGTGTATGTTTAATCTTAAATACACTAATATAATAGAAATTTTATATGATAATCATATAAAATGGACTAAGGGTCTTACATTCAGTCTCCAAATTTTAAGGGCAAAAATTATCGCTCCTAATTCTGAATCATGAGTTGTATAGTTTTCCTCGTGTTTCTTCAGTTGCCTAGACTTGTAAGGAATCACCTTCTCATGTTGCATCAAAACGCATCCTAATCCTAATCTAGAGGCATCACAAAAGATGACAAAATCCTCAGTTCCTTCTGGTAACGCAAGTATCGTTGCGTTTGTTAACTTTTGCTTCAAGGTTCTAAATGCTTCTTCTTGCTTGGGTCCCCATTCAAACTTAACCGACTTACACGTTAACTTGGTTAACAGAACGACTATCCTTGAGAAGTCTTGGATATAGCGTCGATAGTATCCTCCTAACCCTAGGAAACTTCTGACTTTAGTAGATGACTTAGGGACTTTCCATTTAGTAATTTCCTTGATCTTTGAGGGATCTACATGAATTCCTTCATGATTAATCAAGTGACCTAAGAATTGCACTTCTTGCAACTAGAATTCACATTTAGAAAATTTAGCATAAAGGTTCTCTTTTCTTAATAGTGTTAAAAGTACATGTAGATGCTTTGCATGCTCTTCTTCGCTCTTGGATTAAATAAGTATATCGTCTATGAAGACAATTACAAATTTATCCAAGTATGGTTTACATATTCTGTTCATCATATCCATGAATGTTTTCGGAGCATTCGTTAAACCGAATGGCATGACTATAAACTCATAATGACCATATCTAGTTCTGAAAGCAGTTTTAGGAATGTCCTCTTCCTGTACTTTAAGTTGATGATATCCTAAGCGTTAATCAGTCTTTGAAAAATAGCGAGCTCATTGAAGTTAATCAAATAAATCATCAATCCTTGGTAATGGGTATTGATTTTTAATGGTGACCTTATTCAATTCCCTATAATCGATACACATATGCATCGACCCATCCTTTTTCTTAACAAACAACACAAGTGCTCCCTATGGGGATGAACTGGGTTGTATGAATCCTTTTTCTAGCAATTCATCTAATTGCTTCTTTAATTCTAGCATCTCCGTTGGTGTTAAACGATAAGGTGCTTTAGCGATTGGTACAGTTCCTGGTATCAGATGAATTCTGAATTCTACTTCGAGGTCAGGCGGCAGTACAGGTAGATCTTCTGGGAAAACATCAGGGTATTATGATATTACATGATTTTCCTTCAGTTCCTTGCTTCTAGTGTTAATGATTACTAAGACCATGTACACTATGCCTTGCTTCCGTGTATAACTTGCAGCTTTCATCGGTGAGATGAATTTTGTTGCCTTGGTCGGCTTGTCCCCTTGTATCAGGATCATATCTCCTATTGGCGTATGAATCTCAACAGAATTTTGATCACATAGGATTCAAGCATGGTTGGCTACTAACTAATCCATTCCTAATACTACATAGAATACAAATGGTGCCATTGTTAACAAGGCTTTTTTTGTTTTTATCTGGCGAGTTAGCTGCCGTCTTTAAGAATACAAACAGTGCCATTGTTTTTTGTCCTTTGTTGTTTCTTGATCTTTATTCTTATCTTGTCTTACTCAATTCCATTGATTGATGAGAACCTTAAGTGAACATGATTGATGCTATAGCTGGATCATTTGATACAGTGTTACCGAAATACATACAAATGATTTGATTGACAATATCTTATTTTTTATCTGGAAGCACAAATATGTTTATGTTGTTGCTGACGTGTTGTTGATCAATATCCCTACTGATGAAACAATGGTTAACCGGGCAGGGTTAACTCACTGGTCTCGTCAAGAAGGGTTAATCCCTTCCTCTCGAGGATCGTTGGCTGGATCACCGGTGGGTTGATCTCCTGCACAAGGAAACAAACCGTGACTCGTAACAAGGAGGATGGGGTGGGGGGTGCTCCTTGTTACCACTCTCCGGCGTGAGAATCAGTAGTCTGCTTGGGAAGCAAAGTATGATGGTAGTAGTAGTGAGAAAGTTGTGAAGAGATACCTCAAACCTGGTTTGGGGTTGGTATTTATAGCCGAGGAGTGAAGGAGGAGGTGGATGGATAGACTGACGGCATGCTGCACCTTTGCAGGTGTGTTAGACATGTTGGCCGGGGAGGCGACGCCACGTCAGTCTGTTGCTTACATAGTCCTGACAGGCGGCTGCCATTGGTGCTACTTGCTCTGTGGTGTCAGTCCCACTTGATGAGTAGACAGGGTGCGGTGCAAGCCGTATCGCTGTTTGCGGTAACTGTAATGTTCCCGCGTCTCACTCTTTGATCAAGAAATACACAAGATGCGGTGCCAGGCCGCATTGTCGTCTGTGGTGACTGTCGCTGTTATCCAGCTTCTCTGTATTGATAGAAGTGTTCACTGGATGCGGTGCGGGGCCGCATCGTTGTGAATACTTCCGTTTTCATACACCAGATGCGGTGCCAGCCGCATCGCTATACCGTTCTCATATTCCAGGTAAGTCCTCCTCCATCATTGGATAGATTGGATTCAACCACTGTGTCGATGCGTTCCCGCACGGACACAAGTAGGTTGTTAGCTAGTGGGGGTTTTGATAAGGGTAATGGTCACTCGCGGTCGATGCTGACGCGAGATCTGGGACCATACCCCTTCAAGTCCCCCCAGTCTAGTGTTGCTGCCATATGCAAGTTGCATGTGGGAGGAGTACTGGACTATGGTGTTTTAGAAGGTAGTTTGGAGTCTGGAGAAGATCCTAGGCCATGTAGATGGTCTTTGCTCTTTGTAAATCAAGTTGGAGATCTGGAAGGGTCATTTGATGCCTCTTCCGTACCGGTGAGAATGTTTCATCTGATGCGAAATTCTCAGCCTCGGGTTGGGTGCCACCTGTTGGTGTGTCGAACCAACCTTGAGACCTTGCTGGGGGTGTGCACAAACTTCGAACCAATCTCTGAGATGGTGGTTGAAGATGTGCACAAACTTCGAACCAACCTTTGAGGTGGTGAATGAAGAAGAAAGTGTTCTTCTGCAATAATTGGACATCTAATGATGATCCCTTTTGTGGGGTGTTCATGTTCTTCCAATTAGCTCTCTAGTAACCGCACGTCCTTTGCGGTTACCTCGTTGCTTGACATTGTTGGCCACGGTTGGGTGAACAATGTTGGATACTTGCGTCATTGTTGGCCATGTTTGGTCGAACAATGTGAATCTGGATCATGGTCAAATAAACATGGTCATAGGCATGGTAATGCCCACCATTGTTTATTCTATCCGTCTTACAAGTAGGGTAACAAAGTCATAAGCAGACTTGTTACCGCTGTTCGGCCGCTTGTTGTTTGACGAGATCTCGTATGAGCATTGGGGATCTCGTCCGCATCTTTTCCTTAGCCACTTTCCTTCAAGCTCCAATACCGAGGAGTTTTCCTTGAAGTAGCTTCGTTCATCTCTGTGATGACTTAGTTGTGGCTCTTCCATAGCAACCATTTGCGGAGCTATGTGTGTGTCCGCAGCGACTCATGAGTGTCTGCGGTTTTGTCACCCCATACTCGCTTGAAACGGGCATGTTGCTCGGATGTGGCTCTTGAAGGATCAGGAGTCAGGGTTGCTGATGTGCGTGCGCGTACATTCCCTTCCTTCTTCTTGTTGAAGAAGTTGTTTATGCGCCCTCTGTGGTTGTGAACCAGACAGGAGGGATTTGAAGCTTGAAGAGAATGAAGGCAATGCGGTTTACTTGTTTCTGAGATGCGGTTTAGTCCAAAGAACAACGCTGGTTCTGAGTATCTGACACACCTGTACGGGCTCGTGTGTGTCATCTCCGCATATTCCACGTGTGCTCGTGGGTATGTGCGGACATGTTTATACCCCCTTAACCATGGAAAGATATAATTTTTTTGGCTATTTTAAGGGGTATGTAAAAAAACGATATGCGGTATGGGTTATGGTGCGGTATACCAGAGAAACCGCATGCCGCTTGTGTTTGGATAATGTTGTCTCTTTTTGTTGTATACGTGGCTGAGCGCACGTGTGAGTTGGTGGAAGTTGGTGAGATTTTCTGGCATGTGCTGAAATGAAAGGACATTTGCACTGCCCGAGGTCATTAAATGCACTGTAGCTGTAACATTCCTAAAATTTTTATATTATTAAAAGGATGCATCATGGATAAATTGACCAATGGAAATATGAGGTAGTTTGAGCAAGCGTAGAAACCATTTAATAATTAAATACATTATATTTGAACCTACTCTGTTTTTAATGAAACTTGGTTCAAAATGTAGATAAAAATATGCTCGTCCTAATGGCATATTCATTAGTTTATAAAAACGTTATATTTTAGAAGTTATAAGCACCAAATGAGTAAAGCAGTTAAATTAATTATAATATATATAAATAAAATATCCAAGTTAAACATTCAATATGAATGTACGTAAACAATTATATATATATAAATAAAACAATCAAATTTAAACATTCATATAATATACACGTAGACAATATAGAATTAATAATTATAATAATAAAATCAAATAATTGAATTACATGCAAGTAAGACGTGTTCATTAGAAATTTAATACTAAGAGGTGTACGTGTATATTCAATGATGAGAACTTGAGCCTTAAGGTTCTCAATTTGAGTATAAATAGAAGTCCTCATTCGGCTTTTTCAATTGCTAAATTCTTTTCATCCTCTGCGTTGCCATCTTTCTATTTTCTATAAATTTTATTCACCCCTAAAATACTACAAGTTCAGTTTTAAGTATTGTAGCCCCTGATCACCGATACCCTGTCCGACTGACGTAGGGCCCCGTAACGTATGTCAAGGCTCTGCCTAAATTCGTTGGGGTTCTGTCTCGTGACGTAGGGATAAAGTAGAATTGGGCCACTATACTTAATGTGAGTGCACTATATATTTTATTAAATAATCCAGGAGTTGTACCCAAAATATAACAACTTTCCTAAAACACCCATGACACCCCTACACTTCCTAAAATACATTCTGTATGGAAAAACTAAACCCGAAATATAATATAGCATTGAAAATAATGGGAAACCAGAAAAAGTAAGTTGAGGCGGGCCGCGTAGACCCACCCCAAACTTAACGCGGGCCGTGTGAGGGTGTAACTGGACTCCACTGAATTCTTTAGTTCATGCGGGCCGCGTAAGGCCACACCCTTAGTTTATGCGGGCCGCGAGGGTCCCAATTGGTGGCGCAGCCCGGTGATGACACGTGTCATCATCGTGGCAAGGCTAGATCATGACCAGGACAAGCTACGCGTTGACCCAGTATTGACGCGGGCCGCGTAAGCCTTGCCTGTTCTTTACGCGGGCCGCGTGGGAACCAGTTTCAGCAACTATAAATAGAGGCCATCGGATTTCATTTGGAATTCGCTCACGAACATTTTCTTCTCTCAAATCTGAATATTAGGCATAATACTCGGGTATTATACCTCCCCTAAATAGCAAAGCTCTGCCTCGTTGTAAGTATCATAACCCCTGGATACGTATTAGATACTCTGCCCGATTGATCTAGGGTTCCGTAACGGCTGTCGTGGTTCTGCCCGACGTAGTCGTTGGAATACCGTCTCGGGTAGGGTATTACTAATGTTAAAATGGGTTATTATACTAACGCGTGTGCATTGTTTATTTAATTAGACTATAACCAGGGAATCACAAAGGAAAGCCCTATAATAGCAATGTGAGTTAATCTTCTTTTTATATGCTCATTTTTGTGAGTAAACCTTTTGTTGAATGTTTTTACAAAACCTCACTTAATTAAATATATACAAAGCAGTTATTGAGTATTTGTAAAGAATACAATTATAGTGGGTATGTTGGGGTTTTGTATACAAAATTTGTTACTGGCGTGGTAACATCCCATAAGTTGAGTATGACCGTACCACTGATGTTAATTGTGATGTCTTGGATACAAATGTAATTGCGGATGTGCCCTCAATACTGCAAATTGGTTTTATTTAAACTTGATTAAACTGGGATTCACTCACCAGTATTTCCTGCTGATAAAATGTTTTAAACACGTGTTTCAGGTAACTTAGTGTGAAGCCAATAAAAGCCAGCTGGAGAGCACTGAAGGCTTGGAAAAGTGGCTATAAAGTTACCTAAAATAAAATAGATGTTTTTATTAATAAAAATAGGATTTATTCCTATGAAAGTGTGTATACTGAAAACTTGGGATTTACCCATGTGTTTAATATTATGAAAATATGGTGGTTTTACTCTGATAAAAATATTTCCTAACTACGGTCCTGATGAAAAATTCCGCTGCCAAATTAGACAATACCCGATACCACCGAAACTGGCTCACGGCCGCCCGTTCCTGAGGGATCGGGGGTTGTGACAGATGGTGGTATCAGAGCTATGCCACTGGTTCAAGCCAAAGAAGTGTTCTGCTGACACTTAAGTTTTAAATTCTGTGTTAGGAAATTAATATAACAATTTATGTGTTATTCTGTGTAGATAAATCTTAATATTTATATTATGATTTTTATGTTTTGAGTTCAGAGTATGAGTAACCAATATGACTAGAAGTACTCATAGGCTACCTCGGCAGATGTATTATACTACACTTTTATACAATTAGTAACTTAAAGTATCACTTTGAGTGAGATCTCTTTTTAAATAAATGAATGTACCAAAATATATACATATATATACATATATATGTGTGTGTGTGTGGGGGTGTGTATATACTACTATGTATATCAACCTTACTAGGAAATATTAATACACGTTCATTTTGTAAAAAAAAATATTCATAGATCATGGGTATAAATTTTAGATATTAAATCTAAAATCATAATTTATAGTAAACTTACGTAAGAAATCGAATAACATTACGTATCCACCTTAAATAAATATAAGTATGTTATTTTAGTTGATTCATAGACTTCATGATCTATACCATGATCTATCCTTATGAATGGTGGTATACATTATGGCAAATTCCTGAATTGACCTTCAATCCAGAAATCGTGTTAATATACAATATTAATTGTATGTAAAATAATATACACGTTGTAGTATAGTATACTTATAATAAACATGCGTTATAGTACACCATTAAAAAAAAATGGGTCTGATAGTTTGTACAATCGGTATAAAAGAGAATTAATAGTTAATATTTTTAAGAAGTAAAAATAAGGGAACATCACTTCAACCAAATCCCTCAGGATACTCAGCAGATACTGAGAAGGGAATTTTTATTCGTAAGGCACAGTCTGAGAAATTATTTACCACTAAAAAGAGAAGTAGGATTACTAGAAAAAAAAAAGATCAAGAGAAAATAAAGAAATTTTGCCCATTAAATAAACAACCTAGTAAAAGAAAAGATAGAATAAAACCATACATAAAGGCATGTTGAGCATAATACTCTTATAACCTAGATAGACTAAAATAAGTTATGAATGCATAATTCCTAGTATATTTTGAACCCCAGTTGTAATTGCAATAAATATACATATATATATATAAGTCGCAATGTTCGCCGTTTTTAATCAATCTATTTTTATGATGGTACCCAAATAGTTATACTAGAAATTTGTCTATGATAATTAATACCACCTACTTAAATAACATTATAATATACATCAAACTAAGTTAGTTGTTAACAAGGCAATCATGTTCATGACTTTCTTTTGGAATCAATCATTTACTTTGGTTTAAAATACATATTGAAATATATGGTATAAAACTTTAAACCTTTATGATTTTAATAATATTATTTTAAAATAATTTATAAAACTGAAGCTATTAAATTAACCAAAAGGATTTTAAGAATAAAATTGCTTTAATGGATCTAGTCAAAGCAAATTTTGAAACCCAGATGTACCAATGATTTGTAACCAGTTGACCATAAGACTTCATACTTTCATAATTTTATGAAATAACTGATGTTGGGATTACTTGAAAAAGATTTCTATTAAAATACTTAGCAATAAAATAAATGATTAAATGAATATGATGGATATTCATGATTAAATAAAATCATTTAAATTTTTGATTTGGGTTGGTTGGACTACGTAGAAAGGCCCAACTAAACGTTGAAAACATTTCTACAAATCTTTAATATTAAGATATGTCCAGAATAGGTCTTATGCATGGAAATAATTAATATAAGATTATAAGATTAACCAGTCATATTAATTATAGGATTGTGTATCCTAAATTATAAGGAAAAGTATTTAAGACAGCTTGGCTGATGTATAATAATTAAATAATACAATATTAGTAAATGAGTTAAATTGATGAATTGGATGTTAAATTTATCTTAAGTAGTCTCGAAATTCTCATACTTTAAAAAGATTATAGCAAAGATAAAAGAGAAGAGATTGAATTGTGATTGGTTAATGGGGATGGAAATCCTCATAAAGTAACTGTGGTAATAAAATATCAGTGATGTACCCGTGACACAAATAAATTTTTATAAAGCCGGTTACGTGAATCTCTAAAAGATCTATTTAGTTAAATACCTGAATATAGATCTCGAATATATACGAAGTAAAGTATTAATCTTAACATATTTTGAATATAAAATAGACATACTTTGATAGTATGGGATAAAGTACGTTACATAAGGTTTGAAAAAAAAAAAATCAAATTTTTGAACAGAGGGCAAAATCGTAAATTAATGTTATGTGTTTTAAGTTTATACTATATATTAATATTTAATATATATATCCGTTACATTGCTATAACTAAAGTTTTCAAATTACAGAAAGTAATTTATATATAGTATATATATATCTCTTGGTAACCCATAAATACAATGTCATGGGTCACATGTGCACATATTCTTTTAAATAATGCCTCTCAATCTTGAATGTATATTATGATTGATTCAAAAGGGAAAAGGTAGGCATGTGATAAGTGGAATAGATATATAGATGGTTACTTGAGGAGAAATTATTGAGGTAAAATAAATAATGAGCCTGGTATAGTTTAACCCATTAGTTCAAAATGAAATTGTTCTTATGAGTCCAGAAAATTTATATTTTGAGTAATTTATTTCCCTAAACTTTTAATTCCAAAATATTGTATTTGACATACTACTATTATAAAAGGATAAATAAAGTAATGGGAATAAGCTCGGTGATTGGTACCATCGATTATATAGTTGTATTGTTATAAATTAAAGATATTTATAAATTAATATCATACATATATGTGTGTGTATTACATAAGTTTAAATATTAAACTAGAGATTTGAAAATTTTGTTTGTTTCCAAATAATAAATATATACATGTATATACATAATAGAATCTCTTGATGGTATACACAATATAATAAATATCTTCTGTAAGATAAACATAAGAGAAAATATCATTGGTGATTCATCGGAAAACATGAAGTCATATAAGAATAAATCCTGAAACATATTATGTTTTAAAATACCATCTGTCTCAATAAAATATTCCGTGCATCGGAATCTCATAATATACGAGCATGAATAGAGTTGGCTATAAGCATACTTATTACATTGAATCTAGCTATAGTATCAATAGAGACAATGATATATTTGAAACTTCATAATAATATCTATGCTTAAATGAAAAAGTTGGGATATTGATATTCACTGGTAACAACCAGGATAGTATTTAGACTTGAATCTAAGAAACATGCCTTAGTATAAAGCTTTGAGATAAGCCAATTACTTGCATAGATAAAGTGTGATGGTTATTGGTATCCCGTGAGAATGATAACTAGAACAGTGCTTGTATGATAAATAAGCAATAACAACTGGCCACTGTTATTTCTTGTTTATTAATACTACTCGGTTTTAGAATATGATCCATCATGAGAATACTAAATTCCTTGTTTCTTGATATAAGTCAAAATAAATGATGCGCTTTTAAAATCATGATTTGAGAGAAATCCTATTTAAGGGAAATACAATTACCTCTCCGGCAAGACTGGTAGACTCTCCAGCTTGTCCGGGTGAGATGGGGGTACCTCTCCGGCAAGACCGGGTGGGATGAGGTATATGTTATGTTAATGGAATTCCCTAAATAGTACCATGACTTGATGTCTGACCTGTTTTTGGAAATATGAATCTGTTAAGTACACTGACCTGATGAATGGTGTGTATATTACCGTATGTGAAATACATGATTATATAGATATGTATATCTATGAGGAAATCCAAAGACCATAATGATTGACAATTAGAGATAAATCACGAACAGGTGTGTCAATGATAATTCTAGATTCAATTATCAGTAATCTCTCGTATACGTCTATAATTCCAATATCAAACATTATTTCGTTTGATTATCCGTCTCGAAACTCGTGTGACAAGATGAACGACGGAAACCCTATGAGTTGGAACGCCATGGAAAGTATAAGATTTCTCTTTGCGATTATTAATGCATTAGGAAGCCTGTAACCAAAAGTTGTGCTAAGACACAAAACATCTAAAAACTTATAGAGAATCGTTTTACCTCTTGAGAAGATAAGAATAACCACGACTAGATATACTTACAAGAACTCTTTTTTTTTTTTTTTTTCCCTATAATTCTATTAAGATTTACCATTCGAAACCCTTAAATTTATTTGAAATGACAGGAATACATACCTAACTGATAAATCTTTAGTTGTACCTCTTCAAAGTTATAAAGGTAAATGAAGAATTTAAATCCATTAAAAGATCATACAAATTAAGGGTAAGAATCTGAAAGCATAGAGAATAGTTCTGGTCAAAGTCAAAATGAGGACCAGAATATACCTAGAAACTAAACTATCTAAAAATATTCATCCAAATTTCAGGGAATCTCGAGGACGAGATTTAAAACAAGGTGGGGAGGATGTAACATTCCTAAAATTTTTATATTATTAAAAGGATGCATCATGGATAAATTGACCAATGGAAATATGAGGTAGTTTGAGCAAGCGTAGAAACCATTTAATAATTAAATACATTATATTTGAACCTACTCTGTTTTTAATGAAACTTGGTTCAAAATGTAGATAAAAATATGCTCGTCCTAATGGCATATTCATTAGTTTATAAAAACGTTATATTTTAGAAGTTATAAGCACCAAATGAGTAAAGCAGTTAAATTAATTATAATATATATAAATAAAATATCCAAGTTAAACATTCAATATGAATGTACGTAAACAATTATATATATATAAATAAAACAATCAAATTTAAACATTCATATAATATACACGTAGACAATATAGAATTAATAATTATAATAATAAAATCAAATAATTGAATTACATGCAAGTAAGACGTGTTCATTAGAAATTTAATACTAAGAGGTGTACGTGTATATTCAATGATGAGAACTTGAGCCTTAAGGTTCTCAATTTGAGTATAAATAGAAGTCCTCATTCGGCTTTTTCAATTGCTAAATTCTTTTCATCCTCTGCGTTGCCATCTTTCTATTTTCTATAAATTTTATTCACCCCTAAAATACTACAAGTTCAGTTTTAAGTATTGTAGCCCCTGATCACCGATACCCTGTCCGACTGACGTAGGGCCCCGTAACGTATGTCAAGGCTCTGCCTAAATTCGTTGGGGTTCTGTCTCGTGACGTAGGGATAAAGTAGAATTGGGCCACTATACTTAATGTGAGTGCACTATATATTTTATTAAATAATCCAGGAGTTGTACCCAAAATATAACAACTTTCCTAAAACACCCATGACACCCCTACACTTCCTAAAATACATTCCGTATGGAAAAACTAAACCCGAAATATAATATAGCATTGAAAATAATGGGAAACCAGAAAAAGTAAGTTGAGGCGGGCCGCGTAGACCCACCCCAAACTTAACGCGGGCCGTGTGAGGGTGTAACTGGACTCCACTGAATTCTTTAGTTCATGCGGGCCGCGTAAGGCCACACCCTTAGTTTATGCGGGCCGCGAGGGTCCCAATTGGTGGCGCAGCCCGGTGATGACACGTGTCATCATCGTGGCAAGGCTAGATCATGACCAGGACAAGCTACGCGTTGACCCAGTATTGACGCGGGCCGCGTAAGCCTTGCCTGTTCTTTACGCGGGCCGCGTGGGAACCAGTTTCAGCAACTATAAATAGAGGCCATCGGATTTCATTTGGAATTCGCTCACGAACATTTTCTTCTCTCAAATCTGAATATTAGGCATAATACTCGGGTATTATACCTCCCCTAAATAGCAAAGCTCTGCCTCGTTGTAAGTATCATAACCCCTGGATACGTATTAGATACTCTGCCCGATTGATCTAGGGTTCCGTAACGGCTGTCGTGGTTCTGCCCGACGTAGTCGTTGGAATACCGTCTCGGGTAGGGTATTACTAATGTTAAAATGGGTTATTATACTAACGCGTGTGCATTGTTTATTTAATTAGACTATAACCAGGGAATCACAAAGGAAAGCCCTATAATAGCAATGTGAGTTAATCTTCTTTTTATATGCTCATTTTTGTGAGTAAACCTTTTGTTGAATGTTTTTACAAAACCTCACTTAATTAAATATATACAAAGCAGTTATTGAGTATTTGTAAAGAATACAATTATAGTGGGTATGTTGGGGTTTTGTATACAAAATTTGTTACTGGCGTGGTAACATCCCATAAGTTGAGTATGACCGTACCACTGATGTTAATTGTGATGTCTTGGATACAAATGTAATTGCGGATGTGCCCTCAATACTGCAAATTGGTTTTATTTAAACTTGATTAAACTGGGATTCACTCACCAGTATTTCCTGCTGATAAAATGTTTTAAACACGTGTTTCAGGTAACTTAGTGTGAAGCCAATAAAAGCCAGCTGGAGAGCACTGAAGGCTTGGAAAAGTGGCTATAAAGTTACCTAAAATAAAATAGATGTTTTTATTAATAAAAATAGGATTTATTCCTATGAAAGTGTGTATACTGAAAACTTGGGATTTACCCATGTGTTTAATATTATGAAAATATGGTGGTTTTACTCTGATAAAAATATTTCCTAACTACGGTCCTGATGAAAAATTCCGCTGCCAAATTAGACAATACCCGATACCACCGAAACTGGCTCACGGCCGCCCGTTCCTGAGGGATCGGGGGTTGTGACAGTAGCAGGAGTGTAAACGTCTCTTTTGTCAGGCGCGTGGGCGGCCACGCGCGCGTGATAACCGTCAGCGGAAACGCCGCTTGACACGTGGTGCCGCATAATTCGCTCTTTTTGGACGTGATGATTCAGTTTCCATGCTGCATTTATTGCGATGAGTATATAAGGGGAAACCGTTCGTGGTTTCCCCTCACTTGTTCGAAATTTCAAAATTTTTTCGGTGAGAGAAACAATTCCTTTGTCTTCTCCGAAAAGATTTTCTGAACTTCCGGTGAGGTTATTTTGAGTTTTTCCACTCACGTTCTTCCCTTCGTCCATATTTCTGATGGCTGAACCATCAAATGTACACAATGTAGAGGGTGAAAACCCCAAGCAGCCACTGGCAGGGGCTGAAGAAGATGAAGATGATGATGGTGGTGCCGTCGGTGGTGGCCTACTGGTATTGAAGTGGTCGAAAGGTGGTTTTAAAACCCTGATGACCACTATTTAGATGGCGGACGATTGGGATGCCACCTACCCACAAGAGGGTGATACTGGTGCCGATGCTCCGGCCGGCTATATCACCCTGTGGACTTATTTCTTCACCGAAGGCAACCTTCGATTGCCGGTGACGGTGTTCATTGCTGAGGTGTTAGAATACTATCATCTCCATATTTCCCAACTAAGTCCATTTGGGATGTTCCGGATTAGGAACTTTGAGTACACCTTTCGTGCCCATGGTTTGGACATTACCGTTGAGAATTTCCGGCGGTTTTACCAGTTAACGGTGAACACCGGATTTTTTTCCTTTAACCAACGACATGGGAGTTTGAAGTTGATGACACCTCCCAAGGGTGTCTCAAAGTGGAAGACGGAGTTTTTTTACGTCAAAGCCTGTGCGGTCTACGCCCATATGACTTTCCGGGACGTAAATGTGGGTGTTACCGATGAGGATATTCCTGTTGCCACCGCGAAGACTGTGGACTGGTTCTCTAGGCTACGGCCTATTGAACTCAAGAAGTTAGACAACAACCAGTTGTGGGTGTTGCGGGTGATGCTCAGTAGGCCGGATAGGAAGGCAAGGCCCGTTCTGCGGGAAAAGAGTGGTGGTAAGCCTGTTACTCTTGATTATTTTCCTTGCTTCTTTATCCTTTTAGTAATGTGTATGTGTTTTATCAGAGAATGCGGTTGGCCTGTGGAGGATGTTTGAGCCCGATTTTGAGGGCAAAGTTGAGCTAATTCCGTGTGAGGTACGGGAAGGTTTCAACCTGGAGATTGTTGGCAATTTCCGCGTTCCCACACGTGATGTGCTGAATGCACCCGCGCCAGAAGGCGAAGCTATTTTCTAAGTTGCTCTTGTTTTCAAAGTTCACCCTTGTAACTTGTTTGCTTGATTGCTTCAATGCAGGTATCCTTGGGGATCTGGGGAAGTTTGAAAAGCGTATCCCCAAGAAACATGTGGAGAAGAAGAAAGTGAAGAAAACCGCGCGGGGTCGCGGTAAGGAGAAGACTGAGGGTTCTGCTGCCCCTCCCTTGGTGTCACAGGCCGCAGGTACCTATCGTTCTTGTTAGCGCAGATATACCGATTACGTGGTAGTATCTGATACCCTTGAGGGTTTGGGTGTTCCAGGTGGTGGTGCGGCTGTAGGTGGGGCTGTTGCGGGTTCTACCCTTGATGGTGGTATGAGGAAACCGGAGCAGGCAGCTGCTGTTGGTGGTGAATTGAAACGTCGGAAGCTGCAGTCTAAAAGGGCTGCTCCGACACAAAAGAAGCCTTCGGTCCCTGCTGGTAAGTGTATAACTTTGCAAGTGTTTTGTATGCACAACTTGTTTATTGATAGTTATTGCTTTCTTCGTATTGCAGAACCACAAGATGCAGGATTTTCTTTCTTTGATGCTCCCTTGTCTCCCTCGCATACCACGGCTTCGGATGCGGGGGTACCAAAGGAACCTGCGGCACCTTTTGTTAAGGTGGTTCCTGATCCAACCGTGCAGGTAGAGAAAACGGTGGAGAAAACTGCGTCCCAGATTTTTGATACGGTGGATTCCTCCAACAACCTGATCAGTCCAAATGATGCTGATGGATTGGACTTGAGGTTTTCTGATGTTGGACAACAAAAATCTGGAGCTGGATCGCAGAAGTGTCCAACTGCTGAGAAGGTTTCTGGTTCCGCATCTGGGGGTGCGGGTGATGAAGGACCTCCAATTCAGCCTGGAGAGTCTGAGCTGGAGTACTATTATCGCACGTACACCCCGGATCGGAGTACCAGCTATCATCATCCCCCCTAGAGCGTTATGCAGGGGGATGATATTTCTAATGATCCTTCTGCGTGCAAGGAAATTCTGGGTGGTCTGGGCACCCCTTTTGAAACTGAGCGTGCTCGTTTCGTACCCCGTGAACTGCGCATTATCCAACTTTCCACCATGTTAGTGGGAAGTTCCATAGTGGCGAATGCCATTCTGGAAGATTACAAGGTGCTAGGCCGCAGGGAGGAGGAAGCTGCTCGCTTGCGGGCCGAAGCGGAAGAGTTGGTGAAGGCTGCGCGTGCGGGTGCGGAGCAGCTTGATATGGATAGGGCTGCTTTTGAGAAGCAGAAACAGACCGCAGAGTGGGCTGCAACTGCTGAGCTGAAACAGGTTCGTACTCTTGCTAAGTTACTTTCTGATGAATGCAAGAGTTGGAACGAAAAACTTTCCAATGAGCGCAAGACATGGAAAGAATCTTGGGCTAAACAGAATGAAAATCTGTTTCGTGCTCGTCAGGAGCTGACGAATGCCAAGGTAGCGAATGCTGTTTTGGCCAAGGAGAAGGCTGCGGCTGAGGTGATTGCGGTTAAAGCCCAACAGGTGGAGGCCCGGGCTGTGAAGGCACTTGAAGAGGCCAAAGAAGCGGGGGCTCGTGCTGCAAAGGCCCTTAAAGGGGCCAAAGAGAGGGAGAGCCGTGCTTCTAAGGCTCTTGAAGAGGCGAATGCTGAGCGCATCCGTTTGAATCAGGTTGTTGGCAGCCTTCAGGTATGATTTGTTTTTCCTGTTTTATCTTTCCTTCTGCCTTTCGAGAATGTTTACTAACTTTGTGCAAACTGCTTCTTGCTTTTGAAAGGTTGAGGTTCAGACTTGCGAGGCTAAGCTCGCAGACACTACTACCCGCGTGACTGTAGCGGAAGAGCGGGCAAATGCGGCTGTCGAGGCTAGAGATGCCTTGACCTCTTCGTTTAACCAACTTGAGGCTGACCGTGAGTGGATGCGGAGTCACGGTGTTGCACATGTAAGTATCCCATGCCTTTGTATTTACTCGGATTAGCATGTGAATCTTATCATTCTTTTTATTGCAGATTGTTCAGGCTATCATGGATGCGCCTGAAACCGCAACTGGTTTAGACTTGGTCAAGCAATGTGCCCCTGATGCTGGTTTTAAAGCTGGTTATAGCCGCTGTATCGGTCATATAAACGTCATGTCTAAAGGCGGTTATACTGAAAAACGGTCCATTTCGTGACGTGGACACCGAAGCGCTTCTTGATGCGGCCGTTGCATCTTTTTATGACACGTCTCTCTCTTGTGTGGAGAAGCTTGACGAATGCTTAGAGGCCGCGGATTATGTAGACCGGTTGCGGATGTTATATGCCGACGCGGAAGAGGAAAATCCTGTTGGTGCCGGCCAAGATGGCGCGGTACCAGTGGTACAAAATAGGACTTAGGCTGGCCTGTGTGCCCCCTTTTTTGTTTTCCTCTTGTACATGTTGGAACTTTATGTAAATCCATTGTGCACCGTGTGGGTGCCTGAATTTTTTGAATATAAAGTTTGTTGCTCAATTTGTACAAGTGTTTTTACTTCTTGCATGTTTGAACGTGTGTATGCGGGACTCTACCCATTGTGAATGGGGTTAAGTATACTCTATACCGTTGTCGTATGAGTATGCGTCAATTCCATTGCTTGCCTTGTTAGGTTTTAGGAACTGTGCAAGTGTTGTAAAAACTAGTCCGGAGTTCTACCCATTGTGAATGGGGTCGAGTATACTCGATACCTTTGTCGTATGAGTACGAGTCAATTCCATTGTTTGCTTTATTAGGGTTCAGGAATTGTGTTAAGTTTTGTAAAAACTTGTCTATCCGGCCGGATAGACACTTAATATTCTGCCTTTTGCTGGCCTATTACAATATTTGTGTGTGGTTAACACTTTGTGTGGGTATCGCGAATGAAGATTTTGCCAATCTGTTTTTGCGGATACCGCAAAGTGGAACACGCATTTGTAATAGTAGTAACAAACAATATTGCATTGAATTGCTCATTTATTTATTTGCAAATGGCCTGCGGCCCAATAGGTTACATGAAAATATAAAAACATGGCTTACATGTAACATCGTCGAAGCTGTTGTGCATTCCATGTACGTGCGATAGGTTCGCCTTCTAACGTTTGTAACTTATACGCGCCTTTGCCCAAGACCTCATTGATGAGGTAGGCTCCTTCCCACTTGGGGGCAAGTTTTCCTGGGCGTTCAACATTAGATGCTTCGTTGTCGCGGAGGACGTAGTCTCCCGGGTTGAAAGTACAAACGCGGACGCGTGAGTTGTAGTACTTTTCAAGTTTGGATTTGTACTTGGCCTCGTTGATGGCAGCGTTTTCGCGCCTTTCTTCCAAGAGGTCTAAGTCAATCCTGCGTTCCATACTGTTGTCTATTTTTTCAATAGCCAACATTCTGGGTGAAGGGATGCCTACTTCCGCGGGGATCACCGCTTCTGAGCCATAAACTAGGCTGAAAGGTGTCTCCCCATTGCTCGTTTTTGGGCTTGTGCGGTGAGCCCATAAGATGCTTGGGAGTTCATCGACCCAGCCACGCCTGGCTGTTCCCAACCTTGCTTTGATGCCTTCGACTAGACTTTTGTTGATACTTTCAACCTGGCCATTCCCTTGCGGATGTGCCACAGATGAGAATATGTGTTCAATGTGTAGTTCTTCTAGCCATTTTGAAATTCGTCGGCAGCAAAGTTGGTGCCGTTATCGGTAACGATGCACATTTGTAGACCGAAATGGCAGATGATGTGTTCCCAAATGAATTTCCTTGTTATCATAGCAGTGGTTGAGGCGAGCGGTTTCGCCTCTACCCATTTTGTGAAGTAATCAACCGCTACTATGATAAATTTGACCGCACCTGGTGCGTCTGGGAAGGGTCCGACCACGTCGATTGCCCATTTCCGAAAGGGCCATGCGGTGGTGACCGGGACCAAGTTGTTCTTGGGGCGCAAAGTTTTTGGAGCATGTCGTTGACAGTTAATACATTTGCGCAACTCTTTGACGGCGTCCAGGTGCATGCCGGGCCAGTAATACCCAGCATTCATGATTTTGGCCACTACCATGCGTGGTCCTGCGTGTATGCCACACATTCCCTCGTGTATCTCTCTGATGAGGTATGTGGCATCCTGGGGGTTGACGCATCGTAGGAGTGGCCCTAGGTATGATTTACGGTATAAGATACCGTCTCCCATTTGATAATGGCACACTTTGTATTGTAACTTGCGTGCCTCTGACTTGCTTTCGGGAGTCAAACCTGATTGCAAATATGCAATAATTGGTGTCATCCAAGATGTTGTGCCGTATTGGATAACGTTGACCTGACGCAGGGGTACCGAAGGATTCTGCAGAATTTCGATGCGTATCTCCTTTGCCAGGTGTTGGAAGCTGGTGGATGCAAGTTTTAATAGTGCATCTGCGGATTTGTTTTCACTTCTGTTGATATGTCGGATATTGAATGAAGTGAACTTTGATATTAGTTGCAGGGCTAGCTCAAGGTAGAGGATCATGATATCCCCCTTTGCGGCATAGTCGCCGCTTATCTGCCCTGCAACTAACAAAGAGTCGACGTGTGCTTCCAAATGTTGCACGCCGAGTTTGACTGCTAAACGTAGTCCTGCCAGTAGAGCCTCATATTCCGCCTCATTATTTGTGCTTTGGAAATCGAGGCGGATTGCATATGTAAGTTCTTGGCCATCAGGGCTGACGAGTCGCAGACCTGCGCCTGCACCTTCCTCGTTGGAGGCACCATCAGTAAAAAGTGCCCAAGTTTCCGAGGAAGATGGTGCTGGTGTAGGATTTTGTGCTTCTTCGCATTCTTGGATGCGATTGGCCGGTACCTCAGCGAGGAAATCCGCTAAGACTTGGCCTTTAATCGCGGGGCGCGGTTTATAGTTCAGCGTGTGCGCGCCCAGCTCGGTTGCCCATTTCGCTAATCTCCCAGAAATGTCAGGTTTGGATAGGATCGGGCCGATCCTGTAATTGGTTAACACCGTGATGACATGGTTTGCGAAGTAGCGTCGCAACCGTCTTGAAGCGTGTACTAGTGCTAATACCAATTTCTCCATTATTGAATATCTTGTCTCTGGGTCGTTGGTCATCTTGCTGATGTAATAGATGGGTGTTTGAACCCCCTTCCCGCTCCACTATCAGTACAACACCTACCGCGTTGTCTGCGGCAGATAGGTATAATATGAGTGGTTCATCCTTGCGTGGTGCGGTTAGAGTTGGGAGTTGTATCAAACACTCCTTCATTTCCCGGAAAGCATTTTCGGCCTCTGCGGTCCACTGGAATTGTTCTTTCTTTAAACTGTTCCGCAGGGTCTTGATGAAAGGATATGACTTAGCTGCATGGTTGGCTAAGATCTATTTAGTGCGGCTAGCCTGCCGGCCAGCCGTTGCATTTCTTTCATCGTTGAAGGCGATGGCATGCGCTCGATCGCCTGAACCTTTTCCGGGTTTACCTTGAATCCATCTTTGGTTACGATGAATCCAAGGAATTTGCCTTCTTCCATTCCAAATGAGCATTTCCCTGGATTGAGCTTTATGTTAACGCTTCGCAGAGTTTGGAATGTTCGTTCAATATCAGTAAGCATGGTATCTTCCTCCATGCTCATGACGACTAGGTCGTCCATGTAGATTTCGACACTTTTGCTTATTTGCCCGCGGAAAGTGTCGTTCATCAGTTTTTGATAGGTTGCGCCCGCGTTGCGCAACCCAAACAGCATTTTTGTATAACAGTAATTCCCGGTGGGAGTGCGGAATGCCGTTTTGTCTTCATCCTCGATTGCCATCTGTACTTGGTGGTAGCCTTTATAACAATCGAGGAAACACTTCCATCTGAAAGGTGCGAGGTTATCGACTTTTTCGTCGATTTCCGGAAGTGCGTAACAATCCTTGGGACAGGCTTTGTTGAGGTCTTTGTAATCGACGCACATGCGCCAGCCCCCGGATGGTTTCTCTACCATGACTGGGTTAGATAACCAAGTCTGGTATTTAACTTCCCGCAGGATGCCTGCGGAGAGCAGTTCTTCCACCTGCTCATGCATCGCCTGGTTTTTAGCGGATCCAAGGTGGCGTTGGCCTTGGATCGCCGGCTTAATACCTGGCATGGTATTTAAGCAATGTTGCGTGATTTCACGCGGGACCCCAGTCATGTCTGCGGGTGTCCACGCGAAAATGTCTTGGTTCCTGAAGAGAAGCTGCTTCAGGTGCGCTTTGTTGTTAGGGGACAAGGCGTGGCCCAACGTAACCTTTTGTTCTGGGTATCTCGCGTTGAGAACCCATTTTTCTGGTTGGTTGTTGGGGGTAGGCCTTGCTATCTTGGTCGGACGTATTTCGTCCGACATCATGACGTCTCTGCGTGCGTATATTATTGCGAGCCCTGTTTCGGTTGAGAAACCAACAGCAGAGTGGGGTACGGATGTAATCATGTTGAAATCCCCTTAGGATTCTCTCCCAAGGAGTACGTCATATTTGGAAGTATGAGGTAAAACCATGAAGTTTACCTCTTCTGTTCGTGTGTGCCTTCCGCTGGTAAGGCGCACAGGAAACGTAATTTGGCCTAGGGGAAAGACAGTTTCCCCTGCGAACTCGGCCAACGGGTAGTCCACTGCTTGCAACCGATCTTTGTCCTCCTGATCGAACTGGGTGAAGCATTGCTCATAGATGATATCGAAAGTACTGCCCGGGTCGATGAATAGACGCTCAGTGCAGTAATGAGCCAGTTGGCCTGTAATAACGACGGCGCGTCTATCGCGCGGGCCTCCTCGGACTTTTGGAAAGACGATTTGCTCGTCTTTCCAGTCATTGTCCAGTCTTCTCGCCGCCTTGCGTGGCCTACCTTTACCTCTGTTGATCATGTGGGTTGAGGCCACATACATGGTCCTCTTCCCTGAGGAGGTGCCTTCGCCATGAGGGGTGATGCGCTTGGTGGGTTTCTGCCCACCTGGCAAAAGATGTTGCAGTTTCCCCTCTTTTAAGGCTCGCTCAATCTCCAGCCGGAGACTGATGCAGCTGTTTGTGGTGTGGCCCGAGTCCTTGTGATACTCACAATAGAGAGTGAGATCTTGATTTTTCTTGGACTTCATTGGTTGGGCCGGTCGCAAGAGCTGTGCGTCCGTAAGAAGGAGTTCGCTTGGCGACACAGTGATCTCGGTCCAGTTGCGGTCCCGAGAATCTTTTTTTGACGCCCGGTTGTCCCGTTGGGGATTGTGGTTCCTTGGGTCAAACGGGTTGGTCCGCGGGAAGTATGGTTTGGAAATGCTGTCGCGATTTCCAACGTCCCGGTTGCGTTTATTGTTACGCTTGGACCCCTGGTGGGAGGTTTCGGCTTGGGGCTATGCCTTTGCCATATGCGGTTCAAGGGACCGCTGCGTCTGGGCATATATCTTGATTGCGGCCATGACATCTTCCCATTTTTTAGGCAAGCCCTCCTTTCCAGAGACGGTCATAACCATCTGCTTGTCCCTGACGGCCTTGATGAAATGGTTCCGTGCCATTTGGTCTGCCACATCACCTATCTCCAGGCACTCTTCATTGTATCGGACGACGAATGCTTCTATAGATTCGTCGTCCCTGCGCCAGATATTGATGACGTCCAACGAATCACGTTCGTGACGTCGTTGCTGGCTGAAATGAGCGAGGAACATTGCATGCAAGTCCTCGAATGAGGCCAGTGATGCCACTGGCAAAGAATCGAACCAAGCCCTGGCTAGACCTGTGAGGGTCTGGGGGAAAAAATTGCACCAAGTGGGTTCATCCCAGTGGCCGTTGCATCCCGCGCCCATGAAAACGTTCATGTGGTCGTCCGGGTTGGACGAACCGTTGTATTTCCCAACATTAAATGGAAATTTTGTTGTGGTGACATGGGCGTGGGCAATTCGCGGGGCGAACTTGCAGTTTTCGGCCTGTAGGGCTGGTTCTCAGGGCGCTTTGCAGCCCTAAGGTATGTGTTGCGTGGATGAGTGGGAGGAATATAGTTGCGTCCTCCCGGTCTGCTGCTGGTGTCATGCGAATCCTCGCAATATGTATGGTCGTCCGGGTCGGTACGACCATAACCTTCATACTGGGGCAGCGGTCCCAGCCGGCTTTGGATGTCGGAACTGCGGTGGACTGTGGATTGCCGCCTGTTATCGCCTTGGGGGCCCAGGCGGCTTTGTATTGGGCCCCTGGTGCGGGACCCATATGAGGAATCGTCCTCATTTATTGTGCGGACCTCACAGTAAGAGGATCCGTGGTCCTCACGCCTGCTTCTGGAGGCTGGACGTGAGGGTGCCCTGCCGTCATATTGTAAAATACGACCCGCAGGTGTGTGTGGTGCCGGGGTAGGCCCGGCTTGTATTTGCGCTTCAGCGCAAGCTCGGTTATATGTTGCGGCCAGCAGGGCGGCCTGCTAGTCATACCAGGTGTGAGGGTCCATGTCCGAAGGGATCACAGATACATACTGTGATAGGTCGTGTCCGAACGTTAGGGATAGACCCCTTTGCGTTGATGTGCCTATGTGGCCCGGATTTAGGTCTGGGGGAGCTGTCCCCGCATTCCCTTGGTTGGTGGGGAGTAGATTATCCCCGGTAGTGTTGTTTTGGTGATCAGTCATGATCTTTTGAGAGGGAGAAGGATGGTTGAAAAAGTGCTAGGAGTAGCGGTGGGCGCCAATGATGAAACAATGGTTAACCGGGTAGGGTTAACTCACTGGTCTCGTCAAGAAGGGTTAATCCCTTCCTCTCGAGGATCGCTGGCTTGATCACCGGTGGGTTGATCTCCTGCCCAAGGAAACAAACCGTGACTCGTAACAAGGAGGATGGGGTGGGGGTGCTCCTTGTTACCACTCTCCGGCGTGAGAATCAGTAGTCTGCTTGGGAAGCAAAGTATGATAGTAGTAGTAGTGAGAGAGTTGTGAAGAGATACCTCAAACTTGGTTTGGGGTTGGTATTTATAGCCGAGGAGTGAAGGAAGAGGTGGATGGATAGACTGACGGCATGCTACACCTTTGCAGGTGTGTCAGACATGTTGGCCGGGGAGGCGACGCCACGTCAGTCTGTTGCTTACGTAGTCCTGACAGGCGGCTGCCATTGGTGCTACTTGCTCTGTGGTGTCAGTCCCACTTGATGAGTAGACAGGGTGCGGTGCAAGCCGCATCGCTGTTTGCGGTAACTGTAGATGTTCCCGCGTCTCACTCTTTGATCAAGAAATACGCGAGATGCGGTGCCAGGCCGCATCGTCGTTTGTGGTGACTGTCGCTGTTATCCAGCTTCTCTGTATTGATAGAAGTGTTCACTGGATGCGGTGCGGGGCCGCATCGCTGTGAATACTTCCGTTTTCATACACCAGATGCGGTGCCAGCCGCATCGCTATACCGTTCTCATATTCCAGGTAAGTCCTCCTCCATCATTGGACAGATTGGATTCAACCACTGTGTCGATGCGTTCCCGCACGGACACAAGTAGGTTGTTAGCTAGTGGGGGTTTTGATAAGGGTAATGGTCACTCGCGGTCGATGCTGACGCGATATCTGGGACCATACCCCTTCACCTACTTTTTTGAATGCGCTATTGCTGTATGAATAACTGAGACAACAAAGAATAAGACATATGAATCATTTTCTAAATTTATCAGTGATTAGTATTCTTGTTGACAGAATAAATTTGTGTGATTTATCATTTGAACTATGATACCTACTGTTAGTTTTTTGTTTTGTGATTTGTCATTAGAGAAATGCAAGTTTTGTGAAAATTATGGATTATGGAGGAAACTTGGTTGTTTTGTAGATTGAGAAGTTAAACGGAGTTATAAAGGAGCTCGTTAAGGAGGAGGAAGAAGATAAAGAAAGGTTCATTGGAATTATAGGAGAGTTGATGGCTCAAATGGAAAAAGAGAAAGAAGAGAAAAAAAGCTATGCTCGTCGATTGAGGCTATGTTAGCAACTTCGGTCCGCAAATAAGTAAACATTTTTAGCTTGAATGTTTAGTTTTGGATGTTTTAATTTGGATTGTTTGATATTTTGATTTGGATGTTTATAATGAGGATGGTGCGATGTTTGTTATGATCTTGAAATTTATAAAGAGTTACGTTTTTCTAGTTTTGCAAAGAATATAAATGGTTTGCTTAAAAACAGGTATTAAAGGGCAAAAAAATATCACAAAAGCGGTAGCAAAATGGTGGCAACAAAAAGCGGTAGCAAGAGTGGTGACAAAAAGCAGTAGCAAAATGGTGAGAAAAAAAATAAACGGTAGCAAATAGGTGGCAACAAAAACGGTAGGAAACAATGATAAAAAGTGGTAGCAAAACCGTGACAAACTAACGGTAGCAAAATTGTAGAAAAAAAAATAAACGGTAGCAAATAGGTGGCAATAGGGCAATTGGTATGTGTGATTTTCTTACCGAGTTTTTGGTGGCAAAATGGTGACAAAAGGGCAACAATGACCACCGTTTTGTGACCGAAAGTGTGGTAGCGAAAGCCCTATTTTCTTGTAGTTATTGTAATGTGTCTTGAATTGAATATTGATTCAATAACTAATATAATGCTCGTGAATACCCGGTAAGAGAGAGAATGTAAAAATAAATATATATAAATATATTTATATATGGCAATTATTCTCATTTATATTATATACTAGGTTAGAACCCCGTGTGTTACACGGGTTGAATTAATATAATTTTATATACTAAGTGATAAAAAAATTATTTCTTAAAAAAAACTTGTGCGTTGCACTGGTTGAATAAAACTGTGTATTATAATAATTGAATAAAACTGTGTATTACACAAGTTGAATAAAATGTAATTTAATCAATTAACACATACAGTCATCAAGATGTGTCTTAAAAATGAATGTTGATGCACTGTTTATTATTTATAACATTGTACTTTGTTTTGTTTATTTATTATTAGGTTAAAACATATGTATTACACGTGGTTGGATCAATAAAATATTAAATTAAGTAGCTTTTAATAAGCGGCAATAGTACAACAGGAAAAAAGTATGAAAATAGTAAATGAGATAAGTCTTTAAGCGGATAGCCTGCTGATAAAGTGGTGTATTCTCCAACCAAATGGACAATGGTAGTAGGTTCAAATCCTATTAAGGGCATGTGTTATATGATTTTAATGTTAAAATAAAAGTAGATGAGATAAATTTTTTTAGGATTCAAACCTGTATCTAATTGATATAGATATAGCGCACCAATCACTACACAAACTATTTTTTTTAATTATTCAGAACCAACAAAGTTATATACAAAACCTATGCAATACATGAGTTTTTTAAAGATATGACTTTTTACTATTTAGTATTCAAAATTGCATTTATTCAACCCGTGTAAAGACACAGGGTTTTTAAAGATATACCTTTTTATTATTATTTGGTATAAAAATATATTTATTTAACCTACAATACATGAGCTTCTTAAATATAAAACTTTCTATTTTATTATTTAATATATAAAATTACATTTACTCAACTCATCTAATACACATGATTCTAACCTAGTGTGTGTATATATACATGCAACAAAACATAAATAACAATGAAAACTTTTATTTACTTTTTGATCGATCAATATTTTCTTATTCACAAAAAGTAACTAATGATATATATATATATATATATATATATATTTCTGTTAATTACCTGGCAATGTTTATCAACAAACATAATTTTTAATTAAAAAAATTTATCTATAAGATTGTATATGGTTTGTTTCAAAGTCTTAACTAATCTAATACGTTAATTAATATTAACATCTTAAATTTGTTATTTCCTCTATCTTATCACTAATTATGTGATATAATGACTACTTTTAATTATAAAATTATATAAAAATAAATATTTAGAATTAAGTAGGAGAGAGGGCTCTAATGAATGACAAGTGTCCCTTTATTGGTTTCTTTTATTATATAGTACTAGCGGTAAGACCCGTGTCCAAACACGGGTCGTTTCTTAGAAAACCATGCATAACACATATTGACAGAGAATAAAAAAAATAATTACTGCAGACTTACAAAATTGATATAAATTAATGATCAATAGGTTTATTTAATGCTCCTTATAAAATATTATTTAGCTAGGTTATTACCCGAGATTGTTTCCCGGGCTCGGGAAACTTATTATATTAATTACTATTTGTTATTAATAGGACCACATTACATCATGCATCTCATTCGATTCAACAACAATGTCTTCAAATCACCGGATTAGATCATGAACCCATATTAGAGGTCAAATAAAAGCACAACAGGACCACATAAATAACATCATTTCCACTTTTACTTCAATGAACTTAAATGATAGGGTGATTTGGGATTTTGTAAAATGTTTGTGTTTGTACTACTTTACAAAATTACATAGAATTCAAGAAAACGAAACAACGAATTAAACAGATGTTGAGTTATTCAAAGTTCTGTTGAATACTAAATGAGATGTTGACCAAAATTCAAACAGATGTTGGTCAAAAGTCAATCAGATGTTGATCAATAGTCAAACAGATGTTGACCTTAAACAGATGTTTAATTTAAAGACAAACATCTATTTATGGCCAAACATCTATTTAAGCTAAAACATCTTTTTAAGTCCAAATATCTGATATAGAAGGCTAAACATCTGTTTAAGGCAAAACATGTGTTTAAGCTGAAACATCTGTTTATGGCCAAAAATCTATTTAAGATCAAACAACTGTTTAAGTCCAAACCTCTGATATAAAGGGCCAAACATCTGTTTAAGGCCAAACATCTGTTTAAGTCTGAACATATGTTTAACTTAATCAGATCTACTGTCTTCTCACACTGTTTTTCTCTTCAAAACACTGTTGAACCTAACATGGGTTTTCATTAACTATTGACCAAAAGGCAAATATGGGTTCAAATCACTGTTTGTTATTGTACTTCTTTACAAAATTACATAAAATTCAAGAAAACGAAACAATGACTTAAAGAATTATAATTTAACACATAATCTAATCGGGCAAAGAAATCTATTATCTGACAATTCCCTGGTTTTTACAACATGAAACACAACATCATCATGCCAAATACAGTCATACATATCCATCCATTATTCTAAATTCATAAACCCATAAATGCAGAAGAATGTCACATTTGCGATTAATAAACTAAGTTTCTACTAATTGCAGTTACTATTAGCAAAAAGAAGCATGATATCATCTATATATAAACATAAAGAGCTAATAACAGTCTTTATCATGTTAGCTATACATAGCAACAAAACATCAAGTTAATAATTTAAAAAAAAAACATACAACATCACCATAAAAAAATTCATAGTTATAATATCTGATATCAGAACATACTTAAATGTCGTTAAAGTGAGGTAACTTGATTTAATATGATCTTCTGTTGCGAAGACCCATATGTGAAGTGCAACATATCACCAAACCTCAAGTTATTCTCAGTCATAAACTTTCGCCAACCGTCCAACGCATAACATGGCTTCAATTCATTTAACTCCGACTTAACATCATAAACCTCCACAACTCCAACCATGTTTTGAACTTTCAAAGGATGAAGATCAACAGAAAGACCTGCTCGTCTGGCAACTTCAACAGGAAGACGCTACATGTATTGTGTAGAAAAAAATAATAGTCAGACAAATAAACATAAATCATTAGTTTGTTATAAAAAATGGTATACCAGCCTATAGTCTCCTTTGTGATCAAAATGAAAGAACTTAGGGTCGAGAAGATGTCCAGAATGTTTTTTTTGCAATCTTCGTAATCTTATTTCTACAGTTAAGCTTTTTCTGAACATTGGCGGCTCTCCCCCCTTCATGAAAAAGTAAAAATATACATGTAAATTAAAGAAATGTTGAATATATGCACAAAAAAAAAAAACAGTTTATATAAGATATACTAATTAAGTGGCGAGTATAGATATCTTAACTTTGTGAGCAGATGAAGAACTTCCAATATGATCACTTGTGTCGACAGCTAAGTCAGCATTTCCCTTAGTCCTATTCTTGACCGTATCCTTCCTCTCAGAAGTAATTTACCTTTCTTCTTAACCTGTTGTCATAGAGCAACTTAAATAACCATATTAATATGACAATCTTTAAGATGGTAAACTTACATCTTGTATTTTATTCAATCGTGAAGACATGCGTCTCTTCGACGTGCATTCGGCATTGGTTGGTAACTTCTTCTAAATAGTACATTATTGGATAAATGTAACATCAGTAAACAGCATTACTAATAGTTGTAAAAACATTAAATTCTTATATGTGTTAAATTAAAAAAAATATAAATAATTTTAATAATTTAGTAAGTACCTGAGTAATGGTTCTTCCTTCACCTACAGACACAACTTCTTCATCCTCATAGATGTCCTGGTCAACATTAATGAAATAATTAATATAATGCTAAAATAATTAAAACTTTTACTACTAATGCTAAATACATGCGTACCTTGAATGCATTCTCAGCATAATCAGCCTTTGATATCTCAAGTACACTATCATCATCAAATTCAGCTTTCTTCGAAAAGCAAATCTCAGTCTCATCTCTATAAACTACTACCTCAAAAACAACATCATCAATTTTGCTAAACACAAGCAAATCATCCTCAAGTATCCCAACATCCTTGCACATTTCAGGCCATCCTCTAGCAAATACAAAGTTTGTATCAACCTTAGACATCTCAACATTCCAATAGGAACCCTTATAACAGATTTGAAATTTGCCACTTGGTGGGCTGTTTACGTAAAATTGTTTAATGAAGCAGTCTTCGATTACCTGCATAAAATTAAAAATAATGAATACTATACGTGAAGTATGTAACTTATGAGAATAAGTGTAGACACGTTTAAGATGCAAAAGGATTGAAGTTAAGATCAATAGTCATACCGTAAAACCAAATCTTGCATAACGATTGAACGTGAAATAAGATTCACCACACATCCCATCAATAAAACATGAAAGTTCAAGCCCAAAATCACCCAACGCTTTGAAAACCAACAAAGTATCCCTCGGCAGATTGAGATCTTTAACAACATTGTCCCAAATGTCAGTTATTATTGGTGTTGAATTTTCTGTTCTGACCCTCATAACCCATTTTTTACCAGACTCATGATAGATTCGCAACTTATTTTTTTGCCAACAATCTCCCCACTTTTGATTAGCAAAGGCTATAGGTACATGCTGTATATAATTTTTAAGTAATGTAAGAAAATATAAACCATAACAACTGTTAAATATATATCTCAATAAAAATAAATTATGTATATAAAAACATGTCATACCAGTTTCAAAGATTCTGGGTTATCAAGAAACTTGACAAATGTAGTATACATGATAAAACCTGAATCAGTAAAGATGTTAAAAGATTGAAATTAAAAAAGTTGGCTTCGAAGATGAACATTAACTTTTTGTATTAACAGAGTATCTACCGAAATTAATCATAGAAATAGAGTATGAGTTTAAATTTTTACTATTTTATTATGTTCTCAACAAATGATTCAAACACCTAACTAAACCCCTCTTGAATATATAGCAACAAACGTTTAAAATCGTATTTGTAGCAACATAGAATTTAAATTAAAATGGGTCAAACAATATAAAGTTCATTACAATATGAATGTACATACCAGTTGCTGAAGAAAAAACAATAAAATCTCCAGTAATTGAAATGTAGAAGACGGAGAATAAGAAAGTTGAAACCCTAGAAAATGACTGGGAATAAGAGATTTTTGAAAGAAGTCAGATGATAGATGTTTAATGTGTAATGATGCTAAAAAATAATGACGGTTGTATTTTCGTTTTCCCATATTTTTCAACAGATGAAAAATATTTACACATACACCCCTTATTGAATTTATTATTTACATTTACATTGAAAACCTTGCATAACACATATTTACACATAACCTCTGTTGGTTGTTGGGAACAGTGTGAGTCAAACAGTCGTTAGATAAACAGAAGTTATGAGAACAGATGATAACTTTTAGCAGTTGTTTTATTTTTAGCTAACATCTGTCCACTTCAGAACCTCTGTTGTCATAATGGATGACAGTCAGCAGTATAGTAAATCAACAGTCATTAGGATAAACAGAAATTATGTCAACAGACGGTACCATTTAGCAGTGGATGTATTTTTAGGCAAGGATAAGTTTCAAAAACATTTGTTTTCAATCGGTGTAACTCAACAGTCGTAAGTCTAACATCTGCTATTAGCCCAACCACTGTTAGTATCAAATCCTCTGTTAAACATTTTAAGATTGAAAACAGACCTTTTATAACAGCAAATGCTCTCTTTTGTCAGACTTTAGCTACAACAAACCTTTTATAACAACAAAATATACCGTAAATTCTTCCAAAAAACTGTTATTGACATACAAAATTATATAATAATACTTATAGCAGACCTTATATAATAATACTTGTTCATCATTAGCCCAACCACTGTTAGTATCAACTCCTCTGTTAAGCATTTTAAGATTGAATATCATCTGTTGTTCGTTAACATCTGTTAACCAATAGGAATGACTGAAATAATTAAAATGAATCTGCAACAACAAAGATTAATACTATTATAATTTATTCATTTAGTCAACAGCGGTAAATCAAACAATGGATAGCATACACAATTGTTTCATCATCAGCAAATGTTCTCTTTTACGAAAGTTTAACTACAACAGACCTTTGAAAACTCCAAATATTAACCTCTGTTGACTTACCAAACAAATGTTCAAACACAATTAAACATCAACATAATCTAAATCAAACTCAAACACTAAACAAGTAAAACTAAAACACAACATAGATTCATAAGATTAAAATTTATTCATGACATTAAAATTCCAACAATTACATCACATACTGAACAACATTAAAGTTCAAATCTAACAATAATAGCAAGAAATAAGAAACTTTAGCTTCAACTCCATCGATTGCTGAACCTCTCGATCTATATCCTTCAGCATCGTCATGAACTCCACGTCTCTATCACCGCACTCTATATAACTGACAACACAAAGCTCACGAACGGAAGTTGAAGGCATCCGCGTAAGATCTCTGAAAACCTGCTCTCTAGTGAACAGCCCAACTTGCAATCCATCAAAACATCTCTTCAGCTCTTGAAGAGTAGCCCTATCTTCATACACCTGTTCCTCGATTTGCCTGACAAAACACTGCTTTAAATCATCTGATTTTGCATTTGTGAATGACGCCATTTGAATAAACTATATTACTCGACTTTCCTGAAAGTATGATATCTTCATAGGAAGATTTTCAGAAAAACAGGCGAAGTGACTATGAGTTTATATACTGAAATTTGTAATTGTCAAAACGTGTATATTTAATATAAACATATTAATGTATCTTTCAAAACAACAGTCTTTTAATGCAAAAACCTTTTCAAACCCCAAGTCTTATGGAAAAAATGTAAAATTAAATACCAAGAAACCCAAGGGACAAAATTTCGAAATTCAAAGAACAAAAGCAGATTGTCACAATTACAATTAACCTCTTCATTTACCATGTAGACGCGTTTTTAAACTCTATAAAAGACCGATGATTACTTTTGATTCAAAACATCAACAAACTGTCCTACAAATCACTTTCTGTCAAAAATTGTTCCAAATCAGAAAACCAACAAAAAATCTACATGGCAAACTTCAGCTTCTACCACTGGTTAGACACCAGCGATGTTAAAACACAATTCTCGATGTGGTCACTCAAAGAACAAAGAACAGACCAAGAACTAAATAAGAAAGTCGACATAATCAATGACACTAATTACAACAAAACCTGGAACAACATATCATTGCTCGATGAAGTCCTCCACTCTCCTCCATCAGAGTTCCAGAAGAATGCAGAAGAGTTTCTGACAAAACTTCTAGAACAGGATCAGAAAATCTGCAACATGCTAAGTGACCTGAAATTCAAAAGAGAGCATGAAATCGCATGGAGAAAGGCCAGAGTCTACTAAACCTTAGCAAGTGTTAACCCTAGCGTGTAATACTTTATAAATATTTCATTAAATTTGTATTTTTCTATGTAGTAGTTCATTTTAATAATATAAACATGCATCTTAACATATTCTAAAATGTCAGTGTAAATAAAAACTCTGAACGTCATCAACAGTTAATTAAAATAAGAAACAAACCTAAAATGCGAAGGTCTCTTCTCAACTGATGTAGCACAACTGACTTTTCACAACTGATGTAACACATGCAACCTTTCACGATGTTGCAACAATTATACTGCAACTTCGATATTGAAAGGTTGACGTGTGATGGGAAACTTCATTGAAACGACGATATTAGAACAATGATACTGGAACGATAACATGTAAACAGAATCATCAAACATTCAAACAAAGAAGTGTAATCGGAGAATAGCAGCTGAATCACGAGAAAGATGCATTTGAGAGAGAGAGAGAGAGAGAGAGAGACACGCTCGCAGATATTAGCGAGAAAGATTTGAATGTGGAGCCACATAATTATGTCTTATTTATAGGATTAGAATAGAATATATGATTTGAATTTTGAATTTTGAATTTTGAATGTGGAGCCAGAATTTTGAATTGGGAATTGGATTTGAGGGAGAGATGAAAGCGTGGAGCCAAAATTTTAAACTGGGAACAGATGTTAGATGGCAGAATTTTGAACTGAGAACAGATGTTTGAATTGCGAACAGAATTTTGAACTGGATTTGAGGCAGTGGTTTGATGGCAGGCCTTTGAAATATGAATGTGGGCCAACTTTGAATTTTAAAGTCTTTAAATATTCAGGTTTATGATGTAATAATGACATAAGAAAAGCATTATTGGACATGCTCTCTAGCTGACACATCAGTTTTTCTTATGTCACTTGGATTTCTCCTTTTATAGAAAGTATAGATAGATTTGATCAAAATATTATTATTGCTTATTAGATTAGTTAGTAATTATTTGATGGATGTACTACCTTTATTACATAATCAAGGGTTTCCTCGATGTACATATAGAGAGATTAGAGAGATTAAATGTTACACAATCACATTAACATCACCACTCCTAAGGCTATGGGCTATGGGGCTTGGGTTGGGGCGTGGGTTGGCTGAAAACGCCCAAGCCACCACCCCGGGGGCTTGGGTTGGGGCGTGGCCCCTTGGGGCGGGAGTTTTAAGCCGGGCGTGGGACGGGCTAGCAAGGTGACATGGCGGGCTCTCAATGGCCAAACCAAAGTAGCCATTTCACATGCCCCCATGTGTCAACTCATGCCCCCCAACCCAAGCCCTCAACCCAAGCCCCACTATACCCCACGGGCGTGGGTTTGGGTTTGTTTTCCATGTATCAACTCATGCCCCCAACCCAAGCCCTACCATACCCCATGGTCTAAATTGTTAGTACTCTCTCTCTCTCTCAAACTGGGTTCATATTGTGCGCTTCTATGTTGAATGCAATTTTTCGTTTTGCTGAAAGTTGAGTTTCTTATGCAAGATTTGTTTTGAATCTTGTGATCTAAGTTTTATTGACATTATCCAAAAGTTTTTTCTTGAACTTTTTGGTTCAAAGTTTAACCAGTCTGATATGTTTTCTCATTTTTTTTTATGGCAGGTGTTGAACTCCTCTCCCATTGAGAGCCTCAAAACTCTCAAAATATCTTAAAATGCTCCTTCGATGTTTGAGCAATAACATGATGATAACAAATCGTGGTAGCTGCCACAACGTTGGGTTCAGTGGCGGATCCAGAAATTTTTCCATAGGGGTGTGGAACATTTTTAAAAATTTTAGGCCTCTAGGTACATAAGTAAAAAAATCAGTTCGTATCGGGTCAGTTCGGGTCAGGCCGGGTCATGTAAAACAAAAGAACATTAAACTAATTTTATATAATCATCAAAAACATGTCAAACCTTATTACAAACATAATTAAAACGTCGCCCTATTGGTTTTCATTTTTTGAAATCTATCCAAAACATCATATAAAGCTACTTTCTTAGGCATGTCTTTCTCTATATAATATAAGTTAATCGCTCCATAAGATAATGTTTCAATTTTAATTTCTAACTATTTAAGCCCTAGAAATCATAATGTAAGTTGTAATCACCCTAAAAATCATCTAAACAACATAATCACCCTAAAAATTATTTAAACAACCATAAACAAAGTCAAAACACACAAAATTTCAAACCTATTTAACAACTTTATTACCCTTTTCTCCTATAATATCAACCAAAATCATTAAAATAACAAAGAAACTTACCCGTATTCGGATTGCGGTTGGATTTGGTGTCGAACGGCGGTGGTATGGTGGCTGATTACGGTGGTCACCGGCTGCTAGACTGTTGTCGTTGGGTGATGTTGTTCGCTGGCAGTGCAGGGACACAAGAGAGAGAGAGAGAGAGAGAGAGAGAGAGAGAGAGAGAGAGAGAGAGAGAGAATTTCTAAGGGTTTTGGGCTTTAATTATTTTATTATAGTTTGAAATATTGTTGGGTTTGGTTAATGGGCTAAGACTTAGTGGGCTAGTTAGTTAGGAATTATAAGTCGGTAAAAGTATTGAATATTTGGGTTTAGTTACTTAGGTATTAAAAGTTATATAATTTAGGGAATATTTAAAAAAAACAAGAGTTTACTAAAAAAAAATCTTAAAATATAAATTGATAACATTTTTTTATCGAAGGGGTTCGGTCGGAAAATTCCAAAGGGTGCGTACGAAAAATTTCAAGAGGTGCGGACGAGATTTTTGACGAAACTTAGCACTAACATTTTTTTCCCTGGGGGTGCGCGCGCCCACCCTGGACTGGCTTTGGGTCCGCCAATGGTTGGGTCTCAAGCATGGTACAACAAGTATCTGATAAAGATCAAGTGAAATATACACATATATACCACAAATAAAATGGTACTTACAAATATCAGATAAAGACAAGTGATATATACACTTACATCCATTGACAAAGTAGTCCTAGATTATCCATGGACTCCATACACATGAACAAGGAATATATACACCAGACAACAACGACGTATTTGTCCCCTTAAAACACCAATACAGTTGTTCCAACAACCACCACAACAGAAAATAGAATACCCGCGACAGTTTTAGGTGGTTGACCGCTTGGTGAAGCCCGTGGTGCTGCTGCTGTCCCATTTCTAGATGGTGGAGATGGCATTCCAGAAGAAGGTAGGGGTCCTTGAGCCACGTCATCATCTTCCAAAACAGGATTAGGAGCCTCAGCCGGTGGTATCAGCTGAGGTGTCATGAGCGAGAATAATTGGCCAGGTCCTGCGGGAGTCATGTATGCTGGTGTCTGATTTGCTGGTAATCCTAGACAATGGTTCCCTAAATCCCACCAAAATGTTATATAAACAAATTAGAAAATATGAAATATATACAAGTACTGATTTTAAACTTACTTCTGTATTTGGAAGCAGTAGCTGGATAAGATGTAATAACACCATCAATTTTAGCTTCATTAACATATGAGTTAATTTCGACATATGGGTCTGAAAAGAAGTCCCATGCTTGTGAAACAAACTCGTTATTAAAAGGTTGTACATACACAAGGAGCTTGAAAGCGTGAAGCTTTGCGACTACATCAGTTTGATCAACAAGAAACCCGTGGTTATTAGTAAACACGGATTCCTTCTGAATGATAACAGAATTAGCAAATTCGCTGATTTCTTCAACTGTTGAATTGAGGGCATCACGTATTAACTCATCAACCTCATAAACAAGCTCATGCTTGTTGCTTCTTGCCTTGAACAGTTTCAGGACCGCACTATCCGGTGACGCGATTAAGACTTTCTTGGTACTCTGGTTATTTATTAAAGATTTATCCAAGACGTCCATTACCGCATCTGTCACACTTAATCCCTTATTAACAGCTAAGTAAGACGCATGCTGGAAAGTTGTTCAAACAAAAGTGGTATCATTTTTGTTTTAGTTGATAAACTAATATATGAATGAAATACTTAGATGAAATTATGTTGACTCACCTTAATGCTGATCATAACACCAGAAACTGAAGTAGCATTACTAGCAAAGTCCAGAAAGTCAGACAGTCTCATAAAGCGGCCAGCATTTTTGAATATTGGATTTCTCAATAAACCATAGTCTGTACTATATGGTGTGTACATTGTAGCTAAAACACAAAGGATAAAAGGAAATTAGAAAAAACTGGTATGTGGACAACACAAAACCGATAAAAGACTAGTTACGTTTTAAGCTTTGAATCTGGTCCCATGTGAGACTGAAGGTGAATATTCCAGAATCAGATTGAATGTCCGGAATGCTTGTTGTCAAATTAATAAAGCTCGACTGGGCGACAGTTGTTCTCTCAAGAAGGTTTATTGATCCTAAACAAATAGGTATCCCATCACTCGTTATTTGAACAGGACAATCGATAATATCTGCACCATCAGAAACAGCCTTTTGATATGCCAAATTAGTACATCCCGGGTAATCACCACTTGTTCCTTCATATGATATAATCCAAGGTTTTTCTGAAGAAATCATAAATAAAAAATGATGTCATTATCAATAATATTAACTATTCAAGAAGACAACTAAAATTTAATATTTAGAACAGTTTGTGTACCTTGAGTTTTGTTATTGCCCAAGTGTGATAAACAGCCTGTGGGATTACACCAAAATTAGAATCATGAAGAGCAACAAGAACATAAGTAACCTAATGTTAATGCGTTACCAATTGCCGCCGATGAAGTTATTGGGTTATCAGAAATCACACCATCAACAGCAAATACACCATTGTCAACAAACTGGAGATACTCTTGTACCGGGTCATAACTGTAATTATACGCGAATGGAATATCATTTACAAAACCCGAAGCAAAAACCTCTAGACCTGCTTTATGAGCATCTTCTACCAAAGAAGTCGACGGCTGCAAATACAAATCACTCCCAACAGGCCATATGTATGATTTAGGGACAATAATTCCTTGAGCAAATGTTGTGATAAACGTCAGATTCTTCAAAAGAGAATCATATGTTTGGTTGGTCGTAGGCTCGATATCATTCTTTCCAAGAAACCGAAAAACTAGTTTGGTTGTTCTTGGACTGAACCTTTTCACAATACTTCTTAGAAAATTCACTTCAGGTGACGAGATATAACTAATTACAACTTTTTTTGAAGCAGCCATCACATAACCTCTCATGCTCAAATTATGTTTGGTGTAAAACGCGTCATGCTGGACATTCAACCACAGTCCAGGTGGTTTTGTGGCCGCGACCTTATTAACAGTAAGAATACTGTAAGAGCCATCAAAATTTGGAGTTCTAGAGTAGATCCCTTGTGTTACTGTAAAAACAATATTCTTTTATTATTAAGTATAAACCATACTAAACATTGACCAAATTTATGAAACTAAAAGTGATGAACTTACATTGGACATTGGCTAGATCATCAAGAGTGAAATCAACAGGAAAATATCCTTTTAAAGATACTCCATTGACATTATGGGTGCTTTCTCTCTTAGGAAACTTTGTAGCAATTGTAGAAGAATTTTCAAGATTGAGATATGGAAAACAAATGCCAATGTTATCTTTGGTTAATTGTACATCACACCACAGAACTGCATCGGGTAGACTAGTAAACAAAGCAAATAAGTAGGCATTTAAACTGGAACCAGGAAATAGCCCTGAAAATCCTCCATTTGCAATCACTAATGGGCGCTTTCCTGCAAGATTTATATATATAAATTTATTTTAAAGAAAACTATATAGCAAACACGTAATCACATAATCGGTATTCGAAATCCCGTAGTCGTGTGCTGTGTATTTAAAATCACGTAATGAGTATTTAAAATTATGTAATTTTTTTCAAAAAAAACTATAGCAATAGGTTGTTCAAATTATAGAGAATGAAATGATCGTTAATACGGTGTAATTTAAAAAAAATTAACGTATGAAAAAGTTATAGCCATTTGAAAATCAAGGGGAAAGAGTTCAAGTGAGAAAGGACCAGAATATCCCTTCTCTATTTGTTTTTCAATTGTTTTAACTTTATATTTATAAAAAGTCATTATCTAGTGTTGAGCCATTGATCTTGAAAGCTCAAAGATTGAGCTTGTCTCCTACACTTCATGCAAAAATTCTCTCTTGCACGTGATATGTTATCCATATAATAATACCTTTGTTTATATACATATAAAAACACTGTTTAGTTATTTTATTACAAGTAAAATAAAAGGTTTAATGACAAAGAATGTTTTTACGTAATATGTATTTAGTTATTTTATGTTAAATAAGAAATTTAATAAAAAATGAAAATAAAAAATAAATAGATTTTGTAAAATTGATTTAAACTTAAATAAAATTAAGTGTTAGTACCCAAAGATGTTACATTGATAAAAAAAAAAAAAAATGAAAGGGTATTTTAGTCATTATATTGATAAAATTAACTAATTTTGATGTTAGTAGTACCCAAATTTGTTACAAAATTAAAACCATAAAACGTAAACCTGTTAAAAAAAAATTAGTACCCAAAGGTAAAACTAGCTATAAACCATAGGGTCCATCTGTGTAATTAACTCTAAAATCTTAATATGAAAAATAACATGTGAACTAATATGGAATAACAACTATTCACCTTTGAAAATGTTACAGGAACTAGTTTTTGCCTAGTCCGCGTTGTGGAGCACTAAGTCGAATATTTATCTCTCGTAACATGTACGTTTGTCTTTCGGTTACTTGTACATACTACTCATAAGATGATCTCAAAAAAAAATACATCGAGTGAACCAATTAAAACAAAACACTACCATACTTTTGCTAAAAAAAACTAAAACAATGGAAAGACTATAATTTTAAACTGGGAGCAAAATTGTAATTTTTCAGGACAAATACAAATGAGTGTGTGTCAGGCAGCCGCCTGACACGAATAAAAATTACACCGAGTCAACCAATTAAAACAAAAAACTACTCTAGTTTTGTAAAAAAAAAAAAAAACTAAAACGATGGCATGACTATAATTTTACATTGGAGACAAAATCGTAATTTGACAGGGAAAAAGAATAAAAACAATGGCAAAACTATAAATTTGAATTGAGGGCAAAATCATAATTTGACTGGGAGAAAAATAAAAACCAATAGTAAAACTGTAAAATTTAAACGGGGTAAAATCATAATTTGCTGGACCCTCCATGTTGTTTGTCGTATATTTACGTCGAGACATAGATAAAAATACGTGTGTCAAATTATTTTTTTAATAAAGTTTAGGAATCTTAAAGTAACTTTATTAAAGTCAAAGAGTAGTAGCGGTTGTCCATCAATGGCTAACGGTCACTATTCCTCCCGGTAGTTTCATTACGGCTCCAGGGGAAAATGCTAAAAGATGAAATACCAAGAAATAAAAGTAGAGTGACTAAACATGAACACTATCACAGTCAAAGCAGAGAGAGTAAACACATATATAAACAAAGTTAACCAATAAAAAGAAAGTTTTTTTTTCTTTCAAAAAACAGAAGGGCTAAACATGCACGTATATTAGTGAAGTTAAAGGTTTAAAAGTAAAATACAAAAAGCGACAATCAATTATTTAAAAGAATAAAAGTAAAGAGACTATACATGTACGTAATCAAAGTTAAAGTAAGGGAGCTAAAAACGCATATAAACAAAGTTAATAAATAAAGAAAACTTTTTTTAAACAAAAGGGTTAAACATGTATCTTAACAAAGGTGAATGTTTAAAAGTTAAATCTAAAAAGAAACGAGTAATGAGGGGGATGCCAGGCGTGCTGCCTGACACTATTTCACCTCATGCTTTTTGTAGTTATAGATAATATCAATTGACCGTTAAACAATCCATACATCCTCTCTATAATCTTTAATCACTAAAAACCAACTTCATGAGCCCTTCCTACGTTGGAACAACATGACATGATACTCGGGATCAAACTTGACCTAATATGCAAGGTACAAAAAAAAAAAAAAAGAATTACAGATCAAGTAGGTTGTGTCAAACCAGCTAATGTCTTCCATGGAGAATTTGTGTTATCTGATCCCTGAGCACCGACGAACGAGATCGAGCAGACTAACAGTAACAAGTAGACGAGGTACCGGAGGTTCCACATTCCTGGCAAATGCATGCTGGCAGTTACTAAGCTGATCTAGTTGACTAGAGTTTGAGAAGTGGTTGTTTTGGATGAAATCTAGGAACCTTTATTGATTCGTTATTTAAGATTTAAGAAAAGAGGATGCGACAAATAGTTGGAAGATATGTGTGGCTTAAAAAAATGATAAACAAGCTGGGCGCTATCTCTTTAAGAATGGCAGTGAAACCTAAATTTAAAGGAAAATATATTTTGAGAAAATAGGTTGACTCATATGTAGTTCGAGTCTACGCACGTTATTATCAAGTCAAAATATCCTAGCATCGAATCATACTTCTCCAATTAAACGTTAAATGCTAATAAACACAGATAGGTGCGCACTACCACATACGGGTTTTATTAAAAAATGTATATTTTCTATAAATCCAAATGGCCTACTTTTTGAGGAGTCGGAATAGAAAGGAGATATAACATGATTACACAACCGGTTTTCTTAACGAATATCAACGGAATTGGGCACTGTTACACCATGTGTAACCCCATTACTAAGATGGGACCGAAGACTATTACTCCATATGTAATCAAATTATTCATGCAATGATGGTCCACTATCCACTCAGGTATTGTGCGAAAAAAGGTTTCTAACTAAATTAAAGGAAAAATTTTATAGGGTCGCAGTTAGACCGGTTATGTTATATGGGACAGACAGTTTGGCCATCAAGAAGATACAGACACGCAAGATGGAGGTTGCGGAAATGAGGATGTTTAGGTGGATGTGTGGCAACACAAGGTTAGACCAAATAAGAAATGATGTTTTTAAGGAAAAGTTAGGAGTGACTAGTATATCGGATAAAATAAAGGAGGAAAGATTAAGATGGTTTGGACATGTGAAGAGAAGGCAGATGACAACGCCAGTTAGAGCAATGGAAATGCTCACTGTGAAAGGGAGGAGGGGTAGAGGCAGGCCGAAAGTGACTTGGGATGAGCGGATTAGACAAGATTTACTAGAGTTGCACCTCTCCGAGGATATGATCCATGATAGGAGTTTGTGGAGGCGTAGGATTAAAGTTCAGGATTTGTAGGGCTGGGTTAAAAAGATGTCTTAGGTTTGTTGTAGGGACTTAGATAATCCTGTAGGGCAGTTGCATGTCATTGTGTATTCTTGTGTTTATGCCTGTGTGTGGTCCCATTAGATCACATATTTTTCTAATTTACTTTCATCACTCTTGCTTGCGTTCGTGTTTTTGCTAGTTTTACTATTTTCATACTTTATTGTTTGATGTTCGTTTGTTAGTTTGTTTGTTTTGGGTGTTGTTAGAGTAGAGTTGTGGGTCTCTCTGGAAGCAGTCTCTCTATCCTACAAATAGAGGTAAGGTTTGCCTACATTCCACCCTCCCCAGATCCTATCAATAGCTTTGCTATTTGTGAGATTTACTGAGTACGACTGATTGGTTGATTTTTATATACTTGGGAATAAGGGCTTGGAAGAGCAATGCGTAGAATCAGTTGTTGATTTCGCCCATTGTTGTTGCGAGCTCCATTGTAGTTGGAGCGAGAGGAACGATTATCAGAAGCAGCTGAAGTCTGAGACACAAAGGCTGATTGCTGCTCACTGTGTTGTGCAGCTTGTATGCGATGAAGACGCGATTCTTGGTTAAGGACCTTAGTCCGCAGCTCCTCAAACGATGGAACAGTCTTAGAGTCGGAGATGGTTGTAACAAAAGCTTCATATTCAAAGGGCTTTGTAGTGAAAACTACTTTGGGGACATAGAAGAGAGTTGATAGCAGCCAAGGCATCAACCATAGACTTCAGTTCCCGTAAATAGGCATCCATAGGCTTGTTACCTTTCCTGTTATTCTGAATATCGAACTTCAATTTCATTTCTTTAGCCGTGGACTGATAAAAAAATCTTTGCTCTAAAGCCATCCAAACATCCATATATGTTTTGTTTTCATATTCTATTGTAGACCCGTCAACATGTCCACTGAGAGTGTCGCGTTCAACCAAGAGCGAACACTTTGATCCGTTCTCACCCAAGCACTATAAGCGGGGTTGAGATGAGCCCTTCCTTCGGCATCACTGATGAATTGAGGGGAACATGGGAAGGTCCCCTACACATAGCCCATTAAATCATTACTGATGAGTATAGGTTCAAACTGCGATTTCCAGAGAAGATAGTTGCATCAGTCTAGCTTTATGGATACGAGATGGGTGCAGCAAGAAGGGGCGCAGGTGAGAAGGATGATGGGTTCTGGTAGGTGGAAGGGAAAGATTGAGGAGATGCATTGGAAGAAAATAATCCTTAACTTAACGATCAAACTAACGGATTCTTAACACAAGGCTTCAACGTGTAGCACTTTTTATAGGGCAGGGACTCATGTAGCGAAAAATTCATTTCAGGGACTCATCTTAACATCGCTAATCAACCACAGGGTCACAAATTGAATTTTACTCAATGAGAAATTTTCTGGCCATGTTTAAAATCAATAAAAGTTCACTAGTGCCTTGAACTTGTAATTGAGTACATAATATACTAGGTTAGACCTCACATTTATACGTGGTTTAACAAATAATGATACTTTGAATTTATGTGTATACACACCATCTGGAGGCCTTTTTGCAAGAAGATAAAAAAATGACCATGCTATCATCACATCACAATAAAGAGTTTGATTAGAGATAAAAATTTAGTAACAATTTACCATAACATTGCCAAACTTTTGGACCATCGTGAATATATTGTAGAAACGTTATAAGTAGAACTAATAATCACTATCTAAATAAGATTAGATCTTACGAAATCAGACCATAACAAACAAATATAATCATGTTTTTCTCTTTGAAATGCATGCAAAGACACAAAAAAACGATTCTCACATAAAAAAGCCTAAATGTACAAAAAAAAAGTCTTGTAGCATGGTTACAAAATTGAGTAAATTACATAAATGCCATAGAAAAGAAATGGGAACGTAGATTACATTATTGTAATTAAAAGCAAAATTTAGACCAAAGCAAACATGTTAGTTTAGTGGTAAAACAAAAAAAGTATAAAAAAGTGTGGCTAAAAACAAAATATAAATGTTTCTTGTAGCTAATGACGTGTAAGAACCAAGATCTTGGTGGTCAAAACATAAAAAAAAAAAAATATCTTCTAGGATGGTTACATATGCCACAAAAAATTGAGTAAATTACATAAATACCAGAAAAAAGAAATGTTAAATATACGAGCGTAGATGACATTATTGTAATTAAAAGCAAAACTGAGACCAAAGCAAACATGTTAGTTTAGTGGTAAAAAAAAGTGTGGCTAAAAACAAAAGATAAAAAGTTTCTTGTAGCTAATGATGTGTTTTAATATATAGTATGGCTATAGGTTTTTTAATTTAAAATTTGATATGTTACATGATTTATAGGGTCTAAGGTGATCAATAACTTTACCGTTAACCGAAATAAAGACAAACGAAACAAAAATTGATTAACTAAAAACCGATTAACCAAAACCGCTTATCATTTTTTTGTACCCTCGTTTAACCAAAATTTATCGAGCCGAATTGAATCGAACCATTCATATTTTCATATATTTCCAACTTTTATACATTTAATTCGTGTATTTCACATTTTATGACTCCATTTTATATACTTATACATCCATTTCATATACTTATAACTCAATTTCATGTATTTCTAAGCAAAAGTTTTAACCCGAGTCTAGTTTTGGCTATTAACTGAAATTAAACGAATCAAACCAGAAACCATCAATCTAACCGGATAAACCGAACAGATTAATCGAAAACCAATTGGTTAATAAAATAACTAACCGATTACTTCAAATTCGGTTGATGATAGTAACCAAAGCAATAAAACAATTCACACCCTAGTAGTGTCTGTACTTCATTGCGGCATCGCGCGAGCACCCTTCTAGTGTGTGTATATATATAGGGAAGGATAAAATGAAAACCCATTTGAGTTGAAAAAACTCAAGAAACCCTTGTAAAAACCCTTTATAACGTTTTTATTTTTTTCTAAAAAAACAGAGAATGTAAGATACATATATTTGAACATTGCACCGAGTAGCTTTTTTAATGTTAAAAATTAAATGTTACATAATATATATGTCTAAAAAATGCAACATACGACAATACATACGGAATTTATACAAATATTTATAAAAAATAGTCGACGCTTTTTACATTTTCTTATAAAAATGTTCAAATACATGTATGTTACATTCCCTGTTTTTTAGAAAATAAAATGTTACATAGCTTTTTTTTGAGTTTTTTTTTTTAAACTCAAGTGAGTTTTCTTCCTATACACACACACTATTGAGCCGGAGATAAAAGAGAAATGGATCATGGGCTGATGTTTAAGCTCTAATGTCACTCGCACGTGGCCTAGGTTCGACTCCCACTTATCTCTGATATGCTTTGTTTTTATCCTAACTAGTGGGTTACCATCTGCGCTTTGCTGCGAGTTTGAAACGTAGATAAAAATAAGCAAATCATAAGGGGGTATTTTAGGTGATAATAAAAAAAACCACATCACAATAGTATATTCGAAAGTAGTATATTCGAAAGTCACGAAAAAGTTATCAGTTCAAATAGTTATAGTATTAGCACTCGTTATAACTAGAAAAACAAATGCCCGTAGCGGGTTCAGAAAGTAAAAAAATAACCCATATACGACGGTACATACATAATTTATACAAATATTATGTTGAAAAAAAAAAACTAAAAAGAAACGACAAAAAGGTAAGTATAACAAAGTGTAAGGTAAATAATGAAAATTGAAAGAAGGAAATGTAATTAAAGTTGAGGGATTAAATATGTTCTCACCAAAGTTGAGGGGCTAGAAATAGTTGATGTTGACAAAATAATGTTGAGAGTCAGCGGGAGCGATACCATGAGAAAGAGGTGCAGTGAAAAAGAAAGGAGGAGCGATTGGAATTCCTATGCGCTAGGGGCGGGGGAGGAGAGGCGGGAGATGGTAGATTCAAGATTTGTGAATGAGTGTTTAAAAATTGTTTGGATTAGCTTGTGGTGAAAAATAGTAAAAATGATCAAAAAAGATATGATAAGTTTCCATGTTTAGTTGTTATTTTAAAAGATAAGGTTAAATTTGTAATTTTATATTCAAAATGTTAAAAAAAAAACACTTAAAAAGCCAGGATTTTTGAACTTTGAAAAACAACTTTTCACTCCTTCTCAAAAAACCAAAATAAAAAACATTTTTATCAGTATTAAACACTTTTTTTTTAACTTATTGTTTTTTATAAAAACCAATAAGTCAATAAATTATTTTTAAACTCAATCCCAAATAACCTAGAAAGAAAAAGAAAGTACAAAAAACATGTGGCGTATCTTAGACCACTCGGTATGGGGGAGGTCCAAGCCCCGTCGAGGAGCGGCGTTGCCCCGGAACACCGTTTCCCTAGCTTCGTCGACGTCGTGATCGTCCTCCCCTTGACGTTCAAGCTGGGCCACTTTCAAACAAAAAGAGCCATTATAACGGCTTGTTTTAAAAAAAAAAAATTCTTTTTTTCCCACTTTGTAAATATATACCCTTTATTCCCCCATTTTAACCCAAATCTTTTCAATCTCTCTCACTTTTTTTATACACCACCATAATTTTTATAGAGTTTTAGGCATGTCTTCTTCTTCATTGTGATGTTCGTCATCTTCGGGTGAGGGCGATTTGTTTTTTGTGAACGCCCTAATGCTGACAGCACATATGATCATGGAGGAAGAGGACTAAACGTCGTCACAACCACGAACTAGGGCAACCGCCTTAAACCGAGACCGAGAAGGTTATCTTTATTTTTTAGTGAAAATAATATATTTATTTTTTTCCGGTGTTAATAATGTATGTAATTTATTTTTCGGTATTAACATTTAGGTGCCCATGATAGATTAATGGCCTACTATTTTGCCGACGAACTTGTGTACATGGCCGAGATATTTAAACATCGGTTTCGAATGATTCGTCGACTGTTCTTACGTATAGCAGACGACTTGGCGCGGTCTGATCCGTTTTTCACACTTCGATACGACGCTAGAGGCCATAGGGGATTCACGACTTTACATAAATGTACGGCCGCCATTCGCCAACTGGCATACGGTACGACAACCGATTCGTTGGACGAGTATTTAAGGATGTCAGAAAGAACTTCACGAGAATGTTTGCACAAGTTTTGCGAATGGATGGTGAAGCTATATAGCAAGAAATATCTGCGGAAACCAAACGCAAATGACGTCCAAAAATTATATCAAGCGCAAGAAGAAAGGCATGGTTTTCCAGGAATGCTCGGAAACATTGATTGTATGAACTAGCCGTGGCAGAACTGCCCTACTGCATGGCGAGGTCAATATACTCGGGGTGATCATGGTCACCAAACTATAATACTAGAGGCTGTTGCGTCACAGGATCTCTGGATTTGGCATGCTTTTTTTTGGTTTGCCTGGTTCACTTAACAACCTTAACGTCATCTACCAATCAGAGATCTTTAACGATGTAATAGCAGGAACTGGTCCAGACACCAGTTTTACGGTTTCAAGGGTGGAATACAGGCGCGGTTACTACCTTGCGGATGGAATATACCCAGCGGATACCCAGCGTACTCTATAATCGTTAAAACTATTCCGCACCCGACAAACGATAAAAGAAAGAAATTTGCCAAGTTTCAAGAGGCGGCGAGAAAAGACATTGAACAGTGTTTTGGGGGTTTACAAAAAATGGCATATCGTTGAATATCCAGCACGCGCCTTTACACCACAAAAGTTGCGATACTATATGTATACTTGTATCTTGCTGCATAATATGATCATCAAAGACGAAGATAGAGCGATTTGTGAGTACAACGAAAATGTGACTAACGGGAATTCTAATCCAGTAAGTGTAGAACAACAAGATTTAAATAGATTCTCCCAACGTAACGAGTACACACAACAAAACCTTCAAGCGGACTTTGTGGAATACATTTTGAACAACGCACAAAACGAACCCAATGACAACATGCTAGATGAAGATTAGTAGTTTTTTTTATTTTTTTTAAGTTTAGGTAGTTTTTTTAGTGTAATGTAGGAATTAATATTTATTTTAGAGTTTAAATTCATTTTAGTTATATATATATATATATATATTGCATATTTAATTTGCCAAAATTAAAATATAAATAAATAAATAAGGGGAGGCACATCCTCTATTTCCCTTAGTCCATCCTTAGAGGGGCATTCTTCTTGAATGTTGACGTGGCATGACGTAGAGAAGCATTCTCCAAGTACTTGCCCTCTTCCACACCCCACAATCTTAGCAAATAGTTAACGTTAAACCCTTCTTCAAATAATATATTTTTTCTTCCCTTCCTTTCTCAAAGAAATAACAGGGACAGATTGGAGTGACCTTTCTTTTTCTTTTCTTGTTTTTTTCCATTTCGTTTGTTTTTATGAACTTCGATTTATTTTATTTTTAACTTAGCATTTATTCTTTTCATGTATGTACGTACATAATTTATGCATCAACTAGTTGGTTTCCGAACCTCGCTTTGCGGCGAAGATCCAACATGTGTAAAAAGCGTAGCAATGACGATAGTTCACGGACCATATGATAATCATTAACGTTTAGAGGTAGCAAAGTAAATTAGTACCGGATAATTAGTCATGCTCACGGTAGATTGAAAACATAAATAAAAGTAAGCAAGGCGTAAGGATATGAGGACACATTTTTTAAATTGACCAAGACCATAAAAATGAATATTAGTAACTGTTCTGATATCACCAATGCCGATACCTATGTTCGGTCGGATTCCACGTTGTATTCAACGAAAAATCCAATATCTTCACCAATAGTGTAACAAAGATCTCAAACATTTCAATCAGGGAAGCTTTACAATTTTACATTGTTTTTCAATTTATTCCCCCACTTTTATCTCTCTCAACCAAACCCACCCATCTTCTATTTGTTACTAACTTCATATGCAGACCACGACTGCCACCATCTACTCTGACCAGGACCGGTTATCTCCTCCGACAACAAACAACACCATCCCCTCCAGAACCAACAAAAATTGTCTAAACCAGATCCGGCGGCCGGAACCAACCACCATCGCTCCATCAAATCTGCAACTTCTCTATTGTTCTGCCCTAGTACCCGTTGGTGTGGTGGACAGTTGTCTGAGCACAACACCAACCACTGATGTTGGTTCATCTTTTCTCACCACCGCCACCGTCACACTTTACCTCTATTTCTTTGAAGACAGACCCGTCTCCTCTCCTTCGCCTAGCGGCTAAACCCTAGCCACCGCCTATGTTGCTCTTTTTCTCTCTCTACTTCACTCCTATCTCCCCCTCTCTCAACCAACATTGGCGGTAGTTGTGTGGTTGTGGTTTTCCGGCAAGAGGTCAAAAAAAGAAGTAAAGAAAAAATAGAACACTTGCAGAGTACACATGCCCACTCATATATTGGTGTTTTGAAAATGAGGAAGACCAACAGATGTTGGTTATGTAAAACCCGGAGATGGACACTGTTCATAAGGCATTTCATCCTTTGTTATTATATAAATTTTCTTTTTACGAATATAAAAACTAAGTGTTACTATTTAATTAGATTGTATAACATTAGTTATCGATGTTGATTCAACAATATGGGTTTGGATAGTTACGTAGAACGTTTGAACATGGTATATGTCGAGCCCCTGAATTCCGGTGGAAAGTCAACGAGGCTCGTCAATGCTGCAATGGATTGATGTCGTCTTCCTACAAAAAAGAACACCGTTAGCCTCGCCACGGAGGACCCCGAAGGGGGAATCTGTGACCAAGCTCCGGCGTGAGAATAAGTACCATGTCGGAGAATGAAGAGCCAATTCCGACGAGTATAAGATTACCGAAATATCCTCGTTGGTGTGAACTCTAGGCTCGGAGCCTTAAATGTGATCCAAAGGAATGTTTAGAGTAAATGATCCGTGTGTGTATTCAATGAGAATGAGTATTCAATGCTTACCTTAAACAATGTTGAACCTTCCTTATATATAAAGAAGTTGGCTTATCTCATTGGAAAGAGCCCCTAGTCTCATCTAACGGTTTCTTTGGACCTTTGGGAGACTCAGACACGTGTCTGATCCCCAACGGTCCGATGCTCTGATAATTAATGAGGCCAGCTGCCTTGTTGTACTGTTTCCTGCGATGATCTCATATTGCCTACAGGCAATTAGTGCTGTCTGAGAGAGATGAGACATCCCCTTTTCCCGCCTATTCTCCCAGCCCACTTAAAGAGTCAGAAACCGCCTTTGGGGCGGGTGATGAGCCCCAGCAAAATCGGAGCCCAAGACGAGACAATTGGATGTCAAATGGGCCTCGTCGTCACGTCATCTCTAGCCCCAGGTCACAGGACCCGAGGCATGTGGGCTTGAGTTGTAGTACAGCGGCTTCTCAACTGTAGAGGTGGGGCCTCTTGATGATGGCGATTCCCATCAAATCTTCGCACCGATAAAGCTTTCTTGATCCAACGGTTGGGGCTTTCAGTTATTGTACACGTGCCTCAGATCAAAAGTTGGTTTTTAAAATCCTGATTAGACGGTTACCGCCTTTGTCAGTGGGTTTCTTTAAAACCCCTGAGCGACTAAAAGTATTTAACTGTGCTAGTAAGGTGCAAAAACTTGGCAAAATAGTCCTAGATACTTTCCAAAGTGTTGAGAATTAAATGTGTCACTAAAAGTATTATAAAAGACACTTTAAAGATTAATTAAGCACTTTAACGGAAGAACATCCAACCGAACAACCGGACATTACCCGAAACACAAAAATATTTCCAAACACATTGTTTTTATTTTTCTGAGCTAGTTAGGGTCCCCGAACACCCTAACACACTATATAATTAATAACACACAAAAGACACTAACTACACACTTGAATTCAAACTAGATTAGTAACTAAATCACTAACTATAAGTTGCAACCCAACCCAACCCTATACCCCCCCCCTCGAAACCGGTTATGGGAGTGGGGACACCCCCATGATTTTCTTGATTATTATAATGGATTGTGTTGAGGGATAAAGAAACATATTAACTAATGGATTAAAGAATGTTGGAGATTATAAGATAAACCATGGGGCTTGAACTAACATACTCATTCTTCACATTTCAACTCTCAAAACTCTCTCCCTTCTCCTCCTTGTTCGGCCGAGAACCACACACACCACCATCACCATCATCAAGTTCCATTCCAAGCAATCTAAGGACATCCAAAGGTGCTAGAGACCATACACGCAAGGTTGGTGTGTTCGGAAGCTCAAGGACCTCTTTCATCTTCTTTTAACCACCACTTTTACACTCTTGAACTCCCCTAACCTTGTGCTAGTGGTAAGTGTCTTAGATCTTCATCCTCTTCATATTTTTGATGGTTAATAGTTAAAGGAATGATGAAAAGATAAGAACTCTATAGAACCTTAAACAAAGTCTTAACATAAGCTAACTAGTGATGAAGTAGTGTTATAATGATGAAGAAATCATGTTATTCTTGTGTTGTTATGATTGTTGTTTGTTAGTAAAAATGATATGGATCATCATATGGACTTGCTAGATCATGCTTAAAAACATGAACTAGCAAGATGTGAAAGTTAGAGATGTGTAGGATGAGGGAATCATCCACACATAAACTATGAACTTGAATAAATAAAGGTTTTCTTGAAAAATAAAGATCAAAATGAGTTATAATCTTGTAGATCTAAAGATCCATGAGTGGTTTTTCGAAAGAACCAACTGAAAAGTATGAGTTTTGTTAAAACTTGGATCTTACATAAACTAAACACATTTTTAGTGGATAAACAAGTGTAGAAACACTTGTGTAATAAGAAAATTTCATAAAGAAATATTTTTAGAAAATATAACTAGAAGTTGTGAATAATCAAACTTTTTAAAAATGAAGTTTTAAAGAAACTAATCACATTTTTAAAGGTAACAAGACTTACTAAGTGTGCTAGTAAGTTACTACATGTATTCATAAATATTAGTTCATGAGTTTATGGTTTATGCTTATTTTTGACAAAGTTTGATAAATAAAGGTTGTATGTTGATGATTGATAATTGATTGAATGATTTTACAAAAGAAAATGATATGCTAGTAAGCATGGACACCTCCGTTTACAAAGGAAACTCTGGCGAAATTTTTCTAAAATTTCAACACTTAGAAAATATTTTTCTAGTAAGTGTTTACAAATATATTTTTAACCCTGTTTTCATAATAAACTTCGCCATGATTTTTATTACAAAAATACTAAGTGCCGGAGGTTGATTTTCGTAAATAAAATTTGATAAATATATATGTAGAATATATATTTTATACTAAAACTCTTGTGTGATTATTTGTTTATTATGTGAACTAGATATATTATTTTTAGGATAAAATAATATAACTACTATATACCATAAAATTTCGACTCCAAAATAATACCAAAACTCTCACGAAATAAATATTTAAGTTACGCATTTATAATTGCAATACGAAACGCTAAAACGTTACTTATGTAATATTTCAGAAAAATACTTTCACACGTATATATTTTGGTAAAATATTATTTTGGAAAATTTATGAAGTAAAATATAATATTTTTGGGACAAATATATATATATTTTGAATTAAGACGTTTTAGACAAATAATTTAAATATATTTTTCTTTGTGAGACTTAAAATATATTTTTCGGAATTACAAAGGTACATGTATAAATACCCCCATCCTTGAGAAGGAAACGCACATATAAAATGATTAAGAAGTGTGGATATGAAATAGTTGCCTAACTATTTTTCCTAAAAACAAAAGTTAAGTTAAAATAATTATTATTATTTTAACAAGTATAATATCAAAGTAACGCAACTCGAAACACTAAACCCTAAGCCAAGGCACGGCCCGTTCGTCTAATAGACATTAGTACGTGTAGGTCGTCACGCAGCAGATCGAGTTTGAGGTTGACGTTACAGGATACGCACTTCTATGAGTTCATGTCCCCCTTTTCTCTTTACTGTTTTCAGTTTTATACTTCGGGGGTGAAATACATGCGACAATTATTACAAACATTTATTTACATGGTATGGTTAGATCATGTGAGGGGTGGGTTCAACGCTTAAGGCCATCAATCCTCGTTGTTAGGACCGAGGGACACAAGAGTGATAGATCTATTTGGGTGTAGCGAGACCACACCCGTGAGGTCGGGGCGGCCCATAGAGGTGACTGTGTCTTACAGCCGAAGCCCGGTAACAAATTTGCTAGGTTTGAGTCTTCCTGCACCTTTTCACACATACTAGTGGCTTTGCTAGGTGACTGTCTCTTTTTTCCTTATTGCTACATACCAGAGACTTTTATTCAATACATGAAAGGTTTTTACATACTCACTTTTACATGAACTCGCTCAACTTTTGTTGATTTTTCAAACTACATGTATTTCAGGAAATTAGTGGATCTGGCAAAGTGTGCAATCGTGTCAAGTTGCGTAAGGAATAATGATGTCATCCAGGTTTAGGAAGTGTGACCCTTGCCTAGACGGGTTACAAGTCTTAAACCATGTTTTTATTCAAGTCTTTTGTTGTGTCAAGTGAACATGTTTTAATTATGTCATGGTTGTATTTTGTTTTATGTGTCGACTTTTAAAACAAGGATGTTGTGGTAATGTTCAAAACTTAATGAATGGATGACTATCATGTGTTTTATTTTCATATAACATTGTTATGATTGTTGCTATGGTATTAAGAAGTCACAACAAATAAACCCACGCTTCCGCAAAAGCCAGGGTGTGAAACGACCTTAATCGATTGGGAAAATCGAAACTTTGGCGAGAGCGAAAATCGAGGAGTGGGACTAGTTAACAAGATGCGAGTATCACCTCTAACTTGATAACATCGTACCCTAATGTGGTTGGTACTTATCATAAGATAAGGGTCCACTAGAGTATGAAATGGAAAACTCCCATCAAGGTTTGGATATCACTCCTAACTTGAGGGTAGATTTCGAGCAAAAATCAAAGTATAGCTGAGTGAAAATCATCACCAAGTGTGGGAATCACCCCTATCTTAATGAATCTTTTCGATTGAGTTACATGAGTGTCTTCAAAGCCTCCAAGTGTGTATTGTGTTAGCCTTAGGAAAGGCGTGTATATTAAGAGTCCAAAAGAAAGTAGAGGGAAGCAAATAAGATAGAAAGAAAGTTGTTTTAAGCAACACATAGTGAATAAGCTCCTAAACTATAGACTAGGCAAGGCATTCCTAATTCCCTATAGTTATGGCTCTGATACCAATCTGGTATCAGAGTACTCCTACTATAGACTAGGGAAAAGTATGGCAATCCTACCTAATTCCCTATAGTTATGGCTCTGATACCAATCTGTCACACCCCAACCGATGGCGGAAACATCGGGATGAGGCGAGCAAATTGCTCAAAACAACATAACACTAAATGTGACAATATGAATTAAATCATTTTATTAAATTCTAAAGTAAGGTACATTGACTCAAATAAACAAACATAAATTCAATCATTAACTAAAATGCTAAAATGGGTTTCTAATGCCATCCTAGCTTGTTTCTTGATTCTTGAACATTCAACCTGCAATATGTATTAAAATAAAGTCAACAAAAGCATGTTGGCGAGTATACAAGTTTTCATACATAGCATAATACGTGTTTAAAATGTTGCTCATATCCAAATGTGAAATACAATATCATATTGACAGTATATACTCGAAACGATGTTACTCTATGTGTCCAAACCAAAGTTTAACGCAATTAACGTGCCTACCCAAAAGAGTATGGGTGGTTTTAACATAGATTAACCTAACAATACCCGTTAATATAACGGGAGGGGCGTTTCTCAACCTATAGCGCTACCATTGTTAGGGGAGGCTTATACGAAGTTAATGAACACATAGTCATCAATGTTTACATTAGCATAACATGTCTAACATGATTAAAATGTATCACATAGGGTAAGGATAGAGTGTGCGCAAAATGTTTGATGTGATTGTGATGTTTGATATAGAATACATATTGCACCCAAAAGTGGAAAATAGAAAATGGGTCATGTATACTCACCTTAGAGTGCGTTGCGCTTCTTGTATGTAACGCGCGAATAAGAATGGAGAATTCAAAAGGATGAACAAAAGTGATTAACCTAGATATGAAATACGTGTACGAACTCGTTAAATAAGATTCCAAATATTAAGGTTTACGAGTAGATTAATTGGATATTATAATTTATTATTATTTTATTGTTAATCCTTTTTAAAGTAAATAAAAGGCATTATAATTAATTGTTAATTATTTTGGTTTAAGTTTAACGGTTTTATTAAGAAAAGAATTTAAAAAGTAATGTTTAACTATAATTGAAAAGAATTGTGAAAAAAATAAATAAAGAAAGAAAGTTGTTTAATATATAAGGGTTGTTATGGGTTTTAAGAATAATCATAAACTTAACAAATAAAACTCTAAAATAAATAAAAAAAAGGGGTCAAAACCCTACTGAACACAGATCCACTTCTGTTTGTTCTTGTAAAAAAACATCAGCAATGTAAAAGTGATCACACTTATCACATTCTTTGTTTCTTTAAGTTGCCTACAAATGATTTTGAAATAAAAAAAATCACATATTACATGTGTAAAACAAAGAGTAGTAACTTAAATGGTATGCATGCATAACCACATATGAATCATTTCACCTTTTTGAAAAAAAAATGGAGTACAAACTAAAAAGTCGTTGTTTAATAATTGTAATAGAGATATAAAATATACCTATTTCATATATATTAGAGTTATTAGAATTCTTTCTTCAACAAAAGAACATACGAACAGCAGAATTGTTGCTAACATTCTGCTAAGTTGATGACTAACTCTTAAATCAAAAAAAATATATATATAAATAGATAAACTTCCAATCAAAGATTAATTGCGGAACAAAAGGGATAAGAAAGTGTATACCGAATACGTGAGAAAACACGAGTTCCGATTGGGTTCGACGACGTCTCCGAGCTTCGTCTTGACTCCGGTTGGCTTCGGGTTATCCGGCGAAGTCCGGTGATGTTGCGGAACTCCGGCGTTACTCCGGTTTCGCGTAACTATCTCCGGCAATGGTGTAAGGTTGTCGAGATGATGATGAAGGCTTCGGAAATGCCCCGGTACTTATAGGGCCGAATGGGTTGCGGGTTTTTGGAAGTTTTATGGTGATTGAATGTCGAAATGGAAGTTGGGGGTGATTGGTGGTGAAACATGGTAAGTTCGGTGTAAATGGTAACCGTTCGGTCGAGATGGTAACCCGACGATAACATGGAAATTCTCGGTCAAACGGAAGTGATTGGCGAGTCGGAAAAGGAAAGGATCGAAGTTTCCGTAAAAAGAAAAAGGTCTTGTTTTCGGGTCGTATATAGTCTACGTTCTTGATTGAATTATAAATTTTGGAAACGCGTTATATAACAATCCATCAAAAAAAAAAATCAAAAGAAGGGAAGTAAAGTTGTTGCTCGCTGTAACTGTTTAGCGGCAAACAAAATGAAAGAATAGAAGAAATTGAAGTTTAGGTAAAATGACAATATTAGTCTCTTAGGTTTTTCATTCTTTACAAGTTGGCCTCTAAAGTTTCATTAACTAAACTAACTGATCTAACTGCCTTATATTAACTGTGTTAGTGTATAACTAATTTAAATTTAAACAAAAAAAAATATTAATTTAAATCTAACTAGTTTATATAAAAAGTTTTAAAACGTTACAACTTAACCCCTTAACTTATGTTAACGGGACCAACTAGATTATTATTATTATATTTTTTTTATAAGAAAGAATCATACTAACTAATTTAATTAGTTAAATTAAAAGAAATAAATACCCATTTTTTTATAAATGGAATAAATTAACGATATCTTTCAACGATTATTTATTTCGTGAAAATTTCCGAGGTTTAAAGTTTAGGATCCGTCTTTTTTTTTTAAAAAAAAAACGGGTCGGATTTTGAAACGGGTCGATTTTGACGGGGGTTACAATGTTTGTCCCGGAAGTGTAAGATTGATCCAGTGGTTGATGCCAATGCCGTCGTTCCAGAGCCTAGCCTAGGAGCATCCGTTCAAGGCTCCGTAGTGCAAGTAGTCAAAAATCTCAGCCTCCTTCTCGGGCTGCATCTAAGGTTCCCCCAACTAATGCAAAAGGTTCCTTGTCCAAGCACCTGAAGACTTTGATGCCATCCTCTAGCCTCGTTAGTGATCCTTTTCTTGTGAGTCTACCATGCTTTTCTTTTTTAGCTTTTTCTTTCTTGCAAACTTCAGTTTTTCCCATTTCTCCCCTTCCTGACTATATGTTGTTTTTTTATATGATGCAGGGGAGTTCTAGAGCTCCCATTGTGATTCCCATAGCTCCTACCTCGTCCCGGGCGAAAGGTAAAGCTCCGGAAGTTAGTGCTGCTTCTACTGATCCTGTTGCTGAAGTTTCTCCTGTCCAAGCTACCGGCCAAAGCAAATTTAAGTTGTCGGAATGCTTTCGCCCTCGTTCCCCTCTGGCGCCCTTGTTTGCTGAAGGGCTCCCCGCTGCATATATTCCCAGATGGAGGATAACCCCCTCCACAGTTATTGATACTCCCGAGGTTGCTCGGAATTTTATGGCTCATGCCCTCCCCCCATTCACACAGGTTTATGAACTTTGCATTGGACACAGAAATCTTCGATGACCAATATAGTCTGTCCATCTGCGAAGGTTTCTTCAGGGGTGCTGGCATGTTGCAGCGGGTTAATGCTTTGAGGGACGAAAACGTGGGGCTATTGAGCGAGCTGAAAACTTCCCAAACCGTTGCTACCGAACTTAGGTGCCAGGTAGTTAACACTGAGAAGAAGCTCTTGGAGAGGGAGGTATGTTTCTTCTCCTCCCTCCCTTCCTTCCCCCTTTCTTTTGAACCCCCTTTTTCCTTTTTCAGAATGCTGGGGGCGTTGCTGTAGCAAAAGGAGAGGGCTTGGCAGGATGAGAAGGAACATTTGCTTGCAGACGTGAAGTACTACAAGGAAGCTGCCTCTGTCTCCGCCGCAGATGTTGAGATTTCATATGCTAACTTGGGGGTTGCTAAGGATGACAGTCAGAAGCTAGCCATTGAACGCCATTGGTTGCTGTCTCAAGGGTTTGGACTTTTCCTCTCTGCATTTTCTCAGTCTGAGGAATTCAAAGGAAGTCTTGAGAGGGTTTACAGGGCATACAGGGATGTAGGTTATCAATCGGGTCTTAAGGATGGGTACTCCTATTCCTCTCAAGGTTTAAAGACGAAAGAGACCCCCCACTACAATTCTATGGCCAAGAAACATTTGGCCAAGCTGGATGAAGAATTTGGTGGGAAGACCCCTATTCTCCTTGTTAAGATAACCGATAATCCGTTGATGTCCTTGGGCGAACTTAAATCCTTGCTTGAACCTGCTGGCCCTTCTTCCCCCAAGTCCTTATCAGGAGATGATTAGTCATTTTGAAACAATAACTTCGATATGGTTGTAACTAACGCTACACTTGCTGCACCCTGGACACTTAACTTTTCTATCAGAGGCCTTTGTGTTGGGGCCTCCTCATGTTTATGTTTGGCTATGCTGATGTTTGTGATCTTTGATCGTTATTGTCTTTTGAGTTTTTGGGGTGTTTGTGTACCATATTTGTTTGTTGTTTGCTCTTTCTTTTTGCAGGGGTTGTTTGCAGCTGTGGCCCAACCTTCATGCCTCAGGAGGAGCTGAGCACTGCAGTTTCCTTGGGCTTCTTACCTTCCGGGTCGTATTTTGCTATGAGCTGTAAAGGAAGAATAGTTATTTGTTTGTAGTTTATTTACAAATCTTCACTTATGGTGTGTGTTTACATACACTTTATTTGTAGTTTGTTCATAAATCTGCATTAATTGTAAGAAAACAGTTCAAACAAGTTTGAAATTGCTGTTTGTAGCAATAAACTGTTGTTTGTTTCCTTTGGACGAGTCAACTTTGTCTTGCCCCACGGCCGGGCTTTTAATTAGCATGTTTTCTATGATTATGTACACGTATGTATATTGTTTATTTTTCTCATCTCTTGGGTTTCGCAGTCGTTAGGCATGCCTGCCTTAGTGCATTACCCCGTTATTGGACCATGTTACTTAATAGTCCTTGGGTGTTTGAATAATTTACAAAATAAACCATTCATTACCAAAAGTGTTGGGGGGATGCCCCAGTACATATTCTTATGAAAAGAAATAGAGAACTTAGTTATAAGTTATATTACAAAAGTGGCCCTCAGGCCTTCTCTCCTGTCCTCCTTCATGAGTGTCGATCCTCACACGAAGTACTTTCTGAGTTGCATCAGATTCCAAGTCCTTGGGATCTTTTTTCCCTTGGAGCGTTTCCAACTTGCATGCACCTTTGCCATTGGCCCACACGACCCTGTATGGTCCCTCCCACTTGGGTCCCAACTTTCCTGTGTTCTCCTGCAGACTGGCTCCGTTAGCCCTCAGGACCAGGTCCCCGGGGACCAGGTTTAGCTTCTTCATTCTTGCATTGTAGTACTTCTCCATTTGCTTTTTGTACCTGCTCTCCCTAACCGCAACAATCTCCCTTCTTTCTTCCATGAGGTTGAGGTTCATTCGGAAGTCTTGCTCGTTCTCAGCATCCTGTAGTTTCATTCTCGCCTTGGGCGAACCTATTTCAATGGGAATGACCGCCTCTGTCCCGTAGGTCAGGCTAAATGGTGTTTCTCCATTGGAGACCTTGGGAGTTGTCCTATAAGCCCAAAGGACAAATGGTAATTCCTCCAACCAGCCCTTCTGCTTTCGTCCCAGCCTTTCTTTCATTCCCCTGATCACGCTTTGATTCACCCTCTCCACTAACCCGTTGCTCTGGGCATGGGTGACCGACGTGAAGATCTGTCGTATGTGCATCTGTTCGCATCAGGGTTTGAAAGGTTTCCCTGCAAACTTAACACCATTGTCACTAACCAGCTCCAATGGTTTCCCAAATCGACAGATGATATTATCTAGGACAAATCTTTTCATTTGTTCTCCAGTGATCTTCGCCAAGGGCCTGGCCTCGACCCATTTGGTGAAGTAATCAATTGCCACTACGACGAACTTTACCCCACTCGGGCCCTCCGGGAATTGTCCGATGATGTCTATGGCCCATTTTTGGAATGGCCAAGATGTTGAAACTGGGACCATGGGGTGCTTGTGGTGATAGGTCACGGGAGCATGGATATGACAATTGTCACACTTCTTGATTTCTTCCATAGTAATCATGTACATGCGATGCCAATAGAACCCAACGTTCATGGCCTTGGCTACGACCGTTTTGGGCCCTGAGTGCATCCCGCAAATCCCCTCGTGTATTTCTTGTATCACATATTTTGCCTCTTTCTCGTCAACACATTTCAACGAGGGTCCTAGGTACGACCTTCGGTAGAGTTCTCCGTCAATCATTTCATATTGGAGAGCTTTTAATCTTACCTTTCGAGTTGGTAGTTCATCTTTCGGGAGAATCCTATTCCTTAGGAATTTAATGATGGGGTCATCCAGGATTCCCCAGTCCTGTCAACAGCTGCTACCTCTTCGTATCCAATGGAAGGGGAAGTCAGGACCTCCATATTCACCTCTCTAGCCAGGTGGTCGAATGCCACCGAGGCTAACTTGCTGAGGGCATCGACCTTTCTGTTTCTCCCTCGGGGGACATATTCTAGTCGGAAGCTATTGAAGGTCCCGGCAAGCTCCTTTACCTTGGTTACATACTGGCCCATTGAGCTGTCCTTCGCATCGTATTCTTCGTTGTACTGTTTTACCACTAATTAGGAGTCGGTGTTGGCGTCCACACGCTTTGCTTTCATTTTTCTAGCCAATCTTAACCCTGCTAGGAGTGCCTCGTACTCAGCTGTGTTGTTGGTATTATTAAAGTCTAACCGGATGGCATAGGTCAACTCGATCCCTTCGGGGCTCACAAGAGTGATCCCCGCTCCGTTTCCCTCTTCACTAGAGGCTCTATCAGTGTACAGTTTCCACAATGCTTCCTCATCTTTCTTTTTATCTTGTTCCTCCATCTGTTTCCACTTGAGGAGTTCCCTCTCTTCCTCCTCTGGGACTTCTGCCAAGAAATCCGCCAAGACCGGACCCTTTACTGAAGTTGTTGCTCTGTATTCTAAAGCATGTTCCTCCAATTCCACGACCCATCTGGCAAGGTGGCAGGAGAGCTCCAGCCTCCTTAACACTTTCTGAAGGGGTTGGTCTTTGAGCAAGACGATCTTATGTGCTTGGAAGTACCTCCTGAGTCTTCTAGAAGCAAAAACTAATGCTAAGGTCAGTTTCTCCAGGGGCAGGTATCGTTCTTTTGGTCCTTTGAGTGTCTTGCTGATGAAGTATATGGGAATCTTTTTTTCCTCTCTCTATACCAACATTACGATGCTGATTGTGGTCTTGGATGCTGATAAATATAAAAACAGGTCCTCCCCGGGTACGGGGGTGGCCAGGGCCGGAAGCTTGCACATGAGTTCTTTCATCTCCTGGAAGGCTGCTTCAGCCTTAGAAGTCCATCTGAACTTGTTGGTTTGGAGGCAATCCTTCAAAACCTTCATGAAGGGCAGGGTCCTATCTGCAACTTTTGACAAAAACCGGTTGAGTGCTATTAACCTGCCATTTAACCGTTGGACGTCCTTTAGGGACATGAGGGATCACATTTCAGCCACTCACTGCTTGTGTTTTTTCGGGATTTGCTTTGATCCCTCCTTTTGTGACTACCACCCCTAGGAATTTTTCCTCTTCTACCCCGAAGTAATATTTCCTAGGATTCAGCTTCATATTGACCTCCTGCAAGGTCATGGCTGTTTCTGCTATATCTTCTAGCATGGTCATCTCAGTTAGGCTTTTTATGACAATGTCATCCACATATACCTCCAAATTTCTTCCCCGTTGCTCCCGAAATAGGGTGTTCATGAACCTCTAATAGATAGCCCCTGCATTCTTTAGCCCGAAGGGTATCTTGGTGTAACAGAAGGTCCCTTCGTCTGTTACGAAGGCTGTCTTTTCCTCTTCTTCCAAGGACATTTGGATCTGATGATAGGGCTTGTATTCGTCCAAAAAGCACTTTAGAGGGTATTGGGCCAGGGAGTCAACCTGGACATCTATCTCGGGGAGGGGGTAACGGTCCTTAGGACAAGCTTTGTTTAAGTCCTTGTAGTCTATACACATCCTCCATCCTCCGTCCTTTTTGCTGACCATAACTGGATTAGCAATCCATGATGGATACCTGACCTCCCTAACTATACCAGCTTTGAGGAGTTTCCTTGTTTCTTCGCAGGCAGCCCTCTTCTTGTTTGGGCCCATGCTCTGCTTCTTTTGTTTAACAGGCCTTACCCAGCTATAGGTATTGAGCTTGTGTTCTGTTAAGCTCAAGGGGATTCCACACATGTCCCCATGCTGAAATACGAAGACGTCTATATTGAAGAGCAATAGTTCCTTGAGTACACTTTTACACTTATCGCTCAAATGCCTCCCTACCTTTATCGTTTGTTATAAGAACCTTTCATTGAGAACCCACTCTTCTATTCTTTCTTCCCGGGGCTCCCTCCCGGCTTCTTCCTTCGAAATTGATGATACTACCTCGTTTGAGGATTTCACCCAGACTAGACCTCGGGGGGTTTGGAATACTAAGGCCCCATAAGGAGTGGAGGCTTGTGCTTGGAGATCTCCAATCCCTAGTCTTCCTAGGATTGCATTGTATTTGGATGGGGCCCGGACCACCGTGAACATTAGTTCTATAGTTCGTACCCGGTCCCCTACCCCCACCGTGAAGGGGAGCCTGATCTTCCCCAGGGGGTGTGAGATGCTATTATTGAAACCCACCAAGGGTATGGAATCCTCCTCAAGCCTATCTCGTACATCTCTGTCGAACCTCAAGAAACAGTGATCATAGATCACTTCTACCCCCCCCCCCGGTCTACGTGTATCCGGGCGACCCTGTGCCCGGCTATTATAGTAGAAATGTTTAGCGGAAGTCTTTGTACCTCATGCTCTTCAAGATGCGACATCAGTATTGGAGGCCTCATTTGCAGCTCGAAGGCCCCAATACCCGTGCGTTGACGCCCCTGGTTGGATCGTATTCCTCCAGTCTCCTAATCATGTCCACATATCCCCTGTCTGGTTCTCTCCCCCTGACATCTCTTCCTTTCCTGTCCCCTCCTTCCTTTATTTCCTTTATAAAGTGAGACAATTTTCCTGTTTTCACTGTGGACTCAATTTCTCTCTTTAGATACATACAATCATCTGTTTTGTGCCCGAAGCCCTTGTGAAACTCACAATATTCACTCAGATGAGCCTTCGGCCCTGGCTTAATAGGAGGGGGTTTAGGAAAGGAATTATTAACTCTTTCCGTAGCCAATATTTCACTTGGGGTTTTGGTTAAGGGAGTAAAGCTATCACAGTATGGGGATGGCCTGCTCCCTCGGGGTGTGTAGGGAGAATATGTGGGCCTTGATATGTCATGCTGCAGTTTGTCATATAGAGGTTTTCGTGGATAGAGAGTACCTTTTTCTTGAGGCTTGGAGGCGGGAGTGGTTTTTCAGGGAGCGAGATCCAGTTCCTTGGCCTTGCTACTAGTGTCTTTTTCCCTGACAAAATCTCTAACCCTGTCCATGAGGCCGTCGAAAGTCTCAGGGAACTCCTCCCCCAGTTTCTCACATAGCTGGGTGTGTTTCAATCCGTTTATGAAACTACTAATCTTCATGACCTCCGGGACACCTTTGATGTTCATACTCTCCTTGATAAACCTCCCCATATACTGATCCACCCACTCGTTACCCTTTTGGCGGATGTGCATGATTTCATTGGGATTTTTTTATCACTTTTCTCTGTTGGCTGAAGTTTCTAAGGAACTTCTTGTGACAACTCGTAATTCGAACCTATCTTTGTGTTTAATGTAACGTATGTGAACGTGATGTGATTATATGAACTTGGTTGATTAATTTAATGTTATGCTATGTGTTTATGTGTAACAAATGTATGTAACCCGAATTGCACAACAATAACCCAATCGCACAAGGCCAGCCCATGATGGGTCGGCCCACTCTCTTTTACACGCATAACACTTAGGAGAAAGGGTTTACTCCTCATAACTTGCAAAAACACCAACACACACAAACCCTAGAACTCTCTCTCCTCTCTCTCTCTACAACTCGACGGCAACACCCATCCCATCTCCCTCGAAGCTTTCTTGATTCGGACCATCCGTGTTTTACCTCATAACCGGTTAGTAATTCATGGTTATTATTTGTTAGATGTTATTGTGAAGTATGTAACGATTCATGAATGATATGTGATTGAACATGAATGAATGTAATCGACCATATATGTGTTTTGATCCGTATGGTTTGGCTGGGTTAGTATGAATTGGATTTGTTATTGATGAATGAAAACTGAATGCTTGTTAATCAGCTGTGATATGTTTATGTTAGGATAAATTATTGTGTTGTCATGATAGGATGTATGCTAGTAATCAAGAATATGAGCCGGGTTAATGTTATAATCGTTGTTATGTTTTGATTAGGGTTCTTAGAGATTTGATGCTAAAAACCCTTGTTTGATCGATTAAGGGATTGGTTAGAAACTGTAATTGTGTTGATTGATAAATTGCAATTATGGAAACTGTTATAATTGGTCAAACGAATTGATCGAAATCAGTAACTGACTTGCATGATTTAAGGGTATATGCTGCAATCGCACAAGCTTGTCGATCGCCCAAGATCTGACCCGATCGAACAAGCTCTGGTCGCACAAGACAACCGCACAAGATTAGTGCAACTGTTAATACACTATGCACAACATAGGACTGCATGATCGCACAAGACCTGTGGATCGCACAAGACCGTGTCGATCGCACAAGTCTTGGGCCACACACACTGTTGGACCTTATTATGTTGATTGGGCCTCAAAGCCCAATCCCAATCGCACAAGGATTGGTCAGTCGCACAAGACCATCCGGACCGCACAAGACACATGCTTATTCGTTGGGCTGTATGCCTGTTGGGCTGTTTACGTTATTTGGGCCGAGTATGCAGATTTGACTTTTAACTATTTTGGGCCGGGTTTATGTTGGTTCGCACAACATGTTGTGAATCGCACAAGGCTGTGCTGAACGCACAACATGTTGGGCCGGATATCTTTGGGCTTCAATGGGTGAAACGCACAAGACTGTTAGACTTGTGCGAGCCCAATCCCTTGAATCGCACAAGCATGATAATGTTATGTCATGACTGTTATCGTGACAATATGTGTTTGCCATGATCCATACGTGTTCGTAATCTGTTAGCTTATGTGTAAACATACGTGCATTACTTGAACCTAGACCTGACTTGTATGGTAACCATGTTAGGACATGGTTGACCCCATATAGCTCAAGTAACCTTTTCGTTTATCTGCCGAGCAAACCAAGGTGAGTTCACACTCTTACCAAGGCATGGGATTCCCGGGGTTGGGAATGGGATTAAATGATTACTTGTACTTTCATCGTTACTGGAATACGTACCACTGACCTCGTTAGGGGAAGGTCACTTATAGATACAGCTAGACTAGTAACACATGGGAAGCCCCCACTAATCTTTGCACACATGCCTGGAAGGCCGTGATACAAATACTAATCTTCGCACACATGTCTGGAAGGCCGCGATACGAATACTAATCTTGGCACACATGCCTGGAAGGCCGCGATACAAATACAACTAGTCTAGAATACATGGGAAACCCCCACTAATCTTCGCAAACATGCCTGGATGGCCGCGATACAAATAAATACGATACATGGTTTACAAAACGAATATGTGAATTACGAAACGAATACTATAACTAAATAACCAGCTGTGAACTCGCTCAACTTTGTTGTTGATTCGTTGTTACATGCCTTGCAGGTCAATAGGTACTCATGGAGCTTGCACTGGGAGGCGCGGTCGTTGTGGACATGGATCGTGGATGCCATGTTAAACATTTATGACATTTCAAACTTATTACTATGTTGGGTTTTACATTTATGCTTCCGCTAAACATTGAAACTATACTTTTGTTTTGGAACACCTTTCATATTGTTTGGTTGAATTACATTTACTATTGTTCAATATGATTGGTGGTTTGATCCTGGTCATGTCACGCCTCCAGGAGGTGATACTCCGTGTGTGGATTTTGGGGGGTGTGACACTTCTCGCTTAGCTCTTCGTAGTTGTTGATGCTCCCAGCCAGAAGGCTGTCGAACCAAAGTCTGGCTCCTTCAGTAAGTGTTTGAACAAATATGTGGCACCATGTGGGAATAGTCCACCGCCCCACCTGCCCAGCGCCTCTAAAAGCGTGTAGGTGATCATCCTGATCCTTGGTCCCGTCATACCTGTCCAGGTTGAGTGGAGGTTTGAGCTTGGGAGGCATTGGGGCCTCTTCAATCCTCTTAGTAACTTTGAAACTTCGGCTAGATCATTGGGTAAGTAAGGCTCGTTTAGCATGCCATCATTCTGGTTGTCCTTACCTTTACCATCTTTTTCTGTGTCACCTTTCCCTTTCACCAACATTTCTCTTTCGTCGGGTGTCATCTGCTTCAAGGCGGTCATGAACGTTGTTAATGGGTCTGAATCAATGTTACCTTCGTGAGGACTGGTGTTGTTTTTGTCCGAAGGTGTGTCGAAGGAGAGCCTGGACCGTAGGCTTTCACGTTTTTCCCGCTTCTCTAGATCCTCGAGCTGTTTTCGTAGCTCATCTCTGTGCATGGAGACGAAATCCTATGTGATGGCACCTTTTTTATCTACAGTCCAGTCATATCACTTGTTTCAACCTCGCTGGTGATGTCTTCAACGGTTACCACTTCGTCGGTGTCTCGGACTACTTTTGCTATTTGGGAGTTAGGATGTGGTGCAGCCATGTTGTTTTGAAAGAAATCATTTACAACGTCTTAGGTTCTTAATGAGACCACCGTATGGATAGCGTCCCACGGATGGCGCCAATGTCGATTCCCTGAATTCCGGTGGAAAGTCAATGAGGCTTGTCAGCGCTGCAGTGGATTGATGTCGTCTTCCTACAAAAAGGAACACCGTTGATCTTGCCACGGAGGAACCCAGAGGGGGAATCCGTGACCAAGCTCCGGCGTGAGAATAAGTAACATTCCAGAGAATGAAGAGCCAATTCCGACGAGTATAAGATCGCCGGAATATCCTTGTTGGTGTGAACTCTAGGCTCAGAGCCTTAAATGTGATCCAAAGGAATGTTTGGAGTAAATGATCTGTGTTTGGAGAATGAGTATTCAATGCTTACCTTAAACAATGTTGAACCTTCCTTATATAAGAAGTTGGCTTATCTCCTTGGAAAGAGCCCCCAGTCTCATCTAACAGTTTCTTTGGACCTTTGGGAGACTCAGACACGTGTCTGATCCCCAACAGTCCGATGCTCTGATCATTAATGAGGCCAGCTGCCTTGTTGTACTGTTTCTGGCGATGATCTCATATTACCTACAGGCAATTAATGCTGTCTGAGAGAGATGAGACATCCCCTTTTCCCGCCTATTCTCCCAGCCCACTTAAGGAGATAGAAACTGCCTTTGGGCCGGCTGATGAGCCCAAGCAAAAGCGGAGCCCAAGACAAGACAATTGGATGTCAAATGGGCCTCGTCGTCAGTATATGTAAACACATTTTGGATTGAGTTGTAGTGCTTAGAATTTTATTAAGTTATTATGTGTGATAATGAATCTTAACATGTCATTTTAGCTTGAAATGAGTTGCAACAAGGAAATGAATAAATCTTTGTGCGGGATGAGTTATATTTAGTTTTATTTTGTAGTAACGTATTATGACGGCTCATATGTTTAGAGTTTAGGGTTTAAAGTTTGAATCTAAGTGCATCTTGTTCTATTATAAATATAAAGGTTGAGGAGAAAAATTATAGAGATGCAATGAGAAAGAAAAGTGGGACGACAGGCAAACATTGAGAGATTTGTTACAAGAGAGAGTGCAAATTTTAATAGCTTTGTTGTGGTGAACGACTAGTTACAAACTGTTAGCAAACTTTTCAGACAGTCAGCATCTGAGTTAAACGATGATTTTTAATAGTATAGTATCTTTTTGTTTTAGAAATAAGTAAATAAAATAAACAATAGTTAAAAAAATGATTACACAATCATCAACATAGCCCCCAACAAAGCCCCTACACTAAACAAACTAAAAAAAGAAACCAAAGCATTAATCAACACAATAGTGAAACTCGTTACGAGAGGATTTGTGAAACGCCCCAAAATCCGGGGGTCTGATACGATGATGAGTATGCAGGGTTTGGTGGTGCACCTTCTTTGTCATCTATGGGTTTCTTCAGTGGTTGTTGCCTTCCACAGATGAACGAATCAAGTAGGCCGCTTGAGGTGGATTCCACCTAGTTGTGCCAGATCGGAAGATAATGATCGACTCGTTTGAGTAGGCTCTGATACCATATAATGGTAAGTCAGAGAGGTAAGAATGGTAAAAGATATATATTGATCGCGTTATTGTTTTTACAAGATGATAGATACAAGGGTATAAGCTGATTGAGTACAAAAGGGAAAGAAAATATTACATGAGCTAACAAAAAAGAGAAATTTACGAAAATGGCCAGGGATATCGTTGACTTACGAAAATGGCCATCTCATGTGTCTGTGGAGAAGCGCATCACCGATTATGAGACACCTTTTGCGTCTGCAGGGCTCATTCATGCGTCCGTCAAAGCAGAAGTGACACGTGTCTCATCCCATCATCCCATGCGTCCGTGACTCATCCCATCATCCCATGCGTCCGTGTCTCGTCTGGGATGCGTCTGGAAGTGTCGGGATGCGTCTGAAAGTTGCAGTCATCTCCGGCTCCATCTTCGGCGAGTTGCAGACGCCTCCGACTGTAATACAATCTTTTCAGACGCAGTAATCAAACATGGTAGGGTTTGAGTGCAAAAGTGGTGGAGGATTTATTGCTAATTGGGGTTATTTCGGGCAAAGTAATAATTAAGAGGCTTTCTTCATGGATTGACTCGAGGGAAATTTATTTTCACATTACATCTTTGTTCGGTTAATTTGTACCTTCTTTTCATAACACATATATACATACAAAATATGGTAAATAACATGAGCAGAAAGTTATTCGAATTTGATTTTTGAAGTGTGGAAGATGATTGAAATTTGCATATTTGGAAGAAGACAGATATGAAAGAAGATGGAGATGAAATAGGCAGAAAAGTCAAAACCAATATGTACTTTAATAAGTAGGTCCCACATGTTTCACATAATTTTGGCTGGATCCATACACGTGTCCATTTAAGAAAGAAGGACGCATAAGAGGGGTGATGCCCTGTTCCAATCAACGTTTTTAAAACCGGACCGGACCGGCTGGTCGGACCGGTCCGGCCGGGATCCGGAAACACCACCGGGCCGGTTCAGCCCTTTAATCCGTTTCAACATTGACCCGGAGGTCGGGCCGGGAGCTGGGCGGTCGGGCCGGCGGATCATGTAAGGGTCGGGCCGGTTATTACTCACCACTTAGGTTTTTACTCTCCGGCGACATCTACAACCTGTGAGCACACGTCCGGCAACCGCTCCGGCGACATCTGCTACCTCCGAACTCTGGCCCCATGAACGAACAAACCCTAGAAGGTTCGATTAGAGGTTGAATGACTGATTTGTAGGATGTGCTGATGAACAAAAGATGCTATTTTTGGTAGTGTGTTTTTATTTTTAATTTTTGTTTTTGATTTAAGGGTCTGTTGATGAACAGAAGAAAGAAGAAGATGCTTCTTTGTTCTTCCTACTCCCCTTTTGTGAACGATAGTAACTCACCAGAAGATTCTTTTTCTTGGAAGATTTTAACCCTCAAGTTATAATTTGCAACCCTTGAGTTTTACGTTATGACATGTTTAACCCTTTGTGAGTTTTTTAATTTGTATTCTTAGAGTTTTTGGAAAAAGAATTATGATATGTTTACCCAGTTTGTGTGTTTTTTAATTTGCATTCTTAGATTTTATAGAAAAAAAATTAGACATGTTTACACGTTTGTTTACTAGGAGACTAGAACCATCAACCTCTAGAGGATGGATACCTTATCCGGTCGAACCGGTTCGACCTTTGACCCCATAAGGCGACCGGGTCGGCCTCCAGTCCGGTTCTGAAAACATTTGTTCCAATGACGGATGAGCTGGCTATTTTAGAAAATAATATTGTTCAATGCCTATTTTCGAAAATAGCTCAACAAAAAAACCAATCAATAATTTACAACAACCTTTGACTCAATATATAATATTTAATTATATAATATATAACATTCACATACTCCCTTTGGTCATGATATCCACCACTTAGATAATAGTTACAAATATCAAACAAAAATCAAGTACTACAAATACACACAATGACAAAACAGTCCTGAATTATCACATGAATAAGGAACACATAATTAAATGACTACATATTTGTCCCCTCTAACACACCAATACAGTTGCCCCAACAACAAACACAATAGACAACATAATTCCCACAACAGTTTTAGGTGGTTGGCCACTTGGGGAAGCGCGTGGCGGTGATGTTGTTCCATTGCTAGATGGCAGAGGTATGGGTTCTTGATCGACGTCAGCATCTTCCAAAATAGGAAAAGGAGCCTCAGCAGGTGGAATCAGTTGAGGTGTCATGAGCGAAAAAAATTGATGAGACGCTTCTGGACGCATGTATTGTGGTGTCTTATCTGCTGGTAATCCTAGACAACGGTTCCCTAAATTCCACCAAAATGTAATGTAAACAAATTAGAAATAGTGAACTTAACAACTAAAACAAGATAGATAGATAAATAAGCTTACTTCTGTATTTAGAAGCAGTAGCTGGATAAGATGTAATAACTCCATCGACTTTTGCTCCGTTAACAAACGAGTTAATGTCAACATACGGGTCTAAAAAGAAGTCCCTAGGCAATGAAACAAACTCATTATCAAAAAACTGTACATACACAGGGAGCTTGAAAGCATGAAGCTTTGCAACAACGTCAGTTTGTTCACCAAGAAATCTATAGCTATAGCTTTTAGGAAACACCGATTCTTTCCCAATAATAACAGAATTGGCAAATTTACTTATATCTGCAATTGTTGAGTTGAGGGCATCGCGTATATTCTCATCAACTTCATAAACAAGCTCATGCCCGACGCTTCTTGCCTTGAACAGTTTCAGAACTGCACTATCCGATGACTCGATCAAGATCTTCTTGGTCCTCTGGTTATTTATTCTGGATTTATTCAGAACGTCCATTACCAGATCTGTTACACTAAATCCCTGATTAGCAGCTAAGTAAGCTGCATTCTGTAAGTAGCAAGAACAAAAACGGTATCATTTTTGTGTCAGTTATTAGATGAAGAGAAAATTACAAAAATAGCCAAAGACCAGGGTTGACTTACGAAAATAGCCACCTCATGCGTCATTGGAGTGGCGCATCACGGATTCAAATGCGTGGGATGCGTCTGGAAACAATGGGATGCGTCTTTGGAGCGAAACCCAATAGAAAATGGATACGTGGCGGCAGACTCCTCCAAGGGGTCAGACAGACTCCTCCAAGGGGTCAGGCAGACTCCTCCAATGAGTCAGGTAGACTCCTCCGAGTGTGAGATCCAAGGCGTCAGGCCTGACCCCTTGGAAGAGTCTGCATGACCCTTTGGAAGAGTCTGCCTGACCCCTTGGAGGAGTCTGCCGCCACGTGTCCATTTTCTATTGGGTTTCGCTTCAAAGACGCATCCCATTGTTTCCAGACGCATCCCCCGCATTTGAATCCGTGATGCGCCACTCCAAGGACGCATGAGGTGGCTATTTTTGTAATTCAACCCTAGTCTTGGCTATTTTCGTAATTTTCTCTTAGATGAATGACGAATGTGATGACATTATCTTGACTCACCTTAATGTTGATCAAGACACCCGAAACTGAAGTAGCATTACTAGCAAAGTCCAAAAAGTCGGATAGTCTCATAAAGTGGCCAGCATTTTTGAATATCGGATTTCTTGACATGGAGTAGTTTAAAAATGGTTGAGCCAGCACAGCTAAAACATACAAGAAAAGGAGATGAGAAAAATGAATTATAACGACAACATAAAAGACGGAAGTATAGTAGTTAAATAATTACGATCCAATCTCTGAATCTCTTCCCACGTGAGACGGAAGGCAAATATTCCAGGACCAGTGTTTAGCTCAGGAATGGTTGCTGTAAAACTAGTGAAGTCGGACTGGCCGACACTTGTTCTATCAAGGAGGTTTATCGAACCTAAACAAATAGGTATCCTATCACTCGTTATTTGAACAGGACAATCAATAATATCTACACCGTCAGAAACCGCTTTTTGATATGCCAAATCAGTACACCCCGGGTAATCACCACTTGCTCCTTCAAATGATATAATCAAAGGTTTTTCTGAATAAATCATTATCAAAAACAAATGTCACTATCAATAATATTAGCCGTTCAAGAACGCTAGTTAAAATTAAATTTTCAAAGGGATTTGTCTTTGTGTACCTTGAGTTTTGTTTTTGCCCAATCTTGATAAGCAAACTGTAGGATTACATAGAAATTAGAATCTTGCGAATAACAAAGAACAAAGAATGTTATGTCGACTTTATGCAATTAACACACTTACCAAATGCTGCCGATGCAGTAAGTGGATCATCCGAAACAACACCATCAACCGCAAATGCGCCATTGTCAACAAATTGGAGATACTCTTGTACAGGGTCATAACTATAGTTATACGCGAGTGGAAAATCATTTACAAAATCTGAAGCAAAGACTTCAAGACCTGCTTTTTGAGCATCTGCTACCAAAGAAGTAGACGGCTGCAAATACGAATCACTCCCAATGGGCCATATATATGTTTTAGGAACAAGAATTCCTTGGGCAAATGTTGTGATCCTTGTTAAATTCCTCAAAAGAGTACCATATGTTTGGTTGGTTGTAGGCTCGGTTTCATGCGGTCCAAGAAACACAAAAACTAGTTTGGTTGTATTTGGACTGAATATTGTCTTGATGCTTGTAAGAAAATTCACTTCAGGTGACGAGATATAATTAATTTGAAATTTTTTCGAAGCATCCATCAAATAACTTCTCATGCTCAAATTATGTTGGGTGTAAAACGCGTCATGCTGGATATTCAACCACAGTCCATGTGGTTTTATGTCGGCGACATCTTCAACAGTAAGAATATTGTAAGAGCCATCAAAATATGGACTTCTAGAATAGATCCCTTGTGTTACTACACAAACAATATTCTTTCATTAGTAACCATAAACAGAGACCAACCGTGTGAACTCGAAAAAAGATGAACTTACAAAAGACGTTGTCAAGGTCCGCAATGGTGAAATCAACAGGAAAGTATCCTTTTACAGATACTCCATTGACATTATAGGTGCTTTCTCTCTTAGCAAACGTTGTAGCAATTGTAGAAGAATTTTCAAGATGGAGATATGGAAAACAGATGCCAGAGTTATCTTTAGTTAATTGTACGTCACACCACAGAATTACATTAGATACACTCTTAAGCACAGCCATCATGTATGCATTGTGGCTGGAATCAGGAAATAGCCCTGAAAACCCACCCCGTGCAATCACTAATGGGTGCTCTCCTGCAAAATTTAAACAATTACATAAATAAATATAGAGTTAAATTTCATTTTAGTCCCATGGTTTGGACCATTTTGTCAGTTTAGTCCAAATGTTTCATTTTTCGTATGTGGGCCCAAAAAGGTTTCACCATTGCCCATTTTAGTCCACTAGGTTAACTTCATCCATTTTTTCTAGTTAACGAGAAGGGCAATTCGGTCATTTTATATGACCGAATTGCCTTTTTAGTTAACAGAATTACATATAAAATGACCGAATTGCCCTTATCATTAACAGAAAAATGGATGAAGTTAACCAAGTGGACTAAAGTGGCAATGGTGAAACCTTTTTGGGCTCACAGATGAAAAATGAAACATTTGGACTAAACGGGCAAAATGGCTCAAACCACAGGGACTAAAATGACATTTAACTCATAAATTTACTTTTAAACTTGTAAAAAGTGAAATTGCACTAATTTTAACGTTATTTTACTAATTTCGTAAAAATAACGTCAAAAGCGGCGGACGGTTAATCATGCATCATGTGGTGCGTTGATAGCCGAAGACAAAAGGATACATGAACTGATCGGCCTTTGTCTCGATTGTTGAGTGTTATGTGCTTTATGTACAAGGCTTGAAGGAAAACTAATATCGAGCCGAGGGTCTAAGCAGCATCTCTATTCCTATGGGGTAGAGGTAAGGATGTTTATATCATACCCTACTTTAGCTTTGCTATTGGTGGGATTTACTGAGTACGATGACGATGACGACGACTTTTAAACTTGTAAAAGTACTTTGTTTATAAAAAAATTAATTAAGGTTACCTTATGAAAATTGAACATTCAATGTTTTTTTTTTAGAATAAATCATGTTTTTATATAATAAACGAAACTTTTCTTCAAAAAAATTGATTTAATTAAAATTTGGGTATCTATTTAGTATAGGTTCTATTCACTTGTTGATCCCAATAGGAAGGCCAGGGACATACGGATCTTTTTAACCGAAAGAGAGACTGAACTAAAGAAGCAACCATAAACCAGAAGAAGCGCGGGGACTGACTATAAATATGAAAAAAAAATATTGCAAATTTGGATGTTTTTTTAAATTATCAGTAGGTATATACAGACGTGTACAAGTATTTTTATATCAAGTGATTTCAGAAAATCATATATCACTAAAATTTTGATATGCTTTATTATATAGCAAAAACATTTATGTCATTGCTACTAACCGAAAAAAGACGTTTTTTCCCACGTAAAACTACTAAAATTAGTTTAAGAATAATTTTTTTTTTCTTTTTTTTTTTGTTTATATTAAGTGAAACAACATGACATGATCATGAAGATAAACCTTAACTGGATACGTAAAGTTAAAAATTTAAAAATAAAAAAGAATGTATATATAAAAGAAGTAGGTTATGTTATACCAGTTTTTGTTCGCCATGGAGAAGTTGTCGGATCAGATCCCTGAGCACACACCAATGAGACCGAGAATATTAACGGTAACAAGTAGACGAGACACCGGAGGTTCCACATTCCCGGAAAGTGTACACCGGCAGTTATCGAAGCTCTCGTTGACCAGACCTTTTGTAAGTGGGTGTTTTGGATGAAGTCTTGGAACTTTAATGCTTTGTAATTTATAAAAGTCGATGTAACAATAATTGCAAGATATATGTGGCTTTATCACCTTTATGTTTTTTTTTTTTTTTTTCATGTTAGATGTATTATGGTTAGGCTAAGAGCATTCACATTATCTGGCTTTTATCACTTTTATGCTTACTATATGTATATATGTATTGTAGGGGTTAAATAAATGTAATTTTATATATCAAATAATTAAAAAATTACATATCTTTAAATCCATGTGTATACACGGGTTGAATAAATATAATATTGTTTACCAAATAATAAAAAAAATTATATCTTTAAAAATTATCGTGTATTACACTGGTTGAATAAATATGATTTTATATACCAAATAATAAGAAAATTACATTTAAAAAAACTAATGGATATACTCGGTACACGATAGATATGATGATTGCGAAGATGATTATTGAAAAGAAGATAAAGTGATCAAATATGTTATTTAAGAAGTAAATAAGTAGCCATTTGAGTAATAAAATATAAATTATATTTAAAAAACCATAACAAATCTAAATTTATATATAAAGTAATATTGAAAGTTGTATACAATTTGTTTAATAATTCTGTAATACAATCGATATAATAATTTTTTTAATAATGAAAATAAAAATAAATAATATATTAATACAAAGTTTGTTTTTGGTGATAAATAATTTAGTTATTTAAAAATATCTTAAATTAACAATTTAAATTTAACGATAATATTTGATAAGAAAAGTAGAAGTATTTTATTCAACATTTAAAGTAGGATCGAAAAAAATACGCTTGAATAGTTGGGAGGTTGTATAATGATAAATCGGTTAACTGTATTATAATGTCATATGTTTTTAGTTATATATTTTTTGAATTATGAAAAAAATTAAGACTTTGTTATTGTTAGTAAATCAATAATTTCATATTTGTAATTTTGTTTGGTATTATAATATTAAAAAGTGCATATTATACATAAGAATATATTAGAGTAAATTACAAGTTTTGTCCTTTATGTTTATATCAAATTTCAAGCGGTGTCCTTTGTCTTTAAAATTGACGAGTTTTGTACTTTATGTTTCAAAACCTTGCATGTTACGTCCTTTAGCGCTAACCAAGTTTAATTTTTCTGTTAAATCTGGTTACCTACCCAATGGGCATTTTAGTCTTTTTATCTATATAATCTATTAAAAAAATTGTGGACCCACAACCAATGTAACCAATCATGTTCATCCACCCTCATGTCTTCTTCATCTTCATCTTAATTCCGGAAAGGGTCACCGGAATCGTTTTTCCGGCTATACTCCGGTGAGAATCAATTCCCACCACCGCCAAACAAAAATCAAATAATTACAACTCAATATACTTCCTCCACTCTCTTTCATCACATCCTCGTTTCCTAACTCTCTCTTTCTCTCTCTAGATATATACACACACCAAAAACATACTCTCAACTAACGCAAATCTGATACAAAACAGTTCATCCTTATGTTTATCATCAACAGAGTCATCAGCATACCAAACACAAGACTTATCATTACCAGCATGCTCTTGAACATACATGCCAGAAACAACACAACAAAAAACTCAAATCAAATTCACATAGCCTAAAATCACTACACCTCACACAAATATTCAACCATACCTAAATGATTAGCACAGATCTTTAACGGTTTCGACTAACGAATAACCAAACAAACTTTTTCAGTTTCTTATGCTTCGGTTTCTTCACTGTGTCCGAGCTCAAAACCGAATCGAAGGACGGCGGTTGATTATCGAAGCTTTTGTCGAAGTTTGCAATTATTTTTTAACCTGTGTAACGACTTATTGCTTGGGGGGCCTGGAAGAGGGTTGATTTTGGGGTGATTTTCCGAAATCGTGATGGTTAGGTTTGGTTGTCACAGGGAAATGACGCAAGTGGAGGGGATGGTGGCTGTGAGGGCAATGGTGGAGAGAGGGTTGACTCGTGGGGGCGGTGGTAGCTGTGAGGACGGTGGTGGCTGTGAGGTTGCTATCGGCTGGAACCTACGTTGTGTTCTCGAGTTAAGTTAAGGGGAGAAAAGAAATGATTCTCTCATTTTCTTTTCTCTTCTCTCCGTTTCTTTTCAAATTGGAAAGATTAAATTTAGGCAAAAAACCTCTCATTTTCTCTTCTCTTCTCTCCTTTAATGAAACTCTGGAACACAACTAAAAATTATTTTCTTCCAAATCTTTTCTTTTCTCTCATTTAATGAAACTCGGGAACACATTGCTAGAGAGGGGTGAAAGAGGGGTAGAGAGAGGGGAGAGAGAGAGAGGTGAAAAAATAGTGTCTATATATAATATAGTATTGGTTTTTTAAATTTGTTTTTGTTTTTTTATTAAAATAAATTTAAATATATGGGTAAAAAAACCAAAATATCCTTAAGCAGATTTAACAGAAAAATTAAACTTGGTTAGGATTAAAGGACGTAACATGCAAGGTTTTAAAACATAAAGTACAAAACTCGTCAATTTTAAAGACAAAGGACACCGCTTGAAATTTGATATAAACATAAAGGACAAAACTTGTAATTTACTCAATATATTATGTCTTAAGTTATTAATGTCATCCAAAATGTTTTTCAATTTTATGTCTAGCATTATATATACTATGGTAAAACTTTAAGGTTTATTAGAGATAATTACATTATCGAAAAGATTAAGAGTAAATTTGTATATTACAAATAAAAAGTAAGTGTCTGTGAAAAACAACTAATAATTTAGGTAACACGAAACTAAAAATTGTAGTTGTTATATGACACGTTAGGCAATATAAACAATGAAGATAGGGTAAATTACACTTTTCGTCCTTTATGTTTGTATCGAATTACAATGGATAGCCTTTAACTTCAATAATTACAGTCACAATCCTTTATTTGTAAAACCCACTACAACATACGTCCTTTAGCATTAACCTGGTTAAATTTTTGAGTTAACTTTGGTCACATAAGGGTAATTTAGTCTTTTTACCAATTACCAAATCATTTAAAAATATTTTAATATAAGTCCCTCTCTCTTTAAACAACCCGAGATCTAGCAATCACCACCAAACCCTACCACCACCATTTAAGAAGTTAGAACAACCCTCTTATAACAATCCCAAAATTTGATTTCTTTAATAATAGTTAGACATTAAGATGTTGGGGCTTTTGATTAGAAGAGGAAGACGAGTCGGTTGGTGCAAGAATTACGTTGAATCTGTGCGGTCAGAGGCTATGGTCGGAGCTCACACCAGCGCCGGCGGCGATCTCCTTATGGTGGGGTGTAGTCAACAAATCTACAACAATCACATGAGGTGCTTGATGAAAGTTTTGAACCAGAATTGATTGTTCTGAACCAAAACGAAGAGAACCCCATGCTGGGATTCCTGTAATCACCGAAATGGAATTGGATTCTGGCCGGTTGAATATGCAAACCCAGACTCAGTGATAGTCCTTGTCCTTGCGAATTTCGACTACCCATTTGATCCATTAACTTTATTCCATGATTCCTACCGTCTCGCCATTGTTCGCCAATGCTCGAGAAGAGTTCTTGATGCGATACAACATTGGAATCGTGAACTCCAATGTTAGGAATGTCAATGCAGCTGTTGAGCTGCTGGGAGTTTCCAGCGAGTGAACCAGAAAACTCTCTGGCTGAAGTTGATGAGTAGTTCATTTACATCATCTCATTTCCGGCGAGAAGGGGTGGTTCCAATGAGTATGATTGTTGTAGAGGTTCTCTTAAGTAGAGCATTGGAGTTTATTTTCTTGCATTTTCTGAACTTCTTATGTAAGATGACATTTCTTCAAGTCTTTTTATTTAACTTTCTGCAACAATTTAAACCATTCTGGTAGTGGTGGGGCTCGATTCGATGGTGGTGGCTGGGATACAGTGGTGGTGGGTCTCAATTCGGTGGTGGTGGCTGGGATACGGTAGTGGTGGTGGCTGAATTTGGTGGTGGTGAGGTTGGTTGAAGGGATGGGGTCAGCTGAGAGAAGGAGACAGTGTTGTATGTGTATATTAAATAATTTTTTTTATTTTTTAAATAAATAAGTAAAATTACCGATCTATCCTCATGTGCAAGTCACGTGATTAGATATAACTTAAATTTTTAACCTAGTTAGTGGTAAATGTCACGGCCCCCAACCTGGTTTTACCCGGTTCAGAAGTCGCGGGACAGAAACCCGTGGTATTGGTGTGTAATTTGGCAACGGAAATTTTAACAGGATCGTTTAAACTGAAAACACCCATTTATTTTATTTCAAGTTTCGGGACAAACCCCGTAATTTACAATAAAGGAATTTCACTAGGAAATTCCCTGATTACAAAAAACATGTTTATTTATTTACTAAGCCATTTCATTCAAGCTGGAGTGCTACGCGACACTTTTCCTTGTTCACAGTAAATCACTTGAAACATGTTAAAAAGATTTTATCAGCGGGGAAATACTGGCGAGTCATTCAATTTGTACAAAATGACAAAGTGTTATAATTTACAGCATTAAGAGTTTTCATATTTGCCCCTATCTTATAATTAGCTGGTTCAGTTGTCACTCGACCGGATCTATGACTGTGGTCATACCACTATTGGGTCCTGTCACCCAAAAGTGACGTATATCACTAATTAGGCTCGCCCACCTAAAGTGATAAAAACAGCAGTAATGTGCACAATACCCCACTTACTGCTAGTAACTTAAGATTAGCAAAGACTTAATCACTACAAAGTATAACTGGAAAACATTAAGGTTTTACAAAGCAATTTGATAAAAAGAGAATGACTCACATTGCAAGTTTAGACGGAAAGAGTATGCCTACTGATTAAGCCTGGTAACCTAGTTAAAATAACAATGCAAACGAAACTAGGTCAGTAACTTAATATAACATTTACGATAGCTCACGAGATCGAAACCCTCACGAAGAATGACAAAGTATAGCCCGTATTCAGGCAGCACTTAAACATCGATCAGATCGATTTTAATCGATCGGACATTGTATCGTAGCTGTGATCGAGTTATTACCCTGTTATCGCAGCAGAGATTCGAGATTTGAGTGTTTTTAGAAAGATCGGAGCACAAAGTAACGTAGAAAACGGATTTTCATGTCGTAACAGACATTCCATGCAAGTGCCACGACCCTGAGTAATATACTGATTTTGGACCTCTCCCGCGTGTCGCGCCAGGCTCCCTAGCCCCTGGCGCGTGTCGCGACAGCGACCCACCTAGGATAGGGGTGCCTGGTGTCCGGGGTAGCCTTGCTGAGTTGTTAAAATTCGAAATTTTGTTTTATTTTTCGTTTTATGTGGATAATCATCAATTAGCTGGGAATACCCCCTTGAGTTTTAGGGGGTCCTGATCCTAGATTTACCTGTTTTAAGATTTATGGGTTGCGCCATACCATTTGGGGGTCTCAATTAGGGTTTCCTAATGGGCATTATTAAAATAAAAAATAAAAATTATGGCAAGGGTTATTACATCCTCCCCACCTTGTTTAAAATCTCGTCCTCGAGATTTACTGGAATAAGTAAGGGTACTTTCGTTTCATTTCTGATTCAAGTTCCCATGTATACTCTGGTCCTCTTTTCGAATCCCATTTTACTTTGACCAGCACCAATCTTTTGTGCTTGAGGTGTTTGATCTTTCTGTCTTCTATTTGGAGCGGTTTCTCCACAAATTTTAACTTTTCGTTTACCTCTATATCTTGAAGAGGTACTACCAATGATTCATCAGATAAACACTTCTTAAGATTGGATACATGAAATACATTATGTACCCCGGCTAGCTCTTCTGGTAGCTATAATTGATAGGCAACTGGTCCTATTCGTTGGGAAATGGTGAATGGTCCTATATACCTTGGACTTAGCTTCCCTTTCTTACCGAATCAAACTAGTCCTTTCCAAGGAGAAACTTTTAATAGTACCTTGTCCCCAATTTGGATTTCTAACGGCTTACTTCGATTATCTGCATAACTCTTCTGGCGATCTCGAGCCGTTTTTAGTCTTTCCTTGATTTGAGTTATCTTGTCGGTGGTTTCCTGCACAATTTCGGGACCTGATAATTGACTTTCTCCTATTTCTGCCTAGCATAATGGAGTTCGACACTTTCGTCCATATGGTGTTTCAAACGGGGCAGCATTGATACTTGTATGATAACTATTGTTATAGGAGAATTCTATTAAGGGTAGGTGATCATCCCAATTTCCATCGAAATCTATTACGCATGCCCTGAGCATGTCCTCTAGGGTTTGGATCGTCCTTTCACTTTGTCCATCTGTTTGGGGATGGTAAGCAGTACTTAAATTTAATCGCGTCCCCATGGCTTCTTGGAAACTTGTCCAAAAATGCGAAGTGAAACGACTATCGCTATCGGATATAATGGAGAATGGAACTCCATGTAGTGACACTACCTTGTCTACGTATAACTTAGCCAATCTCTCCATGCTAAAGGTTTTCTTCATTGGTAGGAAATGAGCTGATTTGGTTAATCGATCTACAATTACCCAGATTGCATCGTTACCTTTCCTGGTCTCGGGCAACTTAGTAACAAAGTCCATTGTTATTAGTTCCCATTTCCATAGCATTTCTAACTGTTGAAGTAAACCTGAGGGTTTCTGGTGTTCTGCCTTAACTTGCGAACAAGTTAGGCACTTAGAAACGTATCTAGCTATGTCTTTTTTCATTCCTATCCACCAGAAGTAATTCCTTAAATCTTGATACATCTTGTTATTACCAGGATGCATCGTATACCTAGATTTATGGGCTTCCTCTAGAATCTTATCTCTTAAATCTCCTTGCCTCGGCACCCAAATTCTTTTCTTATGGAATCTCCAAATTCCATCAATCCCTTGCTCTAATTCCTTAATCCTTCCTTTCATTCCTTCCGCATTATCCTTGATTGCTATTTCCTGAACGTTTTTCAGTTGTTCCATTAAATCTAATAGTAGATTTAATCTAAGAGCACGAACTCGCCTTTGTTTCTCATGGTACTTACGACTTAGGGCATCTGCTACTACATTTGCCTTTCCTTCGTGATATTAAATATCACAGTCATAATCACTTAAAATTTCCATCCATCTTCTTTGCCTCATATTTAATTCTTTTTGCCTAAATATATACCTTAAACTCTTATGATCTGTATAGACAGTAAACTTACTTCCATACAAATAATGTCTCCAAATCTTAAGGGCAAAAATTATTGCTCCTAATTCTAAGTCATGAGTCGTATAATTTTCCTCGTGCTTTTTCAGCTGTCTTGATGCATATGCAATTACCTTTTTGCGTTGCATTAGCACACATCCTAATCCTAGCTTAGAAGCATCACAGTAAACTTCAAAATCTTCTGTCCCCTCGGGTAAGGCAAGAATTGGGGCATTTGTTAATCTTTGCTTCAAGATTCTAAAGGCTTCTACTTGCTTGGGTCCCCACTCAAACTTAGCAGTTTTACAGGTTAACTTGGTTAATGGAACTGCTATCTTAGAAAAGTCTTTGATAAAGCGCCTATAGTATCCAACTAATCCTAGAAAGCTTCTAACTTCGGTTGCTGATTGCGGGACCTTCCAATTGGTGATAGCTTCTATCTTAGAGGGATCTACATGAATGCCTTCGTGATTCACCATGTGTCCTAAAAATTGCACCTCTTGTAGCCAAAATTCACACTTTGAAAATTTGGCGTAAAGCTTTTCTTTTCTTAACAGGGTTAAGAGTGCATGTAGGTGCTCACAATGTTCGTCCTGGCTTTTGGAATAAATAAGTATATTGTCGATGAAGACAATTACAAATTTATCCCGATACGGCTTACAGATCCTATTCATCATGTCCATAAATGATGCAGGAGCATTCGTCAGTCCAAATGGCATGACTGTAAACTCGTAGTGACCATACCTAGTCCTGAAAGCAGTTTTAGGTGTGTCTTCTTCCGGTACCTTCAACTGATGATATCCGAAGCGCAAATCTATCTTAGAGAAGTCCCTAGCTCCCTGAAGTTGATCGAAAAGATCATCAATCCTAGGTAATGGGTATTGATTCTTAATTGTAATCTTATTCAATTCCCTATAATCGATACACATCCGCATCGAACCATCCTTCTTTTTCACGAACAACACAGGTGCTCCCCAAGGGGATGAACTAGGTTGTATGAATCCTTTGCTTAACAATTCATCTAACTGCTTTTTCAATTCTAACATTTCGGTGGGTGCTAACCGATAAGGTGCCTTAGCTATTGGTGCAGTTCCAGGGATTAGATGAATTCTAAACTCTACTTCTCTATCTGGTGGTAATCCAGATAGCTCTTCTGGAAATACATCAGGGTATTCTGATACTATTGGAATTTCCTTAAGTTCCTTGCTTTTAGTGTTAATGATTACCGAAATCATATACACTATTCCTTGTTTTCGTTTAATACTAGCAATTTTCATTACTGAAATGAACTTCATTGGGTTATGCGGCTTATCTCCTGTAACCACAATTGCTTCTCCTGTTGGTGTATGTATTTCTATGGAATTTTGATCACAGAGGATTCGAGCATGGTTGGCTACTAACCAATCCATTCCTAACACGACATCGAACCCGGCTAAATTCATAGGTAGAAGGTTTGCAGAAAATTTATGGCCAGAGAGTTCTATTTTTCCTTCCTGGAGAACCTTATCTGTGTCAACATAATTTCCATCTGCCGTTTCTACCGTATAAATCTGCCTAAGTTTGGTTAAGGGCTGCTTAAGGGCTTGACAGAATGAAGTATTTATAAAACTTTGGTTTGCACCAGAGTCAAATAATACTTTTGCTTAAATGTCATGTACAAGAAACGTACTAGCTATCACATCGGGAATCATATCTGCTTCTTGCGTTGTCAGTTGGAAGGCTCTTGCACTCTTCTTAATAGTTCCTTCGGCAGGTTTGGCCTTGTTGTCAGCTGGCTTAACCAATTTTGGGCAATCGGGCTTGAAGTGTCCTGTTTTGCCGCAGTTGTAGCAGATTACGGATTTCTTCCTGCATTCCTCCTTTCGGTGCCCTGGTCTTTTGTAGAAATTGCAACTTTCCTTAAATTTTCCAAAATGTTTCGTTTTACAATTTCCGCAAAAGGACGGTATGGAAGACTGCCCGGTTCCCTTTTTCTTGAAATTATTAGTATTATTACCCCCACGAAAACCTTGGGTAATCTTTTGGGCCAATTCCTTTTTCCTGTTTTCTGCTCTCGTACGCACCAATCCGTCAGTCAAGCTGTTGGCCAATTCGACCGCATCGTCAATTGTTCGGGGTCTCGCAGCTTTGACTATGTCACGAATCTAGCTAATTAGTCCCCAAATATAGCAAGATATGAGTACCGGTTCTGGCGAGGCCAGAGTTGGTACAATTCTAGCATACTCGAAAAATTTCGAAGTATACCCCCGACAATCAACGTCCACCATCTGGTGGTTCAGGAACTTATTTGTCATCTGTTCCTTTTCGTAGGAGGGACCGAACTTTCTTTCCACCAATTCCTAAAATTCCTCCCAACTCGTGGCATAAGCCACGTCACTTCCCTTAGCTTGCAGCACCGTGTTCCACCATTCTAATGCTTCTTCCTTGAAAAGGTGGAATGCATACATCACCCTATCCTCCTCTGCGCACTTACTTATTTTAATTACTGCTTCGGTCTTTTCCAACCATCGCAGTGCGGCAGTCGCCCCTTCATTGCCTGCAAATTCGACTGGCTTACAGGCAAGAAATTCTTTGTAAGTGCAACCAGTCGTTGCCACTTTCATTTTCTTATGTAATGGGGCTTGAACCACATTATTATTATCATCGCCCCCATTCACACTGGTACTAAAATTGTCGTCGCGGTTGCGTTTGCTATGGTTGGCTTGGGAAGATTCAACAGGATTCCTAACAGCAGCGACGATTGCTGGGATAACATTGGCTATACCCTGAGCAACGATATTTTCAATATCTTGCCTATTGAGAAAATGATCTTCATTATTAGGTTCAGTTTGGTTAACTTCGTTTGCCGGTTGGTTTACTGCGTTTTCCATCTGAATAATATATATATATATATATATATATATATATAGGTAGAGGATCCTGTAAAAAGTGGCCAAAGTGTGAGAAGTGTGAGAAGTATATTATAACACTATATATAATACTATATAACACCATATAAACACCGTATAATATGTAACACCATATAATACCATATACCGCTATGTAACACTATATAACAAATATAACACTATAGGTTGTCTGATAGCATGTCTCTGATAGATGTATAGTGTTATATATTGTTATATAATGTTATATAGTGTTACATAGCGTTATATTGTGTTATATGGTGTTACATAGTGTTATACGGGGTTTATATGGTGTTATATAGTATTATATATAGTGTTATAATACACTTCTCACACTTCTCACACTTTAGGCACTTTTTACAGGATCCTTACCCTATATATATATATATATATATATATATATATATATAGGATTAGGTTCAAATGTGAACAAAATCCCAAGAGTGAACTGCGTGAACTGATCTGGGCCCTTGATTTTTATGATCTTGAGATTAAAGTGAGTAGCATGATGGTAATTATTTATTTAATTTTTTTCATTTAATTAAATACAAAAAGGGTATATGTGTAATTTCAATCTTAAATTGATTGCATAAATCTCTCACAAATCAAGTAATCAATTATCCTCTTAAATTAATTGCATAAATCTCTCACAAATCAAATCAAGGATTAGGAAAGATGTAACTTAATTCAATTATTAAAATAATTATTTGTTTAAATGCGATGTACACATGTGTATTCTGATTTTTCCCTCTTTTTAATGCGATGTACACATGTGTATATCGTCTGTTTTTGTGATATCTCAGAATTTTTTTTTGTATTGAATGTTGATGTACACCTGTGAATTACTATACATCATATATGATGCTGAGTACACATGTGTACTGTTCTATTTATATCCAAGTACACATGTGTATACCGTTGAAATATGAAGGTTACGTGGATCTTAAAAATCAAAATTTGAATTCTGGTGACGAAATCTGAAATAAAAATTAAAATTGAAATCTGGTGATTTGTTGTTTGTTTTGATAATTATCTTATTAATAAATAAACATCATGTGGATAATGAATTTAAATTAGGAAAGATGTAACTTAATTCAATTATTAAAATAATGATTTAAATCTAATTTTTTATATAATTACAATCCTACCCTTAACAACTAAAAAGGAAATCAATGGTCCATATCTGTTCACGCAGTTCACTCTTGGGAGATTGTTCACGCTGGAACCCTACCCTATATATATATATATATAATTGCACTAAAATAAGAACCACCTCCAGTTGTAAGAACCGTGAGAACTACTTGATCCGGGGCGAGTTGAACCAAATTTTTTTTTCATAAAACGTAGATGCGTGTATTATAAACACATTTGTAAAAAAAAAAAAAATTCAAAAAAAAATGTCGTGTGTGTAGTTTTGAGCACCACAAGTTTGTGTTTACGGGTACCGTAAATTTTCCGGTAAGATTTACGGTACCCGTAAACACAAACTTGTGGTGCTCAAAACTATACACACAACATTTTTTTTTTTGAATTTTTTTTTACAAATGTGTTTATAATACACGCATCTATGTTTATGAAAAAAAATTTGGTCCACCTCGCCCCGTACGGTGTAGTTCTCACGGTTCTTACAACTCGAGGTGGTTCTCATTTTAGCGGTCCCCTATATATATATATATATATATATATATATATATATATATATATATTATTGTCACAAAATGGATAGCAATTAAACACAATAATGCAATCACAACATAATTAAATCAACACATATAGCCAAAATCGTCGACATTGCGACATTTATATTTTTATAAAATATTATACATCCATACAAGCCAGATATTTACAGATGTTTTATTTTAGTATTATTATACAATATATATATATATATATATATATATATATATATGTTTCTCCACATATTATTATTATACAAACTTTTAACTACAGTTAACTGGCTTTTCAAAAACGACGCTCCCTCTCGTCGTACTTTCACGTGATGTTTTCCCCCACTTCTCGAATCCGATTTCCCGCATCCACCAGTTCCTCGCCATAGCGGCGCATTTCGGCAACGTTCTCCGGGTTCATGGGTGGAAAATGTGAAGGTTCAGGATCAAACTGGGGAAAGTACACATTTGGGTTATTCATAAAATTTTGAAAATGCCAGTCGCTCGTCCACCATTCTTCCAACTGCCCTGTAAAAGGTTGAGGGTTGACAATTGGGTCCGGGATAGCAGGTTCCAAATTGATTGGAAGTTCTGATTGGGCGGGGAAATTAAAGAGGGTTACATCAGCAGGTCCGATGAGGTCACAATTTGCAAGTTTTCTATCCAGTTCTTCCCAAGGTAGCAACTCCTGAGCTTGACCAGAGCTCTCTCCTATCTCTTTCCCTTTTCCTTTTGGATCCTCCGTCTTTTTCACCTTTTGGGCAGCGAGTTTCTTCTTTCGTCCTCGCTTCCAGTCTAGAAGCCTTCTCCTTTTTTTAGGTTTGGGTTTCTCCTGAGGCTGGGCCTGAAACACTAGTGGCTCCTCGGTGTCAGCCTGATAACCGGACTGGGTTCCTGTTGTATCCATATCAGTAGTATGGATTGTGAAGTTTTAGAGTGCTTCTGATAGTTCATTCATGCTGTCAGCACACATAAGGAAACACACAAAATCCAAATTAAAATTTTATTTATTATAATTAAGTTTCACAGAATCACAAAATGGCAATTTGAAAAATTAAGTATTTTTCAAATACTTAATTGGCTTAAATCAGTGGCTTTTTAATACCACATTTTTCTATCACGGCCCCCGACCCGGTTTTACCCGGTTCAGAAGTCGCGGGACAGAAACCCGTGGTATTGGTGTGTAATTTGGCAGCGGAAATTTTAACAGGATCGTTTAAACTGGAAACACCCATTTATTTTATTTCAAGTTTCGGGACAAACCCCGTAATTTACAATAAAGCAATCACCACCAAACCCTACCACCACGATTTAAGAAGTTAGAACAACCCTCTTATAACAATCCCAAAATTTGATTTCTTTAATCATAGTTAGACATTAAGATGTTGGGGCTTTTGATTAGAAGAGGAAGACGAGTAGGTTGGTGCAAGAATTACGTTGAATCTGTGCGGTCAGAGGCTATGGTCGGAGCTCACACCAGCGCCGGCGGCGATCTCCTTATGGTGGGGTGTAGTCAACAAATCTACAACAATCACATGAGGTGCTTGATGAAAGTTTTGAACCAGAATTGACTGTTCTGAACCAAAACGAAGAGAACCCCATGCTGGGATTCCTGTAATCACCGGAATGGAATTGGATTCTGGCCGGTTGAATATGCAAACCCAGACTCAGTGATAGTCCTTGTCCTTGCGAATTTCGACTACCCATTTGATCCATTAACTTTATTCCATGATTCCTACCGTCTCGCCATTGTTCGCCAATGCTCGAGAGGAGTTCTTAATGCGATACAACATTGGAATCGTGAACTCCAATGTTAGGAATGTCAATGCAGCTGTTGAGCTGCTGGGAGTTTCCAGCGAGTGAACCAGAAAACTCTCTGGCTGAAGTTGATGAGTAGTTCATTTACATCATCTCATTTCCGGCGAGAATGGGTGGTTCCAATGAGTATGATTGCTGTAGAGGTTCTCTTAAGTAGAGCATTGAAGTTGATTTTCTTGCATTTTCTGAACTTCTTATGTAAGATGACATTTCTTCAAGTCTTTTTATTTAACTTTCTGCAACAATTTAAACCATTCTGGTAGTGGTGGGGCTCGATTCGATGGTGGTGGCTGGGATACAGTGGTGGTGGGTCTCAATTCGGTGGTGGTGGCTGGGATACGGTAGTGGTGGTGGCTGAATTTGGTGGTGGTGAGGTTGGTTGAAGGGATGGGGTTAGCTGAGAGAAGGAGACAGTGTTGTTTGTGTATATTAAATATTTTTTTTTATTTTTTAAATAAATAAGTAAAATTACCGATCTACACTCATGTGCAAGTCACATGATTAGATATAACTTAAATTTTTAACCTAGTTAGTGGTAAATGTCACGGCCCCCGACCCGGTTTTACCCGGTTCAGAAGTCGCGGGACAGAAACCCGTGGTATTGGTGTGTAATTTGGCAGCGGAAATTTTAACAGGATCGTTTAAACTGAAAACACCCATTTATTTTATTTCAAGTTTCGGGACAAACCCCGTAATTTACAATAAAGGAATTTCACTGGGAAATTCCCTGATTACAAAAACATGTTTATTTATTTACTGAGCCACTTCATTCAAGCTGGAGTGCTACGTAGCACTTTTCGTTGTTCACAGTAAATCACCTGAAACATGTTTAAAAAGATTTTATCCGCGGGGAAATACTGGCGAGTCATTCAATTTGTACAAAATGACACAGTGTTATAATTTACAGCATTAAGAGTTTTCACATTTGCCCCTATCTTATAATTAGCTGGTTCAGTTGTCACTCGACCGGATCTATGACTGTGGTCATGCCACTATTGAGTCCTGTCACCCAAAAGTGACGTATATCACTAATTAGGCTCGCCCACCTAAAGTGATAAAACAGTAGTAATGTGCATAATACCCCACTTACTGCCAGTAACTTAAGATTAGTAAAGACTTAATCACTGCAAAGTATAACTGGAAAACATTAAGGTTTTACAAAGCAATTTGATATATAAAGAATGACTCACATTGCTAGTTTAGACGAACAGAGTATGCCTACTGATTAAGCCTGGTAACCTAGTTAAACTAACAATGCAAACGAAACTAGGTCAGTAACTTAATACAACATTTACAATAGCTCACGAGATCTAAACCCTCACGACGAATGACAAAGTATAGCCCGTATTCAGGTAGCACTAAAACATCCATCGGATCGGTTTTAATCGATCAGAGATTGTATCGTAGCATTGATCGAGTTATTACCCTGTTATCGCAACAGAGATTCGAAATTTGAGTGTTTTTAGAAAGATCGGAGCACAAAGTAACGTAGAAAACGGATTTTCATCTCGTAACAGACATTCCATGCAAGTGCCACAGCCCTGAGTAATATACTGATTTTGGATGTCCCCCGCGTGTCGCGCCAGGCTCCCTAGCCCCTGGCGCGTGTCGCGACAGCGACCCACCTAGGCTAGTGGTGCCTGGTGTCCGGGGTAGCCTTGCTGAGTTGTTAAAATTCGAAATTTCATTTTATTTTTTGTTTTATGTGGATAATCATCAATTAGGGAATACCCCCTTGAGTTTTAGGGGGCCCTGATCCTAGTTTTACCTGTTTTAAGATTTATGGGTCGCGCCATACCATTTGGGGATCTCAATTAGGGTTTCCTAATGAGCATTATTAAAATAAGAAATAAAAATTTCGGCAAGGGTTATTACAGTAAAGGACAAAAGGTGTATTGAGTTTTCAAAATAATGGATTGTGACTATAATTATTGAAGTTAAAGGCTATCCATTGCAATTCGATACAAACATAATGGACGAAAAGTGTAATTTACCCATGAAGATAATATGATATACAAAATTCAAATAAATAATATTATTAATGAGAAGTAGGGGAGTGCTAAAATGAAAACCACCTCCCGTTGTAAGAACCATGAGAACTACTTTCTAGCCACTAGATCAACAAGATGGATGAATGAGATTAAAAGTAACTAAAATTAATATTAAATATATTTTGTCTTATTATGTCTTTAATATTTTAATCCAAAAGAGTAGTTTAGTAAAATTACTCTTTTTTGTATTTTTGTCTTTATTATTTTTTTTATTACTTTTTTGTTTTATTATATTACTTTTTATTTTTTAAACATATTTTTTTAGTAAAAGCATTTTTAAATTCAAAATTTTTTAACAAAACAATTTTTTTGCGCGCTGGTTTTTGCACGCCGTTTTTGCACGCCCGGCTTTTTCACGCATCGTTTTTTACGCTCGGCTTTTTCAAGAGTCGTTTTTTAACGCGCCGTTTTTTACGTCCTGTTTTAACGCGGCTTTTTTTACGTCCCGTTTTTTTCGCTGCGTTTTTATACCCCGCATTCACGCCCCTTGTTTAGGCGCCGTTTTATCAAACGGTTTTTTACCTTTTACAATTTACGTAGAAAAAGTTTTACGTTTTACGTTAAAAATTTACGTTTTACGTTAAACTTTTTAAAACTTTTTACGTTTTACGTTAAAATTTTTGTGTTTTACATTAAACCTTTTATGTTTGACGTTTTACGTTAAACTTTTAATGTTTTACGTTAAACTTTTTACGTTTTACGTTAAACTTTTTACGTTTTACGTTTTTACGTTTTACGGTTTATGTTAAACTATTTACGTTTTACGTTAAACTTTTTACGTTTTACGTTAAACTTTTTACGTTTTACGTTATAAAATTAGGTTTTACGTTTTACGTTAAAAAGTTTACGGTTTACGTTAAAAAGTTTTACGTTTTACGTTAAATTTTTTACGTTTTACGTTAAACTTTTTACGTTTTACGTTAAAAACTTTAGTGTTACGTTAAAAAGTTTACGTTTTACGTTAAAAAGTTTACGTTCTACGTTAAAAAGTTTACGTTTGACGTTATAAAGTTTACGGTTTTAACTTTTTTTTTTTTACAAAACCTTTTTACACAAAAACGAACGCACCTAGAAATCGCAACTCGGTAGGTGTCTCAGATAGATTGCTATCATCATCGACTGGGGGGAAGAAAACAAAATCCCACTACTATGTAATCAATTTTTTTCTTGATCTAGGGACCATTTGTGTAATTAATCTACAATGTTTTCCTGCTGTGTAGTAATTATCAGGAGGGTCAGCTTATCAAAATTGATTCTTGAATCCACTTAAGCAGCATTTTCAATCCTTTTGTTGCATAATTTCATCAAATTAAATCATCCTGTCCATTCAACATCTTCCAGAAAGAAAGAAAGAAACAGAGCATAAATGGAAAAAGGTTAATTAACCATAAATCGAAATTGAGAAAGTAATCTCCACAAATAAAAAACCTTTCTTAGAATTTTGATCGAACAATTAGTGTGCAAAGTTTTATCTCAGATGGTAATTTCAGATTTTAGCAAATAAAACGGTTATTTTTTGTTTAATTCTCGCCCAAATGTCTACACAAAATCCGATTCTTTAAATAAATCTAACATCGACGTATACATCAAAATCTCTACAAAACATTCCACACGTTCAACATTCCCCCCCCCCCACAATAACGACACATAAATTCACCAATCAATTAACGACACATAAATTCACCTATCATCCACCGTCACTGCCATGTAGCTACCTCGCCGGCTGCCATCGTCGGCCACCACCGACTCAATCATCATCAATCAAATATAAAAAAAACAGCATCATCATCCTGATTCATCAACATCCGACTTCAGTACGGTAAAAGGAAGCAAGAGGGGGGGGGGGTTACCTTGACACTAGTTGGAACAACCTGGATCGCCGCCACCTGTGTCTCTACTGCCGCCGCCGTGAGCGGCGGCGCTACCGCCGTCCATCGTCTTCTCTTCTCTGACTCCTCTCTCTCTCCCTCCCTCCCTCTCTCATTTCTCGCTCCTGCTCCCTCTCTCTCTCTCTTCTTCGTCTCTCTGTTCGCCGCCGCCGCCACCGTGGTGGCGGTGTTGCTGCTGCTGTTCTCCGCTGCCACCAAGAGTTGGTGGTGGTCGGATTTGTTTCAGGTTGTTGGCAGGTATTCACCGGAAGGAGGGGGCATTTGAGGTAGATCGGATTTGTTTCAGGTTGTTGGCAGGTTCCCTTTCTCTCTCATCGAAGATGAACATGGTGGTGGAAACAAATGAGGAAGAAGGCACAGGGTGAAGATTTAAAAGGAAGAGAGAGACAGTGATATTTAAATGAAGAGAGAGAGGGTGAGATTTAAAAGGAAGAGAGAGAGGGTGAGATTTAAATGAAGAGAGAGGGTGAGATTTGACATTTGGGGTAAATGACCAAACTACCGTTTTTGTTAGCAAAATATGATTAGTGGAGAGTGGTTCTCATGGTTCTTACAACTGGAGGTGGTTTTCATTTTTGCGCTCCCCATGAGAAGTATACATTAAATTTAAACTAAATAATAATTATCTATAATTAAGTATAACTAAGTAGAAAAGATTAAACTAAATAATATTTAGTAGGAGAGTTATCGATAATTAATTAAAAGAGATTAAACTAAATAATAATTATCCATAAGAGATTGACAGGAAAATCAAAAGATACATGGTCTAATATGATGACAAATGTCCCCCAAATGATTTCTTTTATTATATTGCATAGATATAGATGCATTATGGTTATGTTTTTTTTATGTTGAATGTATTATGGTTAGGCTAAGAGCATTCACATAAGATTATTTATTTATATTCATATAATTACACTAAAAATCACTACTTGTTCTTTTATTTAATTAAATAATATTTTTATACTTTGTTATTACATTTTTTATTTCCTACACTCACAATCACCTTTAGAAATACTAAAAAGTTTATAAGAGGTGACATTCCCATAGATTTTCTCGCTCCTCCATGAAAAACCACTCACAATCATTACTCAACTGAAAAGCCACTCACAATCATTCTTTATAATATAACTAACCAACTCACATAAATATAAGGCATTCATTGTGAATGCTCTAAAGGGTGTGGATCCCCTTCTTCCACCTTTACAAAGTTTCTTTTTTTTCTAAATTAGTGTTGTTGGAAAATATATTTATCATTTTAGTGTTTTTTAAAACTATTTACCAAAATAGTATTTTATATATATATATATATATTGTATTTACCTTTCCTTGAAAATTATTTACCAAAACCTTTTATCAAAATTACTTTGTATTTATATAATAATATATAAAAAAGAACGAAGTAAAAACTATTTATTATTTATCAAAATTACTTTTATTTATTAAATAATATATAAAAAGAACGCAGTAAAATGAAGTTTCTATTTGAATCACAATTACATTTTCTTGGTGTACCCTTGTGTTTGTTAGACCACGCGTAGTCGTTGGGGTGAATAATGCCTCACCCTTGGGTGTTGTGCGTCATGTGGCAGCCCAGTCAGCAATATGGCGTTTTTCTAAAATGGGTGTAGTGGGGATATGGACATTGTGGTGTAATAGAATTAAATAAAAGAAAAACGATAAAAAATTGTTATTGGACAAATAAAACTTGGAAATTGGTGATTGGGCAAAAGATTTGAAGCTGGGCCTGGAATATTGCACGCTCCTCACATATCTTTTCGAAAAAACGCCCATGGGGGCCGAGATGGGGCGTGCTTTGGGCGTAGATGGCATTAAAAACGCCCCAATACACACGAGTACGCACGGTCTTAGGGTGAGAGGAGTGCTCCCATCTAGGTGAGTGGTAAACTTTCACCGGAACCAATCAAATTCGTTCATGTCAACCCCCCCTCCAACTCCCCTCAAGCACTTAATCACAATGGGTGGTTTCACCCAAACCATTTTTTTAAAGAAAGAAAAATATATGATTGGTTGGACACCGCTATCTCTCCTAAATATATCCGTTGCCTCCTCTCAAAATTCAAATATTGCATGCGGTGAGTAGTCACTGAAATTCTTGTCACCGCGCGGCAAATATAGTGATGGTAACGGTGTTGCCGCTCGGCAAACGGGGTCACCGCATGGTTGCCCGTACCCACCCCGTTCAGCCTTATATCTTCAACTTTTTTTATCCAATAGAAAGTTTGATATTTTTAAATTAATCAGTAATTGTAACATCATGTAAAAACGTGTCCAATTATGTAAAGACACGTGTCCTAAACTCTAAATATGTGAAAATTTGAGTTTGAAGGACTAAAGTTGACAAACGATGAAAATATGTATCCGAAGGGACTAAGAGTGTCAACATGCCAAACTTGTGCCTCTGAATGATCACACATGAAGAATATATTCTTAAACGAGTAATTATTTGGATATAAGAAGCCGTTTGTGAAAATAATCGAAAGATTATAAACTACAGGGGTTAAACGTGTCAACATGTTAATTCTTACATCTGAGTGACCTTTTAACGAACCGGGGACTTCGTAATGTTCAAATATACTCTCAAGAATAAGTGATATCAGTTTCACATGGTTTCGAAATCGTTATGCAAGTTTCCAAGAACTTGGGTTAAAAGCGTCAATGTTAAGAAACTTATGATTTCGGTGATCGTTTAGCGAAACCGGGTCTAACGGAGTTTGGTTACACTCCCATGATCCTCCATGAACTAACTACAAGGGCCTTTTGTGCCTAAAATGAAGTTAAATTAAGTTATATAGGACCATGGACTGAAACTGCCAAATCAGAAACATTTTTAACCTGAAATCAAGGTCGTCACGGGGCGCGTACACCCCCTTTGAATCCTACGCGGCCAGCGAGAGATGCCCAATTCAGAAATAAGTTGCCAGCTGCAGGTTTCTGCTATTACACTGCCTCAAACACTTCTAAATCGATTCCAGGAGCTTGTTGATGGTTTTATAATACCACTAGGACACCTGTGGTGATCCTAAACACCTCCATTACACCTGTGATGATCCTTGATCATGGCCTTCAAGTATAAATAGGCCTTGTGTTGAACCATTTCATTTGCACATATCATTCAAATCTTCTCTACTCTGAACTCTGGAGGTTTCTGACCAAAAAGGGAGCTCATTCTTGTAGAAAAGATTGCTAGGACCCTTTGTAAGTGTCTTAGCCCCCTCTTTAGTTCAGTTTTCTTATTTAAAAACCGAAAAGTCAAAGTTTCGTAAATTAGCTTGGACTCTCGGTTTAAACTCAAATGGTCCAGCCATTATTCGAGATGAATATGGTTATGTGACCATAATTAGATAGGTGTTAAACCGTTAAAAGGGCACCTCCTAATTATTTCATTTGCTTAGTTAATTGTCGGGTCAAACTATTTAGTTAAAAAGTCAAACTGGACAGAATTGTAAATAATAATTAAAACTAATAATGCAGAGGTTATAAATTATATTTTAACACCCTAATAACTTAATAATTATTATTTGAACATGTTTAGGCATGTTCAACCCGACAATTCTGAGTTTAGGGTCGGTTCGCAACCCAAAGTCGCAAAAGCTTGACTTTTGCTTTGACTTTCCATTCTAACCCGATTGGGCTTAATTCTTCTATGTTTTAAGCTTCCATTAGGATCACATTATGTTGTAGTATAACCCTCTGAGGTTATATTACCTGGTCATTACTATTCTGAATTATATGCTAATTCTCGTTATTATGCTTATAAATGCCCGTTATGCCCTTATGTTATAAAAAACGAGATTTTTGAAAATGTGAGAGGACAAAAAGTTTTATTACTGATATATAAGTGTGTCAAATAAATTTGACATCAGTTTCTGGTCTCAAACTAAAGTTATGCATGATATCGTAAATTATAACTTTTTATTAGTTAAAATACGCTATTATGCATAAGACATGTTTAAACATAGATTTTGACCCAAAACTCATTACCTACTGTTTTGATATTATTTTTAGAGATTTTTTGAATTTTTGGTCAAATTATAAACTGACCATAACCTAGAGTTCTTGTACAAATTCCTTAATTGACGATAATGCCCTTTCGACTAATAAAATGTGATTTACATGTGTTTAGCGTGCCAAACCTTTTTCTACTGACTTGATATGAAAAATAAAATATTTTAAACATACAAGGCTGTCCAAAATCTCAGAATCACATAAACATCTCAAATATCGTCAATTAGCGATTTTTACGCTAGTTAGGTGCATAGTATGGTTTAAAGCCATATTTAACACCTAAGACTTGTTACCTGCTGAATTTTTAAATAAACTTTAATATTATTAGAGTAGGTATAAGTCATGAACTCAGATTTCCAAAAATGTCCTTAAAAGCATATATGAAATGACCAAAATACCCTTTCGGGGCATAGATTGGTCATAAATGGTAAACCTCACATATGAATGATATCTTACTGTTATAACAACATAAAATAAATATTTTTGCAGATTATTTAAGACCAGAATATCAGTTTACTATAAAACCTCTTTTATAAACATTAAAATGACCAAAATGCCCCTACGGGACTTAAATTGGTTTTAAATGTTTTTGGGGCATATATGTTAACATCCTACTAATGTATTAACATATTCTAAGCATAATAACATATAAGACTTGTATATAGTTCATTGGGTTACCCGATATGCATTTATGCGTTCGGTTCGGTTCATGTAACTAGTTTACATAAAATAGCCGAAACAGGTTTAACCTTATCATTAAATCTTCAAAATCCAGAATGTGTTTAGTTTACCCATATTATACAAGTATCCAAACTTGTCGGGTCTAAACCACATTCTATTCCGGTCTCCGCTTAATCTAGCGTTTCGAACCGTAAAGTATCTTTCAAACTAACCGGTCTAAGTCTTTGACTTAAATAAAGACCCGCGAGTATCCTAATAGGTTAATAAACCTTCCATTCAGATTGAGTAGCTTCGGTAGAAGGTATTTACATAAGGCTTTAGGAAATATACGGCTGAGTGACATCCTTTCACATCTAGCTCAGGTAAATACTTTTAACTTATTTTCCGTTATACGGGCTTGGGATACCTTATTATAATAATACCGCTTGGTCTGGTATGAAATCATTTAATCGGATTCTGATTAATAAATTTGCATAACCCGTTTTAATCTGTTTTGTTTGATAACATAAACATTGGGGGTTAATACGACCGTGTCCTGGATATCCATGGCTCATTTCATTTGTAAATGACCACGACCTATGCACGAGGTGTAGGCATACACCTGACAGATGCAAAAGCTAAATAACCCACCTGTTGGAGATAACTCCTCTGTGGGTTTTATAGTGGTGAATCGGTTAATCATGACCGGCTTCCAAACCGGCCCCATATGTGTCACACCCTGACTTTTGCGGAAGTGTGATTATGTGTGACTTGCTTAATATCATTGCATTCAACCATAACAAACAACTATATGATAAAACTAAAGATGTTCATCCATTAATTTAAGTTTTAAAATATAGCAACAACATTGTTTTAGAAATCTAACACAGACTTCAAATCCATAATACAAACCATGCAAATTGTTTTAGAGTTCCATAAGAACTCAACAAAAGACTATAAATAAAACCAGGCTTTGAAAGATGAGTCTTATCTAGGATAAGACACACTGTCCAAACCCTTAGACTTCGAATGACATCTTTTATTCCCATCATTACTTGAAACATCCAAACGCCCGCCAGATCCACATTTAATTCCCTGAAATACATGTAGTTTGAAAAACATCAACAAAAGTTGAGCGAGTTCATGTGTTTGTATGTGAACACGAATAAACCTTTGTAATCATTGTAAGTATGTATGTTTGTAAACCCAGTATGAAAGAGAATATGAACAGATTGATTAATGATTTGCGAGGTCATTAATGTGTGTGTAACGGTGTAGGAAGGCTTAATCCTTCGCGTATTTCGTACCGGGCCTCCCGGCTGGAACGACATAGTCACCACATGCGGCCAACTCGCGGACCCATGGGTGAGGCTCGCAACACCCAAATAGATCTATCAGTCATGCCCCTCGGTCCTTATAATAGGATTAATGGTCTCAAGTCAACGCCTAGCCATTCACATGATCTAACAGTTCATTTCTTGGCTAACTATACCATTTGTAATCATTGTAACATTTGTAACATGTATATCACCCTCGAAGTTATAAAACGAAAACAGTTAAAAGAAAAGGGGGACATGAACTCACTGTTTTGCGTTCTTCGAATCCGACTGTAACTCAAAGTCTACTCTGGTGTACACGACTACCTACAACGTACTACGGTCTATTAGACGAACGGGTCGTGCCTTGACTTAGTATTAATTAATGTCTTTGAGTTACGTTTCATTGTGTCTTCAATATTATTCCAAGTTATATAATTATTTGTTAAATAGTAAATATTTTAACTTAAATTATATTTGTTAAATTTTGGAACAATAGTTAAAAATAATATATTTTTACTTCACACCTTTATGTATTTTACGTGAATATCCTTCCCAAGGATGGGTGTATTTGTATTCGTATTCTTATACTTGTATATTTTGCCATGTGTTGGTGTCGTATTCCGGAGTGTATTTATATGTACGAAAATACGTATTTTCTTGTAATTATTAAGTATTTTATACTTAACTTTTTCGGAATAATATTTCTAATAAAAAATACATCAATATATATTTCCAAAATATATATTTTAAGAAATATTACTTAGAAAAATTATTCATAATTTTTCCCTTGGCAAAAATATTTATAAATCTCATACAAGTTTCAAAAATAATATATTTCCAAGTCTAACTTAGAAAATATATATAAATCTATTTTCCTTCCAAAAATAATATATTTCAAGTTTATTCAAGAAAATACATTTTCTCCAAAAATAATGTATTCCATGTTTGTTTGAGAAAATATATATTTTCTTCCAAAAATAATTCATCTTCTAATAATTCCAAGAAAAATATATATATTTTTACTTGCCAAAAATAATATATTTTCTCCTTGTCAAAAATATGATATATTTTGTAATAATTGTAAAAATCATATTTTTGTTCTTTTGGTGCCCAAAATATTAATTACAACTATATTTATGAATAAAATTTCCGGAATATTTTTGTGAGTTATATTCCTTTGTTCGGTTTCACCAATATTTTGGGTATAATTTGTATGTTCATTCTCTTGGAATTTTGGTAATATTTTGGATTGTAATTTTTGGTATTTTGATGAGTTATATTATTTCAAGTCCTAAAATAATATAACTAATACACATAATATACAAATAATCACACACATGGTGATTTCTAAACATATATTTCCTAAATACATATTTAGTCACTTTTATTTATAAAAATCAACCTCCAATATTTATAATTTTTTTTGTAACAAAATTTATGGCAAACATTATATGAAATTTCATGGTTAAAAATATACTTGTAAGTATTTGTTTAAAAATATTTTTCTAAGTGTTTAATTTCTAGAAAAATTTTGCCATAGTTTCCCCTAAAAATGGAGGTTTCCATGCCTTCATGGCATATCATTTTCTTTTGTAAATCAACACAATTAACAAAAAATCGACCTACACTTACCAATTTGCCAAAATCAAGCATAAACTACTACCTCATGTACTTGAAAATTTATAAAAATTTGCAGTAACTTACTAGTGTGTTTAGTAAGCTTAGTTACCCTTTAAAGTGTGGTTGTTTCTTTAAAATCATCATTTTTAAAGAAATTAGTTCTTTACAACTTGTAATTACATTTTCTAAAAATGTTTCTTCTTGGATTTTTCTCGTTAAATACATGATCCTACATTTTATTAACCACCAAAAATGTGGTTTATTTCTTTAAGAACCAAGATTAAGTAAACTTTGTATTTTTAACTTGGTCTCTTGAAAAATCATTCTTGAAATCTTAGATTTACAAGACTTTATACTTACTTTGTTTATCACTTTACAAGAAAAACATTTCCTACTTTCAAGTTCATGATTTACATGAGGATGATCTATGGATCTTTAACATTTTCATCCTCTCATCTTGCTAGATTATGTTTTTAATCATTATCTAGCAAGATCATATGATGGTCTACATCAATAACATGAGTAAACAACAATCAACAAGCATAACAACACATAAACATCATGATTTCTTATGATTTTAAGCTTATGTTCAAGTTTCAAGTTCAAGATTCTTAGTGTTCTTCATGATTAACAACATGTATCATTCTTTAACCACTTAAACAAGATGTAAAATGGAGTGTAGAGTGTTCTTACTACTAGCTCAAGGCTAGGGATGATCACTAGTTAATGAAGATGATAAATGAGATGGATAAAAGCACAAGAGAAAGGTCCTTCAACTTCTACAAGCTCCAAGCTTCCTTATACACCTTCTAGTACCGATGAAACAATGGTTACCGGGCAGGGTTAACACACTGGTCTCGTCAAGAAGGGTTAATCCCTTCCTCTCGAGGATCGCTGGCTGGGTCGCCTGCTGGTTGATCTCCTGCACAAGGAAACAAACCGTGACTCGCAACAAGGAGGATGGGGTGGGGGGTGCTCCTTGTTACCACTCTCCGGCGTGAGAATCAGTAGTCTACTTGGGAAGCAAAGTATGATAGTAGTAGTAGTGAGAGAGTTGTGAAGAGATGCCTCAAACCTGGTTTGGGGTTGGTATTTATAGCCGAGGAGTGAAGGAGGAGGTGGATGGATAGACTGACGGCATGCTGCACCTTTGCAGGTGTGTCAGGCATGTCGGCTGTGGAGGTGAAGCCACGTCAGTCTGTCGCTTACGTAGGCCTGACAGGCGGCTACCATTGGTGCTACTTGCTCTATGGTGTCAGTCCCACTTGCTGAGTACACAGGATGCGGTGCGGGCCGCATCGCTGTTTGCGGTAACTGTAGATGTTCTCGTGTCTCACTCTTTGATCAAGAAATACGCGAGATGCGGTGCCGAGCCGCATCGTCGTGGTGGTGACTGTTGCTGTTATCCAGCTCCCTTGTATTGATAGAAGAGTTCACTAGATGCGGTGCTAGGCCGCATCGCTGTGAATACTTTCGTTTTCATACACCAGATGTGGTGCCGTGCCGCATCACTATACCGTTCCCATATTCCAGGTAAGTCCTCCTCCATCATTGGGCAGATTGGATTCAACCGCTGTGTCTACGCGTTCCCACATGGACACAGGTAGGTTGTTAGCTAGTGGGGGTTTTGATAAGGGTAATGGTCACTCGCGGTCGTGCTGACGCGAGATCTGGGACCATACCCCTTCAAGTCCCCCCCAGTCTAATGTTGCTGCCATATGCAAGTTGCATGTGGGAGGAGTACTGGACCATGGTGTCTAGAAGGTAGTTTGGAGTCTGGAGAAGATTCTAGGCCATGTAGATGGTCTTTGCTCTTCGTAAATCAAGCTGGAGATCCGGAAGGGTCATGCGACGCCTCTTCCGTACCGGTGAGAACGTTTCGTCTGATGTGAAATTCTCAGCCTCGGGTTTTGATATGGTAGCATGGGCTACGTGCGTCTGATCTCGTCAGAGTTGGGTGCCACCTGTTGGTGTGTCGAACCATCCTTTTGAGATCTTGCTGGAGGTGTCCACAAACTTCGAACCAACCTCTGAGATGGTGGTTGAAGATGTGCACAAACTTCGAACCAACCTTTGAGGTGGTGAATGAAGAAGAGAGTGGTCTTCAGTAGTAATTGGACATGTGATCACGATCCCTTTTGTGGGGTGTTCATGTTCTCCCAATTAGCTCTCAAGTAACCGCACATCCTTTGCGGTTACCTCGTTGCTTGGCATTGTTGGCCACGGTTGGCTGAATAATGTTGGATACTTGCGTCATTGTTGGCCATGTTTGGTCGAACAATTTGAATCTGGATAATGGTCAAATAAACATGGTCATAGGCATGGTCATGCCCACCATTGTTTATTCTACCCGTCTTACAAGTAGGTCAGCAAAGTCATAAGCAGACTTGTTACCGCTGTTCGGCCGCTTGTTGTTCGACGAGACCTCTTTAGGTGAGTGGGAATCTCGTTTGCATCTGTTCTTTAGCCACTTACCTTCACGTTCCAATGCCGAGGAGCTTTCCTTGAAGTAGCTTCGTTCATCTGTGTGATGACTGAGTTGTGGCTCTTCCGTAGCAACCATTTGCGGAGCTATGGGTGTGTCCGCAGCGACTCATGAGTGTCTGCGGTTTTGTAACCCCATACTCGTTTGAAACGAGTGTGTTGCTCAGATGTGGCTCTTGAAGGATCAGGAGTCAGGGTTGCTGATGTGCGTGCACGTACATTCCCCTCCTTCTTTTTGTTGAAGAAGCTGTTTACGCACCCTCTGTGGTTATGAACCGGACAGGAGGGATTTGAAGCTTGAAGAGAATGAAGGCAATGCGGTTTACCTGTTCCTGAGATGCGGTGCAGTCCAAAGAACAACGCTGGTTCTGAGTATCTGACACACCTGTACGGGCTCGTGTGCGTCATCTCCGCATATTCCATGTGTGCTCGTGGGTATGTGCGGACATGTTTATACCCCCTTAACCATGGAAAGATAATTTTTGGCTATTTTGAGGGGTATGTAAAAAAAACGACATGCGGTATGGGTTATGGTGCGGTATACCATAGAAACCGCATGCCGCTTGTGTTTGGATAATGTTGTCGCTTTTTGTTGCATACGTGGCTGAGCGCACGTGTGAGTTGGTGGAAGTTGGTGAGATTTCCTGGCATGTGCTGAAATGAAAGGATATTTGCACTGCCCGAGGTCATAAATGCACTGTAGCAGGAGTGTAAACGTCTCCTATGCTAGGCGCGTGTGCAGCCACGTGCGCGTGGTAACCGTCAGCGGAAACGTCGCTTGACACGTGGTGCCGCATAATTCGCTCTTTTTGGACGTGATGATTCGGTTTCCATGTTGCATTAATTGCGATCAGTATATAAGGGGAAACCGTTCGTGGTTTCCCCTCACTTCATTCAAAATTTCAAAATTTCCGGTGAGAGAAAAAAGATTTCTACGTCTTCTCCGATAAGGTTTTCTGAAATTCCAGTGAGGTTGTTTGAGTTTTTGAACTCACTTTCTTTTCTTTTCCATCTCTATGGCTGAACCATCAAATCCACACAATGTGGAGGGTGAAAACCCTGAACAGCCGTTGGCGGCGGCTGATGAAGATGAAGACGATGATGGCGGTGCTCCCGGTGGTGGTCTACCGGTATTGAAGTGGTCAAAGGGTCAATTTAAGATCCTGATGACCAGCATACAAATAGCGGAGGAGTGGGGTGCCATCTACCCACAAGAGGGTGACACCGGTGCCGATGCTCCGGTGGGATATATTACCCTGTGGGCTGAGTTTTTTAATGATGGCAACCTCAGATTGCCGGTGACGGTGTTTGTTGCCGGGGTGTTAGAACACTATCACCTTCATATTTCCCAACTGAGTCCATTTGGGATGTTCCGAATCAGGAACTTCGAGTATACTTTTCGTGCCTTTGGCCTGGATGTTACCGTTGAGAATTTCCGGTGATTTTACCAGTTAACGGTAAACATCGGTTTTTTCTCTTTCAACCAAAGGTATGGGAGTCTCAAGCTGATGACCCCTCCGAAGGGTCTTACCAAGTGGAAAAGGAGATTTTTCTACGTGAAAGCTTGTGCGGTGCATGCCAACATGACCTTTCGGAGCGTGAGTGTGGCTGTTACTCCGGAAGCTATTCCTGTTGCTACCGCAAAGATTGTAGATTGGTTCTCTAGGCTGCGGCCTATTGAACTTAAGAAACTGGACAACAATGAGTTGTGGGTGTTGCGGATGATGCTTACCAGGCCGGATAGGAAGGCAATGCCCGTTCTGCGGGAAAAGAGTGGTGGTAAGCCAGTTACTCTTGTGTGGTTTCCTTGCTTCTTTATACTCTTATTAATTTGCATTTGTTTTATCAGAGGATGCGGTCGGCCTGTAGAGGATATTTGAGCCAGATTTCAGGGGCAAAGTTGAGTTGATTCCGTGTGCGGAACGGGAAGGTTTAATTTGGAGATTGTTGGCAATTTTCGCGTTCCCACACGTGATATGTTGAATGCACCCATGCCGGAAGGCAAAGGTATCTTCTAAGATTCCCTTGTTGTTTAAAGTTCACCCTTGTAATTTGCTTGCTTGATTATTTAAATGCAGGTAATCTTGGGGACCTGGGGAAGTTTGAAAAAACTGTCCCTAAGAAACATGTGGAGAAGAAACAGGTGAAGAAACCCGCGCAGGGTCGCGGTAAGGAGAAAACTGAGGGTTCTGTCGCCCCTCCTTTGGTGCCACAGGCTGCAGGTATCTATCGTTCTTGTAACCGCAGATATACCGATTACGTGGTAGTATCTGACACCCTTGAGGGTTTGGGTGTTCCAGGTGGTGGCGCGGCTGCAGGTGGGGCTGCTGCGGGTTCCACACTTGCTGGTGAGAAGAGGAAACCCGAGCAGAATGTTGCTGGTGCTGGTGAGGTGAAACGTCAGAGGTTGCAGGCCAAAAGGTCCACTGGGCCGACACAAAAGAAGCCTGCTGTTACTGCTGGTAAGTGATTTATAACTTTTTTCAAGTGTTTTGTATGCACAACTTATTTTTTGATAGTTATTTCTTTCTTTGTTTTGCAGAACCTCAAGATAAAGATTTTTCTATCTTTGACGCTCCTTCGTCTCCCCCGCATACCTCGGCTGCGGATGCGGGGGTACCGAAGGAATCTGCGGCACCTTTTGTCAAGGTTGTGCCTGATCCGACCGTGCAGGCGGAGAAGACTGTGGAGAAGGTTGCGGCCCAGATTTTTGATACCGTTGATTCCTCCAACAACTTGATCTCTCCAAATGATGCTGATAATTCGAATTTGAGGTTTTCTGATGCTGGGAAACAAAAATCTGGTGCTGAGCCGCAGAAGTCTCCTGCTATTGAGAAGGTTTCTGGTTCTACTTCTGGTGGTGCGGGTTATGATGGGCCTCCGATTCAGCCTGGGGAGTCTGAACTGGAGTATTATTACCGCACCTACACACAGGATCGGAGTACGAGCTATCACCGACCCCCTGGACTGTTATGCAGGGGGATGATATTTCGAATGATCCTTCTGCTTGCTAGGAGATTCTGGGTGGCCTGGGTACCCCACTTGAAACAGATCGTGCCCGTTCCGCACCCCGTGAACTGCGCATCAACCAACTTTCCACCATGCTTGTGGGAAGTTCTATAGTGGCGAATGCCATTTTGGAAGATTACAAGGTGTTGGGCCGCAGGGAGGAGGAAGCTGCACGCTTGCGGGCCGAAGCGGAGGAGTTGGTGAAGGTTGCTCGTGCGGGTGCAGAGCAGCTTGAAAAGGATAGGGCTGCTTTTGAAAAGCAGAAACAGACCGAGGAGTGGGCTGCGACTGCTGAGCTTAAACAGGTTCGTACTCTTGCTAAGTTACTTTCTGATGAACGCAAGAGTTGGAAAGTATCTTGGGACAAACAGAATGAAACACTGTTTCACGTTCGTCAGGAGTTGACGAATGCCGAAGCAGCGAATGCTGCTTTGGGCAAGGAGAAGGCCGCGGCGGAAGCGATTGCTGTTAAGGTAGTGGAGGCAGAGGCCCGGTTGGCAAAGGCGCTTGAAGGGGCCAAAGAGGCGGGGGCCCGTGCTGCAAGGCTCTTGAAGAGGCTAAGGAGAGGGAGAGCCGTGCTTCTAAGGCTCTTGAAGAAGCGAATGCTGAGCGCACCCGTTTGAATCAGGTTGTTGGCAGCCTTCAGGTATGAGTTGCCTTTTCAGTTGAACTTTCCTTTCTTTCTGAGTATGTTTAGTGATTTTATACATACTGTGTTTCTTGCTTTCGAAAGGCTGAGGTGTAGACTCGCGAGGCCCAACTTGCGGAGATTACTGCCCGCGTGACTGTAGCTGAAAAGCGGGCTAACGAGGCTGTCGAGGCTAGAGATGGGCTCACCTCTTCGTTTAACCAGCTTGAGACTGACCGTGAGTGGATGCGGTGTCACGGTATTGTACATGTAAGTATCTGGTGCCTTTACATTTACTTGAATTAGCATGTGATAATGTAATTGCCCTTTGGTGCAGATTGTTAAAGCTATCATGGACGCGCCTGAGACTGTAACTGGTATAGACTTGATTAAGCAGCGTGCCCGTGATGCTGGTTTTAAAGCTGGTTATAACCGCTGCATCGGCCATATAAACATTTTGTCTAAAGGCGGCTACACTAATGAACGGTCCGGGTTTCGTGATGTGGACACCGAAGCGCTTCTTGAGGCGGTCGTTGCATCATTTTATGACATGTCCCTCTCTTCTATTGAGAAGCTTGATGAATGCTTAGATGCAACGGACTATGTAGACCGGTTGCGGATGCTATATGCCGTTGCAGAAGAGGAAAATACTGCTAGTGACGGCCAAGATGGCGCGGGTACTAGTGGTACAAAATAGGACTAGATTGGCCTACGTGCCCCTTTTTGTTTTCCTCTTTGTATATGTTAGAACTTTATGTAAATCCATCGCGCACCACGTGGGTGCACGAATTTTTTGAATATAAAGTTTAACTGTTGCTCAATTTGTACAAGTGTTTTTACTTCTTGCTTGTTTGAACGTGTGTATATGGAACTCTACCCGTTGTGAACGGGGTTGAGTATACTCTATACCTTTGTCGTATGAGTATTAGTCAATTCCATTGTTTGCCCTGTTAGGGTTTAGGAATTGTGTAAGTTTTGTAAAAACCCGTGTGTGTATCCGGCCGGATAGACACTTAATGTTTTGCCTTTGCTGGCCTATTACAATATTTATGTGTGGTTAGCACTTTGTGTGGGTATCGCGAATGAAGATTTTGCCAATCTGTTTTTGCGGATACCGCAAAGTGGAACACGCATTTGTAATAGCAGTAATAAACAATATTGCATTGAATCGCTCGTTTATTTATTTGCAAATGGCCCGCGACCCGATAGGTTACATGGAAATGTAAAGAACATGGCTTACATGTAGCAGCGTCTAAGCTGTTGTGCATTCCATGTGCGTGCGATAGTTTCGCCTTCTAACGTTTGTAGTTTATACGCGCCTTTGCCCAAGACCTCTTTGATGAGGTAGGGTCCTTCCCACTTGGGGGCAAGTTTGCCTGGTCGCTCAGCGTTAGACATTTCGTTATCGCTAAGGAGGTAGTCTCCCGGGTTAAATGTACAAACCCGCACGCGTGACTTGTAGTATTTTTAAAGCTTGGTTTTGTACTTGGCCTCGTTAATGGCAGCGTTTTCGCGCCTTTCTTCTAGGAGGTCCAAGTCAAGTCTGCGTGCTTCATTGTTGGCTATTTTGTTGATAGCCACATTCGAGGTGAAGGAAGACCTACTTCCGCGGGGATTACCGCTTCTGAGCCACAGACCAGGCTGAATGGTGTTTGCCCGTTGCTTGTTTTTGGGCTTGTTCGGTGAGCCCATAAGATGCTTGGGAGTTCATCGACCCAGCCACGCCTGGCTGTTCCCAACCTTGCTTTAGTGCCTTCGACTAAACTTTTATTGATACTCTCAACTTGGCCATTCCCTTGCGGGTGTGCCACGGAGGAGAATATGTGTTCAATATGTAGTTCTTCTAGCCATTTTTGGAATTCGTCAACAGCGAAGTTGGTGCCGTTATCGGTAACGATGCACATTGGTAGACCGAAACGACAGATGATGTGTTCCCAAATGAATTTCCTTGTTATCATAGCAGTGGTTGAGGCAAGTGGTTTTGCCTCTACCCATTTTGTGAAGTAATCGACAGCTAATATGATAAATTTGACCACACCTGGTGCGTCTGGGAATGGTCCGACCACGTCAATTGCCCATTTCTGAAAGGGCCATGCGGTGGTGACCGGGATCAAGTTGTTCTTGGGGCGTAAGGTCTTGGGGGCATGCCGCTGACAATTATACACTTGCGCAATTCTTTGACGGCATCTAGGTGCATGCCGGGCCAGTAATACCCAGCATTCATGATTTTAGCCACTACCATGCGTGGCCCTGCGTGTATGCCGCACATTCCCTCGTGTATCTCTCTGATGAGGTATGTGGCATCTTGGGGGTCGACGCAGCGTAGGATGTAGGATCGAATTCGACCTAAACGAGTCGTTCGGAAGAGCTCAAATCCGTTTCAGAGGCGGAAACAAGGAAACAGACGTGTACACAGCTTGTATCACACTTTAATCCTCTTGTATATTGATTTTACAACGTTTTCGTTTACAAGGAAAACCGGCAATACCTCGGTATCAGATCTGAACCATGTTACAAATGAAATGACAAAGTAGCCTATTTATACTACTCTAGGACCGCTCGAAATACATTGACATAAAGGCGATTCAAACAACAACCTTAAAAGCGATCCACAGATTTGTCGTATAAGCGATTCCAACTACTTCCATAAAAGCGGTCCGTAATGTTTGACTATCATGAACCCTTCTTGTGAACTCTTGATTGGACCTTTCATACTCAACATCTCATTGGATCTCCTAGTGGTGATGTCTCATTGGACCTCCATTTGGTCCAATCAACACAAATGGAAATCATGAACTTTGACTTCTAAAATGACTTTGTCGTTTATGAAGCTTTGATGTAATTCATATTATATGTCACATGATGTAAACGGCCACATTTATTTCTTGCATCATGACATCACTTGTGATGTCACCTAGTGATGTCACTCGTGATGTCATGCCTGATCGGATCCGCATCATGACCGAGACTCGACAAAAGACGAAGACGACAGATGACTGCACCAACATAGGAGTGGGCCCATGTATGATTTACGGTATAGGATACCGTCTCCCATTTGATAATGGCACGCCTTGTATTGCAACTTGCGTGCCTCTGACTTGCTTTCGGGAGTCACACCTGATTGCAAGTATGCAATGATTGGTGTCATCCAGGATGTTGAACCGTACTGGATGACATTGACTTGGCGCAGGGGTACTGAGGGATTCTGCAGAATTTCAATGCGTATCTCCTTTGCCAAGTGTTGGAAGCTGGTGGATGCGAGTTTTGACAGTGCATCCGCGGATTTGTTTTCACTTCTGTTGATATGACGGATATTGAAAGAAGTGAATTTTGATTTTAGTTGCAAGGCTTGCTCGAGGTAGAGGAACATGATATCCCCTTTTACGGTATAGTCACCGCGCACCTGCCCTGCAACTAACAAGGAGTCGACGTGTGCTTCCAGATGTTGTATGCCGAGCTTGACTGCTAGACGTAGCCCTGCCAATAGAGCCTCATACTCTGCCTCGTTATTTGTGCTTTTGTAATCAAGACGGATTGCATAAGTAAGCTCTTGGCTATCGGGGCTGACGAGTCGCAGACCTGCACCCGCACCTTCTTCGTTGGACGCACCATCGGTAAAAAGTGCCCATATTTCTGAAGAAAGTGGTGGTGATCCAGGGTTTTGTTCTTCCTCGCATTCTTGGATGCGATTTGCCGGTACCTCGGCAACGAAATCTGCCAGGACCTGGCCCTTGATTGCAGGGCGCGGCTTGTAGTTTAGCGTGAGTGCGCCCAACTCGATTGCCCATTTTGCTAACCTCCCAGAGATGTCAGGTTTGGATAGGATCGGGCCGATCCTGTAGTTGGTTAACACCGTGATGACGTGGTTTGCGAAGTAGCGTCGCAACCGTCTTGATGCGTGTACTAGTGCTAGTACCAACATTTCCATTATTGAATATCTTGTTTCTAGGTCGTTGAGCATCTTGCTGATGGGTAGATGAGTGTTTGAACTCCCTCCCGCTCCACTATTAGTACCGCACCCACCGCATTGTCTGCGGCGGATAGGTATAATATAAGTGGTTCACTTTTGCATGGTGCGGTTAGAGTTGGGAGTTGTATCAAACACTCCTTCATTTCCCGGAAAGCATTTTCAGCCTCTGCGGTCCATTGGAATTGTTCTTTCTTTAGACAGTGCCGTAGGGTTTTGATGAAAGGATAAGATTTAGCTGCATGGTTAGCTAAGAATCTGTTTAGTGCCGCTAGCCTGCCGCTAGTCGTTGCATCTCTTTCATCGTTGAATGCGATGGCATGCGTTCGATCGCCTGAACTTTTTTCGGGTTTATTTGAATCCATCTTTGGTTACGATGAATCCAAGGAATTTGCCTTCTACCATTCTAAACGAGCATTTCCCTGGATTGAGCTTCATATTGACGCTTCGCAGAGTTTGGAATGTTCTTTCGATATCAGTGAGCATGGTATCTTCTTCCATGCTCATGACGACTAGGTCGTCCATGTAGATTTCGACACTTTTGCTGATTTGCCCGCAGAAAGTGTCGTTCATCAGTTTTTGATAGGTTGCACCCGCGTTGCGCAACCCAAACGGCATTTTTGTATAGCAGTAATTTCCGGTAGGGGTGCGGAATGTCGTTTTGTCTTCATCCTCGATTGCCATCTGTACCTGGTGGTAGCCTTTGTAACAATCAAGGAAGCACTTCCATCGAAATGGTGCGAGGTTATCGACCTTTTCGTCGAGTTTCGGAAGTGCGTAACAATCCTTGGGACAGGCTTTGTTGAGGTCTTTATAATCGACGCACACGCGCCAGCCCCCGGATGGTTTTTCTACCATGACTGGGTTGGACAACCAAGTCTGGTACTTGACTTCCCGCAGGATGCCTGCGGAGAGCACTTCTTCGACCTACTCGTGCATCGCCTGGTTTTTTGCGGATCCAAGGTGGCCTTGGCCTTGGATCACCGGCTTGATACCTGGCAAGGTATTCAAAAAATGTTGCGCGATTTCGCGTGGGACCCCAGTCATGTCTGCGGGTGCCCACGCAAAAATATCTTGGTTCCTGAAGAGAAGCTGCTTCAGGTGCGCTTTGGTGTTGGGGGACAAGGCGTCGCCCAACGTGACCTTTTGTTCTGGGTATCTTGCGTTGAGGACCCATTTTTCTGGTTGGTTGTTGGGGGTCGGCCTTGCTATCTTGGTCGGACGCAGTTCATCCGACGTCATAACTTCCCTGCGTGCATAGATTATCGCGACCCCTGTTTCGGTTGGGAAACCGATTGCAGAATGGGGTACGGACGTAATCATGTTGAAATCACCTTGGGATTCTCTCCCAAGGAGCACGCCATATTTGGAAGTATGAGGTAAAACCATGAAGTTTACCTCTTCTGTTCGTGTGTGCCTTCCGCTGGTGAGGCGCACAGGAAACATAATTTGGCCAAGGGGAAAGACAGTTTCCCCTGCGAACCCGGCCAACGGGTAATCCACTGCTTGCAACCGATCTTTGTCTTCCTGATCGAACTGGTTGAAGCACTGCTCATATATGATATCAGAGGTACTGCCCGGGTCGATGAATAATCGCTCGGTGCAGTAATGAGCTAGTTGGCCTGTAATAACGACGGCCCGCCTGTCGCGTGGACCGCCTCGGACTTTTGGGAAAACGACTTGCTCGTCTTTCCACTCATTGTCCGGTCTTCTCGCCACCTTGCGCGGCCTTCCTTTGCCTCCGTTGATCATATGGGTTGAGGCCACATACATGGTCCTCTTCCCTGAGGAGGTGCCCTCGCCATGGGGGGTGATGCGTTTGGTGGCTTTTTGCCCACCGGGCAACAAGTGCTGCAGTTTCCCCTCCTTTAGGGCTCGCTCAATCTCCAGCCGGAGACTGATGCAGTTGTTTGTTGTGTGGCCCGAGTCCTTGTGATACTCACAATAGAGAGTGAGATCTTGATTTTTCTTGGACTTCATTGGTTGGGCCGGTCGCAGGTACTGCGCGTCCGTAAGAAGGACTTCGCTTGGCGACCTAGTGATCTCGGTCCAGTTGCGGTCCCGAGATTCTTTCTTTGACGCCCGGTTATCCCGTTGGGCGTTAATTGTTGCTCTTGCGTCAAACTGGTTGGTACGCGGGAAATAAGGTTTGGAATCGCTGCCGCGATTCCCTGTGTCCCGGTTGCGCTTATTGTTGCGCTTGGGCTCGTAGCGGGAGGTTTGTCCTTCCGCTTGGGGCTGTGCCTTTGCGAGGTGCGGTTTAAGGTACCGCAGAGTCTGGGCGTATGTCTTGACCGCAGTCATGACATCCTCCCATTTCTTCGGCAAGCCGTCTTTGCCGGAGATAGTCATAACCATCTGTTCATCTCTAACGGCTTTGATGAAGTGGTTACGTGCCATTTGGTCAGCCACATCGCCTATCTCCAGGCATTCTTTATTGTATCGGACGACGAATGCTTTGAGAGATTCGTCGTCCCTGCGCCAGATATTCATGACGTCCATCGAATCACGTTCATGACGTCGCTGCTGGCTGAAATGTGCGAGGAACTTTGCATGTAATTCCTCAAATGAGGCCAGTGGCAAAGAATCAAACCAAGCTCTGGCCAGACCCGTCAAATGACACCAGGTGGGCTCGTCCCACCTGCCGTTGCACCCTGCGCCCATGAAAATGTTCATGTGATCGTCTGGGTCGGACGAACCGTTGTATTTCCCAATGTTGAATGGGAATTTTGTGGTGGTGACCTGGGCGTGTGCGATTCTTGGGGCGAATTTAGAGTTTTCGGCCGCGGCTCTTGGCCTGTAGGGTTGGTTCTCGTGGCGCTTTGCAGCGCGGAGGTATGTGTTTCGGGGATGAGTGGGAGGAGAATAGTTGCGTCCTCCAGGTCTGCTGCTTGTGGCATGAGAATCCCCGCAATATGTATGGTCGTCCGGGTCGGTACGGCCATATCCTTCGTGTTGGGGCTGCGGTCCCAGCCGGCTTTGGATGCCGGAACCACGGTGGACTGTGGACGGTGGACTGTGGAATCTTGGGGGTTGGGGAAGAACACACGGCTATTCTTTGAATCAGCGTGTTTGATCTTCGTTTTCGTATCACGCGCTACATTACTAGGTCAAGTCTTGCTTAATTCCCTATAGTTATGGCTCTGATACCAATCTGTCACACCCCAACCGATGGCGGAAACATCGGGGCGCGACACTGAGCGAAACAGATTGTCCAGAAGTTTCCATAACAACTATAATTACCAATTATTTAAAGCAACACGTCCGATACCATGTCATAAAAGATGATACAATTATTACAGAAAAGATCAAGTCAAATTGTTCTGTTCCGACAACTCAGATTTTTATTACAGACAATTGTTTATTGTTGACCTAGGTCTTTCCTAGCCTCGATTTCACAGCAAAGTAAGTAAATAAGCATCCTAAGCACCTGTCACATACGTTAAAGTAAAAGTCAATACACATAGTGTAAAGGCGAGCATACAAGTTTCATAGATATAATAGAGTTCGAAATTGATTACGCATAACCAGCACGTACACAGTGTGAAATGAGGCATGTTAGTTGTCGACATGAAACCATCAATACCAATGACTGCGGGTTGACTGCCCAAGGCAGTTCGCGATACACACTCACCACTGTGAGCCATGTAACTAATTGTCCTTAACAACCCCTGAGTGAACAGGTGCTGAGTCCAAACTATAGTACTATCGTTGCTAAGGCAGGTAGACAGTATTCCATGTGTAAACATAACAAACAAGCATTCATTAAGTCACGTATAACATGCGGTAACGGTTAGCGTTAAAAGTATTGCGTAGTGTGTTCGATGTGAATTAGAATAAGTAACGTATGTAGCACCCAAAAGTGCGTAAAGCAAAAAGGGATCGAGTATACTCACAGCGATTGGTTGATTGAAGGGAGCGCTAGAGAGTAAGGTTAGCCTGATCAGAACGATAGCATAACGATAAGCGATGCGTAAAACGATGCAGAGTGCAAGTGGGTTGGACAGCAGTTCGATCGGATGGTAGTCCGATCGGACAGCTGATCGTTCGTGTGACAGTCCGCTCGGATGGTCCTCCGATCGGGTGACCGTTCGAGTGGATTGTTACTTCCTTTCTGGAGGATGTGTTTATGTATGATGGCTTGACTTTTGAAGTTTTCGTTGTAGTATTTAGAAAACATAGAAGTATCTCTACCTTCCAGGTCAGTCGATCGAACGGTTGTTCGATCGGGCGACAACCCAATTGGTTGGACACTTTAGTGAGAACAAGTTCACTACAGGACGGTCAATCGATCGGATGACTACCCGATCGGGTGGTTACCCTTGTGCATGGAACATGTTGAAAATTGTTTAAGTGTTGAAGTCTGAACATTACATGGTCGAGTGGCAGTCCGATCGGGTGGTAATTCGATCGGCCAGCACTTCGTTCAATGTTCATCCTTCAATGGTTTGAAAATAAAGTTGATGGTGGGGCCAAGGTGCAAGTCGATCGGGTGACAACCCGATCGGTTGACAGTCCGATCTGACGGTAGTCCGATCGGACGGTCATTCCATCCTGGTCGTTCCGTTCATCTTACACTTGGTTGTTTTGATAGTTTGTCATTTTATGGAGATGTGTTGATAACGTATTAGACAACAGAAACCTCGTCAAGACTTAGTAACCTGATCGAACAGGAATCACCCAAATCCGCCTAGTTAACTGTTCGAGACGGTGTTCCATGTCTAACCCGAAATCGGTAACCTCATGCATAGAATCCAGATCTTGAACCAACACAACCACAAGAATGAGTAGGAAGTCGGTACAAGCTCTGATTCTATTGGTTTTGAGTGCATTGAGTGTAAAAGAGTTGAAAGAAAGTTGAAAAACCATCTTTCAATCCTTTTCACCTTGGATATGTTTAGATCCATGAAAGATCTTTGTTTATTTATGTGGAAATCGTTCAGATCTAAGTTGTTCTTGGTGGATTGAGGCCGAAACATGAAGTTCTCAAGAACACCATGATAACATCATCCTAGAACACCTTGAATCTTGATGATTTCACAGTTAAAAGTTAAGATTCAGAAGATAGAAAGGTGTAGAATCAAGTGTAGATCAAAGATGTACAAGATTTAGGTTGGGATCTTATCGGAATTGCGAGAAATCGGAGAAAAAGTAAGCAAGAGCGCTGGTCGGACGTCAGAGAGCAAAAGTGGAAAGTTGTGATGGTGACAGGGGGTAGCTTGGTCGACTGGTCACTTGGTCGATTGGCCAGTTAGTTCGAGTGTTTGGTGCGACGAGTTTTGCTGTTTTGATTGCGATCGCGAGCGTTGCGATGCGATAGAGTTTCTCGTTCAAATTACTTTTAATCCCAACTACTATATCTAACATACAATCATCCTATTTTACTTGTGTTTAGCGTTTGCGATTCGATTGTGATTGAATTTCGATTGCGTTTTGATTGATCACCACAACATAACATGCACAAGTAACACATAAAAGGCACACACACGTATAATAATAACCAAAATGCGTAATTCGAGTTGCGAGTACGATTGCGATAACCGATAAAGCGATCAAATATGCGATAATCATCGAATGAACCTCGATTATTAATAGGTACTCCACATAATACAACAAACGTTAAGCGTAAAACATACTAACTACAAGCAAAGAAGTCAAAACAGGAATTGAGCAAGGCGTGACAGATCGCAATTAGCAATCTTGTCTCCCTTTGACTTCAATGTTGACTTTGACTTTGACTTTCGAAACACGGGGTGTTACAGCCTCCCCCTCTTAAGGGAATTTCGTCCCCAAATTAGGTCGAAGCCGTATCAAACAACTGCGGGTACTTCGCCTTCATGTCGCTTTCGAGTTCCCAAGTGAACTCTGCGCCTCGTTTGCCTTCCCAGCGAACCTTCACAATGGGAATGTGCGAGCGTCTGAGCTGCTTGGTTTGATACCTTTAGGAGTACGTAGTCGCCAACGTCAAATTCAAGGGGCTTGCGTCGTCTATCGGCATAACTTTTCTGATGACTCCGAGCTTTCAGCAGATTGTCTCGAATTTGGAGGACTTTGTTGGTCGTTTCTTGCAATAACTCAGGACCGGTTAATTGCGAGTGCCCGATCTCGTGCCATACAATAGGCGATCGGCATCTTCTTCCGTATAAAGCCTCAAATGGTGCCATTTGAATGCTGGAATGATAATTGTTATTATACGAGAATTCGACTAATGGTAGGTAAGCGTCCCAATTACCACCGAAATCTATGACACATGAACGGAGCATGTCTTCAAGGGTACGAATCCTTCTTTCAGTCTGACCGTCGGTTTAGGGATGGAATGTGGTACTCTGATTAAGCGTAGTACCGAGAGCCGCTTGAAACATTTCCCACAGTCGCGAGGTAAACCGAGCATCACGGTCATAGATGATATCGCGAGGCGTCCCATGATTACAAATGATCTCATCGGTGTAGATTTGGGCTAATCGTTCTACCTTGTAGTCTTCTCGTATTGGTATAAAGTGAGCAGATTTGGTCAAATGGTCAATGACAACCCAGATGCTGTCGTGACTTGATGGCATACGCGGGAGTTTGGTTATGAAGTCCATGGCTATACTTTCCCACTTCCACATAGGGATCGAGGGTTGTTCAAGCAAGCCAGAGGGTCTTTGGTGTTCGGCCTTAACTTTTGAGCAAGTTAGGCACTTCCCAACGTAGAGAGCGATATCTCTCTTCATGCCCGGCCACCAGTACTTGTAGCGAAGGTCCTGGTACATTTTATCGGCACCGGGATGAATAGAATACCGAGATTTGTGGGCTTCGTCCATCAAAATCTGTCGCAAATCGTTCCGCTTAGGGATCCAAATTCGGTCCAGATAATGGAATATCCCATTCGACTTATTAACAAGATGGGCTCCATCGTGGTGGATTCTTTCCTTATTTAAGGTGCGTTCGGTAAAACACGCATGCTGGGCTTCGCAGATGAGGGTTTCGAGATGATGCTGGGCGGGAATATTGGGAATGTTATGCAGATAGCTTCTTCTGCTGAGAGCGTCGGCAACAACATTTGCCTTGCCTAGGTGATATAGAATCTCGTAGTCGTAATCGTTGAGAAGTTCTACCCATCGGCGTTGACGCATATTAAGTTCTTTCTAGTTAAAGATATGTTGCAGACTCCTATGATCGGTGAAGATCGTATACTTGGTACCATATAGGTAGTGTCGCCAAATCTTTAACGCAAACACAACTGCGCCTAGCTCGAGATCGTGGGTTGTATAGTTCTTCTCGTGGATTTTGAGCTGATGAGACGCGTAAGCGATAACCTTGTCCCGTTGCATGAGAACACAACCAAGACCAAGGTTCGAGGCATCGCAATAGACAATAAAGTCGTCGTTTCCGTCGGGTAAAGTAAGAATGGGAGCATTGCAAAGCATATGCTTGAGTGTTTGGAAAGAAGTCTCTTGTTCAGTTCCCTAAACAAAAGGCTTGTCTTTATGAGTGAGAGCGGTAAGCGGCACAACGATTTTAGAGAATCCTTCGATAAATCGATGATAATAGCCCGCTAATCCGAGAAAAGAACGGACTTCAAACGGGTTCTTTGGCGTAACCCAACTCTTAACTGCTTCAATCTTCACGGGATCGACATGAATACCTTGACTATTGACAATGTGACCGAGGAATTGAACCTCCTCCAGCCAAAATTCACACTTGGAAAACTTGGCATAGAGTCGATTCCCTTGGAGTAGTTCGAGAACCAAACGTAGATGTTGCACGTGTTCGGCTTTCGACTTGGAATAGATCAGGATATCATCGATGAACACGATGACGAAGCGGTCAATGAAAGGTTTACACACCCGATTCATCAAATTCATGAAAACCGCGGGTGCGTTGGTTAGACCAAAAGGCATAACAACGAACTCGTAGTGGCCGTATCGAGTGCGAAAAGCGATTTTGGGTATATCCTCCTCTTGAATGCGCAGTTGGTGATAACCTAAGCATAGATCAATCTTGGAGAAACACGTAGCACCTTGCAGCTGATCAAACAAATCATCGATTCGAGGCAGGGGATAACGATTCTTGATTGTCAACTTATTCAATTCCCGATAGTCGATGCACATCCTGAACGACCCATCCTTCTTTTTGACGAAAAGGACTAGTGCACCCCAAGGAGAGGTGCTCGGGCGAATGAAGCCTTTATTAAGTAATTCCTGGAGCTGACTTGAGAGTTCACTCATTTCGGATGGAGCGAGTCGATAAGGAGCTTTGGCAATAGGGTTGGCTCCAGGAATGAGGTCGATACGAAAGTCGATATCATGACTAGGTGGCAGACCAGGAAGATCATCAGGAAACACCTGAGGGAATTCACAAACAACAGGGACATCTATCTTCCCTTTCTTTACCTTCTCCGCTACTACAATGTTAGCCAAGAAAGCTCTGTATTCTTTGTGGAGATACTTGCTAGCTTGGACACACGACATAAGTTTGAGACCTTTCGAAAGAGTTTCACCATAGACACACAGCCGGTCACCATTAGCGAGCGCGAATCGAATCATCTTTTCAAAGCACACAACTTCAGCATGGTTTTCACGAAGAAAGTCTATGCCTACTATGATGTCAAAACTTCCGAGCTGCATCAGAATAAGATCAATCGGAAAGATGTGATTTTGTTGAGCTCCAGAGTACAATCATGAAGAACAGAATTAACGGCGACGGTTCTTCCAGTGGCAACTTCGACGTCGTACGTCGAGGAGAGATGGGAGCGTTTACGATTAAGGAGCTTCTCGAACTCAAACGATACAAAACAGTTATCGGCTCTAGCATCAAATAAACACGAAGCATAAATACTGTTTACGAGAAACGTACCATTGACCACGTTGTTGTCAGCCTGGGCTTGGCGCACATTGATGTTAAAAGTTCTGGCGCGTGCTGCTTGTTTTTGTTGCTGTTGAGGCTGTTGTTGCTGCTGTTGCTGGGGCTCTTGTTTCACAACCCAATTTGGGCACATATTCGCAAAGTGGTTGGGATCACCACATGCGAAGCAGACTCTGGCGTTGACCGTGGGTGCCTGAGCCGCTTGCTGGCCTTGAGGAGCTGGAAGCAGAGCTTGATGAGTAGTGGCTTGGGCTGGCGCTTGGCGAGGACCAGTACGGCAGTTTGCGGTGAAGTGGCCGTACATATTGCAGTGTGCGCAGAATCGGCAAGCGATACCCACCGGGTGATGATAAGTACACGTCGGGCAAGTTGGGTGGGGGCCAGTGTATGCACGCTTTGCAGGCGGTGCATAGGTGACTCGAGCTGGAGCTGATCGGTGTTGTTGTTGCTGCTGAGCTGGTACCGCTTGAAGTGGAGCAGCGGTAGTGACAGCATAGTTCTTGTTGCTGGAGCTGTTGTTGTTGTTCTTCCTCTTGCGACGATAGGACTTTGCTGACTGCATGCGGTGGCGGTGGTGTCGGCAGTTGGTGCGGCGGTAGCTTGGTGCAGGTTCTTTGAAGCTTTATCCCAAAAACCAGCTTTTACCCGCTTGTCGTTAATTTCAGCGGCAAGCAAGTAAGTTTCTTCGATTGTAGCTGGCTTGGAAGCATGCACAAAATCTGCAACACAATCCGGCAGAGCGCGGATGTACTTCTTGGTCGTCATGTCGGTAGTCTTCACTTGATCGGGGCAGATAATGCTGAGCTGCTTGAAGCGAGCAGTCAAAGCAGCGTTGTCACCTTCCTTCTGCTTCAGATGCCAGAATTCATCCTCCAACTTTTGGCGCTCATGGGGAGGGCAGAACTCTTCGAGCATAACGTTCTTCAACTCGTCCCATGACAGACCATAGGCTGCATCATTTCCGCGTTTGTTCCTTTCCTCCGTCCTCCAGTCTAATGCGCAGGACTGGAAGACGCCGGTAGCATTCAGGGTGCGGAGATTGTCAGGACATCCGCTCTGTCGCAGGGTGACTTCGATCAAGTCGAACCATTGAAACATGTCGTAGGGCCATCTTCACCAGTAATCTCTTTCGGTCCGCATGCCTTGAACTGTTTGAAGTTGAAAGCAGCTTTAGGGGTAGCCTTGGGAGCTTCGGTCCTGGACTCTTCAGATGATTTGCTCATGTTCTCGTACAGTTCACTCACGATCTGATGAACAGTCTTTGATACTTGCCTAGTGACCATGGCAACAAGGCGTTTGTCTCTCTGTTCTTGACGAGAAAGTCGTGGGTGACGGGGTCCAGATGAGGGTCCAGATGACATCATTGTCTGCAACAGACATCGCCATAGGGCTCAATTACAACAAAATCGAATCTCACCTCACACGCCTAATATTTGTTGGTGCATATTTGTGACAACAGCTTAGATTTGGTCTTTGGATATCTTGTAATTAGTTAAACGATAAACAGTTAGCGGGTTTAGCTTTGTATTAGTGAGATATTTGAGTTTGGGCTAAACTAAACCCAGATTGGGTGATGGGGGGCGAATTGGGCTTGTCCAATTCGCAGCCCAAGTGTGTTTAACCTAGCCCAGTTGTAACCTTGTGTTATATAAACAAGGTTAAGCTTTAGGGTTTAGGTTAATCAGCCAAAACAGAGTTTGAGAGACATTGAAATTCGTGAGAGCTAGGGTTTGGACGAATTTGAGTGTTTGAGGATCTTGATTGATTGTAATCAGTTAGATAGTTAATCAATAAAGATCCGGTTTGAAAGTGATTGCTGATTTCTGTTCCTACACGTTTTCTGCTAATTCTGATCAAGAGGATTCTGCACTCTTGATTGGAAAGACGATTAGGTCCCCTTGATGTGTATGGATCTTCACAGAATCGTCTTTCCAATCAAGAGTGCGGAATCCTCTTGATCAGAATATAACAGAAACAAGTAGATGAACAGAAACATCAATTCAATCAAACCGGGTTTTTATTGATTATCTATCAATACTGATTACAATCAATCAAAACCCTAACCAAACACTCAATTTCGTCCAAGCAATCACTCTCACGAAATTCTGTCTCTCAAAATTCTGTTCTGGCTGATTAACCTAAACCCTAATGTCTAACCTTGTTTATATAACACAAGGTTTACAAGTGGGCTAGGTTTACACTCTTGGGCTGCGAATTGGACATGCCCAATTCGCCCCCCATCACCCAATCCTTTGGGTTTAGTTAGCCCAAACATTACAACTAACTATTACAAAGCTAAACCCGCTAACCGTTTATCGTTTAACTAATTACAAGATATCCAAAGACCAAATCTAAGCTGTTGTCACAAATATGCACCAACAAACTCCCCCTTGACAATAGCTTCATAAAAACTTTGTCTTGAGTCAAAACTTTGTCTTCAGTCTTCTTGCAATCTTCAAGTAATCTTGCACTGTCTTTGGTCTTTGGATAGCTTCAGCTTCAATAGCTTCTGTCAGCAACAGACTCCCCCTAAGCTGATGCATCTAATCACTAAATCTTCAACACGTTAGCGTTTGAGTAAACTCCAGTTTAGCATTTGCACAGCAATCTTCAAACTCTTCAATCTTGTCTGCAATATAGAAAGGAGGTTCTACCATGCATCCAATCAAACTCTTATCTTCACACTTCACAGCAACTTCTCAGCAACAAACTGCTTCAATCTGTATACTATAAAACAAACATCTCGAGAAACCATAAGAATTTATTCAACATAAGTTAAATAAATTATTATTTTTCAAGAGATAGTTAAACTGTATCACAGATTAAGCATTTTCAACATATCATCACCAACACGCAAAACTTTTGTCCAACACAGAAGATCCTGCCTGATTGAAAATTTTGAACCCACTTTCTAACACCATCTCCCCCTATCAGTAACAATTCCTCCACGAATAACAGTTTTCCGTACGTTAAGAATTTTAACCAGAAAAAGACACTATTTTTGGATTTTTATATTTTTCTGAAAGAAAGGAAATAACAAAAACAATAAACACTCTTTTTTTGTGAGAATCACTGGTAAGAAGATCATATCAGCACAATCAAACTATTTCACACAATTAGATAATTCTTATTTTTAATTTTTCGTGAAAAGCAGTTCAAGACGATTACCAGTATGTTTGTCCACTTAAACAAAATGCATGAACATTTCAAGTACCATTACCGTATGATACGTTAAGGTAATATTAGTTTCTGAAATACTAGTGTGTCCCACAACAGGATATACCCCCACGATCAAGGTATGCACAAAGATTCATCGTAGTAGGTGAGTATACTGAATTCATCCTTTAAGATATCCTGACTGTATCTAGTTCTGCATATAATCTGTTTTATCATGTTGTAATTGCTTAACTATGAACACCCAAATAAATACTAATAAAATCCTGGAAATATAAACAACACACTCTATCATGCAAGTATCTTCCCTACCATATATTTCACAAGTCCAATCCTGAGTTCTGAAATCTTAACTGGGAATAGGTTGAGAAGAGAACAGAATAGATCTTTAGTAGAGATGGTATAATATACAGATCAAATGAGATTTTCTCAGTTTGATATAGGTTTCTTGGGTTTCTTTTGGGCACTTGAGGGCCTCTTTCGGGTGTATTAGATCTATAGCGCGACAACCTACAGCTAGGTCAGCATGTATCTGGATGCAGCAGAAGCTGTCGTTGCCTAGCACCTCCAGGTCAGCATATATCTGGATGCAGCAGAGGAGGTACACGACTTTTTTCAGAGAAGATTTCAGAATCAGATCAAAATTGTGTGTATCGGGTCACATACAGACATTCAAATAGAAATGAGCTAATTCCAAGTGACTTTCTTTCCTGGGGTCATGTACAATTTTAGTTCTAACAGACAGACAGCCAAGATATCCCTAGATGAAATAACAGTATAAAGACCCAAAACTTCAGATTTTGGCAATCTATCAACGCAAGAATTAAGGTCATTAAACCATACATCACTGATATGTTCCCCACTCATATTCAGTTCATTTAAGTTTATATCACATTGGTAAGTTGATTATTTCATGCTTTTGCCTACTGGTACATCATATGATGAAGCTGCTATCACACTTAAGCAATTTTGGTTCAACTTCAGTGTGACAGTCTAACTTGCTGATGTACTATCATTTCTCCTTTTTCACACAGTGAAATCTCATTTTTGATTTTCTATTTTTTTTGTTTTTGATTTTTCAATTTTTTTTGTATTTTTGATTTTTTTTAGAAAAAGCAGTAAACTATTTACAAAAATTCTTATGAAAAACCAGTTATTCAGGATTCCTCATCCCGTTGAGTTCGAATAAATGTTCAAAGCGAGCCCTGTCAAATGCTTTAGTATAAAGATCTGCCAGGTTATCTTCTGTGTCGACTCGATGTAATTCAATTAGTCTCTTTTCAGCACAATCCTGTATAAAATGATGACGTATGTCAATATGTTTTGTGCGACTGTGATTCACGGGATTATTAGTTATAGAAATAGTGGCATTATTGTCTATCATAATAGGAGTACGAGTGAAATCCAAACCGTAATCGCGCATCTGCTGTTGTATCCAGAGAACCTGAGACCAGCAGCTTCCAGCAGCAATATATTCAGCTTCACACGTATAGGTAGACACACAAGATTGCTTCTTGCATTGCCAAGACACGATCCTGCCTCCTAAGAACTGACAACCACCTGTTGTAGACTTTCTGTTCGACTTGCATCCTCCAAAGTCTGAGTCAGTGTAAGCAACAAACGTCAAATCACTATCAGCTGGATACCACAACCCAAGTTTAGGTTTCCCCTTCAAGTAACGAAGAATCCGCTTCACTGCTTTCATGTGTGACTCTTTTGGATTTGCCTGATATCTGGCACACAAGCATACGGCAAACATGATGTCAGGTCTTGAAGCAGTCAAGTACATTAGAGAACCAATCATTGCCCTGTATTGAGTAGGATCAACGTCTTCAGTACTTTCATGATCTGGGCCAAGATTGTGATTTTCACATATGGGTGTGTTGGAAGTAGAGCAATCATTCATTTTGAACCGACTCAAAATGTCACACACATACTTTGTTTGATGAGTAAACATTACATCCTCCTTCTGTTCAACTTGTAATCCCAGAAAGTAAGACAGCTCACCCATAGCACTCATTTCGAACTTGCTCTTCATCACCTGCTCGAACTCTTTACACATGCTTTCATCAGATGACCCAAAGATGATGTCATCCACGTACACCTGTACCAGCAGAAAATCTTCCTTCTTCCTCTTGATGAATAGTGTACTGTCAATCTGACCTCTTTCAAAACCATTCTTGATCAGATGTGTAGACAGCGTCTCGTACCACGCCCTGGGAGCTTGATGTAATCCATATAAAGCCTTATCAAGTTTGTACACCCGATCTGGATAATCTGGATCAACGAACCCATCTGGTTGTGAGACATACACCACTTCTTGGACTTTCCCGTAAAGAAACGTACTCTTCATGTCTAGTTGGTAAACTTTGAAGCCCTTGAATGTTGCGAAAGCTAGAAACAAACGAATTGCCTCCAATCTTGCCACTGGTGCAAACACTTCATTGTAATCTATCCCTTCTTGCTGATTGAAACCTTTGACAACCAATCGAGCCTTGTTTCGCGTGACTATACCTCTTTCATCCTTCTTGCACCTAAACACCCATTTAGTGCCAATCTCTCTTTCACCTTTAGGAAGATCAACCAACTCCCAAACCTTCAACTTAGCAAACTGGGCCAATTCCTCTTGCATAGCTTCAACCCATGAATTGTCTTTAAGAGCCATATGAATGTTCTTCGGCTCCTCTTGGGAAATAAAGCAACTATACAAGCACTCGTTCACAATCCCAGTCTTCTCAATCGAAACAAATAACCCTGTATTCGCTGCTATGCTTCTTCTCGTCTGAACACCTGCAGTAGGATCTCCAAGTATCATGTCAACTGGATGATCCCTATTTGCTCGTGTAGTAGCAACCGCATCGACTTCTAGATTATCACCCAGGTTTGATCCAACCTCCCCCTGAATATTCTGATTTGCAAACGGATTAATGAAATCCTCCCCCTGATTGGGTTCGGGTTCACCATCACTTGAATCAGTATCAGCAGCATCTTGGGAAGTTTCCGGAGCATCTGTCATATCAACATTTGATCTAGGCATGAACTCGCCTTCATCATCTCCATTTATCACTGTTTGAATCAGCTGAGACTCATCTGCATTGGAAAACTCAGGAATATTAAATGATTTAAAAACACTTTCATAATCATATAATATAGCTGGTCCACTCGTTGACTGTTGAGGTTTGTAAGAAGTAATTTCAACATTAAACACAACCTCAATTTTACCAGTTTTTAGATTAAAAACCCTTTTATTCGGTGCGCCAGGTACGTAACCTAGAAAGTAGCCTTCGTCAGCCACCTCACCAAATTTTTGTTTATCTTTATTTCGCACAATGGTGCAGGGTAATCCAAATGGTTCAAAGCCTTCTAAGTTTGGTTTCTTGTTAAACATCAACTCATGACAAGTTTTGTTAAAACGTTTAACAGTCAAAACTTTGTTTAGGACATAGCAAGCTGTATTCACAGCTTCTCCCCAGAAAAGAACTGGTAGCTTAGAATCTGAAAGCATTGTCCTAGCGGCTTCAATCAACGTCCTGTTTTTCCTCTCAGCGACTCCATTCTGTTGAGGCGTATAAGGAGCAGAATATTGATGTTCAATTCCCTTGCGAAGACAATAGAGATCCAGAATGCGATTCTTGAACTCCGTGCCATTATCACTCCTTATCCTCTTGATCTTTGCATCATGGACGTTTTCCAATTTTGTAAAAAGATCTATCAACATCTCTGCTATCTCATCTTTTGTACCTAAAAAGAAAACCCATGAGTAACGTGAGTAATCATCAGTGACAACAAGACAATAGTACTTTCCACCTATGCTCCTCACGTTCACTGGACCGAATAAATCCATGTGAAGTAATTCGTAAGGGGCATCTATGGAATTTACTGTTTTAGACTTGTGAGGTTTCTTATGTTGTTTTCCCTTTTGACATGGAAGACATTTATCTTCCACTTAAAACCTCTGCAATGGAACCCCTTTCACTAGCTCATTTTTAACAAGATAGTTCATTTTGCGATAGTGAATATGGGCCATGCGTCTGTGCCACAACATCGATTCAGCTTCAGATGCTTTTGATAGTAAACACGCCACCACTGCAGTGGGATCCTTAGCACCCATGTCCATGACATAAGTGTCATTTCTCCTTGGCGCTCGCATCACTATCCAATCGTCTGGTATCTCCAAACCTGGTTTCAAAACTAATGCTTCATTCTTGGTAAAATGGACCGAGTGACCCTTGTCGCAGACTTGTGACACGCTCATAAGATTGTGTTTAAGCTGCTCAACATAGTTCACTTTGTCCAGTGTGATCTTCCCATTGGTCACCTTTCCTCGTCCTGTAATTCTACCACCTTTCGCACCCGCAAAATTCACATGTCCTCCATCAGATGGTAGTAACGAGTGATGACGTCTTCAAGTGACTCATGCTTCATGTACTTGAAAACAGCAAACTGCTTCTTCAGTAAATCAATCTTGTTTTTCTTGACATCAGCATTTCCAGCGTATCTTTTCTCCAAAGCATCCCACATATCCTTTTAGTTAGTGTACTTCTTGAAGGTATGCTTGATGCTATCAGGTAGCGACATTTTGATTGCAGCCAAGGCTCTCTTTTCAGCCTCATACATCTTTTTGTCATTATCTTGCATGTTAACATAAGCTGTTTTTCGTGGTCTGCCCTCAAAGTCGTGTGTAGGGTTCGTGTACCCATCTTCAATGCATATCCACATGCGCGTATCCTGATATTCAATGAAGGACTGAAAACGATCCTTCCATGTCAGATAGTTTTCCACCTTCATCATCTTAGGTGGTTTGTTGGTAGTACCAACCTCATGCTCCATCTTCAACAGCTCATTCAAAGTTTGGTTTCTTGTTAAACATTAATTCATGACAAGTTTTGTTAAGATCAAGAGGATAAGGAGTGATAATGGCACGGAGTTCAAGAATCGTATTCTGGATCTCTACTGTCTTCGCAAGGGAATTGAACATCAATATTCTCCTCCTTATACGCCTCAACAGAATGGAGTCGCTGAGAGGAAAAACAGGACGTTGATTGAAGCCGCTAGGACGATGCTTTCAGATTCTAAGCTACCAGTTCTCTTCTGGGGAGAAGCTGTGAATACAGCTTGCTATGTCCTAAACAAAGTGTTGACTGTTAAACGTTTTAAAAAAACTTGTCATGAATTAATGTTTAACAAGAAACCAAACTTAGAAGGCTTTGAACCATTTGGATTACCCTGCACCATTGTGCGAAATAAAGATAAACAAAAATCCGGTGAGGTGGCTGACGAAGGCTACTTTCTAGGTTACGTACCTGGCGCACCGAATAAAAGGGTTTTTAATCTTAAAACTGGTAAAATTGAGGTTGTGTTTAATGTTGAAATTACTTCTTACAAACCTCACCAGTCAACGAGTGGACCAGCTATATTATATGATTATGAAAGTGTTTTTAAATCATTTAATATTCCTGAGTTTTCCAATGCAGATGAGTCTCAGCTGATTCAAACAGTGATTGGTGATGATGAAGGCGAGTTCATGCCTAGATCGAATGTTGATATGACAGATGCTCCGGAAACTTCCCAAGATGCTGCTGATACTGATTCAAGCGATAGTGAACCCGAACCCAATCAGGGGGAGGATTTCATTAATCCGTTTGCAAATCAGAACATTCAGGGGGAGGTTGGATCAAACCTGGGTGACAATCTAGTAGTCGATGCGGTTGCTAATACACGAGCAAATAGAGATCATCCAGTTGACATGATACTTGGAGATCCTACTGCAGGTGTACAGACGAGAAGAAGCATAGCAGCGAATACAGGGTTATTTGTTTCGATTGAGAAGACTGGGATTGTAAACGAGTGCTTGTATAGTTGCTTTATTTCCCAAGAGGAGCCGAAGAACATTCATATGGCTCTTAAAGACAATTCATGGGTTGAAGCTATGCAAGAGGAATTGGCCCAGTTTGCGAAGTTGAAGGTTTGGGAGTTGGTTGATCTTCCTAAAGGTGAAAGAGAGATTGGCACTAAATGGGTGTTTAGGTGCAAGAAGGATGAAAGAGGTATAGTCACGCGAAACAAGGCTCGATTGGTTGTCAAAGGTTTCAATCAGCAAGAAGGGATAGATTACAATGAAGTGTTTGCACCAGTGGCAAGATTGGAGGCAATTCGTTTGTTTCTAGCTTTCGCAACTTTCAAGGGCTTCAAAGTTTACCAACTAGACGTGAAGAATGCGTTTCTTTACGGGAAAGTCCAAGAAGTGGTGTATGTCTCACAACCAGATGGGTTCGTTGATCCAGATTATCCTGATCGGGTGTACAAACTTGATAAGGCTTTATATGGATTACATCAAGCTCCCAGGGCGTGGTACGAGACACTGTCTACACATCTGATCAAGAATGGTTTTGAAAGAGTTTAGATTGACAGTACACTGTTCATCAAGAGGAAGAAGGAAGATTTTCTGCTGGTACAGGTGTACGTGGATGACATCATCTTTGGGTCATCAGATGAAAGCATGTGTAAAGAGTTCGAGCAGGTGATGAAGAGCAAGTTTGAAATGAGTGATATGGGTGAGCTATCTTACTTTCTGGGATTACAAGTTGAACAGAAGGAGGATGGGATGTTTATTCATCAAACAAAGTATGTGTTTGACATTTTGAGTCGGTTCAAAATGAATGATTGCTCTACTTCCAACACACCCATATGTGAAAATCACAATCTCGGCCCAGATCATGAAAGTACTGAAGACGTTGATCCTACTCAATACAGGGCAATGATTGGCTCTCTAATGTACTTGACTGCTTCTAGACCTGACATCAGGTTTGTCGTATGCTTGTGTGCCAGATATCAGGCGAATCCTAAAGAGTCACACATGAAAGCAGTGAAGCGGATTCTTCGTTACTTGAAGGGGAAACCTAAACTTGGGTTGTGGTATCCAGCTGATAGTGATTTGACGTTTGTTGCTTACACAAACTCAGACTTTGGAGGTTGCAAATCGAACAGAAAGTCTACAACAGGTGGTTGTCAGCTCTTAGGAGGCAGGATCGTGTCTTGGCAATGCAAGAAGCAATCCTGTGTGTCTACCTCTACGTGTGAAGATGAATATATTGCTGCTGGAAGCTGCTGGTCTCAGGTTCTCTGGATACAACAGCAGATGCGCGATTACGGTTTGGATTTCACTCGTACTCCTATTATGATAGACAATAATGCCACTATTTCAATAACTAATAATCCCGTGAACCACAGTCGTACAAAACATATTGACATACGTCATCATTTTATACGAGATTGTGCTGAAAAAAGACTAATTGAATTACATCGAGTCGACACAGAGGATAACCTGGCAGATCTGTATACTAAAGCATTTGACAGGGCTCGCTTTGAACACTTAGTCGAACTCAACGGGATGAGGAATCCTGAATAACTGGGTTTTCATAAGAATTTTTGTAAATAGTTTACTGCTTTTCTTAAAAATCAAAAATAAAAAAAATTGAAAAATCAAAAAAAAGAAAAATAGAAAGAACAAAAATGAGTTATCACTGTGTGAAAAAGAAGAAATGATAGTACATCAGCAAGTTAGACTGTCACACTGAAGTTGAACCAAAAATTGCTTAAGTGTGATAGCAGCTTCATCATATGATGTACCAGTAGGCAAAAGCATGAAATAATCAACTTACCAATGTGATATAAACATAAATGAACTGAATATGAGTGGGGAACACATCGGTGGTGTATGGTTTAATGACCTTAATTCTTGCGTTGATAGATTGCCAAAATCTGAAGTTTTGGGTCTTTATACTGTTGTTTCATCTAGGGATATCTTGGCTGTCTGTCTGTTAGAACTAAAATTGTACATGACCCCAGGAAAGATAGTCACTTGGAATTAGCTCATTTCTATTTGAATGTCTGTATATTTCCCGATACACACAATTTTGATCTGATTCTGAAATCTTCTCTGAAAAAAGTCGGGTACCTCCTCTGCTGCATCCAGATATATGCTGACCTGGAGGTGCTAGGCAACGACAGCTTCTGCTGCATCCAGATACATGCTGACCTAGCTGTACGTTGTCGCGCTATAGATCTAATACACCCGAAAGAGGCCCTCAAGTGCCCAAAAGAAACCCAAGAAACCTATATCAAACTGAGAAAATCTCATTTGATCTATATATTATACCATCTCTGCTAAAGATCTATTCTGTTCTCTTCTCAACCTATTCCCAGTTAAGATTTCAGAAATCTGGATTGGACTTGTGAAATATGTGGTAGGGAAGATACTTGCATGATAGAGTGTGCTGTTTATATTTCCAGGATTTGATTATTATTTATTTGGGTGTTCATTGTTAAGCAATCAAAACATGATAAAACAGATTATATGCAGACCTAGACACCTTCAAGATATCTTAAAGTATGACATCAGTATACTCACCTACTACGATGAATCTTTGTGCATACCTTGATCGTGGGGGTATATCCTGTTGTGGGACACGCTGGTATTTCAGTAAATAAAATTACCTTAACGTATCATACGGTAATGGTACTTGAAATGTTCATGCATTTTGTTTAAGTGGATAAACATACTGGTAATCGTCTTGGACTGCTTTTTACTAAAATTGATTAAAAAATTATCTAATTGTGTGAAACAGTTTGATTGTGTTGATATGATCTTCTTACCAGTGATTCTCACAAAAATAGAGTGTTTATTTTATTTTATTTACTTGCTTTCAGAAAAATATAAAAATCCAAAAATAGTGTCTTTTTCTGTTTAAAAATTCTTAACGTACGGAAAACTGTTATTCGTGGAGGAATTATTACTGATAGGGGGAGACGGTGTTAGAAAGTGAGTTCAAAATTTTCATCAGGCAGGTTCTTATGTGTTGGACAAAAGTTTTGCGTGTTGGTGATGAAATTGAAAATGCTTAATCTGTGATACAGTTTAACTATCTCTTGAAAAATAATAATTTATTTAACTTTGTTGAAAAATTCTTATGGTTTCTCGAGATGTTTGTTTTATAGTATACAGATTGAAGCGGTTTGTTGCTGAGAAGTTGTTGAGACGTTGCTGTGAAGTGTGAAGATGAGAGTTTGATTGGATGCATGGTAGAACCTCCTTTCTATATTGCAGACAAGATTGAAGAGTTTGAAGATTGTTGTGCAAATGCTGAACTGGAGTTTACTCAAACGCTAACGTGTTGAAGATTTGGTGATTGGATGCATCAGCTTAGGGGGAGTCTGTTGCTGACAGAAGCTGTTGAAGCTGAAGCTATCCAAAGACCAAAGACAGTGCAAGGTTACTTGAAGATTGCAAGAAGACTGAAGACAAAGTTTTGACTCAAGACAAAGTTTTTATGAAGCTATTGTCAAGGGGGAGTTTGTTAGTGCATATTTGTGACAACAGCTTAGATTTGGTCTTTGGATATCTTGTAATTAGTTAAACGATAAACAGTTAGCGGGTTTAGCTTTGTATTTGTGAGATATTTGAGTTTGGGCTAAACTAAACCCAGATTGGGTGATGGGGGGCGAATTGGGCTTGTCCAATTCGCAGCCCAAGTGTGTTTAACCTAGCCCAGTTGTAACCTTGTGTTATATAAACAAGGTTAAGCTTTAGGGTTTAGGTTAATCAGCCAAAACAGAGTTTGAGAGACATTGAAATTCGTGAGAGCTAGGGTTTGGACGAATTTGAGTGTGTGAGGATCTTGATTGATTGTAATCAGTTAGATAGTTAATCAATAAAGATCCGATTTGAAAGTGATTGCTGATTTCTGTTCCTACACGTTTTCTGCTAATTCTGATCAAGAGGATTCCGCACTCTTGATTGGAAAGACGATTCTGTGAAGATCCATAAGACTAAAGGGGACCTACAATATTACTAAAGCTCAGGAACACGTATAATCACGTAACCACATAATCACATAGGCACATAATCACAGATTCACATAAGCACAAAAGCATATAAGCACATAAGGCACCAAGACCTAGACTCACAGAAGAATGTAATCACAAGAGGCAGTTAGAATACAGAAGCCTATCATTCCAAGTTTGCGAGCGTTCGAGAATAGCGATCGCGAATAATATAGCGAGTAGTATAGTATAAGCGTATAACCTAGCATAAGGTCGTCCCACTTTTCTTTCTCATTGCATCTGCCTTCCACAGATGAACGAACCAAGTAGGCCGCTTGAGGTGGATTTCACCTACTTGTGCCAGATCGGAAAATGATAATGATCGACTCGTTTAAGTAGGCTCTGATACCATATAATGGTAAGTCAAAGATGCAAGAATGGTAAAAGATATATATTTATCGAGTTATTGTTTTTACAAGATGATAGATACAAGGGTATAAGCGGATTGAGTACAAAAGGGAAAGAAAATATTACATGAGCTAATAAAAAAACCAATCAATAATTTACAACTACCTTTGACTCAATATATAATATTTAATTATATATAATATATAACATTCACATACTCCCTTTGGTCATGATATCCACCACTTAGATAATACTTACAAATATCAAACAAAAATCAAGTACTACAAATACACACAATGACAAAACAGTCCTGAATTATCACATGAACAAGGAACACAGAACTAAATGACTACATATTTGTCCCCTCTAACACACCAATACAGTTGCCCCAACAACAAACACAATAGACAACATAATTCCCACAACAGTTTTAGGTGGTTGGCCACTTGGTGAAGCGCGTGGCGGTGATGTTGTTCCATTGCTAGATGGCAGAGGTATGGGTTCTTGATCGACGTCAGCATCTTCCAAAATAGGAAAAGGAGCCTCAGCAGGTGGAATCAGTTGAGGTGTCATGAGCGAAAAAAATTGATGAGACGCTTCTGGACGCATGTATTGTGGTGTCTTATCTGCTGGTAATCCTAGACAACGGTTCCCTAAATTCCACCAAAATGTAATGTAAACAAATTAGAAATAGTGAACTTAACAACTAAAACAAGATAGATAAATAAATAAACTTACTTCTGTATTTAGAAGCAGTAGCTGGATAAGATGTAATAACTCCATCGACTTTTGCTCCGTTAACAAACGAGTTAATGTCAACATACGGGTCTAAAAAGAAGTCCCTAGGCAATGAAACAAACTCATTATCAAAAAACTGTACATACACAGGGAGCTTGAAAGCATGAAGCTTTGCAACAACGTCAGTTTGTTCACCAAGAAATCTATAGCTATAGCTTTTAGGAAACACCGATTCTTTCCCAATAATAACAGAATTGGCAAATTTACTTATATCTGCAATTGTTGAGTTGAGGGCATCGCGGATATTCTCATCAACTTCATAAACAAGCTCATGATGCCTGTCTCTTCTCGCCTTGAACAGTTTCAGAACTGCACTATCCGATGACTCGATCAAGATCTTCTTGGTCCTCTGGTTATTTATTCTGGATTTATTCAGAACGTCCATTACCAGATCTGTTACACTAAATCCCTGATTAGCAGCTAAGTAAGCTGCATTCTGTAAGTAGCAAGAACAAAAACGGTATCATTTTTGTGTCAGTTATTAGATGAAGAGAAAATTACAAAAATAGCCAAAGACCAGGGTTGACTTACGAAAATAGCCACCTCATGCGTCATTGGAGTGGCGCATCACGGATTCAAATGCGTGGGATGCGTCTGGAAACAATGGGATGCGTCTTTGGAGCGAAACCCAATAGAAAATGGATACGTGGCGGCAGACTCCTCCAAGGGGTCAGACAGACTCCTCCAAGGGGTCAGGCAGACTCCTCCAATGAGTCAGGTAGACTCCTCCGAGTGTGAGATCCAAGGCGTCAGGCCTGACCCCTTGGAAGAGTCTGCATGACCCTTTGGAAGAGTCTGCCTGACCCCTTGGAGGAGTCTGCCGCCACGTGTCCATTTTCTATTGGGTTTCGCTTCAAAGACGCATCCCATTGTTTCCAGACGCATCCCGCGCATTTGAATCCGTGATGCGCCACTCCAAGGACGCATGAGGTGGCTATTTTTGTAATTCAACCCTAGTCTTGGCTATTTTCGTAATTTTCTCTTAGATGAATGAATAATGTGATGACATTATCTTGACTCACCTTAATGTTGATCAAGACACCAGAAACTGAAGTAGCATTACTAGCAAAGTCCAAAAAGTCGGATAGTCTCATAAAGTGGCCAGCATTTTTGAATATCGGATTTCTTGACATGGAGTAGTTTGAAAATGGTTGAGCCAGCACAGCTAAAACATACAAGAAAAGGAGATGAGAAAAATGAATTATAACGACAACATAAAAGACGGAAGTATAGTAGTTAATTAATTACGATTTAATCTCTGAATCTCTTCCCACGTGAGACGGAAGGTAAATATTCCAGGACCAGTGTTTAGCTCAGGAATGGTTGCTGTAAAACTAGTGAAGTCTGACTGGCCGACACTTGTTCTATCAAGGAGGTTTATCGAACCTAAACAAATAGGTATCCTATCACTCGTTATTTGAACAGGACAATCAATAATATCTACACCGTCAGAAACCGCTTTTTGATATGCCAAATCAGTACACCCCGGGTAATCACCACTTGCTCCTTCAAATGATATAATCAAAGGTAATTCTGAATAAATCATTATAAAAAACAAATGTCATTATCAATAATATTAGCCGTTCAAGAACGCTAGTTAAAGTTAAATTTTCAAAGGGATTTGTCTTTGTGTACCTTGAGTTTTGTTTTTGCCCAATCTTGATAAGCAAACTGTAGGATTACATAGAAATTAGAATCTTGCGGATAACAAAGAACAAAGAAAGTTATGTCGACTTTATGCAATTAACACACTTACCAAATGCTGCCGATGCAGTAAGTGGATCATCCGAAACAACACCATCAACCGCAAATGCACCATTGTCAACAAATTGGAGATACTCTTGTACAGGGTCATAACTATAGTTATACGCGAGTGGAAAATCATTTACAAAATCTGAAGCAAAGACTTCGAGACCTGCTTTATGAGCATCTTCTACCAAAGAAGTAGACGCCTGCAAATACGAATCACTCCCAATGGGCCATATATATGTTTTAGGAACAAGAATTCCTTGGGCAAATGTTGTGATCCTGGTTAAATTCCTCAGAAGAGTACCATATGTTTGGTTGGTTGTAGGCTCGGTTTCATGCGGTCCAAGAAACACAAAAACTAGTTTGGTTGTATTTGGACTGAACATTGTCATGATGCTTGTAAGAAAATTCACTTCAGGTGACGAGATATAATTAATTCGAAATTTTTTCGAAACAGCCATCAAACAACTTCTCATGCTCAAATTATGTTGGGTGTAAAACACGTCATGCTGGATATTCAACCACAGTCCATGTGGTTTTATGTCGGCGACATCTTCAACAGTAAGAATATTGTAAGAGCCATCAAAATATGGACTTCTAGAATAGATCCCTTGTGTTACTACACAAACAATATTCTTTCATTAGTAACCATATATACTAAACAAAGACCAACCGCATGAACTCGAAAAAAGATGAGCTTACAAAAGACGTTGTCAAGGTCCGCAATGGTGAAAAAAGATGAGCTTACAGGTACTCCATTGACGTTATAGGTGTTTTCCCCCTTAGTAAACGTTGTAGCAATTGTAGAAGAATTTTCAAGATGGAGATATGGAAAACAGATGCCAATGTTATCTTTAGTTAATTGGACATCACACCACAGAACTACATCAGATACACTCTTAAGCCTAGCCATCATGTATGCATTGTGGCTGGAATCAGGAAATAGCCCTGAAAATCCACCCCGTGCGATCACTAATGGGAGCCCTCCTGCAAAATTTAAACAATTACATAAATAAATTTAGAGTTAAATGCCATTTTAGTCCCCGTGGTTTGGGCCATTTTGTCAGTTTAGTCCAAAGGTTTCATTTTTCGCCTGTGTGCCCAAAAAGATTTCACCGTTGCCATTTTAGTACACTGAGTTAACTTCATCTATTTTTTCTGTTAACGAGAAGGGCAATTCGGTCATTTTATATGGCCGAATTGTCCTTCTAGTTAACAGGATTACATATAAAATGACCGAATTGCCCTTATCGTTAACAGAAAAAATGGATGAAGTTAACCCAGTGGACTAAAGTGGCAACGGTGAAACCTTTTTGGACCCACAGGTGAAAAATGAAACATTTGGACTAAACTGCCAAAATGGCTCAAACCACAAGAACTAAAATGGCATTAACTCATAAATTTACTTTTAAACTTGTAAAAAGTGAAATTGCACTAATTTTAACGTTATTTTACTAATTTCGTGAAAATAACGTTAAAAGCGGCGGACGGTTAATCATGCATCTTGTGGTGGCGTTGATAGCCGAAGACAAAAGGGTACATGAACTAATCGGCATTTGTCTCGATTGTTGAGTGTTATGCGCCTTATGTCCACGGCTTGATGAAAACTACTATCGAGCCGGGAGTTTAAGCATTTTCTCTATTCCTATGGGGTAGAAGTAAGGCTATGTTTACATCGTACCCTCCTGAGACTCCACTTTACTTTTTTTTATTGGTGAGATTTACTGAGTATGATGATGACGACGACGACGACTTCTTTTAAAATTGTAAAGTACTTTGTTTATAAAAAAAATTAATTAAGGTTACCTTATGAAAATTGAACATTCAGTGTTTTTCAGAATAAATCATGTTTTTATATAATAAACGAAACTTTTCTTCAACAAAAATGATTTAATTAAATTTTGGGTATGTATTTAGTATAGGTTCTATTCACTTGTTGATAAATATGAAATATATATATATATATATATATATATATATATATATATATATATATATATATATATATATATATATATATATATATATATATAGGGTAGGGATATGGTAAAAAGTGTCTAAAATGTGAGAAGGGTAAGAAGTGTTTTAAACCATTGGATATTTGATCTAATGGTTGAGATCAATAGGGTATAAAAATGTAAATTGTGTTTTAATTAGAAGGACCTTATGTAAAATTGAAGGGCAATAGTGTCTTTTCCAATGTTTCAAATATGGTAACCGTATCCTACACAACCAAAACCCCCCATTAATCTCCTAAAAACTAGCTATTCAAATTTAATTGCTAAATTATATCGATCCTCAATTCTAAAAATACAAAAATATGTAACTGCTGCAAGAAACGTATAACACTATACATCCATCATATAACACTATACATCTATCATATAACACTATATAACAATATATAACACTATACATCCATCATAGACATGCTACCAGAAAAATATAACACTATATAACACTATGCATCCATCATCTAACACTATATAACCAAAGAACACTATATAACACCATGTAACACTATATAAAAAATATATAACACTATACAGTTCTGAATGGTAGTTGCACTACAGAATTAATAATTTACGGTGTTATATAGTGTTTTTTGATGATTGCGCTACAGAATTATATAAAACTACAGAATTATATAACACCAAAAACCATATTATAACACCATATAACACCAACTAACACTATATAACACTATATAAAAAATATATAACACTATACAGTTCTGAATGGTTGTTGCACTACAGAATTATATAACACTACACAAATTCATAGATTAATTCCTAAATTCGAATTCCTATAATAAAGGGTGGCGGTTATTTTGGGCAGTTATCTTTTAATCAATTAATTGAAAGAAATAGAAAATTACTAATTCACCCTTTTGAATTAATTTAGATATAGGACACTTGTCATCACCACATTATTTCTCACACTTCTCACAAAAATAGGACTTTGTACATGATCCTCTACCTATATATATATATATATATATATATTGCAAATTTGGATGTTTTTTTAATTATCAGTATGTATATACAGACGTGTACAAGTACTTTTATATTAAGTGATTTCAGAAAATCATATATCACTAAATTTTTTTTTTTTTTTTTGAACGGCCAACAAACTCTATCCTGAGCACTCTCGGGGCACCCATTGGACAAACGGAGTACTCCGAGAGTAACCCGAGTCCACCACCAATTCCGGGGAAAATCCGGTAACCCACCCGCCCATAGGCACGACAATGAAATTACCGGTAAAACCCGTTTGGCTCAAGGATCCAACCCAGGTTTCCCTGCGTCTCCTATCATTGCCCACCAGTGCCTCACTCTGCACCAAGTGGGAGTCAAACCTGCATCTCTCCAGAGAAATGCAAGCCCTCCACCACTTGATCTAGAGATCATTGGCATATCACTAAAATTTTGATATGCTTTATTATATAGCAAAAACATTTATGTCATTGCTACTAACCGAAAAAAGACGTTTTTCCTACGTAAACTACTAAAATTAGTTTAAGAATAAGTTTTTTTTTCTATTTTTTTTTATATTAAGTGAAGCAACATGACATGATCATGAAGATAAAGCTTAACTGCATACGTAAAGTTAAAAATTAAAAATTAAAAAGAATATGTATATAAAAGAAGTAGGTTATGTTGTACCAGTTTTTGTTGGCCATGGAGAAGTTGTCGGATCAGATCCCTGAGCACACACCAATGAGACCGAGAATATTAACGGTAACAAGTAGACGAGACACCGGAGGTTCCACATTCCCGGAAAATGTACACCGGCAGTTATCGAAGCTCTCGTTGACTAGACCTTTTGTAAGTGGGTGTTTTGGATGAAGTCTTGGAACTTTAATGCTTTGTAATTTATAAAAGTCGATGTAACAATAATTGAGAGATATATGTGGCTTTATCACTTTTTATGTTTTTTTTTTCATGTTAGATGTATTATGTTAGATGTTTTAGAATCCGATAATAGGAGTGCGTTGGACCTTTTGTATAGTTCTCTTTCTGACCTTGACATTGGCGGTTTCTACATTAAAGACACCGCCCCTCCTAAATCCCAGAAAATTCTGGCAAATGCCTTATATGGCGAAATTGTCAAGAAAGTTTGAAGAGAAGGCTGTTTTATCCCCTCGGCAAAGAGCTGTGTTTGAATGTCTACGTGCCCCACATGCTCAGGATTTTCTGTCTGTCACACCTATTGAAGGCTTGGGGCAACACATGTCGGCTGTGGAATACCGTGTTATCTTTAGATACCGACTGATGATTCCTTTGTTCCCAGTTGACGAGCCATGTCCGGATGCCGCAAAGCGTGTTTGGATTCTTTCGGCAAGCACGCGATCTACTGTAAAGAGCTACCGGGGTTTAAATATCGTCATGATTGGGTGAGAGATGTGTTATGTGATGTTCTTAAGCGGGCCGGGATCTCTGCCAAAAAGGAGGCTCCAGTAAATTTCCTGACTGACCCCTTAGAGGGGAGGTCCACTTTACGCCCGGCGAACATCCTTGTGTTTGGATGGGAAGGGGGGAAACACGCTTATGTAGATCTAACTGGAGTCTCCCCCCTTGTCGGGCTCAAGGACAAGGGCTTTGTCGTAGGGCAAGCGGTGCTCAAGGCAGAGGCAAGCAAAGTGACAAAACATGAGAAAGCCTTCCTGGAGAATCAACATGTGTTTGTCCCGTTTGCGTTTGATACCTTTGGTGGTCTCGCTCCTGACGCTGTGCGACTTTTGAATCGGGTTCAAAAAGTCGTTAATAGTAATTCTTCGTCGCTAAAGGTTTCAAACTTTGTATTTAGTAGAATTGGTTTTTCTATTCAAAGGGGGTGGCGGCGCAACTTGTTGCCCAACTACCTGCCATTACTTTGTAATTGCCCTTTTTCGTGTGAAATGATATTGACTATTACTTCTAAAAAAAATCATATGTCTTTTATCACTTTTATGCTTTTTTTTATGTTGAAATAGGTTATAACCTTATTTATTATATACATTAAATAATAAGAAATATATCTTTAAAAACCTCTGTTTATTGCACATGTTGAATAACGGTAAGTTTATATATTAAATAATAAAAAGTTATATCTATAAGAACTATATGTATTGTATGGGTTGAATAAATGTAATTTTATATACCAAATAATTAAAAAGTTATATCTTTAAATCCATGTGTATACATGGGTTGAATAAATGTAATATCGTTTACCAAATAATAAAAAAATTATATCTTTAAAAATTATCGTGTATTACACTGGTTGAATAAATATGATTTTATATACCAAATAATAAGAAAATTACATTTAAAAAAACCAATGGATATACTCGGTACGCGATAGATATGGTGATTGCGAAGATGATTATTGAAAAGAAGATAAAGTGATCAAACATGTTATTCAAGAAGCAAATAAGTAGCCATTTGAGTAATAAAATATAAATTATATTTAAAAAACCGTAATAAATCTAAATTCATATATAAAGTAATATTGAAAGTTGTATACAATTTGTTTAAAAATTATGTAATACAATCGATATAATAAACTTTTTAATAATGAAAATAAAAATAAATAATATATTAATACAAAGTTTGGTTTTGGTGATAAATAATTTAGTTATTTAAAAATATATTAAATTAACAATTTAAATTTAACGATAATATTTGATAAGAAAAAGAGAAGTATTTTATTCAACATTTAAAGTAGGATCGAAAAAAATATGCTTGAATAGTTGGGAGGTTGTATAATGATAAATCGGTTAACTATATTATAATGTCATATGTTTTTAGTTATATATTTTTTGAATTGTTAAAAAAATTAAGACTTTGTTATTGTTAGTAAAATCAATAATTTCATATTTATAATTTTGTTTGGTATTATAATATTAAAAAGTGCATATTATACATAAGATTATATTATGTCTTAAGTTATTAATGTCATTCAAAATGTTTTTCAATTTTATGTCTAGCATTATATATACTATGGTAAAACTTTAAGGTTTCTTAGAGATAATTACATTATCGAAAAGAATAAGAGTAAATTTATATATTACAAATAAAAAGTAAGTGTCTGTAAAAAACAACTAATAATTTAGGTAACAGGAAACTAAAAATTGTAGTTGTTATATGACACGTTAGGCAATATAAACAATGAAGATAGGGTAAATTACACTTTTCGTCCTTTATGTTTGTATCGAATTACTGTGGATAGCCTTTGACTTCAATAATTACAGTCACAATCCTTTATTTGTAAAACCCACTACAACATACGTCCTTTAGCATTAACCTGGTTAAAATTTTCAGTTAACTTTAGTCACATAAGGGTAATTTAGTCTTTTTACCAATTACCAAATCATTTAAAAATATTTTAGTATAAGTCCCCCTCTCTTTAAACAACCAGAGATCTAGCAATCACCACAAACCCTACCACCACCATTTAAGAAGTTGGAACAACCCTCTTATAACGATCCTAAAATTCGATTTCTTTAATCATAGTTAGACATTAAGATGTTGGGGCTTTTGATTAGAAGATGAAGACGAGTATGGTGGTGCAAGAATTACGTTGAATCTGTGCGGTCAGAGGCTATGGTTGGAGCTCACACCAGCGTCGGTGGCGATCTCCTTATGGTGGGGTGTAGTCAACAAATCTACAACAATCACATGAGGTGCTTGATGAAATTTTTGAACCAGAATTGATTGTTCTGAACCAAAACGATGAGAACCCCATGCTGGGATTCCTGTAATCACCGGAATGGAATTGGATTCTTGCCGGTTGAATATGCAAACCCAGACTCAGTGATAGTCCCTCTCCTTGCGAATTTCAAGTACCCATTTGATCCATTAACTTTATTCCATGATTCCTACCGTCTCGCCATTGTTCGCCAATGCTCGAGAGAAGTTCTTGATGCGATACAACATTGGAATCGTGAACTCCAATGTTAGGAATGTCAATGCAGCTGTTGAGCTGCTGGGAGTTTCCAGCGAGTGAACCGGAAAACTCTCCGGCTGACGTTGATGAGTAGTTCATTTACATCATCTCATTTCCAGCGAGAATCGGTGGTTCCAATGAGTATGATTGCTGTAGAGGTTCTCTTAAGTAGAGCATTGGAGTTGATTTTCTTGCATTTTCTAAACTTCTTATGTAAGATGACATTTCTTCAAGTCTTTTTATTTAACTTTCTGCAACAATTTAAACCATTCTGGTAGTGGTGGGGCTCGATTCAGTGGTGGTGGCTGGGATACAGTGGTGGTGGGTCTCAATTCGGTGGTGGTGGCTGGGATACGGTAATGGTGGTGGCTGAATTTGGTGGTGGTGAGGTTGGTTGAAGGGATGGGGTTAGCTGAGAGAAGGAGACAGTGTTGTACGTGTATATTAAATAATTTTTTTTATTTTTTTAAATAAATGAGTAAAATTACCGATCTACCCTCCTGTGCAAGTCACATGATCAGATATGACTTAAATTTTTACATTAGTTAGTGGTAAAGGACAAAAGGTGCAATGAGTTTTCAAAATAAAGGAGTGTGACTGTAATTATTGAAGTTAAAGGCTATCCATTGCAATTCGATACAAAAATAAAGGACGAAAAGTGTTATTAACCCATGAAGATAATATGATATAGAAAATCAAATAAATAATATTATAAATGAGAAGTATACATTAAATTCAAACTAAATAACAATTATCTATAATTAAGTATAATTAAGTAGAAAAGATTAAACTAAATAATATTTAGTAAGAAAGTTATCGATAATTAATTAAAAGAGATTAAACTAAATAATAATTATCCATAAGCTATTGGCAGGAAAATCAAAAGATACATGGTCTAATATGATGACAAGTGTCCCCAAAATAATTTCTTTTATTATATAGTATTAGCGGTAAGACCCGTGTGCAAACACGGGTCGTTTCTTAGAAAACCATACATAACACATATTGACAGAGAGTAAATAAATAATTAGTGCAGACTTACAAAATTGATATAAATTAATGATCAATAGGTTTATTCAACAATAATTCCATTATGTTGATAGCAAACCACTGTTGTATATTAAGTGTTAAAAATTTATGTTGCTTTCCAACAGACTTTAATAAGAACTGTCATCCATTATCTCCAACAGAGCTTGCCAGATGGATAGATAGTAACTATCAGATGTTAGTCAACCCATGTTAAAAAGGCCAGTCAACAGAAACTACAAAGGTCAGTAAACAGATATTAAGAGAATAATGTTATTAACAACATGTGTTAAAAAACCATGCATAACACATATTGATAGAACATATACATATGTGTATAGGTATTGTACCAAAACGTGTTATCTATTATAGCTAAAAGACAACTATAGACATGCATCATCAGTTAATATATAAGATATATATGAGTATTTCCATTGTGCTATCCACAAAAAAAGTAGCACCCACCCATTGACAATGAAACTTGTTTATAGACATAACTACACATATAGAGCATGTCTAAGAAGCAAAATTAGTACCACCAACGAACCAAATGTACAACCACAAACAATCATGACATGAAACTAAGAGGACTTTATCTTTGTCACGATATGCACAACTTTTTTTTAACTTCAGCAATTGAGTAGACTTGTGAAACTCTAACGAAAGTTCATCACCAAAAGCAATATTGCAAGATCTCAGATAAGAAGACCATCTAACAACAGCATAGTTGAATCCAGTATTGGTTTTTTGAGATGTTGTAAACAATTCCTGGACTTCACATTTGAGATTCTGGATCTTGATAGGCTTAGGATTATCAGTATGCAGATCCAACGCAGAAGATACATCTGATGGCAGTTGCTAAAAAATAGAAAATTGAATAGTGAATTTTATAAAAAATATTGATATATAACTGAAATTGTTGAAATAACAAAACAAAGCAACGACTGCAAAAGCTTACAAGTCTGTCTTCAGCATGTGTGGTGAAGTGTAAGACCGATTCTGAAGTGGATGATACTAAACGAACCTTTCGAACTTTACACAGTCTATCAACTGCTTTATTATCCTCTACAATTGTCTTGTCACGAAGTTTGCGCATCTTTTCCACCTAAGTAAATTAATTTAGAATATAACAACTCTAAATTCTTGAAATTTTATAACTTTCTTTATCAACACAAACTATCTTCTCAACTCAGCTTTGAAGTTTAAGACTCAATCATACAGAAGAATATCAATATATTGAGACAATAATAAAATAGACAGTATAAAACTAATAAACACTTACATTAGATACAACACTTGAAGAGGCAGAAATGTCACGAACAGGAAAATCTTTAGACTGTAGTTGACGATCGTTAACATCATCAGCTATTTTTTACAGAATGATCTTCAGGCTACAACAAAATTTAAAAAAAAACCTTCTTATACTTATAATACAATAAAATATATGCGTAGAAAATTATAAATTTACATCATTTTTAACATCTGACTCATCAACCAGACACACAATCTTTGAATCAAATAGCCCATCATCAGCAAACTATATTTATAAGAAGGATCATATATAAGAAACCATATTTTAAATCATAATAATATATAAATATTACATGTGTATATATACATTAAAAATATCCTCAAAACTCGTAAGCTGCTTAGAATTACCAACCAAAGCTCCAGTATCCTCATCATCCAAAGCAACATCCCCGGAATCCAGAAGCTGTTTGTGTTTAGCCTACAAAATGAGATTTCAAAAGTTATTAGCATAATATAATAAAAGTTACTTATCACCGTCATGTTATCAAACAATGTATTTTATCATCAAAATTTTATACCACAGCCAATAAATCAAACCCATCATCTCCATAAACTGAATCATCCAAAACAACTACATCAGCTTTTTTGAAGGAAACCTCAGTTCCAGTCTCGGAATGGAAAACGGAAAGCTCAAACGTTTTAGATGCAATCATGGTGAAAACCATCCAAGATTCAACTGGTATGGGAACTTCTTCAATCAATTCCAAACGTTTTAACCAACCCGGATTCAAACATTTTGACCATCCATCAGTAAATCCGCATCCGTCAGTCCATCCTTTCATCATCACATTCCAAAACCTTTCGCCAACATAGATAGTTGCCATCCCATACTCGTAATTTTTACCATAGAATTGTTTCCAAAATTTGTCAGCAATTAGCTATAGAAGAAGCAAATGAATATTTAGCGCAGACTTACAAATTTGATATGAACTAATGAGCAACAGAAGTTACAACGAATTAGTCAACAAAAGTTAAAAGGAGAATTACTCAACAGGGTTAGTCAATAGTAGTTACAGTATTTACACATAACCTAACCACTTTTGGCTATCAACTATTACATACCTCTGTTGCTATCCAACAGAGGTTTCGTAACAACTGTCATCCATTATGTCCAGCAGAGGTTGCAACGTGGACATATCTTAAATATCTGATGTTAGTCAACCGAGGTTAAAAGACTTAGTCAACAGAAGTTAAAAGGTTAGTCAATAGATGTTAAGATTATAAGGAAACAGACGTTAAAAGGGCAAACAGATGTTAGCAAGCTGTTGAGCTAGCATAAAATATTTAGAGTAAGTAACAAAATAATATATCGTTACTTATAGTCATGCCAACTTCAGGGCTAATATTTGCTCAGATGTAAGAGTTCTCGTAGACTTTTTCTTTAAAACATGAGACAACGATTGACAAATGTCCAATAGCTTTCACCAATACAGCATCTTTCGTTTTCAAACAACAATCTCTAACAAACTTTGTCCATCCATCCGTAAATATACAATGATCATCTCTCTTCCTTACTCGTACTAACCATGATTTGTCACCATCAAGTAACTCTACAATTCGCCCATACGGGACCTCCTTGCCCCACAACAGAGTCTGAAAATCAAGTGGTATATTCTACAGCAGTAGTTAACAAACATCTTACATCAAAAATTAACACAGAATCCTAATAGTAGAAGGAAAGTTAAAAAACATACCAAAAATATAAAATCATCTTCATTAAGGAATTGTAAAAAGGATGGTGTTTGATTGGTTAGATTCATATCTGCAATAAACAATATAAACTTACAAGTTATAAAAATGAACAACATCCAAAAAAAGTCATAGACAAACAACATTATAAAATAGACATCACTAACATCCCTTAAAATAAATCAGCACTTAAAAAACAAAAGTACCAAGTATTAACCGGACTATTTGTATAATCACACACTTAAGGTATTATAAAAACAAAGCACAAAATGAAAATCGTCATCTCTCACAACAATTAAGCAAATGAGCATAAAACAAAAATTATATGGTTGATTCATCAATCGTAATGTAGAAGACAACATCACGAAGATGCATGCACAAATTGTGACAGAGAATGCTATCAGTAACTTCATTTAAGTTAATGCAGTACTTAATCAATAAAAATACACCGGATTACAACAACTATTATTTGCTTCAAGAGAGAATATGAAACGCTGTCAGTGATAAACACATACTCATAACATCAAATAATGATTAATCTAACATATATAATACAACCAATAAATTTAAAGAAACAATACTTGATTTTATAGTGTGTAATCTATATTATGCAATAGAACCTTGTCGATTTTGATAAGAAAGTTATTTGAGAAAACTTCCGAATATGTTTTCTGGAGCTTATATTCAATAATGAAGATGAAAAGTATATTAAATGGAGTTGATACAGATGTTACATTTACACTGGTTGGTTGAAATTAAATTTTGTAAAATTTATACTTTACCTCCTTTTACATTAAAACAGGACAATTTTGCACAGCAATAACCACTGCTTGACTATAAATTTAAAATGCTAAATACGAAAAACTTATCTATTAATTTAATATATTTATATTTATATAATTAAAAATAGTTTTTAAATCCCGATATTAAAGATTATTATAAGTTAAATAAATAAACAATTACAAGTTAATAGAAAAATATCTTATTTTCAACAATCCCAATACAATCTCACCTCTTCTTCTCCGGCGAAAAAACTCTACAATTTCTTCTTCCTCAGACTTAACGATCAGAAGTTTAAAGTTTTAGATCAGGTATTTTTTTTTCTCTTGTGTATTTTACATGTACGCTTTAACATGTTCCTTTCAGTTTCCTCATTTCAAATTATATAAACATCAAAATCATAATCTACTGATGTTAAAATAGATAAACTTATATGAACTTGTTTTCTTTATTTTATAATAAGATTTATATCAACCTATTTAGTTACATTTTGATTCATTCCATCTAAATAACAATCTGAAATATTATTGTTTAATAAATATTTGGTTGTAAATTTTACGAATGGTTTTAAATTATTGTATGAACTGCCATGTAGTGTTGATACATTTGTTCTATCAATATTAGTTTTGATAAAATATTCTACAATCAGTTTATAGTACTCATATGTCTGATTTGTAAGTGAATATAGCCTTGTTTGCTGAAAAAAACTGAAGTTTGAAGTTGACACAAACATGGATATTTGAAAACTTTATTGCCATATAATATTTTTTATTATACAAGAATAAAAATTTGATCTTACACAGTGTTAGATTCATATTGTTGGTTGTAGGGACCATATTGAAGTACACAACATATAAATTTGGTCCTACAGAGTGTTGGATATTTTTTTTATACCTTAAATAGAATGTTTTTCAAATACAATTGATTTTATATTTTAGTATTTAACTGTTATTGTATTTTTTACTTTCAGATGGAGTTTATGATAATTATCAACGTCTCTCAATTGGCAGACCTAAATGATGGATTGGTAAGCTATATTCTTAGAACAAATTAGCTCAAATCACAATTGTAGGCTAAAAACTGTATTTATAAAATTAAAGATATATTAAATGTTGTGTATTTTATATACATAGGTACTTCCAAGGATAATGAGTAACCAATTACCAAGAAAGTGTAAAGTGATAAAGTTGGTTGATTATACGGGTTTTAAGTATAAGATTGCAGTACAGAGCATCGGTCATAAAAGTAAGAGGATAAACGGGCCAGAATGGACTCGGTTTGATGAAACTTATATAAATAATAACATAGACAAGTTGTGTTTAAAAAAAATGAAGGACGCAAAATTTGAGATAAATGTTTTGAACAATGAGGGATTGGAGATTAGAAAAGATGGCTCGAACAGAGATTATGTTCATGGTTGTTTGATACAGGCTGAAGAAGAAACATACTGCAAGTAGGTTAAAAATTGCTACTTATTTTTATATATTGCCAGTGTATCTTTTGGACTGTTAGAAAAACTTCTAATTTATATTTTGTATCCTATATAAAATCTAATATGACATTTCTAAAATATATGAAAATTATAGCATTTACCACACGTTTTGCTGAAGCTGTTGTCGCAAAGAAGATTAAAAATTGATAACTTGGTTGCCAAAGTACATGGACCAAAGCAGAGTAGTAAAGTTGGTGTGCATTATGTTTTCTCTCCTGAAAACAAAAAGGGATTAGCTGCTGGTTTTATGGGACCAGGATGGACAGCTTTTTGCTTCGAAAATGACATTGAGGAAAGCTGCCAACTGCTGTTTCAATGGATGGAAAGTACTCCTGAAGACGACTTTAACTTCACTGTGAAGGTTTTTAACAAAGACGGGATTGCACTTCACGGGGAGACAAAACATCACTGCAGCCGTACCAATCACCAACACCGCAAAGGGCGTCCACATTATAAAAAATAGTTTGGATACCATGTTTTAGAAACACACAGCTTGGTATTTACATATCTACTTTTAATATGGTTGATTTTACTTATAATCTTGGATCTATCTGTTATTACTTAAAATATATGCTGTTTTGAATGAATAACTAAAGAAAGAATTTTCCTTTATAGGCAATACCGAGGAACTTTGTTCGAGAACACCAGCTAAATGATTACCGTAGAGCTGTGCTGTCATTTGGTCATGTGAAGTTTTTGGTACAACTGGTTGTTAGGAGAGATCCTAGAAGACCTGACGACAACAACCATCTAGTTATGCATACAAACTGGCAGCGTATCATGGATGAAACAGGAATATCTATGGGGAAAAAGCTGAGGTTTGAGATAGTCGAAGAAAAAAGTGTAAGAGGAGATAGAATACACTTTGAAGTTTGTTTACATGATCTTTGAACACTTTTTCAGGCTTTAATAATTTATGTTTTAGTTGACATGTTTGATGGACAAATTTCTTCTTTGGAAACTAACTTAAGAATGAAGTTATGTAGTCGTAGTATATACTTTCAAAACTTTGTGATTTTACCTCTGCTGATGAAGCAAAATGTATGATGAACCTAAGTTCTGCCGTGCACCAACAGATATTACACAATTCAACAGAAGATCTATAATATAAAATCTTTAATAGATGATGATCAACAACTCATAAGGTCTGTTGAAGCACGCTATAACAGTGCTTAGCCTTTAACAGATCTTTAACAGTGCTTAGGGGTTAACAGATGTTAGCACGCTATAACAGTGCTTAGCCTCTAACAGATGTTAATGTATCTCAGACCCCAACAGTTTTCCGACTAACTAATTAATTAAATTTTCATTCATCAATCTAACAATAACATACAACCCTACTACTTATCCAGTCCATCAATAGCCAAACAAACTCTGCTGATGAACCAAAAAGTCTGTTAAGACAAAGACTGCTGAAGCAAATGTCTTCTAAAGAGAACCTCCGCTGATGAAGTAAAATGTATGATGAACCTAAGTTCTGCTGTTCACCAACAGATATTACACAATTCAACAGAAGATCTATAATATAAGATCTTTAACAGATGATGATCAACAGCTCATAAGGTCTGTTGAAGCACGATATAATAGTGCTTAGCCTTTAACAGATCTTTTAACAGTGCTTAGGGGTTAACAGATGTTTGCACACTATAACAGTGCTTAGCCTCTAACAGATGTTAATGTATCTCAGACCCCAACAGTTTTCCGACTAACCAATTGATTAAATTTTCATTCATCAATCTAACAATAATATATAACCCTACTACTCATTCAGTCCATCAATATCACCAAAAATGTATATAATGTATAATAACAATATTATATAACAAACAAAAGGTTAACCTTACTTGATATTCAAACCGTAGGCATTACATACCATATTCATCATCGTAGCCTTTACAAACCAAACTTTTAACCACAGTTTGTTAAAACAACAGTTAACAGACATAAATAAAAACCACAAGGATTCTTCAAAAATAAGTGGTTTCTACTTATCTCTCATAAGAATTGTTTTTTCATAAGCATCTAATTGTTAACCTTAGTCAGCTTCTTCCGGGTTCTTCTCAGATTAGTGGATAGCTCACCAACGTTGACAACATCAGCATCTCGAGCCATCCGCTTTCCATTGGAATTGATCCAGAATCCTTTTCAACTTCAACGGCTGAAAAGTCGGCCGTAACAGAGACAACATCCTTGCAACAGATCACAAAACAACTATTTATCTCATTTAATAAAATAATGAACTCTTTTTAAACATACTAAACATACTTTAAAAATAAATACTCACCCTTAAAGTTCGTTCAGCAGACACCTGGGAAGATTCTGAAAGGTTAACGTCTTTAACGTCAGCTACCTCTTAAGTAACCTAAAGGATCATAATATATGATATCATATAAAAAAGTACAGAATCCAGTGTTTAAAACTCAAAAGAAAAATAAATAGATTGAAAGAGTAATTTTATATGCTACCTCATCAGTATTTTCATCACCATTACCATCTCCCCCAACCAACTTAGCAATTATTACTGGATCATCACATGTTTTTTTGCACAGTATAAACACGATAGTCATTTTTAAGATTGAACTCTAAAACATCAATCTTAAAAGCAACCTTCTTATCAACCAATCGAAATATATCATGAGGGAATCCAGTATCATTGGCCTTAACCTGTCTCTCTCTTATGTCACTCGCCGCTAATCCAAGAAGCTTCTGAACATCTCTATCAAACATAACAAAAGAAACACTACCACTCTCATCCTCCACCCGCACTTGCACCTTGAACCTGAAATACACACAACTAACTAAGTAAATTGCAAAACTATATTCAAGTATCAGTCTTAGAATGTTACTTATATAAATATAACGCTAAATAATCATCATTGCTTACTTTGTGGTGATCGATGTACATTCCGTATGACATTTGATACAAACCAAAGAAGTCGCAGACAATCGAAGAATATCATCTGAAACATTTTCAACATTCTGCAAGTATTCATTTTTACCCATCACCTTCTTGAAACACTTACGACAGGCAACATAACAACCATACTCTTCTTGCACAATCTTAATTGTCGCAACCACAACACAAGACATTTCCTGTAAAAACACAAGACACTTCCTGTAAAAACATGCAAGTGACAAACCAAACAAATAACCAAACTATATAAAAAGATGTGAAACCTTTTCTATCTAACTAATCTCATCAACATGTTTCTTCACACCATCAGTTACAAATTCTTTATGCAATGGAAAAACACTCTGAGACGATAGTATTGTTTGAGAAGTAGAACCATTCCCTTGTCAAAACTTTAGTATAAGCCTTTTGAATACCACAAATGATTAGAATTAGTATAAAAATAACATGAAACCAAGTATTTAACTTGAACATCTATATACAAGAGGAATTACAATGACAAATTACCTCTTCCTTAGCTCATTAAATTCATCAATTTCTTCATTCAGAAAAATTCGTGTTGCAAACTTATCACTTTGAACAGTATATTCACCTACATGGAAAAGTATATAGATATTTAATGTATACATGTCTTTATATTGCCAGAAATAAACAGTATAGTGGAATTTGCAGAAAGTAACAAAAATACCTTTCCATTCCTTATACTTTCCATGCTGTATAACAGCCATCACATGCTCATGAGGTGGGATTTTAGAAATGAACTCCTTAATCTGCAGAGCATAATCATTCCACACAGTACACCGCGAAACCTTACCCCTACAGGAAAAGAATATTCATATGACGATATACTAAAGACTAATTTATGACCATTTCTTTACAAATCTCTGATATCAAAACAACATTGAATGAATAAAAATAGAAAATCAAAGGAAAATTATGACATTTATTAAAGTAGCAAATGAGCCATAAATTAACTACCATATTCACTAAGAATAAACTGTAGACCTCATTTATTACCATGATTCAGCATTACATACAAACACTATAGATCTCATTTATTACCACTACCATGATCCAACATTAAATACCAACGTTCTTCATCTTATTTATTAACATCATTAAATACAAACAATGATCAGTACATGACTGCACATGTAAACAACAACTTACTCCAAGTCTTCAATATCGAAATTCATCTTCTTAGTCTGCTTTGGAGGTCGATCAAAGATTTCAAGATCTCCACAAGAAATTACAGATCCAGCAACATCTATATGATCACATTATACAAGAATATAAGTAAAACTCTCTAATATTATACAAGCAAGACATGATTACACAAATATACACTACCAACACTCAAGGCGTTTAACGCCTCTCCTTGAAGAATATTTTCATAAGCTCTGAAGTTGAAACCATACTCAACACCTTGCCAATCTCTCACAGGAGTAACAGTTGTGCATCTATAAAAGATGATTTTATAAGGCTGCACCACTACTTTATATAAACCTTTATTCTCACAAACACCAAATTTGGACAGAATCACAATAGCATCTTCTTGAAGCTGACCATCAAAAACAGGTATCAGATGAGTCTTAATACCTGCTTGAATCTTAGCACCCTGAAGAACATTTAAAGAAAGTATCTTCTTAGCATACAACACTACATTCTCTAATAAAACGGAAAAGCGGATATACAAATTACCTTCTCATCAATGAAGATGAGATAAATCTTGTAACCCTGATTCCATTTTCGAATAATTCTCGCTTTCATGTTCCACATATCTTTCCCAGGATTCAAATCTTTAACAAAACTAAGATTATTACTGTCAACTGATATTGACATACTTCTATTTCGGAATTCGGATTGTGATTAAATTTAAAATTTCAAAATCAGAGAAGATGAATGCGTGATGAAATATGAAGAGGGAAATAAGAAGAAAAGCCTTATATAAGAAGGATGATTGACAGGAGTTTCTGAGTGACATGCATTAATTGCTAATTACTTATTCCCATGCATATTTGAATTTGAATTTCCCGGTAATTAGCGTTAAACATCTGCTGATCTAAAAGCATTACGGAAGATAACAACAACTGCTGCTGCTAAGTATACGTTTGCTAAAGGAATCGGCTGCTACTTTCTTGTATATGGGCAGTGGTTTGCCCTTTGGAATGTGGGTCAGACCTTTAACACTTGAAAATACACAAGGCAGTGGTTTGATAGAACATTAAATGTGTTTTAAAGTGATTTATATATTAGGTTTTATGATGTAATAATGACATAAGAAAAGCCTTGTTGGACAGCCTCTCCTGCTGACACATCAACTTTTCTTATTTCATTGGGATTTCTCCTTTTATAAAAAGTATAGATAGATATAGATGTATTATGGTTATGTTTTTTATGTTGAAAGTATTATGGTTAGGCTAAGAGCATTCACATTAGATTATTTATTTATATTCATATAACTACACTAAATATCACTACTTGTTCTTTCTTTTATTTAATTAAATAGTATTTTTATACTTTGTTCTTACATCTTTTCTTTCCTCCACTCACAATCACCTTTAGAAATATTAAAAAGTTTATAAGAGGTGAACATCCTGATAGATTTTCTCTCTCCTTCATGAAAAACCACTCACAATCATTACTCCACTGAAAAGCCACTCAGAATCATTTCTTATAATATAACTAACCAACTCATATAAATATAAGGCATTCATTGTGAATACTCTAAAGTGTGTGGATCCCCTTCTTCAACCATTACAATTTTTTTTTTCTAAATTAATGTTGGTGGAAAAAATATTTACCATTTTAGTGTTTTTTTTTTTAAAACTATTTACCAAAATAGTGTTTTTTTTATCTATTTTGTATTTACCTTTCTTTGAAAATTATTTACCAAAACCTTTTATCAAAATTACTTTCTATTTATATAATAATATATAAAAAAGAACGAAGTAAAAGCTATTTATTATTTATCAAAATTACTTTTATTTATTAAATAATATATAAAAAGAACGGAGTAAACTGAATTACATTTTCTTGGTGTACCCTTGTGTTTGTTTGTTAGACCATGCGTAGTCGTTGGGATGAATAATGCCTCATCCATGGGCGTTGTGCGCCATGTGACAGCCTAGTCAGTAATGAGGCGTTTTTTTTTAAAATAGGTGTAGTGGGCATGTGGGTATTGTGGTGTAATAGAATTAAATAAAAGAAAAAACATAAAAAATTGTTATTGGACAAATAAAGCTTGGAAATTGGTGATTGGACAAAAGATTTGAAGCTAGGCGTGGAATATTGCATGCTCCTCACATTTTTTTTCGAAAAAACGCCCATCAGGGCCGAGGCCGAGATGGGGCATGCTTTGGGTGTGGATGGCATTAAAAATGCCCCAATACAGACGAGTACGCACGGTCTTAGGGTGAGAGGAGTGCTCCCCTCTAGGTGAGTGGTAAACTTTCACCTAAACCAATCAAATCCGTTCATGTCAACCCCCCCCCCCCCCTCTAACTCCCCTCAAGCACTTAATCACAAGGGGTGGTTTCACCCAAACCATTTTTTTTAAATAAAGAAAAATGTATGAATGGTTGGACACCACTCTCTCTCCTAAATCTATCCGTTGCCTCCTCTCAAAGTTCAAATATTGCATACAGTGAGTAGTCACCGAAATTCTTATCACCGCACGGCAAATATAGTGACGGTGATGGTGTTGCCGCTCGGCAAACAGGGTCATTGCATGATTGCCTATACCCACCCGTTCAGCCTTATATCTTCAACTTTTTTATCCAATAGAAAGTTTGACATTTTTAAATTAATCAGTAATATATGGAGCAGAAGGATTATATAGTTTTAATGTTGAATTTGTTTGCAATTTCAGAATTTTTACAATGGAACAGCAAGTCGAACTCAAAGATAATAGGATGGAATTTCATAGCTTTTTATAATAAATTAAAACTTTCATAATTGGGATTGTTTAATTTACATAATGGAACCAAATTAATATATCTAGTATTACATTATATTCAAAACGAGACAAATAGGATCGTCCTCACTCAGCAAACATGATTATGATATGAACCAGATTAAAACTTTTAGGGATATTGGCCTCTAATAATCTCTACAAGACGTCATTGTCCATTTGCAGTCCCACCTTTTTTATTCCCCCTAACAGTCCCATCTTTCAACTATTTTTCCTCCACCGGTCCTCAGTTAAAAAAACTTAACTACGTTAAGTTTTTTTTCGGAATTACAAACTGAGGTTTTAGGGCTTTTGATCAGAACGAGGATATGAGTCTATTGATGTAAAACTTACCTCGAAATGGTGCTCCAAACGACTTGATTTTTGTTAATTGGAAGTTTAAATGTAACAACCCGACTTTTCGGATCGTTACCTATCAATGTCTCTTCTTTTGTAACCACTTGTACTCCCGAGATTTCGATTTACGCAAAGGGTTTAAACTACATTTTTGACGCATTTTAAACGCTTATTACAACACTTACTCAAAACGCAGTTATCGCATCTAAACGCTGTTTATAACGCTTACTACTTAACACATTTTATCGCATATTACCTCGCATGTTAGAGTAAACGCTATCGCAACACAAAGTCAACGCAAACTCGAAACGCGGATTTACTTTTATGTTTTAGTTAGTTTATGTGTTAGATTGTGTGATTACTTGTTAAATGTGAAGTGGTTATTAACGCAACGCTTATATGCTCAAACACTCACTCGCAACTCGATTAAACGCAATGCAACGCTTAACACACGAAATGCAAGTTGGAAAACTAACAAACACAACACAGTTGTCTGAATGGACATCTGATCGAATGGACTTCCGTCCGGATGATCATCCGCTCGGATGACCATCCGATCGGATGGCCATCCGACCGAACGCCACTTCGCGCACCGACTTAGCTCTCCCTCTCACACTATAAATACTACCCGTACACTTCATTTCTCTGATTTGACATCTCCATCTGATCACACGCACTCAAGTCGCTCTTAGTCACTTTTACACGCGATTCAGGGCTATTTCGTAGGTTATTCTCCTCAAATCTTATACAACCTTCATCATTAATCACTTCTACATCATCTTCTCCATCAAAATCACACACAAACACTTGCTTTTCTCTGAAATCACTGATTTGGACCTCTTGAAGGTGGTCTTCCTCTCGGTTTGCTTAGGCAAACTGTTAAGGAGCTCCATTCAATCGAGATTAGTCTAGATCTGAAAGATTTCCACACTTTTAAACTCAATCACAACAAGATTTTAACACTTCTCAACTGTTTTCAACTTTTCTTCAACCTTCTACACAAAACCGATGGAATCTAGACTCATTCAGACTCTCCACTCATTCCTTAGTCGAGAGCCGGCTTGAAAACAGATTTCCACCGGAGAAATGACCGACTAACGATTGAACATGAAATTCCGCCAAGAACAGCGAGTCTGATCGAATGGGCTGAGACCATTAGACCAAAATGAGTTGGATTTGGTGTGTTTCCGTTGTTTGACACATCGTCACGCCATTTTTGTTAAACTTCGAACTTTTACTTAGAAAATTTTACGAAGTTTTCAAATAACAGATGACTCACTCGAACGATCATCCGATCGGATGACCATCCGATCGAATGACCATCCGACCAGGTGACCTGACCCTCACACTATTCCTTGTTTAAACGATTTAACTAAACTTTGAATTTTCAATGATTTACAAACAACACATGCACTCATTCGAATGGCCATCCGTCCGGATGATCATCCGCTTGAATGGAGGCTCATCCGTTCGGATCACCATTCGAACACTCAACCATTCGACATTCTGTTTTACGCTCTGCGCAACGACTTACGCTACTGTTCTCATGCTCAGGCTAACTCAATACGCTCCTTTCAATACCATCAAGTCTGTGTTTACTTGTTTAAACACGCACTGTGAGTATACTCGAACCCATTTTCTTTTAACACACTTTTGGGTGTTACACACGTTCTATATCAAAACACAACACACAACGTAAACACTTTAAATGCTAACCTTTCTTGCATGTTATATGTGATCTATGAATGCTTGTACTATACTTATACAGTGTTACACTATACCGCCTCTAGCAACGATAGTACTGTAGTTTGGACTCAGCACCTGTCGTGGACAGGGGTTGCTAGGGATCACATCACTTTACTTCACGTGTTCGCTGAACATGTGTCGCGCATACTCTACAACGCAGTCTCGTGGTTAAGTTGTAATCATTATGTGATAGTTACTTGCTTTCGACCGTTACGTGATACAGGTTGGTTATGCGTAAACGCTTTCTCTACTATATGATATGCAAACTTGTGTACTCACCTTTACATTTTATGTATTGACTTTATTTTAACGTATGTGACAGGTTGATAGGATGCTATGCTGTGATGAAACAAGCTAGGAAGTCTAGAAACCCGCTAAATAAAAATCTGAGTTGTCAGAATAGTATTTCTTTATGAGACTCGCTATTTGTAATGACTGTTATTGCTTTATATGTTAGTAGTATGGGATATTAACGTTAAATATATCGTCATTTAATAGTTGTTATGGATTCTCTTGAACAATCTGTTTCGCTCAGTGCCACGCCCCGATGATTCCGCCATAGGTTGGGGTATGACAGATTGGTATCAGAGCCATAACTATAGGGAATTAGGTCAAGTCTTAGGATTGACCTAGTCTATAGTCTAAGTATCAACAGTTCCGTGCGAACCCAGTAGGGGTTTTGTACGAGCCCACTTTTGATACTCTCATTCGAACTCGCGAAAACTACACCTTCGTGCGAACCCGCATACTAAAGCTTCGTGTGAAGACAACCTTTCCCAAGGTGAAGTACTACATGCCTTTCCTAATGTCACACCCCAACCGATGGCGGAAACATCAGGGTGCGGCAGTAAGCGTTCAGATTGCTCATGAGTTTCCATAACACTAATTGTTGCAATAGTAGTTAATCAAGTTTCAAAACATTGTCTAAAAGCATCCATGAATCAAACACAAAGTATCAAATACAATAACCAAACATTGTTTCAAAGTTTCTAGATTAACTAGGTTGAGTTTCTAGGAAGCATCCTAGCATATTTCTCGTATCCAGCATCCTATCAGCCTGCAACATGTATTAAAATAATGTCAATACAATAATGTATTGGCGACTATACAAGTTTGAGTATATAGCATAATAGTTTAAAAGACTCATATCCGTCATGTAAACATGTAAAAGTTTCAGCCATGCTAGTTCACGCAGTCCAAGTGATAGCCCAAGTATCCCAATGCGTTTACCACTTTCCCAAGTCTCAAGGAAAGCAAACTAGACTCCTCCTAACAATACCCCCGAGAATAATGGGGAGGTGCATTACTCCTATAGCGCTACTATTATTAAGGCGGAACTACACACAAGGATTAAACGTTCACATATCATAAAGTATCAAGAATCCAGAATCCAAAAAGTATCAAGTTTCACATTTACAGAGGATAGAGTATGATTCCAAACAAGTTTCAAGTATCAAGTTTATAGAATACATGTTGCATCCCAAAAGTGTTAAAACGAAAAGGGATCGAGTATACTCACAGTGGGTGCTAAGTATCGACACCTACTATTGGATTGAAGGGAGCGCTGAGATTAGCCTGATTATAGTTTAACAGATAAGCGTCGGACAGAAAAGAAGAGTCGTGCAAAGTGTCGGACCAGGTTCCTGATCGGATGGCCATCCGGACGGATGGTCATTCGGTCGGATGACCTGTTTAGTTTAGACGGACCACCATCCGATCGGATGGTCATCCGGACGGATGACCATTCGATCAAATGGTCATTCGATCAAGGGTGTGTGTTTACAAAATATTCAAACTTTTGAAGTTTTCGTTGTAGTATAAAAATTCAAGTCGTTTGATCGAAAGGTCACCCGTTCGGATGACCGTTCGGTCGGATGACTGTTTGGGTGGAAGTTTCATAGTTTAAAGTTTTGATTTAAAACGTTTAAGTATTAAAGTTTACTGAGATAACCCACCTGGTCCGATGGTCATTCGATCGGACGGTCGTCCGATCGGATGGTCGTTCGTCCTTTGTATTCTTGTTTCTTTGAAACGTTTATAAAATTTTCAAGTTCGAGTTTAACAAAAGTGACGTGGTAACGTATCAAGACAACTGGAACCCATCTAAAGTTCAGCTCGTCCGGTCAAAGGGGAATCACCCCGTTCAATCAGACGGTTGTTCTTGGTTGGGTTTCATGTCTGACCCGTAATCCGGTCATCTTCTCTGGTGGAAATCCGTTATCGAGCCGACTCCAGGCTAAGGAACAAGTCCTAAGCCTGTTTTGGATCCAGAATCCACCGTTTGGGTAAAAGTTTAAGAAAGTATGAATTTAACCGAAAACATCTGGATTTTTCAAAATTCATGGTAAAATACGTAGGAACCTCTTAGATCTAAGCTAAAGCTTGACGAAAATAACATCACACAGCCGATTGTACAACCGCCATGATGACGTCATCCTCAAGAGCTCGGATCCTAGTGATTTCATGATGAAAAGTGTGATTTTGATGAAGGATCATGTGAGGAAATGTATATAGATGAAAGTTGTACAAGAATCAATTGGAAAACTTACAAGAATCTCCGGAAAATGGAAGAAAAGTGCCTTAGAACGGAGTGTGCGTGCGTCTGGTCGGAGGAGCCTGTCACATCAGTGAAGAATGATGTGACAGCTCGTATTTATAGTGTCAGAGGTGAGAAAGGTGATGCTAGGAAGGTGGGTCAGATGGCCGTTCGGTCGAATGGCCCTCCGATCGGATGGTCATCCAATCGGATGTCCACTCGGACAGTCCAATCCTTTCAGCTACTTTTCCGTCTTTGGTTCATTTTGCGATTTAGGTTAAGCGTTGCGTTGCGTTGCGTTGTGTATTATTGTGTAGTATTATTTCATGACAAGATCATTTAATTAACACAAATGTTTCCAAGTTTCCAAGTTTACATAAGTGTCAAGTCTCTAGTTTCTCGTTTAACAAAGTCTCAAAGTTTCACGAGACTCAAGAGTCAAGAATCAAGTATCAAGAGTCAAGCATCAAGTCTCTAGTTTTAAGAATCAAGTATCTAGTATTAAGCATCAAGTATCAAGAATCAAGTATCAAGAATCAAGTATCAAGAATCAAGTATCAAGAATCTGGTATCAAGATTCACAAAGTTTCAAGTATCATACAAGTCAAGAATCACAAAGTTTCACATAATGTAAATTTTCACATAGGACAAGGACTAAACTTGTCAAAAGGTGAAAGTTTAGGGACGCAGGGTGTTACAGTCTCCCCTCCTTTAGGAGATTTCATCCCCGAAATCTAAGAGAAAGACTGCTCGAAGAGCTGCGGATACTTGGTCTTCATCTCATTCTCGAGTTCCCAAGTGAATTCAGCGCCACGCTTTCTTTCCCATCAAACCTTGACTATGGAAATTTTTCCGCGCCTCAATTGCTTGACACCTCGATCCATGATTTCGACCGGTTTCTCCACAAAGTGTAAAGCTTCATTTATTTGCAAGTCTTCAAGGGGAACTTGAAGTTCCTCGTCAGCGAAACATTTCCTGAGATTAGATACGTGGAACACCGGGTGTACGTTGTTTAGTTCTTATGACAGGTCAAGTCTGTATGCCATCTTGCCAATCCTTTCGAGTATCGTGAAAGGACCCACATAGCGAGGGGCGAGCTTTCCCTTCTTACCAAAGTGAACCACTCCTTTTCAGGGAGATACCTTGAGAAGAACCCGATCTCCGTCATCAAATTCCAGAGGCTTGCGCCTTTTATCTGCATAGCTCTTTTGTCTGCTCCTAGCCTTGATCAAGTTATCACAGATCTGAAGAATCTTATCTGTTATCTCTTGAATGATTTCAGGGCCAGTAAGTTGCTTGTCACCAACCTCATTCCAGCTGAGAGAAGATCGGCACTTGCGACCATATAAAGCTTCAAACGGAGCCATATGAATACTAGAATGATAGCTGTTGTTGTACGAGAACTCAATCAATGGTAAATGTACATCCCAGTTATCACCAAAGTTGATAACACAAGAAAGGAGCATGTCCTCTAGGGTTTGAATAGTGCGTTCGGTCTGTCCATCCGTTTGGGGATAAAAGGACGTACTAAGATTCATATGAGAACCCATAGCGGACTGAAAAGTTTGCCAAAGACGTGAAGTAAAACGACCATCACGGTTAGAGATTATGTCGAGAGGTATGCCACGGCGGCATATAATTTCATCGGTATAGATTCGAGCAAGTTTCTCCACTTTATAATCTTCGCGAATAGGAAGAAAGTGGGCTGATTTAGTCAGACGGTCAATGATCACCCAAATACTATCCTGACCAGTAGGTGTACGGGGCAGTTTAGTTATAAAGTCCATAGCAATGCTATCCCATTTCCAAACAGGGATTTCGGGTTGTTCCAAAAGGACCAAAGGACGTTGATGTTCAGCCTTTACCTTCGTGCAAGTAAGGCATTTAGAGACGTACGCAGCAATGTCCTTCTTCATACCAGGCCACCAATAAGTCATACGCAAGTCATGGTACATCTTATCATCACCTAGATGAATAGAGTATCGAGATTTGTGAGCCTCATTCATAATGAGTTCACAAAGATCGTCGCGATCTGGCACCCAGATGTGATTGAGATAGTATTGAAGTCCATCAGACTTAGTTTCGAGTTGATCAACAGTAGCACCTCGTATTTCAATAAATAGACTACCTTCATTAGCTGACGAATACTGAGCTTCACGAAACAAGTATGAAGATCACTAGAGATATGAAAGCAACAGATAGTATTAACATGAGCTTTACGACTAAGAGCATCGGCCACAACATTCGCCTTTCCAGGATGATAGCGAATTTCGCAGTCATAGTCGTTCAGCAATTCCAACCAACGTCTATGTCGCATGTTCAGTTCCTTTAGGTTAAAGATATGTTGTTGGCTTTTATGGTCAGTGAAAACCACACACTTAGTTCCATATAGGTAGTGTCACCAGATCTTTAACGCAAATACAACTACACCAAGCTCCAGATCGTGAGTAGTATAGTTTTTCTCATGTATTTTGAGTTGGCGGGAGGCATAAGTAATAACCTTGTCCCGCAGCATGAGCACGCAACCCAAGCCATGGTTCGAGGTATCGCAGTATACCACGAGATCGTCATTCCCGTCAGGGGGAGTAAGAACAGGAGCATTACATAGAAGATTCTTATGGGTCTGAAAAGATTCCTCTTGCTCAAGACCCCAAGTAAAAGGTTTCTCTTTCTGAGTCAACGAAGTGAGAGGAACGGCGATCTTGGAAAAATCCGAGATGAATCGACGGTAATAACCTGCCAATCCTAGGAAGGAACAAATCTCAGATGCAGATTTAGGCGTCCTCCAATTCTTCACAGCTTCGATTTTAGAAGGGTCAACATGAATCCCTTGTTTACTAATGACGTGCCCAAGAAATTGTACTTCATCAATCCAAAATTCACACTTAGAAAATTTAGCATATAAGCGTTCACCACGTAATAGTTCCAACACCAAGCTTAAATGACGTTCATGATCAGCTTTCGTTTTCGAATAAATAAGTATATCATCAATAAAGACTATCACAAAACGATCTAGATAAGGTTTACAAACACGGTTAATAAGATCCATGAACTCAGCAGGTGCGTTGGTCAAGCCGAAAGGCATAACCACGAACTCGTAGTGTCCATAACGATTGCGGAACACAGTTTTTAGCTATATCATCTTCAAGAACACGGAGCTAATGGTAACCAGATCGAAGGTCGATTTTTGAGAAACAGGACGCGCCTTGTAGTTGGTCAAATAGATCATCGATACGAGGGAGAGGATAACGATTCTTAACGGTAAGCTTATTAAGTTCACGGTAGTCGATACACATACGAAACGAACCATCTTTCTTCTTGCCGAACAATACAATAGCACCCCACGGGGAGGTACTTGGATGAATAAATCCTTTGTCGAGCAGTTCCTGTAGTTGACTAGATAGTTCTTGCATCTCGGAAGGTGTAAGTCGGTAAGGAGCCTTGGCGACAGGAGTCGCACCAGGTATTAGGTCAATACGAAAGTCGACGGACCTAGGAGGAGGAAGACAAGGAAGATCTTTAGGAAAAACGTCAGGGAAATCACACACTACTGGAACATCGCTTATGTTCTTTCCCTTGCCCTTTTGTTCCACTACGTGGGCCAAGAAGGAAAAGTTCTGTTTACGTAAGCACCTGTTCGCTTGTGTACATGACATCAACTTCAATCCTCTCGAAGGTCGGTCTCCATAGACGTGTAAAGTATCACCAGATGGGAGAGGTAAACGAACGAACTTCTCGTGACACGCGATCTCGGCATGATTCTTACGCAACCAATCACTGCCGATCATGACATCAAAACTACCCAATTGCATTGGTATAAGATCAAATACGTGGTCGTTAAGGGTCAAGGAATAACCACTGGGAATAGAATCAACTAGAATCGATTTACCATCGGCAATCTCAGCCAAAAACGACTTAGGTAGCTTAGAGCGTGCACAGTTTAACAGAGATTCAAATTCTACAGACACAAAGCTTCTATCAGCACCAGTATCAAATAGTATCGAAGCGTAAAGGTTATTGACGAGAAACGTACCATTAACGACGTCATTGTCATTACAAGCCTGATTAGCATTAATGTTGAACGCTCGTCCACGAGCGGCTGGTTGTTGCTCCTGGTTTAGCTGAGGACACTGATTACGAAGATGAGTAGTATCTCCGCACTTGTAGCATGCACGAACAGCGTTGACTGGCCTAGGATTTTGCGGAGGAGCTGGGGGAGATGGTAGAGCTGCCTGAGCTAGCGCTTGCTGAGCTTGGTTGGCTTGACGACAGTAGGAAGTCGTGTGACCATAGTGATTGCAGTTGGTACACATGCGATAAGCAGAGTTAACAAGATGATGAAAGTTGCAAATTGCACACTTAGGATGAGGCCCAGTGTACTGCTTTTTGTTCTCAGGAGTAGGAGGGTTTGGAATAGCAGCAGCAGGAGCAGGGGTTAACAGCAGGGTTTGCAGCAGGGACAATCGCATTGCACCCTGAACCCTGAGACTTTCTCTTCTTGTTTCTGCTACCACTTGGTTGCTGAGTAACTTGGTTCGCTGATTTGGAGGGAGCAGGAGTAACGAACTGTTTATCACGAACACAGTTGTTGTTTAGACTTGCAGCCAGACGATAAACCTCTTCAATAGTCTCTAGCTGAGCTGCTTCAATCGAATCACGCATCGCAGGAGGTAACCCATTGATGTACTTGGTTATCATGCGCTTCAGAGTAGAAACCAAGTGAGGAACGATTATGCTGAGTTGCTTGAAACAGGTAGTATAAGCCAGATTGCCATCACCAATCTGCTTGCGGTGCCAGAACTCTTCTTCAAGCTTTAGTTGTTCATGGGGAGGGCAGAATTCGAGCATCATCAATTCTCGCACCTCGGTCCATGGGAGAGCATAAGCTTCTTCGTTAGAGCGGATGTTCCTCTCATTCGACCACCACTCCAGAGCTCTGCCTTGAAACATTCCCGTTGCACTCCTAGTCTTCAAGTGTTCTGGGCACTCACTGTTAATGAAGGTAACCTCGATGCTGTCGAACCACTCTAGCATTGCGGTCACCCCATCACTGCCCGTGAAAGGCTTAGGGTTGCAAGAGACGAAGTGTTTGTAGCTGAACTTCGTAGGCTTTAGCTTCTCGCCCATAGATTCCACTGAGGAAGGAGGAGTGTTTGATCCTTGGATCTCAGAGATGATCTTTGGCATGATGCGAGCGATCTGATCGGCCATGAATGACATCATCTTTTTCTGAGAGTTCTCCCTGGATCTCTTGAGAGAGTCAGATAGCTTACGGGAAGACATCTAAAGATCCAAGAAAAGGATCATATAAGTCTAGGTCACAAAGTCTCACAGTATATTGTTTCACACACGATAGCTTAAAGACTCAAGTTTCGCATAGTTTCAAAACATACAACAAGTTTCTCATAGCTCAAGAGATTCAACAGCCGCAAACCCACGACTTTCGCATGGCACGTTGTACAAAAGTTCGGTGACATGTCAGAAACAATTATATATAGGAAGTACCAGCGGCGTATCCACCATGTTTCGGGCATATCACGTCCGTCTCGTATTCGGTGTCATGTTACGTGTCACGTTTTGCCAACCATAACAATACACTCCACCATTTTCACATACACGTAGATCAATCAAATAGTTTCACATAGTTTATTGTTCAACATCCTCACCACAATCCACAAAACAACGAATTCCACATGACACGTGTTACGAAAGTTTGGTGACATGATAGAAACACTTATATATAGTAAGTACCAGCGGCGTATCCACCATGCTTCGATCATGCCACGTCCGTCTTGTCGTCGGTGTCATGTTTCGCCAATCATAACATTAGACTCCATTACTTTCACATAGATCAATCAAGTAGTTTCAAAATTTTCCACCACGAGTCTGCAAAACCACAAATTTCACATAGCACATGGTACGAAAGTTCGGTAACATGTCAGAAACACTTATATATAGGAAGTACCATTGGCGTATCCACCATGTTTTGGACATGTCACGTCCGTCTCGTCTTCGGTGCTAGGCTACATATCATATTTTGCCACTCACAACAACACATACGCGTTAGAGTACACATAGATTTGAACAAGTAGTTTCACATAGCTTAGAATTCAACATTCTCATCACCGGCCTGCAAAACACTAGATTTCGCATGGCACGTGGTACGAAAGTTGGTAACATGTCAGAAACACTTATATATAGGAAGTACCAATGGCGTATCCACCATGTTTCGTCCATGTTACTTCTGTCTCGTCTTTCGGTGCCATGTTACATATAGTGTTTACTACCCACAATAGCACATAGATTAACCAAGTAGTTTCACATAGTATCACGTTCAATCAGGTTTCACATAGTTTGATCAAGACTCCACGTAGCTTACCAGTGTGAACAAAGCATCATAAATTTAGTTCGATCCTGAGCGATTATGATCATTGTTTTAGATTGTGGACATACGTGCAGTTCGTGTAAAAAGTCTCGAAATGCACGAAGAATTAAGTCTAAACCACATATAAAAATCGAGATAACATAAAAGATAGGCTCATAAAACATAGGATTGTTCCGGGTAGAGGAACATTGACTAACGAAAGCGAACTGAACCCCTTACGAATTGAGGCAACGTGTCTTGACTTATTTAGACAAATCCGTCATCGATGTTAGGCCTGCGATATTTGTCCTTTTGGTCATTACACATTCCTAATTGATTGGGAATTTCGAGACTTTGGCGAGACAGAAAAACAAAGAGTGGGACTAGTTATCAAGGTGTAAGTTTCACCTCTAACTTGACAACTTCGTACCCTAACAACGTCAGTACTTATCAAGAGATAAGACCTACTAGAATATAGTACGGAAATCTCCTTCAAGGTTTGGATGTCACTCCTGGCTTGAAGGTAAATCTCGTGCAAAACACGAACACTGCATAGCAGCGTTTTCAAAGTATCCAAGTGTATATCGTGTCAGCCTTAGGAAAGGCATGTAAGTTTAACAGGAAATGTGTTGCTAAGAAGCAAGTATGGTAGAATACATAAGTCTTAAACAACAGATAAGAGTCAAGATTCCTAGAACTATAGACTAGGGCAAGTATTCCTACTTTTCCTAATTCCCTATAGTTATGGCTCTTATACCAATCTGTCACACCTCAATCGATGGCGGAAACATCGGGGTGCGGCACTAAGCGTTCAGATTGCTCATGAGTTTCCATAACACTAATTGTTGCAATAGTAGTTAATCAAGTTTCAAAACATTGTCTAAAAGCATCCATGAATCAAACACAAAGTATCAAATACAATAACCAAACATTGTTTCAAATTTTCTAGATTAACTAGGTTGAGTTTCTAGGCAGCATCCTAGCATATTTCTCGTATCCAGCATCCTATCAGTCTGCAACATGTATTAAAATAATGTCAATACAATAATGTATTGGCGAGTATACAAGTTTGAGTATATAGCATAATAGTTTAAAAGACTCATATCCGTGATGTAAACATGTAAAAGTTTCAGCCATGCTAGTTCACGCAGTCCAAGTGATAGCCCAAGTATCCCAATGCGTTTACCACTTTCCCAAGTCTCAAAACTAGACTCCTCCTAACAATACCCCCGAGAATAATGGGGAGGTGCATTACTCCTATAGCGCTACTATTGTTAAGGCGGAACTACACACAAGGATTAAACGTTCACATATCATAAAGTATCAGGAATCCAGAATCCAAAAAGTATCATGTTTCACATTTACAGAGGATAGGGTATGATTCCAAACAAGTTTCAAGTATCAAGTTTATAGAATACATGTTGCATCCCAAAAGTGTTAAAACAAAAAAGGGATCGAGTATACTCACAGTGGATGCTAAGTATCGACACCTACTATTGGATTGAAGGGAGCGCTGAGATTAGCCTGATTATAGTTTAACAGATAAGCGTCGGACATAAAAGAAGAGTCGTGCAAAGTGTCGGACCAGGTTCCTGATCAGATGGCCATCTAGACGGATGGTCATCCGGTCGGATGACCATTTAGTATAGACGGACCACCATCCGATTGGATCGTTATCCAGACGGATGACCATTCGATCAGATGGTCATTCGATCAAGGGTGTGTGTTTCCAAAATATTCAAACTTTTGAAGTTTTCATTGTAGTATAAAAATCCAAGTCGTTCGATCGGATGGTCATCCGATCGGATGACCGTTCGGTCGGATGACTGCTTGGGTGGAAGTTTCATTGTTTAAAGTTTTGATTTAAAACGATTAATATTAAAGTTTACTGAGATAACCCACCTGGTCAGACGGTCATTCGATCGAATGGTCGTCCGATCGGATGGTCGTTCGTCCTTTGTGTTCTTGTTTCTTTGTAACGTTTGTAAAATTTTCAAGTTCGAGTTTAACGAAAGTGACGTGGTAACGTATCAAGACAACGGGAGCCCATCTAAAGTTCAGCTCGTCTGATTGGAGGAGAATCACCCCGTTCGATCAGATGGCTGTTCTTGGCTGGGTTTCATGTCTGACCCATAATCCGGTCATCTTCTCCGGTGGAAATCCGTTATCGAGCCGACTCCAGGCTAAGGAACAAGTCCTAAGCCTGTTTTGGATCCCAATTCCACCGTTTGGGTAGAATTTTAAGAAATTTTGAAGAAAGTATGAATTTAACCGAAAACATCTGGATTTTGCAAAGATTCATGGTAAACTACGTAGGAACCTCTTAGATCAGAGCTAAAGCTTGACGGAAATGACATCACACAACCGATTGTACAACCGCCATGATGACGTCCTCCTCAAGAGCTCGGATCCTAGTGATTTCATGATGAAAAGTGTGATTTTGATGAAGGATCATGTGAGGAAATGTGTATAGATGAAAGTTGTACAAGAATCAAGTGGAAAACTTACAAGAATCGCCGGAAAATGGAAGAAAAGTGCCTTAGAACAGAGTGTGCGTGCGTCTGGTCGGAGGAGCCTGTCACATCAGTGAAGAATGATGTGACAACTCGTATTTATAGTGTCAGAGGTGAGAAAGGCGGTGCTAGGAAGCTGGGTCGGATGGCCGTTGGGTCGAATGGCCTTCCGTTCGGATGGTCATCCGATCGGATGTCCATTCGGACAGTCCAATCCTTTCACCTACTTTTCCATCTTTGGTTCGTTTTGCGAGTTAGGTTAAGCGTTGCGTTGCATACTATTGTGTAGTATTATTTCATGACAAGATTATTTAATTAACACAAAAGTTTCCAAGTTTCCAAGTTTCCAACTTTACATAAGTGTCAAGTCTCTAGTTTCTCGCTTAACAAAGTCTAAAAGTTTCACGAGTCTCAAGAGTCAAGAATCAAGTATCAAGAGTCAAGCATCAAGTCTCTAGTTTTAAGAATCACATATCTAGTATTAAGCATCAAGTATCAAGAATCAAGTATCAAGAATCAAGTATCAAGAATCTAGTATCAAGATTCACAAAGTTTCATGTATCATAAGAGTCAAGAATCACAAAGTTTCACATAATGTAAAGTTTCACATAGAACAGGGATTAAACTTGTCAAAAGGTGAAAGTTTAGGGACACAGGGCGTTACACCTAAGGCTAACACAATACACACGTTTTCGAAAACACTTGCATAACACAACCGAGTGATTTGATCGAGATTAGTTATGAAAACCAGGAATTCTCAATAAGATCACTCACTCTACGCGTATTTTAACTCTCAGCACGAGAATCTTCTTTGAATTAGGAGTGACGTCCATATCTTGACGAAATTCTCCATCTCTATCTAGTGGTTTTGCCACACTTTTAGGAACAAAGTTGTTAAGTTAGGGGTGAATGTAAGGACCTGCACAAAAATGTCCTAAAACGCTCCGTAAGTAGAAAACCTGAACCCCTAAAACCCTAATTTTTATGAAAAATCAAGAAAAAACAAATTTTGTTACTCGGTCGTGGGCTGCGAAGGAGTTAAGTGAGGTCTTCGCAGGGTGCGACAGCTCTGAAGTCTCCAGATAACGATTAAGGCCACGTGTCGCACACGTGGCAGGTCTAGGGTGTGACACGGCAGCCCTAGCTGTAGCTAGGGTGGCCGTCGCTGGCCACGAAGGATTCTTCTTCAAGTTGTCGCGGGCCGCGAGAAACCTAAAAATCTGCTATAAATTGAACGTTGCATGGCCTGTCCAACTTGCTCGAAAAATTTCACCAAACTGCTTTCTTTCTATCCGAAATCACAAATTAGAATATCGAGACGCTGCTACGATAACATGGTAATAACTCAATCACTACTACGATACAATGTCCGATCGATTAAAATCTGCTATAAATTGAACATTGCGTATCTTTAATTACTGGCAGTAAGTGGGGTATTGTGCACATTACTACTGTTTTATCACTCTTAGGTGGGCGAGCCTAATTAGGGATATACGTCACTATTGGGTGACATGACCCAATAATGATATGACCACGGTCATAGATACGGTCGAGTGACAACTAGACCAGCTAATTATAAGATAGGGGCAATTGTAATCGCTCTTAATACTGTAAATTATGACAATGTGTCGTTTTGTACAAATTGAATGACTCGCCAGTATTTCCCGCTGATTAAATCTTTTTAAAACATGTTTCAGGTGATTTACTATGAACAAGGAAAAGTGCCACGTAGCACTCCAGCTTGAATGAAGTAGCTCAATAAATAAATAAACATGTTTTATGTAAACAATGGATTTTCAGTAAAATTCATTGATTTGTAAATTACGGGGTTTGTCCTGAAACTTGAAATAAAATAATCGAGTATTTTCAGTTTAAACAATCCTGTTAAAATTTCCGCTGCCAAATCAAACACCAATTCCACAGGTTTCTGCCCCGCAGCTTCTGAACCGGGTAAATCGGGTCAGGGGCCATGACAGAAAAAGGTGGTATTAGAGCCATTGAGTTAAGCCAATTAAGTATTTGAAAAATACTTCAATTTTAATTTGCAATTTTGTGATTATGTGAAAATTAAATTTACAATAAATAAAATTTTAATTTGGATTTTTGTGTGTTTCCTTATGTGTGACTAACAACATGAATGAACTATCGGAAGCCCTCCGAAATTTCACAATCCATACTACTGATATGGAGACTACCGGAACCCAGTCCGCTTATCAGGCTGACACCGAGGAGCCAATGGTGTTACAATCCTAGGAAAAACCAAACCCAAACAGAGAAAAAGGCTTCCGGACTGGAAACGAGGGAGAAAGAAGAAACCCGCATCCCAAAGGGTAAAGAAAACTGTGGATCCAAAAGGAAAGGAAAAAGAAGTAGGAGAGAGCTCTGGTCAAGCTCAGGAGCTGTAACCATGGGAAGAACTGGATAGAAAACTGGCAAACTGTGACCTTATTGGACCTGCTGATGAAACCCTTTTCAATTTTCCCACACAATCGGAACTTCCTATCAACCTGGAACCCGCCATTCCTGAACCCATTATCAACCCCCAACCTCTTACAGGGCAGTTGGAAGAATGGTGGACTAGTGACTAGCATTTTCAGAATTTCATGAATAATCCAAATTTGTACTTTCCCAGTTTGAACCTGAACCTGCTCCTTTTCCACCCATGAACGCGGAGAATGTTGTCGAATTACGCCGCTACGGCGATGAATTAGTGGATGCGGGAAATCGGATTCGAGAAGTGGGGGAAAACATCACATGGAAGTACGACGAGCGGGAGCGTCGTTTTTGAAAAACCGGATAACAGTAGTTAGATATTTCGTATAATAATAATATGTGAAAAAAAAATATAATATAATAATAATAATAACATAATAATATTGTATAATAATACTAAAATAAAAAATTTGTAAAATACCTGGCTTGTACGGTGAAACACCCTAACACGTAATAACTTAAAAACGACACAGCGGAAAAACGAGTCTTAAAATTTTTCTTACTTTACTAAATACATTGCTTACGTAAAGACTCAATTACAAAACGTTTAACATTTACTAATTGAATGAACAACATTCATAATAAAATAATTCTACAAGTGTTACGTAATCCAAACTAGGCTACCGTTCCTTCCCGTACAATCCTCACTATCAACTCTATCAATGTTCGCTTCTCTTCGTTCGTGGTAGAAGAAATCCGTATAAAACCTATGGACAACATTCACAACATAACTATTAGTCATTGTCAACATCTTATGACATTATTATCATACAATTAAAAATTCGTATAACATTCGAGAATATAAACTTGATCCATTTCATATCTCTTGTTCCGGGTTCGACTTCAATACTTCTTGAACATGATGTTCTCATACCTGTATTACATTCCAGTCTCAAGACAATTCATTAGTATTCGTCAATGACCAATATAATAAACCATTCATTCATACATAGATAACATCTCTCATTCACACATATTCACATTCCAAATTCCCACGTGTATACAAACAGTTACCTCTACACATATAAACACTCATACACACACATACATACAAACTCCCGCGCTTTCCTTAAGATAGAATTTTATACCCACCATCTTGCATACCCATTCGTTCCTAGATTCGATTGCATAGGTATTTCCTTCACTAACACGAAGGTAAAATCCATACATTCGCCATCAGGAGGCTAATAACAATACTTGTGTCCTAAACCGGCTTTAAGTAAGCTAAGAGGCATGAAAATCATTCAAATATCGAGTTCGTTTAAAATCTAGGAGTCTCCTAACCTTTACTTGTGATCAATATTTCATAATTCATGAAACAATCAGTCTTACATAGTTTAAAACACGTTTAAACGAGTTCGCGGGACAAAACAAGTCAAATAAACAACTTTCGCCAGCCCAACACGTTTAATCTAGGAGTCTCCTAACTTTGATTGTCCATGCCGTCCCCCATTAAATCGACAGAACGTTTATTTTGTTTGAGCTGCAGATTTCCAGCTCCGTTTTACTAACTTATTATGCACTAAAATGTGCATAACTTTCATTTTACAATTCCGTTTTCACGATACTTTTTCCTATGCGATCGTAATTTGATTATCCAACACATGGAGTTAAAATTCGACATTCGAATTAACAAAATTCAAGACTTTTAAGCCTTCGGCATTTTACCTTTTTACAAAGTTTTGACCCATTCATACATTTATCAACATAACCTGTTTGTTTGACCTAAATTTCTCATGAACCTTACTATTTCAATGTCGTCTGTCATATAAGGTTCCAATCATGGGTTTCTTGCATCATCTTAACCCATTTTCGCCTATAAACTTATTTTGACCCGTTAAAGGTATTTACGCGTCTTTAGACTTGCAAAGATCATACTTTTCGCTTTCAGACTTATCCAAAGTATTCATTTAATCAAATGGTTTGTTTCTAAACAACTTTTAAGGGTCGTTGCCTGATTTACCCATCAAGGGCGTTTTGATCAACTTTAGTCCCGTCATTTACAACGAAGGACTTCAACTCATATTTAACCAAATCCCACGACTTAATTATAACTCTACTCACACATACCTGACTCGGGTCAAAGCTATGACCCGTATTAATACTTCATCCACTAAGTTGCTAGTTAATAGCAACGCAAATCCTTTCGCTACTCACCCTGTGAAATTCATAATACTTGACAATACAATCGTTAGTCGACATCGCCAAATGGTGATAGCTTCACCATTTGACCGGTTTGGTCTAAAAGACCATTTCGTCCTTATCGGATTGTAATTATTTATTATCCCCTCTATATAACATGTTCCTTTGTTAATTCGTAATCAAACTTACCATAATACCCATTTACCCCTTTTAACCATCAAACTTAGTCTCTTATCATAGCCACATGTTCCGACCCGTATCAATACATGTCGAAACATCATACTTCATATATTAGTTTATCATGTTCGTAACCTACACGATGAATATATATTCTACAAAAAGGGTGTAAGCTTAACTTACCTCGCATCCAAATATGCTTCCCACGTGTCCGTTCCGTTTGACCCGCTTCATTCTCAAGCTTCCACACCGCTTATCAAGCATCAAACTATCATATATTATTTTCAAGATAGTTAGCTTATTCATCGTTTATCACGATTCATTCCATCTCACGGATCTTATATCGAAATTATCATTCGACCTTATAACATGCTAAGCTATCAAATCTTAGCCGAATTCTTTAAACATTCACACATATACGATTTCAAACATCATTAACATGAGCATATGATCATTTTAATCATATTATACAAAACCCACTTCATAAGTACTTTGTTAATCACTTACAAGTGATCTAATCTCAATTACCTCATAATTTCATCATATATTTAGTGTGCATACTACCTCCTAAGCAATAGTGTACAACTAATTTATGCATATTCTTCTAATCTCATACATAATCCTCCAATCCTCCTACTAATCAACATGCATCATTCACATATAAACATCAAACATATCAGCATCACATTTCTTTCAATTCCTCTAACAAGAATACATCATACATATCGAAATTCATCTATATTAACCAAGAATTAGACATGGGTGATTATTCAAGTCATCATTCTTATCAAAACAAATGGGTTTCACCCCAAAACATCAAATTCACCCAAACCATGCGTAATCCATGTTCTAGATGATGATTCTAACACATGCTCATACTCAATTTCATAACAATTCACGGATTAGAACATAACGCACTTCGTGCAAGATCACCAATCTAGATTTTAAGACATAGCTTATGATCCCCTTGTGAAGGTGATCATTAATCCATGCTCAGTTATGAATTTAAGCTTCATTTAGCCTTTCAATTTGATGAAAAGGATGAAGTTAGGGTTTTTGGCTCCATGGGAGCCTCCTGCTCCTTCTCGAACACACGATGTGTGTGTTTGTGTGTGTGAGTTTTGTTATTTAGTAACTCAACTTTCATCTTATTCCATTTAGCCCCCCCCCCCCCCCCCGTGTTTGCCACTAAAACATGATTGAGACAACTTTCAACTTTAAAATAGTTTTTACCATACACTCCACTAGGTTAAACAGCCTAGTCATTTATTTCATGATATGTCATATAGGAACATACGACAAATATAAACATTTGGGTTTTGGGGTGTTACAAGTCTACCCCCCCCCCCTCCTTAAATGAGGTTTCGTCCCCGAAACCTTCCTCTTCCCCATTAAACACTAATTATCTTTCCTTCCCATCCATCAACAAGACCACGAGCCTATCTAATGACGACCTTCTATTCTCAAGAACCCGTCCCGGAGTTCTCATTAGTGTCACTTTCACCAATTATTGCTAGTGTCTATCTCGCTTCATAGCTAGCAGTTTATTCATCATTCCAATACTCGTATAACACGTACAATATACCATTTTGTTTACTTGAAACAATCCCATTAATAACATTCCTTTTTGTTCATTTCCAATATTCATATTATCTTCGTCGATTATACGATCCCAATTTGTAATTTATACATACACCTCTATGTTTCACTTTGATAGGTACATCATAATAATAGGTAACTATCCATTCTCTATTCATAAACTATTCATATAATCGACTTCTTTCTAACAAGTCCATACCGCCCATACCTTACTTTCACATGGCATTCATTTTACATTACTATTACTCTCATTTCATGCATCACTTAATTTGCATGTGCAAGCGTGTCATGCAAGTTCATTAGACGAGAGTTTAACCAATATCCGAAATTTTCACTCAAAACTTTTAAGATTTAGTTCTTAATAACATAGTTTTCTTCTTACGTCAACTATTAAAAGTCAAACATTCTATATCATACCATACCTATTCCATCAGTCATCTCGTAGGTCGTTTTCAATTTACTAATTCATATCTATCCGGAATGAGTTAAAACATTTTACTTACCTCGATTTCATTTCATACCTCAGCGATCCGTAAACCAGATCGATCCGCTCCTTCACTAGTACTAACCGTACCAGGCCATCTTTCATTCATCCTTGTAATGGGCTTCCACTCGTGCACATTCTTTCACCAATTTGATTGGTTTCATCACATTCAGAATTCTACCATTAACAACTACAAAATTGGCGGTTAGCACCTTTCATTCAAACATTCATTATTCTAGGTGATTACCCACCTATAATCCTTTTACATCTTCTTACATGCATGCTATAACTCATCCTATATTTCATCCCTTACTTGCAATTCTTTTATTCTGGTTACCTATTTCATCAGCCTTTGCAGTTTAACTTTTCGAGGTCAAACTGACATTTCTTATTTATCGTAGATGTATTGAAGTACACGTTCTTACTTCTTTCCATTCATGCTTACTTGCCAAGACATTCGTTACATCATTTCCGTATTCTTTCCAAAACTTATCCTTTTCAATCATACTTAAATTATTGTCCGGGTCGTAGCCAGTCCTTCATTACGACTCCTAAGAGTCGATTACTAACACATCTAACACATAACATGTTCAAAACTTCTTTCTTTCGTCAAAATTTAGGTTTGCGTGCCAAACATTATTCTCACCTATAAGTATAAAACTTAACAAATCAAAACATTAAATACATCGGGTTTAAATGGCGATTACAATTTGACCCGCATGACTCATTCGTCTCTTAAACCATTCTTGCATACAAACATATTTGTATACATATATATATTTATTCACACACATATATATATAAGTTTAAGATATAACTTGGATAATATTCGCTTTTTAAAGAATATTTACTTGCTTAGTCTGTAATTACTTACACATTTGAATCTTTTCATTCTTATCATTCATTATGTTTCGAACCCGTCGCGCGGTTTCTAACATATCATTCATACTTTCATTCCTTCTTTGTTTCGAATCCATCTCGCGGATTCTAACATATCATTCATACTTTCATTCCTTTCATGTTTCGAATCCGTCTCGCGGATTCTAACATATCATTCATACTTTCATTCCTGAAAGTCTTACATTTCTCTCCACCCTCACGTCCCCTACTACCTAATTCTAACGGACATACCTGTAACAATTATGACGGTCTCACGAACGTCATATGTTTCTTGTGTACAGGCCAGGTACACAATCCATATACTAGTTTCGTGTCTTCGTGTAATCGTCACCTTATGTCCCAAGAATTAAGTTTGGGCACGTGTAACATTTTCAAAACTTCATTACCTTTCCATTATTATATTTCATTTAAAATTTTCTTTCACTTGCTAGATTATACCATTGCATGCACCCACATGTTAAGTTTACGTACCTGGGGTCAATTTGTCTTATTACATGCCTTGATGCCGGTCCTAGACCGCATTCACGGATCATCCTTTCCAAGCAATTATGCTCACCTTACACATAACATACTGTTAGTTTTCTTCAAATAAATACTTAAGCACATACTTACCTTTGCTTCTACCCTTAGATCTTGATCGAGCCTCGGATTGTACGGGTTCCTTATCACAAGAGCACACAGGTTTGAGTTTAAGTATTTACCTCCTCATACTTGATTTCCCACAAACCATGGCTCTGATACCAACTTGAAACACCCTAACACGTAATAACTTAAAAACGACGCAACGGAAAAACGAGCCTTAAAATTTTTCTTACTTTACTACATACATTGCTTACGTAAAGACTCAATTACAAAAAAAGTTTAACATTTACTAATTGAATGAACAACATTCATAATAAAATAATTCTACAAGTGTTAGGTAATCCAAACTAGGCTACCATTCCTTCCCGTACAATCCTCACTATCAACTCGATCAATGTTCGCTTCTCTTCGTTCGTGGTAGAAGAAAAACCTGTGGACAACATTCACAACTAAACTATTAGTCATTGTCAATATCTTATGACATTATTATCATACAATTAAAAATCCGTGTAACATTCGACAATATAAACTTGATCCATTTCATATCTCTTGTTCCGGGTTCGACTTCAATACTTCTTGAACCTGATGTTCTCATACCTGTATTACATTCCAGTCTCATGACAATTCATTAGTATTTGTCAATGACCAACATAATAAACCATTCATTCATACATAGATAACATCTCTCATTCACACATATTCACATTCCAAATTCCCATGTGTATACAAACAGTTACCTCTACACATATACACACTCATACACACACACATACACACAAACTCTCACACTTACCATTTGCATTTGCATAAACCTATACATCTTGTCATAATCATAACTTTCCTTGAGATAGAATTTTATACCCACCATCTTGCATACCCATTCGTTCCTAAATTCGATTGCATAGGGATATCCTTCACTAACACGAAGGTAAAATCCATACCTTCCCCATCCGGAGGCTCATAACAATACTTATGTTCTAAACCGGCTTTAAGTAAGTTAAGAGGCATGAAAATCATTCAAACATCGAGTTCGTTTAAAATCTAGGAGTCTCCTAACTTTTACTTGTGATCAATATTTCATAATTCATGAAACAATTAGTCTTACATAGTTTAAAACGCGTTTAAATGAGTTCGCGGGACAAAACAAGTCAAATAAACAACTTTCGCCAGCCCAACATACCATCGCATCGTGCGACGGCTTCTTGCCCATGCCATCGCATGGCGCGACCCCCTTAAATCGACATAATGTTTATTTTGTTTGAGCTGCAGATTTCCAGCTCCGTTTTACTAACATATTATGCACTAAAACGTGCATAACTTTCATTTTACAATTCCGTTTTTCACGATTCTTTTTCCTATATGATCGTAATTTGATTCTCCAACACATGGAGTTAAAATCCGACATTCGAATTAACAAAATTCGAGACTTTTAAGCCTTCGGCTTTTTACCATTTTACAAAGTTTTGACCTATTCATACATTTATCAACATAACCTGTTTGTTTGACCTAAATTTCTCATGAACCTTACTATTTCAATGTCGTCTATCATATAAGGTTCCAATCACGGGTTTCTTGCATCATCTTAACCCATTTTCGCCTATAAACTTATTTTGACCCGCTAAGGGTATTTACGCATTTTAAGGCCTTTAGACTTGCAAAGATCATACTTTTCGCTTTCATACTTATCCAAAGTATTCATTTAATCAAATTGTTTGTTTCTAAACAACTTTTAAGGGTCGTTGCCCGATTTACCCATCAAGGGCGTTTTGGTCAACTTTAGTCCCGTCATTTACAACAAAGGACTTCAACTTATATTTAACCAAATCCCACGACTTAATTATAACTCTACTCACACATACCTGACTCGGGTCAAAGCTATGACCCGTATTAATACTTCATCCACTAAGTTGCTAGTTAATAGCAACACAAATGCTTTCGCTACTCACCCTGTGAAATTCATAATACTTGACAATACAATCATTAGTCGACATCGCCAAATGGTGATAGCTTCACCATTTGACCGGTTTGGTCTAAAAGACCATTTCGTCCTTATCGGATTGTAATTATTTATTATCCCCTCCATATAACATGTTCCTTTGTTAATGCGTAATCAAACCTACCATAATACCCATTTACCCCTTTTAACCATCAAACTTTGTCTCTTATCATAGCCACATGTTCCGACCCGTATCAATACTTATCGGAACATCATACTTCATATATCAGTTTATCATATTCATAACCTACACGATGAATATATATTCTACAAAAAGGGTGTAAGCTTAACTTACCTCGCATCCAAATATGCTTCCCATGTGTATATGTTCCGTTTGACCTGCTTCTTTCCCAAGCTTTCACACCGCTTATCAAGCATCAAACTATCATATATTATTTTCAAGATAGTTAGCTTATTCATCGTTTATCACGATTCATTCCATCTCACGGATCTTATATCGAAATTATCATTCGACTTTATAACATGCTAATCTATCAAATCTTAGCCGAATTCTTTAAACATTCACACATATACGATTTCAAACTTCATTAACTTGATCATATGATCATTTTCATCATATTATACAAAACCCACTTCATAACTACTTTGTTAATCACTTACAAGTGGTCTAATCTCAGTTACCTCATAATTTCATCATATACTTAGTGTGTATACTACCTCCTAAGCAATAGGTACAACTAATTTATGCATATTCTTCTAATCTCATACATAATCCTCCAATCCTCCTACTATTCAACATGCATCATTCACACATAAACATCAAACATATTAGCATCACATTTCTTTCAATTCCTCTAACAAGAATACATCATACATATCAAAATTCATCTATATTAAACAAGAATTGGAAATGGGTGATTATTCAAGTCATCATTCCTATCATAACAAATGGGTTTCACCCCAAAACATTAAATTCACCCAAACCATGCATAATCCATGTTCTAGATGATGATTCTAACACATGCTCATACTCAATTTCATACCAATTCACGGATTAGAACATAACCCACTTCGTGCAAGATCACCAATCTAGATTATAAGACATACCTTATGATCCCCTTATGAAGGTGATCATTAATCCATGCTCGGTTATGAATTTAAGCTTCATTTAGCCTTTCAATTTGATGAAAAGGATGAAGTTAGGGTTTTTGGCTCCATGGGAGCCTCCTACTCCTTCTCGAACACACGATGTGTGTGTGTGAGTTTTGTTATTTAGTAACTCAACTTTCATCTTGTTCCATTTAGCCCCTCTGTGTTTGCCACTTAAAAATGATTGACACAACTTTCATCTTTTAAATAGTTTTTACCATACACTCCACTAGGTTAAATAGCCTAGTCATTTATTTCATGATATGTCATATAGGAACATACGGCAAATATAAAATTTGGGTTTTGGGGTGTTACATACGGACGCATAAATATTATATAAATATAAATGTCGCAATATCGACGATTTTGGCTACGTGTGCTGACTTAATTGTGTTTATGATTGCTCTATTGTGTTTAGTTGCTATCCATTTTTGTGACAATAATTTATATATATTGTTAATTATTCAGATGGCAAACGCAGTAAACCAACCGGCAAATGAATTTAACCAATCAGAACCAAATAATCAGAACCAAAATATCGTTGCTCAGGGAATAGCCAATGCTATCCCAGTAATCATCGCTGCCGTTAAGAGTCCCGTTGAACCTTCCCAAGCCAACCATAGCAAACGCACCAACGACGATAATTTCAGTAACAGTGTGAATGGGGGCGGTGATAATAATAATGTGATTCAAGCCCCATTATATAAGAAAATGAAAGTGATGATGACAGTTTGCACTTACAAAGAATTTCTCGCCTGTAAGGTAGTCGAATTTGCAGGCAATGAAGGGGCAACTGCCGCACTACGTTGGTTAGAAAAGACCGAAGTTGTAATCAAAATAAGTAAGTGCACAGAAGAAGACAGGGTGATGTATGCATCCCACCTTTTCAAAGAAGAGGCCTTGGAATGGTGGAACACGATGCTGCAAGCTAAGGGAAGTGACGTGGCTTATGCCATGAGTTGGGAGGAATTAAAGGAACTGGTAGAAAGGAAGTTTTGTCCTTCCTACGAAAAGGAACAGATGACAAATAAGTTCCTGAACCACCGGATGGTGGACGTTGACTGTCGGGGGTATACTTCGAAATTTTTCGAGTATGCTAGAATTGTACCGACTCTGGCTTTACCAGAACCGGTGCTTATCTCTCGCTACATCTGGGGACTAATTAGCGAAATTCGCGACATAGTCAAAGCTGTGAGACCCTGGATAATTGACGATGCGGTCGAATTGGCCAACACATTGATTGACGGACTGGGGCGCACAAGAGAAGAAAATAGGAAAAAGGAATTGGCTCAGAAGATTACCCAAGGTTTCCATGTAAGTAATAATAATAGTAATTTCAAGAAAAAAGGAACCGGGCAGCCTTCCTTACCGCCATTTTTCGAAAACTGTAAAAGGAAACATTTTGAAAATGTAAAGAAAATTGCAATTTCTGCAAAACACCGGGACACCGAGAGGAGGAGTGCAGGAAGAAATCAATGATCTGCTACAACTGCGGAGAAGCCAGACATTTTTAGCCAAATTACCCAAAACTGGTCAAGCCAGCTGACAACAAGGCCAAAACTGCCGAAGGAACTAATAAAAAGACTGCAAGAGCCTTCCAGCTGACTACACAAGAAGCAGATCTGATTCCGGATGTGATAGCTGGTACGTTTCTTGTACATAACATTTACGCAAAAGTATTATTTTACTCTGGTGCAAACCAAAGTTTTATAAATACTTCATTCTGCCAAGCTCTTAAGCAACCTTTAACCAAAATTAGGCAAATTTATATGGTAGAAACGGCAGAAGGAAACTCTGTTAATATAGATAAGGTTCTCCAAGAAGAAAAGATAGAACTCTCATGCCATAAATTTTCTACAAACCTTCTACATATGAATTTAGCAGGATTCTATGTCTTGTTAAGAATGTGTAGGATCGATATTGACGATCTAGTGAGTCAATCAGAGTCAAAATACCACTGTTTATGTGGCGGAATCACACAAACAGCTTGAATCAAAGAGAATGGAGTAGAAATAGACAGAATATCACTTTAAACACTGTTTCTCATTAATTGATCACTGAAAAATTTGGCAGCACTTCGGTATACAACTTGACGATCGGTGCCAAATGAGAAACAGACACTACTATTTATACTAGTCCTAATTTCGCTTGAAATGACTTGTTATCATTTCGAGCGGAATCACTACCTTAATACATAAAATTTACATTCAGCCCCCTACACTATACATAATTGACATATTTGATCCCTAGACCCTATACAAGCATGACTAAGACTAAGACTAAGACGTAGGCTTTAGACATCGTGCATCAACAAACTCCCCCTTAGATACAGCCGGAGTCTTCAGTCTTGTCTTCGGGTCTTCAGTTCTTCACATCGACTTAAAACTTTCTTCACGTTGCTTAGGCTTTTTCCTCAGCAAGTTCCTAAGCCTATCATTCTCTTTCTTCGCTTTCTTAGCTTCCTCAGCTTGTAACTTCATCCACTTTCCTCTGTTTTCTTCAAGCTTCTTTCTTTCACGTTCAGCTTTCTTCTTCTTCGCTTTCTCTTCAAGCGACCACCAGTTAGAATTCCATTTACTTTCAGAATTAATGCCTTTCTGAAAGCATATAGTAGCAACTTGTTGAAACTGCATCGCTTGCTCTCTGTCTTCAGATTGAAAATGGATCTTGTTCACGAACAAACATTCTATATCTTTGGCCGAACAATTTACCAACCACATCGGGTCGTAAATAAAAATCTCTCTTATCTCCCTTCCAGCTCTGTAAGTGATAATAGCCTCTGTTGAGATACAACTATATCCCCAGCCCATGAAACCTTTGTAAAACTCATGTTCCATCGGTGGCACTGGTATAGTCTTCATCGTTTTTGGCTTTTTCACGTTCAGAATCGTTTCTTCAACTCCTGTCACTGGATCTACCCTTTTAACTCTCTTCGGGTAATGAGGCTTCCAGTGTCTGAAATTTTTCAATGATTCGAACTTTATGTATCCCCACATCGCTACATCATTCTTTCTAACAGGATACCCTAAGGTTCTTACTTTGGATAACTCTTCTACATCACACCACGGTAGGGACATCACATCATACAAACATTCAAAATATTGTACTCCACATTCTCTTTTGATTGCATATGCATTAACATGAGGTAGGAAACCCCAGCTAATGATATCTCCAAGTGAAATACTTCGATCTCTTTGGTAATACTTCAACGGCCTTTTGAATTTTCTTTCATGACTATCTTTAAACCACTTTTGACGTTCTTCTTTCTGCATATCTTTAGGAGTACCATCGAAATTCTTGTCTTTCAAAATTTCAGTAACTTTCCTCCTTAATTCATCTCTATTTTCTTCACTAAAGAACTCCATCAGTGTTGGAAACTGAGAAGTATCGTCATTCATACTTTCTTCATCAGAACACTCTTCAACCTCAACCCTGTCATACACATCAGCATCTTCAACATACTTGTATTCGTACTCAGGTTGATGGTTGATGTCGAACGCATTCAATTCATCTTCAAAATCAAACTTGAAATCTGGATCTACCATACGCGTCATTTCTTTAATATCAGCCATTGTATACGTATGTCTGAACTCACCTTCCTCTACATGAGGTTCTAATCTCAGAATCAACTTTTCAATTTGATCGACATTTTGATCATCACCATGCTCCCCCTTTCCATCAACTCCCTCTGTTTCTTCATTCGCATCATCTTTCATTAAATCTTCAACATTTTGCTCATTTGAAGCTTCAGTCACTGTAATACCAGTACCGCCCTGATCATCATCATCATTGTCATCATCAGAACCATGACTACTCGCAGAGAAGACTTTTTCATCATCGTCATCTTCTTCGTCATCACCCCCTTCATCATCATCCTCCTCATCATCTTCTTCATCATCATTCCCAGCAAGATCTTCAAGAGATACATCTTCTTCAAAGATACCAGAGATAGCAGAAAGAGGAACCGGATTTTCAACGACTAAAGATGGCACGATTGATCTTTCAGGCACTGCAACACTGTCTTCAGCATTCTTGCCTTTGTCTTTCATTAGAGCTTCAATCTCAGCTTGGCGCTTAGCCCTGACTTCTTCAACTTGAATTTCTTCAAACTTCTGCTCAATAGACTTTCCGAGCATACTCTCTACCACTTTGTTCATCATGTAGAATTTGTGCTCTTTCAATGCCTTCGCAGCCTCAAGTTCTTTGTTCTTTAATTCAAAATATTTGTTCTGCTCATCTCTACGCGTCTTTTCCTCCTCTAACTCTGTCACCCTCACCTTCAAGATATCAATCTCGGTCTGATCGGCATCTATCTTCTTCAATAAAGACTTGTTTTCAAATTCTAACTTCTTTACACGTATTTCAAGAATCTTTTCACGATCAGCCACTTTCTTGCTTTCAGCTGCTAAACTTTTGTTTTCATTTAAAACATCATCCATTTTCTTCTCTAACTTTTTCACCTGTTCATCATTCGCAAATCTAAAATCTCCAATATCTTCAAGATTTTCTGGAATAGTTGGAAACGTCTTGTGGCCAGAAGAACCAGGAGTTAATTGAATTTGAATTTGAGTGGGTGGAGGTGTTTTGAAGATTTCTTGGGATGTAAGAAAAGGTTGTTCATGAGGTGGTGTTTGATGTGGTGGTGAGAGATGTAACGGTGATGGTTGTCTAGGTGGTGTTGGTTGTTTTTGTGGTGAAAGTTGTTTTTGAGGTGTTGGTTGTCTTGGAGGTGTTTGATGTGATGGTGATTGTATTGGTGATTGATGTAGTGTAGGTTCAGGTGGTGGTGTTGGTGGTTTACTTGGTTCTTTAGATGATTTCTTCTTCAGAACGATCTTTGGCTTTGTGATCTTTGGAGTAACTTTCTTTATCTTTGGCGAAACAACCCTTTTTCTAGCACTAACTTTCTTCCTTCCACCTGAAGGCGATTGAGATTCAGATACATGCTTAGGAGATGGAATGTATGCAGCATCATCCTTCTCCTGTCTCTTCCTCTTTCTCAACTGTTTCTCTTTCTCTGTCTCTTCTTGAATCCTTCTTAAACGTTCTGTTTCATCTATCTCATCATCAGAAGAACTTGAAGAACTCGTAGTACTTTTATCAACATCATCACCTTCTATATCATCAGCAGCTTTTCCCTTTTGAGCAACATCAGTTGCTTTATCTGAATCTAATTCGTAATCAATGTTTTTCAATACATCCTCCATATCAGAATCCTGATTTTCTTCAACATTTACAACTAGTTCTTCTACCTCAGGCTCATCAATCAGTAAAGTCTTTGCAACTTTCTTTTGTCTTTTCTTAGGCTGTGATGATGACCCTTCACCCTTCTGTGCTTTAGGGGTTGCCTTCTTGCTTCTCTTCCTCGGTTCTTTCACAAACCAATCATTGCGAGTTGCTTTAAACCCTTCAAGCGCCTCTAACTCATCAGCATAAGCAGCTTCTTTCATCTCCTCTTCATTCCTCCAGTTTTGGTGATTGACTAGATCAGGATCAACATAATTCGCATCCTTGATGAATCCGAAAAATTCAGCTACTTTCTTCGGTTCAGGATGGTTCGGATGATATCTTGCTAGCTGCTTCAGTGAATCGTTGCTCATATAAGATAATACTAGTAAATCATTGTTTACATCTCTTTCAATATCAGAATAAGCATGATCAATCAACGTTTGCACAAATCTTGGATAAATCCAAGTCCGACTCTTTGTTATAATGTTCTCTGCCATGTAATGAAAAACGATGTGCGAAAAATTGTATTTCTTGTTCAGAACCAACGTTGTAACCATATTCATCTGGTAATCACGCATTGCATCATATCCTCCCTTGAAATGGCTTAAAGCCTGCAGTACTGAATGAACAATGAACTTGTACGGCTTTCTAAACTTTGACTTCAAATAATTTGCAGCGTTTAGTACACCATCATATCCCATCCTCAGCATGCAGCCCTTGACCATTCTCTCAGGAAACTTTGTTGGTGAATTTTCGTCATCTGAAAAATTCAACACTTCACGAACAAGCGCCTCTGTAACAACAATTGTCTTCTTCTCATTATGCTGCTTCACAACTGAATGAATCACTTTGTTCTTTTCATCGTAAGTTGCATGCTTCCAGAAACGTTTCACATGTGACTTGTACACCAAATGTTGATCCGTAAGAGCTTTCTGAATTGGTACCCTTCTCATAAATTCCGGAATGCTGCTAAATTTCGACAGCTCCGTATTTTTATCGACATCGAAGTCACAACAGCTGTTGTGCAACGGATCAAAGATAACATTCGAACCCTGCAACACAATACAGCACAAAATGAATCAACACTTAGAAAAATGTTAGCAACAAACAACTTCAAGCGAAATCACATGAAATGACAAGGCATTTCAAGCGAAATCACCCAAGGTAGTTTGGAGCGAAATCATCAAGTCAACTGAAGCGGAATCACATGTTGAGATTTGAAGCGAAATCATATGTTGATTTTAAGCGGAATCACATGAGGATGTTTTAAAGCGAAATCAACTATGTCATATTGAAGCGGAATTAGATAATACACAGAACTTCATCTGAAGCGAAATCAACTTGCTCACTCAATTTCAAGCGGAATCAAAATGAAACTTTCAAATCTTAACTGATGATGAAATTGAACAAGTTTGTTTGTTAATCAATGGATTCCGAACAAGGGGTTATGTTTAAATTTCGTTTTGACCTTCAAATTTGCCCTAGATCTAAGTTTATAACATCAGTTCATCGACAAACACACAATTATCTCAGATCTGTTACAATCAACACTCAAATACATGATTTATACTACAAACCGACAACACATGAATGATTTCTTGTTCAGATTTATCAGATTTTAACCCTAAATCTATGTTATGGAGGTTGTTCATCGCCGACACACAAACAGACACATTCTGAGTCAAATTGATCCCAATACTCACCTTTCCCATGTTCCTAGATGAGTAAACCAACTAGAAACACTAAATCTGATCACAATCGGGCAGCAATTCGACTAGAAAATGAAGATTCTGGGGTTTCGCTTGAATCGCCCAGAGAGATGATACTTTGAAGCGAAATAGGAAATAATGATTCAAGCGGAATCAGATGGCCTTTTATAGGCTGTCTGATTTCGCTTGAAATGGCCCTCAAAGTAGTTCAAGCGAAATTACTTGTGAATCATACAAGCGGAATCAGCATCAGAAGCAACCTCAAGCGAAATCAGCAATTAATTGTGAAAAGCTTGTTTTCGAGCGGAATCAGAAAAAACATTTTCAAAATTTTTACCTTTTAACATTTTCTGATTGTTTTCCGACACACCCAGTTAACCAAGTCCAAGTTAATGACCTTGGTCAACTGTTCAGCCTACCAAGTCCAAATTGATGACCTTGGTTAACCAGGTTATGAAGTATGCTGACTTTTGATTTTGAAAACAGTTCAAATTAATGAACTGTTGAACTTTTCGAACTTTCAAAAACTTTTACAATCTTTTAGACATGTACCAGTCACTTTCCAGAATCTCCTGCTTACCCAAACCTCATGAATCAGATATGTTCTGCACAAGACTTTGATCATCTGATCCCCAACGTCTGTTGTCGAAAATAAGATGAAAATAAAATCTTTTTGGTTTTTAGAATGAATAAGCAGAAATCTGTACATACAATCTTTTTGTGAGCGTGCTAGGGGATCATATCAGCTGCCGACAAGACACAAGCACCGTTAAGCTTATATTTCATACTCAGCTTTAAACAGTTCGCCTAGATTGTCGATATACTGACCCTTTTAAATTTTCACACAACTTTCAATCTGTTCGGGATACGGATTTAATGTTTTAAGACTTAAACTGTTACATGTGTCCCACCTCAGTATATACTCCCGTATCCAGATCCCAATATTCAGTCTTACAGGTGAGTATACCTAGATGATATCTGTATTGGGGTGAATTGCGAGTCCATGAGAGCTCAGGTCAGAACTTCCGTTCAGCAGAGAGATGACGGCTCGACTTTGGTGGGTTCCCTTTAGAGAATCTTTTTTACAACAGCACATGATTAACCATTTTGCAATGTGTTATCATTTTTTATGCTGAGGGGAGGCTTTACAAGTAAAGCATTTCGTAAAGTATTATACGGGGACTAGGTCAGAATTTCCATTCAGCAGAAGTCCCGGGATAATACCCCAGATATCACTAAGCATAAAGACCTAGTATCTCAGAAAGAGGGACCTTTCAAACAAGATTTCTGGGGTTACCCATATATCCTGGAGGTGTTCCCCATGTAAAAGCAAGTGAATTTTTATGTTTATATCCCAAACAAATCTACTAATTTTGTAAAAACCTATCGGCACATCATCAGTGAGACTGCTTAACGCAAATTAAATGTTACATTTCTTTAGCGTACTGTGTCTGTCTAGCTGATGTACTATCATATCCCCTATTATACACAAGCTCTTTTTCAGGTTTTTTGATGTTTTTGGATTTTTGAATTTTATCATGTTTTTGTATTTTTCTGCGACTTTCTCCCCCTAAAAAGAAAAAAACTTATTTTTGTGTTTTTGTTTTTATCGAAAAGCAGAAAAACAAACTGTACAAACAAAGTTGACAACACGACGTAGTTCACATCTGATCGCCGCCCTCCTCGCTTCACATTCTTCAACTCTCCCAGAACGCAGATTTTTCATCCCATTCAATTTTAAAAGATAATAAAATCTCTTTTTGTCAAATGGTTTTGTATAGAAATCAGCTTTCTGATCATCGGTGTGTATATGTTCAATTCGTATCAACTTCTTCTCGTGACAATCACGAATGAAGTGATGACGAATTTCGATATGTTTCGTTTTAGAATGTTGCACCGGGTTTTTAGTTATATTGATGGCTGCTTCATTGTCCACGAATATCGGCGTATCCAAGAATTGCAAACCAAAGTCGCGCATTTGCTGCTGGATCCAAAGGATCTGAGAACAGCAGTTGGAGGCTGAAACGTATTCAGCCTCACAAGTAGAAAGCGCCACAGAGGTTTGTTTCTTGCACTGCCAGGTCACAAGTCGAGTTCCAAAGAACTGACACCCAGCAGTGGTGGACTTAGCGTTCTGCTTGCAGCTTCCAAACTCAGAATCAGCGAAACCTGTTAAAAAGAAGTCACCCGAGCGAGGATACCACAAGCCGATGCTTGGGCAGCCTTTCAAATACCGTAATATTCTTTTGACAATCGTCAGGTGTGGCTGCTTCGGGCTCAACTGATATCTGGCGCAAAGACATGTCGGGTACATGATGTCCGGTCTAGAAGCAATGAGATACATTAAGGATCCGATGATTGACCGGTACAATGTCTCCTCCACCTTGACGCCACTCTCGTCAGGACAAATACCATGATTCTGTGCCAGGGGGGTTGCTGCTGGACTGCATTGAGCCATATCGAACTTTTCAAGCACGTCCTTCACATATTTTGTTTGGTAAATGAAGATTCCATCGGGCATTTGTTCAACTTGCAACCCGAGGAAGAACTTCACCTCCCCCATCGAACTCATTTCGAACTTCTTCTTCATAACCTTTTCAAACTCTTTGCACAACTCGTCGTTGGTCGAACCAAAAATGATATCATCTACGTAGACCTGCACAATTAGGAGATGGCCGGCAACTTCCTTTGTGAACAATGTGCTATCGACGGTCCCTCTAGTGAACCCGTTGGCCAGCAGATGTTGGGAAAGCGTCTCGTACCAGGCTCTCGGGGCCTGGTGTAAACCCTAGAGCGCCTTATCCAGCAGATAGACCTTGTTCTTGTGTTGTGGATCAGTGAACCCCGGTGGTTGTCCCACATACACCTCTTCTTTAATCTTTCCGTACAGGAAGGCAGATTTAACATCCAGCTGGTACACTTTGAAGTCATTCCATGACGCAAACGCCAGGAAGATCCGTATAGCTTCTAGTCTTGCAACAGGCGCGTAAACCTCATCATAGTTGATGCCTTCTTGCTGACTAAAGTCTTGTACCACTAATCGTGCTTTGTTCCGAACCACGACTCCTCTATCGTCTCTCTTACACTTGAATACCCACTTTATTTTGATTAACTTTTGATTCTCCAGCAGATCAACTAATCTCCAAACACCCAGTTTCTCGAATTGCTGCAACTCCTCCTGCATAGCATTCACCCAGCTGTCTTCAGTCAACGCTTCTTTATATGTTATGGGTTCGATCTGCAAAATATAACATTTCAGTGAGAATTCTTCCTGTAAATATGCAGTAGACGAATAAAAACATGTAAGAGCACGGTTGATTTGATCTCTTGTTTTAACACCACTTTGTAGGTCACCGATGATTTGCTCTGAAGGGTGATAAGACAAGGTTCGAGGCATGACGGTGTCAGGAACATCAACTTCCGATTGCAAGCTCGTTATGTCAAGATCACCGGTGTGATCCTCAGCTTCCGTCGTAGTAACGTTTGGTTCCTCGTCAAAAGTAGGAGCGGTTTCCTCTTCTGAGTCGTCAGAGTTGTCAAACGTTGGAGCTGGTTCCTCTGGTGGTTCGTGAGCTGTTCCACTTGGACCGGCTTCATGATCGTTTGTGCCACCTATAGGAATGCTTGTATCCACTTCAGGTTGTGAAACTACCAAAGCCCTTGGCACTTGATCTTGTGAACTTGATTGTTGTTGTTGGTATAGCAGAATAAGCTCTTCAATAGTTGGCTCGGTCGGAAGATGAAACGACTCCCAGAGTTTGTCATAATCGAACAGGAATCTCTGTCCGGGAAGTTGTGGTGAAGCAGTGTGCTTCTGACAATCCACATGCAGAACTTGTATTACTTTTCCCAGGCAAGGTACGAACACCCTCTTCAATGGGCTCGCGTAACCTACAAAGAAACCATCATTCGACTTAGCACCGAATTTACCATTTTCATCAATAAAAGTACATGGAGACCCAAACGGCTCCAGAAATTCTAGATTTGGCTTGTAACAGTGTAGCAACTCAAAACTTGTTTTCTTGTACTTCTTGACGGTGAGTACGCGGTTCAAAGTGTAAAAAGCTGCAGCCACTGCTTCGCTCCAGAAGAAGATCGGTAACTTGGAATCGGCTAACATCGTTCGAGCAGTTTCTATGAGGGTCCGATTCTTTCTTTTAGCAACGCCGTTCTGATGCGGTGTGTTTGGCGCACTGAATTCATGAAGAATCCCCTTTTCATTGCAGAACTCGAGCATCTTGTTATTCTTGAATTCCGTTCCATTGTCACTCCGTATTCTTCGGATAGGCAGGTTATACAGAGTCTCCATCTTTTTTAACAGAACCATCAGCGACTCAAACGTCTGATCCTTTCTTTCCAAGCACACCACCCATGAAAATCTTGTATAATCATCAGTGACTACCAAGCAGTACAAATCACCACTGATGCTTTTTACATTGACCGGCCCGAAGAGATCCATGTGGAGTCTCTCAAGCGGTACTCTGATCGAATTCAGTAACTTCTGTGGGTGTGACTTCTTGGTCTGCTTTCCCTTCTTACAAGCTACACAATCATCAGACAAATGAAAATTCTTTAAATTTACACCTTCGACTAAATCATTATGCACAAGAAAATTCATTTTTCTAACATGAATGTGGCCCATCTTTCGATGCCACATAATAGACTCCTTTTCTGTTGCTTCCGTTTTCGACACAAAACATTGTTTTTGATGATTTGCTGGCGTTGCGACACTCATATCAAGAATATACAAGTTGTTTTCCCGTGGTACGCGCAACAGCACCATATCATCAGGGATTTTAAACCCAGGTTTTAAAACCAAACATTCGTTCTTCGTGAAATGTACAGTAAACAATTTATCACAGATTTGAGAAATACTAAGCAAGTTGTTTTCTAATTCTATGATGTAGTTCACTTTCTCAAACGAAATGATCCCATTCGTCAGGGTTCCTTGGCCTACAATCCTGCCACCCTGATTTCCTGCAAAACCCACGTAGCCTCCGTTGATTGATTTTACGTCGTAAAGTAGTGCAAGCATCCCCGTCATATGTCTAGAGGCTCCACTGTCCATGATCCATTTTGAAATGATTGACCTGGGCAGCCCCTGCAAACATCATAGCAAATTATTCAAACAATGATTTCCATGACTTCTTGACTGGTGACACACTTCCAAACACTAGATCACACGGTATATCAATCTTTTGAAAGTTAAATGTGACATTCGGAACATCAGTTTTAGCTTTTGGTTTAACTTCATTTTTGATTGGGGGAAACTCTGCAAGAAACTTATCAAGTTAAGATTCAAACTCAACTACATCATCTTTCAAAACCTTTGTTTCATTTTTCAAAATCTTTTCCATATTTTTCTCCTCGACTGATGGTTTAGATTTCACAACCCATGATTGGTTTTCAAAAACTTTTGTTTTCGGATAAATCTTTGAAGTCTTTTGAGACTTTGAAGATTCGCCAACCTCAAAAATTGATTTTGGCTTATCCTCGGACTCCAAAGATTCACCCCTTTTCAAGATGCGGATTGGTGAAACCATTGGTTTTTTACCCTTTTTGTCAATTGGTGATTTGGGTCGAGGTTTTTGAACAACAGGTTTTACAGCGGCGGGTTTTTCGAAAACTTTCTTGCATTGTTTTGCCATGTGCCCGATTTCATTGCAGCGATAGCAAACTCTTTTGTCATATTCGACAAAAGTTGACTTGAATGTCTCTTCTTTGAGTTTCTTCGCTGCATTGAAATCGTTAACGGCTTTCTGACTAAAAATATATTCCTTTTCTTCATCAACACTTGGTCCAGTGACAAGAACATCTTTCATGCTTTCTTTTGGCTTGACCACCTTCTTAGCCATCTTTTTCTCAAATCCAATTCCTTTATTTTTAAAGTTGTTTCCATTCTTTTTGTTGTTATCTTTCCCTTCCCATTCATTCTTACCCGAATTGTTAGAATGTGATGTAACAAATGACTTTTTCGGTTTTGAAAAGAATTCTTTGTTGTTAACCACATCAACATCAATTTCAACCAGTTTGAAAACCTTCTCAACATTTTCAATCTTAACATTCTGAAGTGGATACTCGAAATCAGAGTAAAGCTTGTCAGTTCCAATCATAGTGTAGACCACCATGATCGGATCATCATTCGCACTCTTGTCTGATTTCGGTATGAAACGATCTAAAAAGTTACCCTCATCTTCAGAATCAGTAACATACTTCTCAGAATGAGACTTCATGGTCTCAGCCTCAGAGTTATCACTCTCTTCATCTAACACCTTGTCGACAACAGTCTTGATGATTTGTGACTCGTTGTCCGTGTCAGACGGAGAGAATGTAACGTCAATGCTCTCTGGCAACTCTTCCTCAACTGTCCTTAACTTGAGGTTCAATGCAGCGTGCACCCCATCTGGATACTTTTAAGTATAATGATTCCACATTGGGGGTGGAACGCTTTTAAAGATTGGTGTTGCATGAGGCTGTTGTGGAACAATCTGCTCAAGGACATAGGACGATGCAACATAGCTCATCAATTTATTATCAATTCGCTCATTTTCAATTTTAGTTAATTCTAACTCTTTCTTCAATGATGCGATTGTGTCAAGATGAAAATTAACTTCCACTTGTTTGTCAAAAAGTGTTGCTTTTGCTAGTTTCGTGGCTTTATCATTTTCGACACTTTCTTTTTGAATCATTTTAATTGATCTGGCTAGTGTATCATATGCCTCTTTAACTTGTCCTAGATCAAATTTTAACATGTCAGCATTATGTTTCAATTCCTGAAACTTAGCGTCTTTTTCAAGACACTCCATGCAAGGTTCTAAACACTTTTGGCATGGGGTTTCAGAGATTGAATCCAATTTCTCAACAACCTCTGCTTCATGAGCAGTTTTCACTTCCTGTTTACCGACATTTTTGGACTCTGACTCAGACACTTTCTCAGATTTGACTCCCTCTATTCCCGACTCCTGGTTTGACTCCTGTTGAACTGACTCGGTACCGACAGACTCGGTTTTCACAAGTTCTGTGTCTACCTCTTTCAGTTTCGCCATGAGAGCCTTATCAGCAATTTCTTTCAAAGTGTCTTTGGTCATTTCCTTTGTCACATCGATCATCTCCTCGACAGACTCTTTCTTCTCCTCATATCTTGGACACAATCCAGTCGTCGGTTCTTCAAAGAAACCTGCAAAAGATTCAAAAATTTTAGGAGGCAAGATAGATCTCAAAGAACTTGCTAATACCTCCTACTCAGACTGGTAGTAGTAAACTTCTGCAGCTAACTCCTCAATATCAGCCACACTGTCCGCAATAACATCGTCAACAACCACTTCAGGCTCAACCACACTCTCAGACTCTTCAATTATCTCAACCATCATAGCCTGTCCATCACTTCCGGGGATGTATTTATCCCAGCTAAATCCCTCGGCTACTTTCTCGTCATCCTGGTTCACAATGAGAGCTTTCTCAGGTATGTTCTCGATTTGTGGCCTTTGAACTACAGGTTGCTGATTCGGTCGGTGGTAGATTGCCTGTCTGTAATAATCATTCGTGAACGGATTCTGATGATTATTCACTTCTCTGTTCGGGCATTCCCTTTTGAAGTGGCCTCTCTCTTTGCATTTGAAGCAGGTTACTTTAGACTTGTCGAAACCTAGCTTCTGATCAGGTCCAGAAAGGCTGTTTCTGCCAGTGATCTCCATAAAGCACTGTGCCCTCCTCACAAGACTAGCCATGCCCCATTTAATATCTATCAGTTCAAGCTCCTCCGGGTCGATCTGATCGTAATCCTCTTTGGTCATGTCCGGATTCCCGATCTTACCCGCTACCAGAGACTCATACGACTCTAACACAGAAGCCAACAATGCAATGTGTTGCTTCGCAGCTGATTTAGTGAACTCATTCCCATTCTTGATAGTAACTGCGATGTTGCATTGGATCCCAGAAACATATGCCTGATTGTTTGAACTGGATGAACTTTTAGGGGGTGTCTGTTCAGTAGCTTTGACGTTTGGATCATAGCTGATAAATGGCGAAGGCTTGTTTGTTTGTGGAGTATTTGATGAACCACTTGATGTTGTATCAGCACTAAAACCAGTTTGTATCTTTGGGCTCTGGTTTGTTGTAATAGGAGTACTGCCTCTGTAGTACAAAGATACATCTTGTTGAACATTTGCTGAGTTCATCTTTTTAATCTTCAACAACTCCAACTCATGAGCCTCAATCTTTTATATGAACGAGCTGAGATTCAGATTTGCAAAGTCAGAATTGTTCTTCAGCATCATCAGATAAGTGCCCCACTCGTCATATGGTAATGCATCAGACAACTTGTCAATCCATTCTTCATTGGTCTTTTTGATTTCTAGTCTCTTCATCTCAAGTACTAAATGGCAATATCTTTTAATCAGTTGCCTCGTAGTTTCACCTTTCATGCCGGTAAAAATATCAAACTCCTTCTTGATCAATGTCTTCTTGCTCTTGATCATTGACACACTACCTTGAAATTTTACTTTCAATGAATTCCAAATAGATTGAGCATTGTCCTCTTGTTGCAGCAACACTAAAATATCCTCTTTTATAGCCTGCTGGAGGATACTAATCATCTTTTTCTCGGCTTTAAAATCATTCTGTTCTGTCTTTGTCAGACTCCCAATACCCTTCATCATACCTAAACCATCTACCGGTGGAACGTACTTCATTTCTATCTTCATCCAGCATTCGAAATGGTTAGCCTGAACCCAGTTCTTAAATCTGCTTGACCATCCCGCATATTCATCCAGGTTCATTAACTTTGGAGGCTTTTGCATCATTCCCAATTTGTTTTCCATGTTGACGTTCTGAACGATACTTGCTGGACTCTGACCTGCTGTCATACCACTGCCCGCAAAGAAGTTGTAGAAATCTTGATTTTCCATTTTAGGTGACAATTACTAAAAACTTTTTAACTTTTTGAAAAACAGGTGACTTTTACTGAAAACACGTTCTACACAAACTGAACTTCCAACGAGATATCACGAACGAAATGGACTTTAACCCTCAAACCATGATTTTTAATGCTGAAAATGTTTTCAAGCGAAATCTGAATTTTAAAGTTCAAGCGAAATCACAGTTTAACACTTCAAGCCGAATCTGAGTTTGAATTTCAAGCGAAATCAGAGTGCTGATTCAAGCGGAATCACACTCACAAACGGAATCAGTGATCTTTGGAGCGGAATCAAAAGGTTCCCTCAAGCGGAATCACAATACAAGCGAAATCACTGATTTCGCTCCAAAAGTTCAAGCGGAATAACACCTTTACACACAGAAAACTTGATTTCGCTCGAAATTCAAGCGGAATCACAAGAACCTTCGTTCAAGCGAAATCAGGTTTTAGACCATTTTTTTACCACTTTTAAGCCGAATTTTAAGCTGATACTTTCAAGGGTTTGTTAAATGTCACTTTTACACAATATGTCAAAAATTCAGTCCATTTTGCCCGTGGCAATGTCCAGAAATCCAAAAAGTTTAGTAAAAAAGCTTTGATTCAGGTATTTTAGCTCATAACTGGCTCTGATACCAATTGTAGGATCGATATTGACGATCTACTGAGTCAATCAGAGTCAAAATACCACTGTTTATGTGGCGGAATCACACAAATAGCTTGAATCAAAGAGAATGGAGTAGAAATAGACAGAATATCACTTTAAACACTGTTTCTCATTAATTGATCACTGAAAAATTTGGCAGCACTTCGGTATACAACTTGACGATCGGTGCCAAATGAGAAACAGACACTACTATATATACTAGTCCTAATTTCGCTTGAAATGACATGCTGTCATTTCGAGCGGAATCACAACTTCCTGATTTTGCTTGAAATGACAACATGTCATTTCGAGCGGAATCACTACCTTAATACATAAAATTTACATTCAACCCCCTACACTATACATAATTGACATATTTGATCCCTAGACCCTATACAAGCATGACTAAGACTAAGACGTAGGCTTTAGACATCATGCATCAACAGAATGGATTGGTTAGTAGCCAACCATGCTCGAATCCTATGTGATAAAATTCCATAGAAATTCATACGCCAGCAGGAGAAGTAATTTTGATTACAGGAGATAAGCCACGTAAACCAATGAAGTTCGTTTCAGTAATGAAAGTTGCTAGTTATGAACGAAAACAAGGAATAGTGTATATGATTTCGGTAATCATTAACACTAAAAGCAAAGAACTTAAGGAAATTCCAGTAGTATTAGAATACCCGGAAGTATTCCCAGAAGAGCTACCTGGATTACCGCCAAATAGGGAAGTAGAGTTTATAATTCATCTAATTCCTGGAACTGCACCAATAGCTAAGGCACCTTATCGGTTAGCACCCACAGAAATGCTAGAACTGAAAAAGCAGTTAGATGAATTATTAAGAAAAGGATTCATACAACCCAGTTCATCACCTTGTGGAGCACCGGTGTTGTTCGTGAAAAAGAAGGATGGTTCGATGCGAATGTGTATCAATTATAGGGAATTGAATAAGGTTACCATTAAGAATCGATACCCATTACCTAGGATTGATGATCTTTTTGATCAACTTCAAGGAGCTATATATTTCTCTAAGATAGATTTGCGCTCTGGATACCATCAGCTGAAGGTACAGGAAGAAGACATACCTAAAACTGCTTTCAGGACTAGGTATGGTCACTACGAGTTTACAGTCATGCCCTTTGGATTAACGAATGCTCCTGCAGCATTCTTGGATATGATGAATAGGATCTGTAAGCCGTATTTGGATAAATTTGTAATTGTCTTCATCAATGATATACTTATTTATTCCAAAAGCCAGGACGAACATTGTGAGCACCTGCATGCACTCTTAACCCTGTTAAGAAAGCAAAAACTGTACGCCAAATTTTCGAAGTGTGAATTTTGGCTACAAGAGGTGCAATTTTTGGGACACATGGTGAATCACGAAGGCATTCACGTAGATCCCTCCAAGATAGAAGCAATCACAAATTGGAAGGTCCCGCAATCAGCTACTGAATTAGAAGTTTTCTAGGATTAGCCGGATACTATAGGCGCTTCATCAAAGATTTTTCTAAGATAGCTGTTCCATTAACTAAGCTAACCTATAAAACCATTAAGTTTGAGTGGGGACCCAAGCAAGAGGAGGCTTTTAGAATCCTAAAGCAAAGATTAACAAATACCCCAATTCTGGCCTTACCCGAGGGAACAGAAGATTTTGAAGTCTACTGCGATGCTTCTAAACTAGGATTAGGATGTGTGCTAATGCAACGCAAAAAGGTAATTGCGTATGCATCAAGATAATTGAAAAAGCACGAGGAGAATTATACAACTCATGACTTAGAATTAGGAGCAATAATTTTGCCCTTAAAATTTGGAGACATTATCTGTATGGTAGTAAGTTTACTGTTTACACAGATCATAAAAGTTTAAGGTATATATTTGGGCAAAAAGAATTGAACATGAGGCAAAGAAGATGGATGGAAATTTTAAGTGATTACGACTGTGATATCCTATATATCACGAAGGAAAGGCAAATGTGGTAGACGATGCCTTAAGTCGTAAGTACCATGAGAAGCAAAAGCGAGTTCGTGCTCTTAGACTAAATCTAAAATTAGATTTAATGGAACAATTGAAAAATGTTCAAGAAATACTAATCCAGGATGATGCTGAAGGAATGAAAGGACGAATAAAGGAATTAGAGCAAGGGACTGATGGAATTTGGAGATTCCATAAGAAAAGGATTTGGGTTCCTAGACAAGGAAATCTAAGAAATAAGATATTAGAGGAAGCCCATAAATCTATGCATACGATGCATCCTGGTAATAACAAGATGTATCAAGATTTAAGAAATAACTTCTGGTGGATAGGAATGAAAAAGAACATAGCTAGATACGTTTCTAAGTGTCTCACTTGTTCGCAAGTTAAGCAGAACACCAGAAACCCTCAGGTTTACTTAAACAGTAAGAAATGCCTATATGGAAATGGGAATTAATAACAATGGATTTTGTTACTAAGCTACCTAAAACCAGGAAAGGTAACGATGCAATCTGGGTAATTGTAGATCGACTAACCAAATCAGCTCATTTCCTACCAATGAAGAAAACCTTTTGCATGGAAAGATTAGCTAAGTTATACGTAGACGAGGTAGTGTCACTATGTAACACCTCGTAAAATCACGTCCAATGATGTATTGACACGTGTAATAAACCCTAATAAAGTCAAACCTTGGGATTTAGGGACTAATTTTTCAAAAAATCAAAAACTTTGATTATGAAAGGACTGGAAGTGCTAGCATACCTAAAATAAGTTTTTAAATAACCTTTTATGGTTTTATATTCACAAATAAGCCACTTGTTGATCAAGTGTAGCCGTTTGTGTATTTAATTGAAAGTTTGCGCAATAAAGGGTTAAAAGCGTCAACATGTTAATTCTTACCTCTGAGTGACCTTTTAACAAACCGAGAGCTTCATGATATTTGATTATGCTCTCGAAAATGCCAATCGTTGGCCGTCCAAGGCTTTTGTGCCTTTAAGTGACGTTACGCGCAACTTTGTAAGTATAAGGGACTAAAAGTGTCAATATGTTTAATTATACCTCTGAATGACCTTTTAGAGAATCCGAAGCATCGTAATGTTTAATAATACTTTCAAGGATGTCTAATATGGATTAGATGAGGCTTCAATGCTAATAAGTGATGAAATGCGCAAGTTTGCGCAATAGAGGGGCCTAAAGCGTCAACTTTTGAATCTACGCCATTCGGTGACCATTTAAGCAAACAGGAGCGTAGTAATATTTAACTATATGATTGGGAATGATTATTATGGGCCATGGAAGGCTTAGATATCATTAAACGGCATTTCGCGCTACTTTGCGCAATTAAGGGACTAATTGCGTCAAACTGCAAAAGGAGGTCGAATCGTATGGTAACGGACCTTCCGGAATATGTACATAAGTTAAACATACCCTATTTATCCTTTATATAGCTTAGATATAGGTTTAGAGGTGTTTAGTACGCAAAAATAAACTTTTATGTCATGCAGGGACTAAAAGTGTCAAAAAGTGCACAAGTTTGCACTTTTGCGCATATCTCGCATTCTGAATATCCCCGGACACCCAAAAATTTATGTAAGCACTAAAATATTTTATTTTAGTGTGTGGCATGATAAAATTCCACTCGTCGCGTAATTTGGACCGTTTTTAGCGTTCGTCCGTGTTTCATCGTAATTCGACGCACTACGTGACCGTACGGCCAAAGGAACCGACATCCGACATGTTTTTGAACATGTTTCATGTTCCCTATGTTTAAACATCATAGTGGGGCCTTAAAATGAGGTTAACGGGCCTTGAACGTGCCTAAAGTGACCATAAAAGCTCACAGGGGCCATTTCTGCCATATATGAAAGTGCTGTTTGCTGCTAAACAGCTGTAAACAGCCTGTTCCAGCAGTTTCTATCAATTGTAAATGGTTTTTTTTGGAAACTAGGGGCTGCCCATTGTGTATAAAACCATGGGTAATATGTTTAGGGTTCAGATTCAATCACGGTTTACGAGGAACGATCCTAACGGTCCTCAAAAACCTATAAATACCCATTCCCCACTTCACTTCTTTTGCACCTTTCCTTCTAATCTGCTTATTCTCTGAATTGGAGAGGATCTTGAACCTTTTTGAGAACCTCCCTCAGTCCTTTGGACTCTTGTAAGTAATCCCTTCATGCTTAGTTTAATTTTTAGCGTTTTAACCGAAAGTCAAGCGTTTTCGATAAACGCTTTGACTTTTAAACGGTTAAGCCATTGTTCGCAACGAACATGGCTACGTGACCGTAATTAGATAGGTGTTTAACCCTCAAAAGGGCACCTCCTAATTACCACGTTTACTTAGTTAAATTGTCGGGTCAAATGAAAGTCAAACGGGTTAGTTTTAAATAAATTCATAAATATTAATATAAAAACCATAAAATCAGTTTTCTCACTTTAATAACTTGGTAAATATTAGTTGATCATGTCTAAGCATGTTCAACCCGACAATTCTAAGTATAGGCTCGGTTCGGAACCGAAAGTCGCAAAAGTTGACTTTTGCTTTGACTTTCAGTTCTGACCCGATTTAGATTAATTTAGATATGCCTTAGGATTCCATTAGGACCATATTATAAGTTAGTATAACCCTCGAAGGTTATACAACTTGGTTCCATAGAAATCCTAGTTCATGCATGTTTCCGTAAAATGCTTAAAAGTTGACCATTATGCCCAAATGCCCTTAAAATGTGATTTTTGGAAATATCAAAGAGTAGAAACCTTAATTACTAATTTATAAACTTGTAACCAAAATTTGATATCAGTTTGAGGTCTAAAATAGGAGTTATGCTCATTAGCGTAATTAGAAAGTTTTTATGAATTAATCGGCGTAATTAGCATATAGCCTATCTAAACCCGATTTTCGATACCAAACTTTATACCTACTGATGTAATATAATATTTTGGGATTTTTGGAGATTTTTATTTATTTTTAGGCTGAGCATAACTTAGTGTTCTAAGCTTAATTCGGCTAATGCCGGTTTTGCCCTTTTGGGCTATAAAATGAGTTTTATAAATCCGATTGACCCCAAACCTTTTTCTACTGATCTAATATGTTAAATAAATTATTTTGATCCTTTTGGAATTTTAAAAATATCAGCTTTCTATATAAAACCCGGAAATGGCTCCAAATCGCCTTTTTAAGCGTTTTTAACGCATAAGTATGTGCTAGAACCTATCTAAGCATATGAGGTTGAAACCTACTGATGTATTCAATAAAATTTTATATTTTAAACAGTAGGAGAATATCTTAAGATCAGAATTCCAGTTTTGACCTTTTAAGCATATGTGAAATTACCAAAACGCCCCTGCGGTGTCTAGAATGATTAAGATCGATAAATTTCACATAGGATTAATACCCTACTGTTATAACTTAGTAAATTAAGTATATTTACTGATTTAATCAGACTGCAACTCAGGCTATTATTTAAACCCTTTTTCACCCCTTTAAAATGACCAAAATGCCCTTATGAGGCATAAATTGGGTCTAAAACCATTTGGGGCATAATGGAAGGTATCATTCTGATATCACAACATGTTTAAGGCATATTAACTTAGGAAACTTGTTCATGACTCTTATGGTTACTCGTTACGCATGTTTCGCATTCGGATCGGTTTATGTAACTAGTTTGCATAAAATAACTGAAACGGGTCAAACCTTATCATTTTCACTTCAAAATCCAGAATGTGTTTAGTTTACCCATATTATACAAGTCTCCAAACTTGTCGGGTCTAAATCACATTCTAATCTGGTCTGCGCTTAATCATGCGTTTTGAACCGTATCCTCCTTTAAAACTAACCGGTCTAAGCATAGGCTTAAATAAGACCCATTAGGAATCTAATAGGTTATTAAAACCTTCGTTCCAGATTAAGAGCCCCAGTAGAAGTACTTGTGTTTGCTGATTTGATATACGGCTGGGATTGAATTTATATTTAGCTCAGGTAAATACTTTTAACTTATTTTCCCTTATACGGGCTTGGGATACGGTATATAAAATATCGCTTGGTCGGGTGTAGAAACCTTTTAATCGGAGATGATTAAATTGCATAATCCCGTTTTAATCTGTATTGCTTGATAACAAATAACATTGGGGGTTAATGACCGTGTCCTGGATATCCTTGGCTCATTTAAAAAGTGAATGGCCACAACATAAGCACAAGGTGTAGGCATAACACCTCCTGTTGCTTATGTAAAGCATATACTCACTCGTAAGGGTGTCTTCTTGTGAGATTATATTTGTGGTGTGTCTATTAATTTTGACCCGCTTGTATTATCACCGGCCCTATATGTTGGACAAACATGTAAATTGGATACAAGATTTTTATTAATAAAATTATCCCAAGTTATAAAAATATTTTGTGCCTTGTGTATTCAAATCAATTTTCTAAACGTTTTCAAAATGAGTCAATTAAATTGTATTTACCAGTGAAAACTGACGTATTTTCCAAAAAGGTTAAGTGACAGGTACTGTACGTAATTGGCTGGGAGCTCAGGGCGTCAATAGGGAATCTTGCAAGTTTTAGATGCCTAAAGTCTGTTGAACAGTTTTCTTTTATTTTGATCCGCCTGTGGATCCCTTTGCATACCGTTTGTAATACTTTGATATTCTCATTCGGTTGTAATAAAATTATCTTTTGCTTCCGCTGTGCATTTAAATTGTGTTGTTTGACTATGATGATATCAATTACGTCACGATACTCCCCACCGGGCCCACCAGTAATATATGGAAATTTCGGGGTGTGACAGGTTGGTATCAGAGCCAACACTGAGTGAATTAAACACTAGCCATTTGTGTTTAATCTCAGTTACACAGTAGCACATTCCTTGACCTTCTGAGTCTAGACTTAACATAGGAATACCCTCATTCTTATTAGGAAATATATTGCTTCCAATTTTATATATATTTTGAATATGTCGCCAAGCAAACAAGCCGTATTGGAAATCCTCTACAACTGGAGCCTTGAAATGCTGAGCTTTGTACCGCGACTAGAATGAAACGTGCATCCAGGGAGAAGACATTCAGAAATAAAATAAAGAAGAAAACTCCTTTTGCTAAAGATCGTTTCTTTAATAGTCCTTATAAGGACATATTTATCTTTCAGTCCCTTCAAGGACAACATCATTCTTTTCAAGTCCCGTTTAGGGCAGATCTGTACTCTAATTTTATATAGTGGAATGATTAACTTTAAATTTTCATGCTAAAACATGAAATATGAAATAAATAAAAATAACATTCCTTTTATAAAATCTACCATTTTAATAGAATGGCAAAAATCTAAAAAGGACAAGACCTAGCCACGTGTCATGTAAAGACAGGGCCAAGATGGTAGTTCCTCAATCAGATTCAGATCCTTATTAACATCTTAATTTAGGATTGTTCTGCGTTAAATATTAAAGAAAATCTTAAAAGGCATAACCTAGCTTGAATGTCATTAAAGACCTGGCTAAGATGGAAAAACCTGTTTAAAAGAGATTCAGATTCTTGTTAACACCTGAGAACGTGTTAGCACTCCTGACAAAAGTGATTCGAGAAAATCACAATAATCATTCCTATATTGGAATTCTTCAAACTTCCTGATCTAGCCTAATGATCCAGAAATCATGGCTTATATCATCCTATAAGATGATCATATTATAAACATCCATTAGTGATGAAGTGCCTACGGGCTAAACTTATTGTCCGATAAGACAACGACAGTGGTGGTCTTTACCCCCTGTCTAAAGATGTTGGATTGCGTCCAAGCATCATAGTCGGTAGGATCCATACGATCTCGACTAATAGCATCTGAAAAGATAATCATACCATAAACATCCCTCAGAAGGGAAATGCCTACGGGCTATATCTATTGTCCCAAAAGACAAAAAAGAAACAGTTGTAGTCTTCGACTCTCTGTCAAGAAAAGTAACTAACTATGTTCAAACCCTAAATGCCTCGATCCCATACGATCATAGCTTATAAATTCAAAACCATCCTTGTGATTAGGCCTTTTGTGCCACTTTAATATCCTTAATGATTTATAACTAGGATAAATTATAATGAAAATACTAATTAAATATAATTAATAAATTAACCCATATGGTTCATATTACCATGGTTAATGAGTCATCAAAAATGATAATCCCATAATAACCTTCGAATAAATCATGGTCAATATTTATGTAGCAATCAAGCTACATGGTTGGGTCAGACGAGGTTAACAGCCACCCGAAGGAGAACAATGATACTACCAGAATTAATATAACTGGTGCAAAACTACAGGCATTAATAGATGATGCTGTTACTCGAGCTCTCGACATACAAAATAATGAATCAAGGGATGCACACTCTAAGACTCTATCTGTGGCTCGTAGTAAGCCCCCTCCTAAATCACATGAGTCAGAGGAAGACGATGTTCATCACTCATCAAATCAGAGGAGTGTCCCGTCTGGTCAGGTTGTGCTTCATCAAGAGGCACCAGTTAAGAGCTGCTCCTATAAATATTTTGTCTCCTGCAAGCCTAGAGACTTTACAGGAGAGAAAGGAGCCATCGATTGCATGACATGGCTCGATGAAATGGACACTGTTGTTGACATCAGCGGTTGTGCAGAACAGGATGTTGTGAAATTTGTTTCACAATCATTCAAAGGAGAAGCGTTGGCATGGTGGAGATCATTGCTCCAAGCCACGGGAAAGACCCAACTTTATAACTTATCTTGGGATCAATTTGAGGCATTGATCAAGGAAAACTATTGTCCTCAGCATGAGGTAGAAAAGATAGAATCAGACTTCTTGACTCTGGTCATGGAGAATTTGGATTGTCAGGCATATGTGACAAGTTTTAACACTATGTCCCGCCTAGTTCCATATTTAGTCACCCCTGAACCTAAACGCATAGCGCGTTTTATTGGAGGCCTAGCACCAGAGATAAAGGGGAATGTTAAAGCATCTAGGCCTACCACATACAGGTCCACGGTGGACTTATCCCTATCTCTCACCTTAGATGCAATCAGAAATAAGTCTATTAAGGCTTCTGGCGAGGGAAAAAGGGAAAGAGAGGAGGAAAACTCTCAGCAATCTGACAGGAAGAAAAAGGGAAGTTTTAAGAGCAAGAAGGATTCCGAGTTTAGGAAAAATTTGAGTCAATCTAATGACAAACCCAAATGCAGTAACTGCAGAAAGCAACATTCTGGAAAATGTACAATTGACCCAAGTGCTAAACTGTGTGGAATTTGCAAGACCAAGGGTCACAAGACTTTAGATTGCAAGGAGTTGAAGAACGCGACATGTTACAACTGTAACGAGGAAGGACACATCAAAACCAACTGCCCAAAACTTATAAAGAAGCATGGAGGGGCCAGGGAAACAAGCGCGTGATTCTTCCAGAGGAATGCTCAGGAGTTGGTGCAGAATGACGACGATATAGCAGGTACCTTTCCTTATCAAGAGTTTATGCAGAAATTTATTTGATACCAACACAGATAAGTCTATTATGGACAATAAATGTTGTAAGCGGTTGTATCTGCCTAGAAGGACCTTAGGCATATAGCGCAAGGTGGAATTGGCCGATGATACTCTAGAGACTGCTTCAACAATCTTAGATAGATATTTTTATACTAGGAATCACTCTTATCAAACATCCCTATGTCAAGCTTTCAAGCTATCCAAAATCATCAATATGCTCAAGACAGATGTGACATTTTGATCCTCTGTCAAAAAGGCTGATGGACTAGGTCCAAACCTTAAATGCCATTGATGGTCTTTTATGACTTAGGCTAAGTAATATTGATGTATATTCTTTTAAATAACGTTCATTAAGAATGTTAGTGCTATATTGGCCTGCATGGTTTAATGATGCCATGGTTAGTATATGCTAAGGCCATCAGGGTGATGAATAGCAACTGTTGGACTGCAACTAGGAAATCGATTCGTTTGGTAATAAGAACCAAAACTTGAGTATGACAAACGCGGATAAGACAGCAGTCAATTGCGCCATTGATAATACGACGCATGCTAATGATGTTACAATTGAGAACCTCAAAATTGACAAGGATATTCTTCTAACTATGATAGACGCAGCTGTTGGAAAAGCTGTGATGGAGTCAGTGAAAAAGATCCAAGAGCTAAATGCTACTTGCTCCAAATCCTTCATAAACCTTAAGTGTAGAAAACTTTTAAAATCTCTCTCGGGAACCTTAGATACTAAGTGTAAGGTAAAACTTGCAGACAAAATTATAGGAACCATTTCTTCTGTTCCGTCAGAAATCCCCAGTCATGAAATTCTAACGTACCCTCTCTCTAGATAAAGTGCATTCATATGTAATTGATATCTCTTCAATCCCTTTTGATTACGAATACCAAGTGGTATGACAAAAGCTCCATATGAGGATTGGTGTATCTTAATATGTTCCATAGATTGCTTCCATGCCTTATCAGTATGGAGGTTTAATTCATGGAACCCCAAAGATATTCCAATAATCATATGATACTAAAAGTCAACTAATGGTATTCAAGGAAGATATCCAGAATGGAATTGTCCAAGTAAATGTTCCCGATTAAGAAATTCGTGGACTTGTAACCTAAATGTGTCGCTTATTTGACACAAGCATTGATGGATGAACTGGAGCCTGAGATATGGAAAATCTCTATAACCTCCTTGTATCTTGATTATCTTCTCCTAAGATTACCCTGCTTACCTCCTTAGAGGCAAGTAGAGTTAAGATCAACATCCCGCTTAGGGCTGCATTATTGCAAAATCTCCATGATGACTGGTACCATCATTGGAAGAATCGGAACCCTGATTAAGTGAGTTTTAAGATAGAGGTTCATATAGCCTAACTCGATATTCTGAGGATTTGATACGGTTAAGTAAGAAAGACGGTTCATTTGCTTATACATTTGATTACCGCAACCCTATTTAGGCAACGATTAAGAATCGTCGTTAGCTACCCAGGATCGTCGATTTGTTCGACTAGCTGTGAGGATTAGCTATTCCTTAAGATTGGTTTTAAGTGGTTGGAATAACCATCTCACCTTAAAATAAGCTTTTCTATAATAGTTGTTATATAAGTATCAAGGTTGCTCCTTTGGAGACCTTATATAGATGGAATGTTAAACATCTATTGTTAGAACAATAGATTGGTAAGTCCAATTATCAGGATCTGAAAGTTGCATTGGAAACAACAAATAAGATCATTCAAATTCATAATCATCTTAAAGTTGCCAGTAATCGGCAGAAAATTTAGGATTGATAAAAGTTGCAACCTTCTTAAGTCCTTAATAAGGAATAAGGTTCAATCGAAGGTATCACCCTTAGAAGGGTGTGCAAAATTTTAAATTTCTCAAGAAAAGTTAAGTCCTGGATATATAGGAGCATTCGGAAATCGAATGCAACAAAGGTCAATAGCCTATAAGCTAAAACCTATGTATGGAGCCTAGTGAAGTTCGCAATGTGAACCACACTGATAATTTAAAGAAAGGTTTCGCCAATAAGTCGAAACACATTATCGCGTATTGATAGGTAGATTAATGAAACTTTATGATATAATAAGAACCCGTATCGATCAAGGATCGGTAGGTTAAGAATGCTCTAAAGGGATACATGTACCAATTATAGAAGTCAACTTGGGTGCTTGGAGAGGCCCCAAGTATGCTATGAAAATTAAGTCCAATATAAGACAGAAGGTACTTCCATTACTTTAGCAAATCTCGAGGTCGAGATTTATTTTAAGGGGGTGAGGATGTAACACCTCGTAAAATCACGTCCAATGATGTATTGACACGTGTAATAAACCCTAATAACGTCAAACCTTGGGATTTAGGGACTAATTTCGAAAAATCAAAAACTTTGATTATGAAAGGACTGGAAGTGCTAGCATACCTAAAATAAGTTTTTAAATAACCTTTTATGGTTTTATATTCACAAATAAGCCACTTGTTGATCAAGTGTAGCCGTTTGTGTATTTAATTGAAAGTTTGCGCAATAAAGGGTTAAAAGCATCAACATGTTAATTCTTACCTCTGAGTGACCTTTTAACAAACCGAGAGCTTCATGATATTTGATTATGCTCTCGAAAATGCCAATCGTTGGCCGTCCAAGGCTTTTGTGCCTTTAAGTGACGTTACGCGCAACTTTGTAAGTATAAGGGACTAAAAGTGTCAATATGTTTAATTATACCTCTGAATGACCTTTTAGAGAATCCGAAGCATCGTAATGTTTAATAATACTTTCAAGGATGCCTAATATGGATTAGATGAGGCTTCAATGCTAATAAGTGATGAAATGCGCAAGTTTGCGCAATAGAGGGGCCTAAAGCGTCAACTTTTGAATCTACGCCATTCGGTGACCATTTAAGCAAATGGGAGCGTAGTAATATTTAACTATATGATTGGGAATGATTATTATGGGCCATGGAAGGCTTAGATATCATTAAACGGCATTTCGCGCTACTTTGCGCAATTAAGGGACTAATTGCGTCAAACTGCAAAAAGAGGTCGAATCGTATGGTAACGGACCTTCCGGAATATGTCCATAAGTTAAACATACCCTATTTATCCTTTATATAGCTTAGATATAGGTTTAGAGGTGTTTAGTACGCAAAAATAAACTTTTATGTCATGCAGGGACTAAAAGTGTCAAAAAGTGCACAAGTTTGCCCTTTTGCGCATATCTCGCATTCTGAATATCCTCGGACACCCAAAAATTTATGTAAGAACTAAAATATTTTATTTTAGTGTGTGGCATGATAAAATTCCACTCGTCGCGTAATTTGGACCGTTTTTAGCGTTCGTCCGTGTTTCATCGTAATTCGACGCACTACGTGACCGTACGGCCAAAGGAACCGACATCCGACATGTTTTTGAACATGTTTCATGTTCCCTATGTTTAAACATCATAGTGGGGCCTTAAAATGAGGTTAACGGGCCTTGAACGTGCCTAAAGTGACCATAAAAGCTCACAGGGGCCATTTCTGCCATATATGAAAGTGCTGTTTGCTGCTAAACAGCTATAAACAGCCTGTTCCAGCAGTTTCTATCAATTGTAAATGGTTTTTTTTGGAAACTAGGGGCTGCCCATTGTTTATAAAACCATGGGTAATATGTTTAGGGTTCAGATTCAATCACGGTTTACGAGGAACGATCCTAACGGTCCTCAAAAACCTATAAATACCCATTCCCCACTTCACTTCTTTTGCACCTTTCCTTCTAATCTGCTTATTCTCTGAATTGGAGAGGATCTTGAACCTTTTTGAGAACCTCCCTCAGTCCTTTGGACTCTTGTAAGTAATCCCTTCATGCTTAGTTTAATTTTTAGCGTTTTAACCGAAAGTCAAGCGTTTTCGATAAACGCTTTGACTTTTAAACGGTTAAGCCATTGTTCGCAACGAACATGGCTACGTGACCATAATTAGGTAGGTGTTTAACCCTCAAAAGGGCACCTCCTAATTACCACGTTTACTTAGTTAAATTGTCGGGTCAAATGAAAGTCAAACGGGTTAGTTTTAAATAAATTCATAACTATTAATATAAAAACCATAAAATCAGTTTTCTCACTTTAATAACTTGGTAAATATGAGTTGATCATGTCTAAGCATGTTCAACCTGACAATTCTAAGTATAGGCTCGGTTCGGAACCGAAAGTCGCAAAAGTTGACTTTTGCTTTGACTTTCAGTTCTGACCCGATTTAGATTAATTTAGATATGCCTTAGGATTCCATTAGGACCATATTATAAGTTAGTATAACCCTCCAAGGTTATACAACTTGGTTCCATAGAAATCCTAGTTCATGCATGTTTCCGTAAAATGCTTAAAAGTTGACCATTATGCCCAAATGCCCTTAGAATGTGATTTTTGGAAATGTAAAAGAGTAGAAACCTTAGTTATTGATTTATAAACTTGTACCCAAAATTTGATATCAGTTTGAGGTCTAAAATAGGAGTTATGCTCATTAGCGTAATTAGAAAGTTTTTATGAATTAATCGGCGTAATTAGCATATAGCCTATCTAAACCCGATTTTCGATACCAAACTTTATACCTAATGATGTAATATAATCTTTTGGGATTTTTGGAGATTTTTATTTATTTTTAGCCTGAGCATAACTTAGTGTTCTAAGCTTAATTCGGCTAATGCCGGTTTTGCCCTTTTGGGCTATAAAATGAGTTTTATAAATCCGATTGACCCCAAACCTTTTTCTACTGATCTAATATGTTAAATAAATTATTTTGATCCTTTTGGAATTTTAAAAATATCAGCTTTCTATATAAAACCCGGAAATGGCTCCAAATCGCCTTTTTAAGCGTTTTTAACGCATAAGTATGTGCTAGAACCTATCTAAGCATATGAGGTTGAAACCTACTGATGTATTCAGTAAAATTTTATATTTTAAACAGTAGGAGAATATCTTAAGATCAGAATTCCAGTTTTGACCTTTTAAGCATATGTGAAATTACCAAAACGCCCCTGCGGTGTCTAGAATGATTAAGATCGATAAATTTCACATAGGATTAATACCCTACTGTTATAACTTAGTAAATTAAGTATATTTACTGATTTAATCAGACCTGCAACTCAGGCTATTATTTAAACCCTTTTTCACCCCTTTAAAATGACCAAAATGCCCTTATGAGGCATAAATTGGGTCTAAAACCATTTGGGGCATAATGGAAGGTATCATTCTGATATCACAACATGTTTAAGGCATATTAACTTAGGAAACTTGTTCATGACTCTTATGGTTACTCGTTACGCATGTTTCGCATTCGGATCGGTTTATGTAACTAGTTTGCATAAAATAACCGAAACGGGTCAAACCTTATCATTTTCACTTCAAAATCTAGAATGTGTTTAGTTTACCCATATTATACAAGTCTCCAAACTTGTCGGGTCTAAATCACATTCTAATCCGGTCTGCGCTTAATCATGCGTTTTGAACCGTATCCTCCTTTAAAACTAACCGGTCTAAGCATAGGCTTAAATAAGACCCGTTAGGAATCTAATAGGTTATTAAAACCTTCGTTCCAGATTAAGAGCCCTAGTAGAAGTACTTGTGCTTGCTGATTTGATATACGGCTGGGATTGAATTTATATTTAGCTCAGGTAAATACTTTTAACTTATTTTCCCTTATACGGGCTTGGGATACGGTATATAAAATACCGCTTGGTCGGGTGTAGAAACCTTTTAATCGGAGATGATTAAATTGCATAATCCCGTTTTAATCTGTATTGCTTGATAACAAATAACATTGGGGGTTAATGACCGTGTCCTGGATATCCTTGGCTCATTTAAAAAGTGAATGGCCACAACGTAAGCACAAGCTGTAGCCATAACACCTCCTGTTGCTTATGTAAAGCATATACTCACTCGTAAGGGTATCTTCTTGTGAGATTATATTTGTGGTGTGTCTATTAATTTTGACCGGCTTGTATTATCACCGGCCCTATATGTTGGACAAACATGTAAATCGGATACAAGATTTTTATTAATAAAATTATCCCAAGTTATAAAAATATTTTGTGCCTTGTGTATTCAAATCAATTTTCTAAACGTTTTCAAAATGAGTCAGTTAAATTGTATTTACCAGTGAAAACTGACGTATTTTCCAAAAAGGTTAAGTGACAGGTACTGTACGTAATTGGCTGGGAGCTCAGGGCGTCAATAGGGAATCTTGCAAGTTTTAGATGCCTAAAGTCTGTTGAACAGTTTTCTTTTATTTTGATCCGCCTGTGGATCCCTTTGCATACCGTTTGTAATACTTTGATATTCTCATTCGGTTGTAATAAAATTATCTTTTGCTTCCACTGTGCATTTAAATTGTGTTGTTTGACTCTGATGATATCAAGTACGTCACGATACTCCCCACCGGGCCCACCGGTAATATATGGAAATTTCGGGGTGTGACACACTACATGGAGTTCCACTCTCCATTGTGTCAGATAGGGATAGTCGTTTCACTTCGCATTTCTAGACAAGTTTCCAAGAAGCAATGGGGACACGATTAAATTTAAGTACTGCATACCATCCCCAAACAGATGGACAAAGTGAAAGGACAATCCAAACCCTTGAATACATGCTCAGAGCATGTGTAATCGACTTTGGTGGAAATTGGGATGACCACTTACCACTAATAGAATTCTCCTATAACAACAGTTATCATACAAGCACTAATGTTGCCCCGTTCGAAGCACTGTATGGACGAAAATGTCGAACTCCTGTATGCTGGGCAGAAATAGGAGAAAGTCAATTATCAGGTCCTGAAATTGTGCAGTAAACCACCGACAAGATAACTCAAATAAAGGAAAGACTAAAAACGGCTCGAGACCGCCAGAAGAGTTATGCAGACAATCGACGTAAGCCGTTAGAATTTCAAGTTGGAGACAAGGTACTATTGAAAGTTTCTCCTTGGAAAGGGGTAGATCGGTTCGGTAAGAAAGGAAAGCTAAGTCCAAGGTACATAGGACCATTTACAGTTACCCAACGAATAAGACCAATTGCCTATCAATTACAACTACCAGAAGAGCTAGCCGGGGTACATGATGTATTTCATGTATCTAATCTCAAGAAGTGTTTATCTGATGAATCACTGGTAGTACCTCTTCAAGATATCGAGATAAATGAAAAGTAAAAATTTATTGAAAAACCTCTCCAAATAGAAGACAGAAAGGTTAAGCACCTCAAACACAAGAGATTGGTGCTGGTCAAAGTAAAGTGGGATTCGAAAAGAGGACCAGAGTATACATGGGAACTGGAATCGGAAATGAGAAGAAAAATATCCTTACTTGTTCCAGTAAATCTCGAGGACAAGATTTTAAATAAGGTGGGGAGGATGTAAGGACCTGCATAAAAATGTCCTAAAACGCTGCGTAAGTAGAAAAACCGAACCCCTAAAACCCTAATTTTTATGAAAAATCAAGAAAAAAAATTTGTTACTCGGTCGCGGGCCGCGAAGTAGTTAAGTGAGGTCTTCACGGGGCGTGACAGCTCTGAAGTCTCCGGATAACGATTAAGGCCACGTGTCGTACATGTGGCAAGTCTAGGGTGTGACACGGCAGCCCTAGCTGTAGCTAGGGTGGCCCTCGCGGGCCGCGAAGGATTCCCCTTCAAGTTGTCGCGGGCCGCGAGAAACCTAAAAATCTCCTATAAATCGAACGTTGCATGGCCAGTCCAACCTGCTCGAAAAATTTCACCAAACTGCTTTATTTCTGTCCGAAATCACAAATTAGAATATCGAGACGCTGCTACAATAACAGGGTAATAACTCGATCACTGCTACGATACAATGTCCGATCGATTAAAACCGATCCGATGGATGTTTAAGTGCTGCCTGAATTCGGGCTATACTTTGTCACTCGTCGTGAGGTTTCGATCTCGTGAAATTATCGTAAATGTTGAATTAAGTTACTGACCTGGTTTCGTTTGCATTTTCATTTAACTAGGTTACCGGCTTAATTAGTAGGCAGACTCTGTCCGTTTAAACTTGCAATGTGAGTCATTCTGTTTTTATCAAAGTTGCTTTGTAATACCCTAAATGTTTTCCAATTATAATTACAGGGATTAAGTCTTTGCGTATCTTTAATTACTGGCAGTAAGTGGGGTATTGTGCACATTACTGCTGTTTTATCACTCTTAGGTGGGCGAGCCTAATTAGTGATATACATCACTATTGTGTGACAGGACCCAATAGTGATATAACCACAGTCATAGATCCGGTCGAGCGACAACTGGACCAACTAATTATAAGATAGGGGCAATTGTAATCGCTCTTAATAGTGTAAATTATGACAATGTGTCGTTTTGTACAAATTGAATGACTCGCAAGTATTTCCCGCTGATCAAATCTTTTTAAAACATGTTTCAGGTGATTTACTGTGAACAAGGAAAAGTGCCGCGTAGCACTCCATCTTGAATGAAGTGGCTTAGTAAATAAATAAACATGTTTTATGTAAACAAGGGATTTTCAGTAAAATTCCTTTATTTGTAAATTACGGGGTTTATCCCGAACTTGAAATAAAATAATCGAGTATTTTCAGTTTAAATGATCCTGTTAAAATTTCCGATGCCAAATCAAACACCAATACCACGTGTTTTGTCCCGCGGCTTCTGAACTGGGTAAATCGAGTCGGGGGCCGTGACAGTGAAACCCGCATCTTAATGACCATTCCACTCTCTACTTTGATTTTACAAAACTCTCACCAAGATCTCGATTGTTCCAATGACACGAGTCACGTAGTAACTGGAAGGATGCGTGTCGTTCGCCGTGTTTCGGCGAGAGCATAATCTATTCGACCAAAATGTGCACTCGAGGTCGTTTGGAATGGTTGAATCACTTTAGGTAGTCGATGTCTAATACCCAAGACACTCTATTTTATAAGAAGCCTGCAATCTCCGCTTTTACGAATTATCGATTTTATGTGCTTATATGTTTATATGTTTCGATTTTGGAGATTTTACGCTTTATCGCTTTTCGCTTCCCGCTGCAAATGTAAAGCACAGTAACACGCCACTCTCGCAATCTAAAACGCTAACTAAACGCGAACAAACTAAGAAGCCTCATACGCTACTCTCTTACGCTACACTACTCGCTTATACTACTCGCTACGCTGCTCGTTATCTCTCGCAACTCTCGATCGCGCTACGCATACTTGAAGGATAGGTGAATACGTGCAAAATATGTAGGTGAATACGTGCAAAATATGTGAATTTTGTGCTCATATGTGCTTACGTGCTTATGTGTATACGTGCTTATGTGGTTTATGTACCTATGTGCCTATGTGTTATGTGCCTACGTGTTCCTGAGCTTTATGGAGTAATAATAATAAAGGGTGTTTTACGAACGCTAAACTTTTCGAAACCCGACATAATCGAATCTCGTCTAAATTATATGACGATGTCTGCTGCACAATGTCGTCATTTGGTTCTCATACTCATAGTGCTGCTCGATGAAACCATGCTGACAAGCGGATCGCTTCTCTCGTAGCCAAGGAAATGGCTAAAGTCATACCTCAGATCGTCAGTGAGATCAACGAAGTTAGCAGCAAATCATCTGTTGAGTCGAAGAGTGACGCACCTCAAGCACCTTTCAGCTTTAAACAATTCAAAGCTTGTAGTCCTGCAAACTTCACTCGTGAACATGGACCCAGCGCTATGTTACAGTGATTTGAGTCTATCGAAGTCACCTTCAGGCAAAGAGGATGCCCAGAAAATCTGCGTACTATTAATGTTGGAGTCTTTCAGTCTAGGGCTCTGGACTGGTGGACTACTGAGCGCAACAGGCGTGGCAATGATTCAGCCTATGGCCTTTTGTGGGAAGAACTCAGAGAGCTTATGATGAAGGAGTTATGTCCTCCTCATGAAGTTCAAAAGTTGGTGAATGAATTCTGGCATATCAAACAAGATGGAGGTGACAACGCTGGTCTCACCGCTCGCTTCAAGCAGCTCAGTATCATCTGTCCTAGTCAGGTGGCAACGCCTGACATGACAATCAAGAAGTACATTCGAGCTCTACCCGACTGTGTAGCTGATTTTGTTCAAGCAGCTAAACCCGCTACTATTGAGGAAACCTACCAACTTGCAGCTGAGATCAATGACAAGCGAGTTTTGGCTGGTTATTTCAAAACCTCAACCAAAAGTCTCAACCAGGTCAATGCTACTCCCGCTACCGACAACGCAGCATCTCAAGTTTCAAAGTCTTCACATCAAGGACGCAAGCGCAAGGGTAACAAAAACAAGAACTACGCTACTACCGCCGCTCCTCTCAACGTTGTCCCCGTACAACCCAGCAACCAGAATCGCCAAGCACCTATGCGTATACTGGTGTTCATCCTCTATGCCCAACTTGCACCTACCATCACCCTCAGGGGTGAATTATCGTTTCTGTGCAAATTGCAACATCTATGGGCACTTTACTGCTCACTGCCGTTCAGGCCCACGTCAACAAGCTGCTCAAGCTCTTCCAGCACCGCCAGCTCCACTCCCCGCTCCTTAGGTCAACCAAGCAGCTCATGGACCCGTTTTTCATGCACAAGCCTGCTACTCCTGTGGTGACTTGAATCATTTTGCTAATGTCTGCCCACTGCGTGTGGTGAAACAAGAACCGCAGCAGCAACCACCGCAGCGGCCATAGCAAGCAGCCGACGGCAGAACCTTTAACATCAACGTCCGCCAGGCTCAAACTGACAACAATTTTGTCAATGGTACGTTCCTTAATGACGGCATTTATGCTTCGTGTTCATTTGATACTGGAGCCGATAATTGTTTTGTGTCATTTGAATTCGAAAAGCTCCTAAAACGTAAACGCGCTAACCTCCCAACAACTTTCGACGTAGAAGTTGCCACCGGAAGAACCATCACCGTCGACTCTGTTCTCCGTGATTGTACTGTCGAACTCAACAATCACGTTTTCCAGATCGATCTCATCCCTATGCAACTTGGTAGTTTTGATATCATAGTAAGCATGGATTTTCTTCGTGAAAATCGTGCTGAAGTCGTATATTTCGAAAAGATGATCCGTTTCTCTCTTTCAAACGGTGATCAACTCTGTGTCTATGGCAAAGTATCTTCGAAAGAACTGAAGCTTATGTCGTGCATTCAAGCAATCAAGTATCTCCGCAAGGAATACTTGGCTTTCTTAGCTCACATTGTAGTAGCGGAGAAGGAAAAGAAGCCGATGGAAAAGGTTCCTGTGGTTCATGATTTTCCTAATATCTTTCCTAACGATTTACCCGGTCTACCCCCGACTCGTGATATTGATTTTCGTATCGACCTCATTCCTGGAGCTAACCTTGTCGCTAAAGCCCACTATCGCCTCGCACCATCCGAAATGCGCGAACTTTCTAGTCAACTCCAGGAATTACTTGATAAAGGCTTCATACGCCCTAGCACATCACCATGGGGCGCGACTGTCCTTTTCGTGAAAAAGGAAGGATGGATCGTTCTGAATGTGCATCGATTATAGGGAACTCAACAAGCTTACTATCAAGAATCGCTGCCCTCTACCCTGAATTGATGATTTATTTGATCAACTCCAAGGCGCTACGTGTTTCTCTAACATTGATCTACGCTCTGGTTATCATCAACTGCGAATTTAGGAGCAAGATATCCCTAAAACCGTTTTTTGTACCCGTCATGGCCATTACGAATTCGTAGCCATGCCTTTTGGCATAACAAACGCACCAGCTGTCTTCATGGATTTGATGAACCGTGTGTGTAAACCCTTTCTTGATCGCTTTGTTATTGTGTTTATCGATGACATCCTTATCTATTCGAAATCGAGAGCCGAACACGCGCAGCATCCACGGTTAGTTGTCGAGCTTCTCCAAGGGAATCGCCTCTACGCCAAGTTCTCCAAGTGTGAATTTTGGCTCGAGGAGGTTCAATTCCTCGGTCACATCGTCAACAGTCTAGGTATTCACGTCGATCCCGCGAAGATTGAAGCAGTTATTGGATTACACCGAAAACCCCGTCCAAAGTTCATTCATTTCTCGGATTGGCGGGTTATTACCGTCGATTTATCGCTGATTTCTCTAAAATCACCGTTCCTCTCACCTCTCTGACGCATAAAGACAAGACTTTCGTTTGGGGAACCGAACAAGAGGATGCCTTTCAAACTCTTAAGCGTACGCTTTGCAACGCTCCCGTACTAGCGCTACCCGATGGAAGCGGCGACTTTGTTGTTTATTGCAATGCCTCTAACCTAGGTCTTGGTTGTGTTCTTATGCAACGAGACAAGGTTATCACGTACGCGTCTCGCCAACTTAAAGTCAACGAGAAGAACTACACAACCCATGATCTCGAACTCGGTGCAGTTGTTTTTGCGTTGAAGATATGGCGACACTACCTCTGTGGTACCAAGTGTACGGTCTTCACCGACCATAAGAGCCTACAACACTTCTTAAACCAGAAAGAACTAAACATACGCCAACGCAGATGGGTCAAACTTCTCAACTAAACATACGACTGTGTTTGGAAAACTAACAAACACAACACGGTTGTCCTAACCAACTGGGGTAGCCCAGTTGGCCACCGACACCCACCTCTTCCCAGAGGTACTGGGTTCGAGTCTTGGGAGTGGCATATGTCGCCCAGGGTAAGAACTCGGCATGGGGAAGTCACCGCGGAGCTAGCTTGGTCGGGTAGCGGCTCCCGGAGTGAGATCACTCCGGCGGTTGGGAGGACCGTGCACTATCCCCCCCCCACAACACGGTTGTCCGAATGGACATCCGATCGAATGGACTTCCGTTCAGATGATCATCCGCTCGGATGACTATCCGATCGGATGGCCATCCGACCGAACTCCACTTCGCGCACCGACTTAACTCTCCCTCTCACACTATAAATACTACCCGTACACTTCATTTCTCTGATTTGACATCTCCATCCGATCACAGGCACTCAAGTCGCTCTCAGACACTTTTACACGCGATTCAAAGCTGTTTCATAGGTAATTCTCCTCAAATCTTGTACAACCTGTCACGGCCCCCGACCCGGTTTTACCCGTTTCAGGAGCCGCGGGACAGAAATCCCGTGATATTTATTTATGTGATTTTAGCAGCGGAATATTAACATCAGGATCGTTGTAAAGCTAAAAACTTTTCCAGATTATTTTTATTTTACAATTCGGGATAAAACCCCGATAATTTACAATACATAAGTTTTAGTGATAAATCCTTGTTTCGAAACATATCTCTTTATTTTATAATGAGCCACTATTTTAAGCCTTGAAATGCTCCTCAGCACTTTTCCTGATTTACAGTAGATCACCTTAAACATGTTTGAAAAAGGTTTTGTCAGCGGGGAAATACTGAGTGAATCATTCTATTTACTAAAACGACACTTTTGTTATAATTCACAGTATTAAGAGTTTTTACATATGTTTATTATCAACCAACTTTCAAGAATAGGTATTTGTCACACGACCAGCTCTGTGACTGTGGTCATATCACCATTGGCTGTCCCAATGAGTGACGTATATCACTTATTTTTAGGCTCGCCCACCTAATGTGATTAAAACAATAGTAATGTGCACAATACCCCACATACCGGCTGTAATTTGGTGATTACATAAACTTAATCACTGTAATTATAATTCTGAAAAATGATTTGGAGTATTGTAAAACATATTTGATAAAAAGAGAGAATGACTCACATTGCAGATTTAGTATGGATAGAATATGATTTAGCCCTGTTAACCTAATTTCAACAATAATGCACACAAAACAGGGTTAGTGATCAATACAGCAGTTACGATAACTCACGAGATCAAATTCTCACAATGAACGACAAAGTGCAATACTTAAACATTCATCGATTTAACGACGAACGACAAAGTATAACCCAATGTGGGCGGCACTTAAACATTCTTTGGATATATTGATCTCGGAAAATGAATCGTAATAGCGATCGAGTAATTACCCTGTTCCGCGGCAGCGATTCGAATACAGTGTGTGTTTAATTATGATGTACTGAGCTAATTCGACGTGCACAGAGCGTATCAACGTCGTTTTCATTCCAAAATTCAAGTCCCAATGTCGGCTATTTATAGCCAGAAAATAGTCATGCTTACGGACCGTATGACTTAACCCTTACGGTCCGTAAGGAAACCGGTAGGCTTACGGTCCGTAAGGACTTACCCTTACGGTCCGTAAAGGGTGCAGTCTATTTACCTAGCCTAGCTGGTTTCGGGACTAGCTTGGGTGACTCAACATTTTTCTTAAACGAATTTTAGACAGCAAATTGAATAGATAAATATCAATTAGGGTTTATCCCCCCTGAGTTTTAGGGGCCCTGATCCTAATTCCGATTGTTCCGAAAATTTTAGGGTTAATGCGGAATTACTTGGGTGTCTCAATTAGGGTTTCCTTATCGACTAATTATCATTCTAATTATTAATTTTAATGAGAGTTGTTACATCCTCCCCACCTTAGGAAAAATCTCGTCCTCGAGATTCATTGAAACAGCTGAGGGTATTTCTGCTTCATTTCTGACTCCAGTTCCCAAGTGTATTCCAGTCCTCTCTTTGAATTCCATTTGACTTTCACCAATACCAGTCGCTTGTGTTTGAGAAACTTAACTTTTCGGTCTTCTATTTGTAAAGGTTTCTCTTTGAATTTCAGCTTTTCGTTTACCTCTACATCTTGAAGAGGTACTACCAGGGATTCGTCTGATAGACATTTCTTGAGATTGGATATATGAAATACATCATGTACTCCAGCTAGTTCTTCTGGTAGTTGTAAACGATAAGCAACTGGCCCTATTCGTTGGATCACTGGAAATGGTCCAACATATCTGGGACTCAGTTTTCCTTTCTTACCAAATCGTACTACTCCTTTCCAAGGAGATATCTTCAATAGTACTTTATCTCCTATCTGGAATTCAAGTGGCTTGCGACGATTGTCTGCATAGCTCTTCTGGCGATCTCTGGCTGTTTTCAATCTTTCCTTGATTTGAGTTATCTTGTCTGTGGTTTCTTGCACGATTTCTGGTCCTGATAATTGACTTTCTCCTATTTCTGCCCAACATACGGGAGTTCTGCACTTGCGTCCATACAGTGCTTCGAATGGAGCGGCTTCGATGCTTGAATGATAACTATTATTATAGGAGAATTCGATTAATGGTAAATGGTTATCCCAATTACCACCAAAGTCTATTACACATGCTCGGAGCATGTCTTCTAGAGTTTGGATCGTCCTTTCACTTTGTCCGTCTGTCTGTGGATGATATGCAGTACTTAGATTCAGTCGAGTTCCCATTGATTCTTGGAAACTTGTCCAGAAGCGGGAAGTGAAACGACTATCTCTATCTGATACAATGGAGAGTGGAACTCCATGTAAGGATACTATTTCATCTACATACAACTTGGCTAACCTTTCCATACTAAAGGTTTCCTTTATTGGTAGAAAATGAGCGGATTTGGTTAATCGGTCTACGATCACCCAAATGGCATCATTACCTTTCCTGGTTTTGGGTAACTTAGTAACAAAGTCCATTGTTATGAGTTCCCATTTCCATACAGGCATTTCTAACTGTTGTAGTAGACCTGAAGGTTTCTGATGTTCAGCTTTAACTTATGAACAGGTTAAACACTTATATACGTATTCGGCTATATCCTTTTTCATTCCTATCCACCAAAAATTACTTCTTAAATCTTGGTACATCTTATTGTTTCCTGGGTGTATGGTATACCTAGATTTATGAGCTTCTTCTAAAAATCTTTGATCTTAAATTTCCTTGTTTAGGTACCCAAATTCTGCTTTTGTGGAATTTCCAAATTCCATCGGTTCCTTGTTCCAATTCTTTTAGGTAACCTTTCATTCCTTCGGCACCGTCCTTGATTACCGTTTCCTGAATTTCTTTCAATTGTTCCATTAAATCTACTTGTAGATTTATTCTAAGAGCACGGACTCGCCTTTGCTTCTCATGATACTTACGACTTAAGGCATCTACGACTACATTTGCCTTTCCTTCGTGATATTGAATATCACAGTCGTAATCACTCAGGATTTCCATCCATCTTCTTTGCCTCATGTTTAATTCTTTTTGCCCAAATATATACCTTAAACTCTTATGATCTGTATAAACAGTAAACTTACTTCCATACAGATAATGTCTCCATATTTTAAGGGCAAAAACTATAGCTCCTAATTCTAAATCATGAGTCGTATAGTTTTCTTCGTGCTTTTTCAATTGTCTGGAAGCATACGCAATTACCTTCTTGCGTTGCATCAACACACATCCGTATCCTAATTTTGAAGCATCACAATATACTTCAAAATCTTCTGTTCCTTCGGGTAAGGCTAAGATTGGAGCATTGGTTAATTTCTGCTTTAAGATTCTGAAGGCTTCTTCTTGTTTAGGTCCCCACTCAAACTTAGTGGCTTTACAGGTTAGCTTAGTTAATGGTACAGTTATCTTGGAAAAATCCTTAATAAACCGTCTATAATATCCAGCTAATCCTATAAAACTTCTAATTTCCATTGCAGTTTGCGGAACCTTCCAATTGGTGATTGCTTCTATCTTAGCAGGATCTACGTGAATACCTTCGTGATTCACCATGTGTCCTAAGAATTGCACTTCTTGTAGCCAAAATTCACACTTCGAGAATTTAGCGTACAACTTTTCTTTTCTTAACAAAGTTAAGAGTGCATGCAAGTGCTGACAATGTTCGACCTGACTTTTTGAATAAATAAGTATATCGTCTATGAAAACAATTACAAATTTATCCAAATATGGTTTACAGATTCTGTTCATCATGTCCATAAATGCTGCGGGTGCATTAGTTAATCCAAAGGGCATGACTGTAAACTCATAATGTCCATACCTAGTCCTAAATGCAGTTTTAGGTATGTCTTCTTCTTGAACCTTTAATTGATGATATCCGGAGCGCAAGTCTATCTTAGAAAAATATTTAGCGCCTTGTAATTGATCGAAAAGATCATCAATCCTAGGTAATGGGTATCGATTCTTAATTGTAACCTTATTCAATTCTCTATAATCGATACACATTCTCATCGATCCATCTTTCTTTTTCACAAACAACACCGGTGCACCCCAAGGGGATGAACTAGGTTGTATAAATCCTTTGCTTAGTAATTCATCTAATTGCTTTTTCAATTCTAACATTTCGGTAGGAGCTAATCGATAGGGTGCCTTGGCTATCGGTGTAGTTCCTGGAATTAGATGAATCCTAAATTCTACCTCTCTATCTGGTGGTAGTCCAGGTAAATCTTCTGGAAAAACATCTGGGTATTCTGAGACTACAGGAATTTCCTTAAGTTCTTTTTCTTTAGTACAAATGATTACTGAAATCATATATACTATTCCTTGTTTCCGTTCATAATTAGCAACTTTCATTACTGATATGAACTTCAGTGGCTTCCGAGGTTTATCTCCTGAAATCTTAATTACCTTTCCAGTAGGTGCTTGAATTTCTATAGAGTTTCTATCACAAATGATTTGAGCATGGTTGGCTATTAACCAATCCATTCCTAACACAACATCAAATTCAGCTAATTTCATAGGTAATTGGTTTGCAACAAATTTTTGACCTGAGAGTTCTATTTCTACTTTTTGCAAAACCTGATTGATTTTTACTAATTTCCCATCTGCGGTTTCGACTGTAAAAATCTGCCTAACGGTAGTTAAGGGTAACTTAAGAGCTTGACAGAATGAAGTATTTATAAAACTTTGGTTTGCACCAGAGTCAAATAATACTTTTGCATAAATGTTGTGAACTAAAAACGTACCGGCTATCACATCCGGGATGAGTTTTGCTTCTTGAGTAGTTAGCTGGAATGCTCTGGCATTCTTCTTAGTAGCTCCTTCAGCTGCCTTGGGTTTGTTGTCTACTGGGTTAACTAACTTAGGACATTCTGGTTTGATATGTCCGGCTTCCCCACAATTGTAACAAATTATGGATTTCTTTCTGCAGTTTTCTTCCCGATGTCCTATTGTCTTGCAAAAATTGCAAAGTTTGTTACATTTTCCAAAATGTTTCTTTTTGCAAATTTTGCAGAATGGCACAGTTGAAGATTTTCCTGTTCCTCTCTTTTTGAAATTACTACTATTACCCACCCTAAATCCTTGGGTAATTTTCTGAGCTAATTCCTTCTTCCTATCTTCATCTCTTGTGCGTATCAGTTCATCAGTTAAGGTGTTAGCTAATTCTACTGCATCGTCAATAGTGCGAGGTCTCGCAGCCTTAACGATATTTCGAATTTCGCTAATTAATCCCCAAATATAGCGAGAAATGAGTACCGGTTCTGGCGAAGCCAGGTTAGGTACCACTCTAGCATATTCAAAGAATGTCGAAGTATAACCACGACAATCCACACCTATCATCCGATGAGTTAGGAACTTATTTGCCATTTGTTCCTTTTCATACTCAGGACAGAATTTTCTTTCTACCAGACTCTTGAATTCTTCCCAAGTCATAGCATAAGCCCTATTTCTTCCTTTAGCTTGTAACACAGTGTTCCACCATTCCAGTGCTCCTTCTTTAAACAGATTTGAGGCGTACATGACTTGATCATCTTTGGCACACTTGCTTATTGCAATCACTGCTTCGGTTTTCTCTAACCAACGCAGCGATGCAGTTGCCCCTTCATTGCCTGCAAATTCAGTGGGTTTACAAGCAAGAAATTCTTTGAAAGTGCAACCAGGTGTTGCAACCTTTCGCTTTTTAGGGAGCGACGTGTGCTGGGTTTCATTATCATGATTAGCATGATTATTACCCCCGTTTATACTATTACTGAAGTTATCCTCAATAGTATGTTTACTAGGAATAATTTGTTGCGGTTCGATTGGATTTTTCACAGCGGCAACAAATGCTGGAATAGCATTAATTATCCCTTGAGCAAAAATATTTTCAATATCTTGTCTAGTCATATATTGATCTCCTGGATGTTGCTCCGATTGATTAACCTCATTTACTGGTTCATTACCACTATTTGCCATCTGATAATATATAATAATTTGTATTAGTATTTGATAAATAGTGATCATACATAAACAATCAGACAATTTATAATACACGTATAGTCAAAACTATCGATTTCTCGATTCCATTTCATATCCGTTATAGTATGCATCACTACACACAGATATTTTACAAAGTTTTATTTGGAGTTATGTTACAGACTGATTTCACTATTTACTATACTATTACACAACTATAGTTTACCACCTTCCTATCCCTCACCATTTGTTGTTCTAAAAACTCATTTCCCTTTTATCATACTTCCAAGCAATCTGTCCCCCTATCTCTCTGATTCTATTCCCTGCATCCATCAACTCTTCACCGAAATGGCGAAGTTCAGCCATATTCTCAGTGCTCATTGGTGGATTAGGTAGGGGTTCTGGGTCGAATTGCGGAAGGAAGGAATAAGGGTCGTTGACAATATTTTGAAATTGCCAATCATTTGTCCACCATTCTTCCATTTCGATAGGTTGAGCATGGACTATTGGTTCTGGGATTGCTGGTGCAAAATTCATAGGGATTGGATTTTCACTAGGATAGGTAAAAACATTCGTATTGACAGGCTGAATAGTTTCACAGTTTGCCAATAGAAAATCTATTTTATCCTGAAAAGTTATTCCCTGGTTTTGGTTTTGATTGGAGCTCTCTTCGATTTCTATCTGAGTTGGTCTAGAACCTTGTCCTACTTCCATTTCTATATCTTTAGAATATTCCTCAAACTGTATCTCCATTTGCCTAGAATCTTTCTCGACTTCAGTTTCCATTTCCGGTTGTTTACCAGTGTCTTTTGCTATTTCTAAAGGATTGTTTATTTTAGGAAGTTTCGGGACTGGCTTTTTCCTACGGATACGATGTCCCCACACGTAATTCTTCTTTTTCTTTCGTTTTGGCTTTGTCAAAGGTGGAGCATGGAATTCTACAGGTTGGTCCACATCAGCAAAGTATCCAGTAAACTCTTGGGAAACTTCTATATTCACCGGGTAAAGATTGAGGTTCTGAAAAGCTTCAGATATCTCGCTCATGCTGTGTAGCATATATGCAAAATGCACAGAATTGCTAAGTTAAAACTTTGGAACAAAGTTTAACAAATAAACATCGAAGTTTTATTGCACATTATTTGTAAAATAACAGAAAAGAACACAATCAGATTTATTTATTTATTTACTGAGAAGTGTTATTACTAGATTTAGGGTATTTAAAGATTTGCATGTTCTGCTACAGTGGCTAGCATATACAAATTTGCCCATTTCTCATCTAGCTTATCTTCCCAAGGTGATTTATTGATTAATTCCTGAGTTTCCTTTTTAATCCTCTTTTCTCGGATTTGCTCTTTACTTTTCTTAATAATCATACTCCTTTTTCTAGGAGAAAGCGGATTCTCATATTGTGCTTTTCGCACAAATATTCCTTCTTCAGGAATTGTAGGGAGCTTTGAAAATTTAGTTTTGGATGAACTTCCCTCTTCGTAGACTGACCTATCTAGTTTAAGATAGATATCTTGCAACTTTTGCTTACCCATACTGTAACTAACAAATAGTCAATTAAAAACACATAATCACATAACAGTAATCAGGAAAAATTAAGTATCTGTTAAATACTTAATTAGCTTAACTCAGTGGCTCTGATACCACCTTATTTCTGTCACGGCCCCCGACCCGGTTTTACCCGTTTCAGGAGCCGCGGGACAGAAATCCCGTGATATTTATTTATGTGATTTTAGCAGCGGAATTTTAACATCAGGATCGTTGTAAAGCTAAAAACTTTTCCCGATTATTTTTATTTTACAATTCGGGATAAAACCCCGATAATTTACAATACATAAGTTTTAGTGATAAATCCTTGTTTCGAAACATATCTCTTTATTTTATAATGAGCCACTATTTTAAGCCTTGAAATGCTCCTCAGCACTTTTCCTGATTTACAGTAGATCACCTTAAACATGTTTGAAAAAGGTTTTGTCAGCGGGGAAATACTGAGTGAATCATTCTATTTACTAAAACGACACTTTTGTTATAATTCACAGTATTAAGAGTTTTTACATATGTTTATTATCAACCAACTTTCAAGAATAGGTATTTGTCACACGACCAGCTCTGTGACTGTGGTCATATCACCATTGGCTGTCCCAATGAGTGACGTATATCACTTATTTTTAGGCTCGCCCACCTAATGTGATTAAAACAATAGTAATGTGCACAATACCCCACATACCGGCTGTAATTTGGTGATTACATAAACTTAATCACTGTAATTATAATTCTGAAAAATGATTTGGAGTATTGTAAAACATATTTGATAAAAAGAGAGAATGACTCACATTGCAGATTTAGTATGGATAGAATATGATTTAGCCCTGTTAACCTAATTTCAACAATAATGCACACAAAACAGGGTTAGTGATCAATACAGCAGTTACGATAACTCACGAGATCAAATTCTCACAATGAACGACAAAGTGCAATACTTAAACATTCATCGATTTAACGACGAACGACAAAGTATAACCCAATGTGGGCGGCACTTAAACATTCTTTGGATATATTGATCTCGGAAAATGAATCGTAATAGCGATCGAGTAATTACCCTGTTCCGCGGCAGCGATTCGAATACAGTGTGTGTTTAATTATGATGTACTGAGCTAATTCGACGTGCACAGAGCGTATCAACGTCGTTTTCATTCCAAAATTCAAGTCCCAATGTCGGCTATTTATAGCCAGAAAATAGTCATGCTTACGGACCGTATGACTTAACCCTTACGGTCCGTAAGGAAACCGGTAGGCTTACGGTCCGTAAGGACTTACCCTTACGGTCCGTAAAGGGTGCAGTCTATTTACCTAGCCTAGCTGGTTTCGGGACTAGCTTGGGTGACTCAACATTTTTCTTAAACGAATTTTAGACAGCAAATTGAATAGATAAATATCAATTAGGGTTTATCCCCCCTGAGTTTTAGGGGCCCTGATCCTAATTCCGATTGTTCTGAAAATTTTAGGGTTAATGCGGAATTACTTGGGTGTCTCAATTAGGGTTTCCTTATCGACTAATTATCATTCTAATTATTAATTTTAATGAGAGTTGTTACACAACCATCATCATTAATCACTTCTACATCATCTTCTCCATCAAAATCACACACTAACACTTACTTTTCTCTAAAATCACTGATTTGGACCTCTTGAAGGTGGTCTTCCTCTCGGTTTGCTTAGGCAAACTGCTAGGGAGCTCCATTCAATCGAGATTAGTCCAGATCTGAAAGATTTCCACACTTTTAAAATCAATCACAACAAGATTTCAACACTTCTCAACTGTTTTCAACTTTTCTTCAACCTTTTACACAAAACCAATGGAATCTAGACTCATTCAGACTCTCCACTCATTCCTTAGTCGAGAGCCGGCTTGAAAACGGATTTCTACCGGAGAGATGACCGACTAACGCGTTGAACATGAAATCCCGTCAAGAACAGTGAATCTGAACGAATGTGTTGAGACCATTCGACTGAATGAGCTGGACTTGGTGTGTTTCCGTTGTTTGACACGTCGTCACGCCGTCTCCGTTAAACTTCAAAGTTTTACTTGGAAAATTTTAAGAAGTTTTCAAATAACAGATCACTCACTCGAATGATCATCCGATTGGATGACCATCCGACCAGGTGACCTGACCCTCACACTATTCCTTGTTTAAACGATTTAACTAAACTTTAAATTTTCAACGATTTACAAACAACACACGCACTCATTCGAATGGCCATCCGTTCGAATGGTCATCCGCTCAGATGACCATCCGTCCAGATGACCATCCGTTCGAATGGAGGCTCATCCGTTCGGATCACCTTTCGAATACTCAACCATTCGACATTCTGTTTTACGCTCTGCGCAACGACTTACGCTACTGTTCTCATGCTCAGGCTAACTCAACGCGCTCCCTTCAATCCAATTAAGTCTGTGTTTACTTGTTTAAACACGCACTGTGAATATACTCGAACCCATTTTCTTTTAACGCACTTTTGGGTGTTACATACGTTCTATATCAAAACACAACACACAACGCAAACACTTTAAGCGCTAACCGTTCCCGCATGCTATATGTAATCTATGAATGCTTGTACTATGCTTATACAATGTTATGCTATACCGCCTCTAGCAACGATAGTACTATAGTTTGGACTCAGCACCTGTCGTGGACAGGGGTTATAGGGATCACATCACTTTACTTCACGTGTTCGCTGAACATGTGTCGCGCATACTCTACAACGCAGTCTCGTGGTTAAGTTTTAATCATTGTGTGATAGTTACTTGTTTTCGCCCGTTACGTGATACATGCTGGTTATGCGTAAACGCTTTCTCTACTATATGCTATGCAAACTTGTGTACTCACCTTTACATTTTATGTATTGACTTTATTTTAACGTATGTGACAGGTTGATAGGATGCTATGCTGTGATGCAACAAGCTAGGAAGTCTAGAAACCCGCTAAATAAAAATCTGAGTTGTCGGAATAGTATTTGTTTATGAGACTTGCTATCTGTAATGACTGTTATTGCTTTATATGTTAGTAGTATGGGATATTAACGTTAAATATATCGTCATTTGATAGTTGTTATGGATTCTCTTGAACAATATGTTTCGCTCAGTGCCACGCCCCGATGATTCCGCCATCGGTTGGGGTGTGACATTAAACACCCGAATTAAAGCACCGTTTTCGTCGTTTGGAGCGCAATATCAAAGTAAATTTTGGGGATGAGCATTTGGTACCGGGTACCAGTACCGAACCGGTACCGTACCGAACCGTGTCGAGTATATTCGGTACCGATACCGGTACCCACTTTCCCCATTCTTCGGTACCGGTATTTACGGGTAAAACACCGGTAAATACCAATACCGGTACTGGTACCGAATCCTGTTTTTCGGTACCGGTACTTTCAGTACCGGTACCAAACGGGTACCGTGCTCATCCCTAGTAAGTTTTACATTAATAGACCTGTATCCTTTTTCGGATCAAAAGCCCTAAAACGTCAGTTTGTAACTCGGAAAAAAGCTTAAAGGAGTTAATGTTTTTAAACTAAGGACTAGTGGATGAAAAATAGTTGAAAGGTGGGACTGTCAGGGGGGAATAAAAAAAGATGGGACTGCCAATGACCAATGACTTTTAATAGGGTTTATTAGAGGCCAATATCCCAAACTTTTATTTTGTTTCATATTAAGACCGATAGCGGTTCACTTTTATCTCCCTTCTTTTCGCTTGTATATGATATTGAGGCCGGTAGTGACCGACTTTTTTGGTTTTTTCTTTTTTTTTTTCGATTTTATGTGATATTGAAACTGATCAAGTTTTAATGGTTGATTAGTAATTTTATATTCTTTATTTGTTTAAACTTATTTGTGATGATTTTTGTTGTTCATGACATGGGTTCATTGAAAATAAAAAAGAATTAAAACGACTTAGTAAAAACACTATAATGGATTAATTGATAAAAAAAAATTGGATTGAATGAATAAAAACAAAATAAAAACAAGAAAACAAGGAAATAGATTGATTGAAAAAAAGTCTAATATTTTAAATTAAAGAAACGGTAAATACAAAATAGATTAAAAAAAAACTATTTTGGTCAATAGTTTTCAAGGAACACCATAATGGTAAATACTTTCTCCACCAACACTAGTTTAGAAAAAAAAAAAAAAAAAAAAAACTTCACCTTCACATCATCTCCACTTCACCATCTTCCTTTCTATCCCCATCAAGTGGGATGGTTCCCCTTCACCTCCTTTCCATCTAATCAACACCTTCCAATAATCACATTCAACAAACAGCGACACATCTGGGAAGCCAGGGCCCATTGGGGCTGAAGGCCACGTCGGCTCCCTGACCCTTACCTCCTTCCCATACCCCTTAGCCGTAGTGAGTAAGTGTGAGTTCTTACTAATCGTCACCTCGGTGCCACCACGCTACCACTTTTACTCGCTTAACTTATGTCTGGACCATCAGGTCTTCACTTTTCCCTCTTCCTCACTTTAGTGTCATATTATCATCTCCTCTACTCTCTGCTTCTTCACCCAACCAAAGGCTATTAAAAGTTTACTCCATCGGGTCTACACTTTATAATTACAAATAATATTAATAATTTTAAAAGAACTATATTAGTCATTTTAAAATTTTTACCAAGTAATACTTATTAGTACTAATACAAATTAAAAAGCAACTATGAAATGTACGTCTTTCTAATGTAACAGATTTATACAAAATTTCATCCTAAAAGAAAATCCTATTATAACCATAAGCGCAATAGCTTTACAAAAATAAGCAAACCAATCGATTTTTTGTGTAACATAAAAATACTATTTCCAGATACAACATATTATCTTTGACTTCCACTTGAAGTTGAAAAATGTGAATCTTGTTTTGAGTTATTGATGCTAGCGCGTTTTCACTTGACCCTGCATTGTGTGTTAGTGAAACTTCCGTGTTTCCTTGCACTATATTCCACTTGAAGTCATAAAATGCGAATCTTGTCTTGGGTTAGTGATGCTATCGTATTTTCACCTGACTATGCATTGTAGGTTAATCATGCTATTGTGTTTCTTCCAATCTATACCTGTTGGGTTATATCACTAGTAGCAATATAATCGTGCGAATCCAATATATCATCCATCACATATTAGCAAGATGAAGCGTATACTGAGTTTGTTATAACTAAATTGTCTAAAGCCTGCAACAAAAAACGTTAAAACCAAAAATAAAACAACAACGTTCATAGAATTTAAGCAGCCACATTAGAAAAAAAAAAAAAAAAAAAAAAAAAAAAAAAGACTAACCTTATGAGCCATTAAAGAGTCTTTCCCAGCCTTAATGGATCAGAAGCATTGATCATTGGACACTATCGGTAATCCCTTAAAAAAGCAGCCTCATACCTATACCTTAAGGTTGTCTTGGAATTGTGTGTCTGTTGACCTAAAAAAGGAATAATTATTTACCTGTTAAAATAACCAAAGATATACAACCATGGTTGTAAAATTACCGGCTAGTCTTCGATTAGTCGCCAATTAATCACTAATCCAAGGTTCACCGATTAATCTTCGATTAGTCTTTGATCATCGCTAGGCGGTCAATAGCGGTCCTATTCTGGCCAAATTTTGGCTAGATCCTGACTAATATTTGACCAAATCTTATAAATTCCCGTCAATTACTTGAAAATATGAGTCAATGAGGAGTTAAAACATGTCTACTTTAAAAAACAACATATATAAATGTTTGTGCACATATTAAACTAAAAATTACATATAAAAATCTCAATCCGATTAATTTCGATCAATCCCTACTAATCCCGATTAATCGCTAGTCAATACCCCACCGATGGACTAGCGCCTAGCGATTCTTACAACACTATAACAAACAAAGTAATAGTAAGTAGGCATACCATCAACTCTGGCCCATGCATCCACGATACACGTCTAAATCTGAAATACATACTCAAGTCGGCAGTCAAGAACGAAAGAAAGAAACTTCTACATAAGGTGTAACAACCTATTGTGTAAAAGGCAAAGAAAGGGGTAGCTTAGACATCGGTATAAGTGCAACAAAAAACAATAACCTTATCAACCATGTGAAGTAAAAAGCTTAACTAAGAATGCTTTATTTTAAGCAGAACGATATCATACCTATATGTAGCAACACGTTGACAACCACTCTTGAAATACTTGGCAATGTATTTATCCATTGTGTTAGTGTCAAATTTGGTAATTAATATCATGTCACAAAACACAGTCATAAAAAGTTAAACTAATAAAATGTAAGCTTAAAGCATTAACGTAACATAAGCCCTTACAAACCCAGGTTGTAGAAATTGACATACAAATCAAGAAGAAAAAAAAGTAATGTAAACCAACCAACGCAATAGAAAGAAACGCAGCAAACAAAAGTCTGACATAAGGTTGCGCTTACCATCATCGACCAAATAAATCAAAAACTAATCAAAAGAGTACTTACAAACATCCACTGACGACAGTTGGCATACATATGATGAACCCCCAAAAGAAATTTGTCAACCCAATCAAAAGCAAAATGAAATCGGTCAAACTAATAACATGAACAAAGGCTCAAAATTATAGTAATGGGATTCGCCTTCTTCCATATTTACCATGGCCGCAATAGCAGTTGAAAAAGGTGTAGAGAAACTCTCAAAACAATCCAATTGCCATCTACATTGCCCAACCAAGATATAGATATGATCTACAAAGTCCAATTACTACAACGGATCATCATCACAGCCTCGTCATTAGGAAAACTTATACAATAGTCAAATAACGTCGAACAATTTTTTAAACCCCCTATGGACCCAAAATGTACAGACCAAAAAGCAACACAAACAAACACCCAAACCAAGTAAAATCAACACAACACAACTGTGTCTTAACATAGCTTCACAGACACAAAAACTCAAAGTAAGCATTCTCGTACAACAACCACCTCGTCCTCACCAACCGAATAACCAATAACTCACAGGTTACAAGCAACCATCGTCTCAGCAAAGCATCACAAACCCAATGAAAGAATGTAAACAATTTTAGACGGCTTAAAAGCCAACCTCACCGACCGAATGTCGTTCAATACATAGTCCAAAAAGTGTCTGTAAAGCAAACAATAATCAACATTGTCAAAGCAACATCAAAACCACAAAACCCGACAACTACTAAACACATGCAACTATGTAATCGCACATCAAAATACATAAAATCAACCAAAACATCATGAAAGTCAACATCGGATACGAACTATCAAAACTAACTAAATAGTAGATATCAATGTACAAACATCAAGACCATAAAATCTAACATTTTTTAATAATTCAACTATATGATTGCACGTTAAAACACATATAACCCACCAAAACATCATCACGGTCAACATCAGATATGAACCGTCAAAAGAAATCGGTAAACCCAAAACATCAGCCGAATGTAAGAAACCTAAAATACGTCTTCCTAATAGACGAACGTAACAATAGCCATATCGTAAAGCAAAATCCTACAGTAACAAACATAGCTACCAGACCAAAAGTCAAAAAGACGTAAACACAAAATCGAAGTAGACGAAACAACATACATTAACACTACAAATAAATAGTTGATGACGTTGGTCGGAAAACTCACATAAGTAACACAAAGCCTGTTGGATCTGAGAGTGTGTGTTTGATAAAAACAGTTGAATAAATTATAGAATTCAATCAAACAGTGATAGTAAACACATCATCATAAACATAATTGGTTTTGGGAATGATTGTTAAAAGATTTCATATAATCAATATGTTTTCAGTACAATTAAAAGGTATAAATGACATCCCCTTACCAGGTGCACTCTCTCACTTAGTTCTTCTGTCTTTTTGGCTCTAAGTGTTACCTAGTACAATGTGAGAAGAACTATATATAAGATGAGAGAACAATCGGTGATGTCACCATGAAAGCGACCCTAAACAACCTAATAAATGATGTAACTGCCAACAGCTTGCAAAACTGTAGGAAAATTAAGAAAAACAATTGTTACATTAAACTATTGTATAACAAAGGGAAAACAACTAGAATTCCAAAACTACTAGAAGGATTCCAGCACGTATGGAATCCAGTACTTCTGATCTTTTGTTGACTTGGTCTTCTAGTTTTCAGCTTTGACTAGTTGACTTGGATGTTGACTAGTTGATCCAACACTTTAACATTCCAGCACTTTGTACTTTGTCTGCCTGATGTTTGATCCAGTAGTTCTTGTATCAACAGTTTTTTTGGTTGTTTGGAAAGCTTTCAAGGGGAAACTTCTAGTACCTTGAATACACTTCAAGTTATTCCAAAAGACAGATCTTATATAACCCAACAATCTCCCCTTAGATCTGTGGATGCCAAATCACACTTATTCTGGCCTGTCTTTTATTCTCTTATTTGATGATGCCCATTAGTCTTTCCTTGATCATTCCTTTGATGCCAAATTCTAGATTTAGAACTTGAACATCATTTTCATCTTTTTCCATTTCCAGATCACCAATGACTTTGATGTCATCTAGGCTAAGATTTTGGACTTCATACCCAGCCATCTGGATTCTAGAGCCATCTTCTTTAAATATTTCCACATCATTTGAGTCCTTCATAGCTTTCCATCTCACAATCCTTTGGTTAGGGAGGATTAGAGGCAAATCTAAGACTTCAGTGGGTGGAGGTGAATCTAGCCTGGAAGGCAATGTTCCCCTTGATGTGCCACTAATTGATGTGGTAAATCATGTGGACCTTCTTTTCGAGAATCCTCCAAAGTAACTGTGTAAGTGCCTACAACTTTGTCTTGATTTGTTGTGAAAAACATGTGTAGTATCAGGCATGCAACTTACAAGTAGAATTTTCTCTTATTTATCTAAATCAACAATCAATTTGGCATAACCATGCTTTTCTTTAATATTGTTCATGTAGTTTTTCATGATTCTTAGATTGTATGAGAAGATCTGTTAGGGTTTGAATGGAACAATAGTTGTCTCTTTCTTCTTTTGAGCAAGGTAGATCTTTGTATTCTCCCAAGTCAATGGTGGAGGAAATTTTTCTAGATTTCTCTTTCTTGAAGTGAGATAATCTATGTATTCTTTTGAAACAGTAGTTTCCTTCCACCAGGTACTTGAGCTTTTTTGGAGCCTAGTTGACATGTATGAACTCCTGCTTCATCTTGAAGGTCCTTGCATCCTCTTCTAGAGTTGGTTTTCTGTTACTACCAACCTTCTGATTTGAAGGGGTGACCTTGATGCTTGGATCAACCAACATTTTCTTCACCCTTGCAACCTCTGCCAGTAGGTTTGGGCATCCCAGTTTTGGAAAATATAAAAATTCTTGGATGGGTAAGGCACATTCTTTTTGAGCCAGTCAATACTTTCTTGTTTAGAAATTTTGGCAACAGAGGAAATTTTAGTTGTGTTAAACATAAATAAGTTAAGACACAATCACTATTCTAGTAGTTTTCCCCCTTGAAGGCTTCCTAAAACAACTGCCCACACTATTGATACATATAATTGTTGCCTTCAAGTATAGAGAAAAGAAGAACAAAGTGCTGGATTATCAAAATACTGGTCAACAAGTCAAGATCAAGTCATTCAAAGTCAAAGATTAAAGACTAGAAAATCAAGTCAACAAGTCAAAGACCAGAAGTTTTGGACTCTTAGAAGTGTTGGTCCACACCAGCAATTCTAGAGAATCCAGTTGTTTTCTCTTATTCACACTAGAAGCAATAGTTCAATGTAATAGTGTAACTATCCAACATTTTTACTAAATGCTAGCAATTACATTATTTAATGAGTTGTTAAATGGCCAATCTCATTGTGCGTCACCAGCAATTCTCTTCTCTTATATATAGTTCTTTATATTCAGTGTAACAATAAAACACTAAGAGCCTAGAGAATAAGAACTTAGTGAGAGAAAAAGTGTACCTTGTGAGGATGAGTACATTGTAACTTGTCATGTGATTGTATTACATTTGATGAATTCAAATATGAAATCATTTTGCAGTCATTCCCAAATCTAGTTGTGTTAGATTGATGTGTTTATTATAACTGTTTGATTGAATTCCTATATTTGTTCAACAGTTCTATCAAAAACACACACTACACACACTCTCAGATCCAACAGTGTTTGATTATGAACAATTGCTAGCATTTTTTTTAAAACGTAAAGGAGAAATTCAAATGTCAAAAAGCAATTTAAACACAAAGGTTATATCCCTTATTGTGCAATGATTCTCAACTTAAACGATTTGTATCGATACTAGACATCTACGTGTTCTGACATCCACTCCATCTAGTTGTCTAACCAAATAACAGTTTGCGTTTGTCTACGAATTTAATCTTGTTATAGACTCACAGGATCTTGTTAAAAAATCGAACGATGTGAGTCTTTAATTAGGGGGTAGGAGGAAAACATGCATGTGTGGAAGAAAACATGCATGTGTGGATGTTTGGATGGGTAGGAGGAAAACATGCATGTGTGGATCTAACAGGGGTTTCCCCGCTTTTGGGCTTAGGGGGTAGTGCTTTCACGGTGGGTCAGGAGATCTACCCTTCGACCAGCCGACATTCTAGTCTTTGGATGGGTAGGAGGAAAACATGCATATGTGGATCTAACAGGGGTTTCCCCGCTGGCTTAGGGGGTAGTGCTTTCACGGTGGGTCAGACTGCTTTGGGTAAAGTGACCAAACACGAGAAAGTGTTGACAACCAGCACATGTTTATTCCATTTGTTTTTGATACTTTTGGTTTCCTGGCGCCAGAGGCTGTGGACCTACTCAGTCGAGTTCAAAGGGTCATGCATAGTAATGTTATGATCCCGAGATTTATGGATGTAGTTTTTAAAGATTTAGTTTTGCTATTCAAAAGGGGTAACAGTGCAGCTTGTTGCCCGTTTACTATCTATCTCAATGTAAATTCATAACACGTTTCAACTAAGCAAAATAAGTTTATTGAAAAAATTAAGGTTTTATAGATTGTAGAACTGTATTAGAAAAATTAACAAAGTAACAAATTCTATCAACAATTTGACATGTTTCCGGAAAAGTATTCAGGATTTAAGACCAAGCAATCAAACAAACAAACCCTTCAAATTTTGGATCTCATCAAAATTTCACACACGTTAACCGATCAAACCAAATAAAAAATAAACAAAAGTTAAATCAAAAACTTAAGAAAACAAAACGTGAATCGTGATCTTAATAAAAAAATCACTAAAAAGAAAATTAAAGTTTCTTTTTCTTCTTCTTTCCCAGCCGTCGACGTCAAAAGGCAAAAAAAAGAAAAAGATGGATCCTATTTTTTCCCTTTATCAAATGAAAAAAAAAAAAAAAAACGGATTCATTATTCATACGTTTTTTTTTCATATTTAATCCAATAATTCAAATAAATCTTTATCCTTAGTCCAAATTTCTAACTTTTCTGCATTTCCAATCAAAATATCTTTTCGCGATTATTTTCCATGATCCCCACCGTGCTTTCCAATGTCCATTTTTATCCCTCATGACCGCTCCGCAGGTAAAACAACATTAATCCAAGATAGGTTACGTCCCATCAAAATAATTGTTGCACAAAATAATGAGATTTAGATATGATATATGTGTGATCAGTGGCGCAACTAGAAGAAATATTCAGGGGTATCCCAAATTTTTTTACGATACATTTATAGAACATAATTTTTTTAGCTACATTACGGGGCACGGCCGATCCTGAAAATTCAAGTGCCCTGTGTGAGCCAAAAAAAGGCCCTTAGGCCTTGCCGAATTAAATTTTATAAACTAGTTTTTTTTTTTAAGTTATTAGTATTTAGGTTAACGAATCAATATTGAGCATATCACATTTGGGCTAGGCTTTATGAATTAATATTGGCAATAAGTTTTTAGATTTTAGACTAGGCTTGGTTTATTTTTAATTTTTAGATCGAAATTAAACAATTCAAGAACTCAAGAAGAAAAGAAATAAAGAATACTCACAACTCACAATCAGCACAACAGTAGCGACTTCAGCCTGTTCGATGATTATTGTTCTGAACTGTTTCAGCAATCAGCAGCGATCAATGATCATCAGCGACACCTTCAGCCCGTGTTCAGCGACTTGGTATCCTTGTTGTTCAGCGACTTCAGCGTTCAGCCCACTCAGTTTAGAAAAAGTTCCCAATTAAAGCTTGTTTTTTGAATTTTGGTTTCGTCATCACTTCAAAGGATTCAGACAATCACACAATCAATTCAATTATTCAAACAATCAAAGTCTTTATTAAACCAACTAATAAAACTGATCAAAGAATTCAACAATTAAAAAAAACTAATGAAAGTATCAAACAATTTATTAAACCAACTGATAAAAAACTGAAACAATAAAAAAAAAACTAATCAAAGTTATCAAACTAGAACATTAACTAATATTAATAAAACTAATCATTAATCAACACTCAAGAGTAGAAAACTAATGAAAGTATCAAAATTCAAACAACCTCCTGCAAATCTGCGATGGCCGATGAGAGGAGGCGGACAGCCGGAGCCGATTGCCGAATGCGGAATGCCGGAATCTGTGAGTTAATCCAATAATCCTTCTGCGAATCTTTGTGAGTTCGTGAGTTTTGTGACTTCGATTGTAATCCTCCTACGATGTGCGAGATGCAGCAAATCAGCGAAGGACTCAAGGACCTGTGAATTCTGTTCGTGACTTCGTGTCTTCGGTCTTCGTGACCTTTGATTATCCCTGCAATGAATCTGCCGCCCAATGCATATGCACTGTTGGGTTATTATTTTTTTTGGGCTAACTAGTATTGGGCTATCATTTGGTTATTTGGGCTAATATAATCTGTATTTTTTGGGCTTAATTTCAGTTTGTAAATTTTTTTTGAGAGGTGTCCTAATTGTTGTTGAGGGGTGTCCTTAGTATAAAAATCGAAAAAAAAAAATTTTACACTAACGAATAAAAGTTGAGCCGTAGCCCGGGCTACGCCTCGGACTACACTAGGTCTGCCCCTGTGTGTGATATATAATAAAAATAGATACTAAAATCGTCATAAGTCATGCGTAACAACGCAACTAAGAGTGACACCACTATGACGGGTGACCCACCTAATTGCTCCACCGTCGGTGAACAAACCCTCAAAGGCTACGGAGTGGAGGGGTTTGGGTTGGGGGCATTGTTCGACATGTAGCGAGAGTGAGATCCACAAGCTTATGGTGAAAAACGAGGGGTGTGGTGTGGCGTGGCCAACCATGTGAATTTTTTTAATTAAAGTAGCCAACCAAAGTCAGCCATATTGAACTAGTCAACCAAAGCCAGTTAAGTCACCCTGCTCCCCCGCCTCACGCCAGTCTGAATACCCACGCTAAAGGGGCAACGTCATGCCCCGCCCCAACCAACGCCAACCCGGAGTGGAGCAGCTGGCATTGAAGGGCATCCCCCGCCCCAACCAACGCCCACTCCCTGCAGCCTAAGGCCATCAACTATCGTTTTACGCCCATCCACTTCACATCATGGTTACGCCATAAAAGTAATTGTCACCTCACTGGCACATCACCTTCTCATTTCCTTCACTTTCTTTACCCCTACTTTGATTTCACGCCCTTTCACTCCACATCACCCCACCTCAATGATTTTTTTAATCATTACCCATTTATTTATTTCTTTTTTTTATAAACTAATTTACTTTAATAATTTAATGATATTAATATCAACTAGTATTAAGGGCCCCCGCGTTGCGGGGGCGCCGGGGAGGTGGGGATACACCGTGCCAAGTAGCACTGATGCTACACAACTACCAGTGATCAACAACACCAGAAAAGCTCGTTAAAATAAAATAAATAAAAAGAAAAAATAACACCAAACGAAAAGCATACGTAAAATCGTTGAACCACGTATGTCAGTTGCGACATGTTAATGCGAAAAAATAAGACTAAAATGTAAAAATAGAAAAGAATAACTATGTCGATCTAATACCACGCGCGTTGCGACGAACCTGTCAAACAGGGAAAATAGACGCGTTGTGAGGGTCCTGTCAAACAGGAAAAAATAGTCGAAAAAACTTTGAAACCCACACGTACGTTATGGCGTGTTTACTCGCAAAAGTATAACAAAACGTAAAACGAAAAAATTGAAAAAGATGAAAAATACATGGATCAAAGTTGAAAATAAAAATGTGTTTGGGTTAAATTGCAAAAGATGAAAATTTTTGGGTTAAAAGTAAAAAAAAAAACAAAAAGGTTAAAATGCAAAACATAAAACCTTTGGGTTAGAAATGAAAAATCAACAATTTTTTTTGAAACACTCCCCATGCTTAAGTTACAAACCATAATGCACAAACATTTTGTTAATTTATAATATGGTAATATGGTATAAAAAATTACAAATCAATAAAAAGTACATATAAAGTTAAATAAAATTTCATTAAAACTCAAACAAGTTAATACATTAAAATTCAAACAACTTAAAATTAAAACATACAAATGAAAATATAAAATTAGTCTTCCACCTACGTCTTCATCATCGACATCGTTGACATCTTCACACGATCCAGACCAAAGATTGTCTACTAGGTCAGCTCGCAATGCGGCATTTACTGCTTCTGACCTCAGCTTCGCCCAACTAACAAGTTTCTCGTCAAATGACCGTGTACATTCAGGCGGTTCAGCGCCTTCTTTGTAATTTTGACAAATCGCATTCCCCCATCCCCCAATATCATATTATGGGGTATGATGCACGTGTACATGATGTCCCTTAATGAATGCCTTGCCCACGAGCATGCCAGTTGTGCAATGATACTCCATCTTCTTTTCAACACTCCAAAGGCACGCTCAATATCTTTCCTAGCCGATTCCTGTTTTTTGTGAAATGTATTCTTTTTTCGTTGTTGGAATATGAGAACACCATCACTAAAGTTGCCCATTGTGAGTAAATCAAGTCGGTAAGATAGTACCCGTGCTTGGGGCTGTAAACGAACTGAACGAACACGAATGAAGCAATGTCCGTGCTCGTTCGTTAAGGAAATGCAAATGTTCGTGAATTGTTCACAAACACATGTTGAACAAAAGTTTATGTTCATGTTCGTTTGTTAACGAATTTCAGTGTTTACCAACAGTTCGTGAACACTTGTAGCGAACACAAACAAACGTAAACTAATGCAAACGAACATTAAACTTAAACTTGAAATTAAAAAAAAACACCATTAACCTTAAACATCCGACAATAGTAGTCAAGACACAAGAAGTCTACTGCAATCACCATACGATAAATCAAGTTTAACTAACTTAAGATATAATTATCTAAAGTTGCCTAGACGTATCTCAAAAAATGTCTTTAGTGTCCAACTTCTTCATATGTTTAGATAAGGGTTAATATTTTACTGATTTTTTAATATAATAATTAATTAATGTTTAGGAGGGAAAGTGAAAAAAGGGGTGAGAGTAAAACATAAGAGGGAAAGTGAAATATTAAAAAAAAAACATTAAAAACTTTTAAGAAATTAATATAAACGAACGAACGAACATGAACGAATGTAAACTAACATATTACCAAACGTTCACGAACGCAGCCAAATGAATGAGACCTTTGTTCATGTTCGTTCATTTAGTTAATCGAACGGAATATCTTGTTCGTATTCATTCATTAGCTAAATGAACAAACATAAACAAACTTCCCGCCAAACGGTGTACGAACTGTTTGCTGAACTTTCGGTTCGTTTACAACCTTACCCGGGCTCGTAATGAGTTCCATTAGCATAGAAAGAAGAGCCTGGTGCAACCCCATTAATCACATCGTGAAATACAGGCGACTACTCAATGACATTAATATCATTATTTGAGCCGACAGTCCAAAATATGCCTACGATATCCAAAGATCATATGACGTTATGACCTGAAGTATTAAGGTCGGGCTATCATGATCATCACGAGTATGTTCACCTTGCCAAGCACTTGCACAAGTAACCCACTTCCAACCTATGAAATCAATACTTCCAAACATTTATGGAAAGTTGTATACACTTTATGTACATTGTTGAATATCACTAAAGGTAGGCTAAATATCGCTTGCCGTATATTGCAATGATACCTTTAATTTGTTAGTAGTAATAAAAAAACATTCTTAGTTAGTAATTACATCAATAATAATATTAATATTAATATTAATAATATGTTGATCAGTTCTATAAGTATGTAATGGAAAACATGTAAATATGATACCAGTTACAGTATTCAGACATGTAGAGATCTAGAAACAGAAGTAGCCATGGAGTTCGACATGTCAATCAGCTGATCTGCTTCCCGTTTAGGATGTATATGATTGATGGTAGTTCCGCATTCGTAAGGGTGAAGAACTCGTGATTATGGAGAGAGGGAGGTCGAGATATTGTGTGATGTTATTACGAGAGTCTTACCTAAAACCCTTTCTAGTCATCTCCTTAAATACCTAAAACCCTTTCTAATTATCTTCTTCAATACACTAAAGGGGAAACCTTTATTAGTTAATAAGGGTAATAAGGTCCATCAACAATTACCAACTAATAGTATAATAAGGTATAATAATATTTTGATCCAATATTACATAAATGATTATAATAGCCACATATATTAAATATAATAAATAAATTTAATCTTACATAACAATAATAATTTCAATAATACCTTCGCAAAAATGGTGAAGACTCTCTCAAGACACATGTATTTGACATTTGAAGATATTCGTCACGAAAAATTGGACGAAACGTTGTGCGTCAGTTGACGAATTGTCGATGTGCATTTTTGTAATGTGGTGAATCCAAGTAAACACCTTGCGTCTTCCCTTTGTTGGAAAATATTAAAGCGCCCCTCTAAGTCGTTAACAATTCCTATAAATAGTTCGTCATTCATACAAAAACGTTGCCGGAATAAATCCGGGTTATATACCAGATTATTAGAAAAGTAATCATTTTACCAAATGAGTGTGAGCACTTGCACGGTCCCTTTCAAGCTTTTGTGCTCTTGTACGTGGTTGTGAACTTTCGCCTTGATAACTTAAAACTCGCATGCCTAGCTTAACGGTTTCAGTAATTATCTCGTCTTCAAGATCGAAATCGGATGAGTCGAATACATCATAACAAAAAATATATAAGTGTTTGGAGATAGAGATGGTGTGAGAGAGATGGAAGAAATGTGAATTGTGTGAAAAAAAGGGAATAGATATTTGAGTTTACATAGGGTAAGATTTAAATTAATTTATTTTTTATCTATAAACGTTCAAGGGATCGTTAGAAAGCATGCATGGCCCATGACTATCTTATCTTCCACGCTGTTCCCACATTCACACCAACCCCAACTCCAACCCCGCCCCTTGCTATGGTGTTCCCCGCCCATTCACGCCGCCAGACCCCATGCCACATGGCATGGGGCGTTGCTCCATGGGAGATGGCCTAGGAAAACAGCGGTTGTGATTTTGGTTGATTTATGGTGATACCATTTGGGTGTTATGGTTGATGATCTAATGGTGACGGTGATGGTGGCGGCAGTGCTGAACTCAACAAAAAACAATGGTTGGTGACGGAAGTGAACAAGAAAAGGGTGAGTATGAAGGTGGAGAGTAGTGATTTTATAGATTATGGACTCATACCTAAGTTCATATGACAATTTCCAATTTTAGCTTGTTTGTTAGCTCTAACATAAGATCAATTGAGATTTGGATATACCTTCTTAAATTTGAAAAAGACTAAGCTGGATAAACCACCAATTGTGCTACATATGTATAAGGTAATAGTACTAGTTTGGCTCTACAAGCTGTTATAAATACATTTATAACTGTTTAAATTTAAGATATGTTATAAAATATATACACTTCTTGCTCTTGACTAGGTTAAGTTACCTACATTTCCAAAAGATTGTACACAAAGATGTGAAGATTGAAAACGTGTTGTTGGACAAAACCAGAAACTTTAAATTTGTTGATTTTAGGGTTGCACGTGTTGAAGCCTCTAATCCAAATGACATGACCGGTAAAAGTTTAGTCGGGTCGGAAAACAAGCCAACACAACTTCAGGTAAAAAACGAGTTATTTTTAGTATCCGTTATATGGTTGAGATTGGGTCAACTTGCAATAATAATTTTCCCATTTTCCGTTTTTATAAATAATATCATTTACATTTTTAGTCTAAATCTTTGAACAATTACCCAAAACATGTTGGAATGATTCAGTTTTTGTTACTTTATAAAATCGTTAGGTTAAACTGACTTACTTTTAACCGACTTTATATTTCGTAATAAAGGTTAAAGAATTAGGATGTCAATTACAAAGTTTATGTTCATTACTAACCTGTTATCTTGATTTACATTTAGGATATTTTTGGTGACTTTCGAATTTGAGTTTATATTTTTTCCCTTTTCCCTTTCAAACAAAAGAACAAAGACGAAATTTTTGTTGATATGGCGAAAACACTTTCAATTGTTCTTATTTCTCTCTTACTTTTTTGCATATGTGCCCATCTCTGCCTACCTTTCTTGCACAATGGACTGTAAACAAAGGATAAAACAGATGTGAGCATCGAGGAACCAAAATGATTTCATATGTTTCTTATTTATTGATCATTCTCGATATGTTCCTTCCTAAGCCCATGTATCACACAGGTGCTAAACCTAGTACTAAAATATAGAAAAATGTAATAACAATTTATTTCATGTAAAACAAAATGAGCTATTTTTAGATAGGCTAAAATTCATGGGGAACACCTATGAATGACCCGCTATAATCATCAAAACCGATTAACCAAAACCGTCATAATCGATCAGTTATGGTTATAGTTATCCATTAACCGATATCGCGGTTATGATTATGGTTTTAGGCCAAAACAAACCCATACACACCCTTATTTGTGAATAACAACTTAAGATAGGATTGATGTTTGTTGTGCTAAATATATTTTCATGAGTAAAAGTTTAAAATTAATGTTTCACTTTAGTTCTTATAATATGTGATTGCCTATGCCAATATAGTCTAGTGGTATCTTAGGTGTGGGATAAGACTTAGGGATCATGAAGTTCTGGATTCGATTCCCACAATGGAGTTTTTCTCAGGTTGAGTTTCTCCTAAATTGGTGTATACGCATTATAAACTAGTGGAGATGGATAATGATCGGGTGATTACGCGGTGACACGATGATACACCAGTGGTCCGTTAGTAATCTGAATTTGTCATTCAAAAATAATATACAAGGTGACCACGGCCGCTTCTCACGTTCTTGTGGGACTTACTTTGAAAGAAGAAGTCGTTTTCCATTTTCCTATTTTAGAAAGAATTATTCAAAATGATGAACTCGTCTTAATTTGTGGAGGATTAATACATCGCTAATTTGCAACAATTTTATTTTTAATTTTGGTGTAAATGCATATCAATCGTTATCCATCTCTATTACACTTTTAATTTTCTTTTCTCCTTTTGTGATCATGTAGTTTTATTGTAAGATAAAGTGTTTTCTAAAAATGGGAACTTGTAATTTTCTTTCTCCTTTTGTGATCATGTAGTTTTATTGTAAAATAAAGTGTTTTCCATCACGTTGAGTGGATAAAGTGTTTTCTCGCTTGGTGGATTTTATTGGCGTGACAACAAAAAAAAAAGATCAAGTGGGCTGTTTGCGAGTGGGTTAGGAAAGGGATTGTGGGTTTTCGTTATAGTGACATTTCGTTATAGTGAATATCTAAACGTAGAGAAAGCACACTTAACAACGATACATTTTGAAAGCACGAAAAGCTATGTTCGTCATTCTTTAAGCAGAAGGAATTCAGTCGGTATCGTTTGGTCCGTACAGTACCAGAATTTGGTGTAGCTGTCGAAAGAGAAGATCAAATGCGGTATCGTCACACCTAGAGCAATCGAAAGAAAAACACAAAAAAAAAAGTCATAATATGACCGAAACGATATCAACGCGCGTTCTGTTCGACTCAACCAAAATAATAAAAACAGAACCGCTGCAACGCACAAACGTAACCTAAAACGTAACTTAATAGCTTGATTAATTAAAATTTTATATATATATATATATATATATATATATATATATATATATATATATATATATATATATATATATATATATATATATATATATAGGGGAAGGTTCAAATGAAAACCACTAGTTATTGTGAAAACTAGAAAACTAACTAAAACCCACTAAAAAGGAGGGAGGGAATACTTTTAATGAAGGAGGGGTAAAATTGGAACAAAAAATATATAACTTTTCAAACATTTCTCATTTCTCCATACGTTATCATTATAAAACAAAAATGGCACCATAAGATCACAAATTTTCTTATCTTTCATTCAAGTATATTCGAGCATATTTTTTATGACATAAAAAAAGATTTATGGTGTCGTCTTGTTTTCAATACTATTATTATAGTAGTGCACATGTGCAATATAACATGTACTACAATGTGCATTACATGCTTAAAATTAGTTTTTTGATTCTAGTTTAGCTTTTAGGGTTAGTTTTTTTGGAGGTTTAAGATTAGGATTAGGTTTTTGGGTGTGGGGGGGAGGGGGGTTTAGGTTTTTGGGGGGTAGGGGTGGGGGGGTTAGGTTTTTTTCGGGTTTATGTTTAGGGTTTAGTTTTAGGTTTTCGGGAGGGTGGGGGTGGGGGGTTTAGGTTTTTTTTTTTTTTTGGGGGGGGGGGGGGGTTAGGCTTTTGGTGGAAGGGTGAATTTAGGTTTTGGGGGGGAGGGGGGTGGGGGGTTTAGGTTTTTGGGGGGTGTCGGTGGGGGGTGGGTTAAGTGGTTTAGGCTTTCCGTATTAGTGCACATGTGCAGTACAACCAAAAAAATTTTTTTTTTTTTTAAATTTTTTTCCATATATAAAAAGTAGCGATTTTTCTAAAAAAATTGTAAAAAAAAAAAAAAAAAAAATTTGTATGTTTTTTAGGTTTTTTTAGGCTTTTTTAGTTAGTTTTCGAGTTTTCACAATAAAAGTGGTTTTCATTTGAACCATCCCCTATATATATATATATATATATATATATATATATATAGTGGAGGGTTCAAATGAGAAGAAATTTTTTGTAAGAATAAAAAAGAACAAACTTCAACCAATAAAAATGTTTTATTTTACTTCATTTAATTTTTGTATTTAATATGGGTGTGAGGGTATATTGGTAAAATTAGGGAGATCATTAATTGTTAGTCTTCCTTTTTAATAGCTAACTAAATTAAATTTGTAACTTATTTTCAAAAAAAATATATATCTTTTCAAAGAAGAAAAAAATTAATTTAATGTGTAGGATAAATTATGAGGTGTGTAGAATGAATTACGAGTCGTGTAGGATAAATTTCAATATGTGTATGATAAATTTCAAAAACGTGTAGGATAAATTTTGATGTGTCTAGGCAAAAATTTTAGTGTGGAGGATGAAAATCTTTATGACTAATTAATTAGTCAAAAAGAATAATAAATGAGATGAGAGAAAACTATTTAATGTTTTACAATTGCACCCTTTGTTCTTTTTCTTCTTAATTTAATTTTCTTCTCAAATGAATCCCCCTATATATATTATAACTATTTCAAGAAATAAATTACAAAAACTTATTTTTTAAACTTTACATGTTTTTCATATATCATCTAAGATAATAGCCGATGTGAGGCTAGCTCATTCGGCTCTTGCTTCTTAGTAAAAGGTCTTGGATTCAATCCCAAGTAAAGAGTAGATTAGGATTTATTTGTAGTAATTTAAGAAGTATATAAGTGTTGTCATTAAAAAAAATCTAACATAATAAATAACCTTCTAATTTAATATTTTCTTAAATGCAAATCAATGTAAACCATAGGGACAAATTTGTAAATGATAAATTGTTTATGTATCAAGACTACCAAATGCAATAATGTTTTTTCTTAAATCTTTTAAAAGTTGAATTAAAATTACATTCTTAGGGGATGGGTGGTCACTAGTGATAGATTTCTATCACTTCTAATATCCAATCAAATCATGCCATGTCATCACTCAATATTCTATCACTAGTGATAGAATTGTAGTGGGGGTGGTATCGCTAGTGATGGGATTCCAATGTACAAGTATTAATATACAATGTACAAGTCATACACATTCATTCATAATATGTTCAACGTGTGTTATTCCTATCACTCGTGACCAACATGGAAGCGGCGGTGTTAGTGATACTATCACTCGTGATGGGAAGTCCATAACGGACCGCCTCCTCCCCCTTATCCCAAAAAGATGTATTATATAGTAGTGTTGAAATATAGATAAAAAAGATGTATTATATAGTAGTGTAGAATTATAGATAGATGATTATTGGGATGTTCAGAAGCCCATTGCTGAAAATGGTTTGGCCCAAAGCCTGATGGTAGAGAAGTAAATAGTTGGGCCTGTAGAACAGAAGCTAAAAGGTGAATTTGATGGTACGTTCTTAGGTTATGGGTTTATTGGGGCAGTGGTATTCATCAAAATAAATGGAACTCCTCAATAGCCTTTTTTTTTCTCCAACTCCCTAAATCTACCAAACTTTGGAGGGTATCCATCAAATAGTGGTGCACAAATCGGGTATTTTTAAAAACCGGGTTTCGGGTAGGATCGGGTTCGGGTAGGATTGGGTTTTACAAAATCGGGTTTTTTTAAAAACCGGGTCGGGTCCGGGTCCGGGTTCTCTACCAAAAACATATACCCTATATACCCGGGTTCGGGTAGGGTTCGGGTCGGGTTTTATAAAACCCGGGTATTATAATACCCTATTTCCGGGTTCGGGTCCGGTTCGGGTATTCATCGGGTAGGGTTCGGGTATGCATCGCGTTGGGAAAAAACCCGCACCGGGTATTAAAAAAACCCGACCAGAACTATGCTTATAAAATGTATCAAACATAACTCTCACACATAGACATCAAATCTATTGATAAACAGAGGCACACTTTATAAACAGAGGCACAATTTATAGTTCTTCATGTGGTTATTCTTGAACTTTATAAACAGAGGCACAATTTATTAAATACAAAAACTAATAATGATATTAAACAAACAAAGAAAATAGAAGGGCCAACATATATTGGCATATTTGTTTCCACTTGTAATGAAATATACTAAATAATTAAGTAGCGGTAGCAAATATCATTAGAAACCTAATAATTAAACAAGATTACATCAAAGTGCATACATAATTTTGTTAAATCATAAGAACTAGAAGTCTTAATGCATACATAATTAAACAAGATTACATCAAAATCGGGTTTTTTTAAAAACCGGTTCCGGGTATTTATAAAACCCGGTTCCGGGTTCGGGTTCGGGTATTTATAAAACCGGGTTTCGGGTATAAACCGGGTATAAAAAAACCCGGTTCCGGGTTCGGGTTTTAGATCAAATATGCATACCCGGTCCCTACCCTACGGGTAGGGTCGGGTTCGGGTTCGGGTATAAAAAACCCGGGTTTTATAATACCCGGTTCCGGGTTTTTTTTTCGGGTCCGGGTTCGGGTTTTTTGTGCACCACTACCATCAAACACCACCAAAAGTAGTCAAAATAAATGGAGCTCGTCAATAGCCTTTTTACGAACAATGTATATTTAAGAATTCTCACAAATTAACACTACGAATATACTATCACATATTAGAAGCAGTCACGATAACTCGCTGGTATAACGATTGTCACACTGCAATTACTGTTACTTAGTCCTGTTACAGGTTAGGGTAACCTTCAGTTAAGCGGGGTTGTGCGTAATGATGTGTGAAAATGTGTATATTAAATTCGAATCAAGTTTAAAATGGAATCGCTAACTAAACCACAAACAATCGGCAAGTGTACTAGTCACAATGCAACAAGTAGGCAAAACCGAATATCAATCCGTGGACACTATGCTGCAACTTTTGATAATAAACCTCTATCAACTCTAAGCCTGTTTTTAAGAACTTGGTTTGTTTCTATCCAACAACTACGAAGGCAGATAAAGAAGAGAGTGGGAGAAATAATGATGGTGGGAAAAACTAGAAATAACTAAATTCGTAGACCTGTCACCTAGGTAAAGAATCCTATTGATAAACTCACAACTCTCAGAAATTGAATATCTGACTGGCTACCGGATCTAAAGATACGACAAACTTAAGCCATTATTGGAATTCATATCACCTCCCGGTCTCTTCGACAAAATCGCAATAGCATACCTAAGAAAGCATGTACAGTTCACCGGTGTAGGGGTTTAGATCTCCTCCCAGACTCACTAAATTGAGAATGATTTGGGTTGCTTACGACCCGTAAACACTTTGAGGGTTACAATCCATAATGAGCCCAATAACAACCCTGCGAACACGCCGGTAAGTTTTCGATGCTTACGGCCCATAAACAATTTGATGTGTATGGCTCGTAAGTGAAAAAATTAGTGCCCAAAACCTTGTATTTAGATTCTCCTCGTCGAGCTACCCCAAATTCATATATTATACGCCCTGTAACTCATTTTCTAACTAAAGATATGGCCTTTTGAAGTTCAGACACTTTTTTTGCGCACTGTTTTTTCTCGTGTGCTCGTTTCTTCATGATTTAGACTCGATTTCCGCTCCTTTTTGCATACAAACACATGCAAAGCATCAATTCACTAAGTACAAGCTATAAATGACCAAAAACGACTTGAAAACTATTAAAAATGGATTCAAAATATAAGGGAAATATGACATGTTTTGCAACACATCAAATATTCCCATGCTTGAACCTTTTTTGTCCTTGAAAATGAGTTATACAATAGAATCACATTCAGATTAATTTGGTTTCAAAACATTAGATTACTTAATTATATAACATTACACATTGACAACGATTATAGGTATATTTGTCCCTTAAACCCAACCACCAATTTCCAGATCCCTAATCATAATTATTTAAGTTCAAATGATTCAATCATCTATGTGTCTCACACTAAGGAAGCCACAACTCCACTTAATCCCGTGTCAAGTTTATAAGGTAAAAATATTTTCCTACCACTTTATGTAGAAACCCAAAATATTTAAAATCAATTTTTTGATGGATGATGGAGACGAGCTTAGACATGTTTTGTGTATGTTTAACTTTGAGGGTATTTCCACCCGAGTCGTCATCCCAGTGAGCAATACCATAAGCTTCAACATATATATTTTTTCTCTAACTTGGCCTAGAGGATATATCTCACCCGAGTAACCATCGCAGTGAGCAATACCATAGGTTTTGTTCTTACACATCTAGCTCAATTAGTGGATAAATGGAATAATTTTTCGGGCCCCACGAATTTTGAATTTAGTCTCCTAAAAAAGAAAAGGCAATTTATAGTGGCACGTTTATACTATTATTGACGGTTTCAGGTTTGCTATTTCTTCTAGGCAAGAACCCACAAGAATCCTGATAATTAAGGTACAATAGTACAATCCTAGGGAATCTTTTTATTGGTTGGTTCATATACTCTACAAATTGCGAGTTAACATGCTGCAATGCGCGTATGTAGTTTAACGTTTTTACGTCTATTTTTTTCGGTTTAACAGCTCTGTCAAAACTCGCGGGTCCTAAGCCGACTTAGTTATGCTTTTCTATGTTTTACTTTTTCAGTCTATCTTTTTTTTTTACGAATTAGCATGTTGTAACGTGTGCATGATTTATCAGTTTTACATTTACTTTTTATCTACCTTAACCGTTCCATCAAAGTCCTTGATACTAGTTTGTTACCATTTTTGCCGTTCAAAAAAAATAGTTTGTTACCATTTTACCATAGACGTAATATGTCCTTTGTCTTCAAAAAGTACAAAAAACGTACTCGATGTTTGCAAACCCTTGCACGTTATGTCCTTTAGCCCTAACCCAGTTATTTTTCATGGTTATTTTTGACCAATTGGACCCCACATGAGGGCATTTTGGTCATTATACCCTAAATAGACAAAAAAATAAATAAAACAATTTTGTTTAAAATATATATACACACACATAAACTCTACACACACTCGCTCAACTCTCTCTAACTACCCCACCAGCCACCATCACCACCTGACCACCAACATTCCCCACCCCCCATAGCCATCACCTGCCACCACAATCAGAACTCAAATCAAATCTCATAATCTTTCCCGTAGGTAGTATTCAAACTTCACTAAGTTAGGATTTACAAAACCTTTCTCACCTGCACAATAATAAACCAAAGTCAAAATCATCACACCTCGATAATCAAAACCAACAGGTAAAATGACCATGGGATATCTCTAGTGTGTGAAGAGAAACTAGAGATATAATCGTCGTCATCTTCATTAATCAACGATATATAATCAAATTCGAGTATTGTGCAGCAGAACTAAAGCACTCAGGCGTTGAAAGGGACAAGATTTGGTGTTTAAAGAGGTTTTACAGTGTGAAGAAAATTAATTAGGGCTAACAACAAGGAGCAAAAACAACAAGATCCGAGCCAGATCTAGTCGTATAAGTAACGCCCCGAACTGAAATCACCATCCAAGATCTGAGTCAGATCTGGTCACAGGCAGTAGTGGTTTCTCGCATGTGGCAAGGGTACTCATAGATGGTGGCGTGGTTGATGTATGCTGGTGTGGCGGAGGTGGATGGTGGTTTGCAGCGGTGATGGATACCGGTGTGGCGGGGGAATAATACGATAATTAACGATATAAAAATAATAAAGATGTGATACGATATGACACGATACGCTATAATACGATATTTAACGACATAACAATAATAAAGATGTGATAGGATACGCCACGATACGCGATAATACGATACTTAACGATAAAAAATAATAAAGATTTCAAACTCATTAAAACAAAAATAACCACTAATAAACAACAATAACAAACCCAAAACACCAAAAACCAAACACAACACACCAAAAATAAACTTCAAAAATCCAGTGCCTTAATACGCATCGTATAGGCCTATACGATGCGTATTCAAAAAGCAAAGTGTGCGGATAGATAATAAGGTGTGCGAATAGAATCTCCCTTATATTTATTTATACAAAAATTATTTCATCCTAAGTTACGCAAGGGTGTTTTCGTCTATAGCTTACAACTACCACAAATCACATGCCGTAAAAGCCGGTTGATGTACCATTTATGTTCGATTTATTTCTTTTAAAATAAGGTAAATTACATTTTTCGTCCTTTATGTTTGTATCGGATTACAATGGATCGCCTTTAACTTTAATAATTACAGTCACAATCCTTTATTTGGAAAACTCATTAAACGTTAGGTCCTTTAGCACTAACCAAGTTAAAATTTTCAGTTAGGTCTGGTCAAATAAGGGTAATTTAGTCATTTTACTAACTTAATTAGTATTCAATATAGTTTTATTAAAAAGAAACAAGTTAACAAACAATATTGTTTCCCTAAAGTGAACACCCTCTTTTTCCCTGAACTAACCTAAACTTCATAAACCATTCCAGTCACCATTCAGCCACCACTGCCACCACCACTCCGGCCACCACCTAACACCCTCACCTGCTTCTGTCCTTTGTCGGAGATTTCGAATGAAAGAAAATCCTTCTCCACTTACATATCACCATCACCACCTGCCACCACACCGCGACCCACCCTCATACCACCCCATCGCAACCACTACACACCGCCATCAAAACAAAGAAAAACGGCAGGGTCTTCAGTGAATTCCGATGCCCTCTCTGCACATCCACAAAACCTTATTATTACTCAAAGCCCAAACAAGTAAATTCAACCGGTAGTGAACCCATTTGATCACACAATTCAACACTGTACGAAGCTGAATACAGTTGAAGAGTTTGTAATCCTTGGTGTCGGCTTCGGTAGCGTATAGTTCAGATCTGTACAAACCTGGATATATCCTTCAAGGTAATTAAGCATTTTGGCACGAGCAAGATGCTTTTGAGCCAAGAATCCAGCATTGTGTAACATCAATTTCTCCACCTCCCTTGGTGACAACTTCATCTTTACATAAACATCACCATGACTGGTTTAAGATGATGATAGAATATATATATATTATACGTATAGTAATACTAATTCGAGAGATAAACTAAATAAACAGAGATTCGAAAACTGGAATGGAATTCTGACCGGCGATTGGAAGTAGACGCTGTGATAATGAGCTTCAGAGTGAAGGATGCGTTGACCTCGTGATATGAATCGAAACTGTTATGATTGAGGTGGGGGCGGTAATAGTGGTGGTGGTGTGTAGCGGTTGCGATGGGGTGGTGTGAGGGTGGGTAGTGGTGTGGTGGCAGCATGGCCGGCCCTGAGGGTGGGCGGGGAGGACCACCGGCCAGGGCCTGATATTTCGAAGGGCACGTTATTTTGAAAACAAAATTGATATGTATATGTAAAAAATAAATTAATAGGGTATACACATACAAACATCAACATAGGCCCACTTACAAAACTATTTTTAAAGTTTAGATTAGTTATTAGCCCATTTTCATTAGGTTTAGACCTCCAAATACCCAATTTCGTTAAGGCCTAAGGGCACGTTTTTTCGAGCTCGAACAGGGTACATGAATTCTCAGAGTCGGCCCTAGGTGGCAGGTTGGGGAAGAAACACTCAAACAAATTTAGGGTTTTTGGTTGGGTGTTCGTTGGGGAAGAAGCATTCAAACAGAGTTACAGAATAGAACTTTTTGTTTTTATATATAGATATATACTTTAAATAAAGAGTAAATTACAAGTTTTGTCCTTTATGTTTGTACCAAATTGCAGGTGGTGTCCTTTACCTTTAAATTTGACGAGTTTTGTTCTTAATGTTTCAAAATTCTGCACGTTATGTCATTTAGGCCTAACTCAGTCAGATTTTTTTGTTAAACATTGTCATGTGCCTTGCACATGAGGGTATTCTTGTAATTTTACCTCTCTATAAATTAATGAGTAAATAACTTACATTAAAGGACTAAATGTGTAAAAAGATTAAAAAATAAAATATTAATTAAAAATCCAGACTCGCTCTCTTCTTCATCTCTACTCTCTCTCTCTCTTCTTCATCTCTTATTCTTATCTTCTCCCAGCAGAGCACCTCCCCTTTAAATGTGCAACCACCGCCCGGACTAAATGTGCAACCACCGTCGTTTCCTCACGTCAAATTAAGTATAAAAGATTCATTAATTCAATTTTACCATCACCAACACCAGAACTAGAAACCAGTAAAGGAGTCCCTGCTTTTGTTTGTCTTGAAAATGCTATCTACAATAATCTTTAACCTAGAACGTATAAGTATAACAAGTTGAGCTAACAAACAAACAAACAAATAGAATCTGCAATAAATGCTAAACGTATGGCTCATAACTTTCCATGATCAAGAAACAAGATAAAAATCAAAACTTTATCTAAAATAAAAAATTAATAATCACTATAAACTTGTTAGTTTGAGTTGTCGTCTCAATGATCAAGAAAGAAACAAGATAATTCTTGAAACACACATCCAAACACTAGAAATTGGGTTAAAATAAAGATAATAAGAACAGTTGCAACTGTAGAAACTGATCAACCAGAAAAGCCCCAATCATCAAATTAGATAAAACCATCAAATGGAATGAATAAACACAAGTAAAGATACTTTAAAAATGGCTGAAAATAGAGGAATAATGAAGCATCCGAGGACCCATTAGCAAGAAAATTGAAGCATATGAAGAAAAGTGCAAAGGAACTTACATGAAAGGAAGCTTGAAAAATGGGTAAACTGTGAACACAGGGAAATATCATCTGAGTGACAGGATTTTGACTTCTGAGCAGAGATAGAAAGAGAGAGGGGTGTGAGTTTTTTGAGCTAAAGTTGAGAATTAAAAAGACAGACAACTGTGTTTTTTAAGTGGTGGCGGAGGCGGGTGGAGGAGGAGGGTGGTGGTCTTGCATTCTAAGTCGACAGGAGAGATGAAGAAGAGAGAGTAGAGATGAAGAAGAGAGAGAAAAAAGAGAGTCTGGATTTTTAATTAATATTTTATTTTTTAATCTTTTTACATATTTAGTCCTTTAATATAAGTTATTTACTCATTAGTCAATGGAGAGGTAAAATTACAAGACTACCCTCATGTGCAAGGCACATGACTATGTTTAACAAAAAAATCTGACTGAGTTAGCGTTAAAGGACATAACGTGCAGGATTTTGAAACGTTAAGGACAAAACTCGTCAAATTTAAAGGTAAAGGACACCGCCTGCAATTTGGTACAAACATAAAGGAGAAAACTTGTAATTTACTCTTAAATAAATAGATAAAAGACAAATTTGCCCTCATGTGAGTTCCACATGACTAGATTTAACTATGAAAATTAACTTGATTAGGGCCAAAGGACGTAGGGTGTAATGAATTTTACAAATAAAGGATTATGACTGTAATTATTAAAGTTATAGGCTATTCATTACAATCCAATACAAACATAAAAGAAGAAAAGTGTAATTCATATTATTAAAGTATACAAAAACAAAGATTCTCATTTTGTAACAATGACGTTAAATTTTATGTTAAGTTAGGTTGTTATAATTATTTTACCCTCAAAGGGGCCATTTTAGTGTAAAAATCTGTCATAGCGCTACCCCTTAACTTTTCGTAGCAATATTTTTCTTTTTTTTTTAACGTTTTTTTATTCCGTTACTCCTAAAAAATATTGTGTTACCCTTCTCATATGGAATAGTTAAAGCGAAAGAGAGAGAGAGATCGGTTTTAAATTCATCGTGTAGAGTTTTTTCTGTTCGGCTTAAGGAGGTCTGCAACAGCAAGGATAGAAGAAGTGAAGGGATTAGATGGCCCACTTATTTTTGTTTTATCTGCCTTTTCATATAACTCCATTTACTAGTATTTTATTTAGATTCAATTATTAATTAATATTTCTTTTCCTTCATGCAACACTCTCTCGCCGATGCATAAAAGACAAGATTTAATATTTTGAATCTATTAAGTTTTTTTCTTTTTAAATTTTATTTACCGTATATCAATATTAATTCAACACTTGTGATTAGTTTTGGACTCTTAATTTCAATTGATATTATGGATTATTTGACTACACTATTTGTTTATATTATGTGATCGATTAAAACATGCCTGGATATCCTTTTGACCGTGCCACGACTTTTATTTTTATGTTTCACTTTGGGTTATTATACCGAATGCCGGTACCGTAATGAACCGAAAGAATGCCGACCAAATTTCCGTCGCGTAGATTTACAAACTTTTAAGGCTTCAGTTTTTTTTCAAACACGTGTTGACATCCATTTGGGCTTATCACGACTTTATCTTTTAATTTTTGTCTTTTGGTTGATATATCGACAATTGCATAATGTACCGAACCAATATGAATGGATTGTTGTTGTTAATGATATTTTTACCATTGTATCTACGTTTCCGTTTAAAATTTGTTGAAAATCGAGTCGTCCTAGCCACGAAGCACGAATGTAACTCACTAGTTTATATATAAAATATTACTGTTAAATAGACTTTTCTATGAAATAAAACAAATATAAATTGTTATCTGCAAGAAGTTTGTAAACAGTCATAATAATATAATGGTAACTCACAAAGTCAGAAGAAACAAGATGTGAACAAATTTTGTAAAGAGCATTTATTGATCCTCACATGTGTCATTAAATGCTATTCTTTTCTTATTGCGTTGGTGAAGACGTGAAGTTATTACTCACCCAAACCCTTCAAAGATTTTGTATATGAACAAAAAAAATCTCCTCTTTTACGGGTCGAAAGCATCCAAACCCTTCAAAGGTTTTGTATAATAACTAAAATATCTCCTCTTTTACGGATCGAAAGAGGGGTCCCGGTTAAGTTTTCGATACAAGCTGGTCATAATGTGGTGTTTTATATCACATCTGATCCGCTTGGTGTCAAGAAACCTGTCTGAGACAATTTACATAGGTGGGCCTAAGGCCCATGGAGTGAAGTCCAAGCCCAAGGTGTTAGAATGGCCCCCCAACCGAAATACTCCGGGTCGAGTCTACTATTAGTCTTTTTTCACCGAAAAAATGGGCTGGAAAGTTCAGGTAGTCGATGGAGGTTTAACCGATATGTATAACAACAGTGTTCTTTTAGACGATCAACAAGTTTCGTTCTTTTGGACACTTTCGAAAAAGTCGATATCCATTACAGCCAGAGGTGAAAAGAAAAGTGGGTATTTTGCAATCGGGTTCGGGTCAAAAATGGTGAACAGTTTCGCTTATGTGGGTTGGGTTGATGCTAACGGCAAGGGCCATGTTAAAACGTATTGGATCGATGGAATGAACGCTCAAAGTTTGCATCCAACGAAAGAACACTTGACATATGTAAGATGCAAATCCGAACGAGGGATCATCACGATGGAATTCACCCGTCCATTGGATCCAAACTGTGATGGAGATAAAAAGATTGAATGTAAAAACATCGTAGACCCCACGTCGCCTTTTCCGATTATTTGGGCCACGGGGGCTTAATGGTCTTCAGACCACATGACCCAAAGCAATATGCATTCAGTAATAAACCAGTTAGAGTTTCGCTTATCTACGGTTCAGCCGAGGTTGAGGAGGATTTACGGCCCGTGTTGGCAGTACACGGGTTTATGATGTTCCTCGCGTGGGGTATGTTTCTTCCCTGTGGGATCTTGGCTGCACATTACATGAAACATGTGGACGGTGATGTTTGGTTCAAGATTCATGTTTACACTCAATGGTCGGGTTTAACAAATACTTTTCTAGGGATTCTTTTTGTTGTTGCCGAGCTTTGGGGTTTACATATAAACTTGCTACATGTAAAAATTGGGATCTTGACTGTAATCTTGGGTTGCATACAACCGATTAACGCATATCTAAGACCTAAAAAAGGCGACATTGGTGAAGAACCGTCGCCCCAACGAATAGTTTGGGGATATATACACGCGTATTGTGGAAGACTTGCGGTTTTTGTTGGCGTTTTTGCTATTTTTAGTGGGATGAAGCATTTAGGGGATAGATATGATGATGAAAACGTTAGGGGACTAATGCGCGCGTTGGTAGTTTGGATTTTAGCGGGTGTTTTGACCGTTTTATATTTGGAATATAGGCGGAAATGGCATTTAAGACAGCGAATTTCGGGTTAGGTAATTGGGTTTTGGGTGATGATGTAGATGAAGAAACTAATCTTTTACGGCGAGACAGAATACATGGAGTAAATGTGGATAAACTCGCGCTTCCTTCAGAAAGATCGGAAATTCAGCTTGAACCTTTGAGCACATAAATTTTAAAAAACCGGGCAATTTTTTTTTTCAAAAAAACATTCGGGCGGTCTTTCAAGAATATTTAAAAAAACGAGCGTTTTACAAGCGATGATGAAGGCTTCTTGAGTCAACTCATGAAGCATAACTGACTTCTGGAGAGATAAAATGATATCTCATCTGCTCCTTCTAGCTGGTACACTTATCATCTTCATGAACATATGCAAGTTCTTTTTATCTGTTGTGAAAACTTAATGTCTTTTATAAACTGAATCAAGAGGTACAAGATTATAAGCAAACAGGAAACAAAACTCGGGTAAAACAACCGATTACAGACAACCAAGAACAGAGCAGATCATCAACTAATGATTCTGCTTAATAAGATCAGCAACAGCAACAGCAACACAGGAGCACTCGAACAGCAGGAGCGAGCCAAAGCTTTGAGACGATGTTCTAGAGAGCAGGTAAGAAAGGCTGCAATTGTCGATGATCCAACTGGAGAGAAGCAAAGGAGATATAAAGGAGGCGAACCATAGAAACGAGCCCAGAGATGAGCGGCCGAGCCCAAGGAGCAGCCCAAAACACGAGCCCAATGAACCTCACAAAAATAGGACAAGAAAAAAAGGAAAGGATATTAGAGAATTGAATTGGAAAAATATAAAGGTTTTATATATTTTAAGACCCCCTCTCAATTCAATATTTGAAACAATCAAACATGTTGAGGAGAGAACAAACCTCTTCATGCGGACCTGTAGATAGGCCTTTTATGAGAATATCGGCAGCTTGATCCTCTGTTTTGATTCCCACCGTTTGAATAATACCTTTAGAGATTTTTTCTCTTAAAAAATAAAGATCTATTTCAAAATGTTTGGTGCGTTCATGAAACACGGGGTTGGCTGCTATTGATATAGCAGCCGTGTTATCACAAAATAACTGAACGGGCAGATTGACATCAACTTTCAATTCCTTTAATAAATTGGAAATCCACATAACTTCACATGTTGCAGCACACATCGAACGATACTCTGCTTCGGCAGAGGATCGAGAAACGGTGGACTGCTTTTTACTTTTCCATGAAACTAGATTGTTTCCTAAGAAAACACAAAACCCAATAATAGACCTTCGAGTCTCCAAACATTTAGCCTAATCTAAGTCAGAGAAGGCCTTCATTCCCAAAGAGTCCCCTTTTGCAAAAAGAATTCCTTTGCCAGGGGCACATTTTAGATATCTTAACAGCCTTATAGCAATTTTAAAGTGAGCTTGAGTGGGAGAATGCATAAACTGACTGAGAAAATGTACAGGATATGCAATATCCGGTCTAGTGTGAGAGATGTAAATTAATTTTCCAACCAGTTTTTGATAAACGGTTATGTTAGTTAAAGGTTGATTATCTTTTTCACACAAATGGTTTAAAACATGATTGGGTTCCATGGGATAACTAACTGGTTTACAACCAGTCATACCAAACTCAGCAAGTAAGTCCAAGCAATATTTTCTTTGAGTTAGACAAACGCCAGCAGTATTTTTAACGACTTCAAGACCCAAAAAATATTGTAGGTTTCCCAAGTCTTTTATTGAAAATTTGGACTTTAGTAACAATTTTATTTCATTAACCTGTTTAGGACAATTACCAGTTATAATAATATCATCTACATAGACAAGAAGAATAGCAAAACTAGAGTCCTTTGTCATAGTAAACATGGAATGATCGCACTTACTTTGTTCAAAACCTAGATTAAGGAGAACGGACATGAGTTTTTCGTTCCACATCCTAGGTGCTTGTTTTAAGCCATAAAGGGACTTTTTTAATCTACAAACTTTAGTCCCATTGGATTGATCATAACCATCGGGCAAACACATATAAACTTCTTCGTTGAGCTCACCATAAAGGAAAACATTATTAATATCAAGTTGGAATATTTCCCAGTCAAAGTGGACCGGTATGGACAAAACACATCTAATAGTGACCATTTTTACGACTGGTGAGAAGGTGTTAAAGAAGTCAATGCCTTCTTTTTGGCTAAAACCTTTAGCGACAAGTCTAGCTTTATATCTTTCTATTTCACCATTAGATTTGTACTTTATTTTATATACCCACTTATATCCAATAGCTTTCCTATTAGGAGATAAGTCAACAAGTTCCCATGTGTTGTTTTTATGTAAAGCTTCTATCTCTAAGTTCTTAGCATCAACCCAGTTACTATCAGTTTTAGCTTCAAAAAGGTTTTTTTGGTTCACAGCTTTTGTTAAGGACAACAGCAAAACACATCCCTTCAGGTGATAATTTAGCATAGTTTAGGACCTTTTCTAGACCATATTTAACCTTCACATCTACCACAAAATCATCAAGTTTAGAAGGACATTTGATATTTCTAGAAGATCTTCTAAGAGTAGTGCTTGGTTGATCCTGAATTCCTCCCTCAGAATTGTTGTTGTCCACATATTCAATGTCATGCTCAGCCCTGTCTTGTCCTGATTCTTCACTACTGGGTTGCTGATTATCAGCCATCCCTAAAGTAGCACTTGAATCAGTCGACTGCTCAGACCCATGTCCTGATGAGGTGCTTGATTGAATATTCTCATCATTGGGAGTTTGGTCAACATTAGGGTTTTGGGTGTAGTTTAAATCGGATAAATCAAAAAAGTTTAGAGTATTAGTCTCAGGACATCAAGATCAATAGACATTTTCTTTTCTTTAAAAGGAAAAACGGTTTCATAGAACCTAACATCCCTAGAATATAAAACATCACTTTTTGAACAAGACTCCAAAGTTTATACCCCTTTTCTCATTTGAATATCCAATCATGACACATTTTTCAGCATGTATGTCAAATTTATCAGGGTTATTTAACACAGTGCTAAAACAAATACACCCTACCACCCTATGTTGACTTAAAATAGGGACAAAACCAAACACTAGTTCATACGGAGACTTCCCATTTAAAACAGACGAAGAGGTCCTGTTAATCAGATAAGCAGCAGTTAGAACACATTCAGACCAGAATTTGAGAGGAAAACCTCCTTGAAAAAGTAATGTTCTAGCAACATTTAATCGATGTCTATGTTTTCTTTCAATAATCCCATTTTGTTGTGGGGTATAAACACATGAAGTTTGATGTAGGATACCATTTTCATAGCAGAAATTATTCATTTGTTTATTAATGAATTCTGTTCCATTGTCACTCCTGAATATTTTAACAGGTTTACTAAATTGAGTTTTTAGCATATTATAAAAGCCTTTAATATAGTAAAAAACTTCATCCTTTGACTTCATGAGATATACCCACACAGCTCTAGTGAAGTCATCCACAATCATAAGAAAGTATCTAAAACCATCCCTACTTGGAACTCTATAGGGACCCCAAACGTCTAGATGAACTAGATCGCCTAAGAATTTTGATTTGTGGTCACTTAAGGGAAATGGTTCTCTATGTTGTTTAGCCCTATGACAAGTTTCACAAGGTGCTAGCTTAGAGTTAGTTTTAATATTTAATTTATTTCTTAAAACATGCAGAACTGGTTGAGCAGGATGTCCTAACCTAGCATGCCAGAGATTAACATCACAATTAGCATTACACACCTTATTCGAAACAGAAGAACTACCACAGAAGTAAAGACCATCAAACTGATTACCAGTCACCAGGACTTTCTTTAAATGAGAATCCTGAATATAACAGTTATTTTCATCAAAAGAAACAATAAGCTTACAATCTCTAGAAAGTTTATGAACAGAGATTAAGTTAACACAATAATTTGGAACAACGAACACATCATAGAGAATGACCTTGTCACTCAATTTTATATCACCAATTTTAGTTACCAAAGCACTTGTGCCATTAGGGTGTTTAACTTTGATGTTGAATTCAGTGACATCTTTTTTATTAATAAGGCAATCATCAGTCATAACCATATGCTGATTAGCACCAGAGTCAATTATCCACCCAACCTTTTCCCCAATGTTTATAAAGTTTGAAAAACAATAGATAGGTTTAAAATCACAAATGGGTTTGGATGTAATAAAGTTATTTAGACATATAGAATTTGCACACATACCAGCAAAGTTGCTATTTTGAGTGTCACCCTTAGGTTTATCATTTAAAAGACTAAGCAACTGAGCTACCTGGTCATTAGTTAATGAACTCGCAACAGAAGATGAATCAGTAGAATCAATGGTGACATTATTACTAACCCTGTTACCCTTGTTCCCACCAGGTTTTGACTTCATCCCAGAGGGATACCCAACAAGTTCAAAACACTTCTCAATAGTGTGTCCAGTCTTATTACAATGAGAACATTTGAGATTAGGGTTAGGAGTTCTATTATTCTTTTTTCTTGAATCAATAACTTGACCAGTTTTAACCAATGTTTTAAAAACCGGTAAATACCGGCCGGTTATACCGGTATTACCGTTTTCGTATGTAAATCCGGTCCGAAACACCCCGGTAAGTAGGAGAAACGGCATAGACTTTGTACCGCCGGTAAAATCCGGTATACCGGTTTGAACCGTTATACCGGTACCGTCTCAAGTCTGTTTTTGGGTTAGGATTTTACTTTTTATCGTCCCATCTCCATGTTTACTCTTTCCTTTAACCTAACAACTTTTAATATTTTATCTCCATCGATCAAAATTCAAAACTTGCTTCATCACTCCATCATTTATGACTTATTCCAGACTAACATTACCCCATCGTTCGTTCCAGATTTCCATTTTAATCCAATTTTGGATTATTTTTTGAGTTAATGTTGTAATTTATGAAATTATACAATTAACTAGTAAACCCGGTTGAACCGCCCGACACAACCCGGTTCAACTGGTTAAACCATTTTTGTGGCTAATCCGGTATGATTAAAAAACCGGATTTTAAAACATTGGTTTTAACAGAAAAACCAACAGGATTATTAGGGGTTTTATCAAAAATATTTTTACAGTGAAGGTGAGATTCTTCTCTAGAGATGACTTAAAAGGCATCCTTCACAGAAGGAAGAGTTTCTCTAGTTAATAAATTTGTTCTCATAGACTGGTAGGAACTATCAAGACCCATTAAGAATGGCATAAGTTTAATAAGATGATTAAAGTCATGAAATTGTTTTGATGCATCACAAGAACAAGCAGGCAAAGCAAGTAACTGGTCTAATTGCTTCCACATACAGTTTAACTTATGATAATATTCAGAAACAGGCATGCCATTTTGACTAAAGGAGTTAATCTTTTGATACAGATTAAACACAATGGACCCATCTATCTTATCATAAGTATCCTTTAAGTCTTTCCACACATCCGAAGCAATTTTAGAATAAACAAGACCAAGATATAATTCCTCAGATATGGAGTTAAGAATCCAAGTAAGCACAATAGAATTGCACCTATCCCATTGCCTACCCAAAACCTCATCAGTTTTAGACCTAAGGCAAGAACCATCAACAAACCCTATCTTATTTTTTACTTGTAAGGCAAGATACATGGCATTGGACCAGATCCTATAGTTTTCTGACCCCTTGAGTTTTACACTGACTATAGATAAATTGGCACTAGGGTGAAGAAAAAGAGGATCACCAGCATCTATTTTGCTAACCAAGGTAGCACTAGGAGGAGTTATAACAGAGTCATCATCACCAGGCATATTGAAAACACAGACAAAACACAATTACCTAAAAAACAGGCAAAGCAAGAACATATAGTGCAAATAAAAACTAAAAAACACAGAGGACAACGAAGCCTGAACAGAGGTCCGATCAGAGGTTCATCACTCAATGGTGCCTCCACAGACGATATTCAGGGAGCTTTGACACACAAACTCAACAAATGCAACAGATAAGCAAATAAGACTCGATCAAGTGCCGGCCCGACTAGTCCGGTAAACAGGGGATGCCTAGACACACTGACTCAGTGATGCACGAAACAAAAAGAAATAAAGGACAGAGATAGAACAATCTCACAGTGGGTGCGTTTAACTCCAGATAATCACACTTGTAACCTTCAATTAGGGTTACAAGTCTTATTTCAAGCAAAGAAGACTAGGACAAACTCTGTTGGTTTGCTCTGAAACAGAGACCAACAAGAGCCCTTTCAGCAGCGATCCGGAGAACTTCCAACCACAACTGTTCCCAAACCCTAGATTTAGGGTTTCAGCCTTCAATCAGAGGTATCTTCAGGCGGATGATCAGGAATCGATGGATTCGAAGTAGCACCAAGATTCCTTAGACCTTTAACCACAACCCTAGATCCGAACGGATCTGTTCGTTCAATAGTAGCAGCAGCGGAAAGAGATGGGTACCAGGGAGCCGATTGGCTCTGATACCATGTGAAAACTTTATGTCTTTTATAAACTGAATCAAGAGGTACAAGATTATAAGCAAACAGGAAACAAAACTCGGTAAAACAACCGATTACAGACAACCAAGAATAGAGCAGATCATCAACTGATGATTCTGCTTAATAAGATTAGCAGCAGCAACACAAGAGCACTCGAACAGCAGGAGAGAGCCAAAGCTTTGAGACGATGTTCTAGAGAGCAGATAAGAGAGGCTGCAATTGTTGATGATCCAACTGGAGAGAAGCGGAGGAGATATAAAGGGGGCGAACCCTAGAAACGAGCCCAGAGATGAGCGGCCGAGCCCAAGGAGCAGCCCAAGACACGAGCCCAATGAACCTCACAAAAATAGGACAAGAAAAAAAGGAAAGGATATTAGAGAATTGAATTGGAAAAATATAAAGGTTTTATATATTTTAACATCTGTCTTTTAGCATTCATAGCTTCAAAACCTTTACTTTTGTTCTATTTTTTTACTGTCTTGCAGTGTAGTGCACATTTTTTCTGTTGCGGGTCAACTTAGTTCTCTAGGTAATATACTCTTTTCGTACGGATGATTTCTTCTATGGAGCAGTATTTATTTCCGTCTATCGGATACTTGATGTTTTATCCTTGCTAGTTTTGATGTAGTAGTCATATGTTGTTAATAAAGATTACCATTATTTTGAATGATCGCGTTCATGTTGCATTTTGCTATAAACTTAACAAGTACAGGGGCTAATGTTGTAATAGTTCATAGTTGAGGAAAATTATGAGCATTGGCAAGGAAAATTCTCACATATTAATATCCTCAAAGTGGCCGAAACTCGAGGCCATATACAATAAGACCAGACATAGTTCCTTCGTAACTTGTGAATTTCAAATTTACAAGAAGACAATCACTTTTAAGTTGATGATTTGAGTTATATTTCCAGACATTAACCTCCATACATCCATCTTCCCTTTGTTGTGGAACCCGAGTAATATCATGTATATTCCATGGGCTTGGGGAGGTAAAATAAATAATTTCAGCCTCTTTGTTTTCTTGCTGGAGTAAATCTCGAACTTTCACCCGATAGTGCAACCCTTGACATGTTTCCGAGAGCTTGAAAACAAGGTAACACACATACTATGTATCCTGTGACAACATTTGACTTTTAATCGTGCAACTGATATGAAATACTTGCTGCGGTAAAAGTTCAATCACTTCTTGAAATCTGCATGTATGATAAATCATGTCATTATATATCTTCGAGACAAAGTAAAACTTCATGACATGGTAAACTATAAACCACATTCAGGGAGTGAAACTTTTTTCAACCATCTATTGATGCATGCATCTTTATTTTAGTAGACAACACAGAATCACAGATAAGTAGCATCTCAAACAATGTACTATTATGGCTATAAATGTGCTAGGAGAAGTAAATGGTTAGACTAAGAAACATAAAGAAGTCGGTTTAAAAAATTAACCTTGACTGGGATGATGGTTTTATTGTAAAAAGCTTCACATTGGAGAAGTTGTACCGAGCTGCCTTAGCCGAAAGCATAAGATGTCTCTTTCCATTAACTTCACTAAGCGCGAACTGTTCATCAAAGGTTTAGAGCGAATTTGTTACAGAAATTTAAGGATTCCTTTTTTTTTTAGTTTTATTGAAGATGCATGTGTTAGAAATTAAAATGTACCTTCCCATCCTCATAGTCTATGGATCTTTTATATGTTTGTTCATAATTAGTAGACAATTGTGGCACCTGCTCATCCAAGTTTGATTTCAAGACTTGTTGGACTTCCAGCACCTTTTTGATTCCTTCATGCTTCATCTGTATAGAAACGGTAAGACCATGTTATATACATTAATATCTATTATATATTAACAAATGAAATTTCGAATGGTAAACAAAGTGTTTCCAAACTTGCATCATCAATTGCTCGAAACTCAAGGCCTTCAACATAGATGGGACAGTCTCCACAATAATATGGCGAGAAGCTCTCCAGTATAAAGTTAAAACCGGAATCATCCAGTCATTGTCTCTCCATGTTGCAAAATACGCATGTAAGGTTTCACTCCCCTTTGTGTACTTAAGGTTCACATACATATGTTTAGCTGACAATTTTCTTGAATCAGAAAATTTGAAGACTAAATAGACCCCATATGTGGTATCTTGGGATGAGAGTCGAGCTCTTGTCTTGATTTTGATCATCAGATTCGAAATATCCAACATCTCCGCTACCTTATTAAACCTGCACACATTAGAAGATGATAAAGCCCAAATTTATTTTTGTCACCTAATAGTAACCAGGTTATTTCACTATTCCACTATGAAAGTTATAATCCCTACACATCCTTAAGTTCGAGGGTTGTTCGGTAAATAATTAATAGATAGTTTATATTGTAATTAGAATAGTATACGAGTGCGAGGACTAGACGTGGCAAAAGCAAAGATTATAACATACAAAATTGATGGAGCGACACATCCCATGGGACGCACCTGTTCCAATCGTCGCCACCATCACAAGATCAAGAAGACGCGATGTTTCGCGAAGAGACTTGTCTTTCACTCGCATCTATTCAATTAGTATAAATAGGCTTGTAGTTTTCAATTGTTTTGTAATCTCTGTACACATACAATCATAGATATATATAGAAGTTCTGGTTAGTTTTCATTCTTATTCTTGTTCTTGTTTCTTGTAATCAATATCAATTGTGAAGATCCGGGGCCAAAATTGGTATCAGAGCGTCAGGCTATTGATATTGATTCACTAAACACAACAATTCGCAAGGCACTAGAGATCGCAGGAGGCATAATCATGCAATTAGGGTTCAATTGTGTGAAGGGTTGTGAGAATTTGAAGATGCGGTCAGATTAGGGTTCGTGGGTGTGTCGAACCAATCTGGAGCACAGAACAGGGCTGTGTTGTGTTCATTTAGAATGCTGCGAATTTCAGAATTCAGGAAATCAAGATTTTTCAATACAAGATTCAATTCAGGTTTGCGTATCTAATCTGACTTTTTAGTTTTTTTGTATTGGGAAGTCATAGTTTAGAAACAAGATATATACGGGAGAAAGAATGAGATCGGGGCTGTTGTGTTTTTCTTTTGGAGTGTTATCTAAATCGAATTTGAAGACCAGCAAATTGCAAGGGAATTGTGATTGTGATTGTGATTATGATTGTGATTGTAATATGTGAAGAAAAGCATTCGAGTGATTTGAAGAAAAGCGGTGATCGCTATTTAGAAAGAAACCTGTGATTTTGTTCGTGATGAACCAAAGAAAGTTAAGTGAAGCGATAGAAGGGTCAAGAGGATTGTTTACGCGTGAGGCAAAGTGAAAGTAAATTTGGAGAACAAATATGTTACCGAGTTTGAGAAACAAACGGGAAAGGAATCTCGTATTATATCCCTTGATCGGGAGTATCACAAAATGGCTGTAGATCTGATCAATATTTTGAGTGATTCACGTCATGATGACTTTGCGAAGAATACTCATATAGAGAAAAGAAAGGAAGTTGGGCTGGTGAAGAAGTCTTATGTGCATATTGGACGGAAATGAATACACAAGATCATATCTGAAGGAGAAAATCATTGTGATGATGATTGTGAATCGGTTATGGGAAAACCAGATGAAATCATGAAATAATGCAATGAGTGCAAGGAAAAATAATGGATAGGTGAGAACAAAGGAAGTCGATTCGTGATGAATCAATGGAATGTCAGAAATCGTGCGATGCGGAGAGAGCACTTGTGAAAACTACGATAAACAGTCGAGTGAGTGGGTCAGTTAAAAGCGAAGAATCCATGTGAGAAGGAATCTTTATGAAGAACCCGTTTTGAGAGACAACCATGAAGAGGATATTGAATCTGTGATAGATCAAGAAGAAGACACGCGTATCCTGTGACTGGGTCAAAAAGTTGTTGTGTGATACAACCGCAAGAGAGATCTGAGTGAGTTAGTTTATCAAAAATCTATGCGAGATGGATTCTGATCATGTGATATGATGGTGGGGAAGTTAATCAAGACCGAGTGGAGTTCGTGTTGAGACAACTACACAAGAAAAGGTTCGTGTGATACAAATCAAGTGCGGTCAAGACAAGTGTGAAGAAAAATGTTCGTGTGAAGCAAGTTTGTGTGAAGAAAGTTCGTGAGGAGCAAGGTTCATGAATAAGAAGATACATGTGAAGCGTTAAATACCGAGGAGATTTGAGAAGATAAAACTGTTCGGAGTTCAAGATCTACAACAACTCAAGGATGTTCGTGATTAGGGGGGTGAATGAAAGTTATAATCCCTACACATCCTTAAGTTCGAGGGTTGTTCGGTAAATAATTAATAGATAGTTTATATTGTAATTAGAATAGTATACGAGTGCGAGGACTAGACGTGGCAAAAGCAAAGATTATAACATACAAAATTGATGGAGCGACACATCCCATGGGACGCACCTGTTCCAATCGTCGCCACCATCACAAGATCAAGAAGACGCGATGTTTCGCGAAGAGACATGTCTTTCACTCGCATCTATTCAATCAGTATAAATAGGCTTGTAGTTTTCAATTGTTTTGTAATCTCTGTACACATACAATCATAGATATATATAGAAGTTCTGGTTAGTTTTCATTCTTATTCTTGTTCTTGTTTCTTGTAATCAATATCAATTGTGAAGATCCGGGGCCAACACACTAAAGTTAAAATTTTCTTACATTATTTTATAAAGATTAACACGTGAGAAAACAAGTCACGGAATGGTAATCTTGTGAGGGTAGACTGCAACACAAACATACATAGAATGTGTTTGTAAGAGAGAGTGAGGACACAAACCTTGATTCCGGAACAGATATCCAGTTATGTGGACTATGGTTTATGTATGAAAACTTTCTTGCCGATATCATTTCATTTCTTTCGCCATTACCTCCTAGTGAAAACCACTGCCATGCAAAACAAACAAATCAAACCCAATGTGTATTAAGCGTGAATGCATGTATGGATTTGGACCATCTATCCCTCATGATAGTGGTGCATTATCTCAAGATACGTTGTAATAACAGATTCACTAAAAACCAAAAGAACCGGGACATAGCATAAATCAATGAAAACCTAAGTTTGTCGTAAGCAAACCGAAGCTAGTTAGAAATGTTGACCCAAAGAATATGAGTGCTATTAAGTAGCCAACAAAAACCAAAAAAGCATAGCCAATTTATATTTAAAAAAAAAAAAGAAACATGGAATGCAGAAAACTTAAAAGAACTGAGATATGAGAAATGGCGGATACCACTTTGTCATCTTGAAGGAGAATTCCCTTGGAGAACATGTTGTAAAGATCTTTCTTCTTTGCGGTAGAGTAGAGTTCTGAAGATTTTGACAATTTGATTATCTCCTCATAGTCTTTAGGAAATTTAGGACCCCATATTTCATAATCCTCCTGTACAAAAATTAAACAATTAAAACTCAATATTTTGATGCTATGCACCAAAAATATATCTACATATTGCAAACTAGCCTTCATTTTCATTTTTATTTTACTATTCACTACTAAATATCCAAAACAAGACTTCCAAACAAAATAGTTAACTTGATATCATTTTATTTTGGTTGTAAAGACTTTTTTTTTGTATTGATACCTTTTGATTTACATATTCTAGTCTTGATGTACATGCATTAAAAGAAAGCCACTTTTGTACAACTATGAAAACTTACTTGAAATTCCAATGCCTTGTTGAGTTGTTGCAACACCTCTTCTGCTCTTGGTCGTTTTCTTTTAACCCTTTTTAGGTGACCCGGGGCGGTAACGTGATGGCCACCGGTCACGCGTGAAAATCAAACGGCACACCGCCGCCGCACAACATATAACGCGTTATATGTTTAACGCGTTAACCACACAACGCGTTGAAAATTTAAAAAATCGACCGTTGGCACATGACCGTTGTTGATGAACGGTAACTTTAATAAAAAAAATAATAATCCATTTTATTTATATATATATCCACATTTTAACCATTTTTTCACACACCAAACTCTATCTTTTAAACCATTTTAAACCCATTTCACACAATTTTTATATCTTTCTCAAATGGAATTCCCTACCGATTCGACGTTTCCGATGTCTAGCGATACCGATACCGAGTCGTCTTCCGACAACAACACGCTAAACTATTTTGTGTCGGTGTATAACGAGCTTGATGCCGAGTCGTCCCGCCCAAAGAAGAAGATGGTCGGCCGTGATCGTATACGTGCCAACGAAGTTTTGATGAACGATTATTTTGTGGAAAACCCGATATACAATGCCGAAACGTTTAGAGATCGTTTTCGTTTACCCAAAGAATTATTTTTAAAGATTGTTGGAGACATCGAGGCAAGCGAGGGATGGTTTCAAGAAGGTTACGATGCGAGGGGCAAACCAAGTTTCACGCCGATTCAAAAATGCACGTCCGCCATTCGCCAACTAGCGACAGGTAACCCACCCGATCAATATGATGAATACCTAGCTATGTCTGAAAGAACTTCACGTGAGTGTTTGCAATTTTTTTGCAATGCGGTCATTAAGTTGTATTCTAACGAGTTTTTACGTAAACCGACGAGCCATGACATTTCACGTATTTACGCCGCACACGAGGCTAGATGGCATTTTCCCGGGATGCTCGGTAGCATCGATTGTACACATATCGAGTGGAAAAATTGTCCAAGAGAGTTGCGAGGGGCGTATGTGAGGGGAGACATCAAAAGACCAACCATCATACTAGAAGCGGTGGCGTCGAATGATTTATGGATTTGGCATTCGTATTTCGGTGTCCCAGGTTCAAACAACGACATCAATGTGTTGCACACGTCGCCGTTGTTCCAAAGCGTAACGAATGGTACCGCACCTTCCTCTCCTTTCTATGTTAACGGTCGACATTACAGACGAGGCTTTTATCTTGTGGATGGTATCTACCCGTCTTGATCTGTTTTTGTGAAAGCTCCCTCATTTCCCGTCGAGGCTAAAGAAAAGGCGTTCAAAAAATTGCAAGAATCGGCAAGAAAAGATGTTGAGAGGGCGTTTGGTGTTTTAAAGGGTAGATGGGGTATACTACACCGATCAGTTCGTTCGATGACCAAGAAAGCAATACATAGCATAGTGTATGCGTGTATCATATTGCACAATATGTTGATCAAACACGACGGACGTGCAATATCCCCGGATTGGGTACCGGATCCTCCTACACAAGTTCAAGTTCCACAAGATATCAATTTACAATTGCGTAACGAAGAAACTCACTTTCGGTTGAGATACGATTTAATCGAACTAGTAGGTTCTCTAGGTTTGGAGTTTCCGGATTCGGACGAGGAGTAGGTTTTTTTTTTTTTAAATTGTATGTTCCTAGTATGTTAAATTCGAGGAGTAGGTTTTTTTTTTTTTTTTTTTTTTTTTTTTTTTTACAAATTGTATGTTTCTAGTATGTGAAATTGAAGTAGTATGTTTTAAAATTAATGAAATTTTTAATTTTAGTGTTTTATTGTTAATTTCTAATTTAAAATAAAAAATTAAAAAAATTGGGAGGGAGTGATAGAATTCCATCACTAGTGATTCCACCCCTCCTACATTTCTATCACTAGTGATGGAAATTAGATTGATGACATGGCATTACTTGATTGGATAGTGGGAGTGATGAAATTCCATCACTAGTGAACCACCCCTAGTCCCCTTAGGCATTGACTAGCAATCACTTGAAATACAGACAATGATTCCGGCGCAATTTGTTCCTTTATACCCTCAAACACGATCAAACCAAGTTTTCCTTCTTCATGGATGTGCTCAAGGGTCTCCCTTACACGTTGCTCATCATAATCCTTTGTATTAGGCACTAATAATTTCCCATAAAAGATTTCAAATAACACCACTCCCAATGAGTAAATGTCAGATTTCTCGGTGAAGAAACCTGTAATCTCATACACAGGATCAACATAGCCAAGTGTACCTACAAGCTTGCTGACGACTTCCTGATTTATTGCAGTTATTGCAGATAACCCAAAATCAGAAATTTTTTCCTTCCAATCAGCATTTAGTAGAATGTTGGCACTTTTGATGTCCCTGTGTATCACCATCTCTTTTGTTGGAGCACCTCCATGAAGAAAGGCTAACCCTCGCGCAACATCGATGCATATTTTGAGTCTTTTAATCCATGTAAGACTTTTGTTGTCTAGACATGGATCGAGACTTCGATTAGACGCATGCTCATAAACAATGATTTTTTCATCATTTTCATTACAATAGCCTTCAAGACCTATGATATTTTCATGTTTATACTCAAAAAGAATTTCCAGCTCTGTCAAGAAATGAAGTTCTCCCTGACCTTGACTCCTATCCTCTTACAAAATGAGAATGAGTACAAGAATATTTTGTATTGAATTGTTTTTTGGATGATTACAATGGACAGAGACAGCCTCTATTTATACTACTCTTACAAGGATCCTATAAGGAAAGAAATAACTGTTGATTGGCTGTCATTGTAAAGAGAAGGAAACCGTGTATTTTGTTCCACTGATTTTGGGATATGATGCAATTGACAGACAATCTTGCTGATCCCCTAAAATAACTTTCTTTCTTTCAACACTCCCCCTCAAGTTGAATTGTAGGATTTCCGAAATTCAACTTGTCCAAACACTTGTGTAGTATCCTTTCATTTACAGCTTTTGTTAAGATATCAGCCAGTTGTTCTTCTGATGGGACAAACGATAATGAAACAATCTCGGCTTCGAACTTTTCTTTAATGAAGTGTCGATCTACCTCTATATGCTTCGTTCGATCATGTTGAACTGGGTTCTCGGATATTTGAATAGCTGCTTTGTTATCAGTTGTAATCTTGCTAGTTTCTTGAGGTGGAAAACCTATTTCAGTAAGGAGCCTCCGTACCCATAGAACTTCAGTTATCCCCTTCGCTATTCCTCTAAATTCAGCTTCAGCACTTGATAGGGCCACCACCTTCTGTTTTTTACTTCTCCAAGTGACGAGGTTTCCACCAACTAAGGTAAAGTAACCTGAGGTTGATCTTCGGTTTCCTTTATCTCCTGCCCAGTCTGCATCGGTGTATAGTTGAGTCCCTAGATGTCCATTCGGTTTGAAAAGGACTCCGTGACCAACCGTTCCCTTTAGATATCTTAAGATTCTGAAGACTGCATCCATGTGAGCGCTTTGAGGTTGATGCATAAACTGACTTATTACTCCTACAGCGTATGCTATATCGGGTCGAGTGTGAGAGAGGTATATTAGTTTCCCCACAATCCGCTGGTACCTTTCTCTGTCAGCTGGCTCTGCTGTTTCTTCTATGTAGAGCTTCTGATTTGCAATCATAGGCGTATCGGCTGGTTTGCAATCAATCAAACCGGTTTCTGCTAGTAGGTCGAGAACATACTTCTTTTGGCACATGAAGATTCCTTGTTTTGACCTCAGAACTTCAATGCCAAGGAAGTATTTAAGTCTCCCTAGATCCTTCATTTCGAATTCTGTGAACAAGTTTTTCTTCAGCTTGGTTATCTCTTCTTTGTCATTACCTGTAATGATCATGTCATCGACATAGATTATTAGACAGGTTATGAGGTTGTTTCTCTGTTTGAGAAACAATGTATGGTCTGAGTTACTTTGTTTAAAACCATAGTTCTTCATGGCCAAGGTGAATCTTCCAAACCATGCTCTAGGAGACTGTTTTAGGCCATACAGGGATTTCTTCAGACGACATACTTCTCTTTCCCCAAAATTAACTGTGAATCCATGCGGAGCTTCCATATAAACTTCTTCTTTTAATTCTCCGTGTAAGAAAGCATTCTTTACATCAAATTGGTGAAGTGGCCACCCTTTATTTGCTGCTACAGAGAATAGAACTCTGATAGTGTTAATCTTTGCAACTGGAGAGAAGGTTTCAGAGTAGTCAATCCCGTATGTTTGAGTGTAGCCTTTAGCTACTAACCTGGCTTTATACCTTTCAATTGTACCATCAGGTTTGTACTTAATCGTAAAAACCCAACGACACCCGACTGTTTTCTTTCCCACCAGCAGGGCACATTTCTCCCACGTATTGTTCTTTGTTAAGGCTTTCATCTCTTCTTCCATTGCCTTTTTCCAGTGTCTTGATTTCAGGGCTTGTTCTGTATTGGTAGGAATTTCTTCTGAATATAAAGACGAAGAGAAGGCCTTGGCTTCCTCGGATAGATTTCCTTTGGCTATGTTAGCCACAGGATACCTACATCCCTGAGATTTCTTTTCTGGAGAATATCTTTTCGGTGGAACTCCCCGGTTGGATCTTGGTGGTAGGACATATCCTCCTTGTGTGTCTTCTTGTGGAGAATGATCCTCTTGCTCATGTTCATTTTGCTCCATTGGTGAAGTGTCTCCTTGTGTGGAAGAACTCATTTGCTCTACTGTTTCATTAGTTGTATTTTCTCGAATTTCAGTAGAATCGTGAACAGAACAAGGGTGAGTATTACTTACCTCGGGTACCAGGTTAGGAGCAACTTCAGGGGCGGCACTGATATTTGGGTTTTCTGTGGAGAAAGGAGCCTCATCGTTGGTACTGTGGCTCACCGCTTCTTCATATGGAACATACTTTAACCAACTCAGTGTGTCTTGACATTCTCTCTCCCCCTGACCACTGTGTTGGGATGTATAGTAATACTTGGTTTCAAGAAAATCACAGTTCATAGTGGTGAACATGTGTCGGGTTGTTGGATTGTAGCATCGGTACCCTTTTTGATTCATTCCATACCCAACAAAGACACATTTTTCGGCGCATGGATCGAGTTTGGTTCTGTTTGTTTTTGGTATGTGGACAAAGGCAGTGCATCCAAAGATGCGTGGTTCAAGTGTGAGATTGGAGGGGGGTTTTTTGAATTCTGAAAGGACTTGTAATGGGGTTTTTAGTTTTAGAACTTGGGTTGGGAGACGGTTAATAAGATAAGTAGCAGTAACAAGGGCTTCTGGCCAAAAAACTTTTGGAACTTGTGATTCTATTAGGAGAGCCCGAGTTATTTCTAACAGAATGCGGTTTTTTCGTTCCGCGACACCATTCTGTTCTGGAGTATGGGGGCAAGTTGTTTGATGAATGATGCCTTTGGTTTGAAAAAAGTGTTTCATACTAGTGTTAACGAATTCACCCCCATTATCTGAGCGGAAAACTTGAATGTTTTTTTGGAACTGGGTTTGGATCATGGTATAAAAGATGGTGAATTTATCGAGAACTTCAGACTTATTTTTTAGTAGGTAAACCCATGTCATTCGTGTACAATCATCCACGAATATAACGAAAAAACGAAGGTGTTGTCCCCCAATGACTGGAGCTGGGCCCCATACATCCGAGTGAATCAATGAAAAAGGTTCATCGACCCTTGTGTTATTTGGTTTAAAAGTTTTCCGATGACTCTTGGCCAACATACAAGTTTCACAATGTGTCTTGCAATTAGAAGGAAATAATTTAGGAAATAAAATATGCAAATAACCCGTGGATGGATGCCCCAATCTCCTATGCCATAACCAAGCTTCTCGTTCTACTGTTCCATGAGAGAGCAATACAGTACCACTTTGAGTCACCTCATCCACATAGTATAACCCTCCTCTTTCAGTGCCACGCCCAATGATCGCTCCCGTCCTGATATCCTGTAAGATACAAAAAGTGGGTTGCATGAGTACCGAACAATTTAATTCCTTTGTTACATGGCTTATTGAAAGGAGTTTGTGTGAAAAAGATGGAACGTAGAGACAGTTTGAGATTTTGAGTGTTGGAGAAATTTCAATAGTTCCTCCGTTTTTTACACTCATTGTCTCTCCATTTGCCGTATGTATATAGGATTTTGTAGGTTTGGTTGATGTGACAAAATCTGATTTCTCGTAGGTCATGGTATCGGTGGCTCCACAATCGAATATCCACGATTGTTCTTTTTCTTTAATCAAGTTTTGAGCCATATTGGCAAAACCACTAAAGTTTGGGTGCTTGTTGCATTTTATGAAACTTTCTATCATAAAAGGAACAACACTCGTGGCTTTTAATATTTCTAATTCTTCAGGGGTTAAAGTGAAAGTTGTTTCAAGATAAGAATGGGGTATTGAGACTTTTCTCTCAACCCCTGTACCTGTGGTTACCGAGAACACATCGTCGGTTTCCCCAATTGCTGCCGCCGCCACCCCCCCAAATCCGGTAGGGTTTCTTCCTTCCCTTGCTGCACCTTCCTGATCGCCGATGGCAGCCGCCGCTGTGCCCTTTTCCGGTCCGGTTGTCTTGCTCTTCTTATGTCCATCGGACCACCAGTCTGGATATCCGACGATCTTGAAGCACTGTGCTTTGGTATGTCTAGTCATACCGCAATGATCGCACTTCAAGTGAGTCTTGTCTTCTTTGTTTGGTGCTCCGTTCTTCTTCCCGTCAAAGCGGCGATGCCCCTTTGTTACGAGCCCTAACCCTTCTGTACCAGTGGCACTTAAGCCTGCCGCTATCCCTTGAGTATCGTCGACGGTTGTTCCCAGAATATTCTGGTGTGCCGCCTCTTTACGGACGGTGGCATAAGCCGCCTCTGCGGATGGAAGCGGATCTAGTCGGAGTATTTCCCTTTTAATTGGGTCATATTTCCGATCTAGAGCATTTAAAAACTGAAAGAGCTTTTGTTCTGACCTGATTCTTAGGTATGTTCTGATATCTTCTGGGCACTTCATGGGATTTGGATCAATCCTGTCGATCTCTCCCCAAACCCCCTGTAATATGATCCAGAAATCTTCAAGTGACTTGTCATTCTGCTTGATTTCGTTGGCTTTGACATGAAGGTTGAACGTCTGCAACTTGTCTCTGCCACTGCTGTAGGTGACCACCAAGGCATCCCACAACGATTTCGCTGTGGGAAACTCGGTAAGGTTGCCGGCCAACACCGGTTCAATGTTCTGTATAAGCCAGGAAAAAACGACTAAGTCGTCTTGTTCCCATTGCTCGTAGGTTTCGTCGTCTTGTTTCGGGGGGTTTGAGGTTAAATGTTTCAGCAGGTTTTTCGATTTGCCACCAATGGCAACCCGAATCATTCGGGTCCAAAGTGCATAATTTTGGCTGTTGAGTTTGAGGTTAATCTGTAGGCTATCGGAAAGTTTGGGACTTTTTGGTTGGGGGTTAACCCCATGTTTGAGCAGGTTGGCGATTTGTAAAGACAACTCATCCTGGTTGCCGTCTCCGGACATGGTGGCCGGTTTTGTGAGCTTGGTAGGTGATGAGCAGGTTGTGGTTAGACTAAACCATGCTCTGCTACCATCTTACAAAATGAGAATGAGTACAAGAATATTTTGTATTGAATTGTTTTTTGGATGATTACAATGGACAGAGACAGCCTCTATTTATACTACTCTTACAAGGATCCTATAAGGAAAGAAATAACTGTTGATTGGCTGTCATTGTAAAGAGAAGGAAACCGTGTATTTTGTTCCACTGATTTTGGGATATGATGTAATTGACAGACAATCTTGCTGATCCCCTAAAATAACTTTCTTTCTTTCAACATATCCAACCTTTTTGCGACAACTGTAGTATGTTGACCACCGTGTGTAACTTCTCCTTTGAATACCTTTCCAAATCCTCCCCTTCCAATAATATTCTCAGGATGGAAGTCTTGTGTGGCCAATTTAATTTCTTCAAATGACATTTGGAGTTTGTCCTTACTGTTTTCCTGTGATTCATTTAACACTCATATTAACTATATAATTCTTGAATATATTTTTATTGTTGTGCTTATATATTTACTTGTTCTTCTGCTCAAAATAAGATCCCAAACTTTGCCAGCCTCTTGGAAGAAAATTCTAAAAATATTTGTTGTATAAATACATGTATCTATTGCTTTAGCTATGATACAAAAGGCGGTTATGTAACCACATAATCACCCCTCTTTCCCTCTATATATCTTAACAAATGCCAAGCGGTTTGTCTACTTGAAAATCGTTTTTGTTATACATATACATGTACATGACTACATGTACATGTATACATATACATACACTCACATTTATATAGAGCGGGGGTGGGGGGACTCGTTCAATGTAGAACCAACCAATTTTAAGTTGCTATATGCGATAACTGCATAAACATTTTACCTATTGCTCTAACAGTGATACATAAGGCAGTTATGTAACCACAAAACCACTTGTCTATCCCTCTCCCACTATATCTTTGGAGACCTATGTACAAGTGCTAATTTGGTTCGTGCATTTCTTTAATCAAATTGGTTTTGGTTATGTAATTAATGTTCCCCTATATATGTGTGTACACACACACACACATATATATATATATAGGGGAAGGTTCAAATGAAAACCACTAGTTATTGTGAAAACTCGAAAACTAATTAAAAAAAGCCAAAAAAACATACAAAAAAATTTTTTTTTTAATTTTTTTTTTCAATCAAAATTTCGCAGGTTTTTTAATATAAAAAAGAAATTTCAAAAAAAAAAAAAAATTTTTTTGTGTAGTGCACATGTGTAATACTGCACATATGTATGTGTACTACACATGTGTATTATTACACATGTGCACTACACAAATTTTTTTTTTTTGAAAAAAGTTTTTTTTTATATATAAAAACTAGCGATTTTTATAAAAAAAATTGAAAAAAAAAAAAAAAATTTTTGTGTGTTTTTTAGGCTTTTTTTAGTTAGTTTTCGAGTTTTCACAATAAAAGTGGTTTTCATTTGAACCATCCCCTATATATATATATATATATATATATATATATATATATATGTTGCACCCAAGTAAGAAAGAATATATTTAACTTACTTGGAATGATAATGCTTTCTCAAGTTCCTGAAGGATATCATTTGCAGTGGGGCGTTCGTCTTGAGCTATTGCCACACATCTATATGCAGCTTCTAAGAATGTTCCCAAAGAATCTTGATTAGGTCCTTTATGTAGGGTGGATTTGAGTTCATCTACTTCTTCCATTATTTTAGGATCTACCATTTCACGTATTGTATTCTCTTCAAAACATCGTCGTGCAACATGTGCAATTCCGTATTCATCCTCCGCAATGTAAGTTGGATCATTGGCAAGCTTCCCGGACAAGATCTCAAATAAAACAACCCCGAAAGAGTAAATATCTATTGCTCTTTTCAACCTTCCAGTCTTCATATATTCTGGACACAAATACTCTTTTGTGCCTGCAACATTCTCTGTATAGAGAGTTTTTGCTTGTTCATTCTTATGGTGGAATCTGGAGAGTCCAAAGTCAGCAATCTTTGCCACCCAATTCTTACCCAACAAAATGTTGCCACTTTTTATGTCACGGTGAACTATCCTTTGTTCATCCTCCACCCTTGTGTGAAGGTAGTTTAGTCCACGTGCAATATCAATGCAAATCTTTATGCGTTGCACCCAGGTAAGGTTAGTCGACTTATTGGTGTATCCCAAATAATTATCAAGACTACTATTAGAAGCATGCTCGTAGACAAGGATCATCTCATTACCTTCATCACAAAAGCCAAGAAGAGAGACTATATTGTCATGCTTACACCTAGTAAGTAATTCAATTTCAGCTATGAACCCTTCTTTTCCATGCTTGTCTTCTCTAATACATTTGATGGCTACAGTTCTCCATTTCTTGGAATGTTCACCTTTCTCTTCTATGGACAGCTCAAGTTCTGCTCTGTACACCCTGCCATATGTGCCTGACCCAAGGTATCTTTTGGTAAAATTCTTGGTGGCCAACACTATATCAGTGAGTGGGATCTTTAAGTGTTCCAAGTTTTCTCCCTGCAACATTCAATTTTAAGTAAAGAAAAAGAAAACTCCTGCAAACTATAAACTATCTGTTCATGGTTTACATAAAAGGGTAAAACAGATATTTTGTACAAGTTATAACTCTAAAACAAACATGCATCCCTCCCTATGAGGAAAACCGTGACGCTCTCATAATCAGTGGACCGTGGAAACAATATCGGTAATTTCTGAAACCCGAGGACGAAAGTTGAAATTTCGGCATACCAGAACGATTTGTGTAATTTACTCTAAATTTTATCTACCTTGATGAACTCAACTAAAAGAAGTTAATTACCTTCCAGGAGTTGGATGGCTTTCCTTCAACTTCTCCAGCAACTATTGACGGCCCCTTTGAGATAATCAATAGCATCAATGGAAATAAATTAATAAAGAGACAATTAAACAGTTATTTTATAAGATGAAAAAAAAAATATATAAATGGACGATCTTACCGGATTTTCTCGTTTCATTTGTTGTACCAACGCTTTCTCAAGGTTTCTGAGAATTTGATCTATGTTGGGACGTTGTGCTCGTTGTTCCTTCAAGCAGTTATATGCTGTTTCTGAGAAAATTTTGAAAGATTCTGGGTCCATCTTATCCCTTAGATATGGATCAATTATATCATCTAGATTTTCCTCATCATAATGGGATCTGGCCAATTGAGCTAATAACTCCGGGTATGGAGCATGCGAGTACTGATCAAGTCCTTTCATGGTAAATAAGGGATTTAGTGCAAAACCCTGTTCCTTTGAGGAGTTTGGTAATTTTATTGGCATTCTGGGCGACATGATTTCACCAAATGAAGACTGCCAACTGTTGGCAAATGAAGTTGGCTCTCTGTCAACAAATGACGTTGGCTGTGCATTGTCTAACGGATGTGGTTCGTTGTCAATTAATGAGTGTGGTTCGTTGTTAAATGACTCTGGTTCGTCTGAATGTACATCGGGGAAAAGGGATAACCATTCCTGTCCATAGCAAAGCGGCGAGGAGGGTACACCGGTAAACGTGGATAACAACCGTGGTACACGGATAAACGAATAGGACTCTACATCGGTAAACGGAGACTGTTGTGTGTCGGTAGATGGTGAGAAGCAGTTAAACAATGACAACCATACGCGGGTAAACAAGGATTGCTGCGCTTGTGCTGACACCGTTGGGGGGTGAGATTGTTTATTGACATCCTCCGCCTTTTCCTCTTTGTTATCTGATTTAGCATATTGAGGTGCACGCTGCTGATCTTGCTCGTTTGGAATAAACGCTTTCCTCCCACACAGCAGTTCAAATAATACAACTCCGAAGGAATAAACATCCGACTTGTGGGTCACAAATCCAGTCTTTTCATATGTTGGATCCATGTAACCTATAGTGCCAATAACTTCAGCAAGGAGAAGACGATGTCTTCTTTCACTTGTATTTCTCATGGCAAGTTCGAAACCAGATAACTTGGGTTCCCAGTTGTCATCTAGTAAAATTTTTGAACTTTTGACATTACGATGTATGACACTGTAATTGCGTTCAGCATCATAATGGATGTAATTTAATGCCCGTGCAATGCCAACACATATTTGCAATCGTTGCAACCATGTGAGGACAGAGCCTTTAAGGTATTTGTCGAGACTTTCATGGGACTCGTGTTTGTTTATGATGATCTTCTCGTCTTTTTCATCACAAAACCCAATAAAAGAAACCAGATTATTATGCTTAAGATCAGAAAGCATCGTAATTTCGGTCCAGAACTCAAGGTCTCCTTGGCCATATTCATAATGCAACCTCCTTGCAGCGATATTGGTCCGCTGTCCTGACACCAAGAGGTTTCCTGTATAAACCTTCCCAAACGCACCTTGGCCGATGAGATTTTCATCAGCAAAGTCATTGGTGGCCTCTTGTATCTCTTCAAGTGAGATTTGTAAGTGAGCAAACTCTTGGTGTGAAGCCATTTTGATCAAGTAAAGTAGATGGCTAATTCGATCTATCGGCAGGGCCGGCTCAACCATTTTGGTGGCCTAAGGCGAAGTAAAATCTTGTGGCCTTTTTCCTAAAAAAAATGTATGTAATTGAAAGTTAAACTTGAAGGGCCCAAGTGTAATTATTTGAAAAATTGTGTTAAAATTTAAAAACAAGAAAAAAAAAATGCTGAACCAAGGATTCGAACCCATGTCTCACCAACATCCGTATATACACAAAACCACTACACTACCAACCATCAATCTTTGTTGATAACCCACACCCTAAATCTTTTATAAATGGACTGTGGTTTCATCAAATTGTGGAGGCCCTATAGTTTTGGTGGCCCAAAGCCCAAGCCTCATTTGGCTTACCCTTGGGCCGGCCCTGTCTATCGGCTACAAGTAACTGTTATGGAAGGAAATAGATATTCAACAGATATATATAGCCAGACTAATTAATTATCTACTTAATATTATTATTAGAGTTAAATGCCATTTTAGTCCCAGTGCTTTGGGTCATTTTGTCAGTTTAGATCAAAGGTTTCATTTTTCGCCTGTCCAAAAAGGTTTCATCGTTGCCATTTTAGTCCACTAGGTTAACTTCATCAATTTTTTATGTTAACGAGAAGGGCAATTCGGTCATTTTATATGTAATTCTGTTAACTAGAAGGGTAATTCGGTCTTATGAAATCACCAAATTGCCCTTCTTGTTAACAGAAAAAATAGATGAAGTTAACCCAGTGGACTAAAATGGCAACGGTGAAACCTTTTTGGACCCACTGACGAAAAATGAAACCTTTGGACTAAAGTGACAAAATGGCCCAAACCTGGCATTTAACTCTTCACTGTTATCTTTATGATGTCTATTTTCATTATCTCCTATATCTCCTTCAATCCACCCCGTGAGATCAAGACCAATTTATCCACAAGTGTTGTTTTCCGTTTAATAGATACTAGCATTCAGTAACCATGCAGCTTGTTACTGACTCCTAAATGTTATAAATTGTTACTAACACAACTACTCAAGGTCATTATTATTCATGAGCACTGCCTAAGACCATGTGTAGTGAAAGGGGAAGATAATGCCCCCACCCTAGGGCGTTTTGCGCCATGTGACGGTTCAGTCAACAAATGGGCATTATGTTAAAAGGGGTGTAGTAGGGACGTGGGTTATGGGGCGTTATGTTAAAAGGGGGTATAAATATAATTAAATAAAAAAAAACTTCAAAAAATGCTATTGGCCAAAAACCTTCGTATAATACCATTTTAGCGTTATTCAAAACACGCCGGGGTTTTTTTGCGAAAACACGCCGGATCACGCCGGAGGGGTGGGGGGAGGGCGTTTTGGGGCGTGTTTGGGGGAGAAAACGCCGGGTCACGGACCACTACGGGTGGTCTAACCAAAACTTATTTGTTGGAAGGTTATCATAAAATTCTATTCTCTACTTGTTACAACTAGGCTAGAGAATCCAAATCATGTTTTTTTTTAAAAAAAAAAAATCTTCCAGATTTTATACATAAAAATCTAACAATTCACCACCCTCTACTTCAGCCCATGCTCATATAGATGAAAATGAAAATAAAGATAACAATGAAAGTATTCTTTTCACAGGTAAATTTGTTAATCAAAGATTGATCAAGATTTATGGTATGAGGTGACAGACATAATCACCTTTAGAAAAAGGCGACGAAATTGTGTCTTATTGAGCAGACGGTTGACTCCACAGCACTGAGTTCTCTCGTTGTAGAAAAGCTGGTGTGCAGTGTTAACTCAGTTGATTGCAGAAAGTCAACTCAGTTGATTGAAGAAGGAAGAGATCGAAGTTGGTAGAAACTGGGAAATAGTTGAAAGGGGAAGATGATAATGATGAGGGAACTTTGAACACAAGTTGGCTTATATTTATACAAAAATATTTCATCCTAAATTACGCAAGGGTGTTTTCGTCTACAGCTTACAACTACCACAAATCACATGCCGTAAAAGCCGGTTGATGTATCATGTATGTTTGACTTATTTCTTTTTAAATATTAATGTATACAAAAACAAAGATTCTCATTTTGTAACAATGGTGAATACACGTTAAATCTATACTATTATAAAAAGGAGAAGTGATGGACAAAATGGTAATTTTATTTGCGTATAAATTTTAAAACATTATGTACAATAGAAAGAAGCCATTTTAAAGGGGCTAAAGGTGTAACTTTTCTAAAATTTTAAGACACCATGGGGGTGTTTTAGGGATTTGAACATGGAATAACAGTGCATTAACTTTTTAGACAATTGAATCGTTTCTCATTGAATATATAACCCTAATCACAGTTTCCTCTCATCTCTTCATCTTCATCACGACTGAATCCTCCATAACCCTAATATCCCTGTAAAGACTGCACACCAATTCATCACAACTCCGTCCACTGCCATACACCTCCGTCCACCGCCATGAGTTTTATCAATTGTGTACTTCGATCACGATTCAGGTACCAATCATCGCCTACCTGGTTTGTTTTTATTTTGTTTCTATGATTATTATAACGGTGTGATCATTAATCTGTTCCAGTTCTGGTGATCTACGCAGCCACCATCACACTTTGCCGTAAACCTTTGTTCGATGGAGCTTTCGGTCGTACCGTAACTACCATTGCGCCATCAGGTAACCAATTAATTCTAATAGATATGCACAACACATTCAATGACGTTGTTTACATCAGTTTTACTAAACTGAACTCATTCGATTAACATAAGTGTTCTTTGTAATCGGACAATTTGAAGTTTAGGTGTGCTCTGTGCTGATAAACATAACGCCACATGAAATTAGTTTGAATTCTGTGATATTCAACACACCTAGCAAGAATTTCAACGACTTAAAGCTCTAAATTGATTCACTAAGAATGGCACTGAAGAGTTCATTGATGATCGTGAATTAGCTCAACAGAAAGCTGAAGCAGCAGGTGCGTTTTTATTATATATACATATAGATTTTTCCACTTTTCAACTATTATATAAAAGAAAAATTTTGTATTGATTTCCCTCCCTTGTTTTGTAACCTTTGTTGTGACGATTGATGCCTATTACTGTGGTTTAATTTTGAAAAATAATAGTTATAACAAAGATACATTAGATTTGGTGTGTGAGTGTGAGGATCTGTTATTAAAGGAGTTTGGATTGTTGAAGAAGAACCCTTGATATAACATCCAGTGGGCGGTGGTCAAGCCTATCCGTGAGCCACATGTAGCTGTCCAGAAAGTTGTTTAGGGTAATCCTAATCCTAGGTATGTAATCATGTTATAATCAGAAAAAAAATGTAAAAATATTTTCATTCATTCTCTTTAGCTGGTGCATGGACCTTTAACAATCTCATAAAAACATGACAATATGGTCAATATAAGTGAGCTTGAAATAACCTGTTTGGTTTTTATACAGGAAACCCGAATCAAAGAACTATTTGAAAAAAATTGAAAAGCTAAGTGTAAAGTTTGATTCAATTGAAAGGCCGAATTTTGAAATGGATAATCCTGGTGAAAACATGTAAACTTTGCAAGCATTTTAACAAAAAACCCCGTTTTTAAAACCAACCCAACCCGAAACCCATTCCGACCTGGATCCGTTTCGACAAAACCCATTCTGACCTGAACTTGTTCCAACCCAAAGAAACGACCTGTTCCAACCTGAATCCGTTTTCACCCACCACCCGACTCGACCTGCCTATTTTGCCAGTATGATGTTATAATGCTTTGAACAAATTCGTATTATGATATTGTAAGAACTCGCTTCAGTCTTCAATTAAGCATGCATTTTATCTATTTTTTTAGGGGATAATTTACGAAGTATTATGTTCAGCCATATATTGAGCAGTCTGTTGTTGGTGGTTCTATGGCTGGAAATGGAGCTTTTGATGCAATTGTGAGTGATGGAACCCACACTTTTTTATGTTTAAGACGCGTTGTTTGTCACTGATGTTATTTAGGTATCTAGAATAAAGCCAAAAGTTACTATTGTTGTTGTTATTATTATTATTATTATTATTATTTGTAAATTGGATTCATATTTTGTATTTCCTTAATGTCGTTTCATATTGTATCAGGTTAGGCTGGCGAACAATACATACGCTTGGATAAGAAGAGTTTGTACAAGTATCACACACACTTCACTGTAATGGTCAGAGCTTATCTTTTATTTGGAGTATGTGGCTATGTGATGAAAATAACAGAATTCTTTCATTTGATTTTTAGACAGAAACAAGTGTCTTGATGTTACCATTTGTAAAAACTTGGATGGTTGAATTTTCCATCATCCTTAAAAATCCTGTACGATCTGAAGATCCAGATGATTGGAGCATTAGAATGGAGGTATTTTTTTAAACATTGTGCACCTAAGCTTCAAGAGGCCTGTGACTTTGATTCGCTCTTCCACGCTGCACTAACGACGGTAAAGGAGTGTTATTTTTTTTCATAACAAATGCCCCGCCGCAACGCGCGGGTCTCCCACTAGTACTATAAAAAGGAGAAGTGATGTACAATATTGTAATTTTACCATGTTTACAAGTTATAAAGCACCCTATACAAGGATGTGTAAGCCATTTTAGAGGGTTTCATCTAAAATTTTAAGACACCAAAGGGGTAAAAAGGGGATTTCAGCCTACATATTGATATTGAATGCTTCCGTTTCTAATGATTCATGTTCTGGTTCCTCATCTGCCATTATGAAAGAAAACCATAAGTCAGAAATCCTACCTTCATCGGCCGTGAAACCATCCATCATCTATCCGGCCACTTTTTCTGATTCCGATGGCTCTGCATATCGCCAAACGCCTCCTCCGCACCCGCGCCACAACCCCTGCCGTCGCGCTTTTCTCAGCCGTTGATCGGAGCTTTTCCTCCACCTCTTCCGATCTGATTCGCGCCACTCTCTTTCCCTGCGCATCAGTCCAAAGATCGCCGAATCCGTCAAACAGGTTCGACTTGTTTTTTGCGGTTTGATTTTTTTGGTCTCCGTCTCTTCTACTCTCTCTGGTGTGTGCCTGGTTTAAGGGGTTTGTTCCTCTCTATTTGCTGAAGATTTTTGATCGATTCTGTCTATTGTAGCAAGGATGCTGGTTACTTATTTTCATCTTTTTAGATTTCAACAAGTTTGTTCCTCATCAACACCTTGAATTGCATATATCGGTTCATCGTTTTATATGTTTGAAATTGAAACAAGTTCCTTTTCAATCGCAGGTTCTAGGTCTTGAAACTGAAATCAGAATGTTGAAATCGCTAATCTTCAGTCACTGGCTAGGCTTCGATGGGTGAGGTTGTGATGTATGTTTCTTGCTAATTAACGTCACATATAGTTGGTTTGGTATTTGTTTGGTTTGATTTGATTTGAATTGATAGATATGTGCTTTTTTTCTCAGTCACTCGGATTAAAATGCAGATTGGAGCATGGCACCTGACCAGAGTGTCGTTTAGTGTTGCTAGGACTGGTGAAAACGCGATACCATCACCAGCAGATTTACGTACGTCTGCCAATTTCTTGGCTAGATCACAATATTCATTTTGTTTTAACAATTGATTAACACCAGCCAGCCTCTCCGAAGCCGGAAAGCTTACATCCGAACGTGTCTGCGGCTGTAAATGGTGTCACTCTTGTTGGAACCCTATCCGACCAATTGTTCTTCGGGTGGCTCGGTGATAAACTGGGTAAGCAGAAGCTTTACGGCATCACACTTATGCTCATGTGTATTTGTTCTATCGCTTAGGGTTTGTTATTTGGTTGTTGCCCGAAATTGGTCATGAGTACGCTTTGTTTCTTTTGGTTTTGGCTCAGGTTCGGGATAGGTGGCGACTACCCCGCTTTCTGCCACCATCATGACCGCAAATTCGATGAAGATACTCAACCTGCAGGTTGGAAGGCTTTTGGAGTTTTGGGTCCTGGGTACGAGTGAAGCCCTTTAACCATACTTCTGTATATCAATTATAATTTATATCTGGCATTTTTTTTAAAATACATGGCAATGGTCTGAGCTGACCAGTTTTGGTGATTTGCCTTCACGAAGAGTTTTTGCAGTTGGTTCACATTTGTAATTGGACAATAAAACATATGCTTGGTGCAGTCTGGTTTAGGACTGAATGGATTCAGGTCAGTCCAGTTTTTGTTCTAATTTGGGTAAGAGGACCAAAAGATTAAACCATATATTATACATTTGACCTGTAGTTGTTACGTGAAAGATTATTACTATTACTATTACTATTACTATTATTTTGTGCAGGCTCTTATCCTGAAATACAATGATTTCAAGCAGCCGGGAGAGAGGTACCAATCATGGGCCCAGACATGTACAACAACTGTTTCACTTTCAATTGTGGTAAATTTTACATTCAATGGTTTCAACAACTGTTGTATCTACATTCAATAGTTAAATTGGGTATAGTATTTTTAGGCAAGAATGGTTTATCTGTTGTATGGTGAAGATGTTATCTGATGCACAGGTTACCCACGAGCTCCGGATCATCTGGATCTCATACTGGTTTCAGGTTCGTTCACCTTCTCTTCTTTGGTCCATTTCAAATAAAGGACGAGTTTTAACGCTGGAGAAAAAACTTGTTTCACATCAGAATGCTCGATCCAGTGAATACAAATTCTGACCCAACCTGATCAGTTGAGCTGGTTCTATGACGGGTTTGGGTCAAAATATGTGATATTTTTTATATGGGTCAGGTTGGGTTGACACGAAACACATTTTACGGTGCCTATCCGTGTCCCATCTAACCGGTTTTCACAAACTTTGCTTATTGAAACCATACTAATTAGATAATTGGGTATTGGAAATTTTGATTATCAAACAAATAAATGACCAAAAATGGCATTTTTGTGAAAATAGGTAATCTTGTGTGATAGGAGTAAATTTTTATAAAATTAGGTTAAAAGAAGGGGTAATTTTCCATGCGGACAGTAACTCAATACGCTTATTTCTATGCAGACCCACACCCATTAAATATTTAACCATGCCTGAAGGAAATATCGCGTTTTTTTAATTTTGGAATCGCGAGTGAGACACCTGAAGAAGCAAGATTTACAATAATTAGCCATGTGGTTTACATGGTGATCAATTGGGATTACGAAGCAATGGGCCGTGAGTTTTCCAAAACGTTTGAGGACTAGATGATGACATCCTCGATGAGGTGAAGCATTAGTTTTAGAAACGGAGATGACACGATTCTGCTATCTAAGTTGTACCCACTAGCTGAAAACGATGAATACAATTTGTATTGCAGTATTGCAAGATTGAGTTAGCAGGACTGCAATTCTAAACACCCAGTTTCTGAGATCATGGATGTTGCTGAAAGTTGCTCCTTAAATATAATCTTGTAAGCTTAAGGTCAGTGACCTTCCATATTTTTTTTTACATATGTAGCGTGACGTTAGCAAATCTAGCTTAAGCATTTTGATTTATTTTTTCATATATTTTTTACTCATTAGTTAGAAGGTCAAATGTTGATTGAATGTCTATTTTTTTTGCGTTCTCATGCATTACTGAATATTGACTGAAGCTTGCCATTTTAAATGACCTTCCATCTAAAATAGTCTGAAAGTGTGCAAACTCTCCATCATCATTAGTTTCTGTTTGCAAGAATGATAACGCAAATGCAGCTTTGTGGATTTGAGAAGCTAATAGTTATTCATCTTGAGCCATTCCATTCGACTTTGAGAGAGACTTGATATCTCGCTGAAGAGGCAGCAGTTGCTAAAATACTACCAGGTATCTTGAATCATTTGATAATCATTTTTATTAAAAATAAAAAATTGGTACAGTTTGACTATGGATTCGCAATTGATTTTGTAGGTGACCCCATTTGTATGCTCTGGTAATTTCTTTATCCTCTTTATATGAGTTTAAATATTAGGGGAGTGTTTGGGTGCATGTCTAATCTAACTATCGCGATGGAGTTGTCGATATTGTGTTTTGAGTGTTAAACATAAATGTGATTTTGATTAGCTAAAACCAAAATAATCGGATTCGAAGTGTGGATTTTCAAGATGCATATAGTTTAACAACTGTTCACATGGCAGCCAAAAAAGGTCACAAAGATGTGGTGATGTTACTGGTTGAGTTTGCTCCTGATCTGGAACACACGAGTGATTGAGAGTCGGATTTCGCTGCATATGGCAGTGGTTGGCGGCAACAAAGATGTGGTGGAGGTGCTGAACATAGACGAGCAAACTTGAATTCAACTTACTTCTTGATAGGTACATTGGCAACAACTGTTCTCTAAAACGCTGCCTATTTGTTCTATCATTGAGAATAAGCAGAATTACATGAGCACTTTAGAAGTTTAGGACATGAGCACTTAATAGTTGGCCAAAATCTTATGGATAATCAGCTTTTTATGTTGAGGTTTTTGTAAACCTACTGTTGTAATCCGTGTGAATATAAAACTGAAATCAAAAAATATCCCTTTTATGTTCATATTGTAAAACTATATTTACAAAAGCTATCATAATTTTAGAACAAATAATTATGTGAGAACAAATGCCAATTATTTATTATATATTTGTTACGATGATGGAATTATATGGGTTTACTTGTTTTTTCAAACCGAGCCGATACCATTTATTTTGAGTAATCGGTTACGAATGCTATAGAGCGTGCCAGTACCATAACGAATTGATACCGATCAAATTCCTGAATAACTAACCCACAAGACATGTCATAACTAACCCAACGTGAAACCCCTAATTCTTTTAAGTGATTCATAACCTAACATAAAACTAATGGAAATTATTTATTCCGCTGCAACGCGCGGGTTCCCCACTAGTTTTATGTTAAGTTAGGTTGTTATAATTATCTTACCCTCAAAGGGGCCATTTAAGTGTAAAAATGCCCCTTAATTTTTCGTAACAATTTTTTTTAATGTTTTTTGTATTACGCTACTCCTAAGTAACAATTTTTTTAATGTTTTTTGTATTACGCTACTCCTAAAAAATATTGTGTTACCCCTTCTCATATGGAATAGTTAAAGCAAAAGAGAGAGATCGGTTTTAAATTTATCATGTAGAGTTTTTTTCCGGTCGGCTTAAGGAGGTTTGCAACTGCCTGGGTAGAAGAAGTGAAGGTATTAGATGACCCACTTAATTTTGTTTTATCTGCCTTTTCATATAACTCCACTTACTAGTATTTTATTCGGATTCAATTATTAATTAATATTTGTTTTCCTTCTTGCAGCACTCTCTCGTAATCCGATGCATAAAAGACAAGATTTAATATTTTGAATCTATTAAGTTTTTTCTTTTTAAATTTTATTTACCGTATACCAATTTAATTCAACAATTGTGATTAGTTTTGGACTTTTAGGGTTGTTTGGTTCGCATAATGATTTGGATATGAAATTGGAATTTGTATAAGAATTAGAATTTCAAGGAATTTTATTTGAAATTTTAACATTCCATTTGGAATTGAAAATCGTTGGAATTAGAATCTCAAATCCATTTTTGTTGTGTTTGGTTGTTAAATTAATTGGAATCAATCACCCCGGCACCCACAACCACCAGTTCGGGTCGAAACAGTACGGGACGAAACAGTTTGTGTCGAAACGGTACGCGTCAAAACAGTTCGATTCAAAAAGGTACGGGTCGAAATGGTTCGCGTTGAAACCGCACGCGTCGAAACGGTTCGGATCGAAACGGTACGGGTTAAAACGGTGCGGGTCGAAACGGTTGAAGATTCCAATGAATTTACTTTAATTCCTTCACATATAGGAAAGATTTTGAATTCCTTTAGTTAAAGGAATTTGAAGGAATTCATGTCTAATTCCAATTCCAATTTTATTGTCAACCAAAGACATGAGGATTAGAATTGGAATTTCAATTCAATCAAATTCTGTTTATTCAAACATCTTAGGAGATGGAATTTGAATTTCAATTCCCTTACATTCCATTGAATTCCTGCGAATCAAACGCTCTTTTAGTTTCACATGATATTATGGATTATTTGACTACATTATTATCTTACTTAATTTATCTATTACTTTATAAAATTTAATATTTATTATTTATATAGTTATTTGTTATAGTGTCAAAAAGATATTTATGTTATGAATACAGATTATATATGTCCTGGTTTCTCTCATCTTCAGTTGTATTATTTTCTGTTACATCTTCCACTACTACATATGTACATGTATATAAAGATAGAGTTGAATAAATAACATGTACACTTCTCATATTTCTCTCATTTTCATATCACGTTATAGCACCTTAGCTCTATATCCACTCTAATTGTTGAAGATATCTCAAGTTCGGCTGTTGTTTTCATCTCCATTTGAGTTTCTGTTTCAACTAAAAATTCACCATACCAGTTAACAATCATTCACGTCTCCTGCCTTTATTTGGTAGATATACAATAGATTCACTAGAATCACAAATATCAACAATTTTTTTTTTTTTTGTGATTCTGTGTTAAATCATTGACGTAAAAACGAGATAGAATGATACATGCTATGTACAGATTATTACAGAGCACAACAGCGTGTATTTTCAGAAAAGAAAAAAATGTTTATCAAGGAAACTGGTCGAAAGATATATGCTCATTTGTTTATACGAAATTATACATAAACATCTTGATATTTTATATAATCTCTACTCTATACATATTATTACCCATCTTGTTTTTATTCAATAGATATATGCCATGTGCATCAACAAAGACATTTCTCTTGTAATCCTTGTTAATATATATATATATGATGTAAATTGTAAAACTGTTACACAAGATAGATGAAGCACCGAATCATAAAATAAGGTTTTATATGGAGTTCATACGTTTTTAGATTTGTACTTTAGGACCAACATCAACAAGCTTTTAGATCATTTTTTTAACAAGAAAAGGGGGGCTCTGCTCCGGTGGTTTCTACCACCATATATTACCTACTTACATGTGAATGCAAGATGAAGATCCCGTTTTGTCGTTGTTTCTGTGCCGGAACCCTAAGTCTTAGGTCGCTAATGAAAACCCATTGCCGGAGATTGTTAATTGCCAATGTCGTTTACCCTGTTCCAAACGGTTTGACATTTTTATACCCCCCATCGATCTCTGCTTTTCATGTTCTGTTTCTCCGGATAGTTTCCGGTAACCCGGTTATCGTTGCCGAACACTACCGATTTTTCCAGCGGCACCATATTCAACGGTGAATTCTCCGTGGTAGTTACAGTCTACACCGATTCAAATCAGAAATAAAAGGAGAGAGATGCGGATTTTGTTGTTGAAATTCTTCAAGTTATTATCTGATTTTCTTTTACTCAATCATTATTATATATTTTTTTTCTTCACTGTCAACGGCTCAGATTGCCTAATAAAATCCAACTAGTTGATGCCCCGCCCGTGTTGCGGGGCGATAGCCGAATAATTCTCAACCAATTAAAAAAACAGTATTATAGTTTTGTTAGGAAAAAAAAATAAAACGATGACAAGACCGTAGTTCTGAGCTCAGGTCAAAACTATAGTTTGTCAGGATTAATGAGCGAATGTTAGGCAGCTCCTTGACATGGAAAAAAATTTAATCCAGTCAACCAATTAAAAAACACTTTTATAGTTTTGCTAAAAAAAACTAAAACGATAGCAATACTGTAATTTGAAGTGAGGGCAAAGTTGTATTTGTTGACTTGGGTAAAATCGTAATTTGCCAAAAGTTAAAGTGATGGTAATGCTATAAATTTGAATCGGAGACAAAATCGTAATATAACTATGCACTAAAGATAAAATCGTAATTTTAAGCTGGGGACAAAACTATATTTTTAATTTAAACTCGGGCAAAATCAAAATTTTGAAATGATGGCAAAATCGTAATTTGAATTGGGGGGCGAAAGCATAGTTTTATTTTGAATCAGTCAAAAACATAAATTTAAACTTAATGCGAAATCATATTTTTTGAAAAGGGCGAAAATGCAAAGTCGTCATTTTTAGTTTGGGCAAAAGCAAAAATTTATTTTTAACCGGGGCCAAAATTGTAGTTGTAATATGGGGAAAATAATAATTTTGAACCGAGGGCAAAATCGTAATTTTGAGCGAGGGACAAAAACGTAATTTCTTTTGAAGTGGGGGCGAAAATATAATTTTATTTTAACCTAAGGACGAAATCGTAATTTTAAAGCGAATATAAAATTTTTAAACCGAGGGCAAAATCGTAATTTTGAGCGAGGGACAAAAACGTAATTTTATTTTGAAGTGGGGGCGAAAATATATTTTTATTTTAAATTAAGGACGAAATCGTAATTTTAAAGCGAATATAAAACAATAAAGCCGTTGGTCCAATAGGGAAGTGCCACACAGCTGTGTGGCAGTATTCCCCCAATCTTCCTTTTGTTATAGTAGAGAATGTTGGATTCAACTAGTTCTAGACCCTTCTATCCTTAATAGTATATTTAAGTTTTATTTTCTGGGGTTGAGATCCTGTACAAACAGTGCTAATTATAAGAACCGTAAGAACAGATCTGAACCATTGTTAATTTAAATCAAGGGTTGATATTGATTATAAATAAAACTCTTATAATTAAAAATTACTACTAACAAATTAGGGGTAATTTTGTAAAATTGCTAGTCATTTGACCATTTTCTATTAAATACAAATTCCACCAAGGTTTTTTAAACTAAAATAACTTTTATATACTTCATTATTTTTTTAAAAAATATATACCATAAAATCAAGTATTTTTTTATCTTTAATATGAGTACCATATTGCTATACCTTTTTGTATTTATAAAAGTGTTTTTTAAAAAAAAGTTAACAAAAGGTGTTTTATATTTGTGCTAATAAGGTGCTGATTATGTGTTAATTACAAAATAATACAAACAAACACCAAAAGTAGATATAATCAGCACATCTGGTGTGCTGATAATGGAGAACGATTGAAGATGTTGTGCTAATGTCGTTTATGTTGATAATGGAGAACGATTCGAGGACGATGTGCTGATAATGAAGAACGATTAATGATGTTGTGCTAATTATATAGTGTTGTGCTGATTATATTTTTTGTAATTATTTTTAATTAGTTATAAATAAATATGGTCAAAAAGTCTAAATTACCCCTAAACTAATTTTTTATTGATGGACACTTGTCAATTATGTATTGGTTCTTATGGTTCTTACAAACTTAAGTGTTTGTATTTGATCACATTCCTTATTTTCTGTGTGTTTTTTTAATAGCAATAGATATGTTTACATATATATTATTATTATATTATTAAACAATTAACAATATTAGTTGAGTATGAATTTTTTTTCTCGGGAACGATCTAGTTATGTGGGCACCAAAAGTTTCATAATTTCAATACATTTTAATTTAACTATATTATTAGTATGTCTGGTATATGATATAGGATACCTTCTATTTATGATTCAACTTTATTTAATATTGAACTAGTCAAATCAAGAAGTTTTTTTTTATAAATTCTATTCTGTATATAATTTATATATATGGTTGATAAGTCATCAGCAAATAAATTATATACATTTTGTTACATAGTAATGTTGAGAAAAAAACATTTTTTTTTCAAAGTTAGATTCTTAATTTTAAAGTTACGGATTTTTTTCTCATCCGTGTAGCTCGTCCTGGTTTACATTTTTTTTACAGACCCGTTTAAGAAACATGAATCTTTTATATCCAGATACCATGTCGAACTTGTCAAATCTTAAATTCACTGCACTTGAAATCTCGGGCAACAACTACCCTTCTTGGACTTTTGATGCTAAAACCCATCTGGAAGCAATGAGTCTGGGGGAGACAATCATTGATGGGAATAAAACGTCCCTTCAAGAAAAAGCTAAAGCTATGGCATTCATTCGCCTTCATCTTCACGAAGACCTAAAAAGGGAAAACCGTACTGTCGAGGACCCTCTCGAGTTATGGAAAAACATTCAAGAAAGATATGACCACCTGAAGTTGGTCTTACTCTCTAAAACTCGCTACAAGTGGGTTCATTTAAGGTTACGAGATCATAAGACTGTTAGTGAGTACAACTCTGCCTTTCTTCGCATCACCTCTAAGCTTAAATTATGTGGTGGACAAATCACCGACAAAGACATGATTGAGCAAACTATCTCAATGTTCCATTTATCAAACATGCTCCTGTCGCAGCAGTACAGGGAACGTAATTTTACAAAATATTCTGAGCTAATATCATGTTTGTTGGTCGCGGAACAAAACAACAAGCTCATATTACATAATCATTAAATGCGTGTTATGTGATGATTTTTTTAGACTATGTGTTTTTTCTTTGTTTGGATTTTATTTCAACTCTAGTGGTATTTTATGTTTTGAACTATTGTTATGGTTTCACTTAAAATCTTTGTGATGTTTGATTCATATTTGTGTGATGTGATTTTTTTATCATGCTCAAGCAAGTAGTTCTTTATATTAATTTATTTTATTATTTCCAGAGGAAATATGTTTACAAACTCCAATAAAGCTATCATTGGTGATGAATGTCTCGTAGATAGTGGTACTACCAACACTATTTTCAAACATAAGAAATTTTTCTCTGAGTTGTCTCCTGTAGAGACACTTGTTGGTACTATTTCTGGTGTATGTGATCTTATAGAAGGCTCTGGAAGAGTAAGCATCATATTACCATCGGGTACTAAACTAATCATAAATGATGCATTATACTCTAGTAAATCAAGACGAAATTTACTTAGTTTTAAAAGTATTCAACAAAATGGTTACCACCTCAAAACAACTTCCGCCAATAATAATGAATACTTACAAATTACTTCAAATGAAAATGGCAAAGATACCATTGTAGAAAAACTAAAAGCTTTATCCTCTGGATTATATTGTACTAATATTACTCCTATTGAATCATACATGGTGGTGAGTAACCAAAAAGTCCTAGATAAAGACACATTCACAATATGGCATGACCGACTAGGTCACCCTGGTAACATAATGATGAGGCGAATAATTAAAAGTGCAAATGGTCACCCTCTTAAGAACTTAAAAGTCTTGTTATCACAAGATGTATCATGTGCGGCATGCTCTCTAGGTAAACTCATTACTCGACCCTCACCAACAAAGTTGACACAAGAAAACCCCTCATTTTTGGAAAGAATCCAAGGGGATATTTGTGGGCCAATACATCCTCCTTGTGGTCCATTCCGCTATTTCTTAGTTTTAATTGATGCCTCATCGCGATGGTCACACGTGAGTCTTTTAGCTACCCGAAATGTAGCGTTTGCCCAACTAAAAGGGTTTTTTGAAAGTGCCCACCCTTAAGTATAAAGTTAGATGACATTATAATCTATTATATATAATAAATGAAAGTTATTTGGGCCACGTGTCAGTAGATGAGGGCTACCTTTGTTCCCTTTTCCCACCCAACAGTACCACACCCCTCTTTTTTCTATCTCATCCCTCATTTACTCATTTATTCTTCCCCACTTTCTCTCTCGCTCTGCTCTGTTCCGATCGATGTTCAGATCAACGCTCCGAATCAAGGTTAGATTATCAATAACTTCCATTCTATAAGTGTCAATTTTTGTTTTCATTGTTCACTCATTCGATCTTCATGCGTCTTTACTTATGGTTGTGCTTTGGCTAGGGTTCTGCTGGGAACTTGATGACGGAGATGATCGGAGGTTGTCGGCTCTGCGGCCTGCAGTTCTCTTGGTTAATTTTTGGTCAGGTTTGCTGTTCAATTTTGATGTTCACTTATCTAATTTTCATTTTATTTTTAGACTTATATGATTTTGAGGTCGATTGAATGGTTATGCTGTAATGGATTTGAGGTTTAGGGTTAGTTATGAATATATTTTTTCTTTTTTCCATCTTGAGTTTTAGGTTAGGGTTTGTTTTATTTTTAGGCTTCTATATGATTTTGAGGTCGATTGTTTGGTGACTTGCTATTGTTGTTTGCTATTGTTTGTTAATTAGGCTGTTGGCATCACCGACCGATTCCAACGACATCGAAAGGTTGTAGGACTATGAGGACCAACTCAAAGATTCAAATGACAAATATCAGGTGTTTGGTTTCATTTTTTCTATGTTTTACTTATTTTCGTATTATGAAATTTGTGAAATAAGGTAAAAATGGCCATTCTAATTATTTGTTAGATGTACAGATTCTACAGAATGTTTTTTGTTTGTTTCTTTGTTCTTTGATTATTTGTTAGATGTACAGATTCTACAGAATGTAGTTAAGAGCCGCACATAAATCTGACCAGTTATGGTTTCGGTAAGTATTGGTAAATTGTCTTTGATTTGTTATTGTTTATTCAGATGCTTGCATTGGTGTACCATGTGATTACGAGTAGATGGATTTTGATATGTTTGTAGTTTTTGTTTTTCACAATCTGTTTTGTTGGTTTATTTACCCATGTTTCATTCATAGATCTCTATAATCCATATTTATGGTTTCAAATCTGTTTCATGAATTATTTACAGTTGTAGCACACCAAATATTTGTTATTTGTATTGAGTTGGTATATTGGGATTAAATACTAAACTGGTGGAATTACAGCAAGTCCAGGTTATGCTTCAAGCTGTCTCGATCTCTTTGGAGGCGGATAGGTGGCTTTAGGAGGTCTGAAAAACAGAATTGATAAATTTAGGGAAAATGGGGTTGAAATATGATAACCCAACAGTTGAGGATCTCATTCTACAGCTTCGATAAATTCAGGGTTATTTTCAAATAATGCTTCCTAGATGTTTGAAGACCGACAAATGTCCAAAGAAGTAGCACTATGGACATTTGTCGGTCTTGATCGGTCTTCAAACATCTAGGAACCATTATTTGAGAATACCCCTGAATTTATCGGAGCTGTAGAATGAGATCCTCCAATGTTGGGTTATCATCTTTCAAACCCATTTTCCCTAAATTTATGGATTCTGTTTTTCAACAGGGATGTAATGTAATGATTCCTCTCAATTGAATAGACGGACACTTGCTTCCTCTCAAAGGGTTATGGAGTGGTTATAACAGCTGATCATGCTAAGGACTATAACTAACCACTGCTCCTTATAAAGACTGATGGACTTAAAGACTGATGAGACCTATCCACTGTTGAAGACAAAGCCCTGTTAAAGACAAGCACTTATGTACCTAAGGTCTGATATTCTACCTTTGTTTATGTTAACAATGTTTATATGTAACAGTATTTATCACATCAGTGTTTTATACTCTGTTAGGTTGTTAGATGTCATATCACTTCAGTGTTTATATGTAACAGTATTTATCACATCAGTGTTTAAAAGTTATCCACTGCTGAAAGACAACCTATGTTTCTTCATTCTTCATGTTGACCACTGACTGAACAAACGTCAGTGTTTCAATCACTGTTGGCTATCCACTGATAGTTTAAAAACAGCAACTGCTCACATTTTTATTGTTGACATCCACTGATATTGACCATCAGTGGTTTCCCTAAAAAACAGCCATTGCTCACATTTTTATTGTTGATGTGGTTAATTAATGATAGAATGAAATTATCAAATGAAAACTATAATTACAATGAAATTACCATTTTATCTAATCGTTACATTCCAATGAGATAAGAGTTCCTCCAACATTGTTTTGGTGATAAAAATTAAAGTTAAAATAAAAAATAAAAAAAACTGTTGATGACAATTTCTTGCATATCAAATCAGTAATTAATGCTAATTTCTTTATCTTTGGACATTGAAAATATGAAAAATGGGAATTTGAAATTGATGGTTATTTTCTCTTAATTAATGTTAAAATAAAAATTAGAAAAGTCATGATGACAATTGCTTTCAAATCAAATCAGTAATTACTGATAATATCAATAACTTTTGAAATTCAAAATATGCAATTGGAAATTTAAAATTGACGTTTTCTTTCTTTTTTTCCTACAAACGCAACATAGATTCATAAGATTAAAATTTATTCATTTATTCATGACATTAAAAGTCCAATAATTACATAACATACTGAACAACTAAACTTTTAAATCTAACAATAACCGTAAGAATTAAGAAACTTTAGCTTCAACTCCATCGATTGCTGAACCTCTCGATGTATGTCCTTCAGCATCGCCATGAACTCCATATCTCTATCCCCGCACTCTATATTACTGACAACACAAAGCTCACGAATGGAAGTTGAAGGCATTCGCATAAGATCTCTGGAAACCTGTTGTCTCGTGAACAGGCCAAGTTGCAATCCATCAAAACATCTCTTCAGCTCTTAAAGAGTAGCCATATCTTGATACACCTGTTCCTCGATTTGCCTGACAAAACGCTGCTTTAAATCATCTGATTTTACAGAAGTGAATGACGCCATTTCAATAAACTATATTACTCGACTTTGTTGAAAGTATGATATCTTCGTAGGAAAACGTGATGAAAAACAGGTGAAGTGGCTATGAGTTTATATACTTAACCAATCAAAACGTGTAGATTTAATATAAACATATTAATGTATATTTCAAAACAGCAGTCTTTAAATGCAAAAACCTTTTCAAACTCCAACTTTTATGGGAAAATTGTAAAATTAAATACCAAGAAACCCAAGGGACAAATTTTCAAAGCTCAAAGAACAAAAGCAGATTATCATAATTACAATTAACCTCTTCATTTACCATGTAGACCGACACTTGTTTCCACTCTAAGGGTTATGGGGTGGTTATAACAGCTGATCATGCTAAGAACTGTTATAACTAACCACTGCTTCTTATAAAGACTGATGGACTTAAACACTGATGAGGCCTATCTACCGTTGAAGACAAAGCCCTGTTAAAGACAAGCACTGATGTACCTAATCACTGATGAGGCCTATCAAACATCTGTTTATGGGTAAACATCTGCTTAAGGTCAAACATTTGTTTAAGGCCAAACATCTGTTTATGGCCAAACATCTGTTTATGGCCAAACATCTGTTTAAGGTCAAACATCTGTTTAAGTCCAAACAACTGATATATAAGGCGAAACATCTGTTTAAGCTCTAATATCTGTTTAAGTCTTCTCATATTTTAACACTTTTGAAAATAGTTTAAAATGATAGTTTTCATTAATCCTTAATAGTCTGTTACAACCACTGTGTTGGTTAAAACATCTGATTGTTAAAAGTTATCCACTGCTGAAAGACAACCTCTGTTTCTACATTGTTCATGTTGACCACTGATTGACCAGAATAAGTGTTTCAATCATTGTTGGCTATCCACTGATAGTTAAAAATCACCCACTGTTTTCATTTCACCACTGTAAACCACTGATATTGATCAGTAGTGGTTTCCTAAACAACTGTCCTCCATTATTCATCGGAGGTTGTCACGTGATGAATCGTCGCCCCAACGAATAGTTTGGGAATATATACACGCGTATTGTGGAAGACTTGCGGTTTTTGTTGGCATTTTTGCTATTTAGTGGGATGAAGCATTTAGGGGATAGATATGATGATGAAAACATTAGGGGGCTAATGCACGCGTTGGTAGTTTGGATTTTAGCGGGTGTTTTGACCGTGTTATATTTGGAATACAGGCGGAAACGACATTTAAGACAGCGAATTTTCGAGTTAGGTAATTGGGTTTTGGGTGATGATGTAGATGAAGAAACTGATCTTTTACGGCGAGACAGAATACATGGAGTAAATGTGGATAAACTCGTGCTTCCTTCAGAAAGATCAGAAATTCAGCTTGAACATTTGAGCACATAAATTTTAAAAAACCGGGCAATTTTTTTCAAAAAAACATCCGGGCGGTCTTTCAAGAATATTTAAAAAAAACGGGCGCTTTTCAAGCGATGAAGGCTTCTTGAGTTAACTCGTGTAGCATAACTGACTTCTGGAGAGATAAAATGATATCTCATGTGCTCTTTCTAGCTGGTACACTTATCACCTTCATGAACATATGCAAGTTCTTTTTATCTGTCTTTTAGCATTCATAGCTTCAAAACCTTTACTTTTGTTCTGTTTTTTTTTTACTGTCTTGCTGTGTAGTGCACATTTTTTCTGTTACGGGTCAACTTAGTTCTCTAGGTAATATACTCTTTTTGTACGGATGATTTCTTCTATGGAGCAGTATTTATTTCCGTCTATCGGATACTTGATGTTTTATCCTTGCTAGTTTTGATGTAGTAGTCATATGTTGTTAATAAAGATTACCATTATTTTGAATGACCGTGTTCATGTTGCATTTTGCTATAAACTTAACAAGTACAGGGGCTAATGTTGTAATCGTTCATAGTTGAGGAAAATTATGAGCATTGGCAAGGAAAATTCTCACATATTAATATCCACTCGAGGTCATATACAATAAGACCAGACATAGTTCCTTCGTAACTTGTGAATTTCAAATTTACTAGAAGACAATCACTTTTAAGTTGATGATTTGAGTTATATTTCCAATATTAATCTTCATACATCCATCTTCCCTTTGTTGTAGAACCCGAGTAATATCATGTATATTCTATGGGCTTGGGGAGGTAAAATAAATAATTTCAGCCTCTTTGTTTTCTTGCTGGAGTAAATCTCTAATTTTTCGGGCCCCACAAGAATCATGATAATTAAGGTGTAATATTACAATCCTAGGGAACCTTTTTATCGACTGGTCCCTATACTTTACAAATTGCGCAACGCGCGCATGTGGTTTAATGTTTTTACGTCCAGTGGCGGATCTAGAAGATCCGCATAGGGGTAACGTTTCAATAAAAAGGGGTAACGAAATCGAAAAAACGTCAATTTTTTCCAAAATTTACACTACCATCGGAGCGTCACCGGATCGTCAAGGAGCAACGGAGGTTACCCCTTCTATCACTCTAGGTCCGCCCCTATTTACGTCTATTATTTTACGGTTTAACAGCCCTATCGAAACTCACGGGTTCTAAGCCGACTTAGTTATTCTTTTCTATGTTTTACTTTTTCAATCTATTTTTTTACGAATGTTGTAACGTGTGTGCATGATTTCTTGTTTTTACATTTACTTTTTGTCTAGTTTGTTACCATTTTACAATATTATGTCAAGTCAATGATGGGTTAATCATAACATTTTTCTAGTTTTCTCAGCGAGATAGTTTACGGTAGAAAAGAATAGTTGATATCCCCCTGACAAATCCGGCCAAAAACGACCAATCCTACACAACTCACGAAGTAGAAAAGCAACAAGAAAAAAAAAACTAAAAACAAAACCTTAAAACCCCATAAAAATAACACGTGTATCCTTGTCATACAAAAATCCGCCGTCGACTGCTAGTCATCTGCTTGTTTTGTCTTCCGAGCAACACAACAGCAGGATATATCGGAGAGTTTGATCCAATTCACACCCAGTATCAACCAAATGGATCCCAACACCACCACTTCATCCTTGGCCAATGCCATCAACCTCAACACTGCTCACCGTCAAGTGATTCCCCTCACACTCTTCGTCGCCGTACTTTGTCTCTGTTTAGTTATCGGACACCTGCTTAACGAGAATCGTTGGGTCAATGAGTCCATCACCGCCATCATCATCGTACACTTCTTCCTTCCTTCCTTCCTTCCTTCCTGTATCTACATGAGATCGGTATCGGCATAGCACAGATTTCGAAACTTAGAGCATTCCGATCTCTTACATTTTTATATTTTTATATTATAAAAAGTGATTATGAGTGATAAAAAGTGATTGTGGGTGAGGATACATAAAATGTTCATCTCTATAATTTTTTATATATTTTGAATGAAAGTGGTTGTTGGTGGAGCAGAAAATAAATATAATGACAAAATATTATTTAATTAAAATGAGAGAGAAAATATAGTTATTTTTAGTGTAATTATAGGGTAGAATTTGATGAAAGAGATGTGAATGCTCTCAGCTAAAACCAAAACCAAATAGACCCGCATAATAGTATAGTATCGATATCAAAATTGTGCTAAATTTAAAACTGAATACCGCACATATATGTTCGGTCGATACATTATTTAAATACCAGCAATACGGTAAGTATTCAGCTAAAAAAACCGAATACCACACCATATATGTTCGGTCAGGTTCCAAATTTTTCACCATTATATGGTACTGTACCGTACCAGTAGTATCATACAGGTACGGTGGTACCATAATACCATATACTAGTATGTTACGATATCTATATTCGGTACAAAATTTCTCATACTTTTATTTAAGGTATTTACATAACTGAATTCAGTTTTCAACTAACTGCAGGGTTGTGTTGTTGGGACGATCATCTTATGTACGAGCAAATGGAAAAGCTCTCAGTTGCTGAGATTTGATGAAGAACTCTTTTTTATATATTTGCTTCCACCTATAATCTTTAATGCAGGGTAACCTTTACTGGTTTTTAAAGAATATTATCATGGTTCTGTTTGTTTTGTGTCAGGTTTTTAATTGTTCATGCTGGGGTTTGGGTTTACTTAAATTATTGCAGATTTTCGGTGAAGAAGAAACAGTTTTTTCATAATTTTTTCCCGATTATGTTGTTTGGAGTTATTGGTGTATTCATATCCACATCCATCGTTGCTGCGGGTAATTATACAATTTTATGGGTATCGTTTCATGTTAATCATTATTTTAATATGATGTTGAAATGGTTTTATGAAGGTTGCTGGTGGCTGTTCCCAAAATTGGGGTTCAAGGGTTTGACTATCAGCGAGTATCTTAGTATGATCGATGATCTTATAATTTTGTGTTTTCTTTCGTACATCATCATAATTGCAATTGTTTGAATAGAAAGGGTTCTGCTTAAGATACACTAGTGATGCTATATTGACGCTAGGCGACATCATCGTACGCGCATATGACTTTGGCAGTGGTCACGTCAGTCATTTCTTTGTCCCTCAAATGACCCATATGACCATTTCCGCTCTGTCATAAAGCCGTATGGCTTGTTGGACTAATTTGTACTGGATCAAGGAAATCAAAAGAAATAAAAAAAAAAATAAAAGATTTGAATCGGGATAAAAAGGAGCCGATAAAGATGAGAATCAAATAGATTAGTTAGAGTTTAAGTTTAAATTTAAATTATTTAAATTATTTTTTTTGGTTAGGATTAGCATAGATTTAACATTAATAGAGGGTTATTGTAATTGTTTTATTTGTGTCGAGTTAACTTTAATAAACATAGAGTTCAGATACGGATTTCGTCTCCAAAATATTATCCGGTTTGTTCTTGGGTTCGCAGCCTGGGACTTCATGACTATCATATGGCCCATTTGATCACTTTTCACCCTATCATACGACTCATATGACACACCAGAGGTGTCAATATAGTGTGTCAGTGGTGTTAGTTTAGCTCTGCCCAATAGAAAACTTACCGTCATCCACCAATTTATGCAGGTATAGGGACCATTTTCTCATCTACAGATACTGTATGTACATTACAGGTTGGTCTTAATATCCATAAACAACAGTCTAGTTAGCTTCTTATAATCTTATCCAAGTCTTTTTATAATCACTGACAAGAACAAATATGCAGGTTTTGCATCAAGATGAGACTCCTTTGCTCTACAGTCTAGTTTTTGGTGAAGGGGTTGTAAATGATGCAACATCAGTTGTTCTCTTCAATGCGGTTCGAAAGATCACTGCAAATACGCTTGGTGTCAAGGCTGCTCTTCGAATCGTATTAGATTTCTTGTATTTATTCTCTACTAGCACTCTTCTCGGAGTTACCGTAAGCAAATCATGTTCCTAAATGAGTCTTCAAATTTCAAACTAACCAATTGGAACCCATTTAACACCCCCCCCCCCCCCCCCCCCGGTTTAATTTTCTGCAGGCCGGGCTTTTGGCATCGTATATTCTCCGAGGTTTGGGCTTTGGCAGGTAAATAGAGAAACCTTAATTTAATTCATGCTTGTAGAGTTTGAAGCTAATTTGTTTATATACGAGTGATAGATTATCAATAGCTGTACATGTTGTGAAGCTACTGTGTTTATATATTATTATTTTAACAGGCATTCAAGCGTACGCGAAATTTCTTTGATGATTTTGATAGCATATTTGTCCTACATGTTAGCGGAGGTAACTAACAACCCATTGGTCGATAACTCTATGAATCTTTGGACATCAAGCGTACGCGAAATTCTTTGATGATTTTGGTTTATGCAGTTATTTGAACTCAGTGGAATATTAACAGTCTTTTTTTCTGGAGTTCTAATGTCGCACTATGCATGGCATAATGTAACCGAGAGCTCGAGAGTTACAACCAAGTATGTGTGGTTCAGATTGTATATTTTTTGTTTACCAAATGATCCACTAAACTCATTTGTATACTCCATTAGTATATTTACTAGGTCGAACTGTCATTGCCTGAATCAAAATTCTACGATTTCAGGCATGCTTTTGCAGCGATGTCTTTTATCGCAGAAACGTTCATATTTCTTTATGTGGGAATGGACGCACTGGACTATGAGAAGTGGAAAATGAGCATATTAAGGTATTATTGGTCTTCCAGTGAAGTTAATCTCCATGACCATGTGCGACGAATCATTTCATTATTAGAATTAAAGATTTTTCTTTATCGTTATTTTTTTGTTGCAGTTTTTGGACTTCAATAGGCATATACAGCACTGTGATGTTTTTGATACTGCTCGGACGAGCTGCTTTTGTGTTTCCTCTTTCTTTAATTGCTAATTACTTGCATAGAAGTGACGATCCTTCATCAAAAATCACAGGACAGCACCAGGTAACCCTGTTTTCTTGGTATTATTATTAGTCCTATTTCCGTTCACAAGAAAATAGTTCTCATAATTAACATGGCCGGAATTCGCATGGGTATACCGGTGAGGATGAGGTTTCCAAATCAAACTTTTTAATAATGTTGGAAATCATGCCCTTGATCGAACACAAAAAAAAACACGATTTGAACAAACTCGTTCGACTCTTTTATTGATTTATCAATGAAGCACACCAATACAATAACCTTAACCCTCTATTTATACTAAAACTCATTCTAATCCTAACCCGACTCAAACTCTATTTAATTAATAGGTGTGTAGACCAACGTTGTTGTTGACCCCCTAAATTATTGTAGGTGGAGTAGTTGTTGTGACACCTTAGGCAAATATAGACATAAAAAATGTCCTGCCTGTGGCACCCAAAAACAAATCAGCTAAGTAGCACTGGAACGGGTACGGGATCAGGGTACGGGGACGATACGGGAACGAGGAACGGCAAAACTCAAAATTCCAAGATACGGGTACGGCAATAAAAAATATAAAAAAATAAAAGTACATTAAACAAATTCCAAAAATACTACATCTTCCAAAGGTAATTAATTATCAATAATCAAATCATTTTCAAATTCCAGTTCATCTAGTGAGAGATCGGCAATCGATAGAGAATTAGAGATGATGAGACTTGAGAGTTTAGAGATTAGAGAAGTCGAATATGATAGGTCTATTTATTTAATGGCTGGTTGTGGAATTTGAAAGGGTAAAAACCCTAAAAATAAATGGAAACGGGTTGGATACTTCTACCAGATACGTCCCCGACATTGGGAACGTTTAGGAAACGTCCCCGACGAGTACCCATAGTGTTTCCGTCCCCGACAAGTACCCGAGACGGGTACGGACACATAAATGGAGTCCCCGTGCTACATAGCAAATCAGTAAGCTACTCGCGGGCAAACCGGATAATATTGGTTGGTATGAGGGTTGGATTTAACATCAAGCAAATGTAAATGTTTCTACTTCCGCAACTATAATGTCAAATGAGTCACTCTTCCTCTGAAGATTGGAAACTTCTTATTGAAATAAAAAATAAATACACCAATTTAAGAAACCAATATATTAGTAACAAATTTATTGTATGTTTTAGGTAGTAATTTGGTGGGCTGGTCTGATGAGAGGTGCTGTCTCTGTAGCTTTGGCATTTAAACAGGTACTTCTTTATATTATACTTTATTCCTATATAATTTTCATGAGTTAACTGTCATTTTCGTCCATATGGTTTGGTGGAAAATGCCACTTCAGTCCAAAAAAAAAATCTGCGCCAGTTCCGTCCTCAACATTTTTGAAACGTGTCACTTCAGTCCAAAAAGATAACGTCTTGCGCCAATTCCGTCCTCAACGTTTTTAACGGCGCGTTATCTTTTTGGACTGAAGTGGCACGTTTCAAAAATGTTGAGGACGGAACTGGCGCAATTTTTTTTTTTTTTTTTTTTTGGGACTGAAGTGTCATTTTCCACCAAACCACAGGGATGAATATTCTAAACTAGCACAATAAGCATCATTTCTATGGTTTTTATTTAGTTTACTCTTTCTGGTGTGACACTCGATCCAATTAACGCCACAATGATCACCACGACTACTGTCATCGTGTTATTCAGTACAGTTGTAAGTATCTATTTCCCTCTACTCACGTGTGTAAACCGATTTATCTTAAAACATTAAAAGAAGCTTTGATTTCAGGTTTTTGGTTTTTTGACAAAACCGCTTATTAGATATCTTCTTCCTACTAATACAAGAAACGCCAGTCTACCTAGATCTACGTCTCCCAAAGAGGATATTACACTTCCGTTACTTTCTTTTGAAGAATCAGCTTCTGAAAATTTCTCTAGAGCAAAAGAGAACATGTCAATGCTAATGGAAAGACCTGTTTACACTATCCACTCCTATTGGAGGAGATTCGATGACACTTATATGCGACCTATATTCGGTGGGGCCCGTAACAGTAACCTTTCGTAGGACAAAGCTCAGTGAAAAAAGGAAGTATACTACATGAAATAGTAGACGCAGCAAAAGGTCAAAGGGAATAACCGATCCAGATTACACATTTCGGTCATGATCAATTTACCGACATACCTTTTGTTCAAAGGTGTGCCACGCTATTGCATATCTTGCTTTTATTATATCGTAGTTAATCGTACTGCAAAAACTAATAAATTTAACATGCGTTTTCGGCATTTCTTCATTGACATAAACAAATACGAATCGTACAAGCTTGAGATTACAACAAGCTAAATGGAGCATAGAAGCTCACTTGATTAAGAACAAATAATATCAATCCAAATAAACAAGGGTGTGACTTAGCATCTTGGTGTAGATTTAACACCACATCTTTTGGGTACAGCCATGGCAGCTTCAGGGTTGGCTCCAAACTTAGCGAGCTGCGGCTTGTAGCGGCACAGACACGGGAGATCAACCCTACGTATTACCTTGCAACACTGGCGGGTAGGTGCTGGTGGGCGGGCGCCGGTGATTGCGGGAAGACATTCCATGAGATCTGTCAATGGGACATTGCAAACAGTGTTGGTGCAGCTAACTGATACAATGAGTGTTATTGTCAACAAACAACTTAGGAAAACATACCCTCTGATTCCTACCATGTTTGTGTGTTTAATTATGGTGTGTGTTTGTGTGTATGGGAATTTATAGAATTATGGGTGGGGTGGTTAAGTTAGCCATGTGGGGTTGGCATGTGAATTTGGTCCGTGGTGTGTGTTGTCTTTTTTAGGAGTCTTGTGAGTGAGACCTATATAGTAACTGGCCCGTGACACTAGGTTAATAAAATATACATATATAGGTTATGTAAATCTGATGTGTGTTCAAAATTGGTGGATGTTTTGCAATATTATTATCAAAAGTTGAGAACTACTTAGGGTGTCACATGAAACGCACTATATGGTTTTTCTTTTTGTTTTTCATCTTGGATGGAAAGGCACTCACCCAACACCTTTTTGTTTTTCATCTTGGATGGAAACGCACTATATACTATATAGGCGGTTGTGATGAGACGTGTTTGGGACAGGTTTATTTCATTCATGTTCTCATACCAGTGGGGGATCCGATAAGACCACCCGTAGTGGTTTAGAAAAATAATGCCCCCACCATGGGGCATTATCCGACACGTGTCATCCCAGTCAGCATCAGGCGTTATTGCAAAAGTGGCGTAGTGGGAATAATGCCTGATGATGCCTCTTCCAATCATTAAACAAAAAAAAAAGCAAACTGTTTTCTCATTGGTGGGTCAAACCCAGTCAAACCTTCCTTCTTCCAATTTAGGCGTTTTAATTATAATGCCGAAATCTTCGTTACTAAATATTTAATATATTTTTTTTATTTCAATCTTGGTTTAAAAAAAAAAAGACAATTTGGCTGGTTATTGTAGTTCACAAGAGCAATCCAGCCCAGTAAGATTAAGATCCATAGTGAAACTAACAGCCCAATCTCAAAATAAGATTTCTTAATTTTAGCCCAAACGCAATCTCAAAACTACGAAACCAGCCTTAAATATCAAGCCCAAAACCCATACCCAGTGACACAACTGAAAAAAACAAATCATTGTCCATAATAGCTATGTATATTTGGTAGATATAATATTTCCATATATGTATTGTAATTAGCCAAAGATAGGGCATTCTACATTGGCTATATATATTTATGAATGAGAAAGAGGAGGCAGTCAAGCCATTCACAATGATCAAACCTTAGTATGGTATCAGAGATCAGGCCTCCAAACAACGACTATCTTGCCGATCTCCCTTTCCACACTGGAATGGTACAATGCGATGACTAACGAATTTGATGCTCTTATTTAAAATGAGACTTGGGATCTTGTGCCTCGTCAGTCAACACATGAACATTATTCGTAGTATGTGGTTATTTAAAGACAAATTCAAGTCGGATGGCACGTTGGAAAGGTACAAAGCACGACTTGTTTGTGACGGTAGATTACAACAAGTAGGCATTGATTGTGGGGAAACATTTAGTCTAGTAGTGGAACCGGCTACTAGTTGCATAGTTTTATTTATTGCTTTGTCACAATCTTGGGCAGTACATCGACTTGATGTGACAAACACATTTTTGAGGGTTTATATTTTATTGAGTGATAATATGTTTACAAGTAGATGAGATTATTTATAAACCAGACTAATTAGAGTTAGACCCTTCTAACTTAATCAACAAGTTAAAACTAGGCCCCTTAGAGTTAGGGTCGGCCGGTCCTTTCTCCTTGTGCACTCTCCTAATCAGCGGGCTGGCCCACAAAGGGACCGAAGCCTACAACTCCAACATTTATATGTATCAACCAATGGGTTTTCGCCACAAAGGTTCTCCCGATCATGTGTGTTGACTTAAAGAGTCTTTATACGGCTTAAAACAAGCTCCAAGTGCGTTGTATCATAGGTTCACGGTTTATGCTTTAACTTTGAGTTTTCAACAAAGCAAATGTGATGCCTCATTATTCACACTTCACCATGGTAAGGATGTAGCTCATTTACTTCTCAATGTGGATGACATTCTTCTTGTACCCTCCACAAATCACTTGCGGCACCAACTCATGGCTCACCTAACTAACGAGTTCGCCATGAAAGACTTTGGCCCTCTTAGTTTCTTCCTTGGCGTCACGGTTAGTCATCAGCATGACACTATGTTTCTTTCTCAATAGTCCTATGCTACTGAAATTATTGCTCGTGCTGGCATGCAATCATGTAATCCGGTTACCACTCCAGTAATCCAGTTAACACACACTCAAAGCTAAGTGCTCTAACAGGTGATGATTTTCATGATTGCACCTTGTACCGCAACCTTGCCAGGGCGCTTCGGTACCTAACTTTTACCCGGCCTGACATCAGTTATGTGGTTTAACAAATTTGTGTGCACATGCATGCGCCAAAAACGGACCATTGGAATGCGTTAAAAATAATTATCCGATACACTGAAGGCACTGATTCGTATGGCCTTACTCTTGGTTCTTCTAAGGATCCCTCTTTACTCGCCTACACTGATACAGATTGGGCCGGTTGCCCCAACACTCACAGCTCTACGAGTGGTTACTTTGTTTACTATGAGGACAATCGTATATATCTTGGTCGTGAAAGCGACAACCAACTATCTCACGTTCTATTGTCGAGCCTGAAAACCCTAGCAGTCCACATAAGTGAGAGTTCCCGGTCCATGACTAGACCTTCCGGTGGATCAAACTTTTTATATTAACAGAAGTCGTTTATTATAATTTAACCACTCAAATTGTTCTCTATAGATAATTGTATAAGTAAAAGATAATAAGGGTGCCCGGTGTGGTGCGGCAAAGGGTGTCGGCAAAGGCTTTTGCCGCGCGGCAACACCGCCGCCGACCCCTTTGCCGCTGCGGTTTCGTTGATCACGCGGTGAAGGGATGTCACTCGGGAATCATGAGAGAGAGGGTAGTGTGAGAGAGAGAGGGTAGTGTGGGGTGGGGTCTATTCCAATCTCAACCAATCACACATTTTTCTTTTTTTTTAAATAGTTTACGACTTCACCAAATGTCTAACCATTGCCAAACACTTTTGAGCATAGTTTATCACTTTGACATGACATACTATCATTGTTTGATTTTTTAGTTTGTCATGTGTTTAACCACTCCTTACACCCTAAAGTATGATAAGTTTTGTTTGGTTGTTGGGAAAATCGTATGTGATACGGGTGGAAGATGGGTGGGTCCTAAAAACATCTAAAGATGATTTTAATGTGTCGTGCAAGCACATGTTCGTGAATGCTGGGCGGTGGCCGGATTGTTTTTTTCTACCCAATGGGGACAATCATTACTAAATTAATTTCCAGATTAATATGGAATATTATTTATAATAATCTTTTGGAGTTAAACATATATTTAGTTTTAAAATAGTAGTCACATCATTTGATCATAAACACAGGACTGTCGGCCAGATCGGATGACTGGACCTACTTCAAAACAATTCATTTTTGGTTTTCATATTTTGTTTACACTTAAAAAGTAGTTTTATATTTTAGAATGAGTTAATAGCCAAAATGGTCCCTGAAGTTTGCTCACTTTTGTCACTTTAGTCTAAAATTCAAATTTTTTATAAATCTGGGTCCCTAAGGTTTGCATTTTGTTGCCATTTTAGTCCAAATTTCAAAAAAGTCAAATTTTGTCAAATTTTTTACTGAAGTTTGTCTTTATCCTTATTTCTCATAAGGGCAGAATTGTCATTATATATTATTATAAACTAATTTATATTAAGAAAATAAAAAAACCCTCTTTAAATTACCCTAATCAATCGATCCAAACACTCACTTTCCCTATCATCTTCTTCGTGGGATTACCCTGGGATTCAACAAACTTTTGTGACAGGTGCCCTAGTGTCCAAATGTCAACAATTACAAGATTCAAATCTTAAACCAGATCATTACCAAGCTCATAATAGAAATCACCAATCCCCAACAGCTCAGCCCAAAAACCCTTATTCGACGCTAGTGGATCCACACCTACTTTAGCACACATCTCATGAAACTGTGATCTAAAAACAGGATTCTTCTTGATATCATTCTGCAGTAACCAGTATCAACAATCAGAAGAAGAAAAAAACATAATCTCTCTTAACTATTCTATCATTACAAAGAAACAATCTCCCACTCAAGCAATAATAACCTAATTATTATTAACCTATTGAAGCAGCAAATCTGAAGAAAATTATAGTAGAACAAGTAAGTACATTGTGTTTGCGAGCAAAGTCTTCTAACTGAGAACGAAAAGTGGAGAGTTGTTCTTTCATAAGATCGGTTAGTAATTTGGCGACATTATCTCCCAATAGTCTGTATTGATCCTGATGTATTGATAGATACATGAGAGAGAGTTATATAATGAATGATACATGTAAAAAGGGGGAATTGAAGTGAACCCTAGCAGCGGCGGCAGTTTGTAAACCGCCAATTCCTGGTCGTCGTCTCATCTCCGATCAACGTTCAATGATGATTTCAATTCAAGCAGATTTCTGTCTGTTGACAGAAGAAGAATTCAGGATTGCAATTTCTATAAATGAGTTAATAGCCAAAATGGATACAGGGTAATTTAAAGAGGGTTTTTTTTTTATTTTCTTAATATAAATTGGTTTATAATAATGTATAATGACAATTCTGCCCTTATGAGAAATGAGGATAAAGACAAACTTCAGTAAAAAAATTGACAAAATTTGACTTTTTTGAAATTTGGACTAAAATGGCAACAAAATGCAAACCTCAGGGACCCAGATTTAAAAAAAGTGGATTTTAGACTAAAGTGGCAAAAGTGAGCAAATCTCAGGGACCATTTTGGCTATTAACTCTTTTAGAATCGATCCGATTGAGATGGGTTGGTAAGACAACTCGTTTATGAAAATAATTTTCTTTTTTTTAACGATAAATTTGGATCACTGAGGGACCACTAGAGTATTATCGTGTCATCAGCGGAACCGTCCGATCATATCCGTCTTCATTAGGCATAATGCCTATACAGCAATTTAGAAGGAAACCCGATAAATATAATTAAAAAAGATTGATGTTGGTTATTATGAATTATTTGTAAAAATAACCTTATTCTTTTAGAAATTCATAAATAACCATACATTAAATGTTCATGAATATGGCCCATGACGCCAAACAAGACCTGCATTTTTCTACCAACTTCCATCAACATTTGTTTTGTATTTATTGTTTCGTGGTTACATGTCACGTTGTAAAATTTTGCAATAAGTTTAGAATTGGGACATCTAATTTGAAACTTTTACATGACTAACTTTAAACTTTAAAATAAATAGTTAATGGCGGTAGGGTAATGTTAATTTAGTAAATTTACATAGTATGTGTCTACTTTGTTTAAAAGTAATCCGGTAATTATTTTATTGATATAGTATCCCTTCTTTAGTAACCTAGTATGTGTCTACTTTGTTTAAAAGTAGTCCGGTAGTTATTTTATTGATATAGTATACCTTCTTTCACTTTGTGTAGAAGATAACACAATAGTTAGGTTAAAAGTTACTATAATTATTATAACTAGGACGCAATTTACCATTTTTTTGAATTAATTATAATTAGGACGCAATTTACCATTTTATTTTGAATATGTCAAAGTTTTGGACGATGAAGTTGGATTGAACCATGGAGTCGAAACAATTTTTTTTTCCTCATTTTTGTTTTTGAAAATGCAAAGGGGTACTTCTATTTAGGGATTCCCATCAAACATATGGGACTCATAGTCACAAAAGTTACTATTTTATGCTAGGAACATTCTCATCCAAGGCCATTGGACTTGAGATATCCATGATGTAACAAACTTTGTCATAATTGTCTTCTTAACAACTACAAATCATGACAGGGAGGACGTGCCTTGCAAACCCCACCACACGCATCATCCTTCATTTGTATTCCCATGATATCGACCGTAATATCTATAAGACTATAATCGACTAATATCATTCAGGTATATTCCCATGCTATCGAGTGTAACATGTATAATCAACTAAGATCTTATGCATGTTTGGCATTTTGTGATGTGAGGCCAATGGGTTAAGCATTCAAGCTCTTAATTCTCTCTATAAATACCAACAAGGGCGGAACGATAGTTATAAGAGCCGTAGCACGGGCTACGGCTCAACTTCGTATTCCTAGTTTTTTTTCCGGTTTTATACAAAGGATGCCCCTAAAAATACGAGGGTACCCCTAACAAAAAAATATACTTGATATTACTAAAATCCCATTTTTCTATAAGCCCAAACATTTTTTACAACCCAAAAACTTGTAGAATAATGCCCGAATGATAAAATAAGCCTATAAATCATAAATGTTTTATGCTTATATAAGTTAAATTTTACAAATAAGTAATAGTTTCTAGTTTTCTTTGTTATTGTTAAACTAGGTACTTGAATTCTTTAAAGTTGAAGGTTGATTACTCGAATTCCTTTATTATTGTGTGATCGAAAAAAAAACTTTTGATAAAGTATAAAACAACGATTTGATGGAACGATTTCAAGCTATGAAAAAAAGAAAATGACATATCTATTAGATATTTGTTTTACTTTATCTATTATCGTTTTTTATTACTGTATGATTGCCGGTAAAAAAATTTCAGGATACCCCTAAATTAATGGGCTAGCTCCGCCACTGTTAACCAACCTCTTTTTTCAAAGGTTATGCATAAAATATATTTAGGAGCTGTTTGACAACTTCTGAATGGTTAAGTGCTGAACCATTAAGTGCTGAACCAGTAAAAGGTCTGAACCATTAAGAGCTAGTATAATGCTTAACCATTCAGAGGCAAATGTCTGACTGTTAAAATGAGGTATTGGTTGTTACTATTACTATTAATTCATACATCAAACTGTTGGGCTTGGTTACAAGTTGTTGGACTTGTTATAAAGTTGTTATTGGGCTCTTGTTATAACCGTATGGGCTCAAGGGCTTATATGTAACTATAAGGGTTATTGTTGTTATTCTGGTGAAAGTGCAAGGTGGTTGTTGTAACAGGTTTCATATCCAGCTATATAATACAAGAGAGAGAAGGAGTTCAATCATTCACTCCAGATATTTCTTAGGGTTTCATCTGTTCATCTCCGTGTTCATCTTGTTCGTTCTACTGATCGGTTTATCAGTTGTTTAGTTCGTCTGGTGCTTGAAGAGTCTTCATTCTCCAGTGTTGTAGATCTCTGTTTAGAGATCATTGTTTGTGTTTGAGATCATATTGATCTCTGTTTCTTTTCTTGTATTTTTTGTATTTGGTTTTCATATTCAACAGATCTAATAATCTGTTGAATCTGTACTTTGTATCATACAGATCTCAGTTACTTGAGATCTAGGGTTTGGTTTGGGTATTTTTCTGGTTTGGGTCAATAATAAGATTTTGTCATGTTTTGTCGCTATATTGCTGTTATTGTTTAGATCTATACCATTTTACATGGTATCAGAGCATATTAGGCTCTGAACATCAGATCTAAGTCTTCCGCTGTTTGTTTCTGGTTGTGATTCTTGTGTACTGATTTAGTTTCTTTGTTGTAGATCTGGTGTTGTCTTTGATCTTGGGAGTATTACGGTGTAGATCTGGTTGTTTGAAGGCTGTGTTGGTCTCTGAACCCAAGAAGGTTCAGGGCAAACTAACCAGTTTAAGGTTTTTGGTATTTGTAACCCTAGAAGGTTACAATATTCTGGAAGCTGTTGCACCCACTGTGAGGATATCTTCTTCTCATTCTTGTTACTGTTTTTCTTGGTTGGTTGATTAGTTGAAGTCGGGGTAGTGAGGACCGGCACATTACTTGTTTTGTGGTTTATCTGTTGTATGCTTGTTATTGTGTTGAGTGTTTGTTTTTCTATCTGTTGTTGGCTATTTGGTGTTTGGTTATTGGTTGTTGAGAGTGTATTGACTTACATAGTTTGGCTCCTGTATTAAGACCTGTCCAGGCACTATAAGTGATGAACCTGGAATCTGGACACTGATACAGCTTCGCCCTAGGTTGTGTGTATATCTGTGATCTTGGTTATTTCTTGTGAGTTTTTTTCTGTGTTTGTTTGTTTGAGTCTATTGTGTGTTTTGCTATCATGGTTCTGCCAGAGCCAAATGCTAGCACGTCTCAGACCTTAATAAGTAAGTTGGATATAGGAGATCCACTGTATCTACATCCTAGTGATTCTAGTGCTCTTACTATTGTTAGTGTTAAATTGAAGGGTACTGAAAACTATTCTGTGTGGTCTACTTCTATGAAATTGGCTTTAGAAGCCAATAATAAGTTTGGTTTTATTGATGGTAAATGTAAAAAATCCACAGAGGATGATGTTCTTGCTAGTCAATGGGATAGATGTAATTCAGTTGTGTTAACTTGGTTATTGAATTCTGTGTCAGAGGAGTTATTTTTGGGACAAGTGTTTTCTACACTTGCCTCAGAGGTTTGGGAGGATCTAAAAGAAACCTATGACAAGATAGATGGTTCTGTGGTTTATGATTTGTTTAAAAAGATCAATTGTATTTCACAAAATGGTTCAACTGTTGCTGAGTATTATAACAGGCTTACTACTATGTGGAAGCAGTTTGATGCTATGCTCAAACTGCCTACATGTTCATGTAAGGCTGCTAAAGACTATAATGATTTTTCAATGTTAATTAAACTAATGCAGTTTCTTATGGGGTTGGATGATGTATATCAACCAGTTAGAACAAATCTTTTAACCAGAGAAGTTTTTCCATCTGTCAAGGTTGTTTTTTCTGTTGTATCTAGAGAGGAGTCTCATAGGATGTCAAGTGGTAGTGGGTCAAAAGGCCAAAGTGTTTCTTTTGTGTCTAAGTCCAATCAGTCTAGTGAATCAAGGAAGAAAGCATCTAATCAAAGGGGACCTAATTCTGTTTTTAAATGTACACATTGTAATATGATAGGTCACACAGTTGATAGATGTTTTGAACTGATAGGTTATCCTCCAAATTTTAAAAAGAAATCTAATAACTCTTCTGGTAAAACAAATATAACTAGTAAATCCAATGCTGCTGTTGGGTCTTCTTCTAGTGTATCTACTGCTGGTTTGCCTTTTACACCTGAACAGATAGCTAAGCTGTTAACCTTAGTTGGGGAAAAGTCAACTAATGTGTCAAGTACTGGGCTGGAGTCTACAAATGTAGGAGGTGAGTCATGTTTTGTTACTAGTGGTGTGAGTTGTTCTAGTTCTATGTTTTTTGAAGGTATAATTAGTTGGATAGTTGACTCTGGGGCTAGTCAACATATGGTTAATAGTGATAAAGAGATGTTTAATGTAGTTGATGTTTCTGATTTTGATCTTAAAGTTGGTCATCCTAATGGAACAAGTGTTAAAGTTTTAAAAATTGGTAATGTCAAATTAATAGATGGTATTATTTTAAAAGATGTGTTCTATGTCCCAGGTTATCATGTTAATCTTATATCTGTTCATAGATTAGCAAAAGATAATAACATTAGTGTTGTGTTTAATGAAGATAGTTGTGTGTTACAGGATTCCAAATCAAGGAAAGTCCTGGTGACTGGTAGTCAAGATAGTGGGTTGTATTTTGTGGGAAAGAATGGTAATTCTGTGAATGTTTGTTTTAATAGTTTTGTTAAATCAAGTCTGTGGCATAGCAGATTGGGTCACCCATCTGATCAAGTTCTAACTGTGTTAAAAGAGATGTTTGGTGTTAAAAGTATAGAACATGGACCTTGTGATGTGTGTCATAGGTCAAAACAGGTTAGGGTTCCATTTCCTATCAGTGAACATAAGTCTAAAACAGTAGGTGAGTTAGTTCATCTAGATCTTTGGGGTCCATATAAAGTTACAAGTTATGAGGGTTTTAAATATTTTTTAACAATTGTGGATGATTTTTCAAGAACAGTTTGGTGTTATTTGTTAACAAATAAAACTGAAGTGTTTGATAACTTGTGTAGCTTTTATGAACTTATGTTAACTCAGTTTGAAAAAAAGATAAAAGTTATAAGAAGTGATAATGGTACTGAGTTTGTAAATAATCAGATGAACTTGTTTTGTAAAAATAAAGGTATATTACATCAGACTTCATGTTCTTATACACCACAGCAAAATGGTGTGGTTGAAAGAAAACATAGACATCTCTTGAACACAGCTAGAGCATTATTGTTTCAGAGTGGTTTACCTCTTAGATATTGGTCTGATTGTATATTGACTGCTGTGTACTTAATTAACAGGTTACCTACTTCTGTGTTAGGAGGTAAATGTCCTTATGAAGTTGTGCATGGTTTTAAACCCTCATTTAGTCACTTAAGGAACTTTGGATGCTTGTGTTTTAGTACTGTTTTAAATGAAACTGATAAGTTTGCTTATCATGCTGATAAGTGTGTTTTTATTGGTTACTCTAATGTGAAAAAAGGATACAAATTGTTAAGTTTAGAAAATAGAAAAGTTTTCTTTTCTAGAGATGTAAAATTTTATGAAAGTGTTTTTCCTTTTAAAACTGTTTTAACTCAAGAACAACTTAATAAAACAGATCTAAACCATATTAATTTTTTTGATTTTACTGAAACACTATTGTCTGAAGTTCTAACTGCTCCCAATGATGAAGAGGGTACTACTGGTGCTCAAGTTCCCTATAGTGAGGGTCAGCAACCAGAGTCTCCCTCTACATCTGCTGCTGCTCAAAGTGTTGAGGATATACAACCTGAAAATGAGCAGTTAGGTAGTAGTAGTATGGGACATAATGGTGGGGCAGGCAACACTGTAGGGTCAAGTGATGATACCAACCAATCTGAGGGACAGAATACAGTTAGGAAATCTTCTAGAAAAGTGTTATTTCCACAAAAGTTTAATGAATATGTTGTTGAGGGTAAAGTTAGGTATGGAATTGAAAAGGTTGTTAATTATGCTAAGTTGTCTTTTGACAATTTTAGTTTTGTTTCATCCTTGAATAAATCTGTTGAACCTAACTCCTTTAATGAGGCTGTTAAAGACCCTAGGTGGGTTGAAGCCATGAATAGTGAAATGGAGGCTTTAAATAGAAATAACACTTGGATTGTTGTTGATTTGCCTAAAGGTAGAAAGCCTATAGGGTGCAAGTGGGTATATAAAATCAAATATAAGGCTAGTGGTGAAGTTGAAAGGTATAAGGCTAGGTTGGTAGCCAAAGGTTTTAATCAAAGAGAAGGGATCGATTTTGGAGAGACTTTTTCTCCAGTTGTTAAAATGGTAACTGTTAGAATTGTTCTTAAACTTGCTGTTAATAATGGCTGGCCTTTGTATCAGTTAGATGTAAATAACGCTTTTCTATATGGGTCTTTGTCTGAAGATGTTTATATGACCTTACCTCAAGGTTATTTTAATAATGAAAAAACTAAGGTGTGTAAGCTTGTAAAGTCTCTCTATGGACTTAAACAAGCTCCTAGACAGTGGAATGAGAAGTTGACTTCTGTTCTTGTTGATATGGGTTTTGTTCAAAGTTTGTGTGATTATTCCTTGTTTGTTATGTGTAAAAATGATGTTTTTTTGGTGTTATTGGTCTATGTTGATGATATTGTTATCACTGGTAATAATATGACTGAAATAACAAAAGTGAAACAAGGGTTAAGTGATAGTTTCAAAATAAAAGACCTAGGGGTGTTAAAGTATTTTTTGGGCATAGAAGTTTTGTATTCTAATGATTCTGTTTGTTTGTCACAAAGGAAGTATTGTTTAGACCTCCTTAGTGAGTTTGGTTATTTAGGGTGTAAGCCTGTTGGAACACCTATTGAACAATCTCATCTTGTTACTAGTAAAACTAGTAAAGATACTAAGTTTTTGGATAATATCACTGGTTTTCAAAAACTTATTGGTAAGTTAATATATTTGTCTTTAACTAGACCAGATATAAGCTACTCTGTTCAATTTTTAAGCCAGTTTATGCATAAACCAACTCAAGTTCACCTGGATATTGCTTTAAGATTGTTGAGATATTTAAAGCAATCTCCTGGGAAAGGTATTATGTTTAGGAAAACAGATAACCTGGATATTACAGGTTATGTTGATTCTGACTGGGGAAAATGTCTTGTGACCAGAAAATCTGTTACTGGGTTTGCAATTTACCTGGGTGGTACACTTGTGTCATGGAAAAGTAAGAAACAGAATGTTGTGTCTAGATCTACAGCTGAGGCTGAGTATAGGGCTATGTGTTCAGCCACATGTGAAATTATGTGGATTAAAAATGTGTTAGAAGAGTTGAAATCAAAGTATGTTTTACCTGTTAAACTCTTTTGTGATAATAAGTCAGCTATTTCTATTTCTTACAATCCAGTTTTCCATGAAAGGACTAAACATTTTGAACTTGATTTACATTTTTTGAGAGAAAAAATTGTAAAAGGCTTAATTGAACCACAGAAAATTGCTTCTGACATTCAGATAGCAGACATTTTTACTAAGGGTCTTAGTGTCAGTCAACACAATGAGATGTGTGGAAAGTTAGGTCTGTTTGACATGTTTAATGTATGAATTATGGGGGGATGTTAAAATGAGGTATTGGTTGTTACTATTACTATTAATTCATACATCAAACTGTTGGGCTTGGTTACAAGTTGTTGGACTTGTTATAAAGTTGTTATTGGGCTCTTGTTATAACCGTATGGGCTCAAGGGCTTATATGTAACTATAAGGGTTATTGTTGTTATTCTGGTGAAAGTGCAAGGTGGTTGTTGTAACAGGTTTCATATCCAGCTATATAATACAAGAGAGAGAAGGAGTTCAATCATTCACTCCAGATATTTCTTAGGGTTTCATCTGTTCATCTCCGTGTTCATCTTGTTCGTTCTACTGATCGGTTTATCAGTTGTTTAGTTCGTCTGGTGCTTGAAGAGTCTTCATTCTCCAGTGTTGTAGATCTCTGTTTAGAGATCATTGTTTGTGTTTGAGATCATATTGATCTCTGTTTCTTTTCTTGTATTTTTTGTATTTGGTTTTCATATTCAACAGATCTAATAATCTGTTGAATCTGTACTTTGTATCATACAGATCTCAGTTACTTGAGATCTAGGGTTTGGTTTGGGTATTTTTCTGGTTTGGGTCAATAATAAGATTTTGTCATGTTTTGTCGCTATATTGCTGTTATTGTTTAGATCTATACCATTTTACACTGACCAATTCAGATTAGAGGTCTTAACCATACAGACTCTGTATAATACTTAATCATTCAGAGGCAAATGTCTAAACCATTCAGACATCTGCTCCCAAAACAAACAGTCTGAACCATTAAGTGTTGAACCACTAAAAAGTCTGAACATTAAGAGGTAAACAAACAACCCCTTAGTGTTTGAAGAAACACTCAACAACATTCTTGTTCATTTCATGATAACAATGCACATCCTCTTACGTACATTGGCGAACCCAAAGAGATGGTGACAAAGCAAATAAGTGTTTTATGTAACAATACTTGAAGTTAAAAGTCAACATTTTCGAGTGAGCAAGACGACAATGTGCTGTGGAAATGCATATGACACTAAGGATACGATTAATTTTGAATCCCACCTGCCTATTAGGATGCACACAAAGAAGAAAGCTGATCCATTGTAGCTAGAACGACGAATTCACCCATTGGCATTTTAATTTCTAAATCACAACCAGGATAAACATCTAGAACAAGAAAAGACTTGCTACAAATTATCTCTACTTCCAAAAGGAATTCTAACCTTCTAATTGTTGCATGTAAATTCTTATAAAATTTTGTGACATGACTAACCACCTCGCGCCAGAAGTAAACAAATTATGAGCTAGAACATTTGTGGACAGTACCTAAAAGACCATGTGGAGTGCCTTGAGTCTCTTCAGTTGTAATTTACAAGGTCAAAACCATAGGTTTTTTGAAGATCAACCTTAATCCTATCATTAATCGATTTTAATAGCTTAACTTCAATAAACAGGAATTTAACGACTTCAACATAGGGTGTTAGTTCTTCATATGGCCATGTTCGTTGTCAAGTGAAACAAAACCACGTCAAATTTTGGTGTTGACGGATAATATGCTGATCAGAGTGCTGAAGTCCAACTCAAAAGTAGAATTGCATATTTTTTTCTACCTTATACTAGATAAGTATATGGTAAGCAAGGCGTAATGTGCACGACGAGCATGTAGAGTTGGTTTTCTAAACTAATTGTGTAAATTAGGCATGAAAATGAAAAAAAGGTTTATTATTTATTAGGAAAAATGAAACACTTTCGGTTTTGTGTTTGATTGCTTGATTGCATAACTTTCCCTGAAAACTCTTAAAAATATTTAGGCCTTGGGCGACAAAAAAAATTAGGCTCAAAATTGTAGTTAAGAGGAAATGAATTAAAAAAGTAAAACCTTAGACCATGTGTAGTGTCCCTTGGGCATTATCCGTCATGTGGTGGTCCAGTCAGCAATGGGGCATTATGTTTTTTTTTCTTTCTAAAATGGGTGTTGTAGGGATGTGGACATTGTGGGGCATTATGTTAAAGGGTAAAGTTCTTGTACAAATAATCTTAACATACTAAACATACAAATTGAAGGAAAACTCAAAAAGACAAGGTGGCATTTTTGTAATTATCAATAACTATCAAAGTTACTCTACAAATATACCTAAAAAAACCTAACCACTCCCCCCACCCCAAAAAAAAACCTAAACCCCCCACCCCCCCCCCCCAAAAAAAAAAAAAACCTAGAAAAACCTACCCCCCCCCACCCCCAAAAACCTAAAAAAACCTAACCCCCCCCCCACCCCCCAAAACCTAAAAAAAACCTAACCCCTCCCCCCCCCCCCCCCTCCCCCCCACCCAAGCTAAAATGCTAAAAACTAAACCCCCAAAAAATCTAAAAAAATAAAAAAAAAACACACAAATTATTTTATTTTATTTTTTAACATTTTTTATTAAAAAATCGCTACTTTTAGTAGCAGCAAAAAAAAAAAAAATTTTTTTTTTTGCTAACGAAATGTAGCGATTTTTTTAATAAAAAATGTTAAAAAAAATTGTGTTTTTTTTAGGTATTTTTGGTTGTAACTTTGATAGTTGGTGGTAATTACAAAAATGTCACCTTGTCTTTTTGGGTTTTCCTTCAATTTGTATGTTTAGTATGTTAAGATTATTTGTATTTGATCTTTTGCCTTATGTTAAAAGGGGTGTAAAGAATTAAATAAATAAAAAAACCATAAAAAAAGGTATTGGGCAAACAAAAAGAAGGATACATGTGATTGGCCAACAAAATCTTCATCAGGCGTTTAATTTTACACGCCCCAATCCATTTTTTTTGAAGAAAAACGCCCCCGGGGCGGTGCGCGGGCGTTTTGGGGTGTTTTTTAGGCAATTCACGCTCAAATACTGCCCCACTACGGGTGATCTTAGTGGCAGAGCAAATACTTGAACTTGAGACCTTTATGTTATCTTGAGATGGTTTTTTCCACTACACCACCAACAATTTTTTTTGCATAATAAAAGGATGAATATACTAAATATATAATTTAATAAATATATAAAAGTTTATAAAGACCCCTTTGAAAATTTTGGTCTAGGACATCAGCACGGATGGCCTGCCCTGCTTGATGGTAAAATTGGGTATTTGATAGAACATTTAATTTGTAAATAGATTTACCTCATATTATTTCAATAATTAACATTAGGTGTGGGGCTGTGGGGTATGAAGAAGCACACAAATTTTCCTTATCCTTTAACTATTGTGAAATTGACACAATTAATTAGAATCCGCGTTCGTGAATTTGATACAGGGAACTAATAAATCCTCACTTGTGGCTTAGTGGTAGGAGACTTGGGTTTTCTAATACAGACTCAAGTTTTCTCAGTTGTGTCATATTAGGGTGGATATTGGACAATGATGGTGACAAATCCACTGAGGGGGGTTCGATCCTGAGCCGCACCCCGGTTTTCATCCGGCTGTTACTTCAGTGAGGCATCTCGTGTGGAAGCAGTACGGTTCCTGGGGAACGTCGTAACCAAGTCTGACCAACCCAGCGTGGGCCCGGTTAAGACAACATAGTCTGGGCAGATCTTGGCTAGAACTGCCGTTTAGGCGGTGTGACATTGGGTCACTAAAAAAGAAAGTCACCGTTCAAAAAAACCCATAAGGGTGTACGGGGTGGGTGCGGCAAGCTCCTTTGCCGCTCGGGGAACACCACCGCCACCTTATTATGCCGCGTGGGGAAGGAGGTAAGCGGGGAAGAGTTGCCGCATGCGGGGTAATGAGAGAGAGGGGTAGTGGTGGGGACCAGTGTCCGCGCAACCAATCATGTTTTTTTTTTAATAAAATGGGTTGGGTGAAACCACCCATATAACTTTTTTTGCACCACGTCACTTTTCTGACACTTGCTAATGTGGCTGCCACATGTCGCATAATGCCCTATTTTCAAACTCTCCCACTCTGTATATTCTAATGGGTCGTAAAATATCAACAAAATGATTAAATTATTATTATTATTATGTCACAAGTACAAAAATTAAGTGGTGATTTTGTATCTCATTGGCAGATCTACTAACGGCATAGAGTCTTGGTGAAATGCAAAATACCCCTTGATGTACGGTAAATTTTTTTCTTTATTTTATGAATGTATGGTAAAAAGATTTTAGATACCTCTGAATTTTTTTTAGACACGCCACTATCCTAATGGTCTAATAATATAGCGTCTCTCTCGTAAAAGTGAAATCGTTGCAAATTTAAGATTACGTAATATTTAAATGTAAAAAATTGACGTTATTTGCATTTTTTTACAAAGTAATGAAATATTATAGGGGCATTGTGGTATATTACGAAAGTCAAGGGTGGCAAGAAGATAAACCAAGCCACTACCCACATCACACGGACCGACCATGGACCATCATGACAATGTGGTTCAAAATAATTCGCCTCAATTTCCTATCAAAAAAGATGCGTGTGCGAATCTTTCAACCAAACCAATTTACCCTTCACACAAAAAAAAAAAAAAAAAAAAAAAAAAAAAAATCCAAACTCCAAGACAGTCGTTTATTTTTTTCTTATATGGCCTGCTCATTCCCACATTCATGGCACCATGGTCCGTAGCCCATACAAAGTCGCCGCTCATTCTTTCCTCACCCTTTGCTCTCTTCACAAGCAAAATATCCCCAAATCTCTCCACTCTTTCCCCAATTTCTCATATACTTTTTTCTTCAATTATCTTCAACTTAATCAATCCAACAGTCAAAACAGAGTCTTTATCTTTAATCACCGGTACGTATTGGTTTAATCTTGTGTTCTAATTGATGGGTTTTGTTTTGATTGAGTTCTTGATTGTTAATCCTATCTTGATTTGCATTTATCCAAATGGGTTTTTTGTAGATTTTATTTTCTGATTAATTTCTTGGAGAAGGAAGTTCAGGGATATGTCTAAATTCGAAGGGGTTCTTGTGTCTGATCATTGGCTTCAAAGCCAGTTTACACAAGTTCAACTTCGTAGTCTTAAATCCAAGGTTTGTTTTCATATCCACATGTTAATCGGTCTTGATTTGGTGTTGTTATTGGAAGATTATATCGAATTTGTTTGATACCCTTTACGATTCAAGATTGATTTCGGTTGTTAATCTGTAGTTTATATCATCAAAGAATCAAAATGGTGAAGTTACAGCTGCAGATTTGCCTGTTTTGCTTGCAAAGTTGAAGCCTTTTAATGAGATGTTTAAGGAGAATGAGATTTCAGATTTGTTGTCTAAATCTGGTTTGGATATGAGTAATGGGATTGACTTTGAAGGATTCTTGAGGGTAAATAATAAGAATTTTACTCGTATTATTACATCGATATGTTATGCATAAGAATTGACTACATAGATTATATATTTACACAGGCTTACTTGAATCTACATTCACAAGCGGCTGCGAAATTGGGTAATTCGAATAACTCGTCTTCGTTTTTAAAAGCCACAACGACGACTCTACTTCACACCATTGATGAATCCGAGAAAGAATCGTATGTTGCGCATATCAATAGTTATCTTAGAGACGATCCGTTTATGAAGCAGTTTCTTCCCATAGACCCAGCTACCAATGCCTTGTTTGAGCTAGCTAGAGATGGAGTTCTTCTATGGTATTTAAACATATTTTATTTAGTTATGTTGTGGATGCACGCGCTTATCGATTACGCTGGTTTTGATATGTTGTTTTCTGTTATGATGTAGTAAACTTATTAATGTTGCGGTGCCTAATACGATAGATGAACGGGCTATTAACACGAAACGAGTGCTCAACCCGTGGGAACGAAATGAAAATCATACTCTTTGCCTTAACTCTGCTAAGGCTATAGGATGTACGGTAGTAAATATTGGCAACCAGGATTTGGTCGAGGGAAGAGTAAGTTATTATTGAAGGTTTATTTAGAGTCATATTCATAATTTCCTGCTTTTTAGTTTTGAGAATCTGACTTCTTGTCGTGTCGATTTTGCAGCCTCATCTTGTTCTTGGCCTAATTTCTCAGATTATAAAGGTGAGTTGTTCATCAAATCATCTTTATGGGCGTTCATTTTAGAACCAATAATACGTTTTGAACCACAAGCATAGTTGATAATAGCGATAAGCCACCTATACGCTACGTGGCGATAGCGATGAAATAGTGGGTGCTATTTTATGTTTAGCGACACACTAGAAGAAAATTTTAGAAATATTTTATATGTATATTATATCCAAATACACTGTTTTATTTGTATATTTAACAAAAAACCTAAAATCCTGCTATTTTATACCTGTAAAATCCCGTTATATATATATTAAAACAGACAAACAAAATAAAACCTAAAATCCTGCTATTTACCTGCCTTGGAGACGCCAAACTCAGATAGCGACACATGAGCACTTCGCTACGCTATTCGCTATGGCGCCTGCTATGAGCGCTATTAACAATTATGACCACGAAAACGGCATAATGTATGTTAACATATCGCTTTGAATTGATACATTATACACGATAGACAAGACGGTTTATGTGACCGGTTCTGTTTCTCTCTCCCACTACTTGAAATTATTTTTTTATGCATAATGCGGTTCTCAACATATTATTGGTTTCAAGACGAAAATACCCCTATATATTTTGGATTATTTGTTTGCTGATCTTAGGTTATTGTTGCTGTTTCTTTAGATACAACTCCTGGCAGATCTCAACCTTAGAAAGACACCTCAGCTTGTGGAATTGGTGGAAGACAACAATGTAATTCTTAATCTCTCATTTAATTTGCAATTTCATTTTATTTGTGAATTATAATAATAATTTAAATTGTTTCTATAATTAATGTGCAGGATGTTGAGGAGCTAATGGGATTAGCACCTGAGAAAGTCCTACTAAAATGGATGAATTTCCATCTTAAAAAAGCAGGTTACAAAAAACCTGTCACCAACTTCTCGTCTGATCTAAAGGTAACCGTGCCCTTACATTTGTGCTCAATGAAATCTAAGTCGTAATATTGGCATGGTTACGTCCCTCAACTTGTTTATATCTAACAAAACTGTGTATCTTCTTAAAAAAGTTGACCCGTAACTGGTCAAACTGTTATTCATTCGGTGGCATGACTTCCGAGGTGTGCAGGAACGCTGACACGGACAGAATGTGCAATTCACTAAGCTGATGTGGATAATATTTTTTTTTAATTTAATAATATTATTATAACGATAATTATGGTACTGTAAAAGGCTAAATGCATTACAAATATCATTTGTAGGATGGAGAAGCATATGCTTACCTGCTTAACGTTCTTGCACCAGAACATTGCAGCCCCGCCACTCTAGACACCAAGGACCCCACCGAAAGGGCAAATCTGGTACTCGAGCATGCTGAAAAAATGGACTGTAAACGTTACTTGGCTCCCAAGGATATCGTTGAAGGCTCCACAAATTTAAATCTTGCATTCGTTGCACAAATATTCCACCAAAGGTTTAAGATCGCATTATCCGTTTTCTGTTATCATAACACTCAAAAAAAATATTATTTTTTTAATTTATGGTATATTTATCTTGCAGAAATGGTTTATCTACTGATAACAAAAAGATATCGTATGCCGAGATGATGACCGATGATGAAGAAATGTCTAGAGACGAGAGATGTTTCCGACTTTGGATTAATAGTCTCGGGATTTCTTCTTACATTAATAATTTGTTTGAGGATGTCCGAAATGGGTAGGTGCAAATGTGTAATTATTGATCTTTTTTTTTTATCAACAGTTTGAATAAAATTATTTATCGGTTGTTCATGTGTTCATGCAGATGGACACTTCTGGAAGCTGTAGATAAGGTTTCTCCAGGATCGGTTAACTGGAAGCATGCAACGAAACCTCCGATCAAGATGCCGTTTAGGAAAGTTGAGAATTGCAATCAAGTTATTAAGATCGGGAAGCAGTTGAAGTTTTCGCTTGTTAATGTAGCGGGAAACGACTTTGTACAAGGGAATAAAAAACTTATACTCGGTAAATTACAGGATTAAACTTGGACTTGTTTTTTATTAGTTTGTTTTCGTTTTAAGAAAAGAATATAATTTTTGTGTGTTCATTTGCAGCTTTCTTGTGGCAGTTGATGAGGTTTAATATGCTTCAACTTTTGAAAAACTTGAGATCGCGTTCTTCACAGGGGAAGGAGATAACAGATGCGGATATTTTGAAATGGGCGAATAAAAAAGTGAAAAACACAGGCCGAATGTCGCAAATGGAGAGTTTTAAGGTTGGAAAACATCTTTTTTTTTTTTTAATCTAGAGTAAAATGCCATTTTACGCATCTGGATCCAAACGTTTTGAAATCTTGCCATTTTCATCCAACTTGTTAACTCCATCCATTTTTAACGTCAAGTCAGGGGTATATTCGTCTTTTTAGACATTTTTTTGTGATGATTAAAGGGTTTGGGTTGGGAGAAAGTTAACAGAGGTGAATCTTTATTTCTTATAGTGTTTTCCGTTTTAATAAAAAATGTCTAAAAAAGACATAAATGCCCCTCATTTAACGGAAAAAATGGATGGAGTTAACGAGTTGGATGAAAATGGCAAGATTTCAAACCTTTTGGATCCAAATGCGGAGAAACAAAGCTTTGGACGAAAGTCGCAAAAGTGGTCAAACCTCAGGGAGGAAATGGCGTTTTACTCTTTAATTTATTAATCATGATTATATACATTATAACCGATTGATTAATGGTTGTGTAGGATAAGAGCCTTTCAAATGGTATTTTCTTTCTTGAGCTTTTGAGTGCGGTGGAGCCCAGGGTGGTCAACTGGAACCTTGTAACCAAGGGTGAAAGCGGTATGTTTTTTTTTTTTTTAATCTTCAAGATTCTGTTAAATCTTCAAATACGAATACGGTATTTGGTTTCTGATTTCGTGATGTAATGGTGCTTACAGACGAGGAGAAGAAGTTGAATGCAACTTACATAATCAGTATTGCGCGAAAGCTTGGGTGCTCAATTTTCTTATTGCCAGAAGACATCATGGAGGTAAATTAAAACGGGTCGATTTGATTATGCTTTATCTCTAACTGGCAAAAACACAAAAATTAGTAGCTAAAAAAGGGTCAAATGGTTCGAATCATGGAATACATCACAAAGTGAATTTTAAAGCATATAACCTTCTAACTTATATAATGTTAATTATTAGACTGTTATATAAACTAGCAGGTACACCGCGCTACGCGGCGGGATGACATCTTTTGTTACGTTGCAGCTGGTTGTCTTTGAACAATTTTATAACTAACGCATGATATAGTAGTATAGATGTAGATTATATTATATAACTTTTTGTAATCATATTTGACACATCAATTATACCTAAAAAGATAAGTAAAAGGTGATTGACAAAAAGTGTTCAGGGTCAACCCAATCTGACCCGTTTCGGCTCACACCTAAAGCACATGTTTTGACCCGTTACTTAGCTTGTCCATGCCCATCTTAACAGGTGAACCAGAAGATGATGCTTATGCTAGCAGCCAGTATAATGTACTGGAGCCTTCTGCAATCTACAGATGACTCGGAATCATCACCTTCATCTGTTGCAGCAACACCAGAAGCATCACCAGCACCGTCTGTTAATGGAGATGCACCATCTGTTAATGGAGATGACGGCTCCGAATTCTCTATGGGTGCTGAAATTGCCAATCTGTCCATTGATGATGCAGCATCTGATACTACAGTCTCTTCAACTCATGAAAACAATGATACTCCTTTACAGTGATATATTCTTTTATTTGTAAGTAACAGAAGAGAAGGCGAGAAGAAGGTATACATAAGTTTTGGTAAGAAAAACTAGGTACAACAATGGGTTATAATTTTTTTTTTTAACTGAAATAAGTTGTACATTTTTCATGCAATTAAAGTTCAGTTAAAAGATATATGTTCTAATTTTTTTATTTGTGATGTATGATTTTCTTTCCATCTTTGAACATTCTGTTATAATTTTGTTTAAAAGTAAACAATAAAAGAATATTAATAACCAGTATATTAATAATGATAATAATAACAATAATAATTATATATATATGTATATTGTAGATGAAGGATGATGAATAGTAACTTTATTTTTATAATAATATATAGCTTTATATTATTTTTTGTTTAATATATTATAATATTTTATTATTATATTTACTTTTAGTAACATATTTGTAATTTTTTTTCCTTTTTTAAAACCATATATTTCCTTTACCATTTTTTTAATAATTCTTTTTTTAGAACATATATTAGTTTATCGATTAATTAGATACTTCTTTAGTAATTTACGTTTATAACTTTTTTCTAAAAACTTAAGTACATAGTTGCGCTTGATTTTTTTCCTGACATTCTGTTATAAGTTTTGTTAAAAACAAAGTTGTACTCAAAATGAAGTATTTATTTTGTATCATAAAACAGTACGATGATAAACTAAACCGTTCTAAAGGCTTGTTTTCTAAAAACTTGCTTTATTTTTAAGTCACGTTTGTTTTACATTATCATTTGCTCGGTTTTGTCGCAACGCGCGACATTAGAAAAACTAGTAATAATAGTAATAGTAAATATATCGTGATATTATAAAAAGAACAAGTTTTAATGTTTAGTGTTGGGAAAATTTGTGTCAGCACATGAGAAAATAGAGACAGAGATTGAGATAGAGAATGGAATGTTAAATCATTATTAACCTAATTTTAATATGTAAATGATCAAGTGAGTTATAATATCATATATAAACTTTGATCCTTTATTAAATTTGTAATTCATTTATTCTTTTATATATTTAAATAGGATCTCATGTTCCGAATTGATCTTGACAGCCGTATTAGAATCATAACATCATTTAAAATTATGGATGTGGAACCATTCATACTTTCACATAATTGACATTTTCCTCTCTTTGCTTTCACACATAATTTTGCCATGTGTCATGAGCTTTTTAAGAATGTTTATTTGCAGAACTGTATGACACTACAACTCATACTTTCACATATTTGACATTTTCCTCTCCTTACTTTCACACATAATTTTGCCATGTGCAATGAGCTTTTTAAGACTGTTTATAAGTAGAAGTGTGAACAACTCAGAAAGAAGGTAACAGAGACTTGAGATGTAGGTAACAAGAAGATGTGACGGAATTGAGAAAATAGTTTGATGGAATGAGATGCAGAGATGTGTATGTATAAAGGGCACACCGTGTAGGAAAGTGGATCATTTTTTATTAAAATAAATAGTAGAAATAAAAACGATACTCTCGTTATTTGTGTGAAGTAGACTCTACAATACAATATACATAAACAAAGGAATATAAAATACTGATTTGTATAATAAAATTGATTCAAACTAGAGCCTTTAAGAGGTTGTGTTTTTGCCTTTGTTCTTGACTGCAACAATAGTTGAACAAATAATCCACTAGCAATGGATAAAGATTCGTGTTCAACACACGTTAAACAAATTTTGTGTCTCCTCATGTACAAACATGTACGTCTCCTAAGCTATAACGAGCTGAGCAATTCTAGTGTGTGGAAAAAGATGAAGTTGTAGAAAAAATTTGAGTTGAAAATGGTTTATGTTTTGTGAAAATATTGTTTTTTTAAGCCATCTCAAAAGTGGACCCTGTCGAATCCCCAAATCCCTGATTACGTTCAAAGGGTCTTCGCTGACGTCGGAATATCCCAGCCTTCGTTTGCTACAAAAAAGGAAACCGTTAGCCTCGTCGCGGAGGGCCCCAGAGGGGGGATCCGTGACTAAGCTCCGGCGTGAGAGTAAGTAAACTTGCCGGAAAGTATGAGAAGCTTATTCCGATGAATATGATCACCGGAATATTCCTCTGTGGTGTGAATCAAGTGTATGTGAATATATTTATTGTGTGAGTATTATGGAAGTAAATGAGAGAATGAAGCATTAAGTGAGATACCTCCGACTTGTTCATTGATCGTTTCCTTACCTTCCTTATATAACCAAGAGGCCTTATCTCTCCTGCGGGATGTTTCCAAGACGATCTAACGGACTCTGATCACCTTTGGGGGACTCAGACACGTGTCTGAGCCCCAACGGGAAGATGGTCGCCTTCATTTAATGATACCGGCTCGGAGGTACTATGCCAGCCGGAGATGCCTTTCATATCATTCATTTAATGCACACTGTCTCCTCTGGTAGTTCCTTTTCCCGTCCGTTTTCATGAGAGAAACCCTAATGGGCAAGTTTTATAATGTTGGGCTTTATCTGTTGGGCCTACATGAGAGCAGCCCAAGACGGGTAAATGGGGCAACCTATGGGCCCGTCGTCAAGTCATCTTTAGTCCCTGGTTTTGAGATTCAAATCTCATGATCCGGGGCTGAATCATAACTGTCCACGGGGGTAGCTCTCTTGGGCTAAGAATGTGGGCCCACCCTTAGCTAATCATCACGCGCCCCTTCTTTTTTCGAGGCTCATTAATCGCCGAATATCAATGGCGGGGGTTTAATCCCCTTAATACACGTGCACGGTCGTTTTAAATTTGAAAGGATGGTGATGTGACAGTTTTCCCCTCTCGTCAGTTACCTTCTTTAAAACCCTCATAGCCTTTTGAATTTCCTTTCATTTCCACCACTTTTCTTCCACACTTTTATTTCACTATAACTTTCCGATCACCATTTCCCTTTTGCCATGAGCCGTACCGGCCGTTCCATGATCCGGTCTGTTCTGACGACGAAGGATTTGGAATCCTTTGTTGAAACCTACAAGATACCCGAGCGCTTTTCCCCCCACTTTACCAGGTCCTGATGACTCGGCGGAGTGCACACCCGACCAAATCGTTCTTTATACTCTGTCGTTTTCCTCTTGTGGTGTTCGTTACCCACTTTCACATTTCAAGATAAACTTGTCACGTCATTTCAAAGTTCATTTCTCTCAATTGCACCCTCTAGGGTTCATGAGGGTGGTGCATTTTGAATTGTCATGTGTGGCGGTTTCCAGCGAGCCGACAATTCCTCTGTTTTGCATGTTTTACAAGTTAATTTCGGATGGGGACTGGTTTACCTTCGCCAAACGGAAGGATAGTGTATCTCAGCCTCGTTACTCCTTTATGCCAACCTCTACCTACCCTAAAGAATGGAAAAGCCGGTTCATTTTTGTTTCTGCCGCCATGATACCAGAATCACCACCGTTGAGGGATGCCAAGGCTGCTATTGATGATAGTGTTCCAATCTTGTCTGCCGACGAGATTGTCCAGTGGAAACGTATGTACAAGAATCCAACGAGAGCTTTCACTTTCTCTGAAGGGATCTTGGCTATGGGAGGACTAAGCCCCTTCTATTCGGTTCGGCCAAAGGCTTTCTTTGGCAAGAAAGGTATTCTCTTGTTCTTGACTTTTTGTACCTATCTTTTTTCTGAAAACTTTTTAGGGATTTGTGTAGTCATCTTTAGTATTTCTTTTGTGTAGAGATGACCCTGTGGGGCTTGCTTCAGGGGGATTCCAGGGATGTTAAATTTGTGGTTGATGATAAAGTTGAACCGGGTTTGAGCCGGGGTGTAGAGACGAGGGTTACTGAGGGATCAGTTCAGGCAGGGGATTCTGCTGCCGGGGAGAAAGATGAGGGGGCTTCTTCTGGTGAGAAAGAGGATTCCCCCGGTTCCCTCCAAGTGAAGAGTTCTAGTGATGGAGACGAGGAAGACCTGGAGAGCCGTTTGGCTCGCAAGCGGAAAGTTATCAGTCCTAAGCAAGTTCCTGCCCCCACGTGGTATCCGGCTGAGACTCCGGAGTGCCAGTGGTCAAAAAACCTTCCCTGCCATAAAAGCTGCTTCCGAACTTCCCCCTACTGGGGTTAAAGGCTCCTTGTCTAAGCTTTTCCGATCTTCCAGTCTTGTGAGTGAGCCTTTGTTGGTAAGTTCTTCACTTATCTTCTGTTTTGGTGCAGCGGGTTCTTGGTCCCTTGTTTCTTTTTTGGATTAACTTTGTTCTGATAGGTTTCTAATATTCCCTCCCCTTTTTTCTTTTTTGTGTTTGGAGCAGGGAAGCTCTCATGCTCCAATTGAGATCCCTACTGCCCCTTCCTCCTCTCGTGTCCGGGACAAGACTCCTGAAGTAAGTGTTGCTCGCATTACCCCAGCTTTTGAGATTTTTCCTCACCATGCCACCGGGACTCGCAAACCTTCTCATTTTGAGGGTTTTGCTTCTCGATCCCCTCTGGCTCCTTTGTTTGCCGACGCCCTTCCAGCTCCATACGTCCCCAAGTGGAAGATCACTCAGTCTTCAGTGGTGGGGACCCCTTAAACTGCCCGGGACTTCTTGACTCATGTTGTTCCTCCCTCCCATAGATTGATGAATTTTGCCCTGAGGGATGATCTTTTCGATGATCAATATAGCATGTCACTTTGCGAAGGGCTTTTCAGGGGTATTGGCATGTTACAACGAGTTGATAATCTGAGGAGGGAGAATGCGGGGCTCAAGAGTGATCTGAAGACTTCTCAAATCGTCGCTGCCGAGCTTCAGTGTCAGGTGGTTGATGTTGAGCGCAAATTGTAGGAGGAGAAGGTGCATAATTCTCCTCCCCCCTCCTTCTTTTTTTATTTAACTTTCTTGGAGTTTTTGTAACATTTTTTCTCAGGGAGCTGGTGTCATGCTAGAGCAGAAGGAACATGCCTGGGCGAGGGAGATGGCAGCTTTGGTTAAGGAAAAGGAGGAGTTGGCCGCCGAGCTGAAGCATCAGAGGGAGCTTGACTCCATTTCTCAAAAAGATCTGGATACTATGTATGCTGAGTATGGGATGACGTCGGATGATAACCAGAGGTTAGCCAAGGAGAAGTACTGGTTGATCACCGAAGGCTTCGGGGCCTTCCTTACTGCTGTCTCCCAGTCGGAGGAATTTAAAAACAGTCTTGAACAGATTTTCAGGGCTTACCGGGACGTGGGATATCAAGCAGGCTTGAAGGATGGGTATGCTTACTCTGCTCAAGGCTTGGGTAGGAAGGAGACCCCTCTTTATAATTCCAAGGCCAAGAAGCGGCTGTCTAAACTGGACAAAGAGTTCGGGGGTAAGACCCTTGCCCTTCTCGAAAAAATCCTTGAGCGCCCCATGATGTCCATTGATGAGCTGAAAGCCTTGCTGACTCCCGCTGGTCCTTCTTCTCCGAAGTCTTTATCTGGGGATGATTCCCAGTAATTTCTGAACATCAACTATTTCGATGTGGTTGTAACTAAACAATTATGCACTCTAAAACACAGTTAACTTTTGGTGTATGGGGGAGGGCCTTTGTGTCGGGGTCCTCCCAGTATCTAACGTATGACCTGCTAGTCATCTTTTGACTGTATATTGTTGATCTGCTTTGTTGCTTTTGGTGTGTTTCCCCCCTTTTTTGCAGGTGTTCTTACCGGGAGTCAGCCTAGTTTCTACCTGGAGACTTTTGGTTATTTGTAGCATGATTACGAAAATTCCGTTAGTCTGTTTACTAGGTTCCCTAGTTTGTTGTTTGTATACTCGTTTTTCTTTTAGGGCTAGCAAGATTCCTTGTTGTATTTATGTATGCTCACTTTGCAGTTTATACACAAAAAGTTTCTTTTTTAGTTTGTGTGCGTTAACTCTTTTTGTAGTTTGCTTACAAAAGTGTGTTTTTTTTATGTTTTGCTTTGTAAACCAAGATTGTCTGTTCGAGGACAATCTTTGGACAAGTCTATAATGTCAGATTATGTTTTCTAGCTTGTTTGTCTGTTTTCTTTGGGCTAGCTAGGCCCTGTTTTGCCCCACAGCCGGGCGTTTGATATGTTGAGTATATCTTTTACACGGCATGCGTCGATAGTCCTCTATTTATACTTGTGGAGGATTGAGGAGGTGATCACTGGTGTCTAGGAGGCTTAGGAGGTGCATACAAGTGTCCTCAAACGTGTCCTAAACTAGTATGCAGCTCAGGGTTTTGAATTTGAGGTGTTTTGGTAGGTTGTGTGGCCTCCAAGCAAAATTTCGTAGCTGGTAGACACTTTCTTTCACTGGCACGCCGTCGCGGTACGCGACGAGAAATGGGGCAAGCTATCGCGGCATGCGACGCCCCTTATAAACTTTTAAAACTTAGCAGATTTAGCCCCTTGACCTCCAAACTCTTATACACTTTCATAATTGGCATAAATAGCCCCACAAGGTAAACATTTGACACACCCGACAGTATGACCGAACATCATTAAGCTCCCGGTTCATTAAAGGGTCACTCAGAGGTATAAATTAACATGTTGACGCCTTTAGTCCTTCCAATAACAAACTTTCACACCAATTCACAAACGGTTCCTCTTGTCCAACAAGCGGCTCAGTTGAGAATACGGACATTGTAAAAGGTTACTCAGAGCATAGTTTCAGCATGTTGATACTTTTAGTCCCTCCACATTCATACTTTCATCATTTGGCAAAAATAGTCCCTCCTAGCCAACACTAGGCATAATTAGGAATATGGACACGTGTCAACATATTACTGGACACGATTTTACGCGGTGTTACAGGCTGCTTATAAAGTTTGGGCTACTTATAAAGTTTAGGCTGCTTTGGATGGCTTAGGGCTCGCGTACAAGGGAATCCTTCACGTATTTATCCCTACCTTGGGATCCTGGCTGAACACACAACCAATCTCCCACATCTATGATGTCTTCATTTTCTCTCTAGAGCATTCATCTCTTAGGGTTTTTTGTCCCTTTGACTGTTCGAGAGATTCTTGGTCTTGTTTTGATCAATACTTTATGCAGATCATCAGTTGATGATATGCCCAGTTTAAGCTATGTTTCAACGGTGGTTTGTACCGTTTTTTGTTCTTTGTTTTGCTTGAAGACTTCTGTATCTACTTGGTTATTTTATAAGAAATTTCCTGTACTTGATATCGTGTTTTTCACACGGTATCAGAGCCTTATGGCTCTTGGGTGATTCATCTTCCGCTGCTGCTTCCGTTGAAGTATATCAATCGTAGATCTGTGTGCGATTCAAGGGATCCGAGGAGTCTTGGTGGTTCTTTTGATTTTGCCGACTCCGGATTGTCTTCGTTGTGCCCGTGGTGTTCGTGAAGATGTGTTTGGGGGTTCTTTCTCAAATCCAGTTGATAATTTTTTGGTGCTCGTGCATCTCAGAAGATTGAAACCCTAATCTAGGGTTTCCACGTGTCTATTGAAGGGGTCTTCGTTGGTCTCTTTTACAGGGCAAACCAATAGAACTTTCGTTGGTATTCTTAGCTTATAATCATGCTTGTAACCCTAAGTGAAGGTTACAAGTCTGGTTACTAGAGCTATATGCACCCACTATGAGATTGTTCTATCTCAGTCTTTTTATTATTTTTTTAATCTTTTTTGCATCACTGAGTCTGTGAGTCTAGGCATATTGATACTGGGTTTAGCACGTCCGGTTTGATTATTGGGATAGAGAGAGGGTCCACTCTGTTGCATTTTTTCTATTTAGTTTGTGTGTCAAAGCTCCCTGAATATTGTCTGCGGATGCACCTTTGAGTGATGAACCTCTAATCGGACCGTTGTTCATGCTCCGCTGGTCTTTGTGTTATTACTAGTGGTTTACTGTCTTGATTGTTTCTTAACTGGTTCTGTCTGCCTTACTTGTGTTTTTTTATTGTTTTTCTGTTTACTCTATTTATGCTATCTGCTTAATCTGTTTTATCTACTATGTCTGGAGATGATACTGTGATTACTACTGATACTATGTCATCCTCTAGTGCTACCCTGGTTAGCAAGATTGATGCTGGTGATCCATTGTTCCTTCACCCTAGTGACTCTACCAATTTATCTATAGTTAGTGTGAAACTTAAAGGGTCAGAGAATTATAGGATTTGGTCCAATGCTTGTATCTTGCCTTACAGGTTAAGATAAGATAGGGTTTATTGATGGTACTTGTCTTAGGTCTAAAACTAATGAGGTTTTGGGTAGACAATGGGATAGATGCAACTCTATTGTTCTCACTTGGATTCTTAACTCTGTGTCTGAGGAATTATATCTTGCTCTGGTTTATTCTAAAATTTCTTCTGATGTATGGAGAGATTTAAAGGAGACTTATGATAAGATAGATGGATCTGTTGTGTTTAATTTGTATTAAAAGATCAACTCTTTTAGTCAAAATGGCATGCATGTCTCAAAATATTATCATAAGTTGAATTATATGTGGAAGCAATTAGATCAATTACTTGCTTTACCTGCCTGTTCTTGTGATGCATCTAAACAGTTTAATGATTTTAATCATCTTATAAAGCTGATGTAGTTCTTAATGGGTCTCGATAGTTCATATCAGTTTGTGAGAACAAATTTGTTAACTAGAGAAACTTTTACTTCTGTGAAGAATGCCTTCTCAGTTATTTCTAGAGAAGAGTTTCATCTACATTCTAAAAATTTTTCTGATAAAACCCCTAATAGTGCCATTGGTTTTGCTGTTAAGGCTAATCAATCTGTTAAGTCAAAGAAAAAGGGTGGAAAACTCCTAACCCTAATCTCAAATGTTCTCATTGCAATAAGACTGGTCATACTATTGAGAAGTGTTTTGAACTTGTTGGCTACCCTTCTTGGATGAAGTCAAAACCTGGTGGGAACAAGGGTAACATGCTTAGTAATAATGTTACTGCTGATACTACTGATACCTCTTCTGTTGTGAGTTCTATAACAAATGATCAGATAGCCCAGTTGCTTAGTCTCTTGTATGATAAACCTAAGGGTGATTCTCAGGGTAGTAGTTTTGCTGGTATGTGTGCTAATTCTATTTGCCTGAATAGTTTTATTAATGTGTCATTGATGTGCACAAAATGCAACATATAAATTACATCAATTGTGACATAAAACTAACCCTTTTTTAGTACTAATGTTGGAAAAAGTGTGTTTTGTCTTCCTTTTGTATTTTCAGGATTAAATGAGCTCAAATAAACAAAAGAACTAAAAAGGCAACTAAATCTAACATAAATACAAGAAAAGGAACAAACGTGGCATGCCCGACCCCCCGACAGCATCTTCCCAAGCAAAACAAGAGAACAGAAGACTGAACACGCCCCGTGCTCAGTGAGCACGGGGGCGTGCCCAAGTGTCAGCAGAAAAGACAAAGTTGTAGAAGCTTCTATCGCCCACCACGGGGCCGTGCTTAGCGGATACGGGGCCGTGGTCAACTATAAGATTCGCAGAATCCAGGCAAATCTTGATAGTATAGATACGCTTCTACACACGGGGTCGTGCTCAGCGGATACGGGGGCGTGGTCAACTAATGCAGACAAACTGCAATTAATGAAGAAAGAGATAAGGATGGACACGGGCCGTGCCCAACGGACACGGGGCCGTGCCCGAGCTTATGTTCAGCCTATAAATAGGAGCGCTTGGATCACTTGCAACTCATCCCTTGGCACACCACCTCTCTCACACTTCACACACCACCATCACAACACCATCATCCACCACCATCATCCATTTTCCATCATAGAGTGTGTGAGTCATCTCGGGATCCAAGATTGATCGTAAGAGTTCTTAACAATCAAAGGCCATGTTTGCCTAAGTCTCTTACATCACTTGGTGAAGACAAGTGTTTAGTGTAATACTTTTTATTTTTAATCTTTTCGCACTTTTTATTTGGTTATGTATTAATGACTTTAATAACTAGTTTCTTATGTTGAAGGTGATTCTTCCTTATCGTTTGTCCGTGGTGTCTTGGCATTATTTTACTGTCTATATAAAATAAAAGATTTTCACCATTCATATCTCCACGGTCTATATGGAGATATGTTGGCTACCTGGTCGGGGGTTAAGGGAACGGTTTGGTAAGAGTCTTGCCATTATTCAGTGTATAGATCCTGCAAAGGACCTGGGTCAAATTTAGTAGGACCTCCTTCAATACCCACCGGTATCGGATGGCGGGGGTCCAAACTCTTTGATCCCTTCATAAGTTAAACTACTATTAAAACATTAACCCGACTACTTAGGACTGTATCCCTGCTGACTCAGACTACTTAGCCGAGGGTAACGTCACATTCAAAAGAGGGGCCTACCACATTATGCATTAATAACTTAATTAATTATCTTTCAATAATCCGATCCTTTAGGATTGTATCCTTGCTGACTCAAACTACTGGGTTAAGGGTAACGTCACCTTCAAAAGAGGGGCCTACTATAATAACTAAGATAATCTCTTAAAATGTGCAAAAGTGCGGAAATAATCAAAGGTTACACTACACACGAGTCGGATCCAAGTGATTCATCTTGTCTATCTGTTTTACTTTTATTTTATTTTCAGCATTTTAGTTAGTTTTGTTTTTCTAGTTTTAAAACCTTTTTTCTAACTTATTGATTTGATTAGATGTTGAGGATAAACCGGTACTAAAAGTTCTTGTGTCCTTGGACGACCTTGTTATCTTACCAACATTATACTACGTCCACGGTGGGTGCACTTGCCCATATGTGTGTTTAGTTGTCACGACCCCCGACCCCACCCTGGACGGAATCGGTAGCCGCGAGCAGTGATGTGTGTAAAATGCAACATATAAATTACATCAAATGAGGCATAAAACTAACCCTTTTTAAGTACTAATGTTGGAAAAAGAGTGTTTTTGTCTTCCTTTTGTATTTTCAGGATTAAATGAGCTCAAATTCACAAAAGAAGCAAAAAGACAGCTAAATCTAACATAAATACAAGAAAAGGAACATAAATGGATTGCCCGACCCCTCAACAGCATCCTCCCAAGCAAAATAGAGAAGGCAGAATACTGAACACGCCCCGTGCTCAGCCAGCACGGGGCCGTGCCCAAGAAGCAGCAGAAAAGACAAACCTATAGAAGCTTCTATTGCCCACCACGGGGCCGTGCCCAGTGAACACGGGGACGTGGCGAAAGTACAGCAGGCGCATTAATTGTAATTGCGAATTACAATTAATGAAGAGAGAGAGTGTCAGACAGGCACGGGGCGGACACGGGGCTGTGCCCAGCCTTCTGTTCAGCCTATAAATAGGAGTGCTTGGTTTCATTGCAACTCATCCCTTGGCACACCACCTCTCTCACACTTCATCCACCACCCACCACCACCATAACACCATCATCCACCACCATCATCCATTGTCCATCATAGAGTGTGTGAGTCGTCTCGGGATCCAAGATTGATCGTAAGAGTTCTTGACAATCAAGGCCATGTTTGCCTAAGTCTCTTACATCACTTGGTGAAGACAAGTGTTTAGTATAATACTTTTTATTTTTAATCTTTTGCACTTTTTATTTGGTTTTGTATTAATGACTTTAATAACTAGTTGCTTATGTTGAAGATGATATTTCCTTATCGTTTGTCCGTGGTGTCTTGGCATTATTTTACTGTCTATATAAAATAAAAGATTTTCACCATTCATATCTCCACGGTCTATATGGAGGTATGTTGGCTACCTGGTCGGGGGTTAAGGGAACGGTTTGGTAAGGGTCTTTCCCTTGTTCATCATTTAGAGGTCCTGCAAGGGACCTGGGTCAAATTTAGTAGGATCTCCTTCAATGCCCATAGGTATTGGATGGCGGGGATCCAAACTCTTTGACCCCCTCATAAGTTAACTACTATTAATACTCTAACCCGGCTATTTAGGACCGTATCCTTGCTGACTCAGACTACTTAGTCGAGGGTAACGTCACCTCCAAAAGAGGGGCCTACCATAATTTGCATTAATAACTTAATTCATTATCTTTCAATAATCCGACCCTTTAGGATTGTATCCTTGCTGACTCAAACTACTGGGTTGAGGGTAACGTCGCCTTCAAAAGAGGGGCCTACTACAATAGCTAAGATAATCTCTTAAACAAGTGCAAAAGTGCGAAAATAATCAAAGGTTATACTAATACACGAGTTGGATCCAAGTGATTCATCTTGTCTATCTGTTTTTATTTTTATTTTGTTTTCAGCATTTAGTTAGTTTTTATTTTCTTAGTTTAAAAATCTTTTCTAACACTTTTTGATTTGATTAGACGTTGAGGATAAACCGGTACTAAAAGCTCTTGTGTCCTTGGACGACCTCGGTATCTTACCAACACTATACTACTTCCACGATGGGTGCACTTGCCCATATGTGTGTTTAGTGTTAGTAAATATCGTGTTTTATAAATTTAAAACTTGGCTAAAAGTGTAAAAAGGGCTTAAATATACATCTAAAATATATTACACTACACACGCATCAAGTTTTTGGCGCCACTGCCGGGGACACAAGGATTTTAAGAAAGTTAGGAAGCAACGGCCTAATCATATTTTTATTTTTCTTTTTAATTTTTTTTAGGATTTTCTTAGTTTTTTCAGCTTCTGCAGAGCTCAGCACGGGCCGTGCCTGGTCGGACACGGGCCGTGCCCAGCGTTGTTACTGGCAGTTTTTAGTTTTCCAAGTTACAGAAGGCTGACCACAGGGCCGTGTCGGTGCAACACGGGGCCGTGTCCAACTCTCCAGTAACTGGGATCTGGAAAACAATCACTGTAACTCCAACCACGGGCCGTGTCCACTGAGCACGGGGCCGTGGTGAACCTTCTGACCAGCATTCTTTTTTTGTTTTTATTGCAGGACTTGGAACCAGACGCCACCCCTACGTAGTGTATGAGCTCCAGTTCTAATAAGGACATAAAAGAACCTATATAAGAACCCGAACGCTTTCTCAGAAAAAGACTAAAAGCCAAAAACCAAGAGAAGGTTTTGGGAAATCCACTTCCAATGGCGGATCAACGTACTCTCATGGATTATCTACGACCCACCGTAGGTAACCTCGGCGCCGCTATCAATGCACCGAATGTTGAAGCCAATAACTTCGAACTTCGACCGCATTTGATACAAATGCTCCAAAACTCCGCAACCTTCCATGGGCTTGCGGACGAGGATCCCCATCTACATATTACTAAGGTAGCGTTTGGTATGAAGGAATGGAAGGTGGAATGGAATGGATCATTCTGATGGAATAAAAAGAAGCATGTTTGGTTATCATGTGGTAATGGAATGGAGCATTCCAAAGGAATGTAACTCCTTCCAAATATAATAATTTCCATTCCTTGGTATGTAGGTGTTTTTTTTCTATTCCTTCAAGGAATGGAAAGAAATATGTTATTATTATTATTATTATTGTACTTATACCTTTATTTGTATTTATATTTATATTTATATTTATTAATATTCATACTAATATTAATATATATCAAAAATCTATTATTAATTTTTTATCATTAATATATTATTATTATTATTATTATTATTATTATTATTATTATTATTATTATTATTATTATTATTGAGGCAATTATATTTTTGCCGTTTTTAATACAGTTGTGTTTCGTTACTTCATCTTTTTTTGTTTATCAAATTGTACAAAGTAATGATTCATTCTATTCACATATGATTAACCAAACATCACAATGGAATGGAATGATCCATTTCATTCCGTTGTCCATTCCATTACCTCGTCCATTTCATTCTCTCATCTATTCCATTACCTCATACCAAACAGACCCTAATTTCCTAGAAATATGTGATACCTTTCGGATCAATGGAGCATCAAATGACGCCATCCGCCTTCGAATGTTTCCTTTTTCACTAAAAGACCGAGCAAAAGCTTGGCTTAACGCCCTCCCAGCTGGATCGGTAAACACCTGGGATGAACTAGCCCAAAAATTTCTATATAAGTATTTCCCTCCCGCTAAAACGGCTAAATTAATGACTGAAATTAATATGTATTCACAAGAGGACGGGGAATCCTTATATGAAACTTGGGAAAGGTTCAAGAAGCTATTGCGAAAGTGTCCACATCACGGCCTTGCGATATGGCAACAAGTATCCACTTTCTATAATGGGTTGTTGCCACACACAAGGCAGACACTTGACTCTAGCTCCGGGGGACTTTTAGGTAATCACCGCCCGCACGAAATATATAACCAAATTGAGGAAATTGCTCAAACCAATTTCCAGTGGCACACTCCCCGAGGCAATAAATCTATTGCCCCGGGCGCCCATAAGGTTGATGAAAACACTTCTTTACAAGCCCAAATCGAGGCCCTTTCTTCAAAAATAAAAAAATTGGAAATGACAAAAATGGTCTCGGTTATGGCTTGTGAAGGGTGTGGTGGGCCACATGAAAATTGGAGTTGTATGAAAGAAACGGACGATCAACAAGAGTCGGTAAGCTACATTGACAATAGACCTAGGCCGTCGGGTCCTCCAACGGGCACTTACAACCAAGGATGGCGGAATCATCCTAACCTTGGTTGGAGAGAACCCGACAATAGTAGTAACCAACAAAACCAACGAAAAAACTTTCAACAACCAAGAAATGAGTCACAAAATTTCACTCAACAACAAAGTGGATGAGAAAGGCTTGAAGATACTGTATCTCGCCTCACCTCCGACACTGAAAAGAAAAACTCGGAAAGATTTCTACAATTAGAATCAAATTTTAGAAATCAACAATCTAGCATTCAAAACATAGAAAAACAATTAAGTCAACTAGCCCAATTTTTTTCCGAGAGACCACCAGGCGCATTACCGAGCAATACCGAAACAAACCCAAAAGCGCAAGTTCATCTCATCACGTTACGAAACCGCACCGTGGGGCCTGCGGAAGCGCCACCACCGACAGAGGAGACTATACCACCGCCTCTGCAAGAAAAGGACTCCCCTCCATCATCAGAGCCTACCAAAGCTCCTCGAGTTCCGTACCCCGGTCGGTTAATTCGTCAAAAGACCAATGAGCAATTCGCAAAATTCGAAAGTCTACTAAAACAATTGCATGTCAACATTCCTTTTATTGATGTCCTCACCCAAATGCCTAAATATTCTAAGTTCATGAGGGACTTCCTCACTCATAAAAGGAAAATTGAAACATTGCAATTAGTTAACTTAGGCGAAGAATGCACCGCCCTCGTACTCAACAAACTCCCCCAAAAGAAAATCGATCCCGAAAGCTTCACAATCCCTTGCTCGATCGGGGACTCCCCCGTTCGTAATGCTCTAGCCGACCTTGGGGCTAGCATTAACCTCATGCCCTCATCAATGTTCAAAAGACTCGACCTAGGAACAACGAGTCCTACAAAAATGAGCATACAACTTGCTGATCGGTCCGTCAAAATCCCACAAGGTGTCAACGAAAATGTCATAGTAAAGGTAAACAAATTTGTCTACCCGGCCAACTTTGTTATACTTGATATGGAAGAAGACACCGAAGTCCCCCTCATACTTGGGAGACCATTTCTAGCCACCGCACAAGCAGTGGTAGACATGAATAACGGAACGCTCACCTTAAGGTACGGAGATGATGAAGCAACGTTCGGGGTTGGGAAGAGAATAGAGGACGATGATCCGGTCAACTACATGAAGGTTATTGATTCGAGTTTGGATGCTGCTCTCCGACGGTGCAACATGGGATGCAAAACATCCCACTCAGAAATTATATAACCTCACTTTGGGTCTAGCCAAGGACCCTTATAAACGTGGCGCACCACGGAGGCATTCTGCGGAACTATCCTTAGCTTAGTTTAATCTTTTAGTTTTAATTTGCAGAAATAAAACACACTCATGGTGATAAAGGATGATAAGGGAAATGAGAAACATGGCCCCATGCACAAGAACAAGGCCACACGTCGACATTTCTCCGTTACAGTAGGTTCAACACGGACCGTGCCCAGCCAACACGGCCCCGTGCTGAACCCCCTGCAGAAAAATGCCTAGTTCAGGTAACTGGACATGGGCCGTGTTCACCAGACACGCCCCCGTGTCCAGGCTTCTGTTTTTTTTTTCTTAATTATCGTTACTGGCACCTGAACACGGGGCCGTGTCTGGTCCCCACGGGGCCGTGTCCAGATTGCTAGTAACATAAATTTTTGCTTTTAAACACCAGGTTACACATTCAATCAACCTAAAAATTTATTTTTGGGACACATTGAGGACAATGTGTAATTTAAGTGTGGGGGGGGGGGGGATGCTAAAACCTTGAAATTTTGCAAGTCCTAATAACAAGCCTTACACAAAACTCTATTGGAACCGCTAATCACCCTAAATTTTGCAAGTCCTAATAACAAGCCTTACACAATATTATTATAATTAATTCAGCTGCTTTACTTATTTGGCGCGTATAACTTTTAAAATATGACGTTTTATAAAACAATGAATGTATTATTAGAACGAGAATAATCTTGTCTACATTTTGAACCATGTTTCATTAAAAACGGAGTAGGTTCAAATATATTGTATTTTTATAATTTAATTATTAAACAGTTTCTAGGCCCGTCTAGGTACTTCATATTTCTAACAGTCAACTTACCCGTAAGCTACCTGTATAAGTTTTTATAGACTTTTATTTTAATAGAAAGGTCACCCATATATAGGCCAATTAATTAATATAATATTTCAACCAACTATTTATAGAATAGTTTTTAAAACTATTTGGGTTGAATAATTTATAAAAATAAAACTAGTTACTAGTGGTTAATAAATTTAAACAACCCTAAAATTCTTATATGGTAAAAATGGGAATGTTACATTAGTGTTAGTAAATATTGTGTTTTATAAATTTAAAACTTAGCTAAAAAGTGTAAAAAAGGCTTAAAATATACACCTAAAATATATGATACTACACACGCATCAAGTTTTTGGCGCCGTTGCCGGGGTCACAAGGATTTTAAGAAAGCTTAAAATCGACAGCCTAATCAGTTTTTTCAAAACTTTTTCAAAACGCGTGCACATTTTTCTGCATTTCAGTTTAGTTTGCATTTACAGTAGCCTGAACACGGGGCCGTGTTCACTGAACACGGGGTCGTGCTGCATATTTTTCATAAAACACCCAGATATAGAGTCTGAACACGGGGTCGTGCTCACTAAACACGCCCCCGTGCTCAACAAGAAGTAACTTTTATTCGAACGCCCAGATACAGATCCTGAACACGGGGTCGTGTCCACTGAACACGGGGCCGTGTCCAGCCTCTGTTTCCATTTTTATTTTTGTTTTCTGGTCCCGAGACTCTGTTGTGGTCTGCTGAGTGATTCTTATGGATCAATACTCAGGAGGCTACAACTACACCTATGAGGAGGATGATTATAGGGGAGACTATTGCACTAATTGTGGTAACCCGCACTCGGTTCAATATTACAACTCATCTCAACCATCCACTTCATACACCTATTATGAGGAGCTCAGGTACGAGCCATCGACTTCATACACATCCTATGAAGACCAAAGGTATGAACCTTCTCCCTCATATTGATATTTTGATGAACCAAGGTATGAGCCTTCGTACTCATACTTTAAGGAACCAAGATATGAGCCACCACCTTCATACTCTTATTATGAGAAACCATGGCGTGAACAACCCACCTCATATGAGTACTATGAAGAAAAAAATTACGACCCTTATCCATCATATACTTACAATGAAGAACAATGGTATGAAACATCTACTTCATATGAGTACTATGAGGAACCAAGGATCGAACAACCGGATTCAAGCTTTGAAAATCCCGATCCTTTCTCTATCACCGAAGTGACCGATAGAATATTAGAACACCATAAAACTAACGAGCGATACATAAAAGAATCTCGCGCAAGGGAGGAGGAGTCCCGCGCGAGAGAAGAATTAAATAAAGAAAAGATAGTTGAAGAGGTAAAAATGGAAGAACAAATAAGTGAAAAACCAACACATGAGTTAAACAACGAAAAAGCTAAGTCCGATAACGTTAAAATTCAAGAAAAGTCTAATTTTGAAGAAATTAATCTCTTGTCACCTTCTTTTGAAAATCATTGTTTAGTACCCACTCATGCTAAGTTTTTAAAAGAGTTAAACGCTAGCACTAAAATTGACGAAATGGTAAGTATTAAGTTAACTAATGATCAAACTTCACTAATAAAATAAGACCCTTTTGAAATCAACATTACACCGGTTCCATGTTTTTTTCAAAATTTCTTTATTAGTAATATTACAATTGATAAAGATCTTTGTATTAACATAATGCCTAATTACATTTTCGAAAAATTAAGTATTAGTGATTTTTCTCCACTTCAAATACCCATTTTTCTATCCAATCGGAAAATAATAAAATCAATCGGTATAGTTGAGGATGTCTTGGTTCAAACAAATCAATTGGTAATCCCAACCGACTTTGTCATCCTGGATGACGCTCCTCTAGTGTTGGGACGATCTTTTGTAAAAACTTGTGAGTTCAGGATCGGATCGTAAACGATCACTAGATCTGCGATGAATTCGATTTAACGTGCGGAAATCGTTAAATCGAACCGTAATCGTGTGCGAAGACGTAATTAAACAACGTTTTATTACGTAACAACGACAACGGGACAGAGTTTCGACTCGATCTATACAACGAACACTCGAGGTCTAATCAACGTGACGTAAACGGAGGTGTTCTTGATGAAGATCTGATGAACTTGAAGAACTTCAGTTCATACGAAATTAGTTCTCTACCTTCTCTAATTCCGTGTGAAATGACTTCAGATATTTATACTTGAATGATTTCGTATGAATGCATCTTATTCCGTGCGAAATCAAATTCCACATGCGCATGCCTTTTCATACGAAAACAAATTCCATGTGTGCATGTACTACATACGAAATCAAACCTTTGCATATGATATTGTATATGATGTCATCATTATGCAATGATGACATCACTTTGGATCTTGCTCAGTTTCTTCACATCGTGTCGTACCGTATACTGACCTGACATTGCCTAACGATACCTAGTGAAACCTAGCGAAACCACTGTCCGGTACTTTACAGACTCAAGACACTAGACTTTACATGTACAGTTAGATTTCTATCTATGGCCACACACATAGTGCACTAACAATCTCCCCCTTGGACATAGCTAGAAATCTGTGATGTTTAGTCTTGAACTGCCTTGGATAACATCTTCAAGTGAAACCATAGTCTCCCCCTTGAATGATGCCCCGAATTTATAAGATTTGACGTTTAATCTTGCTCCCCCTTTCATTTAGCTTCCTGCACATTCTCTACCCAAAACATAAGTTTTTATTTATATCTCTTTGAAAAACTTACTGATAGAGAGCATTCATTCACCAAACATTAATAGTTACATCAAGTTCAAATTAATGACCTTGATTAACTAAACATGCAATCATTCTCAAAAACATTTCTCATTTAAACAAACTCCCCAACCCAATGTGGTTCATCATATTTAGCACTCGGAATTTTGAAAATCAACTCTTCAACATCAGTTGTCGAAAATAAGATAAAGTAAAATCTTTTTGAATTTTCAAAAAAATTTATGTTAAAACACACTAAACTCTTTTTGGATTTTGGGAAATAAACTATATACAGACATATTTTTGTGAGTTTGCGTTAGAGGATCATATCAGTTTAATGAGACATATCAGCTGCACCGTTGATCTAAAAATTTACCACTTAAAGCTTTTAAACAATTCACCCTAGATTATTGATATTGTGATCCACTTAAACTCCTCTAAGATGTTCGTAATGCTTACTGATACGATTAGGGTACATTAGATAGCACTAAAGTCTTATGTGCCCCACGGTCTTAGCATATCCCCTCATCATGCAATACACTGACTCACGTAATGCTTTTAAACTTTCATCATCTGTGATTTGTGCAAAAATAACACAGAATGTTTAAACATTAACAATCAGGTCGATACTTCCGTATACACAGAGAAAGTCCAATGTTTAAACAAAATAAGAAATAAAAAACAAGATGAAGTTGTTTAGGCTTTAACCACCAGATCGATACTCCCGTATACGCAGAGGTGATCCAAAGCTTAAACGAAACACCAAAGAAAATAAAGCAGAACGTTTAGGCAATAACATCCAGTTCGATACTCACGTATACGCAGAGGATGTCTAATGCTTAAACAAAATAAAGAAATCAAACAAGTTTAAATTTTTGCAAAAATGAAACACAGAATCACAGTGACTTTTCAGCAAAGTTGTGAAAGCTCACAAACTTAACCGGTTTTATGTCTTTCGACAATCAGCAATTACTGAGCAGGCACACAGTCAAGAAGGACAAAACTAAGTACTATGCGTTCGACCGTGTTTCCCACCAGACTTAGGCCTTTTGGTTTATGTTTGTATCATTTTCGCAAAACTACTAGTCTTAGCTGAGCCTATCGACACATCCTTAGTGAGACTGTTTAAAACTTTATAAAACTTTACATTTCTCTAGCGTGCACTGATAGTCCACTGATGTACTATCATTTCCTCTTTTTATACAAAACTCGTTTTGAATTTTTCAATGTTTTTTATTTTTCAAATTTTCTAATTTTTTAAAATTTTTCTCCCCCTAAAATCAAAATTATATTTCAAATTTTGATTTTCTGGGAAAATTTGAAAAATAAAGCAGTAAACTATACAAACAAAATGACAAACTGATGATAATTGCCTCAATTCGCCATCCACTTGGCTTAAACAGTCAGAACTCCCCCTGACAACAAACTATTTTCCCATTATGATTTCAAAACACTTAAGTTTGTTTTAATCAAAATGGTTTTTCCGGAAAAGTAGATTTGTTTGCGATTTCACAAACATGGGGTTTAATTCATCACACTGTTTTCAACCACTTGTAGGTTTATCACAAAAACAATATCCAACAATCATACCACTTGTAAGATAGTTAATTCAAGTACAACTTAATGTCCTTGATTAACCACTTGTAATTCGAAATATCACACTTAACAACCTGTGAATTTCTCAAGAAAGATGCTGATTCCTACTCCCCAATTACCAACCTGGGAGTTCCGGCAAGTCAGGATTTTCAAGTACAGAAAGGTGACACCCAAGCCTGACCAGTCTTGGGTGCATCTGAGTTATTTTCACTCGGTGTGTCAGTTCTCTTCTTTGATTCATAAAATTCCTTTACCCCTTTGACTGTTCCATCAACCATTTTTCCAAAAATGTTTAGAACATTGGGGTTAAAGGCTTTTTCAACATCAAAATCTTTCTTTTTAGAAAAAGGTTGATTTGAAATTTCAACTTCGTCAACTTTTTGTTTATAATTTTCAGCTCGCAATGGTGGAAAGTTGATATCATCCATTGGCGGAACTGAATTTTCTCCTTTTTGATCAACAGATGGCTCTTCTGACTTTGACGAGTCAGGATCATCGCCAGAACGTACCTTCTTTGTTTTCGAAAAAACAAATTTATCATCAGAAGGTGGCTCCTTTGTTTTTAACACAACAGATTCATCGCCGACCTTTATTGGAACTGTTTGATCAACAAATTTTACCTTTACTTTACCTTTTGTCCTCAGATTTGTATCTAATGGATTCATTTTACTTGACTGATTTTTTGTTGAGCAAAGCGATTCATCAGAACTTTTATCTGAATTAACCGTTGTACCCGAGGACAAAATCTTTTCAAGATACTCTCGAGCTTTCTTTCTTTTCTTCCCCAGTCTGTCTTTTTGCCCTTGTGAAAGCTTCACTTTCTGTTCTTTGGGCTTTTCTTCGACTTTGACTGATTTCTTCACCTTTTTCTGAGATTCAGCCCTCAATCTTCTCTTAGATTTCATTGGGTAATCTTTGGCAATATGACCTTTGATTTGGCATTCATAGCAACTTCTTGTTTCAAATCTCTGATTCTGGCAGTTAACAGCAACGTGTCCTTGAATACCACATTGGTAACACACTCTGTTATCATACCATTCTCCTTTATCAAACCACACACTCAAATCATAGGATTGTTTGGCTTTGTGGTAATCCTCACTCCTCTTGTAAGCTTGATTTGACTTTTGAGCACTGTGGTCAAACCTGCACCACTTATTACCAACTTTTTGTGAGTTTTGATTTTCAAATTTTTGTGGTTTTTTATAATGATTGGATGACTGAACTGATGAGCTTTTATTGTAATTTTGAAGATTTTTCGGCTTTTTAACATTTTGTTTTTGTTCCACATTCTTCTTTACAGGTTTTTGCGTTGAGCATTCACCTTTTTCAGTAGAATGTAAAACAATTTCTTGAAACTTTTCTTTTAATTTCAAAAATATTTTCTTATTCTCATTTTCATCATCAGTTTTATCATCACAATCCTCAATTATGACTTTGTCATAATTTGTGACATTGTCACTTATTGGAATTTCATTGATCGGTATTGGACAGATATGATCTAGTATCGCTGATGAGGTCACAAAACCTTTCAATTTCTTTTCTAAATCATTTATTTTATTGTTAGCATACTCAACTTCATTTCCAAGTTTAGTGATTTTCTCAAGATGAGAATTTATTGCTTTTTCATTTTCAATTTTATTTTTATCTAAAACAGATTTTTCGTTTTCTAAAACTTTTATTTGATTTTGAAATTCTGTTTCTTTTTCTTATAAAACTTTGTTTTCTAATTTTATCCAAACATCTTCATTTTCTAAAATTTTTATTTGATTATTAAAATCTTTCTCAATTTTTAATTTTTCATTTTCTAAAATTGTTATTTTATTTTGAAATTCTTTTTCATTTTCTTTTTCATTTTTGTTTTCTAATGTCAAACTCTCCACATCCTTCAAGAGTTTGACATTGTCTGATTCAGATTTATCACATTTTGAGCACACTGGTTCAGAACTTGAAGCTTCATTTTTATCGGATTCTTCATTTTTCGACACTACCTCTGTCTCTGTCTTGTATGTGCCTGCACAAAAAATTTTAACAAAATCAAGAGGATTCATACTTTCATCTAGATAACAACCCCTCTTAATATCATATTTCATAACATCTTTTGCTACAAGACACATATTGACTCTTCTCATTTCAATAATCACATCCAAACTTATTTTTTCCAATTCTTTTTCTATTCCATTCATCAACTCTTTCTTTTTCTTATCATTTTCGTAATTGTGTATTTTAAGCTCTCTGATAAATTCTTTTAGATAAAACTTTGAAAATCTAGAATCCTCTTTCAAGTTTTTCAAAAATTCATCCCACTCTGAAGGTAATTTGTCGGCAAATTTAGATACTTTTTCAGCATCTTACATCCTTATCTCGTACATTTTTAATTTTTCAATTAGACAATCAAACCGATTTTCCAACACATCCACTGTTTCATTTTTCATACACAAAAAAACATTCAAATCTTTTATCCCAAACATTCTTATTTTCATTCTGATATCTACTACCCCAAACCCCATCAAACCAATCATTTATCATTTCAAAGTTATCGTTTTCCTGTTCGTCAAACATTTTAACCACACTTTAAAACAACCTGATGTGATGTTTACACAATCCGTGCGAACTGATGACGATTTTCAAATGACTTGGGTCAAAAATTGTTTTTATCTCAAAGTTCACAAAATTTTAATTTCCACAAAACCCACTAAACGTTTGTATCCCAATTTAAATCCACAAGCTAGTGACCCACTAATCAAACAATCCAAAAATCACAGCCCACTAATTAAATAAACTCAGCCCAATGGTATTTAGTCCAATCCTAATGGCCCAAAAACAATGTTGTATTACAGCCCAATTACGTGCCTGGTCCACTTAGAAATTGAATTAAAATATATATCTCAAACCTAATACCAAACACAATCACTACTTTCCAAGAATTATTACCTGAGGTATTTATTTCTTGGGTTGAGATCCTGTACAAACAACACATACTGTGAGAACCATAAGAACAGATCTGAACCATCTATATTCTAGATCAACGGTTTGTGTTGATTACAATTAAAAACCTTTGAATTAATAGAGATTAATATGCAACCAGGGGTAATAAAGTAAATGTGCTATTTGTGGACCCCACCAAATCTCCGAAGTAAACGATTGTTCCCCCTTTTTACGTGACCGTATCCAACTAGAAGTACAACTCCATCTTCTTAATTCTTCCATCGATATCTGCGCTAATAAATATAAAAAGAAAACAGGCTTTATCAAACACACTTTCTTCAATCAACAAACTCTCAACATTGTGCTCTGATTGACCGAGAACGAGGTGCGAGTCGAAGTGTGTGCTGATCTACTAGAAGAGGTGCGATTTGTGAAGATAATAAGATCGAGAAAAGCTTGAATCTGGTAAGCATTTATCTCCTACTGTTTGTCTTCTCTTTTTTACTAATTTTTAGGGTTTTTTTTGGGGGGGGGCGATGTTGAAGGGTGCTGGCTGTTGTTGAGGGAGATGTTCACGGCCGGCGGGTGTTGAAAGGGTGCTGAATATGGTCTTGGCGGAGATATTTTTGGTGGGTTTTGACGGGTGTTGCCGGAGATGTGATCGGCGGGGTTGCTGACTGTTGAAGGGTGGTGACTGTTGAAGGGTGCTGACTGTTGAAGGGTGTTGATTGTTGAAAGGTTGCTGACTGTTGAAGGGTGGTGACTGTTGAAGAGTGCTGACTGTTGAAGGGTGTTGATTGTTGAAAGGTGCTGATTGTTGATTGTTAGGTTATGGTTGTGGTTTGATTAGGGAATATACTTCTTGTAGTTTGATTAGGGATTGTTGTGCTATGCTTAGGTTTATTGAAGTCAGAATATTGTGGGTTAAGCTCAGTTGAATTGGGGTTATCTTGAAAAAAAAAAGTATATGAATCATGATTGATAGACCTGTTTGTTTGATTTACATGTGCTATATATATCTTGTACTGTGGGTATTCCGGAAAAAAAAATTATGTAGTACTGACTTCAATAATGTGTGCTACCTTTAGTTTATTGTATTTGGGTTATTTTGAATAAAATAGTGTATGAATCATGTTTTAATAGTGTAGTGCTGAATTCAATTTATTGTGTCACGGATAACAGGTGCTGAACATAGAAAATGGATGATATGATTGATGCTTTTGCATTGGACTCAACAAAAAAGAGAAACAGGAGTCAAGAAAGGAATGTTATTACGACTAGAAGAGGTGTGCTATCATTGTATTTATATGGTTATTTTGATTGTGGTATTTACCTTTTTTGTTGATTAAATTGAATTTCCAGTTTCACCGAGAACCAAACATAAAAAGGATGACAAAGTTGAGGTGCTCAATGTTTTATCAAAGTCCCCTAAAGGTATACACATTGAAATCGACACTATATTTTAAAATCTTAAAAAATAAAACTGTTTTCTATGTTTTGACTTATATTCATGCAGGTCTTAAAACACCACGCTCCAATAAAGGAAAGGGATACAAGATTGATACAATTAAAGTGCCATTTAAAAAAAGTTTGAAAGCAAAAACAATGTTGAGGTTTACAAAAGGTGACAACGGCTTGTATTATTATACAATTAACATTCCTTTTGAAAGTAGTAATATATGTGATGTTCGTATATTAAAAAATGTAGGGAACGGTTCAGAGGGATACAAAGAAAGAGGAGTAGATCATAAATCAAAGATTGGTAAGCATTTTTGTTTTTGAACGCATACGGATTTATTTGGTCAACTTTATAGTGTTATTTATTGATTCCTCTTCTAACAATAAGTTATATTTTACAAGGTCATAATAAAAATAAAGAAAAAACGAGTGCCACTCAGCCACATCATGACTCTGACGACGACTTCGTTGACCCACGTCCGCGAAACAAAGTCGAGCATTCAACATGCGATAATGTCGAGGCACCATACATAGCCCTATCGACCAATAGAATTAGAATCCGAAACAGCCCAATTCATATGGATAAACTACTGAAAGGTCTTTCGGCAAAACAACGGTTAGCAGTAGAGAAAATAGGGTTTGGGGGGATATTGTATATGGATATAACAACGGTCCCTACGATGCTAGGGTTGTGGCTAGTTAATAATTATAACTATCATAGTAACACGTTAAATGTCGGTACACACAAAATTAAGATCACCCCGGAATTGATCAGGGATGTACTAGGCATACCAATGGGTGATGTAGAGGTAACCAATGTTGAAAGACCAAGTAATTCATATGCTATTATTCGTCAATGGAGGGAGCATGTTAACTTTTTTTCTACATTGCCCACCGTTGGGAAGATTGTTAATTTCATAATAGAATCACATGATTGTGGAATGATGTTTTTAACAAGTTTTTTGGTGGTATTTATTACTATAATGGGGGAGATGAAAAAATCTTCTACGTGTAATATGGCATGGTTACCATCATTGACGAGCAATGTGAGTATAAATCAGATGAATTGGTGCGCGTATCTCCTGGATTGTTTGAATAAAACTAAGCGAAAATGGAGCGGGACAGAGTGGTACAACGGTCCACTAGTACTCCTTGCGGTATTTACCTTATCCAACATTGTTTAGCAGATACAATTGATTCACTTCTTAATTATGTTAATTCTATTTGCAGCTAATATACGCTCATGAAAAAGGGAAAAAAGTGACGGTGGGATTGCCAGCAACTAAACACTACAACTCGAACCTACTTGACAAGTTAGAGATTGATTTAATCACCGATGGAGACAGTTTCATGCGTTTGTTAACCGCGGGTATGCTTACACAATATTTAAACATTTTTAATAATTTCAAAGTACATTGAAATCATATTGCACATTGATAGCACATTTAATTTTATACAAATATCTATATAGGACAGATATAACACATTGACGGCACATTGGTAGCACGAATTACAACAATTTGACTATTAATGTTGGAATTTTACCAGTAGGACATGTAAATGATTTATATAGCACCGATGTAACACGTTGATATCACACATGTATACATAGCACATTGGTAGCACGAATTACAGCTGTTTGACTTTTAATGTTGGAAGTTGACCAGTAGGACATGTAAATGTATACATAGCACATTGGTAGCACGAATTACAGCTGTTTGACTTTTAATGTTGGAATTTGACCAGTAGGACATGTAAATGTATACATAGCACATCGGTAGCACGAATTACAGCTGTTTGACTTTTAATGTTGGAATTTGACCAGTAGGACATGTAAATGTATACATAGCACATTGGTAGCACGAATTACAGCTGTTTGACTTTTAATGTTGGAATTTGACCAGTAGGACATGTAAATGATTTATATAGCACAGATATAACACCTTGATAGCACATTGGTAGCACGAATTACAACAATTTGACTTTTAATGTTGGAATTTGACCAGTAGGTAAAAAAGATGAATCCAAGATGGATGTTAAAGTTGAATCTATTTCGAGGAAGAAGAGGCTGCGAGAAAATGATATCATGGCTACTAGAGGTTTGACATATTCCATTTATCATTATGTGTATATATGAATATTTAATGTATTAATTAAGGGATTTCATAATGTACATGAAAAGTATCGCCACGTACAAAAAGGGAAAAGTCTGACGATGTTGAGGCGATAAATGCGACACCAAGAACACCGGTGGAAACAATTGGTAATCATGTACATATGTTAAAAATGTTAAGACGTGATTTTTATAAAATGATATGTAATTCTTTGTCTGACGCAGGTTGGGAAAATTTTGAAAATGAGGATGATGTTGATGAGGTTGATGGAGATTATGTACATAGCCTAATGGATCACGTTTCTGCAGCAGAAATAGATGTCATGCCAACACAAGAATTTGATAATTTCCTTGAAGGAATTGCACCCTATTTTACTCCAGAAGGTAAGTTTCTTCGAGATAAATATCGAAATTCAAAGGAGTATCGACAGTCGGTTTCGCATACTGAACCAAATGAGACAGTAAAAAGGACCAGGACCGAAGAGGTACCGTTAAATGTTATACTATATGCTTATAATTATTCATATGATTATTAGTAACTAATATTGGTTAATAAATGAATAATCTTATCTAGGAATGGAAAGAAATGATTGAAAATAAAGTCGATCAACTGGATAAGTTCGTTGAGAAGGTGCAAAAACTAATAATTGAAGCAGAAAAAGCTTACCCACAATCTGCGGGTATAAGGGAGGCAATTGCATCTTGGGACTCAAGCTTCATTAGAGAAGTTGTGGAGCCGGAGAAAGTGTTTAAGTATCAAAATCAAAAGTACACGAGAGAGGATCCGAAAGTTGTGATCGGTAAGTCTTATTAATATGTATTGGTTGGAATGATATTGATACTGCAAATCAGTTTTATATGTATTGTTAAAATATATTTACATCTAATATATAATGATTGTTATGATTTTGGTTGTTATCTATTCATTTAAATAATATCCAAGAGTTGAAGAATGTAAGTTTGATGATGAAGACGATGTTACGTGTTCATTACTGCAAGAGATAGGCGTTGCGTGCGACAAGGCGAGTTCGGAGTCAGATAAAAAGGGAAAGAAACTCCAAGTTCCAACAGCGGAAGAAATGCCATCATTTGACTTAATTCTGGCAGGTTTGTCACCAGAGAAGGATGATAAAGCATAAAAAATGGCGTTGGTGGTACATGAACCGCGTCCGTCTCGTTTAAAAACAATACCTGAAGCAATGCGATCACCTTATGCACGAAAAAAGGTGGAAATCTCAGGTGTAAGGACCAAAGTTGAAGAAAACATTGCAAAAACAATCTTTGCCGCTCACCTTAACAAATGGTACGTTTTAAATTTTGGTTGTCTACTCGCAAACTCAAATTTTACTATTATAAGTAGGTGTTTTCATCGTTTATTAAATGTAGGGATTACTTATTCGAACCGAAGGACGGAAAATGGAGGTGCCCACGGGTATCATTTGAGACATTTCATCCACAAGTTTGGCTGCACATTTCATTGTTGAATGTATGGGCATACATCCTAAACGAAGAAGAGAAATTTAGGAATAAAGTAGACCCGCCACGCCTATTTGGCTCATGTGAAATGTTGGTATGTAATTTCTGTGATATATTAGTACATATTATTATGCATATAGTTGACTTACAAAAAACAATTATGTGCTATGTTATGCAATATCATGAACTAAATGTGATGCTATCCCTAATGTGATTGATATTAGACTGCCAAAGATTTTGTGGGTGTGGGGGATGAAGTAAAGGAGGCCGCACGCGCAAAAAAATTTAGCAAGTCACTGCGAGATATATTGGAAACCACAGGAAAGAATGATCTCGCTGATACGGAACTCCTTATCATACCGATGCTACATAGTAAACATTATTACGTAATATGTTTCAACCTTAAAAAAAGTTCAATACAAGTGTTGGACAATATGAAGGGAGGAAGTTATGATAGAAGATCGTATGGCGGCCAACCACGAATGCTTGTAAGTGTAACTATTTTAAATTATAAAAAAATTGCTATTTTAGCACACTAATATTAATGCGTATTGAAACAGACAACTGCTTTATGTCAATATTTGAGAGAAACTAAACACCCAGCTGCAGAAGACATATTGAGTTGTGAACCAAATAGATTGGAACTTAAATGGAGTACAAGAAATAATTCGAATGATTGTGGTATCTTCGCGATGAGACACATGGAATATTTCAAGGGAGAAACAGCGAAAAATTGGAACTGTGGGTTACGAAAAGAATCACGAGATCAAGAATACGATTTAAATGATTTACGGTTAAAATATTTAGCCAAAATCCTACTGTCAGACCTTAACACGAACAAAGAATTTGTGTTGGATGAAGTCCGTCAATTTAAAGCGTTGGATCTAGCTTCGAAAAAAGAACACATGAAAGAAGCATATAAAAGGATAAACAGGAGGGTGACCGAATTCTAATTATTTAGTTAGGAACTTGTTTCGAACTCAGTGACTATGTTATTTTGCACAGTTAGCACTTTTTGGTTGTCACCGGTGCTGATGTATTAAGGTCAACCAGGTACAGTTGGCTTACGGGTTGGGCAGGTTTACCATTACCACCGTTTTTGTCTTTTTTTTTTCTAGCGCGTTTCCCAAAAATCGTCTTTATCAGTAGCGCGACAATGGTCAACACTTGAAATGCCATTGCCCCAAAAGAAATACTTTGACTCGTTTTTCATGAAAACGGGCCGAATAGGGACATTCTTTTACCAACAGGGGTTCATGTTAACCAAATCAAAAGTTAATAGGAAACTTTACCACATCTTGTTGTGCTATGTCAAAAACTAACACGTTTGATAAGTTATAAACATATGAATTACACCAAATTGTTAATGATATTATAAATCTTAAAGGCCAGTTCAAACAAAATACTACCGAAAAAACGCATATTGTTGTGCTATGTCGAAAACAACACAATATTTACTTATAGACGTTTGAAACACACCAAAATACTTACTGAAATAAAAAATGTTAACGTCTGGTAAAAAAAAAACAATACGATCTAACAGTTGGTAACAATAGTCATAATTTGGAAAGAAAAGCACTAGACTGAAAAAAACATAAAAACTAAAAATTTTGATCAACTTGCTTCCGGTTTTTTATCACATTTACGCTTGTCGTGCTCGTGAGAACCACATATACCACATGTCCTTTGCTTCCTTGGTTGTTTAGTAGAAACTTGCTCAAAAGTAGACTTAATCCGTTTTTTAAAACCACACCCCTTAGTTCTAATACCAACCGGAGCTCGAACAGTATCTTTATCAGGTTGCTTAAACCCAAGCAAAGTAGCAATTCTGTCCTTCTTCTGTATAGGTTGAGAAGACCCACAAATCTCATCTAGTTGAGCTATATCGCCTTTAACTTTATCTCTATACAACGCCAGCTTCTCCATGTCCTTTGACAATTTATCAACAATATACTCAGTCCCAATCATAATTTCACGTACAACTTTATTAACACCGTCCACTGTCTGATTAGCTTCGGCGTTCTCCTTAACTGACGTAACAGTCTTCCTTGGGACAGCATCTCTCGTCCATCTTCTCATAACATATTTTTTGGGAAAAGTTTCAACCTTAGACATCTTTAGCACCAAAAAAATGTGCCTACATAGCACACCATATTGTTCATACCTACCACAGCTACATTTTATTTCCATATCATCTTCTCGAAAAAGCACCTGACGAAAAAAAATATAAGAATAAATGAACATAAAATAACTATGGATGCTAGTAAATTTGAAATTTAACTAACTAACCTCACGCAAAACTGAACCTTCAACATCTAAATCCTTAATTGAAAACTTAATAAATTCACCGACTTGTTCAACGTTCATAGAGTGTGATTCTGTAACACCGAGGAGTAACTCATGCTGAAGATCGTTAAATATATTCCTGGTATATATTTCATTAGCTTCTCTCTCAAAATTTAAATCCGTAACCCAATCCGGAGTTGTATTCCTTGTGTCGTGATCATTTTTTCGGTGCTTGTATCGTTGTGACTCAATTGCCGTTTCAAAATGACTGATGAATTCAACAAGGGTATGACTACTGCTTCTAAATTGACCAAAAAAACGATTATCGCTCTCTGAACGAGATGTTGTTCGCATCAAACCTGACATGTTCTCGTGACGATAATAAGCAGGGATCCAATCATTCCTAATTGCATACATATCGGACAACCATTTGTTTCCAGTCAAATGAAAATCACTCATGATTTCTTTCCACTTTTCCTCAAAGTCCTCCGGCTGAATTGCATCAGTCCAAACAATGTCACAAATGCGTTGTCTAAAAGACTTATCTTTCTTCAACGTCGGCCCAACCTTTAAACCAAAAAATTATGTTAGGAAAATACAACTACATTAACATAGATCGAATTGTATCATCAAATAACAATTAATACCCTGTACACTTATGAATATCATTACCTTTTCGGCAACCTTTTTCATGATGTGCCACATGCACAGCCGGTGTCGACTCGTAGTAAACACCTCCCGTATCGCCTTTTTCATCGCGGGGTCTTGATCAGTAGCAACTACACGTGGTTCCCGTCCATAACATTTTTTAAAAGCCGATAATAACCAATTATATGACTCAGCAGTCTCTGATGCTAACAGAGCAGCACCAAAGGTAACGTTCTTGTGATGATTATCTATGCCGGTGAAAGGGACAAATACCATGTCATATCTGAAAAATGACCAACATTAATAAAGAACATCACTACATAATATAATACAAATAGTCAAGGATATAAAAACATAAAAAAAAACCTACTTATTTGAACGAAACGTGGAATCGAATGCGATAACATCCCCAAATTGCATATAATTAAGCTTCATTTCTTCGTCAGCCCAAAACAGACCACGAAGCTCACCTTTGTCATCATTGAGATACTCACATGAAAAATCAGGTAAATAACGTTTCTTGTCCATCAAACGAGAAACAACCATTTCAGCATCGTGTTCACCAATGTAAGCATTAATATCTCTCTTCAAGTTCTTACAATCAACTGCTGTGGCGCCAACTTCCTCAAAACCACCATAATGAGTTCTCATAATGTTGAATGCTTGAACAGGTCCAATATTCAACTTTGACAAGTTCTGAATAAAATCTTCTTGAACAACAGACAAATTTCTAGCAGCACTCAAAAACTGATAATCCCCCTCTTCCACAAGTGTATGATTATGCTCTTCGTAAAAAGAGTTTATCTTGTAGGTCATATCGTCCAATCTCTTAACAATTAGTCTTGCAAGACAACCTGTACGTATAGAAGGCCTTGTACGACATTGTTTACCTTTTACGTTATCCACATCCATATCATTGACTGTGTCAATTTTCTGATATGTTTTCTTCCCCTCCTTAGAACACGTAAAGTACTTCAGTGTAACAATACCTTTAATCATTTTTTGTGTGTTCTTGCGAATTGTAAAACCACCCAACTTGGCATAATTCTCGTAGAACGCATAAGCTTCATCAACTGTCCTAAATCGCATACCAACTTGTGGTCTTTTAGATATATTTACATCCGGAATATAACTAAGTTTACCGGTACGTGGTGATTTCCGGACAATTCCAGATCCATATCTAGCACTTCGCTCTACATATAAAATGTAAAAATTAAATTAGATTAAACATCATAGCACATTTCAAATTGCGGTTCGTATCAGCACATTGCGATTCGTTGCAGCACATTAACATAGCACATGAAACAAAATTTGAAACAAGCGTTTGACGATTCGTATCAGCAAATTAACGTAGCAAAAGAAAACAAAATTTGAAACGTGCGTTTGGCGATTCGTATCAACACATTAACATAGCACATGCAAACAAAATATGAAACCAGCGAATTGATTATTTGTAACCCCATAACTTTGTATTGCTGTAAAAAAACATATAGCACAAAAAACAATGTCGTACAAATTGAGATTCGTATTAGCACATTAATATAGCACAAATGGTTTTGAATTAAATTAATGAAACCAACCAACAAACACAACAGAAACGGATCTACGAAATTGAACCGGCTGCTATAACAGCACATGAATAAACGTAATTTTTATAACATGCAGATTAAATAACAACCTGGGGTAACTTCCATGGCTGATGATTCTTCCACTGAACTTCCTATGTTTGAATCCATCAAATTTACCTATCAAAACAAGGAGATGAACACCACGCAGATAATGGGAAAGTGAGATGGGAAGTTACGTATTATTCTTTATGTTCGTTGCCTGGGTAGATGAAGATTTCTGGAAATTTTCAAATATGATTTGAAATAGTGCATGAATGTAGGGATAATTAAAATTTAGAATTAATTAAATACAAAAAATAGAATGATAAAAGTCTAAAATACCCTTATCTAATTTTTTAAATGAAGGACACATGTCTATTTGTGGTTGGTTCTTATAGTTCTTACCAATGTTAAGGTTTGTATTTGATCCCATCTCTTTATTTCTTTTTGAAAAGTGTACACTCCATTTTTCAATAAAATTCAAATTCCAAGCAAATCATCATCTATGAAACGTCACTTCATTTTTCAAATTTTTTATAACAGCCAATATGCTACACCTTAACACATCCAGCTCTTTCTTCTTCAACTGTTTTGGAGCACAATGACACAATAGCAATACCAATACCTTCAACTCGATACAAAAACTAGAACCACAAAATTATATGCAAACTTCAGATCTGAATTATCAAAGCAATATGATAATCAATCCGAGATCACTGATAATCAATCAAAAACAATCCGAAATCGATCCGATTTAGTCCGAAACTCAATCAAATGCAGATCGAAATGAATAGAATTTGATTAAAAAACGAACCATATTAGTCCGAAATCTGTTCGAAACAAGCCACAAGTCAATCGGAACACATTCGTTTCAAGCAAACAATATCAACTCATCCAGATCTGAACAGCTTTTATACAACAATGACTTCGGAAAATCAAATTTGTTTTAAACAGCTTGGCTGTAGATCAGAATCGTTCCATAACAACTCAGATTCCGAATGATATTATGAGTAAAAAGTCTGTTTTTCAGTCAATTTAATCCATGAAAACAGTTTGTAATCGATCGAAATGTTCACAACACACCGAAAATCACTGAATCAAATCAAAAGTTGATCGAATCAGTCCGTATCTGATCTAAAATTAACAGAAATTTTCAAACTCAATCAGATATACACCGAAACAGTTCAATATCAACCGAAATCCAATTCGATATCACCGAAATGAACCAAAACTCAATCGAATAAGTCCGAAACTAACAGTATTTGATCCGAAACAGATCAAATCAACTTGAAACTCTCTGAAAATCAATCGATATAGTTGTTCAATCAGTATGTAAACAGTTTAAAATTGTCTTATAATTTTTGAAATCTCAAAACTTCGATCAGAAGCACTGATTCACACAGAAACTTGAACAAATTTGATTCGATACAAACCGAATTAGTCCGAAACTCTTAATCAACACATCGAAACAGTTCGAAAATCACTGAAACTTATTCAAATCAGTCCTAAACACGTTAAAAATCAATCGAAACTCATTCGATTTCACCGAAACAAAGTTCACTAATTATGTTCGAAAATTATGTAGAAACAACTTAGATTCGATCAAATCAGCATGTGTTTGAATGAAACAGTGATGTGTTTCAGATCTGAATTGTATATCAGATCTGAATGAAATCAGTTTGAAAAAAAAAACTTTCCGAAAACTTTGAAATTCGATGTTTAACACACTGAATCAGTTAGGAATAGGTGAACGATATATCAAACAGATCCACGAAGTATGATACTTCAACCAGAAATCATAGAACAGATCGACTATCAATCAATACACATCAAATCAGTCCGAAATACTCCTATGAATTACCAAACAGAACCGAAACAGTTCGAAATACTCTAACGACACACCGAAAACTATCGAAACTCGTCCGATTCGAATCACGATTACACGTAGAGCATCCGTAGCTCTGATACCACTTGTGAGTCCAGGATCGGATCGTAAACGATCACTAGATCTACGATGAATTCGATTTAACGTGCGGAAACCGTTAAATCGAACAGTAATCGTGCGCGAAGACGTAATTAAACAACCTTTTATTACGTAACAACGACAACCGGACAGAGTTTCGACTCGATCTATACAACGAACACTCGAGATCTAATCAACGTGACGTAAACGGAGGTGTTCTTGATGAAGATCTGATGAACTTGAAGAACTTCAGTTCATACAAAATTAGTTCTCTACCTTCTCTAATTCCGTGTGAAATGACTTCAGATATTTATACTTGAATGATTTCGTATGAATGCATCTTATTCCGTGCGAAATCAAATTCCACATGCGCATGCCTTTTCATACAAAAACAAATTCCATGTGTGCATGCATTACATACGAAATCAAACCTTGCATATGATATTGTATATGATTTCATCATTATGCAACGATACCTAGTGAAACCTAGCGAAACCTCTGTCCGGTATTTTACAGACTCAAGACACTAGACTTTACATGTACAGTTAGATTTCTATCTATGGCCACACACATAGTGCACTAACAAAACTCATGAAGCTTTGAAAAACCGGAAGTACAACAACCTACCCCTTCAATTAGGGGTATTCAAAAGGAGCATAGATCTTGAGCGCTCAATGAAATATCATTTTGGCAATAATGACCCCTAATTGAAGATGAAGATGAGCCACCCGATACAAGTGAAAAGATTGACCACTTTGTTGAAGAAGAGGACGCCATAGAACAAACTTTTAAAGTTCTTGATCAAAATGAGCAACCAAATAAGGAGTCTCCTAAAGACCCACCTCTTGAGCTCAAAGAACTTCCGAAAGGTTTGGAATATGCTTTTCTAGACAAGGATGGTAAATCTCCTGTAATTATTTCGTCTAACTTAAATAGTATAGAAAAAGAAAAATTAATTAAACTTTTGAAAAAACACAAAAATGCGATCGCTTGGAAACTTGTAGATATTAAAGGAATAAGTCCTTCCATGTGCACGCACAAAATTTTAATGAATGATGGCTACAAATCGGTAATTCAACCACAACGTAGAGTAAATCCAAATGTCCAAGAAGTGGTTAAAAACGAAGTCATCAAATTACTCGACGCCGGACTTATTTATCCTATCTCCGATAGTCCTTGGGTAAGTCCCGTTCAAGTAGTTCCGAAGAAAGGAGGTATGACGGTAATAACTAATGAAAAGAATGAATTAATATCAACGAGAACCGTCACAGGATGGAGAGTATGTATAGACTATAGGCGGTTAAATGAAGCAACAAGGAAAGATCACTTTCCTTTGCCCTTTATTGACTAAATGTTAGAAAGATTATCCGGTCATAAATTTTATTGTTTCATGGATGGTTTTTCAGGTTACTTTCAAATCCCGATAGCACCCGAAGACCAAGAAAAGACAACATTCACATGTCCCTATGGAACTTTTGCTTATCGAGCATGCCATTCGGTCTATGTAATGCCCCCGCAACCTTCCAACGTTGCATGGTGGCCATCTTCTATGACATGATAGAAAAGACAATGGAAGTCTTCATGGACGCACTACGTCAAAAATGGGCTACGGCCACACTTTTTGCAAAACAAGCCTGCCACATATTTGAAAAAATGTGTGACTAAAAGTCATTTATGACATTTTAATACACCTTTAGCCACACATTTTATTATTAATGTGACCATTATATACGAGTTCAAAACCTTTAGCCACACTTACTAGCTAAAACTCAGAAAGTGTGGCCAAATGTAAACTACGACCACTTATTTTTGTTTCATGTGACCAAAAACACATGTATTTGAAACATTTTGCCACACTTTAATAAAAAAAACTATGGCATTTATTAGCCACATTAGCAAAGTGTGGCCAAATGTAATCTACGACCACAATATTATTTTTTATGTGACCAATAAAACATGTATTCAAAACTTTTAGCCACAATTTGAGAAAAAACTGTGACATTTAATAGCCACACTAGAAAAGTGTGGCCAAATGTGATCTACGACCATAGTAGTTCTTTCATGTGACTAAAAACACATGTATTTGAAATCTTTAGCCACACGTTAAGAAAAAACAGTTACACTAAAAAATAGTGGCTAAATGTGATCTACGGCCACAATATATATCTGATAATGTGGCTAAAAGCAAATACATATGGCCACATATATTATTTTGTGTGACCAAATGCTAGACAATAGTCACACTTAAAATTTCAAATTTTCATGTTACTTTACATAAACATTCGTCACACCATCCTCCCTTTGTTTATTTTGTGTAACGGAACCATATCAAATGTCATGGAAAAAATATGTGACCAAATGTTAAACTTACTACATATTTAAAAATTTCCCACAAAATATTTAATCCTAAAACTTAAACTTCACCCCTAAATATTTCATCCAAAAACTCCCCCTAAAATATTTCATCTTAAATTTTAAACTTCCTCCCTAAATATTTCATCCTAAAACTCCCCCCAAAATATTTCATTCTAAAACTTAAACTTCCCCCCAAAATATTTCATCCTAAAACTCCCCCAAAATATTTCATCATAAAACTCCCACAAAATATTTCATTCTAAAACTTAAAAGTCCCCCCAAAAATATTTCATTCTAAAACTTAAACTTCCCCCTTAAATATTTCATCCTAAAACTCCCCAAAATATTTTATTCTAATTTAAAACTTCCCCTCAAATAATATTCTAATTTAAAAAAATTACTTAATTCAATACTAAAAATAAAAATTAAATCTTAGTACAGATTTAAAAATTCATATTGTTATTATTTATATTATATATTTTAAACCATATTCGTTATTACTCGTTTTTCTTGTAAATAATATGTTAATGTATTCATATTAGTACCATAACCGAATTGTTTTCGGTACCGTTCGGTACCAATTTTTTGACGTTTTCGATACCAGTATTTTCCATTCGCTATAGTTTCAGTATATATTTTACCGGATTTTACTTTCAATAAAGCAGTAACAGGAATCGTACACTAAAGTACCAAACATTTTCTATACCGGTACCCATATTTGGCAATTTTCGGAGCCGGTAACGATCACATCCCTAATCATATAGGTGTTAATGGACAATATTGGTCCTTAGTGGATCACAATGGACAATATTGGATCATATATGCGTTAATGAATCATATTGGGTCTTAATGGATCACAATGAACAACAATAGATCATACATGTTTTAATGGACCATATTGGACTTTAATGGATTACAATGGACAATAATGGATCATACATTCCTTTATGGGCATACTGCGCCTTAACGAATCACAATGGCCAATAATAGAGCATACATTTCTTAATGGACCGTATTTGGGGCTTAACGAATCACAATGGACGAAAGTAGATCATATATGTATTTATAGGCCATCCTAGGCTTTAATGGACTACAATGGATGGCAATAGAACATATATGTTTTGATAGATCATATTAGGATTTAATGGATCACAATGAACGATAGTAGATCATACATGTCTAAATGGACCACATTGGGTCTCGAAGGATCAGAATGGACAATAGTAGATGATACATGTCTTAATGGACCATATTGGGCCTTAATGAATCATAGTGAACAATAATAGACCATAGATGTCTTAATGGACCATATTGGATCTTAATGGATTACAATGGATAATTGTAGATCATACATGTCTCTATGGAGCATATTGGGCCTTAACGTGTCATAATAGACGATTGTATATCATATATGTCTTAATAGACCATATTGAGACTTAATGGATCTAATGGAAAATAGTTGATCATACATGTCTAAATGGACCATATTGGGTATTAATGAATTATGATGGCCAATACTAAATATATACATCTTAATAGACCATATTGGGCCTTAATGGATCACAATGGACCATAATAAATATACATATACTACACTAGACTATGATATATATACATTATATCATATACTATATTATGCTATAATATACTATATTATATACTATGTAGTGTGTGTGTATATATATATATATATACAGGGTAGGGTCCCTAAGATAATTCCACACTATTTATTTGAGAAATATTCTGGATCAAACTTTTTCCTAAGCTTTTAGTAATATACACAAATATATAGTTTAAAATTAATTAAATGCATATATGTATATTACAAAAAACTTAATTAAAAAGTGTATGGTCCAGAATACTTCTTAAGTTTTTCAATTAACCTACTGTTTTTCACACGATCCAAATCATATATATAATACTATACAATATACTGTTAAGTTTGTATACTTTTTATTTAAAAAAGTATTTTTGGTTTAAATATTATTGTTAAATTATAATTATAATTATAAGTAAAACAATAGTCCAAAGTTCATTCTCAATTTCAATTTCACATACCATACCATTCCAAAACTATTTCCCTCCCTCAAGGTTATTCAGAATTTCACTTTCCCTCTTCCCCAAATCCATTAACTCTAAACTCAAAACACCCACAACAATGGCTTCTCTAACACCGTCGAAGCCAAAGCATAGCAGCAAATCTAACCTGCAGGAGAATGTAAACCCTAATACGAGCCCTAATTTAAAAGCTTCGAGCTCTTCAGTGGTTAAATTTGCGATTAAAAGATAGAGATCTGATAAGATCTGTTCGCCTTCTCTGAAGAACAGGATCAGGAAGCTAAAATTGGTGGTTGCGAAGAAGAACTTGAAGCGAGAGAGAGAGAGAAATAAAACCCTAGGTTCAGTCAATTGGAAGTGTAAGGTCGGTGTTAATTCGAGCAGGTGTTTATGTGTTGCTTATGAGACGCTTAGGGCTCTTCAGGAGGGGTTTTTTAAGAGTAAAATTCAAGCTGCTATTGTACAAGAGGAAGATAAGGAGATTGAGAGTGAAACCCTAAATTCCGGGTGTCGAGTGAGGGGAAATCCGAAGAAGATGAAGCGGTTGAGACGTCTAATGAGAAGAGAAGACGGGAGAAGTTACATTACCAAAGGTGAATGATGATGTTGAGAAGGAGAAAGAGGAAGAGCTGGTTGAATATTGGAAGAAACGAGATTTGAAATGGGAGTTTTCTTCCTCGTCGTTCTGTTCGTGCGTTTCTTCTCCACTACATAGCAACCGTGGGAGGTTTGTTTCTGGTTAATTAAAATGAAAATTATTGCTTCATTTTGATTCCGAGTGGCTTGTTATGCCTTATACTTCTGCAAGCAGCATTTGACTGCTGACTGATTGTGGAATTACTAACGAGAGCTGTTTAGAGGAGATCAAGTTATATATGGGCCATGAGCAGGTAAAACTTGGTTCTTTTTAATTTATATCTTTATTTAATTATAAAGTAAAAGTTTACACTCCAGTATATTATTGTTAAGTGAAAAAAATTCTTGGTCGCTCACATTTACAAGAAATTTGTGCATTCGATTACTGATAAGAGCGGTTTAGACTAGTCCCATTGGTTTTTTTTTATATTCACCTCAAGTTCTTTTACAAAATGATGTCTCCAGTGATTCAATTATGGCCTCAGCAGCCGCGATGTCATCTCATGGTTCGCCGGATTTGAATAATCAGTCCAGAAACATTGCTGCAAGCCAGGTTACATTCCTCCAAGATTTAGAGTTTTTGTTTACGTTATTTGTTTGTATACTCAATTTTTTAGTTTCTTTTGGAAATTTGCAAATGCTTTGTTTTATTTGGTTGATATTCTTGTGTGTCAAGAAAATATCATAAAGGGTACAGGATATAAGTGTTCATACTGTCGGTTAGTTAATTGATGACAAACATGGTCATTATATAAGAGTGGAACAATAGATCAAACTTCATGACTTTATAGAGAAAAAAAAGATTAGTAACTTTAGTAGAATAGAGGAAAAACCTGATTAATATTATGTATACTTTTGTTTTTATTAATTGAGTCGGGGGTCTCAGTTGGAGCAACTTCTCTAAGAGTGGATATTACTGAGTAGGTTTGTTTGGTTATCATGTAATCGAATTTTTACAGTGCATCTTGGTTTTAATGTTTGAATGAAATCTCGAACATTGTGCCCTGAATAGGGTCAGGCACACAGGCAATATGATTCTTGTGGCTGTGTTTACAGGTGGATAATAATGGTGGAAGTGAGGTAGGTGGTGGGGATGGTGGGGTGAAGTTGCGGCGATAAACTGGCAAAATGCTCGGTATAAAGCAGAGTTACTATCACACCCGCTCTACGAGCAGCTGTTGGTCAGCTCATGTGTCTTGTTTGCGAATTGCAACTCCTGTGGATCAGTTGCCGAGGATTGATGCCCAGCTGGCTCAGTCGCAGCATGTGGTATCGAAGTATTCGGGGCTTGGTGGTCATGGTAATGTTGGTGATGATAAGGAGCTAGATCAGTTCATGGTATGCTTCTTAACACTTGTTTATTTAAAAAAAACGACGACTTCACTTTGCAAAATCTAGTCAAGTTCCATAATTTGTCTTCTTGTTGAAGTCACTATCTATGGCGACTTCAACAACACAAAGGCAAATTCTAGACACTTGTCTCATCTCGTTTGATTTGTGTACTCCAAGAATCTAAAGTTGCTATCTTAGATAACAACTTACCCAAATTGAAGTTAAAAAAACTACCATTTGTCATCATGTGATTTCAAAAGAACCCATTTAAAAAAAAAAAGATTCATAACCTATATTTCTGCTCATCAAAGTCTCAAAAACATTATCATAATCCTAGGGGGCATGGTTGGATATGGGTTCTAAATTTGATTGATTATATATTCTTATATCCATTGTATCTACATGTTGCAATGCAGACTCATTAGTTATGTTGCTATGCTCTTTTAAAGAACAATTACAACAACACGTTCGGGTTCATGCAATGGAAGCTGTTATGGCGTGTTGGGAGATTGAGCAGTCGTTACAAAGTTTAACGGGTTTGAACATCTGAAATTCCGTTTATGTTATGTTTTTGTTATGAGACGAAGGCTAAGTTTTGTTTTCTGTTGGTTGTGGAAATAGGAGTGTCACCCAGAGAAGGAACAGGTGCAACAATGTCTGATGATGATGAAGATCAAGTAGACAGTGATATCAATTTGTTTGATGGGAGTCTTGATGGACATGATAGCATGCGGTTCGGGCCTCTTGTCCCGACTGAGAGTGAGAGATCATTGATGGAGCGTGTGAGGCAAGAGCTAAAGCACGAGTTGAAACAGGTGAGGCTAACACGTTTAATAAAAAAATGGTTCTATTTGGGTTATGTTTTGGTTCAAATGAGTAATAAAAATCAATCAAACAGGTTGAAACAAAATAGATAAAGAGTCCAAAGTTGCATTTATCTCGGATAGAGGAAAGACCGTAAGAGTAGGGTGTCATGTTGAATCAGTGAACTCTAAAATGACTAGTATATCTGTTTGTGACAAAGATATCAGCCCATTTAAAATCACATAACCCAAACATGGATTACTTAACCTATTTATTTAAATAAGTCAAACAAGTTGATGGGTTGTTTAATTTTAAAAAGGTTGACAAATCAATATGTTTAATTGAACAGGTTACATAGTTCAACCCGCACAAAATCCGTTTAGTTAAACCTGAGCACAACTTATTTATTAAATGAGTTGGATTTGACAACCTACTTTGATCATATAATTTTCTCTTATTGTGGCGTTATTAGGGTTACAAGGAGAAGCTTGTGGACATTAGGGAGGAGATATTACGTAAAAGACGGGCAGGGAAACTGCCCGGTAACACCACTTCGGTTTTAAAATCATGGTGGCAATCTCATGCCAAATTGCCGTACCCTACGGTCAGTTTGCTTTATCTAAAACTTTTAAACGGGTCAAGTTATTCTACAAAGGCTTCTAATTGTAAGAAGTGTAAGAAGGATTTATAGAGTGACAAGTGTCCAATAACCTAAAACTAAACCCATTACATCACCACCAAAAACCTAAACACCCACCCCCACCCCACCCCACCACCACCCAAAACCTAACCCCCCCCCCCCCCCCCCCCCCCCCCGGTAAAAAAACAAAAAAAAATCTATACCTCACCAAAAAACCCCAAAAAACCTAACCCCCCCCAAAAAAAAAAACCTAAAAAAAACCTAACCCCCCCCCCCCCACCCCCCAAAAACCTAAAAAAACCTAACCCCACCCCCCAAAACCTAAAAAAAACTAAACACCCACCCCCACCCAAAAACCTAAACCCCCACCCCCCACCCCCTCGGCAAAAAAAAAAAAAAAAAAATTTTTTTTTTTTTTTTTTTTTTTTTTTTTTTTTAGGGTGGGTGATGTGGGGGGGGGTAGGGGTGGGGGTTTAGGTTTTTGGTGGTGGTGGATGTTTAAAGTTTTTTTTTTTTTTTTGTAGTGGGGTTTTTTTGTGTAGTGGGTTTTTTTAGGTTATTGGACACTTGTCACTCTATAAATCCTTCTTACACTTCTTACAATTAGGATCCTTTGTATTTGATCCTAATCCACTTTTAAACAATGTAACAATAACAATAATATTAATGTTAATGATAATAATAATAACAGGAAGAAGATAAGGCAAGATTGGTACAAGAAACCGGCCTGCAGTTAAAGCAGATAAACAATTGGTTTAATAATCAGAGAAAACGAAACTGGCACAACAATACTTCTTCAACCGTCTCGAAGAGCAAGCGTAAAAGGTATTACATGTTCAGATGATAAAATATCGAATACGAAATCATGCCTGTTAGTATATTTATAACATGTTTCTATCACAAACCCTAATCAGATAAAGAAGCAATGCAGGTGAAAAAAGTAGTGATCATAACATGTAAATCAAGAAACTACCATCTGAACAGATCGAGATGATCTTGCATGCATGCATGCAATTGCAAGATTCTGGAATGGGCTGCCATCATGAGGAGGAAAGGATGGATCAAAATGATGTTGCAGTGGACGACACTAAGACCATACGGTGGGGGCTTGAAAATGGGGCGTTATGCGACACGTGGATGACACGTAAGCACGTGTCAAAAATGGGGCGTGGTGCAAAAACACGAGGTGTGGGACAGGGCGTGGAAAAGCGGCGCTATTTGACACGTGACACACTTTTATACTTAAAAATTATATAAAATCTATTAAATTTAAATAAAAAACATTAATATTAATTGCATCAAATCACACGCGGCCATGTTGTCTCCCACTATGCCCTCCACGCCGGTGGAATTCTTGCCGCCCCTTCAACAACGCCGTTTACAACGCCGGGCCCGGTGTGGTGTGTGCGGCGTGGAAAGGCAACAACACCACCCCACCATGCTCACACCATGTGGTCTAAGGATGAGAAGTTGTAGGTATGTAAGTTTCACAAAAGCTTTGGCCCAGATGCGTGCTATGTTCTCAATGAAGCTTGATACAAGGTAAACGTAATACATGCTACTTTGTTGTGCTCTCGTATGAATAGGGGTCAATTGTATGAAATAAGTATGTAGCTTATTGTATTAATGTCCAGCATCTTTTAATATTTTGAAAAGGGATACTGTCAGATCTGTTATGCCTCCCATTGCCCAGCAACTTTGAATATTTTGAAAAGGGATGCTACTAATAATGATAAAAATATTATGTGACTGTAAATGTTGGTAGCTTTCTATTAAATTTCATGACATTTTATTCATAAGCATGCTTCTGAGTTCTCACAATTGATTATTACAGGTGGCGGAACACTACTACCAACAAACGACTCCAATCATTCTACTCTTTTTTGAGATTCAAGTAACTCACTCTTCTTTGTTATTCAGGCAAGAGTCGTTGATAATCACTTATATCTAACTTTTTGTATTATAGTAAAGCATGATCATAGTTCTTATAGTTTTCTTGGCCAGTCTATGTGACATGCTGGCATATTTTTTAAATACAGTTCAATTATAACTTAGAAGGTTGCTGCTTTAGAATTTTGATGTCAAATGAAGGCTAGACCTACTAAGGTTGCATTTTTATAATCTGCATTTAATTAATTTAAGTTCAGTGAAATACAAAACCATCATCTAATTGAAGTACTGAACATGATAGCTTCTTGTTTGTCGAGATTAATACATGAACATCTCTAGCACTAGTAGTCTTGATACTTTTATTATCTGGTAGCATTGCTTGTGACTTGCTATCATGCTAATTTTTGTTATCAGGCTATTTATTATGGTCATATTTGCAAGTATTGAAAGTGATTTCTAAATTTTAGTGTTAATAGTGGTATTTATGAATTTTGGTTTGAAACTCTCCAGGTTTCGGTTATGAATTTGGGTCACAACAGGAGATTGTTGCACACTCAATCACGTTATCGGTACATGAATCACGGGACTATGATTGTTGGCAGACATTACCTGAACAGCTGAACCGGAATGTAAGATCAAACTCGCCTAATGTTTGATGGCTGACATTACTTTTTTGGATCTTGGAGCATTCAATAGTGTGGCAAAACAATTGTTGCAAAATGGCTGGATATAATTTGCAGCACTTTCAAGAGAAATAGTTCTTAGTTTATGTGTAGAGTTGTTTTACCTTTGCAACTTTTATAGATAGTTTTTGATTAAAAGCTTGTCTTTAGTTGGTATCTAAATTGAAAACTTATGTATGGATTTTGGTTATTATTGTTAATATCATTTGGTTTTAAGATTCTCTCATGTGACTGCAGTTTTTATATTACAAAAATGGGTAATTACACGAAAATGGTCATAAAGAATCACAATAAATATGTGACCAAATGTTAGAAAATAGTCACACTTAAAATTACGATTTTTCTTTGTGTCTAAAAATAGTTTTTAGCCACAGTTATAGTAAATTCATGTGATTATATAATAGAAACGCTACACTTATTGTAAATTTGTGTGACCATTGATATCATTTAGTCACAATTAATGTATCATTTGCTTGATTACAACAACCTTTTTGCCATGGATTTTTTACATTGATGTGGCTAAAATAAATTTTTAGCGACTATATAATAGAAATGGTCATACCTATAGTATATTCATGTGACTATATAATAGAAAGGACCACACTAATAATAAATTCATGTGGCCGTTCAAACCATTTAGCCACACTTAAAAGAACATTTGCTTGATTACAACAAACTTTTGCCACTATTTTTCTAAATCGATGTGGCTAAAACATACTTTTTAGTGACTATAAAATAGAAACGGACACACTTCCAGTAAAATGAGACTGTATGATATAAACGACCACACTTATAGTAAACTCATGTGGCCGTTTATACTATTTAGCCACACTTAATGGAGCATTTGCTTGATTCCAAAAACCTTTTTGCCACAGCTTTTTTATAACTGATGTGGCTAAAGTAAACTTTTCAGTGACTAAATAATAGAAATGGCCACACTTATTGTAAGTTCATGTGACTGTTGCTACCCTTTAGCCACAGTTATTGGACAAAATGCTTGATTTCAGCAAGACCCTTTAGCCACACTTTTAAGTTGCTATGGCCACACATACGTAGGTGTGGCCATATGATGCCTACGATGACTCGACCTTTGGTCACACTTAGGCTGAAAAGAATTTGTGTGGCGGTTGGCATATGGTCACAGTTTTTTTGTGTGGCCGTAGCCCTTTTTTGACGTAGTGACGACTTTTCTATCTTTGGAGATTCATACGACCAATGCCTCGATAACCTCGAATGAATGCTATCCCGATGTGAGGAAACTAACCTCGCCCTTAATTGGGAAAAATGCCATTTCATGGTAACGAAGGGAATAGTACTCGGTCACAATATCTCAAGCGAAGGAATGGAAGTTGATCGAGCCAAAATAGACACTATTTCTCGATTACCTCCACCATCCTCCGTTAGAGCGATCAGAAGTTTCTTAGGGCATGCCGGATTTTATAGACGGTTTATCAAGGACTTTTCAAAAATTTCAAGACCTCTAACAAAATTACTTGAAAAAGATGCCCCTTTCATCTTTGACAAGGATTGCAATCAAGCATTTCTAACCCTCAAGGAAATGCTAGTCAATGCACCTATCATGATGGTGCCTGATTGGAAACTACCTTTCGAAATCATGTGTGATGCAAGTGACTTTGCAGTTGGAGCACTCTTGGGACAGAGAAAAGAAAAGCATTTTCACCCAATTTATTATGCTAGCAAAACACTTAATGATGCACAAGAAAATTACACAACAACTGAAAAAGAGTTACTAGCTGTGGTATTTGCTTTTGATAAATTTCGTTCTTATCTTGTTCTTTCTAAAACAATAGTCTATACAGATCATGCTGCCATTCGATACCTTTTCAAGAAACAGGATGCTAAACCCCGTTTGATTCGGTGGATTCTACTCCTCTAAGAATTTGATATTGAAATCAAAGAAAAAAGAGGAGCAGAAAACACCGCAGCAGATCATCTTTCACGCCTAGAAGACCCAGCTTTGGAGGCAACCAGGGACGAGCAAATCAACGAAAAATTTCCAACGGAGTCCCTGGAGATGGCGGAATATAGACAAGAACCATGGTATGCCGACTGTGCTAACTACTTAGCTAGCGGTATAGTTGCCAAAGGATGGCCACATCACCAAAGAAAAAAATTCTTTGCTGATGTAAAGCATTACTGTAACACCTCGAAAAATTTCGTCCAATAATGTCTTGACACGTGTCATAAGGTTCCGGTATGTGAAAACATACTTTAGAGGGACTAAAATCGACAAACAGTGAAAACTATGAAACGTAAGGGTCCAAAGTGTCAACAATGGATAAATAGACTCTATGATAACCCTACATAATGTTCATAACCTTAAACGGATGGTTCATGGATCATACGAAGCGGAAAATGCCCAAAAGTGAGGAATTACAAACTATAGGGGCCAAAAGTGTCAACATGTTGAATTTATACCTCTGAGTGAACTTTTGGCAGACCCGAAGCTTTACAATGCTAAAATGTACTCACTAGAATATGTGGTTAAAATTTCGTGAAGTTTCGATAATGTATGAGAAGGTTATGGCCAAAACCGTACTTGAGGGGTTAAAAGCGTCAACGTCGAATTTCATGGCTTTTCGGTTGAGCGCAAAGTTATCCGAGGACATTACCATGTTGGTAAATGTCCCAAGGTTCTTAAAAACCAAGATTTAGGGTTTACGAGTCAAGATAAGCAGCCAAAACCTCGCGTGCGAAGACAGGGACCTAAACTGCCAACGTTTGAAAGTTTTGGGCCTGCAGAACCCCAGGCGGCCCGCCTGGGATACCTTAAGCGGGCCGCGTGACCCTATCAGAAGCAGAAATTCGCGAATATTGCTGTTTGGGTCCGAATTTTGAATGGGAAACAGCTCATACCACCTCTAAAATGCACCAATGGATGGTCTTGCATGCCTAGGCTACTGGGGACTCTCTACAACCTCTGATTTCCTCTTAAAAACAGATCAATTGTTCAATTCATGAGCACTTGTGTTAGTAACAAAGAAAACCATAAACTTGCAAGAACACTCTCAAGGCTTCTGGAGCATTTCTGAACGTCAAGGCAACATCCTAGTGTTAACTAAGCTTCATTAGGACCTTTGTAAGCTTCTATATCAGTTTATAATTCGTTCTTGCATTGATTATTAGTAAAAGTCAAAACCGTTGTTCTTGTAGTTTGACTTTCTGATTAAACGAGTTTTACTCAGTCATTTCTCAAATTGAAACCACATATATGTTGGTATTTATGTGGGAAACAAACCCTCAAAAGGGTATTCTCTGATTCCCACTCTAAGCATGCTATTTGTCGAGTCAAAGTTGTTTCTAAAAAGTCAACAGAAATCGTTTTTGCGAAAAATAGCTCAAATGGTAATGTAGAGGACATGCAATCTGTTTGATCATCATAAATAACTTATAATATATATAAGAATGTGTTTTATCATAATAAACTCGACAATCTTTAGTATAGACTCGGATCGGAACCGAAAGTCTTGTAAAACGACTTTTTCATAGACTATCGATTCGGATCCGTGCATGCATGTTTGAGATCTGTATTAGAGTATATTTTGAACCATTTTTATTTTGGTTAAACTCTCTGGAATTTTTATATCTCGAGTCTACGCTTAGCCGATTCATTTGCATGTTTCCGATTTATGCTTAAAGTTGACTATTTTGCCCTTTTTGATTTAAAACGTGATTTTTGAAAAAGTGAAAGAGTAGAAATCTTTATTTCTAATATATAAACTTGCACCGAAAATTTGAGACCAGTTGGTGGTCCAGATTTTGAGTTATGGCCGATATCGTAAAACTATATCTTATTATTACATAAACGGCGCATTTCGCATATGACCCATTTCAGGCCACGTTTAATACAAAACTTTTTACCCAATGATGTTATATAATATTTTGGGATTTTTGATGATTTTTATTTGATCTTTGGCTGAACGGATCATACGTCGCTAAGTCGATTCGGTGAATGCCGGTTTTGACCGTTTAAGCCATAAAATGAGTTTTATACATTCTTTTGACCTCAAACCTTTTTCTACTGATTTTATTTGTTAAATAAAGTATTTTGAGCATTCTGGAAATAAAAAAAAAAAAAATCTCAGCTTTCTTTTAAAAACCCGGAAACGGCTCTAAATCGCATTTTTAGCATTTTTAGCGCATAGTAAGCGTTATACTCATTTTAAACATATAAGACTCATACCTACTGATGTATTTGGTATATTTTCATATAATAACAGTAAGTATAAATGTTTGAACTCAGATTTCCAGTTTTGGCATTTTTAGCCCTTGTGAAATTACTAAAATACCCCTACGGTGCATAGATTGATTTTAAATGTTAAGTTTGGTATATGGGTCATACCCTACTGTTATAACATGTTAAATGAAGTATATTTACTGTATAAACCACACCCGAAACTCAGATTTCTAATTTAGCTCTTTTATAATCTCTTAAATGACCAAAATGCCCTTCCAAGGCATAAATTGAGTTTAAACTTATTCGGGGCATAATAGAACATAACTTGCTGATATTATATCACAATTAAAGCATATTATCTCAGGGAACTTGCATATGACCCCTTTTTCCTTACCCGTAACGCTCTTTTAGCGCTCGGTTCGGTTTATGTAACTAGTTTGCATAAATTGACCGAATCGTGCCAAACGTTATCATTTTTGTCTCAAAATCCAGAATGTATTTAGTATACCCATATTATACAAGTATTCAAACTTGTCGGGTCTAGATCACGTTCTATCCGGTCTTCGCTTAATCGTGCGCTTGAACCGTATATTTCCTTAAAACTAACCGGTCTAAGCTTAGGCTTAATTAAAGACCCGTTAGTATTCTAATTGGTTATTTATACCATTATTCCAGAATAGAGCCTTCCGGTAAATTGTACCTACGCTTACTTAAGTGAATACGGCTGAGTTATTATTCTTGCTATTTAAGACAGGAGCTAGCTCAGGTAAATACTTTTAACTTATTTTCCCTTATACGGGCTTGGGATACGGTATTATAAAAATACCGTTTGGTCGGGTGTAGAAACTGTTTAATCGGAGATGATTAAATTGCATAATCCCGTTTTAATCTGTATTGATTGATAACAAATAACATTGGGGGTTAATGACCGTGTCCTGGATATCCTTGGCTCATTTTAAAAAGTGAATGGCCACGACGTAAGCACAAGGTGTAGGCAAAACACCTCCTGTTGCATATGTATAATGTATACTCACTCGTGAGAGTATCTTCTTGTGAGATTATATTTGTGGTGTGTCGATTTATCTTGTCCGGCTTGTATTGTATAATCACCGGCCCTAAATGTTGGACAACCATGTAAATCGGATACAAGATTTTTATTAATAAAATTGTCCCAAGTATAAAGATTAATTTTGCCTCTGTGCATTTTAATCAATGTGTCAAGATATTTTGTGCCGTTTGCACTCAAATCACTTTTCAAACTCTTTTTCCAAAATGAGTCAGTTAATTGTATTTACCAGTGTAAACTGACGTATTTTTCCAAAAGGTTAAGTGACAGGTACTAAGCGTAATTGGCTGGGAGCTCAGGGCGTCACTAAGGAATCTTGCAAGTTCTAGATGCCTAAAGTCTATTGAACAGTTTTCTTTTATTGATCCGCCTGTGGATCCTTTACCTTCCGTTGTAATACTTTGACATTACTTATATTCGGAATGTAATATAATTATCTTCTGCTTCCGCTGTGCATTTAGATATTGTGTTGTTTGTCTATGATGATGCCAACTACGTCACTATACTCCCCACCGGGCCCACCGGTGACACGTGGAAAATTGGGGTGTGACAATTACTTTTGGGAAGATCCTTATCTTTTCAAAATGTGTGCCGACCAACTCATCCGACGGTGCGTACATGGTAGTGAAGCAAGAAGAATTCTCCGCCATTGTCATGAAGGTCCATACGGAGGACATCATGGTGCCGCTAGTACCGCACGAAAGGTATTTGATTCAGGATTTTATTGGCCTTCCATTTACAAAGACGCCCAAAGTCTTGTTAAGACATGTGACGCCTGCCAAAGATCAGGTAATATTTCTTCCAAAAATGAAACGCCACAAAATGGCATTCTTGTTTGTGAAATTTTTGATGTGTGGGGACTCGACTTCATGGGACCCTTCCCACCATCAAAAGGAAACAAATATATACTTGTGGCAGTCGACTACTTGTCTAAATGGGCCGAGGCCGAAACACTTCCAACAAATGATGGAAGAGTTGTGGTAAGATTTCTGAAAAAACTATTCTCTCGTTTTGGAACACCTAAAGCATTAATAAGTGATAGAGGTACCCATTTTTGTAATCATCAACTTGAAAAAACATTAACAAGATATGGGGTCTATCACCGGGTCTCAACAGCATATCACCCTCAAACAAACGGACAAGCCAAAGTGACTAATAGAGGTTTAAAACGAATACTTGAAAAGACCGTAGGGTTAAATAAAAAGGAATGGGCTGATAAATTAGATGACGCTCTATGGGCTTTTCGAACTGCTTATAAAACAACAATAGGTACAACCCCATATAAGCTTGTCTATGGAAAAAGCTGTCACTTGCCGGTAGAAATAGCTCACAAGGCCTACTGGGCAATTAAAAATGTAAACTTAGATTTAGAATTTGCAGGTAAAAATCGATTTTGTCAATTAAATGAATTAGACGAAGTAAGGAATTATGCATACTCTAACTCTGAAATATAAGGAAAGAATGAAAAAATTGCATGATAAACATATTAAACCTAATGAATTTCAAGTAGGGGATCAAGTTCTTTTGTTTAATTCACGACTTCGATTATTCCTGGAAAATTAAAGTCTAGGTGGTTAGGACCTTTTTCTATCACCCATATTTTCCCACACGGTACAGTAGAAATTAGATCTCGGAATGGAATTCCATTCAAAGTCAATGGCCAATGGCTGAAACTCTACCAAGGATTCATTGAGGATGAGGAAGAAGAAATCTCGCTTCAAACGGTCGAAGAGTAAAAGCATCAACATCATACCTGGTAAGTTACGAACAAGCGGATAAACATCGAAATCGGTAAGTCTTCTAACCAAGTTTTGGGAAAACAGGGCACTCACACGAGCACTTAAGAAAAAAACTTTGCTCGGCACGAGGCCGTGTCCGCGCAACTGTCGGGATAAAACCCCATTTTCAAAACAGTTTCTTCATTTCAACACGCCCCGTTTCCCCACAAAACGCTCTGGTCCAGGCGATTTTCCGCATAATTCCGACGTCCCCTCTCGTTCTAACAACACCAAGGTATGATTCTATCATCATTAGTAGTTAGATTAGTTGCTTGCATGTAGTTAAAACACTAAAAATTTGGGGAAAAACCTAGGGTTCTTGAAGTTCACCCAGATTGAACCTCAAATTTTTGCATAAATCTGTTAGCATTAGTTTAGATTAGTGTTATAGGAAGTAAATCCACTAGTATTGTTGATAGATTTGCCCGATTTCTCAAGAAAACCCCAAACCCTTGTTTTTGAACCGAAAAAGATAAAATTGAAGGGGTAAACAGGTTGTTTTGGAAAAAACGGCACTTGGGGTTTCATTTTTGGGGGAAACCGCACCTATTGGACCAAAAATTTTCAAAATTTCGGGACCAGGTCGAAAAATGAAGTTTTTGAGTTACAGACGCCTGGACACGGGGTCGTGCCCGCTGAGCACGGGGCCGTGTCCAGCCTGCTGTTTTCAGTTTTCTCCGAAAGATTCACCATTTGGTACTAACTTTTGGTGTATTCTTTCAGATGTCGAAGAAATTCACGAGGTTCAACGCAAATGAGCTCGATGCTAGGGCAAGATACGAAGTACTTCAAACAAGACCGGAAGAATACCCAAGACAAGTGTGTTCGCATCTTTTGGGATTAGTAAACCAATGGGACCGTTTCAACAACCTAGTCACCGGGCCGCTGAGAGTCGCCCTTACTACTCGCCTTCGTTCGGTTCCCGAATACACTTTGGAATTCTCTAGCACATTTGTGTTCAACTCAAGGGGCGAGCCGTTTGACAATAATGGTGTGGAGTTCCGATGTGGGGGAACCAAGTACTCAATTTCAATGGCGTAGTTTGGCTCAATGGTGGGGTTGTATGAGGAGGAAGACGCGGGCAATGAAGAAAACACTGGCGGGTTACGTGAACCTGATGAAAATGAACGCCAAGCTGCATGAGCACAAATTGGAGATGAGCACTACAACCCAAGCAGCACTAAGAGTACTAGGTTGAGGGACCCTCTTTACCGTTACATTCATCGGGTCCTAAACTACTCTCTTAGTCAAAGGCATGATAGCACTGGCGTCGTGCGGTTGCGAGATCTGATAGTTCTTCATTGCATCCATACCCGCAAACCTCTCGATGTTCCTTTCCTCCTACTCCGAAACATGCACTGGAACCGGCTTGCTACTCCACCAACCCCTATCTTCTTTGGGGGTTGGATATACCGTCTCTTCAAGCGCTTCGTGAACATGCCTCGATCTTTTGAAAGGAGTCCATGGTCGGGGAGAGTGGATATACACATCTGCCGCTCCATGAACTTAATCTATGAAGCCGAAGATGGGTCGGTCAGCTTCCAAAGGGTCCAAAGGCATGCTTGGAACCCGCAAGAAGCACTTGTCCTTCATGCTCCACATTTCCAGCCACCCCCTCATTTCCAACACCAGCCCCATGGTGATCTGGGCCAGTCCTCCTCACCAGGAGGTGGTTTTCCTAACTTTCAAAGTTTGCATGATCTGTTGCAGGAGAACCTCATGTACACCAGGAACACCTATAACTTGGCCAGCAACACGTACAACCGGGTTGGAGCCATTGAAAGAAACATCTCCGATATTCAAGATGACATCGGGAACATCCGGGAGTACATGGCGGGGCACGGAGGAGGAGGTGATGATGAGGATGAGGACATGGACCAGGCAGTGGAGTAGGAGCAGGAGCAGCTGGTTGGTGATCCCACAGGTTAACCCCCTTTCCTATCAAACAATTTCCGGCCAGCGTGCCGAGTGTTGAACAATTTACTTTTCCTTTAACTCTTTTTATTTTCTGCTTTTGTTTTTATTTTTAACTTTGTGGTTTGGATGTTGAACTTGGTAATCTAGGATGTTTGCTATGGTTTGGTGTAGTGTTTATTGATAAGACAGGTACATATGAGGCTTAGAGTACTAAATAATAGTACTACCAAAGCCGGGACAGGAAAACCGAAGCCAGAAACCTGTTTTTCACCATTGCAGATTGTCTACACGGGGTCGTGTCCGGCCGACACGCCCCCGTGCCCACCTCCCAGATCTGCTGTTTGTTTAAATTCTGCAGATTTTTGCCAGACACGGGGTCGTGCCCAGCCAACACGCCCCCGTGTCCACCTTCTGTAAGTTTTCGTTACTGGCACTCTGAACACGTGGCCGTGTCCAGAAGACCAGTAACACAAATATTTGTTTTTCACACCCCGTTACACATTCAATTAACCTAAAAACTTATTTTTGGGACACATTGAGGACAATGTGTAATTTAAGTGTGTGGGTGGGGGGGGGGGGATGCTAAAACTTTGAATCTTGCAAGTCCTAATTAACAAGCCTTACACAAAACTCAATTGGAACCGCTAATCACCCCAAATTTTTTCAAAAATTTTCATTTTTTTACTTGTCTAGGTTTAAGTTGGGAATTTCAAAATTCTAAAAAGGTTATATTTTTACAAATTTACAACCGATAGCGTCGTGATAAAAAGAACCAACATAAGAAAATTATGAAACGGCATGACAAACTTAGTTAAAATTTGATTATATATAATTGATCACATAAAAACCCATTCCCACAAAAGTGAGTTTTGAGCCTTTATTGAGCATACAAATACATATCTTTAAACTAAATGCTCATTTTTCGTTTCTTGTGTGAATAGCCGCTTGGTTCTTACAACTCTAGAACTTGCCACGACGATACATTCCCGGTCCTTACCAACTTAAACCCGAGTAAGTAAATGATGGAGACATTAGGACTAACCTTTTTTATTTCTACACCATTATTTTTCTTATTTTTTTACCACCTACCCAAAATCCCCCTAGTTAACCCCTTTGAGCCTAAACCTTTTCATTTCTTAACCCAAAACCAAACACCCTTTTTACCCACCTAAACCCTTTTTTCTTTTTAAACCCTTTATTTTAGTAACAAAGCTTGGTTTTTCTTATAACTTGAAAAAAAAATGAGGATGAAGCCAAAGAAATAAACAAACAAGTTTATCAAAAATAACTTTGTTTGAAATGCTTCATCAAAATAAAAAGTTTTAAAAAATATCGAGTCTTATGAAAACTGATGCTTTTTACGCTTTTCGCCTTTTTACTAACCACTAACCCACCACCCACCTTTAGCCCAAGCCTAACCCTTCACCCAAAAAGTTCTCTTAATATTTACAAAGGTGTATAGTTAAAAAGGAGGATGATTGATTGCTTGGCAAGCTTATGGTAGGAGTAAGTTCCATGCCGCTCTCGAGTGATTCACTAAAAATACACCTTCGGCCGAGTGTTGAGTGATCCCCCGTGAGGTATGTGAACTTGTATATAAATGGAATTTTAAAAAGGCATGTTATGCCCTAATAAGTAATTTATCTTATGAAACGTTTTTAATAAATCATGACGAATAGGATTGTAAATAAATAAAAATAAAACTTAATAACGAATCTTGGAAATCTCGACACTCTATGACAAGCCCAAAAACCTTCTCTTCTACCCATTCCATTTGGGAGTGTAAAGCCACATTAAAAAGAGTTTTGCTTGAGGACAAGCAAAGATTCAAGTGTGGGGGTATTTGATGTGCACAAAATGCAACATATAAATTACATCAATTGTGGCATAAAACTAACCATTTTTTAGTACTAATGTTGGAAAAAATGTGTTTTTGTCTTCCCTTTGTATTTTCAGGATTAAATGAGCTCAAATAAACAAAAGAAGCAAAAAGGCAGCTAAATCTAACATAAATACAAGAAAAGGAACAAACGTGGCATGCCCGACCCCCCGACAGCATCTTCCCAAGCAAAACAAGAGAACAGAAGACTGAACACGCCCTGTGCTCAGTGAGCACGGGGGCGTGCCCAAGTGTCAGCAGAAAAGACAAAGTTGTAGAAGAAGCTTTTATCGCCCACCACGGGGCCGTGCTCAGCGGACACGGGGCCGTGGTCAACTATAAGATTCGCAGAATCCAGGCAAATCTTGATAGTACAGATACGCTTCTGCACACGGGGTCGTGCTCAGCGGACACGGGGGCGTGGTCAACTAATGCAGACAAACTGCAATTAATGAAGAAAGAGAGAAGGATGGACACGGGGCCGTGCCCGAGCTTCTTTTCAGCCTATAAATAGGAGTGCTTGGATCACTTGCAACTCATCCCTTGGCACACCACCTCTCTCACACTTCACCCACCACCCACCACCATCACAACACCATCATCCATTGTCCATCATAGAGTGTGTGAGTCGCCTCGGGATCCAAGATTGATCGTAAGAGTTCTTGACAATCAAAGGCCATGTTTGCCTAAGTCTCTTACATCACTTGGTGAAAACAAGTGTTTAGTGTAATACTTTTTATTTTTAATCTTTTCGCACGTTTTATTTGGTTATGTATTAATGACTTTAATAACTAGTTTCTTATGTTGAAGGTGATTCTTCCTTATCGTTTGTCCGTGGTGTCTTGGCATTATTTTACTGTCTATATAAAATAAAAGATTTTCACCATTCATATCTCCACGGTGTATATGGAGATATGTTGGCTACCTGGTCGGGGGTTAAGGGAACGCTTTGGTAAGAGTCTTGCCATTGTTCAGTGTATAGATCCTGCAAAGGACCTGGGTCAAATTTAGTAGGACCTCCTTCAATACCCACCGGTATTGGATGGCGGGGGTCCAAACTCTTTGATCCCCTCATAAGTTAAACTACTATTAAAAATTTAACCCGGCTACTTAGGACTGTATCCCTGCTGACTCAGACTACTTAGCCTAGGGTAACGTCACCTTCAAAAGAGGGGCCTACCACATTATGCATTAATAACTTAATTAATTATCTTTCAATAATCCGACCCTTTAGGATTGTATCCTTGCTGACTCAAACTACTGGGTTGAGGGTAAGTCACCTTCAAAAGAGGGGCCTACTACAATAACTAAGATAATCTCTTAAAATGTGCAAATGTGCGGAAATAATCAAAGGTTACACTACACACGAGTCGGATCCAAGTGATTCATCTTGTCTATCTGTTTTACTTTTATTTTATTTTTCAGCATTTTAGTTAGTTTTGTTTTTCTAGTTTAAAAACCTTTTTTCTAACTTTTTGATTTGATTAGACGTTGAGGATAAACCGGTACTAAAAGCTCTTGTGTCCTTGGATGACCTCGGTATCTTACCAACACTATACTACGTCCACGATGGGTGCGCTTGCCCATATGTGTGTTTAGTGTTAGTAAATATCGTTTTTTATAAATTTAAAACTTGGCTAAAAAGTGTAAAAAGGGCTTAAAATATACACCTAAAATATATTACACTACACACGCATCAGTCATCCAAACATACTTGTGATTTTAAACCTGTCTATTGTTTTTCAAACTTTGCTGAAAATGGAAAAAAGGTAGGATGGATAATTGATTCTGGGGCTAACCAACATATGGTAATGACTGATGATTATCTTATTAATCAAAAGGATGTCACTGAATTAATATTAAAGTTAAACACCCTAATGGCACTAGTTCCTTGGTAACTAAATTTGGTGATATTAAATTAAGTGACAAGGTCATTCTTTATGATGTGTTTGTTGTGCCTAATTACTGTGTCAACCTAATCTCTGTTCATAAACTTGCTAGAGATTGTAAGCTTATTGTTTCTTTTGATGAACATAATTTCTATATTTAGGATTCTCAAACAAAGAAAGTCCAGGTGACTAGTAATCAGTTTAATGGTCTATACTTCTGTGGTAGTTCTTCTGTTTCAAATAAGGTGTGTAATGCTAGCAATTATGGTATAGTAGTGATGTGGTGGTGCTGATGGCTTGTGGTGTTTGCAATGGTGTTGTGTTGTTGTTGGTGGTGGTGATGGCTGGTGGTAAAATGTTTATAATACCACTCAGTTATATATGAATTGTCCCTCACTTAACGTTGCATTCAAACGGGGTTAGTCAGTTGGATGAAAATGATAACAAATTGTAAACCTTAGGGACCCAGATATAACACTTGGATGAAACACACAAATATGACCAAACTTTAGAGTCGATTTCAACATTTTACTCTATAAAATAATTAAAACACATTACTAAAACACTACAAAGCAAGATGCTAACTTAGAGACGATTTTGACATTTTACTCTATAAAATAACTAAAACACTACAAGATGCTAACGAAGTGAGAATTATACCGAGTACATACTTAAGAGTATTACATTAAAATTACACAAGATAAGTCAAAATAAAAAGTTGAATTTAGCTTGATTTTTAATCCAAAGTGTTAGTGCACTACATCTGTTGATTGCGTCTAGGTGTCTAGGATCAGGTCTTATATCGTATTGTATAGCATAGGGCACGTTTTACGAGAAAACATGTGTTTGTATGGGTTGTATAGGCTAGGTCCGCTCATATGAACATGAGGATTATGGTTCGCTTATTTGGCATGATGGTCCGCTTATGTGTACCATTGTGGTCCGCTCTTATGGTCATGTGACACATAAGCGGACCCAACTGCCTATATATAGGGTTGTTCGAGCGGACCTCAGTAGTTGTTGTCAAATTCCACGTCGAAGCTCTGCTGGTGTGAAGATTGAGCTGTAAAACGTTTCAAATCAATAAAACAAGCAGTTAGGAGGAAGAACTAGCTATATCTACTTGCATTTCTTATTATTCCGCATCTGAAACGCAAGAGACAACCTTTGAACGACTCGTTCGGGTCAACAAACGATCCTACAAGTGGTATCTCTGCAGATTATAGCCGGATTTCATTGATTTTTCTCTCTTCTACACCGTCTTTTCTTCGTTCGGATAGTTTTAACGGTCGAATTCATCTCAAAATTTCAAGGATTGTGCGCATCAGTATAACGACAAACCCTGGAAAGTTTCGTGTCAAAATTCGAAGTTTTAGTGGGTCAAATCATGTTCGTTATGTGGTTCGCTCGTACTGACGTCATCATGATCCGCTCTTAGATCACTATCTGATTCGCTTTTCTGGTCTCAGCTGGTTCGCTCGAGTGTACATTTTTGCTTCTGGTTTGCTCCAAAATCAAGACAGGTCCGCTCATTTGTCAAAAATGGTCCGCTCGAACGGACATTGATTGAGTTCGCTTATTTGGTCCGGATTGCCTGGTTCGCTTATTCAGTCACCCGGTCCGCTCATTTGGTTCGCTCATTTGGTTTTGTCCGATTCGCTTTTAAGGGACCGCTCTAAAGGACTTTGTCTGGTTCGCTTGTGTGTATCTTTCTGGTTCGCTTATCTGATCAGAGTTGGATCGCTTTTCTGTCATTTGTTTAGTTCGCTTATAAGTCAGTATGGATTCCGAGTTTTACAACGCTTTTGCTACATCGACTACTCCAGCAGTAATTGCTCAAGCAATGAATTTAGAAAAGAGACGGGAACGACTCAAAAGCCCCCTAGATTGATGAGCATTGAGGAGTATTATGGGTGGAAGGATCGGTTTGAAAACTGGGTTCAAGCAAACCATCTCAGATCGTGGGAGTGTATATTGAAGAAGTACACATTGCCTCGAACAGATTTGCAAGTTATTAAAGAGATATCCGAGTTTACCGATCAAGAACGAGCAATGTATAGAGCCGAGAAAATGATGATTAGTTTGTTGCAGCAGGCTATAAAGGAAGATATATTCATCTTGTTACAACACGACAAACTGCTAAGTCAATATGGGATGCTCTTAAGGTTAAATTCGAGGGAAGTGAAAACATGATCAAGAGCAAGAAAGCACTGTTAAAGAAAGAATTCGATTTGTTTAGCAGTTTGCCGGGGGAGGATACTAAAAAGCTAATCGAGAGATACTGTCACTTGGTGCGATCGTTATCGATGTTGGGAGTTGAGAAAGGTCGTGAGGAATGGGTGGATAAATTGGCTGACGCGTTACCTCAGAATGAGTGGGGAACGTATTTGATGATTTTAAAGAATACTGGTGTGTATGATGGGCTGACTATTTCACAGTTCATTGAGAAAATCGAGAGTCAGGATCTTGAGCAGCAAAAGATCGCGAGAATGAACAGTCCGAGTGGTCAACAGGACGTGAAAATGTACTACCGGGGTAGTGTTCCAGTCACTGAGTCTGAAAGAAGTCCTAAGATTCAAACTGCGTTCAGTGCTGGTGATTCATCTGAGAAAGCTGATCAGGGGTCGAATAAGAGTAGCAGCGGGTTTTCATCGTTTCCGAGTGTGAATCCGAAAGAGACTAACACAAGTTTTCAGTCTCAGAGTACAAAAACTGGAAACGGATACGTGATTCAATGCAATATAGCTCTTAATCTTCCAGAAGGTCAAAGCTTCTCTGAAGACACTGCTAAAGACCACATGACACTTCTGGGTTCAGTTCTGTTATCCTATGAAGGTCTTGTTGCTGGTCGGATCGGAAATCCTATGCTCACCAAAGAGGATTACGATCAAATAGACGCTGAGGAAATGGAACTCATGGACATTAAATGGTGTCTCGCAAGTGTTCTTCGACGAGCTGAGAAATTCAAAACTATTACCGGGAGAAATGACTTTCTTGATGCTCATGTATCTACTTTAGGTTTTGATAAATCTAAAGTTACTTGTTTTCGATGTAGGGAGAAAGGTCATTTCAAGCGGGAATGCAAGGGAAGAGAAGCTAGCGGAGCACAGAATCCATCCGGGAAAGATGATTACTGCCGCAAAGCTATCTATCAGCAAGTCGGTCAATCTCAAGAACCACAGACAGCTCATGGGAGAAAGATTGAAGATCCCAAAAGAGCATGTTTGGTAGATTTCAGCTGGAGTAATTACATATCATCTGAAGCCACAGCAACACGCATTATCAATCAAGATGATGAGAAACTACCAGAAGGTTTCAGTTGGGATATGTTTGTGGATGAAAAGGGAGAGTTTAAAGCTTTCATTGCCAAGATTGTCCGAGAGCCAGATTTGTTTGCTACTTGGATGAGATCAATTGGAGAGGCTGTGAATAGTGAAGATGAAAAATCTGTGTCATCTGAAAGTTCAGATAGTACTGATAAACTTTCAGAACATTCTGGAGAAGTATCAGAAAGTTCTGATGAAGGTTTACGGGGTTCAGATGAAGATTTACAGAGTTCTGATAAAAGTGTACAAAATGAAAATGTTCAAGAGAAAGAAGTTGTTTTTGATAAAACACCGATTGTTTCTGATGTATCAGATGATAATTCTGATAAATCTGTAAAATTTGATCAATCACCTGATCATAGCAGCAGTGATGATGAGGAAGAAAAACATATAAATATTGCAAAAACTCATCTATCTCCTGAAAGTTTTCATTTCTATTTTGCAGAAAGAATGGAAAAACTGAAGGAGAAACGAGCTGCTAAAGAACAACAAGCTGAATCTGAAGGTGATATTCAAAACGCTGAGAATGTTGCTGAGAAGATTACTGAGGCTGTGATAGAAGAAGAAAAGGTGGTAGAAGTTGTTAAAACAATCGAATTTGAGAAGATTGTTGAAGTTGTTAAGCCATGTGAGAAGTGCTTGGAAGCTTGCAAGAATTGTGCAGCCAAAGACGACATCATAGCTGAGTACGAGAAGAAAAAGGAGCAGTTACTGTTCAATCTCAATTATGTGAAAGAATCATACGATGTCTTGAACAAAACAGTAACTGGTCTTCAAAAGACAAACTCAGAGAGAGAACAAGCACTGACGATGTTGAATGCAGTTTTAATGACAAAACAAAAAGCAATAAATTTCTACATCGAAGAGAGTGCTAAGTGGAAGCAAGCGTTGGAGACGGAAAAAATAGAGAATGAGAGAATTAGACGTTTGTTACAAAGCTATTCTAGTTCTGATTATCTCATTGATCGTATTTACCCAACTGTTGCAGGAATGGAAGCTTTCAAAGATGAGAAGCTAAAAGACAAGAAAGACTGTGGTAAGAAATCGACTGTTAGTTACAACAAATGCCCGCCTCCGATTTGGGATGGTTATTCACCTAGGAGACCAAATGAGGAGCAATTGGAAAAAGCAGTCAATATAAAGCTTAAAACCGACACAACTGACGTTTTACCAGATAATATTGATGTCACGTATACCTCGTCTGATACTGATCATGAGTCTGAATTAATAAAAAAGGTGGTCGATCAGGTGTTGGATACTGATGAGGAGTCTGAGTCGAAATCTGGGTCTGGAAAGTCAAAGTCGTCAGTCAACAGTCAAAATTCGTCGGATAAACGGTCTTATAGTAAAGAATTTTTATTGTCAAAGGCAGATTTGAATGATGAAACATTTGAAGTTGTGTATACTTTGAATGGTTCGGACAAATTATATTACAATAAAGAGTTGCCAATAATGAGTATTAAAACGGAACTAATAAACAAAACTTTCAAACTTATAGAAGTTAATATTCCAGAATTAAAAGTTTTGAAAAGTTTTTTGAAAAATCTAAAAAATATACTTCTAGAGTTCAGCAACGTTTAAATAAGAAAAAGGGCAACAATTCTGGGTATGGTTTTCAAAAGAAACCTAACCAAAATCGTAGCTACAAAAAGAAGGGCCTTGGTTTTGTTCCATCAGAAAATGATAAAAATATGAAAAATTTTAAAACAAAATCTGAATTTGTGTCAGGTGGAAGTGCTGAGGAGGAACAGCAGAAACCGTTCTGGAGACAGTCTAATAAAGAGTTTCTTGCTGAGAGAAAGAAGAATGGAGCTGATATATGTTATCTAAGAGAGACTAGAACCTGTTATAGATGCAATGAAGCTGGTCACATTGCATGGAATTGCTCAAAAAGTGTCCAATCAAAACAGGGAGTTTCTCAGAAGTTGAAAGAGAGAGTTGTTGATGTTGACACACCAACCAATAGATCTAAAATTTTTGAGAATTCAAAATTCGAGGTTGGTGAGTGTTCAAAGAAGAATAAATATGAGAAGAATGGAAAAGACAACCAGGTGTGGGTTGCGAAGAAAGGTGAAGTGAATGTCGGCAATGAATCTGGTTCTACAAAGCTAGAAGAGCCACAGGTCGAGGAGAAAATTTCAGTGAATGATGAAGAGTTTCCATCGTTGAAGTTTGAAGAAGTGAAAAAGAAAGTTGGAAAAACTGAGATTTCGAATCAGTTCTACAAAGAAAAGAATGATTTTGATGTCGAGAAAACATTCAACGGGAATGTTAAAAAGATTTTTGGGAAAATGTTGAGTGGGAGAGCTAAAGGGGTTAAAGATTTTTACGCGACTAAAAAGGCAACATACAACCCAACTGCTCAAGAGCTGAAGGCCATCAAGTCTGAAAAGACTTGGATGGAAGTTTGTTTCCCATGATAGTCGAAGGACTATGCCGGAGATCCCAAGTTTATATCGTGGATCAGGAATCGGCATCTTTCTAGTGTTTGAATAGTTTGGTTGAAAGAATTTGAATAGTGTTTTGAATTTTACAGGTTGAAGGACTACGCCGGAGCTTCCAGGTTGGTAAGTGCGAATCAGAAATCGGCATCCTGATTGGTAAAATGGTGATGTAGATGTAACATTCCTACAAGTGGTAGTGTGTGTTTTTACAAGTGGTTATTTTGTTTAGAGATTGCTTGATTGCAATTGGTAAATCAGGGACATTAAGTTGTACTTGATTTACTACTTATGGGTAAAAGATAGACAAGATGATGAACCACATCCCCGTTTTTAAAATGATAGACCTACAAGTGGTTTTTATCAACACAAATTCATTTTCCGGAAAAATCATTTTGATTAAAACAAACTTAAGTGTTTTGAAATTTAAATGAGAAAATGATTTGTGATAGGGGGAGTTCAGATTGTTTATGACTAGTGAATGGCGATTTGATGTGATTCGATGTCAGTTGTTAAGTTTCTGTACAGTTTGTTTTACTTTTCATGTTTCTATTGGGTTAGAGTCTAGTTGTTTTCAAATTCTCTTTGAAATGTGTTTGCATTTTAGGGGGAGTAGGGAAATTTCGGAAAATCCAAAAACATTAGAAAATTTGAAAAAGCAAAAAACATGATAAAATTCAAAAATGAGTTTTGTTGCGAAAAAGAGGAAATGATAGTACATCAGTGGACTATCACAGCACGCTAAAGAAATGTAAAGTCAAAATGTGATAAACAATCTTACTGCGGATGTGTCAGTAGATTTTCGCACATTTAGTAAATTGAAATGAGATATAAACCTAAATTCAAACTTGCTTGATTCGTGGGTAACTATTCTTGAATATATGGGTAACCCCCGAAATCTTGTTTGAAAGATCCCGTATTCTGAGATACTAGGTCTTTATGCTCAGTGATATCTGGGGTATTATCCCGGGACTTCTGCTGAATGGAAGTTCTGACCTAGTCCCCGGATAATACTTTCTGCTAAAGCTTTGAAACATAAGCTTCGCCCTCAGCATGCTGATGAAACAATAAAATTGATAGTCGCTGCTGTTGAAATTCAAAAGATCCTCTAAAGGGGACCCACCTAAAGTCGAGCCGTCATCTCTCTGCTGAACGGAAGTTCTGACCTGAGCTCTCACGGTTTCGCATCTAACCCCTTTACAGATATCAGCTGTGGTATACTCACCTGTAAGACTGAATATTTGGGATCTGGATACGGGAGTGTATTCAAGTGGAGTGATACACAATTAAGTTTAAGTCTCTAAAACATTAATATCGTATCTCGAATCAATTGAAATTTGTGTTGAGAATTTAAGTGGACAAACATACTGACAATCTAGGTAAATTGTTTAAAGCTTAAAATGAAATCAAGCTTAACGGTGTTGGTGATTGGTCTCAAAAACTGATATGATCCTCTTGCATGAACTCACAAAAATATTGTTTGTAAATATTTCATTTCTGTATGTTTTTGTTTACAAGTAGTGTCAGGTACATTTTCTCAGAAAATCCAAAAAGATTTTGTGTGTGTTTTTAACATAAATTTTGAAAAAGTCAAAAAGATTTTCGACAGCTGATGTTGGAGAACTGATTTTCAAAATTCCGAGTGCTAAACATGATGAGCAGCATTTGAGGGGGAGTGTTTGTGTAAATCTAACTGTTTTTGTTAATCTAATCTTCTTCAAGTGGTTCATCATAGTCATATGAGTAGTCATGTGTTGATATATAGTTGTTTGAAATGTTTGTGAAAGAAAATTTATTTCGGGGTTGAGATTGTGCACTACATCTGTTGATTGCGTCTAGGTGTCTAGGATCAGGTCTTATATCGTATTGTATAGCATAGGGCACGTTTTACGAGAAAACATGTGTTTGTATGGGTTGTATAGGCTAGGTCCGCTCATATGAACATGATTATGGTTCGCTTATTTGGCATGATGGTCCGCTTATGTGTACCATTGTGGTCCGCTCTTATGGTCATGTGACACATAAGCGGACCCAACTGCCTATATATAGGGTTGTTCGAGCGGACCTCAGTAGTTGTTGTCAAATTCCACGCCGAAGCTCTGCCGGTGTGAAGATTGAGCTGTAAAACGTTTCAAATCAATAAAACAAGCAGTTAGGAGGAAGAACTAGCTATATCTACTTGCATTTCTTATTATTCCGCATCTGAAACGCAAGAGACAACCTCTGAATGACTCGTTCGGGTCAACAAACGATCCTACACAAAGAAAGGAGTTATTTGGTTGATATTTTTTAAAGTGGTTGGTCTTTGACAGCTAATTTTTTTAAAATTTGGAAATCCCGAAATATCATGAAAATATGAATCTATATATCTAATAAAGCAAACCATTGGGGGACACATGTCACCCAATGGTGCAAGCCAAGTAAGCAGACATGTCAGCATCTATGTGGCACACCTCATAGTTGAGGATTGAAGGAGTGTTTCTCATTTACGCTTATCACAATCTCTCTCCTCTCAAAACCCTAAATTGAACTCTCTCTCTTTTTTCCTCTCTGAACGAACACGGCGAACACAGGAACTATAATCGATCCAATAATTTTGTTCAAGACTCATCGGATTTGAAGTCAGATCATCTACGGTACTATCTAATTATAGTATTTCATGCTCGATTGTATGTTTTAATATGGCTAATTTTGCTGGAAATCACATCGGCGGGGATCAAATCGGTGATTTAGTGAAGAGGTATAACCAATCTTTTTAGGTAACTTTCTTCATCGACGGTATTCATGCTTCATTCCGACAACCCCATCAGTTACATAAGATTTAGTTTTCTTTGATTCGATTTTCGGATTCAATGGTTTTGTTAGATTGTTCGTTTGTGAGTAGTTGATGTTACTGATTGTCATAGCCGATTAGGGTTTTAATTCATTTGTACAGTTTTTTTTTATGGTCTCTAATAGTCGATTCTGATGTTTGGGTTTTTTTGTGTTTTAGGGTTTTAAATTCGTTGTTCATGTATTGTTATTTGTTGATGTTACTGTTGTTGGTAGCCGAGTAAGTGTTTAATTCCTGTGTACAGTTTCTTTTATTTAGAATCTGTAATAGTGTATTTCGATTTTGATCATTTGTTGGTTTTAGAAATGGTTGATTTTAAGATTTTTGATTTGAGTTTGTTTAGCTGTAAGCCTGCCCTTCTTACTTACCCGCCTGAAGTGTGTGTTATAAAAAAAGAACCAATTGATTACTTAATTTAAGTGTCTGATGAATAGGTGCCTAATGCGGTTGCTACGCCTGTATTTGAACAGAGTGTTGATGACGAAGTACCGGTTACTTTTGTTGTTGACAACGTTTATGTAAGTTTTTATTATTTACTTTTTCATAATATTAATGTATGTTTTGTAACCAGTTGAAGTCATTAGTTGTAGGAAAACCAGATTTAATGGTATCTATTATTTAATTTTATATTCTGATTTGTAGAGTTTGAAGAAGAAGTGGGCACAAACTCATGGATTGGATCGAATGATGGATTTGACCATCAAGGACAGCGCTGGTGAAACTTGGAATGTGGCTATTGGTAAGGAGTTCTCACAATGCTGTCTACGATTCAATGTTACCGGTATGTGAGAGTTTGTTAGAGACAAACGGTCCGGTATTTGGTTCTTCGTTTCAGATGGTTTTTGTTAAAAGTAAAGGTATGTTGCTTTATAACTGAGTTGGTGAAGGTACATTGTATTATTTGGTAGTATTTTTTTTGCATACACTGTTCATCGTTAGAATACATTTAGTGGTATGTTTTTGGTGTGGTTGTTACGTAGATCTGATGTCATGGTAGATGTTGGTGATACTTTTTTTGGGCCTTTTATATTTGTGGCCGAAGTACTTAGTTTTGAATGCTTATATGACTAGACTTTGTTTCTGTTTTTTCTACCTGTTTTTTATTAGTATCCTATTTTTAGTGTAATCAACATTTTTTTTTAAAATTTTATGTTTCTTAGTTTGATAATTAAGAAAATTAGTGATCATATTAAACTTCATTAACGTAATTTGTTTGAAAAAATTGTTTATGCCGCCACTTTTCAAAAAGAAACTGATATGATTTTGTTTCCTATTTTAATTTTGTAACCCACAATATAAATTAAAAAAAACGGCCACATTCTATAGGATTACCTCTAATTAGGTTGAATTTATGCTGTTTCCTTTTTTACACGCATATATAAACTTAAAAATACTTTCCATTTAATTTTTTTTAATAAAAATAAAAAAATATTGGTTATTGAAATTAAAAGGTTTGAATTTAGAATATAGTTTTTTTTTTATATTTGTGTTTGAAATTCTAAATTATATTTGGCCGTTTTATTAAAGTTTTTAATAAGACATTCCTAAGTTTTGTTTTTATTGATGGAAAGTAAGAATCGTTTTTTAATATTTTGTATTGAAGTTTTGTAAACCATTACAATCATGCCATATTTAATTAACCAATTAACTTGAATAAATAAATTCCTAAATCTTTAAGATGATTTGTAGTTTTTTTAGAAATGTAAACCCATTTCTAAAAATAATAATGTCTTTAATTTCGGCCAAAATTTTGTTTTCTAATAAATTTTTTAACTTTACAAAAATAAGTAAACTAAATTTGTATATATATATTTAGTTAATACATTCATTTGATTTCATTACGAATTATTTTCCAAAATTAATCATCTCAGTTCGGCTCAAATATCATACAAATGGATGAAAATAGTGTTACTTTCTTAAACAATCTTGATTGGAGATCCAAGTTGTTTACCATCAAAATCAAGGTGTTAAGACTTTGGATTCGTGTAAATCCAAAAAGAGAAGGAGAAATCCTTGGTACTGAAATGGTGGTCATGGATGAGCAGGTTTGTTTGAATGTCATTTGCTTTTTAAAATGTAGCTTATTTTTTATATTTTTGTCTATACTTACCAATTTTTTTCTGTTTTTATTAGGGTACCAGGATGCAGGCAACTGTTTGGAGCAAGTTTATGAAAAAACATGAAATTTTGCTCGATGAAAACAAGTCTTATTACATTTATAAATCTCAACTTTCTGTCATTAAGTCAAATTTCAAACACTTTGATAAGGAACATGCTATTAGCTTAAACTTTGATACATCTGTTAAAAAGTGTGAGAACTTTGATGGAAGTTTATATGGTATTCGGTTAGCATCTTTTGAGTCCATTAAAGGCGGTGAAGTCGATGTCAAGTATTGAGTTGGTTTGTACTTCATCATATATAACAACAATATGCTAAATTAAGAAATATATAAATATAGATTAATTTTTAACTTTTTTTTTGTGCTGATTACATTATTTATTAATCAATTTTTTTTTTCAGATTTTATTGGATATGTAGATGAGTGGTCTGAACCAGAGATGACCAAAACGAAGATGGGAAAAGATAGCAAATACATGAACTTGCAATTGCTGGATGAAAAGTCTGTTAATTAAATTCTAAATTAAGTTTATTGTAACTTTAGTGTTATATATTTTTTATTACATGATATCCTCTGATATGTTTATTTTGTATTTATGTAGGGGTATCAAGTTAAACTGCACTTTATGGGATGAGTATTGCGATGAGATGTTTGGTTACATTCAGAGTCATAAAGAAGAAGTTCATGTTGTTCTGCTTGTGCAGTTTGGTAGTTTCAACAAGTATAAAGGTATTAATTCATTAAATACTTTTTTAATTTTATAAAATTTTTATATCATTTACGAAGTTGAATATCCTAATATCTGATATAAATTTTTTTATACAGGGAAGACGACGCTATCTAATGCTTTCCATATAACAAGGCTGTTTATCAATGCTGACATAGAGGAGATTCGTTCATTTAGAACAAAGTAAACAGTTTCTAAAATAATATGAACTACTTATTGATGTTGTTAAATTTTTTTGCTTCTATTATTGTAATCAGGTTTGTTGAGAAGATATGTAAAACATCTTCTAATGGTCAGAAATCAATTGGTTCATCTAGAAGCATAAGCGTTGCGGATGACTTTTTAGTGAAGCATCCGTTTTCCAATTTCCGTGATATTACGCTCTTGGATAAGGTTTGTGTCTACTTTTTAATATTTTAAATAAATACATTACACAAAATTGTTTCAAAAATTCATTTTTATAACTCTAATATCTTACATATAATTTCAGCCTTGCGAGGTCATAGTTCTTGGTACGATCATGGGTGTGGATGATAAAGATGATTGGTACTACCTTGGTTGTGAGGAGTGCACTCGGAAGGTTGAGACAACTATGGTCATTGAGGATGCTGAAGACGGTGCTGAAGAACCGAAGTTTAAACAAGTTTTAGTTTGCTCAAATCAAGATTGTCCTAAGGAGGTTGTGGCTGCGACTCCGATGTAAGTTACTAATATTATTTGTAATTATATTATATTTATGATTACTTTATTTTACTTTAGGAATGTAAAATGTATTTATTTTGTGAATTACTTTTTGTGCATTTAGTTTTAGGATTCCGATAAGAGTACAAGATTATGCAGCTATTGCCTCTTTGATTTTGTTTGACCGTGAAGCTAGAAAAATGTTTGGTATGACTGCAATTCAATTGCTTGAGAAGTGTAAAGTGGACCAGGTAACATATTTCACATCAGTCCTTTCTTTAAATTCATATCCAAGTTACATATTATTAATGTTTAAATGTTATTTCTATGTTGTTTTCAAAAAATTTTGATTCATGTATATTAGGCATCTTTGCAAGAGAAAACCATTCCCTATCAGTTTAAATCTTTGAATGATAAGAAGTTTGCCTTCAAGATTCAAATTAGTCAATTCAATATTGACAACCATATTGATGGTTATGCTGTTCATAAGTTGGTGAATGATGCAGCAATCATTGAGTCCTTGGAGAGCCGAATTCCAGCTGATCAGGTTAACACTTACAAACCTTAGAATTATAGTTATGTTACAACATTTATTACTTTTATTGTGTCTAGCCTTATTATTTTTTTTTGAATTGTAGGGTGTGGAGGAGGCGTCTGCTGATGTTTCACTTAGTGATATGTCAACTCAAAACTCTTTTGCTCTAAAGGTATGTATTTTAAGTTAATGTTATAAAATACCAAATGTTTTAAACATTTTATATACTTTCTAATTTTGAATATATCATTCAGGATGCCGTGGATTCTATTGGTGATAGCTTCACACCCGATTGCACATCTAAAGATTGTTCTAAGACTTCGTCTTCGGAATTGAAACGTAACCTTGCTGACGTGTATGAAGTTGAAGAAACCACATCTCTATCATCAACAAAGGTTAAAAAGGATGGTGTCTCGGATGTTCAAGTTGATGATGAAACGATTTTGCTGGTTCCAAAGTTGGAGAAGTAGTTCATGGTTGAAGTAGGTTTAAGAAAAACAATTTATTTTTTTCCGAATATTGCTGCTTTGGTTTCGTTTGCGTGTTAGATTGGTTTCGATTGTTTTGTCATGGTTGGTTTGTTTGATTGATTTTGGATTTTAAACATATGGTTGTTTGGTTTTTCATTTGATGCATGGGTTATTCTTTATTTGAGACATATGGTTGGTTTGGAATGTTTCCTATTACTTATACTTCTTTAAACTTTACCTTTTGTTACTTTATATTTTGTTTAGAAAGTATAATTTTTAAAACTATTTATAATTTTTTTTAATATTTAAACTGTAAATAGAAATTTTATTAACCGATTTTATGTAAATAAATTTGTTGTAATCTTTATGTAATTACTATTATTATGTAATTACTATAATCATTATGTAACTACTATATATAAAATTGTATAATAAACCTCTACTTTTTTTTAAATTTATCTAAAGATAATAATTTGTATGAATTTGTTTCCTTTTATAAATTGTATAACCGACAATTTATATTTTTTTTTTAAAAAAAAATCCGCCATTAAATTTTATAGACTTACCTCCATTTAATTTTAATGGTAAATTGTTTCCTTTTTTTACATTTATAACCGATTTTTTTTTTTAAATTTTATAGTTTCCTTTTTTATAATCACTTCCAATACTATAAAAACCTCTACTCTTATTCATAATACACACTCCGATGTTTTATACTAAAGGTTGTACAAGTCTAATCAGAAAACTCTCTCCCCACATTCATCATTTTTGAAGTTTTGACGTTTGGTCATTTCTCATACACGTAAGTTTTATCTTTTTACATTATACTTGTACGTTTATATTGTTCTAACAGTCATTTTAATACATTGGTATGTTATATATGATACAATTTTAGGATATGACGAAGCGTGCAAAACGTCAACCTTTACCTTCATTTCCACTTCCTATTGGTGTTGAACCTTCCAATAGTATGTACTTTAGTTTTATTTTTGTTTACAAATACAATAAAAAATAATATATTAGGTAACTATGTTAAGTAATGTTAATTTTACTTAAAATTTTGTAGGTGCTGTTGGTAGAAGACCTTTGTCTAACATTACGAATGGTAATATTTGCAACTTTTTAGAAATGAATTGATTGTTTTTTTATAAATACTTAAAAAAGTACTATATGCATTTTATTCTTCAGTTGATCATAATCAAGTTGAGCATCAAGACTATGCTGAACGTAGAAAGTTAAGGAAACTGTATTTGGACAATAAAAGAGGAAATGCAAATAATAAATCGTCCACTTCACAAAACGTCATTCGTTCAGCCAACGTTTCATTATCCGATACAAATGTTTGCCATGTTGTAACACCGATTCGTACATCCTCTTATATCAATAACATGGATGGATGTATTTTGCCAACCACACCTTTAACAAATCCTACGTGGCGTGTAAGTCACTTTTGTGTTTCTTTACTATGATTATGTGTTTATTTTTTTATTTTTAAATCAAAAATTATGTAATACATAAACATATTTGATTGCTACATTGGAGTTTATTTGTTGCAGTTCAAGCTGGAAGAAGTCCATTGACTAATATTACAAATGGTAAATTTTTTATTTTTGTACACATGAATATAATGTTTCATTTAAAATTTGTTTAACATTACAAATGGAAAATTATTTGTTTTTTTCATAAAGGAATTCGTTTGTACATGTATAATTTGATAATTTATGGATATCAATTTTTTTTTTCAGTTGGTTATAATGATTTTGAGAATCAAAAATCAGCTGAACGAAGAAGATTAAAGAAACTACATGAAGATAATAAGAGACATAATGTGACCAACAAGTTAAACACAACAGAAAACGTAATTCGATCATCCAATGTTTCAGTATCCGATACAAATGATTGCCGTGTTGTAACACCAATTCGTTCATCATCTTATATCAATACCATTAATCGACGTATCTTGCCAACCACACCTTTAACAAATCCGTACGAGGCGTATACATCAGGTTGGTGTTATTTACTTACATATTTAAATTTTATTTATTATGATTATGAGTTTTTTTAAATAAAAAATTATGTAATACATAAACATGTTTCATACGGTGACTTATACTGTTTTTGTTGTAGTTGAAGCTGAAAGAAGTCCATTGGTTAATATTACAAATGGTACATTCTATAATTTTTTACACATGAATATGTTTTTTCATTTATAATTTGTGTAACATTACAAATGGTAAATTCTGTGGTTATTTAGACAAAAATACAAATTTTATTCTACAATTTGATATTTTACGGATATCCATATTTTTTTTCCAGTTGCTTCTAATGATGTTGATCATCAACAATCAGCTGAACGAAGAAAATATACGAAATTATATTTGGATAATAAGAGATATAATTTGAGTAACCAATCTTCCATTTCAAAAGACGTTACTCGGTCATTCAATGTTTCTGCATCCCATACAAATGAATGCCGGATCGTAACACCAATGCGTTCATTGTCTTATATCAATACCATCGATCCACGTTTTTGCGTAACCACACCTTTAACAACTCCGTCTGAAGCATCTACTTCAGGTTGGTTGTATGTATTTATGTATTTCACATTTCTTTTTTTTTTTATTTTGACATTTTTATTATTTTTCGTTGGTTTCAACATATAGGTGTAAAGAGGAAACAAAGAGGTAAACAAAGGTTTTCTACTAATCAAGGTAGAAACGTATATCCTATTCCAATGGTTGACTTATCTTCCGACGATCATATTATTCCTCAACAATTACCTGAAGATCCATATAAAGGAGTTTCTAACAGTAAGTACTGTTGGACCGTTGTTTGACCCTAAAACGTCAGTCAAGGTAGCTCATCATCACATATAAAGGCGGAATCAGTACATATGATGTTACAAAAGCTTGTCCTTTCAATTCCACTGCTTTTATTAGCTTCCTGAGTGAATTTTGACAGAGTTTCGGCTCCTAAGCACACACATACGTCTTATGAGATCCGCTGATAAGATCAACCATATATAGGCATAGTGGTTCGCTAATATGACAGGTCATATTAGCGGACCTGCTACACTTTAACCTAAAAGCGGACCACACTAAACCCTATAAGCGGACCTCTATACTAAATACCATAAAAGCGGACCTAAATCAACAATTACATAAACTAGACAATTTAAACCCCTGTTGACCAATCTTGACTTAGAACTTCATGTAGACGTAGTCAACAGACATCCTCTGCATCAACAGACTCCCCCTTGGATGTTGACGTAGTCTTTATCAGTTTTCAGATTCGTAGTCTTCAGTCTTGATCTTTTCACCAACTCTGTCTTCTCTTCGTAAGCATTCTTCACAGGTTCCAGGACTGTCTCCTAGCTCTAACTTCAATCTTCCCATTAGTTGTTGATCCAGACTCCCCCTTTCACAGACTCCCCCTCTCAGTATGCTGGGATCTAAGGTATCTGGTTCAAGCTTTGACAATTTGCCTCCGTGGGAGTAATGAAGTCTCCAAACATGTTACTCAACCAATAACATTACAATCTATCTTTTTCTAACAATAAACCTCACAACCAATCAGTTATAAACATCCACTCAAGTATTCAGGTCCAAATTAATGACCCTGATCACTTGATTAATCTACCAAGTTCAATTTAATGACCCTGGTTGATCTTTTGACGAAACAAACTGATTTAGTAAAATCATTTTCAACTTTTCCTGAAAATAACAAGTATCAACTTAATGAACTTGTTTTTGACTTTGAAAAACATTCAAACTTCCAACAATGTAAGCTCTCCTCATTCTTCAGCTCAGAATCTCCTGCATCTGCTTCATCTTTCTAGAATCCGACAATCAACTTTCCACTCTGGTTTGTCTAAAATAAAGCAGAAATAAAATCTTTTTGGATTTTAAGGTGATCTAAACTAAGAAATTGTAATAACAGAAAACTTAAATTGCAGAAAGTAAACTATTTACAGATTTATTTTTGGCGAGCGTGTCAGGGAATTATATCAGCTTTTCAGACAAATTACTAGTACCGTTAAGCTATATTACATACACAGACTTAAACAATTCACCTCGATTGTCGATATACTGATCCATCTTAAATTCTCACACAAACTTCAATCTATACAGGATACCGTTTAAGTGTCTTAAGAACTTAGATCAATTCATGTGTCCCACCTCTTGAATATACTCCCGTATCCAGAATCCCAATATTCAGTCTTACAGGCAAGAATACTACAATGATGTCTGTACATAAATTAGGGGTTAAATGCGAGAACTGAGGGATCTCAGGTCAGAACTTCCGTTCAGCAAAGAGATATCAGTTTCGACTTTGCAGTATGTCCCCTTTAGAGGATCTTTTCAGCTACAACAGATGATTATCAATTTTATTGTCTAATCAGCTGAGGGCTTTATGCTATATTTCAAGCATTTTGGATAAAGTATTAGCCAAGGACTAGGTCAGAACTACCGTTCAGCAGAAGTCCCGGAATAATACCCCAGACATCATAGAGTATAAACACATAGTATATCAGAATACGAGATCTTTCAAACGAGACTTCAGGGGTTACCTATATATCCAAGTAGTGTTCCCCACGAATTTCACAAGTTTGAAATTTTAGGTTTGTATCCCAAATAAATTTACTAAATGTGCGAAAACCTATCGACACATCGTTAGTGAGACTGTTTAACTCATTTTGTCATTCCAAATCTTTAGCATACTGTAATTGTCTAGCTGATGTACTATCATTTTCCCTATATACACAAGCTCTCTTTCAATTTTATCATGTTTTTGGATTTTTGCATTTTTTACTGTTTTTGTATTTTTCTGAAAATAAACTATGTACAACTATCTATCTCCCCCTAAATACCAAAACACGTAAAAAACCTACAAACCATCGCAGATTGTTTCTCGTCTTCATCTGCAACAGTACTCTCATCAACACTCACAACCCCATCCGACATCGAAAGCAATTTCATACCATTAAGTTTTAACAAATATTGAAACCGAATTTTATCAAAAGCTTTGGTATGCAAATCAGCTTTTTGTTCGTCAGTGTGGATTTTCTCAATTCGTATCAACTTTTTCTCGAAGCAATCGCGAATAAAGTGATGACGAATTTCGATATGTTTAGTTTTAGCGTGATGTACTGGAATTTTAGTTATATTAATTGCGGCCTCATTATCAACAAACAGAGGTGTGTTAAGAAACTGCAAACCGTAGTCGCGCATCTGTTGCTGTATCCACAGGATCTGAGAGCAGCAACTGTTAGCAGAAACGTACTCCGCTTCACATGTAGATAGCGCCACAGATGTTTGTTTCTTACACTGCCAGGTAACCAATCTAGGACCAAGGAACTAGCATCCTGCAGTTGTTGACTTCGCGTTGACTTTGCAGCATCCGAAATCCGAATCGGAATACCCTTCGAGCGTAAAATCGCCTTTCCTAGGATACCATAACCCCAATGACGGAGTACCTTTCAGGTAATGTAATATCCTTTTGACAATAATCATGTGCGATGCTCTCGGGTTAGACTGAAATCTTGCTGCGAGGCACGTTGGGTACATGATGTCAGGACGTGAAGCAGTCAGATACATTAAAGAACCTATCATGGAACGGTAAAACGTTTCATCAGCCCTATCTCCTGTGAGATCTGGGTGAATCCCATGATTAGTCGCAAGTGGGGTAGCAGCTGGAGTAGAACTTGACATTCCAAATTTCTCTAGAATATCATGTACGTACTTCGTTTGATGAATGAAAATTCCCTCAGGAAGTTGTTCAACTTGTAGACCCAGAAAGAATTTCATCTCCCCCATTGATGACATTTCGAATTTCTGCTTCATCACCTGTTCGAAATCTTTGCACAATTTCTCATCCGTTGACCCAAAAATTATATCGTCCACATAAATTTGTACTATCAGTAGATGACCATCAACGACTTTAGTGAAGAGAGTGGCATCCACTTTTCCACGTATGAACTGGTTAGCGAGTAGGTGTTGAGACAAAGTCTCGTACCAGGCTCTCGGCGCCTGATGTAGACCATACAACGCTTTGTCCAGCAGATAAACTTTGTTCTTGTGGATTGGGTCAGTAAAGCCCGGCGGCTGACCAACATAAACCTCCTCTTTGACCTTCCCATAAAGAAACGCTGATTTAACATCCAACTGATATACTTTGAAATTCTTCCAAGACGCAAATGCTAGGAAAATTCTGATAGCCTCTAGTCGTGCGACAGGAGCATAGACTTCTGTAAAATCAATCCCCTCCTGTTGACTAAAGCCCTGAACAACGAGTCGAGCTTTGTTCCTTACAACCACTCCTCTATCGTCCCTCTTACATTTGAAAACCCATTTTGTATTGATTTTCCTTTGACCATCCGGCAAATCAACTAACTTCCACACCCCCAACTTTTCAAACTGACTTAACTCTTCTTGCATCGCTATGACCCAAGAGTCTTCAGTAAGCGCCTCTTTGTAAGTTCTCGGTTCGACCTGCGAGATAAAACAACTTAATGAAAATTCAGTTTGTAAAGGTGCTACTGTAGAATAAAAACATGTTAAGCCCTGGTCAATTTGACGTCTTGTGCGAACGCCCGATTGCAATTCTCCTATGATAAATTCCTCTGGATGATAAGAAAGAGTTCGCGGCATCACTTCGCTTGGAACTTCTACATTTCCCTCCAGATTAGTAACATTCTGCTCTGCATCTTGTTCACCAACTTGGTTTGTTTGACTTGACAACTGGATCTGCTCCCCCTCAAGGTCTGAATCACCATGGTAAAAAACTGGCATATTTTCAGCTTCTTGATCATCATTCACCTCCGACTGATTACCAGGAGCAACTTCATCATCATGTTCACCAGCATTACTAGGACCTGCTTCATCGTCATTTGAAGTTTCCCGAGGTCTTCTAGAATACTCCGCTGGGAACCTGAGCCGCGACTCATACTCTCGCAAAATATCCAGCTCATCAAAGAAATCTTCTTCTTCCTCTGATTCTTCTCTCATGTCAAACGAATCCCAAAGTTTGTCATAATGATAACGCCTTGAATCACCAGGATTCCGTGTCGGCATAGTGTACCCATGACATTCAACATTCGCTGCCTCAATAATCTGCTTCTCGCTTGGAATGAAGACACGTCGCCAAGGACTTGAATAACCCACAAAGATTCCCTCAACGCTCTTCGGACCAAACTTTCCTTTAGGCTCTATCACCGTACAGGGTGACCCAAACGGTTCTAGATACTTCAAATTCGGCTTTCGTTTATTGAGTAGCTCAAAACACGTCTTGTTGAACTTCTTTACAGTAAGAACTCTGTTGAGAGTATAGCATGCAGCAGAAACAGCTTCAGCCCAGAAATTAATTGGTAACTTAGAGTCTGCAAGCATCGTTCTGGCTGTCTCGATTAGCGTCCGATTTTTGCGTTCTGCTACTCCATTCTGCTGTGGAGTGTACGGAGCACTAAACTCATGCAGTATACCTCTTTCATCACAAAATTCTTCCATCTTACTGTTTTTGAACTCAGTACCATTATCACTGCGAATTCTACAGATCGGCCTCTGGTACAGATTCTCAATTCTTTTAAACAACGCCACCAGGCTGTCAAACGTTTCGTCTTTGGATTTCAAAAACATAACCCAAGAAAATCTGGAATAATCATCAGTCACGACCAAGCAGTAGGAATCTCCTGTTATACTCTTGACATTCACTGGACCAAACAAATCCATGTGAAGTCGTTCCAATGGTCTTGAAACTGAATTGACTTGCTTTGTAGGGTGTGACTTTTTCTTCTGTTTGCCTTTGACACAACTTATGCACTCCCCTTCCAGATGAAAACCTTTGACATGCACTCCTGTAACCAAATCGTTATGTACCAAGTGATTCATTTTCCTTAGGTGAATATGCCCCATCTTTCGGTGCCATAACCTTGATTCTTTCTCCGTTGCCCTGGACACAAAACAATGAGCCTGACCCGTGGTTGTAGTAGCAACGCTCATGTCCAACATGTATAGATCATTGACTCTTGGTGCCCTCATGATGATCCACTCTTCAGGTATCACAAATCCCGGTTTCAAGATCAAACATTCTTTGTCGGTGAAATGAGTAGTATACATCCTGTCACAGATCTGGGAGATACTCAGCAGGTTGTTCTCCAGCTCAGCGATGTAGTTAACTCTCTCAAACGTTATGATGCCATTCGATAACGTTCCTTCACCTATGATCCTTCCTCCTTGGTTACCCGCAAAACCCACGTAACCACCGTTAATGTTATTCACATCATACAGCAGCGCGGTCTTCCCTGTCATATGCCTTGACGCTCCACTATCCATTATCCACCTGGATACAAGTTTTGGAAGATCCTGCACATAACAAATCATCATTTAAACAATCTTCAAGAAAGATGCCGACTCATGCTTCGCGATCCAGGAAGCTCCGGCAATTCAAACTGTTTAGTCAAACATTGAGTCCACCCAGGCCTCATCAGCCTTAGGTGCAACCTTGACTCTCGCAATTTGAATTTTGAAATTTTCAGCCTTAAGAGGCGGAAAATTTGCATCATAATCAACAACAATTGACTCTTCAGCCTTTTTCTCCTCAGAAGTTGAAACTTTCTTCTCAACTTTTGACTCAATTTTAGGTTTCCACACCTGTTGAGTTACTGCAACCCTTTTATAAAATTTATCATTTTGAGTTACCAACTTTTTTACGGGTTCAGTTTTTACTTTTACGTTGTCGATTTTAACGTTTTTCTTCTCAACATACATCGGTGCTTTACCCTTCACATCAACCTTCTTTTGTTGAGCCTTCACAGCTTCAGTCTTAGGCTTCACATATGTACACTTTCGTGCAATATAACCAACCTGTTCACATCTAAAACAAGTACGAGTATCAACTACCCGACTCGTGCCTTCAGACTGAGCCTGTGAAGCTCTCTTCTCAAAAAAATTCTTTGTTAGATTTTGAAAAAATTTCTTTTTCTTCATCAGCAAGTGAACTTGAACTGTTCACAAACTTTTTCTTCTTAGCAAACCTCTTGTTTGAAACATTTCTTTTCTGATACGGTTTACCCCCCTGATAACCACCCGACCAGTTGTTTCTGTTGTTATTGTAAAAACGTGGTGGATTAACCGATTTCTTGTTATAAACCCTATCTTTCTTTCGACTTAGATTATTCACTGCTGACAACTCGACTTCAACAAGTTTGAAAACATTTGTCAATTTGTTCATGTTAACATTCTCGATCGGAAACTCTGAATCCGAAAACAACTTATCCGAACCCATCATCTTGTACATGACAAGGTTTGATTCTTCATCTAAGTTGTTCTTGGACTTTTGTTTCGGAATGTATTTATCCAAGAAACACCCATCCTCCTCAGAAGTGTCACAATCCGGTTTAAGCACTTTGTCTACCACACTTTTCACCACATCACTTTGGACACCCTCGTCATTGGAAGACGTGAACGTGACATCAATGTTCTCAGGAAGTTTAGCATTACTTTCTTCCTCAATTTCCACCAAACTAGACTGCTTTTTCGTGTAGTTGTCTATGATTGGCGGTGGAACTTTGTGAAACGCTACACCCGTTCCATCAGAAAACACATCCTCGCCAGCTTTGTTTTTCCCTATAGGTTTGGGAACAATATGCTGTAAAACAAAGCTTGCTGAGCTATAGCTGTTTAACTTCAACTGAATTCTTTCATTTTCAATTTCAGCTTCTTGAACTTTAAGTTTTAATTTAGCAATTTCATCCAGTTGATTGTTAATTGATTCTTCTTTTATTCTCACCACAGCTCTCAGATGTTCGTTTTCTTTAAACGTTTTGCCATTTCGATCATCACTATCTTTGACAATGCTTTTCAATTTTTCAAACTTTTCAGAAATTTGACGGTTTTCAAGAATTAACTTTTCATTTTCACATTTTATTTTCTCACGTTCAGTTTTATCATGTTCGATTTGAGCCGTTAATTCTTTGATCCGTTCAGTTGAAGCTTTTACAGTTCTGTCACGACCTAGAATCTGATCCTTAACATTTTTAACTTTCGTTGTCAGATTCTTGATTTTCTCATTGTTAAGGTACGTAACAGTGCTACAAAAATTGCATTGTTTGGTGCAATTTTTGCAGTCAACATTTCCGTCGACCTTGTTACCTGACGCATTTGTTGACGCAATTTGACTGACCTGCCCCTTTGACTCAGTAACAGAATTAGGGTCTACCTCAAGTGCTTTCGCAGCTAGCACTTTGTCAGCCATCTTTCCCAGGTTCTCTGCCGTCAACTCCTGCGTAGTATCAATCAAGCCAGTATCAATCTGCTTTGCTTTCTCAACCTCTTCTTTTTCTTTCATCTCTTTCTCTTTTTTCTCCTTTCTCTCTTTTTCTTTTTCTTCTTCAATTATCTTCTCTGTTGGCGTTCCCCACCATTTGTGCTGCCAGTACTCATCATCCTCTTTTATCTCCTTGATGATGGCTTCCATATCGAGTGTGCTGTCATCAATCGCAATGTTTCCATACCGATCAAGATAGCATTCCCTGTCTGGATCCCATCTATTTGCTCGTCTTGCTTCCAGATAAACACGAGAGATCCTCAAGATTCTGTTTCAGCAATCATTTTTCGATAACAATACTTCTGCTCATCAGTACGATCATCTTTCCATGGAATCGGTTCATCATCATTCGCCATGAATGCGTAACCAACCGCATCTTCTTCCGGTAACACTTCCTTACTCCAATCGTACCCCTCATCATCATAAATCACAGCAAGAGCCCTTGATTTATCTCTGTTATCATCAGCCTGCTTCAATCTAGGTGGCTCGGATTTATTCTGATGATAGATTGCCTTTTTGTAGTAATCATCTCGAAATGGATTCTCTGACTCATCTGCGTACGCGTTTCTGCATTCACGCTTGAAGTGACCCTTCTGCTTACAGTTAAAGCACGTCACCTTGGATTTGTCGAACCCCAACTTTGTAGATGGACCACCGATCGTCTTTCTCCCAGTAATCTCCATAAAGCGTTGTGCACGTCGAACTGCACTTGCCATCGCCCAACGAATGTCGATCAGTTCCATTTCTTCGGGATCTATCTGATCGTAATCTTCTTTCGTCAGATTTGTACTCCCGATCTTACCAGCCACCAACCCTTCATATGATTCCAACACAGACGCCAAGAAAACCATCTGTTGCTTAGCCGACTCTTCATCAAAATTCTGTGCGTTTTTCAAATCTATCGCGATGTTGCAAGAAAACTTCGCATCAGACCGATTTGTAGAAGATGTAGACCCACCGTGATAACCACTGTGACTTCTGCTGTTTGGACTGCTTTGACTTTCTTTGTTTGCTGAAGAAACATTCTCAGCAGAAAATGCAGTTTTCGGAGAAGTAGCTTTCGGCATCAAGCTTTTCGGATAATACAAATCCAGGTTTTGCTGATAAGATGAGTGATTGACTTTGTATGTTTTCTTCAATTCTAGCTCATGACTTTCAAGTCTCTCAATCACCAAATCTGGAGTCAACTGTTCAGGAGCAATAGTGTTCTTCAACATCAGTGCGTAGTATCTCCAATCCACTTCATCTGGTAATGAATCGAACAGTTTGTCAACAAGTTCTTCATCAGAATACGTGATCTTATGTCGTGCAAGCTCCAGCTTCAGATGACCGAACCTTTCAATCATTTTGCAAACCGATTCATTTTTAAGACAACCAAACATGTCAAACTCTTTTCTAAGAAGTTTCGTTTTATTTTTTACAATCTCATTACTCCCTAGACACTTCTTCTTGAGTTTTTCCCATAAATCTTTTGCATTGGAGTAGTCTATCAACGAAATGATGTCTTCCCGCACCGACTGAAACACTAATGCCACACACTTTTGCTCGGCAACAAATCCTTCAATTTCTTCAGCTGATCTCAATGCTTCACCATTCTTCTTTCCATTTGCATATCCGTTTTTCATACTTTTCCAACTTGCAAGTGCGAATGCCATCAGCCAGTCTTCGAACTTTGTAGACCACCTACTATAATCTTCTATAGCCATCAACTTCGGAGGTTTGTTGAATGTTCCAAATGCGCTTTCAGACTCCCAAGCTTCTTTCTTTTTCTCTTTAGGTGTATCCTCATTCGTATTGCTCGAAGACGTATCATTATTTCCAGAACTTCCCGTGAAAGCGTACATGTCGCTGAAAGGATTCAAGAAGATATCATCCATCTTGACTATTCCTGCAAAAACAACCAACACTTAGAAAAAATTTCAAATTTTTGAAAATCTGGACACAAAAGCGGACCAGATTGAAGTCATAAAAGCGGACCAGATATAGTCCGTAAAAGCGGACCAGATGATGTCTGTTCGAGCGGACCAGACTTGTTCGTTCGAGCGGACCAAGTAATTCCCTAAAAGCGAACCAAAATCTCGCGAAGTCCGTAAAAGAGGACCACAGTTTTTAACCGATTTTGACCATTTTTAGTCCGAATTTTAGCCTGAAACTTTCTAGGGTTTGTTATTAGTATGATTTACACGTTATACTCAATTTTCAGACAATTTCAACCGTAGGAACCACTGAAAACCGAAAAAGTATGAGAGAAAGTGAGTAGAAAAGAGAGATTTCTGCAGATATAAGCTGTAGTAGTATGAACTCCTCGTCCTGAGCTCTGATACCACTTGTTGGACCGTTGTTTGACCCTAAAACGTCAGTCAAGGTAGCTCATCATCACATATAAAGGCGGCATCAGTACATATGATGTTACAACAGCTTGTCCTTTCAATTCCACTGCTTTTATTAGCTTCCTGAGTGAATTTTGACAGAGTTTCGGCTCCTAAGCACACACATACGTCTTATGAGATCCGCTGATAAGATCAACTATATATAGGCATAGTGGTTCGCTAATATGACAGGTCATATTAGCGGACCTGTTATACTTTAACCTAAAAGCGGACCACACTAAACCCTATTAGCGGACCTCTATACTAAATACCATAAAAGCGGACCTAAATCAACAATTACATAAACTTGACAATTTAAACCCCTGTTGACCAATCTTGACTTAGAACTTCATGTAGACGTAGTCAACAGACATCCTCTGCATCAACAAGTACCTTACACACTCACTACTTTAAGTTCCACTTGAAGAATGTCATTATATTAATTTCATAACCAATAGCACAAAATGATATATTTTTTTTATGCTCAATAATAGATTATTTGGATCATGGTGATCAAGTAGTTGTATGCGACATATGTAATGCTAAGTTGTGGAAAGTTGAGGCTGGAAAAGGAAAGGTTTACTCCGGAAGAACAACTTATATGCTTTGTTGTGCTTATGGAAAAGTACATCTTCCTAATTTTAAAGAGACGTGTCTGGAATATCAAAGTCTTTTTAAGAGTTTAGACGACAAGAGCAAGCATTTCTTACTGAATATTCGTCGTTTTAATTCTATGTATTCGTTCACTTCAATGGGTGGTAAAGTTGATTCGAAAATCAATAGAGGAAATGCTCCGTATGTATACCGAATTAGTGGCGAGAATTATCATACACTGGGAAGTCTTCTTCCTAAAGAAGGTGGTGACCAAAGTTTGCGCAGCTTTACATATACGACACAGATAATGAAGTCTGTAATCGCAAAACCGTATTTAGGTATCCCTAGAAACCATTTCTTTATTTATTTTTTTATTTATTTTTGGTTTTATGTTATATAAACACTTACTGATACTTTCACTTTTGTCTTACAATTGCTTTACAGTAACTCAAACAAACCAGCATCCGCAACTTCTGATTTGCTTGACACTGAACTCATAGAGTACCTTAAGGTGATTTTAGATTCAAATAATGAGCTCGTGAAAACATATAGACGTGTACGAGATCGGTTTATTGATAATCCTCAAGTTGACTTGAAATTAAGGCTTAAGGCAAATAGGTCTAAAGATGGTCGTACATACAACCTACCGACGTCGTCCGAAGTTGCTGCGCTTATTGTTGGAAACATTGAGGAAGCTCTTGATAATCGTGATGTAGTTGTTGAGTCAAAGAAAGATGGTCTACAACGTATTAGCGAGCTTCATCCTTCTTATCTCGTGCTTCAGTATCCATTGCTTTTCCCTTTTGGTGAAGATGGTTACCGGATTGATATTCTTCATAGAGAAGGAAGGGCATCAACGAAGAAGAAAGAGTCAAAATATACAATGAGAGAGTATTTTGCTTACCATGTTCAAGATAGAGTGAATCATTTCTCTTTGATTCTCAATGCTCAAAGACTTTTGCAACAGTTCTTGGTTGACGTATATACGATGATTGAAAGTGAACGATTACTATTCATACGTATGCAGCAAAAAAAAAAAAAAACTGAGATCTGAGACATATGATAACCTTAAAAAGCTTGAACAAAATGGTAATCCAGATATGTCAAACGTTGGAATACGCGTACTACTACCATCTTCGTTTACCGGTGGACCGCGTTATATGCGGGAGAATTATTATAATGCTATGGCCATTTGCAAATGGTTTGGCTACCCTGATTTTTTCATTACGATCACTTGCAATCCTAAGTGGCCGGAGATTAAAAGATTTCTAAAGGACACGAAGATTAATCCCGAGGATAGGCCGGATATTTTATGCCGATTGTTCAAAATTAAGCTTGACGCAATTATGAAAGACTTGCGAGAGAAATCTTTATTCGGCAATGCATTGGCAGGTAAGGATCCATATAAATCAGTTACTTTATTATATTTTTTTTGGTATGCTACGTTCATAACTGTAACTTCGAAAAACTAAATATTTTAATATTAACTATCCTATTGCAGTTGTCTATACCATAGAGTTTCAGAAACGAGGTCTACCGCATGCGCATATCTGTCTGTTCTTACATGACGAAAGTAAGCTTCCTTCGGTTGAGCATGTTGACAACTTCATTTCTACCGAGATACCTGACAAAAACTTAGAACCAGATCTATATACTCTTGTCAGCGAGTATATGATTCACGGACCTTGTGGTGTTGCAAAACCAAATTGTCCGTGTATGGTCGACGGTAAGTGTTCGAAGAAATTTCCTAAGAAGTTCTGTGATAAGACTTCTCTAGATTCGAATGGTTATCCGATATATAGACGAGCCAATTCAGGTGTTTTGTTGAGAAATCTGGTATTCAGCTTGATAACAGAAGCGTGGTTCCGTATAGCAAAACCCTATTGAGACGTTATCAAGCACACATTAACGTCGAATGGTGTAACCAGTCTGCGTCCATTAAGTATTTGTTTAAATACATTAACAAAGGACCAGATAGGGCTGAATTTGGTTTTGTACCAAATGGTGATGAAGGTCAGCTTGAAGATGGAAAAGATGAAATCAAAGAGTATTACGATTGTAGATATCTCTAGGCATGCGAAGCTTCATGGCACATATTTGCATTTGATGTTCATTACCGCTATCCATCTGTAATCAGGCTTCCGTTTCATCTACCTGGTAAACAAAACGTTGTATACGGCCCTGATGACGAACTTGATAGTGTTCTACAAAAACCTTCTGTTTCTTCTACGATGTTTTTGGGGTGGATGGAAAAGAACGAAAAAGATCCGTTGGCGCGCACCCTTGGTCGTATTCCTTGTGTGAATCCTTCTATGGGAGAGGCATACTTTTTAAGAATTCTTCTTAATAAGGTAGTAGGTCCTAAGTCTTTTGAAGACATTCGTACTGTGAATGGACAAGTCTTCCCAATATTTAGAGATGCGTGCTACGCTAGAGGCCTTTTAGACGACGACAAGGAGTATATAGAAGCTATCAAAGAGGCATACTACACACGTTCTGGTTACTATCTTCGTAATCTGTTTGCTACAATGTTGGCGTCTAATACATTATCAAAGCCTGAACATGTTTGGGAAAACACATGGGAGTACCTTGCGGATGGTATTTTATACAATCGGCAAATGCTTTTGAGGATCGAAGGTACTCAAATTGTTATTTAATATTTTGTCAGTTATATTTTACACGTTAGTTTTAATTAATTTCATTTTTATTTACAAGAATTTTAATAATTTATTTACATAAATTTAATAGGTTTGTCTCTTCCAGAAGAACAAATAAGGAACCTAACATTGTTGGAAATTGAGCGTTACTTATTACGTAACAACTCAAGTTTAAGTCGGTTTCCGTCCATGCCTCAACCCGACAGTGAATCAATATATTCAGCAGACAACCGTTTAATTGCTGATGAGCTTAGGTACGATGTAAGCGCTCCTGCCATTGAATTTGATAATAATTTAAGCAGCCTAACCGATGAGCAGCGTTTAGTGTTTGATGAGATAATTGAAGCAGTTAATAGTAATGCGGGTGGTTTGTTCTTCGTATATGGGTACGGAGGTACTGGTAAGACATTTCTTTGGAAGACATTATCTGCATCCATTAGATGTAAAGGCGATATTGTACTAAATGTTGCATCAAGTGGAATCGCATCTCTTTTGTTACCTGGTGGGCGTACTGCACATTCAAGGTTTCATATACCTCTAAATTTAACAGAAACCTCGATGTGTTTTATTAAACCGGATGATGACGTTGCTGATTTATTGAAGAAAACGAAATTGATCATTTGGGATGAAGCACCGATGAATCATAAACATGCGTTTGAAGCACTTGACCGAACATTGAAAGATATCTTCAAATGTGAGATGACATTTGGTGGAAAAGTTATGGTGTTCGGTGGTGACTTTAGACAAATACTCCCGGTTGTACCAAATGGGAGTAGGCGAGATTTCGTTAATGCTTCAATCACGTCGTCGTATATTTGGAGTACTTGCAAGGTCCTTACGTTAACCAAAAACATTAGGTTAACTGTAGGAGCCAACACATCTGATATAGACGAGATTAAAGCTTTTGCGGATTGGTTGCTTGACTTGGGCGAGGGAAAGATTGGCGACAGTGATGATTGTGAGGTGGTTATAGATATTCCTGAAGATTTGTGAATCAAGTGCTCTGAGGATCCTATGTCAGATCTGATCGACTTTGTATATCCTTCGCTTCTTCAACTGTACAAAGATAAAGATTATTTTGCTGAAAGAGCTATATTGGCACCAACGAACGAGGTTGTTTAAGAAATTAATGAAAAGTTGCTTGCTTCGTTTCCTGGCGATGAAGTGGAGTATCTGAGTTTTGATAGTATTTGTCAAACTGATCAAGGAAAGAATGAAGCAAATGCCAGACTATATTCTCCCGATGTTCTAAATGGTTTAAAAATTTCTGGTCTGCCTAATCATCGATTAGTCCTTAAAGTTGGTGTACCTGTAATGTTGCTTCGTAATATCGATCAACAAAATGGTTTATGCAATGGTACGAGACTACGGATTACTAAACTTTATAAACATGTTATAGAGGCGGAGATTAAATCCGGAGGAAACATAGGGACCAGAACGTTTATTCCACGAATTAGTTTAACACCGTCGGATAAAAGAATTCCTATCAAGTTTCAACGACGACAATTCCCTATAAATGTATGTTTTGTAATGACTATAAATAAAAGTCAAGGACAATCTCTATCGACGGTTGGATTGTATTTGAAATATCCAGTTTTCTCACATGGTCAGCTTTATGTTGCATTATCAAGAGTTAAAAGCAGAGGCGGTGTGAAGTTGCTTATACTAGACAAAGATGGGAATGTAACGAGTAAAACAACAAATGTAGTCTACAAGGAAGTTTTTTCTGGAATTTGAATTGTTTTTTGTTTTTTTTCTTCCAATGTATGCGTATGTACAAAATATTACATTTCAAAGGAAATAATATGGTTTTGGATGAAGCCGCGCATCGCGTGGGCATTAGCCTAGTTAAGTTGATATAGTAAATAATTTTCATGTAATTGTGATGGAGTAACATGGGACTATAAAAGGGTTTGATATTGCTGCGGGTAATTGGAAAGTACATTGAGTGGGCCTGTGTAAACTGAAATAACGGTTGAGTATGTGACACATGTTGTTGACTCATAAAAAGAATCATGGTCTCTTTGTAAAAAACCTCCTAAAGTGGGGTCGGATTTTAGGTCATTCGTTAACCGGCACCCGTGCATGCTATGTGCTATCATATCATCTTATTTATATCAGTAAAAGTGGGTTTATATCATGTATAAAAATAGGTTCACTCATTTGACAGTACACAAAATCACACTTGCTCTCTCTCTAAGACGAAGAACAAGAAGGTACAACTATTAGATAAATAGCCAAAAGTAGTCAACACATTACATATAAAATAAGCCTCGACTACACATACCTGCTTGTCACCTAGCTTATTGAGACCACTCTCCAACATTTCTTTGTATAATTGATTACTCTCATGGGTTTGTGTTGATGCATAGGATGTCTGTTGACTACGTCTGTAGGATCGTTTGCTGACCCGATGAGTCGTTCAGAAGAGAACTTAGACTAGTTCAGAGGCGGAATTCATTGAATTAGTCTTTGTAAAGCTTGATTTCACACTTTAACGTCTCCTTTATTGATTCACTGACTGATTACAAGCTCGTGGAGACAAATGGACAGGGCTTCACCTTTACACACACTAACTTCTCTACCTGGATCGCTCATATGGACCCCCTATATATAGACATTGGGGATCGCTTATAAGACCTGGTCCAATAAGCGACCCATACACTTGCCACATAAGCGGTCCAGCCCAATGACACATTAGCGGTCCAGATCAAATGCCATATGAGCGATCCTGCTATCTAATTGGGCCACAAAAGCTATCTAAAGCCCAATAAGCAACATGATTTCTCGTTTACTGTTCACTATACAATTTGCCCTATCCTAAGACTCGAACTAAGATGTAGTCGACAGACAACTGCACCAACAGACTCCCCCTTGAATGTTGACGGAATCTTCAGTGAGAGTCTTTGATCATTTCCAGCTCTTCACTCTTGTTCGGTCTTCTTCAGGAACTCTGCCTGGAATCAAATTTTCTTCAAGAATTTCTTCTTGGAATCACATGCCTGGATAATTCTCTGGCTCTAACTTTCATCAGACTCCCCCTATCATCATGCTGGGATCTCTGTCTGGAAATCGTTATCACCATTGAAATCAACTCCTGGCTTTCTCTGTTTAAGCTCTTCTCTGGTTCTGATGTGTCTCCTGGCTATTCGTAGCAACAGGATCAGAAACCTGCAAAACTCAACCATACTATTACAAACTAATACAATTTGCAATTCAACTTAATGAATCAGCAAATCATATAAGAAAAATTATGAAGATCAAACTGTAGGTTACCATTCAACTTATTCATCAAGTTAATGAACCAAATTTGCATTCCAAATCTTCACAATTTAACACTCTCTCCCAAACCACAAGTTCAACATGTTTAGCACTTGAAATGACAAAAATCAGTTCTTCACACTCTGTTGTCGAAAATCTTTTTGTAGTTTTCAAATATCAAACAAAAATACAATATTTTTGGATTTTTGAATTTATAGAAAAACAGAAATGAACACTATTTTTGAGAGATTGTGCAAGAGGATCATATCGGTTTTTGAGACATATCACCAACACCGTTGATCTTGATTAATCAGCAAATGTTAAAAACAATTTTACTTCTGATTGTCAGTATTGTTGTCCACTTAAACCTCTACACAAATTTTCAATTGATTCAAGATACGTATTTAATGTATTAGCACTTAGACTTATTTGAGTGTCCCACCTCTTGAATATACTCCCGTATCCAGATCCCAATATTCTGATCTACAGGTAAGTATAACTACAAATGATATCTGTATATAAATTAGGGGAAAAATGCGAGAACTGAGGGATCTCAGGTCAGAACTTCCGTTCAGCAGAGAGATATCAGCTTCGACTTAGCATTGGGTCCCCTTTAGAGGATCTTTTCAGCTACAACAACTGATCATCAATTTTATTGTCTAATCAGCTGAGGGCTTTATGCTATGTTTCAAGCATATGAAGAAAGTATTAGCCAAGGACTAGGTCAGAACTACCGTTCAGCAGAAGTCCCGGAATAATACTCCAGACATCATTTGAGTACAAGAACCTAGTATTCCAGAATAAGAAACCTATCAAACGAGATTTCAGGGGTTACCTATATATCCAAGTAGTGTTCCCCACAAAATAAGTAAGTTTTGATTTTATGTTTATATCTCGAATACAATTTACTAACTGTGTGAAGCCTACTGACACATCATTAGTAAGCCTTGTTTAAAAACAATTTTGTCTTTACAAATCTCTAGCATGCTGTGATAGTCCACCGATGTACTAACATCTCCTCTTTTTGCAGCAAAACTCATTTTCATTTTTCAATTTTTTAAATTTTTCAAAATTTTATTACTCCCCCTAAAATCAAAATATATTTCAATTTTGATTTTCTGAGAAAAAAAATTGAAAACAAACTATACAAGAAACTTGACAACATTATGTGAATTACCTCAATTCACCATTCTCGTGCAAAAACAATCAGAACTCCCCCTCACAACAAACTATTTTCCCATAATGATTTCAAAACACTTAAGTTTGTTTCAATCAAAATGGTTTTTCCGGAAAAATTAGTTTGTGTTCCAACCATTTGTAGATTTGGGGTTATCTCATCATCTTGTTTTCTTCAAACCTTTTAAAGATTTAACATTTTCAGTTTTAACATAAACCATTTGTAGAAAATCAAGTACAACTTAATGTCCTTGATTTACCATATTTTAGGCGAAAAATCACCAAAGTGAAATTTCTCAAGAAATGTGCCGATTCATGATCCACGATACCATCTTGGGATCTCCGGCAAGTCAGGTTTTTCTATTTAAACAATTTCACCCAAGCCTGACTGACCTTGGGTGATTTTGAATTCTTGCTCAACAATGGTGGAAAATTTGCATCATCCATTGCTAAACCTGAATTCTCCTTTTTTACCTCAACCAAAGGCTCCTCTGGCTTTGACGAACCAGAATCATTGCCTGCAGGTGGCTTGTCTGATTTTAACCTATCAGATTCATCGCCGACATGTGGCTCCTTTGTTTCCGAAGAAACAGATTCATCGCCAGGAAGTGAAAACTTCACTTTCTTCTTTTTCTTCTCCTCTTTTGTCCCCAGATTTATATCTGATGAATTCTTTTTGCTTGTCTTTGCAACTGAGGGAGTAGATTCATCAGAACTGTTATTCTGTTTATCCCGTGAACCCGAGGACAATATCTTCTCGAGATATTCTCTTGCTTTCTTTCTTTTCTTCCTCAGTCTGTCTTTCTGCCCCTGTGAAAGCTTGACTTTCTTTTCTTGAATTTTCTGTTCTTGAACTTTAGGTTTTAGAACCTTCTGTTCCTGGGGCTTGACTTTGACTGGAATCTTTGCCAATTTCTGAGAATTAACCCTCAATCTGTCATTCGATTTCCTTGGGCATTCTCTGGCAATGTGACCTTTGATGTTGCAATTAAAGCACCTTCTGGTCTCATAACTCCAATTCCGGCAGTTAACAGCAATGTGTCCTTGATAACCGCATCGGTAACACACTCTGTTATCGTACCGTATACCACCTTCACACCAAACGCTCAAATCATAGCATTGTCTGGCTTGGTGATATTCCTTCCTCAAGTTTGCTGGATTTGGCTTTTGAGCACTGTGGTCCGACCTGCACCACTTATTACCAACAATTTTTGAATTTTCATTTTTTACTTTTTGTAATTTTTTCTTTTGATTGGATGATCGATCTGATGAACTTTTATTATCTTTTTGTTTCTGTTCCACTTTCTTCTTCAAAGGTTTCTGTTTAGAACATTCACCTTTTTCAGTTGATTGTAGAACAGTTTTTTTAAATTTTTCTTTCAAATTTAAAAACAATTTTTGTTTTTCTTTTTTAATATTTTCATCATCAGGTGTCTCATCACAATCTTCAACTTTGACAGAGTCAAAGTTTGTGACATCGTCACTTATTGGAACTGAATTGATCGGTTTTGGACAAGGAATATTCAACTTGTCAGATTTAGTCGCAAAACTGATCAATTTCTTTTCAAGTTCATCAATCTTGATCCTTGAACTCTTAGCTTCGTCTTCAAGCTTAGATATTCTTTCAAGATGAGACTTGATTGAATTTTCATTTTTATTTTTCAAGTTTTCAAGAACAGTTTTTTCATTTTCCAAAATTTTTAACTGTTCTTGAAATTTTGATTCACTGGCTTTCAGGTTTTTGTTTTCAAGCTTGATCCAGAAATCCTCATCTTCTGACGATTTCTGTTTGTTTTCAAAAACCTTTATATTTTCTTTCAACTTTCTGTTTTCAAATGTCAAACTGTTCAAACCACCCAACAGTTTGTCATTTTCTGCCTTCAACTTCTCACAACTTTCTTGAATCATAAGAATCTGTTTTTCATCAGCCTGCTTCTCTTCTCTCAACTTCTTGATTTCCAATGCCAAACTTTCCGCATCTTTGACAAGTTTGTCATTATCAGTCTTGAAGTTGTCGCATTCGAAGCATACTGTTTTCACAGATTCTTCAACCTTCGGCACTTGTTCTTTCTCTATCTTGTATGTACCTGCACCAAAGATTGTAACAAAATCAAGAGGATTTCTATTATCATCGATATAACAGCCTCTTTTCATATCATAAACCGACTTTCTTTTTCTTCCCAAACAAAAATTGATTCTTTTGTTTATTTCGTTTATCACTTCTAAATTCAAATCTTCCAAATTCATTTTTATCTTATCCAATAATTCTTTCTTCTTTTGATAATTCTCATAATCGTGTTTTTTAAGTTCGCCGATGAATTTATTCAGAGTTAATTTTGAGAAATTAGAGTTTTCTTTCAAATTTTTTCAAAACATCATCCCATTCAACTGATAAACCATTAGCGAACTTTGATACCATCTCAGCTTCTGATATCACTATTTGATTTTCTTTCAAATAGTCTATCAAACGATCAAAACGTTTACCCAGATCATCCAATTTTTCATCTTTCTTACTCAAAAAGTCTTTGAAACGTTCATACCAAATATCTTTTGATATTTTCTGATAAGAACTACTAAAATATCCTCGATACCAACTATTCATTCTCTCAAGATCATTGTTTTCCTGCACATCAAACCTCATTGTCATTTTTTTTTCAAAATATCCCAACAAATATTTTGTAAACTCAAACGCGAATCAACAATTGGTCAGATAAACGGCCCAGACAAGTTTGTCGAATAAACGGTCCAAACAAACTGTCTGAATAAGCGATCCAAATGAATGTTGATTTTATATGTTTGCTGTTATTGGTTCTTATAGGCGGTTCACACTGTTCCAATGGGCGGTCCAACTAAAATCAATAACAGTTCAAATGAGCGATCCACGTATGTTATAACGATGCCTTATGAGCGAGCCGTCCAAAAAGCGATCCAGAAATTTTGACCAAAAAGCGAACCAGATAATAAATTTGGAGCGGTTCACAACAGATTTATGAGCGGTTCACAACAAATTTCGAGCGATCCAGCGAGCTTTCGAGCGATCCAAGACTTTTGAGCAGTCCGATCGAGCGAACCAGCCTAATATGTTCACAAAAGCGGTCCAGAGTGTAATTTTGAGCGATCCAGACCTGTTATCTTCGTGATTTCGAACCGAAAAACCTCGATATCTCCCAAACGGCTTGGAATTTCGAGCTGAAACTTGGTAGGGTTTTTAATCAACACATTTCGCACAACATACTCAAAAATCAGCCAAAACGGACCGTGAAATCTTGTCGAACCAGAAAAAGAAGGCGTAGAAGTGAGAATTTCGAGTGAAAATCGAGCTAAACGGCAAGAACTCTTCCTCCTGAGCTCTGATACCACATGTAGGATCGTTTGCTGACCCGATGAGTCGTTCAGAAGAGAACTTAGACTAGTTCAGAGGCGGAATTCATTGAATTAGTCTTTGTAAAGCTTGATTTCACACTTTAACGTCTCCTTTATTGATTCACTGACTGATTACAAGCTCGTGGAGACAAATGGACAGGGCTTCACCTTTACACACACTAACTTCTCTACCTGGATCGCTCATATGGACCCCCTATATATAGACATTGGGGATCGCTTATAAGACCTGGTCCAATAAGCGACCCATACACTTGCCACATAAGCGGTCCAGCCCAATGACACATTAGCGGTCCAGATCAAATGCCATATGAGCGATCCTGCTATCTAATTGGGCCACAAAAGCTATCTAAAGCCCAATAAGCAACATGATTTCTCGTTTACTGTTCACTATACAATTTGCCCTATCCTAAGACTCGAACTAAGATGTAGTCGACAGACAACTGCATCAACAACGTCTACGTGAAGTCTTAGGTCAAGATAGGTCAACAGAGGGTCTAGATTGTCAAATTTAGAATGTTATGTATTAGGTTCGCTTTTATGTACATTTATTAGTAGATTAGCTCATAGGGGTCTTAGTTAGATTCGCTTATAGGTCAACAGGTTGGTTCGCTTATGTGTCATGGTAACAGGTTCGCTCATATGGCAGTCATATGAGCGAACCAGTCATGTCTATATATAGCCTGTTCATTCGAGCGAACATAGTAGTCGTGTATGTGTTTTTGGAACGGAACTCTGTCAAAATTGTCTTAGAAAGCAATAAAAAGCAGTGGAATTGATAGGACAAGCTGTGTAACTTCATATATACTGATTCCGCCTTTATATACGAAGATGAACTACCTTGACTGACTTTTAGGGTCAAAACAACGGTCCAACAAGTGGTATCAGAGCTCAGGACGAGGAGTTCATACTACTACAGCTTGAATCTGCAGAAATTTCTCTTTTCTACTCTCTTTCTCTCATACTTTTTCGGTTTACAGTGGTTCCTACAGTTGAAATTGTCTGAAAATGGAATATAACGTGTAAAACATACTAATAACAAACCCTAGAAAGTTTCAGGTTAAAACTCGGAGTAAAAATGGTTAAAATTAGGTAAAAACCTAGATTCGATTTTTCGAACTATCGAGAGATTCGCTTTTTCAGACATAAGTGTTTAGGTTCGCTCGAAATTCACAACAGGTTCGCTTGAAATAATCTAAGTGGTTCGCTTTTTCAGACATTTTTACTGAAAGATTCGCTCAAACAGACACATTCAGGTCCGCTCGAACGTACTTGTCTGGTCCGCTTATTTGTTAAAGTGCTAGATTCGCTCATCCAGTTCGCTTATATGTACAGTTTCTAGTCCGCTCAAGCGAACAATCGCTGGTTCGCTCGAACATACATTACCTGTTTCGCTCGAAGTAATATTGTTTGGTTCGCTTATTTGGTTCGCTCGAACAGATTCGCTTATCTGATCAATACAGATTCGCTTATCTGTCACCTATACAGATAGATCCGCTTTTGTGTCCTGTTTTTTTTTTCAAAAATTTCGAAAATTTTTCTAAGTGTTGGTTGATTTTGCCGGTACAATCAAAATGGATGATATTTTCTTGAATCCTTTCAGCGACATGTATACATTCACGGGAAGTTCTGGAAATAATGATACGTCTTCGAGCAATACGAATGAGAGTCCACCAAAAGAGAAAAAGAAAGAAGCTTGGGAGTCGGAGACTGCATTTGGTACATTCAACAAACCTCCGAAGCTGATGGCTATAGAAGACTATAGTAGGTGGTCAACAAAATTCGAAGACTGGCTGATGGCATTCGCATTTGCAAGCTGGAAAAGTATGAAAAATGGATATGCAAATGGAATGAAGAATGGTGAAGCATTGAGATCAGCTGAAGAAATTGAAGGATTTGTAGCCGAGCAAAAGTATGTGGCTTTACTGTTTCAGTCGGTGCGGGAAGACATCATTTCGTTGATAGACTACTCCAATGCAAAAGATTTATGGGAAAAACTCAAGAAGAAGTGTCTAGGAAGTAAAGAGATTGTAAAAAATAAAACGAAACTTCTTAGAAAAGAGTTCGACATGTTTGGTTGTCTTAAAAATGAATCGGTTTGCAAAATGATTGAAAGGTTTGGTCATCTGAAACTGGAGCTTGCACGACATAAGATCACGTATTCTGATGAAGAACTTGTTGACAAACTGTTCGATTCATTACCAGACGAAGTGGATTGGAGATATTACGCCCTGATGTTGAAGAACACTATTGCTCCTGAAGATTTGACTCCAGATTTGGTGATTGAGAGACTTGAAAGTCATGAGCTAGAACTGAAGAAAACATACAAAGTCAATCACTCATCTTATCAGCAAAACCTGGATTTGTACTATCCGAAAAGCTTGATGCCGAAAGCTACTTCTCCAAAAACTGCATTTTCTGCTGAGAATGTTTCTTCAGCAAGCAAAGAAAGTCAAAGCAGTCCAAGCAGCGGAAGTCACAGTGGTTATCACAGTGGATCTTCGTCTTCTGCAAATCGTTCTGATGCGAAGTTTTCTTGCAACATCGCGATAGATTTGAAGAACGCACAGAATTTTGATGAGGAGTCGGCTAAGCAACAGATGGTTTTCATAGCATCTGTGTTGGAATCATATGAAGGGTTGGTGGCTGGTAAGACCGGGAATACAAATCTGACGAAAAAAGATTACGATCAGATAGACACCGAAGAAATGGAGCTGATCGACATTCGTTGGGCGATGGCAAGTGCAGTTCGACGTGCACAACGCTTCATGGAGATTACTGGGAGAAAGACGATCGGTGGTCCGTCTACGAACTTGGGGTTCGATAAGTCAAAGGTGACATGTTTTAAGTGTAAGCAGAAGGGTCACTTCAAGCGGGAATGCAGAAATGCATACGCTGATGAGTCAGAAAATCCATTTCGAGATGATTACTACAAAAAGGCAATGTATCATCAGAATAAATATGAGCCGCTTAGATTAAAGCAGACTGAAGACAACAGAGACAAAGTGAGGGCTCTCGCTGTGATTTACGATGATGAGGGGTATGATTGGAGTAAGGAAGTTCTACCAGAAGAAGATGCGGTGGGTTACGTATTCATGGCAAGCAACGATGATCCGATTCCGTGGAAAGATGATCGTACTGACGAGCAGAAGTACTGTTATCGAAAAATGATTGCTGAAAACAGAATCTTGAGGATCTCTCGCATTTATCTGGAAGCAAGAAGAGCAAATAGATGGGATCCAGACAGAGAATGCTACCTTGATGCGTATGGAAACATTGCAATTGATGACAACACACTCAATATGGAAGCCATCATCAAGGAGATAAAAGAGGATGATGAGTACTGGCAGCACAAGTGGCGGGGAACACCAACTGAGAAGATGATTGAAGAAGAAAAGGAGAAAGAGAGAGGAGAAAGAAGAGATAGAGAAGAAAGAAAAAGAAGAGTTCGAGAAAGCAAAGCAGGTTGATACTGGTATTATCGATATTACGCAGGAGTTGACAGCAGAGAACCTGGGAAAGATGGCTGACAAAGTGCTGGCCGCGAAAGTACTTGAGGTAGACTCTAATTCTGTGACTGAGTCAAAGGGCCAGGTCAGTCCAAATGCGTCAACAAATGCGTCAGGTAAAAAGATAGACGGAAATGCTGATTGCAAAAATTGCAACAAAGAATGCAATTTTTGTAGCACTGTCACGTACCTAAACAGTGAGAAAATTAAGAATCTGACAACGAAAGTTAAAAATGTTGAAGATCAGATTCTCGGTCGTGACAAAACCGTAAAAGCTTCAACTGAACGGATTAAAGAATTAACGTCTCAAATTGAAACTGATAAAATTGAACATGAGAAAGTTAAACGTGAAAATGAAAAGTTAATTCTTGAAAACCGTCAAATTTCTGAAAAGTTCGAAAAACTTAAAAGTATTGTGAAAGATAGTGATGATCGAAATGGCAAAACATATAAAGAAAATGAACATCTAAGAGCTGTGGTAAGAATAAAAGAAGAATCAATTAACAAACAACTGGATGAAATTGCTAAACTGAAACTCAAAGTTCAAGAAGCTGAAATTGAAAACGAACGAATTCAGTTGAAGTTAAACAGCTATAGCTCAGCAAGCTTTGTTTTGCAGCATATTGTTCCCAAACCTATTGGGAAAAACAAAGCTGGCGAGGATGTGTTTTCTGATGGAACGGGTGTAGGTTTTCACAAAGTTCCACCGCCAGTTTTGGATAACTACACAAAAAAGCAATCTAGTTTGGTTGAACTTGAGGAAGAAAGTGAAGTTAAACTTCCTGAGAACCTTGATGTCACGTTCACGTCTTCCAATGATGAGAGTGTCCAAAATGATGTGGTAAAAAGTGTGGTTGACAAAGTGCTAAAATCGGATTATGACACTTCTGAGGAGGATGGGTGTTTCTTGGATAAATACATTCCGAAACAAAAGTCCAAGAACAACTTAAATGAAGAATCAAACCTTGTCATGTACAAGATGATGGGTTCGGATAAGTTGTTTTCGGATTCAGAGTTTCCGATCGAGAATGTAAATATGAACAAATTGACAAATTTTTTCAAACTGGTTGAAGTTGAGTTGTCAGCAGTGAATAATTTGTGTCAAAAGAAAGGTAAAATGAGGTTTCAGAAACAAAAGGTTTACAACAAGAAATCTGTTAATCCACCACATTTTTATAATAACAACAGATATAACTGGTCGGGTGGATATCAGGGGGGTAAACCTTATCAGAAAAGAGATGTTCCAAACAAGAGGTTTGTCGAGAAGAAAAAGTTTGTGAACAGTTCGAATTCACTTGCTGATGAAGAGAAAGAAATTTTTTCAAATCGAACAAAGAGTTTTTTGAGAAGAGAGCTTCACAGGCTCAGTCTGAAGGCACGAGTCGGGTAGTTGATACTCGAACTTGCTTTAGATGTGATCAGGTTGGTCACATTGCACGAAAGTGTACATTTGTGAAGCCTAAGACTGAAGCTGTGAAAGTTCAACAGAAAAAGGTTGATGTGAAGGGTAAAGCACCGATGATTGTTGAGAAAAGAGTTGTTGAGAAAAAGAATGTTAAACTTGACAATTCAAAGTGAAAAATGAACCCGTAAAGAAGCTGGTAACTAAAATTGACACATTTTACAAACGGGTTGCATTAACTCAACAGGTGTGGAAACCTAAAATTGAATCAAAAGTTGAGAAGAAAGTTTCAACTTCAGAGGTGAAAAAGGCTGAAGAGTCAATTACGGTTGATTATGATGCAAATTTTCCACCTCTCAAGGCTAAAAATTTCAAAATTCAAATTACGAGAGTCAAGGTTACACCTAAGGCTGATGAGGCCTGGGTAGACACCATGTTTGATTAAACAGTTTGAATTGCTGGAGCTTCCTGGATTGCGAAGCATGAATCAGCATCTTTCTTGAAGTTGTTTAAGTGATGATTTGTTATGTGCAGGATCTTCCAAAACTTGTATCCAGATGGATCATGGATAGTGGAGCGTCAAGACATATGACAGGGAAGACCGCGTTGCTGTATGATGTGAAAAACATTAACGGTGGTTACGTGGGTTTTGCGGGTAATCAAGGAGGAAAGATCATAGGTGAAGGAACATTATCGAATGGCATCGTAACGTTTGAGAGGGTTAACTACATCGCTGAGCTGGAGAACAACCTGCTGAGTATCTCCCAGATCTGTGACAGGATGTATACTACTCATTTCACCGACAAAGAATGTTTGATCTTGAAACCGGGATTTGTGATACCTGAGGAATGGATCATCATGAGGGCACCAAGAGTCAATGATCTGTACGTGTTGGACATGAGCGTCGCTATTACAACCACGGGTCAGGCTCATTGTTTTGTGTCCAGAGCAACGGAGAAAGAATCAAGATTATGGCACCGAAAGATGGGGCATATACATCTTAGAAAAATGAATCATTTGGTGCATAATGAGTTGGTCACAGGAGTGCATGTCGAAGGTTTTCATCTGGAAGGGGAGTGCATAAGTTGTGTCAAAGGCAAACATAAGAAAAAGTCACACCCTACAAAGCAAGTCAATTCAGCTTCAAGACCTTTGGAAAGACTTCACATGGATTTGTTCGGTCCAGTGAATGTCAAGAGTATAACAGGAGATTACTACTGTTTGGTCGTAACTGATGATTATTCCAGATTTTCGTGGGTTTCATTCTTGAAATCAAAAGACGAAACGTTTGACAGCTTGATGGCGTTGTTTAAGAGAATTGAGAATCTGTACCAGAGGCCTATCTGTAGAATTCGCAGTGATAATGGTACTGAATTCAAAAACAGTAAGATGGAAGAATTTTGTGATGAAAGAGGTATACTGCATGAGTTTAGTGCTCCGTACACTCCGCAGCAGAATGGAGTTGCAGAACGCAAAAATCGGACTCTAATCGAGACAGCCAGAACGATGCTCGCAGATTCTAAATTACCAATTAATTTCTGGGCTGAAGCTGTTTCTGCTGCATGCTATACTCTCAACAGAGTTCTTACTGTAAAGAAGTTCAACAAGACGTGTTTTGAGCTAATCAATAACCGCAAGCCGAATTTGAAGTATCTAGAACCGTTTGGGTCTCCCTGTACGGTGATAGAGCCTAATGGAAAGTTTGGTCCGAAGAGCATTGAGGGTATCTTTGTTGGCTATTCAAGTCCTACACGGCGTGTCTTCGTTCCAAGCGAGAAGCGGATTATTGAAGCAGCAAATGTTGAATGTCAAGGTTACACTATGCCGCCACAGAATCCTGGTGATTCATGGAGATATAATTATGACAAACTTTGGGATTCGTTTGACATGAGAGAAGAATCAGAGGAAGATGAAGATTTCTTTGATGAGCTGGATATTTTGCGAGAGTATGAGTCGCAGCTCAGGTTTCTAGCGGGGTATTCTGGAAGACCTCGGGAAACTTCAAATGACGATGAAGCAGGTCCTAGTAATGCTGGTGAACATGATGATGAAGTTGCTCCTGGTAATTAGTCGGAGGTGAATGATGATCAAGAAGCTGATAACATGCCAGCATTTGACCATGGTGATTCAGATCTTGAGGGAGAGCAGATCCAGATGTCAAGTCAAACAAACCAAGTTGGTGAACAAGATGCAGAGCAGAATGTTACTAATCTGGAGGGAAATGTAGATGTTCCAAGCGAAGTGATGCCGCGAACTCTTTCTTATATTCCAGAGGAGTTGATCATAGGAGAATTGCAATCGGGCGTTCGCACGAGACGTCAAATTGACCAGGGCTTAACATGTTTTTATTCTACAGTAGCACCTTTACAAACTGAATTTTCATTAAGTTGTTTTATCTCGCAGGTCGAACCGAGAACTTACAAAGAGGCGCTTACAGAAGACTCTTGGGTCATAGCAATGCAAGAAGAGTTAAGTCAGTTTGAAAAGTTGGGAGTGTGGAAGTTAGTGGATTTGCCGGATGGTCAAAGGAAAATCAATACAAAATGGGTTTTCAAATGTAAGAGGGACGACAGAGGAGTGGTTGTAAGGAACAAAGCTCGACTCGTTGTTCAGGGCTTTAGTCAACAGGAGGGGATTGATTTTACCGAAGTCTATGCTCCTGTTGCACGACTAGAGGCTATCAGAATTTTCCTAGCATTTGCGTCTTGGAAGAATTTCAAAGTATATCAGTTGGATGTAAAGTCAGCGTTTCTTTATGGGAAGGTCAAAGAGGAGGTTTATGTTGGTCAGCCGCCGGGCTTTACTGACCCAATCCACAAGAACAAAGTTTATCTGCTGGACAAAGCGTTGTATGGTCTACATCAGGCACCGAGAGCCTGGTACGAGACTTTGTCTCAACACCTACTCGCAAACCAGTTCATTCGTGGAAAAGTGGATGCCACTCTCTTCACTAAAGTCGTTGATGGTCATCTTCTGATAGTACAAATTTATGTGGACGATATAATTTTTGGGTCAACGAATGAGAAATTGTGCAAAGATTTCGAACAGGTGATGAAGCAGAAATTTGAAATGTCATCAATGGGGGAGATGAAATTCTTTCTGGGTCTACAAGTTGAACAACTTCCTGAGGGAATTTTCATTCATCAAACAAAGTACGTGCATGATATTCTAGAGAAATTTGGAATGTCAAGTTCTACTCCAGCTGCTACCCCACTTGTGACTAATCATGGGATTCACCCAGATCTCACCGGAGACAGGGCTGATGAAACGTTTTACCGTTCCATGATAGGTTCTTTGATGTATCTGACTGCTTCACGTCCTGATATCATGTACCCAACGTGCCTCGCAGCAAGATTGCAGTCTAACCCGAGAGCATCGCACATGATTATTGTCAAGAGGATATTACGATACCTGAAAGGTACTCCATCATTGGGGTTATGGTATCCTAGGAAAGGCGATTTTATGCTCGAAGGGTATTCCGATTCGGATTTCGGATGCTGCAAAGTCAACGCAAAATCAACAACTGCAGGATGCCAGTTTTTTGGTCCTAGATTGGTTACCTGGCAGTGTAAGAAACAAACATCTGTGGCGCTATCTACGTGTGAAGCGGAGTATGTTTCTGCTAGCAGTTGCTGCTCTCAGATCCTGTGGATACAGCAACAGATGCGCGACTACGGTTTGCAGTTTCTTAACACACCTCTGTTTGTTGATAATGAGGCCGCAATAAATATTACTAAAAATCCAGTACATCACGCTAAAACTAAACATATAGAGATTCGTCATCACTTTATTCGCGATTACTTCGAGAAAAAGTTGATACGAATTGAGAAAATCCACACTGACGAACAAAAAGCTGATTTGCATACCAAAGCTTTTGATAAAAATCGGTTTCAATATTTGTTAAAACTTAATGGTATGAAATTGCTTTCGGTGTCGGATGGGGTTGTGAGCGTTGATGAGAGTACTGTTGCGAATGAAGACGAGAAACAATCTGCAATGGTTTGTCGCTTTTTTACTTGTTTTGGTATTTAGGGGGAGATAGATAGTTGTAAATAGTTAAACTTTAAGAAAATACAAAAACAGTAAAAAATGAAAAATCCAAAAACATGATAAAATTGAAAAAGAGCTTGTGTATATAGGGAAAATGATTGTACATCAGCTAGACAATTACAATATGCTAAAGATTTGTAAAGTTTAAAATGAGTTAAACAGTCTCACTATTGATGTGTTGATAGGTTTTCATACATTTAGTAGATTTATTCGGGATATAAACCTAAAATTTCAAACTTGTGAAATTCGTGGGGAACACTACTTGGATATATAGGTAACCCCTGAAATCTCGTTTGAAAGGTCCCATATACTAAGATACTAGGTCTTTATACTCAGTGATATCTGGGGTATTATTCCGGGACTTCTGCTGTATGGAAGTACTGACCTAGTCCCCGAATAATACTTTCTGCAAAATGCTTGAAACATAGCATCGCCCTCAGCAAGCTGATGAAACAATAAAATTGATAGTCGCTGCTGTTGTAATTAAAAGATCCTCTAAAGGGGACACACCAAAAGTCGAGCCGTCATCTCTCTGCTGAACGGAAGTTCTGACCTGAGCTCTCACGGTTTCGCACCTAACCCCTTACAGATATCATCTGTGGTATACTCACCTGTAAGACTGAATATCTGGGATTCTGGATACGGGAGTATATTCAAGAGGTGGGACACATGAATTGAACTAAGTTCTTAAGACACCTAAACTGTATCCTGAATAGATTGAAGTTTGTGTGAGAATTTAAGATGGATCAGTATATCGACAATCGAGGTGAATTATGTAAGTCAGTGTATGTAATGTAGCTTAACGGTACTAGTAATTTGTCTGTAAAGCTGATATGATTCCCTGACATGCTCGCCAAAAATAAATTTGTAAATAGTTTACTTTCTGCAATTTAAGTTTTTCTGTTATTTCATTTCTTAGTATAGAACACATTAAAAATCCAAAAGGATTTTATTTCTGCTTTATTTTAGACAAACCAGAGTGGAAAGTTGATTGTCGGATTCTAGAAAGATGAAGCAGATGCAGGAGATTCTGAGCTGAAGAATGAGGAGAGTTTACTTTGTTGGAAGTTTGATTGTTTTCAAAGTCAAAAACAAGTTCATTAACTTGATACTTGTTATTTTCAGAAAAAGTTGAAAATGCTTTTACTAAATCAGTTTGTTTCGTCAAAAGATCAACCAGGGTCATTAAATTGAACTTGGTAGATTAATCAAGTGATCAGGGTCATTAACTTGAACTTGAATACTTGAGTGGATTTCTAAAACTGATTGAATTTGTGTTTATTGTTAGAAAAGATAGATCGCAATGTTATTGGTAGAGTAACAGGTTTGGAGAATTCATTATTCCCAACGAAGGCTAATTGTCAAAGCTTGAACCAGATATCTCAGATCCCAGCATACTGAGAGGGGGAGTCTGTGAAAGGGGGAGTCTGAATCAACAGCTAAAGGGAAGTCTGAAGTTAGAGCTAGGTGTTAATCCTGGAACCTGTGAAGAATGCTTATGAGGAGAAGACAAAGTTAGAGAAAAGACCAAGACCGAAGTCTCAGGAGCTGAAGACTGATGAAGACTACGTCAACATCCAAGGGGGAGTCTGTTGATGCATAGGATGTCTGTTGACTACGTCTACGTGAAGTCTTAGGTCAAGATAGGTCAACAGAGGGTCTAGATTGTCAAATTTAGAATGTTATGTATTAGGTTCGCTTTTATGTACATTTATTAGTAGGTTCGCTCATAGGGGTCTTAGTTAGATTCGCTTATAGGTCAACAGGTTGGTTCGCTTATGTGTCATGGTAACAGGTCCGCTCATATGGCAGTCATATGAGCGAACCAGTCATGTCTATATATAGCCTGTTCATTCGAGCGAACATAGTAGTCGTGTATATGCTTTTGGAACGGAACTCTGTCAAAATTGTCTCAGAAAGCAATAAAAAGCAGTGGAATTGATAGGACAAGCTGTGTAACTTCATATATACTGATTCCGCCTTTATATACGAAGATGAACTAGCTTGACTGACTTTGAGGGTCAAAACAACGGTCCAACAGTTTGTTATCCAACTCCAGCAAACACAGAGAAACCACCTGGTAAACAAAAATAAATAATGCTATATAAGAAATGTCAAGCAAATTATGGTGATGAAACTTATCAATAAAATTAAAAACCTAACGTTGGTGCATATTTCGTACGTCTGCCACTGTGTGAATAGCTAAAGAGAGCGTGTGTTGAGTATTGTATAGAATAGGATCAGTTAGACACGGTGTTGATACTGTAAAGGTCCATCCGGACGGATGACGAGTCCATACCCCCATCCGAATGTATAGGTTTCGAGATTGTAAAGTCCATCCAAACGGATGGAGTCCATCCGGACGGATGGACACTAGCTCATTTGGACCGGATAGGCTGTTGCCTATAAATAGGGAGTTGGGGTTCCCATTTTGACAAGCTTTTCGAATCTTTAAAGGGATATGCTGTCTGATTGGTCTCACGGTGATGTAACTTTTCAAGATATGAATAGAGACTAGATTATAAGTGACTGTTTGGTGTCGTATCTATCTTATACTTCTTTCTTAGTAGTAATAAATACACCGAACACGTCGTATCAGGACCGAAGCTCCGTCAAACTCGCCGGATCCTGGAATCTCAAGTGGTATCAGAGCTACGGTACCGATTCAATCGATCTAACAGTCGATTGAATCACCCAAGCTCATTAATTTTGGTTTAAACAGGAGTTTTGACGTTAAAACATAGAAAATCATCAAAATAAAGGTCGATTCACGGATAGAATTTGGAATTGAAAACATCATTCTGTTCGGAATTGATTCGCACACAATCCTGTGAAGTTTCATCATGAAATTCGAAGTAATAAAGATTCTGGATCGAAAAATGTGATTGGGAGTGTTCTTGAGTTGTTTGAACATGTTCGGTCTGGATGGAAACATTCGGATCGGATGAACACATCCGGATGGATGCACTCATCCGGATGGACAATAGACTCTCATCCGGATGGACATCAACTCAATCCGGACGGATGGGTAGACACTCATCCGGATGGGCATCAACTCCATCTGGACGGATAGGTAGAAACTCCCCCGGATGGACACCACATCCATCCAAACAGATGAAGACACCCAGGTGCAAAATTGTCAATGTGATTCAGATCTGTTTATCTGGATGGATGGACCTACTCTATCTGGACGGATGGGCATGCCTAAAAAAGGCATTTTTTATCGCAATGACGAGGTGAGTCTCCAGAAAAAATTTGGTGATTGAAATTTTTTTCGAGTTTTTAACGACTAAGTTGGGTTGTTCGGGGACACCGTCTGGGGCTTCAGCAAACAAATTTGATGATGCGATCACATATTGTGGAAAATAGTGGGGTGGTCATGATACTGGTGCAGAATGTTTATCTTCCAGGTTATCTGACCATTTATCGGTCGAAAAGAATAATCCGCAATGATGAAAAACTGACTTCTGGTGGCCAAAATGACACATTTTCGGTATAGTCGAGTTTTTCAGAGAGGAGAGAAGACTGAATTGCACAGTTTTGAGGGGGAATTCAGTGAGAGCACGTTAGAATTTGCAAAAATGAGGGGGAATAAAAATTTCAATATGAAATTCTGACTTTTTTGAATTTCGTGACGCTGCAACAGTATCCGGGTGGTTCTGACTTTAGGATTGTCTGGAGATGCATAAGATCTGGATTTGTGAATTCGTGATCATAGGAAGTTCAGACTCTACAGATCAGGGTTAGATTGACGTCTTAGGGTTGGAGTCCCAGGTCTTCGTCAAGCCGGTCAGCAGGATTAGCATCAGGAGGTGCAAACAGTATTTCAGATGCTTATAAGATATCATAGACGTACGATAGTCTAAAATGTCAGAATGGTTAATCTTTAAGCAGATGAATTGTTTTTCGGACTAATCACAGGAGAATGATGATGTTTGTTGGTTAAGTTGCTGCCGGAACTAGCGAAGAAGACTATAGATTTGTTATCGTGATTAAAGAGGAAGAATGTGAGTCTGATCGTGAATGAATGTTTCTGAGATCTGAATGTGTTACCAGATGATTCATCGGATTGTCCGGGAATGTGAATCTGATCGTGAGTAAAAGCTTCCGAGATCTAAATGATCTGAGGAAATGATATTTGATCGTGGACGAAGGCTTCGGAGATCTGTGAGTGATCGTGGATAATAGCTTCTGAGATTTGGATTATCTGAGGATATGAATCTGATTGTGGACGAATGCTTCAGAGATCGGAATACATTACCAGGAGATTTGGGTTCCGATGAAGAGTTGCTGATTGTGGAGAATACCGGTTATTCGGGATATCAGATCTTCAGGGGGAATTACGGATTTGAAGTTGATCAGTGGAGTATTTGAAGTTTCTATCAATTGCCGGTTGAGTTTTTGCTCATTCTTCGATCAAGCAAGCAGAATGCGAGATCGTGGTGCTGAAACAATATAGCAAAAACTGAACGCGGAGGTGGCTAAAGTTGAAACAGAGATTAATGCATTGATTAGTTTCAAGTTGGTGATTGTTCGTGAAGATTGCATTTTAGCAATTAAGAGGAGGAGTCAGGAACCATGCAAACAATGAAATGAAGATTCATTTCATGGGGAATACATTGTTAAAGATGCAAACCCAGACCATCAATCAAGGGGGAATCTGTTGGTAAATGTCAGATGATTGATTGAAGTTGCAGAATATTTAAACACAGCTCAAGGTTCTCAATGTGATAGAGATGATTCGACAGTGACAGCCGAGGGGGAATCTGTTGGTCCATATTTCCTATGTCTGCCACTATGCGAATAGCTAGATAGAGCGTGTGTTGAATATTGTATAGAATAGGATTAGTTAGACACGGTGTTGATACTGTAAAGGTCCATCCGGACGGATGGACAAGTCCATCCAAACGGATGGTCAACATATAAGTCCATACCCCCATCCGAATGTATAGGTTTTGAGATTGTAAAGTCCATCCAAATGGATGGAATCCATCCGGACGGATGGACACTAGCTCATTCGGACCGGATAGGTTGTTGCTTATAAATAGGGAGTTGGGGTTCCCATTTGGACAGGCTTTTCGGATCTCTAAGGGGACATGTTGTCCGATTGGTCTCACGGTGATGTAACTTTTCAAGATATGAATGGAGACCAGATTATAAGTGACTGCTTGGTGTCGTATCTATCTTCTACTTCTTTCTTAGTAGTAATAAATACATCGAACATGTCATATCAGGACCAAAGCTCCGTCAAACTCGCTGGATCCTGGAATCTCACCTAAGTACCAACCAAATTATGGTGATGAAACGTATACCATGCCCTTGGAAACACTGTTAATAAGCTCCACAATAATAACAGTTTTTCCCATACCAGGACCACAAAAAATACCAACATTTCCTCCTCCTTGAAGGTGCAAGAAGATCCACCACCTAAGGCTATGGGGTATGGGGCTTTGGTTGGGGCGTGGCCCTTGGGGCTTGGGTTTCAAGCCGGGCATGGGGCGGGGAAGCGAGCTGACATGGCGGGCTGATAGCCGTTGGCTAACAGCTATGTTAAAAAAATATAATTTTTCGCTATAAAACTCACATTTTTCTTCCATTTTTTACCACATTAAACCACATCTTCTATACATCTTCAATTCTCCTTCTACAAAACGAAAAAATGCATCCTTACAACCGTCCTTTTGACCCGAACAACTCGTATGCATTCCAAGAAAATAATCCTAGCCCACCACCCACTCGTTCAATGGCTCGTCCATTTTTCATACACTCTTCTATGCCCATTGAAGCGAGTTATGCATCGTATATCGAGAATCGTGTGTTTACTAACTTCCCACACACCGATGATTCGATACCTACCCTGTTTACACAATCGCCCATCGACCTTTCACCAACCTCCATCGACCTTTCACAAAACGAAACCGTTCCCGAAACTCAACCACCCAGTGATGGTCCTTCCGCATCGAAACCCATCAAGAAGAAAAGTCATAAGAAAAAAACCGAGGTGGATAAAGTAGTTGAAACCGTCAAACGAAAACAACAAAAATGGGTCATTGCTGAAGAAGTTGCATTGGCGAGGGCTTGGTGTCAACAATCTCAACATTCAACTTTAGGTATTCTTAACCTTTGTTTTTATTAATGGTTATTTTTTATATAACTTTGTAATATATTAAATTTTGTTTTTATTAAAATAGGAAATTCGCAACATCGAACCGCCCTGTGGGAAGTGGTTAGTAGAGTATTCCATGAAGAGGCTTATCGTGAAAACGATAGTTTATCCTCAAAGTGGAGCGAGATAAGCACCCAACTTACAAAATTTAGTGGTTTTTTAAATAAAGCAAAGCAAAACCCAAAAAGTGGTGAACCCGAAGCCGACATTTTGACAAATGCAGTGGTCACATTCAAATCAAATGTGGGGACCGACTTCCGTTTCATGCATTGTTGGGAGATTTGTAAGTTCCATCCAAAGTGGGCGAATATCCCCATTGGTAGCGAAACTAACTCGTCTTCCAAAAGGTCAAGGGCCTCGTCCCAAGCCCAATCTGATGCACGAGATCAAGAGTTTGAGGACCTTTTGGATGATTCACCAAGCCCAAACCGGCCTGAGTATGGAAGAAATGCCTCAAGAAGGCGTGCTCAAAAATCAAGATCTGGTACGGCATCGCCTTCAGCTGGGAGTTCGGGCTCGCGTAGGGGAATATACAGCGAGCAGTTGGATGACATTTCATGCAAGTTGGATACATTCAACGTATTCCAACAACAAAGGGCCGAAATACAAAGGAGCAAAGAAGCTAGAGATGCCCAGAAACAAAAACGGGATGATTTGAAATTTCTATCCCAGCCCATTGATCACCTAGAGGGTGAAGAGTTACAACTAATCTTGGCGATGAGAGAAGAGATAAAAAACAAATATAAAAGTTAGGAATTTTTTTTTGTAATTTTCTTTATTTAAAAATATAAAAAAATTATTTTTTTTGTTTTAAATAATATTCAAATAGCCCAGCGAAGCCCGCCAAACCCACGCCCCAAAACCCCGCCCCACCATACCGTGTTGAATGTGGGTTAGCCCATGTCTGCCCCCCCCCCCCTCCCAACCAAGACACGTGTCAACTAATGCCCCAACCCAAACCCAACCTCCGCCCCACCATGCCCGACGGCTTAAAACATCACAAAAGTTTATTATAAATTTATAACTCAATAAAGTGTGACAGTATATAAATGTCGGTGTGTACATCTCCATTCAAATTTCTCTATTAATAACTGGTGACCAGCTTCCTGTTTTTTAACAAGTTTTCAGTGTCAGCTTGTCTGCTGGATGAATCATGATAATCAAATTACAAAAAGGAACATAAAAAGGAGAGAATTATAAAGCAAGAAATATATGAAGCTTTAACTTGGTATATATTCCATTTTAATACGGATACTTAAAGAGAGTTATCTTACCTGTAGGATCATCACTTCTCTGATTCTTTTCTAGCTAATCCACTATTTCTTAAACATATTACTTCCACCAGATGTAGAAACTATATGTGGTAAAAGCAACTTCAATCGCGCTTCTGAATCAGGATTGCTATTATACTCTGGCAATATTTCTTGCAATTCAACATGTGGATCCTCTTAACTGTATACATGTGTACAAATGTCACACAAAAATATGAGCATGTAAAATCATATGTTGATATCAAAGATATATATTAGACGTACAAGGTAGTCGACAAGAGAGTCCCCTTAAGTGAGCTCAAATTTGCAGACGGAACAAAGTGGGTCCTAAGACCTAGATACAGTGCATCAGCTGGAGTAGACACCCTGTTTCCAGTCATACAAGATAAGCACCTGCCCAGATATGTAATTAACTTTCTTGAATAAATTTTTAAAGTATCTATTAAATTTGAACATGCATACATACCAACAGATCCTTTTCCTGGACCTTGTGCTACTATATAAGCAATCCCGACATCCGGGAAACTGACCTCTGGTAAAACGCCATCAATGTACAATGTGTGGTTATCGGTTAGAATTTTACATAACCGCCACTGCTAAGATTGTTGTCACCTTCAAAGAGAGTTTAGTTTACCTCGGTTATGACTCTATACCTACCATGACTATATAGACCTATCCCAAACCCCATTGTTATGGCATCCATGAAGCTTATGTATGGCTTCTTGTATGCAAAGATTTTGCAAATAAGAAAGCATTCAACCCTATAAAGATCAGTCGTTGTTGTTAAACGATGCTTATACAACCTTTCAGTAAATCTAGTCCCATGATCATTAACTAGAACTGAGACACAACTGGTAATAGTCAAAGGCGACCCGGGGGCGCGTCTAGGCACCTAGGTCAAGCAAAACCAAAACACCTTGCGGACTTCAAGACGCACCAAAGAGATTCCAATCTGAGCCGTCGTCTAACCTGAGCCTATAATCAAATGTTTCATCAAATTGAATGTTAATAAATTTGATTCATAATTGTTAAAATATCAGTTTAAATGTGCCTTATCCTTTTTTTATATTTTCTAATAATGTGCTTTGTGTTTTTTGTGAGGTGTGCTTTGGGCTAGCTTTTGGGCCGCTTCCTTCCTGTTGCAGTTTGGTTCGCCCCCTTTGGGCCGCTCCTGTTCAGTCGCTGGCCTTTCTCCTTGGGCTCCTCCAGCTATAATACAGCTGTCTAGGGTTGTGCTCCCCATATATGTTGTCTCGGTTGTTGGCTTCATCATTATCTCAGCCTCTTGTGCTCTTTGTCTTGCTGATTCCTCACACGTATAATTCGTGAGAAAGTTTAGGGCTTCATTGTTGCAGTTGTTTGTTTCTGCTCTTTACATGATTCACCAGTCAATCTGTGATGACTGGCTAATCATTTCTTTGTAACTGCTGTTGATTTCTCTTTGAATAAACTTGTGTTTTACTTTGGATCTGAGACTTGTGACATGGTATCAGAGCCCCAAGGTTGATTTGGGCGCTGGTTCTTCTTCCGCTACGGTACAAGGTTCCGATTGTCCTTCTCTCTTCCGATTTAGGGTTCTTGACGGCTCTTGTATTCTGGTCCCTGTTTCCAGAGTAATTTCCTGCTCAGAGGAGACGGTGTAGATCTAGAAGTGTGAAACCCTAATTTTCTAGGGTTTGGGTTTTGTCGGTGACGGCGCTGCTGTGGAAACCCTTTTTCTGGGTTTATTGTGTCTTTGTTGAAGAAGAAGATCCTCGTTGGTCCCATTAGGGCAAACCAACAGGAACTGACCTCCGGTTTTCTGACCTGTGTCTTGCAACCCTAAGTGAAGGTTGCAGTCCTGGTCCTGTTCTCTACTGGCACCCGCTGTGAGATTGTTCCTTTCCTTGTCTCTTTATTTTCTTTGTTTTGCATCACTGAGTCTTGAGTCTAGGCATCCTTGATATCGGTTTTTAGGCAAGATCGGTTTGATTATTGGGACACAGAGAGGGTTCACTCTGTTGCATTGAGTCTGGTTTTGTCAGTTGAGTTGTGGCTCCCTGGTCATTGTCTACGGAGGCACCTTGAGTGATGAACCTATGATCGGACCTCTGTCCAGGCTTCGCAGGTGTGCGTTTAGTGCTCTTTGATTGCTTATCTGTTTGATTCTTGGTTGCTTATCTGTTTGGTTCGGTTGTCTGCTTATCTGTTTACTGTCTATTTTGTTCTGTGTTCTCTTATCTTGCCATTATGCCTGATAAATCTGAAACTGCTGTGACCTTGATTAGCAAGTTGGATGCCAGTGACCCATTATATCTTCATGCTAGTGACTCTAGTAGGCTCACTATAGTTATCATAAAACTAAAAGGAACTGAAAATTATGTGGTCTGGTCTAATGCTATGAAACTTGCTTTAATGGCTAAAAACAAACTAGGCTTTATTGATGGAACTTGTGTTAAATCTAAAGACAATGATGTGCTTGCTAGTCAGTGGGATCGATGTAATTCTATTGTTCTCACCTGGATTTTGAACTCTATTTCTGATGAATTATATGTTGGTCAAGTCTACTCTAAACTTGCTTCAGAAGTGTGGGATGATTTAAAAGACACCTATGATAAGGTTGATGGGTCTGTTGTGTTTAGCCTATATCAAAGAATTAAGTCTGTTAGTCAAAATGGCTCTAGTGTGTCTGAATATTACCATAAAATTAACACTATGTGGAAACAGTTTGATGCCATGCTACAACTGCCTTCTTGCACCTGTAATGCTTCCACTAAATTTAATGAGTTCAGTCAGTTAATCAAGCTTATGCAATTCTTAATGGGTCTTGATGATATTTACCAACCTGTTAGGACCAATTTGTTAACTAGGGATCCTCTACCAACCATCAAAACTGCATTCTCTATCATTTCTAGAGAAGAATCACATAGAGGATCTAATGGTGGGTCAAAAATTCCTAATGTTGGTTTTGCTGCTAAGACAAGCAATTTTTATGACAACAAGAAAAGACTTAACAAGGGTCCCAACCCTAACCTTAAATGCACTCATTGCAATAAAATTGGGCATACTATTGATAAATGTTTTGAACTGCATGGCTATCCCACCAATTATAGACAAAAACCTAATCAAAATGGTCAATGGTCTAGACCTAATACCTCTGCTAACAATAGTAATGGCCCCTCTGTGAACAACTCTGTGTGTGATAAAGGTACTAGTTCCTTGAACGCTCTGTCTGCTGATCAGTTTTCTAAGCTGCTAGGTTTGCTGAATGAAAATAAAACTGAAGACACTATTAAGTCTAATGTAGGAGGTAAATGCTTTAACTCCTTCTCATATTTTGAAAACTGCAATCATTTTTTCTGCTTTAACTCTATGAGCTCTACAACACAGAATCTGAACTGGATCATTGACTCTGGTGCAAACCAACATATGGTTATGTCCAGTGAAAATATGTTCATTTAGGGGATGTTTCTGAATACAATATAACTATCCAGCATCCGAATGGGACTGATGCTAAAGTCACTAAAATTGGTTGTTTTAAACTATCAGATTCCGTGATCTTGAAAGATTTGAAAGATGTGTTTCTTGTTCCTGAATACTATGTTAATCTCATTTCTGTGTATAAACTTGCTAAAGACAACAAACTTAGGGTTATATTTGATGAAAATACTTGCTACATTCAGGACTTATGCACAAAGAAAACCCTGGTGACTGGTAGGTAAACTGAGGGTCTATATTTTTGTGGTAACTCCCTAGGATCTATTTTTTCCTGTTTAAGCAAGACTGAAAGCATAAAGCTCTGGCACTCAAGATTGGGTCACCCTGCTGAACAAGTGTTAAAAGTTTTACAAATTAAAACTGAGTCTAGTGATACAAACCCTTGTGACATTTGTCACAGGGCCAAACAACATAGGGTACCTTTTCCACTAAGTGACCACAAGTCAACTAAAGTAGGGGATCTGGTACACTTGGATGTTTGGGGTCCTTACAAAGTTACTAGCATAGAAGGTTACAAATATTTTCTCACTGTAGTTGATGACTTCACCAGATCTGTATGGGTCTATCTAATGAAGTCCAAATCCGAAGACTTTAAAAACATACAAAATTTCTACAATCCTGTGAAAACCCAATTTGAGGTCAACATCAAAATTTTTAGGAGTGATAATGGCTCAAAATTTGTCAACTCTCAAATGTATGATTTTGTTAAAAATAAAGGAATCATACACCAGACATCATGCACATATACTCCACAACAAAATGGTGTTGTGGAGAGAAAACATAGACACCTTCTAAATGTTGCAAGAGCTTTATTATTTCAGTCAAAAGTGCCCCTCAAATATTGGTCTGAATGTGTGCTTACTGCTTCCTATTTAATTAACAGGCTTCCTTCTTCTGTGCTACATGGTAGTTCTCCTTATGAAATGTTGTTTGGGTTCAAACCTTCTCTTGATCACTTGAGAGTCTTTGGTTGTCTTTGTTTTTTTACTGTTTTAAACAACCCCGATAAACTTGAGGAACGAGCCGAAAAATGTGTTTTCATGGGATACTCAAACTTTAAAAAGGGATATAAGGTCTGGAGTTTAGACCAAAAGAAATTCATTTTTTCCAGGGATGTCAGCTTTCATGAAACAGTTTTTCCTTTTAAAAAAGGATTATCCTATTCAAATAAATCAAAATCCTTTAAACCAACTTAATTTTTTTGACAGCTATGAGACCTCAAGTGATGCAAATCCTGATGATGAAGAGAAGGACATCACTGATTCGCCTGCTGAGACACAACAACACAGCGATGAGGCCGAGGTCACTGTTGTGAGTGATGCACAGCAGTCCTTAGGGTCTGATGGTGCGTCAAACAGCCATGAGACCACAAGTGTTGAGCCTGATCCTGTGAGGGCTGAGTCAAGCAGTGGCAATGTTGAATCAAACCTTCCTGAGGGTAATCAACCTACTAGCAGATCGTCCAGATCTGTGTCGGCTCCAAAAAGGTTTAATGACTTTGTGGTAGGACATGCTAAGTATAGTTATGACAAGGTCGTTGATTACTCAAACCTTCCTAATGAAAATATATGTTTTGCTGCCAATGTGAATAAAATCACTGAACCAAACACCTATAAGGATGCTCTTAAGGATAATAGATGGGTTGAGGCCATAATGATGAATTAACAACCCTACATAGAAACAACACCTGGGATATAGTCGACCTACCCAATAGGAAAAAACCCATTGGGTGTAAATGGGTGTACAAAGTCAAATATAAATCCACGGGTGAGATAGATAGGTTTAAAGCCCGCCTAGTAGCTAAAGGCTTTAACCAACGAGAAGGAATCGACTTTGAAGAAACCTTCTCTCCTGTAGTCAAAATGGTCACTGTTAGGTGTGTTGTTAGCTTGTCCGTCCAGAATAATTGGCCATTGTACCAACTTATGTTAATAATGCTTTCCTCTACGGTCACCTTAGGGAGGAAGTCTACATGAATCTTCCTGATGGGTTAGGTATCAATCACCAAAACAAAGTCTGTAGGCTGAACAAGTCTCTATATGGCCTAAAACAGGCCCCACGTATGTGGAATGAAAGACTTGTTCAAGCCTTAGTTAAGATTGGGTTTGTTCAGTCCAAATGTGATCACTCTATGTTTGTTCTATCAAAAGGGGAAGTCTTTCTTGTCCTTCTAGTTTATGTTGATGATATTGTTTTGATCGGGAACAATGAAAGCAAAGTCAATGAGGTTAAAAATTTCTTAAAAACTGAATTTCTGATCAAAGATCTTGGTTTGTTAAAATTCTTTCTTGGAATCGAAGTTATAAAGACCGACAATGGTGTCTGTCTTTCTTAATGGAAGTATTGCGTGGACTTATTGAATGAATATGGGATGAGTGGCAGCAAACCGCTTAGTTGTCCCATAGAACAAAATCACGTTCTCACTAACATAACCAAGGAAAAAACCAATGATGTCGACATTACCCAATATCAGAAATTAGTTGGTAAATTAATTTATTTGTCGCACACACGACCTGACATAGCTTATTCAGTTCACTATTTATCTCAATACATGCGCAAACCAACTGAGGCTCACACTCAGATTGCATTCAAAGTCCTGCGATACCTGAAAGCCGCCCCGAGCACCGGGATTATGTTCACAAAAACCAATTCCTTTCATCTAACAGCCTTTGCAGATTCTGACTGGGCAAAATGCATTGATAGCAGACGGTCTGTCACTGGTTTTTGTATCTTCCTTGGGGGTAGTTTGGTTTCTTGGAAAAGCAAGAAGCAAAGCGTTGTTTCCAGATCGTCTGCCGAGGCAGAATACCGATCCATGTGTAGCGCTACTTGTGAAGTCTTATGGCTTATCAATATTCTTCGGGAACTCAAGGTTGATGTTACCATTCCGGTGGTTTTAAAACGTGATAGCACAGCGACCTTATCCATTGCCGCAAACCCAGTTTTTCATGACAAAACCAAGCATTTTGAGGTTGACCTATTCTTTTTACGGGAAAAAATTGCCTCCGGCCTAATCAAAACTCATGGGATCAAGACAGAGGATCAGCTTGCTGACCTGTTCACTAAAGGCCTCCTACCAACAGCACACTCTCAAATGTGTAAGTCCCTGGGTCTTATAAACCTGTTTGTACATTCAACCTGGGGGGGGGTGTTAAATATCAGTTTAAATGTGCCTTATCCTTTTTTTATATTTTCTAATAATGTGCTTTGTGTCTTTTGTGAGGTGTGCTTTGGGCTAGCTTTTGGGCCCCTTCCTTCCTGTTGCAGTTTGGTTCGCCCCCTTTGGGCCGCTCCTGTTCAGTCGCTGGCCTTTCTCCTTGGGCTCCTCCAGCTATAACACAGCTGTCTAGGGTTGTGCTCCCCATATATGTTGTCTCGGTTGCTGGCTTCATCATTATCTCAGCCTCTTGTGCTCTTTGTCTTGCTGATTCCTCACACATATAACTCGTGAGAAAGTTTAGTGCTTCATTGCTGCAGTTGTTTGTTTCTGCTCTTTACATGATTCACGAGTCAATCTGTGATGACTGGTTAATCATTTCTTTGTAACTGCTGTTGATTTCTCTTTGAATAAACCTGTGTTTTACTTTGGATCTGAGACTTGTGACAATAATCGAAAATGGAAACAAATTCATTACGTAAGCCTATAGAACATCAAACAGACGAATACTATTATGAATTCTAGCCTTCAGATCTGAGATCGAACTGTCGTTTATAACCACATAAACACCAAACTGACATGATGATCGGAAGCACCAATCGTCTTTTCTGACCGGTGCAGGAGATCATACGTCTTCATCTCCACTTCGTCGAAAGGTTATAACCGGAATTTCAAATTCAGTTTTAATTTGGTTGATCGATTTGGATTAGAATATTAGGGTTTGATTTGAATTATCAACTAGGGAAGTACGGATTATCTCATGGGGCGGTCTAGAGAAGATCTAAAGTCGAAGGACTAAACGAGTAAAATAATAATTAAATTTATTTAATTATTATTTGAATTATCTTAGTATTAGATTTGATTAATGTCCAATTGTTTAGAGATACGTATCAGTCAGAATTGAAGTCTATATTCCTTAAGTCTTTTAGTTTTATTAAGGCTAAATTGCACTTTTCGTCCTTTATGTTTCAATGTTTCGACAGACGTTGTCCTTTAACTTTAAAAATTACACTTTATGTCCTTTATATTTGTAATCATTAACTGGCGGTGTCCTTTCAGCTAAACCCAACTAATTTTTTATGTTAAAACCCCTCTTTGTAAAACTCCTTAACAACAGGGACCATATGTGTTAATTTTTTATGTTAAAACCCTTTTACAATCTATAGACGACGAAAATAATTATAATCATACCATTAAACCTCCATTAAACCTCTAAAATCATACCTTCATTCCAATCCACGTTTCCTCCCTTATCCCCTTCACGACAAAGCAATCCATCTCATCCTTCCACATTATAACCTCCATTTAACCCCATATTTTAGGGTTCAATTCAATTCAATTCAGTCTCATTATTATTCAGCATGATGATCCAAAGCAATGCCGGAATCTCACAATTAAACGTCGAATGTGAAGACCCCAGGCCTGACTACGTCATCATTGATTATATACAGTATCGATAACTTCTTCTATCCGGATTCCGAGATCTCGAAAGCTCCGGTGCAGATCGAGAGTTTCAACAGTTTCAACGGTTGCGATGCATGGTACGGTTCAGGTGATAAAAATCGGATGAGTTTCGGTGAAATTCATTCGGATTTCGATCGTTTTCGGACTAATTTGGTAGTATTTCAGATTGATTCGATGTGTTTTAGTGATGTTTGATTGAAGTTATTCAAACTGTTTTTGATTGAGTTCCGCAAAATTTCTGGCTGAAACAGTTGTTTTCGGTGTGTCATTTGATGATTTCGCACTGATTTGGTTGAGTCTCGGATCATTTCGGTGAAACTATGACATATTTTCAATTGATTTAGATCGAAATTGGACATTATTTTTCAACATCAGTTTATTTTGATGATTGTTGATTGAAGTTTCAAATTGATTTTGTGATTTAATGTCATAAGATACAACTTTCTGTTGAAACTTACACGAAACAATTTTTAACAAACAAGAAATAGATCAAAGACGAAAGCACTTGTGTTGCCAGTGAATTGATTGAAATCTGATATTATTGTTGTTGTTCGTCAAACAAGAAGTGAAGATCTAGATCTGAATCGATGTAGCAATTAACGAAGAAGATGAATAAGTATAGTAGTTTGAGTGTTAAACGACTAGATCTGTTTTGATATTTGTGTGTGTGTGTAAATTGATAATCGAAAATAAAAGATTTGCAGGTTTTAATAAAGAGGTTTTCTAATGGCACACCCCTCTGTCTATCTGCACACCTTTTCAATTCAATACGCATCGTATAGGCTTATACGATGCGTATTGAAATAAAGTAAAAGACATGGCAGACAGGTGCAGGTTATGTCTGGCGGCGGGCTTGATACGCATCGTATAGGCCTATACGATGCGTATCAAGGCAATGATTTTTTGAAGTTTATTTTTTGGTGTCTTGTGTCGAATGCGAACCCAAGAAACGAAAGGGATTTCGAGCAGTTGGTCGATGACATGATAGATAAAGATCTTGACACGATCATATTCAATTTCAAATGTTAGACTAGATAGTCCAAGATGAAATATATTAAAACCATTCAAGTGCTTTTATCATGTGTCATATGTTAACAACTAAAATGGAACGGAACATAATCCCAGATTGTCTAAAGAAGCGTTTTTATCATGTGTCATATGGTAACAATTACCAAGGGGATATTCAGATCTTCCATGGAGTCACAGATCCGACAATATGGACCACGGATCTTATGCCCACCCGAGACCGACCTCTAGATTACATGTGTTGAATGATCGAGAGAAACTTCTTCGAGTTAATTGCCGATATCTCATCCTTTTTATCTTCCTATTAAACGAGGTTGTTCTCCACAACAACGATACGCTTGTTGACTGTCACATGAATAAGTCAACGCATATTCTTGTTTGCAATTTGCAAGTATACTAGCTAATAAAAATATGTTTAAGTTTTGAAGTCTGTATATTCTCTAACTTTTGAAGGTTCTTTATATGCTTCTTTCCTGATGCATGTATGTGTTAGAGAGTAGAAGAGTCGCATTGCCGGAGCCGGAGAGATGTTGCCACAAAGTGGACCATTTTTGTTTGAGAGTAAAAGAGTCGCATTGTGCTTATCAAACCAGGCTGCCACATAAGAGTATGTTGTTCCAAGATCAATTCCAATTGCGTAATGAGCGTTGATTGTACAAGCATGGTTCACGTTCAATAGGGTCCACGGATCTTAATCACATCTTCCATGGAGTCACAGATCCGACAATAAGGCCCACAGATCATATGCCCATCAACAAAGATATGGGACAAAAACCAACATTTCATATCTAATGAGTTGATCAACACCAACATTTCTTCGAGATAACTGCCGATATCTCATCCGTATTTTCTCCTTTTCTAATTCTCGAAGAATCTCATAACGTATTCTCTGTTTCTCTCAATCGTCTGTAAAATTATGTTTCTCTAATATGACACATGATAAAAGCGCTTCTCTAGACAATCTGGGATTATGTTCCGTTTTATGACACATGATAAAAGTACTTCTCTAGACAATCTGGGATTATGTTCCATTTTATGACACATGATAAAAGTGCTTCTTTAGACAACATGTGCAACTTTACGGCACGCTTACCTAAATCACATTTTCCATGGAGTCACAGATCCGACATAGGGCCCACGGATCTTATGCCCACCCGAGACCGACCTCTAGATCACACGTGGGAGAAAAGACCAGCACCCTTGTCGTTCCGTATTTTTTCCTTTTCTAATTCTCGAAGAATCTTGTAACGTATTCTCTATTTCTCTAAATCGTTTGTAAAATTATGTTTATCTAATATGACACATGATAATAGCGCTTCTCTAGACAGTCTGAGATTATGTTCCGTTTTATGACACATGACACATGATACGACAAGCTTACCTTAAACAGGGGAATTCTACTGGAACACCTGATCGAGAGAAACTTCTTCGAGCTAACTACCGATATCTCATCCTTCTTATCTTGCTATTAAACGAGGTATAATAGCTAATAAAATATGTTTAACTTTTGAAGTCTGTATACTCTCTAACTTTTGAAGGTTCTTCATATGCTTCTTTCCGGATGCATGTCTGTGTCGAACAGTTTCTCCGTCGCTAATTTCTCCACTCAGCGTGAAATCGAACAGTTTCTTAATAGATTCCGTCCGGTTTCAAAGCCGGTTGAGGATTACAAGTGTTCTAGACTCGTTCAAGGCATGCTTGTTTGTGCGATTTACAGAAATAAGGATGCATTCCACGGTAAACCGGAGCTTTTATCTCGGTTGTTCAGTACTTCCGAGACGATTCAAGTGATGAAATCGGAGCTGTTATCTTGGTTTTTCAGTAATTCCGAGACGATTCAAGTGAGAGGGTTCTTTTGACTATGTTTTTATCATGTGTCATATGGTAACAACTACCAAGGGGATATTCAGATCTCTATTCGGTCATCTTTCCGAGCTTTTACACATCGGTTTTTCAGTACTTCCGAGACGATTCAAGTGAGAGGGTTCTTTTGACTATGTTTTTATCATGTGTCATATGGTAACAACTACCAAGGGGATATTCAGATCTCTATTCGGTCATCTTTCCGAGCTTTTACACATGAATATGTGGTTCTCAATTTGTAACAACGGTTCTCCAATTCCAGAAACTTATTCAGATCTCTATTCGATAAATTAAGGGGTATTTTTGAGAAATTTATAGTTTAATACACATCGTATAGGCCTATAGGATGCGTATTAATCGATGAATTTACTGAAATACCCCTGTTTTCTGATAAATTCAGGGGTATTTTTGAGAAAATTCAAAGTTTAATATGCATCGTATAGGCCTATACGATGCGTATTAAGCCGATATACGATACGACATAGGCCTGTACGATCGTATATGGCATTATTTCAAATTTAGTTTTATCGTGTTTCCCTCGGTTTGACGCGTGTACGTGTCGTTTTTTGCCGAACTTTGGCATACTTTGTCGTTTTATGACGTATACCTTCAACATACGTCGTTTCGGTGCCGTTCGGTTGCGTGCAAATATCGTATTCTATGATTACGTACAGTTTTGTTTGAAAACCACTGGTAATAGTGCCGTGTTATATTTATACGTGTGTGGAAATATCATTAGTCGCGTATTTTGACGTATTTTTACCTATTTTGAAGTATTCTAACATATTGTTGCGTATTTTAAAGTATTTTTGATGTATTTGAGCGTATTCCAACGTATTTTTGGGTATTTTTACGTATTTCAGCGTACTTTAACGTATTTTCATGTATTTTTTCGTAATATGATGTATGTTAACATTTTGCAGCATATTTTAGCATGTTTTCATGTATTTTATCGTATTTTAGCGTATTTTATCGCATTTTAGCGTATTTTAGGGTATTTTTACGTATTTTAGAGTTTTGTTTCGTATTTTAGATTTTTTTCGTAATTTAGAGTATTTTAGCGTGTGTTGAAGGATCACGCAAACAAGTTCTCCACAGTTTGTTATTCAGATCTCTATTCGGTCATCTTTCCAAACTACAACACACGATAAGTTTAAACTTTATAGTGTGTGATTTGACCAGGAAAGGATTGGAGGTGATTTATACTTTTAATAAGTTGTCACAGTTGTAAAATTCGTTGCGTGCATTCATATTGTTTAGACAACAATAGATAATGAACGGATTGTTAGACTTCTTGTTCCAAATGCAGCTGTAGGATCCGTACTTAAAGGTCTCTTTAAAATATGCAACCGAGACCGCCTTGTTAATTTTAATGAAGCAATGAAGATTGAATGTGCAAACCGCAACCGTTTTTTACTACGGAAACGGTGGCTATGCGAAATACAAACCGCAACCGTTTTTTACTACGGAGTTGGAGCAAGAAGAAACGAAACCATAACATTCGTTGAGTGAGAACGTGCGTAGACTTAAACAATGCACGCCTCAATTCGTATTTTTTACTCTTTTCTTCAATTTCAACAAATCTTTTCAATAATCAGTACGCAACAAATCTTTGTGTAGTTATTCGGAATGTTTGGAATCATCATAGAAGATGCAACCATTTTTCCTTTTCCTTCAATTTCGAGAACATTCTCCGTAACATGAAGATGTCGGGTTCTTCTACTAGTGGTTTCTGTAACCAATTGGGATCCACATATTTGCTTCAAGATTTATGTATCTGAATCAGGTCCTCAAACATGCACTACTAAAGATGAGTTGGTATTGAACCAAGAATATGAAGATCACGGTGTAACCAAGACCGTCTTGTTAATTTTAATGAAGCAATAAAGATTGAATGTGCAAACCGCAACCGTTTTCTACTATGGAAACGGTGGCTATGGGAAATACAAACCGCAATCGTTTGTGAGTATAGGAAACACGCGTTTTCTTTTTGAGCTTGATAGATGTCCGTTATCTCAATGCTTCTCCTTACATTACTGATCTGGAATTGGAGAACCATTGTGTATTTGCTTACTGATCTGGAATTGGAGAACCGTTGTGTATCTGAATCAGGTTCTCAAACAAACACTACTAAAGATGAGTTGGTATTGAACCACGAATATGAAGATCACGGTGCAGACATGTGGGAAGAAAGTCATTGGACTGCCGCAGATGAAGTCAAATGTGGTCAAACTTGAGTAACAAGAGTATGTTATTCCAAGATCAATTCCAATTGCAGTTTTTTCAACTCTCCTGGCCATTTTCATACAAGTAGTTGTAATGATGGGACCCTTGATTTGAAACACATAATGTGCGTTGATTGGATTGTAGATTGTAAGTCCCGTAAACCGGATCTTTCAATGATATCAAACAACCCTATTGATTGTGCGGAATCCAATCAATGGGTGATTCAAGAAATCAAAACGAAAAGAACAAGAACACCGAAATAACCTTTAAACTTGCACACGATTCTATTACTTGAACAAGCAAAATCGTCTGGTACAAGCTCACAACCAATCGCCTCTCTCTCTAACTCTAGAGGAATTTTGCAATTCTCAAGATCAAACCCTAAAACAAGTTAGAAACTTGTTTATATACATAGACAAGCCCACTTCCCTACATGGGCTCCCCTTGGGCCTGCTTGGCCCACATGGCCTAAAACTTGGCCCAAGTGACCTGTAAAGGTCCAAAACCTAATATAACTAACCCAGTAAAGCCCAGTTCGTAACCATAACCCGTTGTGTTAATTTGATGCGTCAGTCTCACACTTTAGGGCCTAACATAGATATTCGTTGCGTGCATTCATATTGTTGAGACAAACATCAGATAATGAACGAATTGTTGGACTTCTTGTTCCACTGCAGCTGTTGAAACCGGAGCTGTTATCTCGGTTGTTCAGTACTTTCGTGATAAATACAATGTTCATCTTCGTTATCCTTTGATTCGGTACCTTCGTGATAAATACAAGTGAGTCCTATGAAGCAAGTGTCTGTCTATTCAATTGAGAGGAATCATTGCATTACATCCCTGTTGAAAAAACGGAATCGATAAATTTAGGGAAAATGTGGTTGAAAGATGATAACCCAACAGTACAGGATCTCATTCTACAGCTTCGATAAATTCAGGGGTATTCTCAAATAATGTTTCCAAGATGTTTGAAGACTAACAAATGTCCAAAACGCTGCTTCTTCGTTTGCGTGACGGAAAGCTACCGCGTGACAGGAAGCTAACTTGCAAAATTAAAAAAATAAATCGACACCTTCAATACGCACCGTATAGGCCTATACGATGCGTATTACTTTTTGGTAAGGGGACATTGTCTGCCTTTGACAGACATAGAAGTTTGAACCCACCTCAATACGATGCGTATTGAGGGTGTCAATTTAATCCCCCAAGGTGTGCCAATAATACGACCCTTAATAAAAGAAAATAAGATAAATCGAAGAACTAGATTAGATTCTGGTTGTTATTGGTCATCGAGTAAATAAGTAGCTGAAAGAATTATAGCGACGATTGTAGTGTTGAAGTGATAGGGTTGTTCTTAAGAAGAAGAAGAGTCGCCCGTTAATGATTGCAAACATAAAGGACATAGAGTGTAATTTTTAAAGTTAAAAGACAGCGTCTGTCGAAACATTGAAACATAAAGGACGAAAAGTACAATTTCACCTTTTATTAATTCACAACAATTAATAGGACTTTGTGAATCCTGTTTGTATTCGTCTCTCTGATCTTGTACCCAAATTTAACACGTAATATATTTCTTTAGGATTCTAGTGATATTATAGCTAGTCCCTCTAAGGTCGAGTACTACTTTTTCCCTGAGTGCTTATATAAATACATAAAATTGCTTTCTAATTAACCCAAACTCTTGAACCTTTTACCAACTTTGTTAGGTCCAAACTCTTGAACCTTTTACCAACTTTGTTAGGTTTAAGATGATTTGTGGTTTTATCAATTCAGAGCCATAGTGGAATTCTTTTCTCTTTAATATTGTGTCCATTACATATGATCTGGTGGGGCGCTTTTAAATTAAACTATATATGACCAATTTTATTTATCTATCAACTGCACTACATATATCAAACCCCAATTAATTAAACAATGTCTTTCTTCTACCTTTTCATCCATACAAGTACATACATATATAAAATCTGGGATGGGGAGAAAAGACATGGCCCTTGGAGAAAGTGATAATGTACATGATTTAAATGCTAAAGATTGAAGTTCAAATTAGCTGGTCACCAATATAATGTATAAGGGGGAGGGGGTGGTTATCACTTGCAAAACTTCCATCACTTATAACATCTAATCAAGTTTCGTCATCTTATCAACCATTATTCCACGACTCACAACCTTTTTTAGTGGCAATGGTCATCACTCACCACTACACCCAACAATTTTCCCCACAACCAACAATTTCCCTCATCACTCAATACCCCATCACTCATGAAAAGTTCCACGTGTTATTAAATTCACGCGTTATCAAAGTAAGTGGCGGTGGTGTTGTTTTTTGTATCACTCGTTATAAAAGCCCATCACGTGCTAAAACTTCACCGCCCCGCCTCCCCTGAGGGTGTAGGGAGTGGTTAGACAGTTGAAAGTGGTAAACTTTAAAATCAACCAATGAGAGTGTGCCATGTCAAAGTGGTAAACTATGCTCAAAAGTGTTGGCAATGGTTAGACACTTCATGAATTGGTAAACTATTTAAAAAAAGAAAAGAAAAATGTGTGATTGGTTGAGATGACATGAGCCCCACCACACACCCCCACTCTCTCCCCTCTCCTCCCTCTCCCCGCATCGGCAACCCCTCACCGATTTCTTCCCCCCAATCGGTAAAACATGTGCGGTAAATGCCTTGGCATCGGTCACCGATCGGTGCCGCATGACTTTGCCGACTCCACTCCGGACCGCCTAATATATACTACTAATGCTTACATATCATTCCTCTTTATTTTGATTAAGTTTTAAAGTCTTCTGTTAGTTCTATATGATCTGCTTCCTTGTTTTTCTCAAATTTGGTGACATGGTTTCTTTTTGGTTTTTTTCTTTCAATGGTCAACTCTATATGTTCATCTGAGGTGGAACTTTTGGTGTCAACGGTTTCAAGATTATTCATTCATTTTCTTTAAATTGATCCGCGAACTCTTCTGCTGCTGCTGCAAGACCGAAATTTTAGGTTTTATTCTTTAAATCTTTCACTGGATGATCAATTAACTCGATCGGTAATCCAAGAGACCAGAAGTGTTAGTACTTCTTTAAAATCTGTTTGCTGTTGAAAGCAAAAGGTGATTAAACATCTCTAGTTGGATCATCAATCATACTATTCAAACCTGTAGTAATCATCCCTGATCATGTGATTAACCAAAACCAATGAAAATTTTGTTTATGGGGGTTTCAAACACTTGTCATACGACGCAGCCTTCAAGTTTCCATATCTTGAAAGAATAAGCTGTAAAATACCGAAATATGTAAAGACAAGAAAATGAATTTGCATCAGCTTCACAATAAGTTGTAAGCAATTCCATTGCATAAGGCCAAACTTAGTGACATATGGAACCCAGCTTGTGGACTGGTCATATGTCTGAATGCAATGTGATTAATAATATCACATTTCTTAGTGTAGATTGGTGGGTGGGTATATATATTATATAGGAAGTAGTTTCACAATTTTTATAATAACAAAATAAATAAATAATAAATAATAACGAGACTCTCGTTATTTGTGGGAAATTCTACTAGTAGAATACCGGTTACATGAAGCAAATAAACTAATATAAAATACCATTTAATTGTACCAATCTTGATTCAAGTCGACGTCTTTGGAAAACTTCAACCACACCTTATGGATTGCAACAATGAACGTACCACAAAAAGATGAAGGTTTTGGTTGAGGATCGTGTTTGACACAAGGGCCTTAAAACAGATTTCGCGGCTTCTCTGAGACGGTCTGTTTTCAGAATACAACAACCGAAGCAGTAGTTGTACTGCTGGAGATGACACTCGTGTCTGAGATTACACCGGGTATGATGGTGTTCTTGTTTAAATTGTAAGAAATTATAAAGTTGCAAAGAATTTCTTGAGATTACTCACTCTTAAGGTGCTCAATTTTAGAGAGCCAAATGTGTATAATTCTCTCTTATCCAAGATTATCAACTACCAAGTTCATATATATACACATCAAGATTAATGTCATTAAATCTTGTAACAAGACATTCAATTTGTAATAAACAAGATATTAAATCTTGTAATTAACAAGACAATTACTCAGATTTTAATCTCTAATAAAAATAATTTAAGTGGTTAGTCAAAACTGTCATTTTCATTCATGACACGAATTAAACGAGTTGTAACAGCTGGTTTGACTAGGTCCAACCAGCTCTCCTGTTACTGCTGCAAACCTGCCTGCGCTCCTCAACTGACCTACCAGTCGGCGCGTCGCGCTATATGGACTTCACGCCACGCGGGGCGCACTACACTTGAACCCACGCAAAGCTTTCGGGTGTACAAATGTCCTTGCACCATATGCTCACGGCACAAACAGTGGCCCGTGAATGACCTGCACATGCTACACTCAAACCCGCGCACTACCCACGGGTGCGCCAGAAGCGGACTCGCCACCCGCCATGTACTTGACCACGCGCTCGTGGACAAAATATACAATTGGGGCTCTCAAGCGGCTCGCGGCATTGTGCCCATTGGCTATGCCACGCGTGTGCGCAAGGTAGGGTGCGGCGCACCTTTTAGGGTCCCACTAGTGTTTGCTTTTAAGGAAACAATGTTCAATCACCTCAAGTTTTGTCATCCCACCTATGTGGGATAAGTTGACAATGTTCAATCCAATTTTCTCATCTTTGTTTGTTCCAAACATACAACTTCACGTTTCGATATCAAATTCATCTTAGCTCAATTTTAGACATAGTTTGGTTTGTTATGAAGCTTTCACAACGTAGAACACAAATCAACAAAATAATTATTTATACAACACATATATAAATATTATTATTGGTGTCCAAAATATTTAGTGAAAACCTCATTTTCACTAAAATTTCGAACAATCCCCCACATGAATAGAAATCGATTAAAACACACAAAATTCCCCGATGAAAACTCGACAGACGAGTATTGCAAGATAGGTAGGTGTACACTACTAGAAAAAGGGACAATTTCCTATAGAAATTTCCTACATAATTTTTTTCGTCACAGATTACTACACTTTTATACGGAAAGGGTTTATTAACATGCTAAAGACACTTTTTGTTGGAGGTGGGATCTGGAAAACGAGCAACTCATATGTGAAGGGTTTATTAACGTGCTAAAGACACGTTATAGTGACATAATGAGGCATTTGAGAATAACCTCCACAAGGATGGCATAAGTCGTTCGACAAGATATGGATCCAAAAAATTATCTACAATTTGACATAATTCGTGATTATCCGCCTCATTCAATGTCTCTTGATGTATGGCTTGAATTGTGTAGGGTAAGCGAGTTAGTACCTTTTTTTTCTTATTATTATTGCCTTTAACATATGATACACACATATACATACACACTCTTTATAGCGTTGGAACACACCTGGTTGGCTTAACAAGTCCAAGAGTGGGTCAAGAAACCGCAGGAGCGCTAATATGAGTGGCAAGTCATCGCGACTCACTGGTGGATCAATGGGATATGCTGAGCGTCATGCCCGAATGGTAAGCTAATCATACTTGTAATCTTAAGTAATTGGTTTTACTTCAACATTTTACATTAACTGCACTCTATTTTATGTAGAAAAGGAAAATGAACGAGGAACCCAATTTTAAACAAATCTTTCTGGAAACTCACCTCACTAAAGAACGCAAACAAAAATTATGGGACGGGGACATTGACATATATAACTTGGAGGAATAGACATTTTGTACTAAACGACCCGAAAAAGTATATGTAAGTTATCTTTATTATTTGAGTGTTATTTTGTTGTTATAGTTAACTCTTATTATTTTGGGATTTTTACATATATCCCCTTATGTAATAAATTATCTTACTAGGTGGAAATATGTAAATGACTGTATTATTTTTATATAATTTTCGTATCTATTGCAGTTACAATCACGTTGTTTTGATAAATTATAGGGAGATTATTTGAGTGCGATGGAAAATGTTTACGGGCAGAACTTCAGTGAGTATCCAGATGACCCTGAGGTGTGGGCACGTGTGATTGGAGAAGGTCGCACGCGTCGTGTGTACGGGATAGGATCTTCGGATCTACAATACTTGGTGACCGGGACATCTTCTTTTTCTGCCGGGTCTGCACCATCGCAAGTAGAGTACCAACGGTCTCAAGAATAGGTATCTTTATTACCATTTGGTATTACTAAATGTTAAGAATGTATGCATGCATTATTATCTTTGGAAATAAAACTAACAAACACCTTTTCTTTTGTCTCAAAACATTTCTTTATATAATGTATTTACTAATTATAACTATATATATTTTAACAACTTTTTAGGCTCAAGTTATTCGAACCCAAATGGTAGATCTTGAAGCTCGGGTTGAAGAAGAAAGGAATCTACTTGCATCTCGTCTTGAAGAAGAAATGAATTTACTTGCAACTCGTCTTGACGAAGAAAGGAAAGCAAGGGAACAACTTCAAAAACAACTTCAAGAATTTATGAAGAATTGGCGTCCTCCCTCTAATTAGTTGTAGTTTTTGATATCTTTTTGGAATTACATTGAATTGTATTAGCTTACGGTTTAAACATATTAGAACTTGCGTTGTAACGCATGATTTTTGAATTTATGTCATTATAACTTCGGTGAATTTTGTAAAACAGGTTTTTTGGTATGACAGATTATTTCTGGAATTTTTCGCCAGAAAAATGCAGAAATATATTATTTTTTGAAGTTTTTTTATTTAATAAATTAGATGGTTGGAAATGTGTCACAACCAAAATAATGAAGTTATTTCTTATACATCGGCAATGTGTCACAACAAAAAATAGCTTTTGTCGGAAAACAGTCAAAAATAATAGACCTTTTTTCTGTATTTTGTCAGAAATTTGTCACAAAACATATTTAGTTTCGTCGAAAAACCGTTACAAACAATACTCACTTTCCTCATAAATTTGTAACAACACTTCTTATTTATTTGTCGGAATTGTGTCACAAAAAATATTCAGTTTTCGTAGGAAATTTGTAACAACACTTCTTATTTATTTATTGGAATTGGATCACAAAAATACTCAGTTTCCTCGGATATTTGTAACAACACTTCTTATTTATTTGTTGGAAATGGGTCACAAAAAATACTCAGTTTCCTCGGAAATTTGTAACAACACTTCTTATTTATTTGTTGGAAATGGGTCACAAAAAATACTCAGTTTCCTCGAAAATTTGTAACAACACTTCTAATTTATTTGTCGGAAGTGGGTCACAAATAATGTTGTATTAAAATTTGTTAAATTTTTTGTGTTTTTGGGTCAGAAATATGTAGCTAAAAAAATAAATCCTAAAAGATAATAATTAAATATATTATAGGAGATTCGTAGCAATTCGCGACGTAGTAGTTTCGTAAAAATGTGTAGGAAGTTGCGTAGGAAATGCGTTGAAAACGGGTTTCCTACGAGGTGTTTTCCTACATCAGGTGTTTGTCATAAATGCGTAGAAAAGCCAGTTTTATGACGCATTTCCTACGAAAACTGGTGTAAGAAGTTTTAGATTTTCTAGTAACATGTAGCCTTTGAACCTTCCTTTGTGAAGCATACTTAGCCTAGTAGGGTTTTGTAGATGCAATGTCCTTGAACAACCCCCATTTGTGTAAACGACAATATACATTCACACAATACTTTCCCTAGCTAGGCCATCTCCTCATTTTTCGTCTCCAATAATGGTCATGGAGCACTTTCTTAGTTATGCGAGAGCTCTAGGAATTATGCCGTACTTCCATTCGAGGTGACCACACTTCTCTCCAACATAGGTGATTTCCTTTTAAATCATTAAAAACATTATCGTTTATTTTGATTTACACGAATCATTTAACCACGGATTAGGCTTAACATCACAACAGTGTCACTGAATATTATAGGAATGGACTAGGATGTATTTAAACACCCTTTTATAATTTAGGGAAAGATATATATATATATATATATATATATATATATATATATATATATATATATATATATATATATATATATATATATATATATATATATATATATACTAGCTCATATGTAGACATATATATTAGCTTTGCCCCCACAATGACTACGATTCGGTTCATGATTAAGTTGTCCTATCGAACCTAGATCTTGGGATCTCCAATCAACTAGGTTAGGTTTCCCTCTTCTCCCTTTTCTATGGCTTTAGTCTCATTCCACAACTTGATCTCTTATCAACCCGCTGGTTGTTGGATCTAAAATTATCTTTGAGCTTCGTTAAGTCAACAACAATAATTTTTAGTTTGGATTAGTTGTTCTAACGTGTTCTTGACTTACTAGTCAGTTTTGCACATAAGACTCATAACTTGTAATCTCATCTAGGATCTAATTATGTATCTTATCTTTATAATGACGTTAAACTCAATTCATGGCTAGACACGTTTCCATCATGCCTTTGGTACGTCATAAACAGCACCTTACTATATTTTGAATCTAACCAATTGGCATTCGAGTCCTATCTACTTAATTGACTCCATATAACCATTGTGTACTCCACTTGGTCATTTGTTTGTATTATATAGGATTGCTAAAATCCTTATTGCCAAACCTTCCACATTCAAATGCAAGTCATCCCCACATTTAAGTGTAATTAGATAGCATCCAAATGGGGTGATGAAAGGTTCTCCCTTTTATTTCAAGTTTGAGAAAACTTCTTAACTACCATTTCTACATTTACCCTGAAGGGTTTGTTTCTTAAATAGCTCCCCCTCACACATTTCTTGCATTTTAATTAAGATTGAGTAATATCACTCTTGATGACTTTTTAGACCCGCGTGATAGGATAAAATTATCCATATCTTTTTGTCAACGCATTCGTCCAATTATATTGCTCTACTCAGATTAATATTGCTCATAAGAGTTTCTGAGCTATATGAGTTCGATCTTCACGTATGAATCCGGATGGAATCATTATAAATGATCTATTTATCCGGTCCTCCCAAGTTATCCCTTTGGACTAAATGAAGTTATATTTATAGTTTTGTTTTAGCACAATTCATTCTTATGTCATCACATATTTTGAATGTTTAAAGTTAATTTAATCTTTGTCGAGCATATAAATTAACAAGTATTAGTCTAGTATTCTTTAAACCACAATACTCTAGCATGTGAACAGAAGATGCATCATTCCGATTCTTCACAGTCTTAAGAGATAACTCATTATCTCTTCCGAACATTCTTTTCTTAGTTTAGACACAATAATGAAATTTTATTTCACTATTCCGAAACCATCGGTTTTAGGAAGGTCTCAAAATCATAGTTAACTCCATCCATTAGGATCATAGCTCGTTTGCCTTTTATCTCCAAGGCTTCACAATTGACTTCCTAAGGACTTAAACATAAGTCTTAATCTAAGTCACTTTGATGAGCGATCTTTGTATAAAATCACTCGAGTCTTGAGATATAGTCAACTAGATTGACTCTCAACAATAAAGTATTCACGTATGCCTATAGTGATATATACATTTACGTTGTTTATTCATTAATACCATGTATTGGGATACCCTCCCAAATTGAGGACCAACTCTCCACATAGTTTAAATAACATTGATGGTGGTAGAAGCATCTACAAGTCCATCACTATTGTAAATTTCCCTTAATAAATTTGCTAAATTTATTAAAATCATTTACAATAATAACATATATATTTCTTTCATATTTTATATTCGTTGAAAACTTACATATGCATTTCCATGTTGATGCTCTCAACATCAGATGACATATCTCGTTTTCGTGTATTTCATCTCAAACCATTCACCACATTTCTCACGAAGTCGTTATGCGTTTGATGTTTGATTTGTGACTTTTTACATAAGTCATGATCACAACCCGCTCATTGTGTTCGTGCAAATTACTTTTTACACTTTGGATAAAAAATGTGTATCCTTTTGACAAATTATTAGTAGTCCAAAATAAATATTTATCTATTATTATATTTTAATCCATTTTTTTACGTAAAATAAACCTAGACGGTAGTCCACCATTTAAAATAAAATAAAAGCGAACATATCTAAACATCAAATCCCAAAGTGTTATTATCTACAACACTTTCAACCAAAATGAACGCAATTATATCATTTCGTGTCATGTTTTGAGGTACTCCCTTAATAGAACACATATAACTTGTTTCATCTTACACTTTCAACCAAAATGAACGCAATTATATCATTTCGTGTCATGTTTTGAGGTACTCCCTTAATAGAACACATATAACTTGTTTCATCTTGAAACTCTAAACTTGAATAATTACAAGTTGTCCAAAAAATATAAAGTTGATTACAATTGACTAATCGCAAGTAGTTGAACAACTTATTATATCCATAACAATATTGAGATGTTTTTCACCAAATAGTCTTTCCGAGACTATTACATGGTTCAAGACGAAATACTTTTCGTGGAAGCATCGAATCACACTTAAATCGCAAAGACGTGTTTTATTCGTTCAAAACATTTCTCATTTTTGTAGGTGTTTTTTATAAATTAAACTATATATATTTATGTTTTGGTTACAAATCAAGACAATAAACCTTATAATAGTTTATTAAATAAAACAGCTTTAAACTTGCTCGTTTGAAAATAAAATGAATACAAGTCGTTTTAATAATTGGTTTATCATATTCAAACCATTTCTAATTGTTGTTAGATAATAATGATTACCAATCGTTAAAATGAGTGGTTTGTATGATAACCAATTCTAATACGCTAATTAGAATTTAAATGTTTAACAAACATTCAAAATATTTGGTTTTTATAAAGTAAACCGTTTCTAACACATTCGTTAGAAATAAAACAAATACACTTATCCTCATAAGCCACTTTTGGTTTATTAAAAATGAACGTTTTCTAAAACATTCGTTAAAAATAAACATAAACCTTTTCTAACACGCTCGCTAGAAGTAATCGATTACAAAATTTGTTTTGAAGTTTATAAAAAAATTATAAACTATTTCTAATATGCTCATTAGAAATAAAAAATAAAACCGTTTTAATGTATGTGTAATAATCCGTTTCTAACTTGCTCGTTAGAAATTTAATACTTTAGGCGAAACCATTTCAAGATTTGTTATTATCCAAAATAATTGTTTCCAACATGCTCATTAGCAATTATTTGCAATAATAATCGTTCTAACATGCCCGTTAGAAAATCTAAACGTCTTTAAACTATTGTTTTTAACACGCTCGTTAGAACATCCAACCTTCTTTAAAACATTGTTCCTAACACGATCGTTAGAACTTATAGATGTTTTAAAACTTATTATTATAAAAAATAATTATTTCTTACACGCTTGTTATAATACATAAATGTTTTAAAACTTGTAATTCTTTCAACATCTAAGACGTTTGTTAGAGAATAAAAGTATCAAAACTTGGTATTTAATAAAATAATGACTTTCTAATATACTCATTAGAAAATGTTCATGTTTCAAGACATTTGAAACAAATATTATTTTACCAAATTACATTTAACATTCTCCTTAGAGAATTTCCATCATTCATACACATTATATGGGTTTACAAAAATTAACAATTTCTAATTTGCTCATTAGAAAATTTAGTATTCCAACCATACGAAATACACAATAATTTTTGTATAAAATTCGAGTTATTTAAACGCGAACAAAAACCATGAACTCTAAAACTTGAATCAAAAGTTCAATTTTGTAACACGGTATTCGGATTAAAGATTACACTCCAGTCATAAAATTAATCTGACTCGTTGTACTAAATAAATATTCCCGAACAAAAACCATAAACTCTAAAACTTGAATCAAAAGTTCAATTTTCTAACACGGTATTCGGATTAAAGATTACACTCCAGTCATAAAATTAATCTGACTCGTTGTACTAAATAAATATTCCCAAAAATATTTACAAGATTTTAGCAAAATCTCAATTAATATTTTAACTTTCATGAACCTAAATCATCGTAGAGAAGAGATTTAAGATTGTAGTAACAATCTTCACGAAAGTCTCTTTTAAGATTGTAGGAAGTAGGCTCACAATTTTATTAAAATAATAACAAATAAATAATAACGAGACTCGCATTATTTGTGAGAAATTCTATTAGTACAATACCGGTTGCATGAACTAAATAAACTAATATAAAATACAATTTAATTGTACCAATCTTGGTTCAAGTCGACGTCTTTGGAAAACTTCAACCACACCTTATGGACTTCAACAATGAACATTCCAAAAAGATGAAGGTTTTGGTTAAGGATCGTGTTTGACTCGGGGCCCTTAAAACAGATTTAGCGCTGTCACGGCCCCCGACCCGGTTTGACCCGTTTCAGGAGCCGCGGGACAGGAATCCCGTGGTATTTAATTTAGGCGACAGCGGAAGTCTTTTTAAAACAGGATCTTTTAATAATTTAAACTGCTCGTTTGATAACTTAGGAATAAATTCCCGAAATTTACAATAATGTGATTTCTCAGGGAAATCTTTATTTTCAAAACATGTTCATTTATTTATTTACATTGAGCCACTTTTCTAAGCTGGGAGTGCTCCACGGCACTTTTCTTTGCTCATACCAGATCACCTGAAATATGTTTGAAAAAGGTTTTGTCAGCGGGGAAATACTGAGTGAATCATTCAGTTTTACTGAAAACGACACATTTGTTATAATCTACAGTATTAAGGGGAATTACAATGTTTCTGATATCAAACCAACTACCCACAGTATTTGTCACTCGACCATGCATTGGCTAGCCCATTTGTCCAATGGTGTCTGTGACTGTGGTCAGGTCACCCCTTGGCCACCCGTTTGTCCAAGTGTGACGGGAAATAAGTAATGTATACAAAACCCCACATACCGGCTGTAACTTGGTGATTACATAGACTTAATCCCTGTAATTATAACTTTGGAAAATAACTTCGAGTTTTGTAAAACAGTTGATAAAAGAGAATGACTCACAAACTGTGAGAAAAGAGTTTATAAAAAGGGAATGACTCACATAGCAGATTTACGAGCAGAGTATAAGCTTTACTGATTAGCCTTCTAACCTAATTTAAATAACAATGCACACACAAACGGGATTAGTAACTAATTCAGCAGTTACGTCAATTCACCAGATTAAACCCTCACAACTATTATCAAGTGCGATACTTAACAATTCAATGGATTCACAACGAATGGCAGAGCATAGTCCGAATTCGAACAGCACTCAAACATTCAAGTTGAAATCACAATGAATAACAAAGTACAAGCTCAATTTGAGCAGCACTCGGACAATCGTTGGATAGTTATAATCGATCGGACGTTGAATCGTAATAGCGATCGAGTTATTACCCTGATTGCGGCAGCACCTCGTGATCGTGAGTGTGTGTTGTGAACTGAATTCAGAATATCTCGACGTATACAGAAGCTTTTTACGTCGTTTCAACTTCAACAGTTAAGTGCCAAGGTCGGCTATTTATAGCAATTTTTGGGACTCCCTTACGGACCGTATGCCTGACCCCTTACGGTCCGTAAGCTAAGCAGTCTAATTTATAGGCTGCCTAGGCTCGGTTATAGCTTGGGTGAATCAAATGAATTGGCTAATCAGAACAATCCATCGTTTATTTTAGATAACTATTCAACTAGGGTTTGCCCCCCTCGAGTTTTAGGGGCCCTGATCCTGATTCCGATTGTTCTGAAAATTTTAGGGCTAGTGCAGAATTAATTGGGCGTCTCAATTAGGGTTTTCTTATTGACTAATTATCGTCCTAATTATTGATTTTAGTGACAGTTGTTACAAGCGCCTCCTCTCAGACGTTCTGTTTCCAGGATACAACAACCGAAGCAGTAGTTATACTGTCGGAGATGACACTCGTGCTCGAGAATACACCGGTTATGATGATGTTCTTGTTTAAATTGTAGGAAATTATGAAGTTGCAATGGATTTCTTGAGATTACTCATTCTCAAGTTGCTGAATTTTAGAGAGTCAAAGGTGTGTAATTATCTGTTATCCAAGATTATGAACTACCATGTTCATATATACACAGATTAATGTCATTTAATCTTATAATAAAACAACACATTCAATTTGTAATAAACAAGATATTAAATCTTGTAATTAACAAGACAGTTAATCACCAATGATCTCTTGGCCTAGTGGTTAAGCGGGAGGTGGGAAGCTTTGCTTCTCTTGGAAGTTCTGGGTTCAAGTCCAGGCAAGGGGGTTTTAATACTAACTTGGTAATACTAACATACAAACTACTAACCCGGTTAGCGATATCCTAACTGTACGCCGTTCAAAAAAAACAAGACAATTAATCATGTTTTAATCTCTAATAAAAAGAATTTAAGTGGTTAGTCAAAACTGTCATTTTCATTCATGACACGAATTAAACGAATTGTAAGAGCTTGTTTGACTAGGTCCAACCAGCTCTCCTTTTACTGCTGCAAACCTGCGTGCGCTCCTGAACTGACTTGCCAGTCGGCGTGTCGCGCTATATGGACTTCACGCCACGCGTACTACACTTGAACCCACGCCAAGCTAGCTTCCGAGTGTACAAATGTCCTTGCGCCATATGCTGACGCCACAAGCATTGGCCCGTGAATGACCAGCACACACTACACTCGCACCCGCGCACCATCCACAGGTGCGCCATAAGCGGACTCGGCACCCGCCATGTACTTGACTACGCGCTCGTGGACAAAAAATACAATTGGGGCTCTCAAGCGGCTCGCGGCGTTGTGCCCATTGCCCATGCCACACGTGCACGTGGGGGAGGGTACGGCGCAACCTTTAGGGTCCCTATAGTGTTTGCCTTTAAGGAAACAATTTACAAGGAGTGCTACTCCTTATAAATCACTTAAAGTTTTGTCATTCCATCTATGTGGGACAAGTTGACAAAGTTCAATCCAATTTTCTCATCTTTATTTGTTCCAAACGTATAACTTCAAGTTTCAATATCTCATTAATCTTAGCTTTATTTTGGACATAGTTTGGTTTGTTATGAAGTTTTCACAACGTAGAACACAAATCCACAAAATAATTATTTATAAATATTTAGTGAAAAACTCATTTTTACTAAAATTTTCTAACATATTATTCCTAAGAACTATAAAGGTGGCCAGAAAACTTTCATATTGATATTGTCATGTGTAGCTACTCTATCTAGAGGAAAGAAGATCTTCTTTATAGTTTATGTATACAATATTCACACTTTTACGGGGACAAATAGTAATGAGGGGGGGGGGGGTATGATTAATAGTGAAAACACTTACCTAAGAAATGGTCTCACTAATGTATTAAAGTGGCTACACTTTGAATTGCTATTACACTAATAATAAAAAATATAAAGTTTTGTGTCAACGGATGTCTATATAAGTAGAAGCAAATCATCTCTACCATCATCACTCATATTCAGACTCCTCTAGCTCCTAACAAAAACAAATGCAAGCTGCCACTAGATTTTGGTTCTTTCTATCTCTTGTTCTACTTTCTTTTACAATCTCAGAAACACGCCTTGTTACGGCTACTAAAGATCGAAACGGAGGAGTATTGATTGACAAAGCAAGAGAAATACTAGTAGAAAATACCCGAAGGCACGATATGGAGGAACTCAAGGCTCGGTATAGTATCAATAGGAGGAGCCCTGGTGGTCCTGATCCTAAACACCATTAATATGTCCTCATAAATAACAAAGTGAGCTGGTCAATGCTTGATGATATAAATGAACAAGTCAGGGCTTAATTTTTCTTGTTTTGTAAGATATATATGTAAGAGCCACCAATCCTTTTAAACTACTATCGGATTGCAACTCATATTTATCATACATTGAGTGTTATACGATTTTTCTCTTTCGAAACATTGTTGGATGATATTTAAATGACATATAATACATCCATAAATGTTTACAACATAACTGATAACCAACAACTGCTAAACTTGGGTCATTTTCAGCATCTTAGTCGTATTTATGGTGGTCCATGACTATATCTGTATATACAATTAAGATTTCGGTGCTTGGGAAGATTCAGTCAATGCAAATAGGCATTGCATGAAATGATTAGTTAAGGTTCTACATATTGGCACACCAACTTGGCTATTTGCACACCAAACCCTACCGACCTATACGCAGCGTAGGTACAGGGTATGTACACGACCACTCAGTCAACCTCGTACACTGTCAAATCATGCATATATACGCTGCGTATAGAGACATACGAAGCCCGTATACGAGGCACCTATACGTTGCCTATAGAGCTATACGCAACGTATGTACAGGGTAGGTACACGACCAGTCAGTCAACCTTGTACAATGCCAAATCTGTCTGACATATGCTGCGAATAGAGCTATACGCAGCCAGTATACAAGGCATCTACACGTTGCGTATAGAGCTATATGTAGGAATTCGTTCGTGTAAAATAAATAAAATTCTTTATTAATAACTTTGAATTACAAGTGAAAAAAGGAAAGCTGAAAAAAATTACTGTTACAACTGAAATAAGAAGTAACAAGAACAGAAATTTTCAAAGAAAACAGTTCTTGGCTGAGGATCGTGTTAGACACGGTTCCCTTAAAACAAATTGCGAGTCTCCCAGGAGATCTCGTTTGTTTCCAGGATACAACAGCCCAAAGCAGTTGCACTGCCGGTCTTCACTCCAACCCGAAGGTATACCTTGCTACTTAAAGATAAAGAAGAATTCAGTAGAGAGAAAGTTGTTAGGTGTGTATTTCGGTGTGTCTTCTGTAGTAGGGTAGCACCCTATTTACACTTGCAGTTTTTGGATGAAACTGAAAAATGAATTAAATGGGTGAATTAAGTTGCATTGAACGTCTTCAATGCACTTTAATTGGTCATTTAATTCACAGTCAAATGCATTGACTTCGTCAGTTTCGAATGCTGAAATGTAACTGCACTGGCATTAATTGCTGGAAGCTCCTGCGCGCGTAGGTCTGCACGCTAATGCATGTGTGCGCCATTTTGGCTCACTTCCATGCGCGTGTGCGCCACCTTGGCTCAATCCCAAGCGCGCCTGCGCCACGTCACCTGTGAGCCTTTAAGAGCACGCCACACAATCGTGCCGTATTGGCTCACTTTGGTGCGCCATGCATGTCACTTTGGTGCGCCATGCATGTCACTTTGGTGCCCATGCTCCATGCCACGTGCGAACACTCGCGCGCCTACGCGCATGACTGCCACGTCATGCGCCCCTGCGCGTGGACCCACCTGGGTCACGCGCCTGCATGCTACGTTACCAACCACCTGGTCCTTGCATTCCTTGTGCTCCACCACGCGCACGCGGTCAAAAATGCAAAGGCGGCTCTCAAGCGGCTTGCAGCGAAGTGCGAAGTGCGCCATCAAAGCGCCACATTGCGCCTCATCGCCCAGGCCACGCGCGCGCGCGAGTGTGAGTTAGGGTGCTCCGCACCCTTCGCGAGGACACTTAGTGTGTGCTTCCATGAAACAATAAGGATGGAGAGTTCCCACTTAAATACCCTTTAAGTTTCATCTCTCCTCCTATGTGAGACAAGGTGCCATTTTCCCACTTTTTTCAACATTCAAGTTTCAAACACCAAATTTTGAGCATCGATATCTCATTCATCTTAGCTCTGTTTTAGACGTGGTTTAGTTCATTGCGAAGCTCTTCCAACATAGAACAGAAACCCACAAATAAATATATAAAACCTGCTCATTTTCTTATATTTATTTCTAGTCCAAAATAGGAAAAAATCATTTTCCTATATTTGTGAAAAGTGCTATTTTCACAAATTCCCAACATTCCCCCACATGAATAGAAATCGATTTATTAAGTTTCAACGATACACGTTCAACAGTTGAGTATTGCAAGATAGGTAGGTGTAACCTTTGAACTTTCTTTTGTGAAGCATACTTAGCCTCCTAGGGTCTTGTAGACGCGGTGTCTTTGAACAATCCCCCATTTATGTAGGCGACGATATACATTCACACAATACTCTCCCTAGTTTAGTCAAGTCCTCATGGTTGTGTCCGTTTGTGGTCATGGAACACTTTCCTGGTTCTGCGAGAGCTTTAGGATTTGCGCCTCCCCACAAATCCATTCGAAGCGACCCCACTTCTCTCTAACATAGGTGATTCCTCTGAATCATTAAAAGCATCATTGTTAATTTTGGATTTCCTCAAAATCCTTAACCTCAACATGCTTAACCTTTCTTTCATGTCACTGATTGGAATGGACTAGGAAGTATACAACTCCCTTTATTAATTTTGGGGCACCCCCCACAGTGACTCTGTGACAACTCGTATTTCAGAACCTATCTTTGTGCTTGATGTAACATGTTTTGAACGTTATGTGATTACTTGATATGTTGATTCTAATGAGATATTATGAATTTGAATGTTATGTGTAAGTAATTGTACTGTAAATGTGTATGTATATTACCTAAGTTGGATCGCACAACACCCTTTTGGGTCGCACAACGCCCCCCCCCTCCCGGCCACACATCATCATGCTCGGCCCACACACCCACCACAACCGAAGCCCAAGTGGGCCCGACCTTTATAATTCTCGCATAACACCAAGAGTTAGTGGGTAACCCTCATTATCCTCTAAACACAAAAATAAACATCAAACCCTAACTCTCCTAACTCTCTCTCTACTCGACGGAAATACCTCTCTCTCTCTCTCTCGGACTATCTCGACTCTATCTCGAACCGGTTAGTGTTATATCATTGTTTGATTTCTATATGATCGATGCTTGTTGTACGATTGGCAATATGTTATTTGATGTTTGATGTTTAAGGTATTATGTTAGTAAAATTCTTGATAAACAATCTGTTAGATCAATATAGGGATTGATAAATGCTTTGATGTTGATCTAGATAATTAAGAACCGAATGGATGTAATCGGCTATATGTATGTATATTCAGATCAACTGTATGATCGAGCATGAAGTATTGTATGATGATTTGAAACCAATAATCTGAAAATTTAATGATAAGTTGTTGTTATGAAACAAATGATTTTCTTAGGGTTCATAGGAATTAATGGATAAAAACCTTGTTTTGATCGAATAATGGATTGGTTAAAAACTGTTGATTGTGTTGCTCGATTAATTGCAAAATATGGAAACTGTTAGAATAGAGAAACGGATTGCATGATTTTAGGAAACCACATAACTGATCGCACAAGTTCCCTCCAACGCACAAGACCCACCCTTGATCACACAAGGTCAGATCGCACAAGATCTGATCTGATCGCACAAGGGACTGGTCGCACAAGACAGTCGCACAAGCTTGGTGCAACTGTTTAAGCTCACAGTACAACCTAGTTATGCATGATCGCACAACGCGTAGTGGATCGCACAAGACTGTGCTAATCACACAATGCCTTGGGCCACACAAACGTTTAAGCTATGCTGTGTTATTGGGTCGTACACCCCAAACCCCAATCGCACAATGTATGATGAATCGCACAAGATTATATGGGCCGCACAAGTTGTTGGGTTTCCTAATGGATTAGGCCGGGTACATGATGGATCGCACAACCTGTTGCGGATCGCACAAGTTGTTCTGATCGCACAATAAGTTGGGACAGTCAATATTGGGCTTCACTCGCACATGATAATTGGGCTCGCACAATCTTAAAGGCCCAATCATCTGAATCGCACAAGTTTGGGCTTTATGTGTACTTGTTTGGTACTGTTAACGTGTTCCATATGTATGCCATGATCGTTATGTGTTTGTAACTTGTTAGTTTATGTATAAACTTACGTGCGCTACTTGAACCTAGACCTGACTTGTATGGTAACCATGTTAGGACGTGGTTGACCATAAATAGCTCCATTGACCTTTTGTTTATCTGCCGAGCTAATCTAAGGTGAGTTCACACTTTCTACAAGGCATGGGATTCCCGGTGGTTGGGAATGGGTAATTGATTAAAAGGAAACCTGCATATTCCCCTTGGTTAGAATACGTACCTCCACCCTCTTAATTGAAGGGTGACAACATTGGAACCTGCGTGATCTCCTTGCATGGGACACGTACCTCCAACCTCTTAACTGAAGGGTGACAACATTAACACTAGACAAAAACTCTATCATAAGCCCCTCATTTTTATATCGACTTAAACACCGGGCCAATGGCGAACGGGTCATTAGTTAATTTGCGCTATTAGGTTTGACAAGCCTCACACCGTGCCGCAGAGGATGGGAGTGGGCTAATGGATCTGGGCACGTCAATGATGATAGACATTGACTTAGGGCACCCAACTTACTCCAGTCAGTAGTCGATATGGTAACGGGTCTAGTGGGATATTCATGGGGTAGCCCCCACGGCTGGGAGCCAGAGTAAAAGTAAAGGAATAACTATGTTTTAAACTATGGGGTAACCCCTACGGCAAGTAAGCCAACTAAAAGAAACTTATGTTTTTTTTGAAACAACTTAAAACGAACACCCAACTGTGAACTCGCTCAACTTTGTTGTTGATTCGTTACTATATGCCTTGTAGTTCGTTAGGTGCTTAGATGGAGCTTGCACGGGAGGAGGAGGTCATCGTGGGACATGGACTGTTGAGTTCCATGTTAAACCTTATGAACTTATAACTTATGTTTTGGTTTTAAACTTTATGCTTCCGCTGATAACTTGAACTTGGTTAATTTGTTTTGGACACCAATTATATTGTGGGCTGTTTTTATATTTACTTTAATATATTGTTCAATATGATTTGTGGCTTGATCCTGGTCATGTCACGCTCCCTGCGGTGATACTCCGCGTGTGGAATTTGGGGGTGTGTCAGATTGGTATCAGAGCCATTGGTTATAGTGAACTCGGTTTTAAAAAGGGAAAAAGTTTTTTTGATAAAAACCAGACTATAATCTGTTTAGTACTCAACGATCCACAACAACGCTTCGCTCCACGTGCAAGGCTCAACACACTAAGTGGTATGATTTAAGTTTATATTACCTACTTGCTAGATTACTTTTGCATGGTGTGATGTTATGGTATGCTGAATTAGGATAGCAGCATGCTGTCTATTAGCCCTACTGCATTCTTTATGACACACAATTGTTTACCTGAAATTTGGCAAGTGGTGGTCAAATTCTTTCCTGATTTCTCGTTACCCCGCTACAACGACTGTTTATGCGTTCTATCTATTCGTACGTTCATCTCGACATGACGTCGCCATCTGACCCTCCGTACATTCGGTTTGTATGCCAACATTCACGTACACCAGAACCGGCTCAAATGAACTCGGGTTTAGGAGAACTATACCCACGCATCCCTGTTGACGAACCTTATCATCTCCACTGGTCGTCGTTACCAGAAACGAAGCAGCCACAGTTACACGCGTTCATCTTTTTGCAACTCGCAACCCTACCAACCAAATTCTGTTTTGGACAAGTGATATACTTCCGTGATCGTGATGCAACGAACTTCCCTTTTTACGTCATGCCGCCATACCTCACTACTAGAATTGCTTCTAAGCAACAGATTACTTGGTTGAATTCTTCGGTTATTGGTGGACCCCTGTTTTCGCTCGATTCTTCGCATGAACCTCATTAATTCCCTGTTGCTTCGATTGAAAACCGATTCAATAAAACGCCAACAACCGTACCACAATTTTCACCGATCACAAGACTACCTTATTACCTTGTTGGATGGTTTATTCTTATTGTACTTGATTAGCTCTCTCGTATACCCAACTTAGCGAATGAATGCCATTACTGGTGAAATAGTCTTCAGGACATTTGGGGACGGAGATATGGATCACTCAACCCACAACGAACATGATAAATTTATACGTTTACCTGACCCGCCTTACACTACGAGAGACGTACTTTAATTTCATATGCGGAATCTTTGCACTAGCTCTTGCACCGACACATGATTATTGATTAATGATATGTCCAATTTCTACCATTGGCACCGACCAAACCATCACTCTCTTACCACAGTGACATTACGTTCTCGCTACTCCATACTGAGATACTGAAACGAACACGCACTAGCTTAGAGAATTTGGAAGGCTCGACCTTCGATCATTAGTGATCACTCCTTGAAACCTTGAGGGTGGTGATGTATTATTGATACGATCATAGTCTCTTGAACACGTTTTCACGTCTTTCCTTTGGAACTTCTCGACTACGCAGACGTATTTTGGATTCATTCGCACGACCCAAGGAACTTCCCCTAACTTGGTTGCTTACTTGATGAATCACAAACATACCTAAGTTCATGGATTCAGGTGAATTGTTCCTCCTTCGCATGTGAGTGAGTCCAACGACTTTTGATGGAAGTCTCAGTGAATCTTAACACTACACACTTGTACGACAATCATGCTGCTATGTTGAATTCTTGTTCTGATTGATTTAACCCCGTGACAGCTATGTTTGATCAATGACATACTTTATCTTAACTATACCCAACTTGCGTACGACCAGCTGTACCTTCTACATTATGTAAACCCCTGCTGTGGATTCTTAAACGCTTACTCATCAATTGCGACTACTCTTTCTTATGTTTTCACATCCATACACGATAAACTTTTTTGTCCACACTCTACGAACATTACTCGATGAGCATTGAACTATAAATATGATGATACCACTGGAGCTGTCATTCGATCTTGATCCGAGCGATATAGATCCTCAAACACGATATTCGAATTTAGTCTAACTTGACGGATTTGTCATTTGTTTTCATCGACGACATTCTGAACTATTCCAAAAGTCAGGGAGAACACGAGCGTCATCCTCGACTCATTCTGGAACTTCTGCAAGCAGAGCAGCTTTAAGCTAAGTTTTCTTAATGTGACTTCTAGCTTCGTAAAGTCCATTTCTTAGGCCACGTGGTTAATGAGAATGGGATTCACGTTGACCCATCCAAGGTCGACTCGATCAAGAATTAGCCTGCACCTCGAACGCCAACTAAAATCCGTTAATTCTTGGGTTTGGCGGGTTACTACAGGGGGTTTATTAAGGACTTCTCAAAGATTGCGCAACCTCTTACTGTCCTAACTCAAAAGGGTGTCACCTACCGTTGGGGTGATGCTTAGGAATTCGCATTTCAGCAGCTGAAGTCGAAACTTTGTAGTGCACCTATTCTCTCGTTACCTGAAGGAACAGACGATTTTGTGGTTTATTGTTACGCGTCAAACCAAGGACTTGGTTGTGTGTTGATGCAACGTGAGAAAGTTATTGCTTATGCATCACGCCAACTCAAAGCTCACGAAAAGAACTACACTATTCACGACTTGGAATTGGGAGCGGTGGTGTTTGCTCTTAAGATATGGAGACATTACTTGTACGGTACCAAGTGCACCATTTACACCGATCACAAGAGTCTCCAGCATATCTTCGATCAGAAGGAGTTGAACATGCGACAACGTCAATGGGTCGAACTCCTTAATGACTATGAATGCGCAATCAGGTACCATCCAGGCAAAGCCAATGTGGTGGCTGACGCCCTCAGTGGTAAAGAAACCAAACCTAAGCGTGTACGTGTGTTACAGCTTACCATTCACTCCAGTCTTCCCGCTCAAATTCGTGATGCTCAGGTCGAGGCATTGAAGGAAGAGAACCTCAAAGCAGATGTAACACCTCGCAAATTTATGTCCAATAAAGTATCGACACGTGTCATGAGCTTTAAACGTGTAAAAGATCTCTTTTGAGGGACTAAAGTTGACAAACAAAGAAACTATGTGAATAAAAGGGTTCAAAATGTCAACAATGGATAAATATACTTTAAAATAACCTACACGATGTTTATACCCTTAAACGAATAAATCATGGATCATACGAAGCTAATTGTGAAAGAAAGTGAGAGATTACAAACTACAGGGGTTAAATGTGTTAACATGTTTAAAGTATACCTCTAAGTGACCTTTTAGCGAACCCGAAGCTTTGTAACGATAAATTATGCTCACTAGAATGTGTGATAAAAATTTCACAAAGTTTCGTTATCGTATGAGAAAGTTATGATAAAATTCGTATGCGAGGGGTTAAAAGCGTCAACGTTGAAATCTAAGGCCTTATGGGTGATCACAAAGTTAACCAAGGACTTAAAGGTGTTTGATAATCCCTTGGAACCCTTAAAAGTAAGGTTAGAGGGCCAAAAATGCAAGAACAAGACTTAAAACCACGTTTGAAAGGACCAGGGGCTGAAATGTAAATAGCTGAAACTTGTTTGGCTGGTTCTGGAAGGCCAGGCGGCCCGCGTAAGAGTATCCTATGGGGTTACGCGGCCCGCGTGAACCGTACAACGACAGAAAACACCTGCAGGTGTCTGTCCAGGCCTGTTAACCGTCTTAAAACCTTGTTTTCTTATACCAGGGACTCCCCCACTGGTATTTCATGCACTAGGGACATATGGGACCATCTCATAACATGTGTAGACTTGCATGGCATGATCTAATGACACCAAATTCACTATATAAGAAACCCAAGGTTGTAACATTTGAGCACTTCATTTGCAAAACCTTCACAACTTCACTTCTGGAGCTCTCTGGTCAGCAACAAAGTTTACTTAGGCTTCCTAATCGTGCTTAGGACTATTGTAAGTGTCCTTAACCTTCTTTAATTCAGTTTAGGTTAGTTAATTAGCTTAAAGTCAAACCGTCGTAATTAAGGTTTGACTTCAAGATTAATCAATAATTGTCCAGTCAAACCTCGAATTAAAAATACGTATGAATTGGTAATTATGTGGGTAATAAACCCTTAAAAGGGTACTCTCTGATTCCCATTCAAAGTAGGTCAAATGTCGGCTCAAAGTTAATCTTAAAAAGTCAAAAGCTTATTTTCAAATTAATGCATAATTAGCAATGTAGAAGCCATGCAACCTATTTTATCATTAATATAACTTGGTAATTAATGTAAGAACTTGTCTAAACATGTTCAACCCGACAATTCTCAGTTTAAGCCCGGTTCGGAACCGAAAGTCGCATAATTTGACTTCTGCTTTGACTTTCAGTTCTGACCTGTTTAAGCATAGTTTAGAAATGCCTTAGAGCCTTATTAGGACCAGGTTTCATATACGTATAACCCTCTGTGATTATACAACTTGGTTCATTAGTTATCTGATTCATATGCATGTTTCCGTTAATTGCTTAAATGTTGACTATTATGCCCTTTTCACCTTAAAACATGATTTTTGAAAAAGTAAAAGAGTAGAAACCTTCATTACTGAATTATAGACTTTTCCCTAAAATTTGACATCAGTTTGAGGTCTAGATTAGGAATCATGCTCATTAGCGTAAATGAAGCTTTTAGTAATTAAATGGCATAATTAGCATATAACCTATCTCAAACCCAATTTTTGATACCAAACTTTTTAACTACTGATATAAAATAATATTTTGGGATTTTTGGAGATTTTTATTTATTTTTAGGCTGAGCATAACATAGGGTTCTAAGCTTATTTCGGTTATTGTCGATTTTGCCCTTTTGGGCTATAAAATAAGTTTTACAAATCCTTTTGATACCAAACCTTTTTCTACTAATCTAGTATGGTAAATAAAATATTTTGAGCCTTCTGGAATAATAAAAATATCAACTTTCTATACAAAACCCGGAATTAGCCCAAAATCGTCTTTTTAAGCGTTTTTAACGCATAGTATGTATTAAAACTATTTTAAACATATAAGGGTTGATACCTACTGATATTTCCAGTAAATTTTTATGTCTTAACAGTAAGCAAAAGTTTTAAACTCAGATTTTCTGTTTTGACCTTTTAAGCCTATGTGAAATTACCAAAATGCCCCTACCCTGCATAGTTTGGTTATAAGTGATAAATTTCACATATATGTAATACCCTACTGTTATAACTTATTAAATTAAGTATATTTACTGATTAAAATCAGACCTGTAACTTAGATTACTATTTAAACTCTTTTACAACCTTTAAAATGACCAAAATGCCCCTACGAGGCATAGTTTGAGTTTAAAATCATTTTGGGCATAATAGAAGATATCTTACTGATGTCAAAACATATTTAATGCATGTTAACTTAGGAAACCTGTATGTGACTCTTATGGTTACCCGCTACGCATTATTCGCGTTCGGTTCGGTTTATGTGACTAGTTTGCGTAAAATGACCAAAACGGGTCAAACCTTATCATTTTTGTCCCAAAATCCAGAATGTGTTTAGTTTACCCATATTATACAAGTCTTCAAACTTGCCGGGTCTAAATCACACTCTATTCCGGTCTTCGCGTATCCATGCGTTTGAACCGTATCTTTCTTTAAAACTAACCGGTCTAAGCTTAGGCTAAATTAACGACCCGTTAGGAATCTAATAGGTTATTATAAAACTTCGTTCCAGAATAGGAGACCCGGTAAAAGCTACGTGCACTTGCTTATTGTGATTATTACTTACAAAGGTAAATACTTTTAACTTATTTTCCCTTATACGGGCTTGGGGTACGGTATATAAAATACCGCTTGGTCGGGCATTGAATTTTTAATCATATGAAGGTTAATTTATTGAGATGACCCGTTTAAATTGTTATGTTTGTTTTAAGCCTTTGGGGGGTTAATGACCATGTCCCGGATATCCTTGGCATCATTTAAAGAAATGGCCATGACCTTAGCACGCGGGTGTAGGCGTACACCCGTCAGTGCATTTATAAATAAAGAGATATAACCGCCGGTTTCAAGAATAATTCGTCGCGGGACTATATCATGTGGTGTGTCAATTAATCTTTAACCCGGTGCTCAGCCCGGGCTACTGAACGCATAAGAAACATGCAATTCTTTTACAAGTTTATATATGTTGGGATTGAACCCTACCAGAGGAACAGATAATGAAAGCGAAAATCGGATCACAATAGTGGATTCAAAATAAGCAGCTGTTTACACTAGGCTTTCCCCTTGACAGTGGTTATCTAACAGCTGATAGATCTCAAGTACTGCTCAATAGAACAACTGATGAACCAAACACTGATGAAACTCTAAAGACTGCTGAAGAAAAACACTGATGCTCTATCTACTGTTGTTTCTAAGTACTGCTGAAGACACAAGCACTGCCCATTCAAAGACTGATCACCTTTGAAAAAAGCACTGATGCTCAACATCAGTGCTCAGGCTACATCAGTGGAACATGAAGCAGTAGTTTTCCTTTGTTTTGTATTTTACTTATAATCATTTGTTAGACATTAGTAGTTTGTATGAAACAGTGTTTACAGGTTGTTAGGTTGGTAGATGTCACTTTCATGGTGACGTCAGCTGAGATGCCTCAGTGGTTTGGTTTGCCTATAAATGGAGCAGTACTCTGTACTGTTACATTTGATTGACTGAGTGGTTTCTTCTCTTCATGTCTAATCCTTTCATCTTGTGCAACCAACCTTGGAGTATTAGGCTGAGGGGGAGCTTAGTTTTGTAAGCATGCTTGTAATCATTTGCTTTGTAATTCAATCATTCAACTTAATGTGAAGCATTTGTTTACCAAACTATTTTCTCTTTTGATTGTGTTTACAAAGTTTGTTTTCATTTCCGCTGCACTTAATCCTATTCTATATCCATTGATTTGTCAAATTTATACAAACAAGCACAATCATGACAACCTTCGATCCTAACAATTGGTATCAGAGCTCGGACAGTCAAATTCGATCTAACAATCAATTTGACGTAACAGTTCAGCTCAAAATTCATTGACACTAAGGTTGATTGTATTTAGTTGAAAAACATAGCAACGAGAAATCATGTTCAAAATGATGAATCAGATACTCTGTAAAAAAATCAAGATGTCATAGCATACACAAATTTCAAACAACAAGTGATGTCATACACAAATCACCCATAATTTTCAGATCTGAAACATGTCTGGTAACTATGGTATGATTATCATTCTTCAAAAATTGATCTCAACTGTTGTTATGAAATTTGTGATGATCTCATCATGTTTAATGCTAAAGTATGAACCTCAGATTAACAAAACCTATGTTCATGTACACATTAGTGTTTTGCTAACATAGAAAGAGGGAAATAAAACTTTAGTCATGAAATCTTATGTGTTGAAAGGCAGATTGAGAATCCACAGAAGGACCAAATCAACCTTGTCAAAACACATTAAGAAAATCAGGGGTCAAATCAGTCCAAATCATACGTAATGTGAGATTTGGTAATAAAGCATGTACAAATGTAGCCAGATCTCTCAAAACATTACTGCAAAATGATTCCGGATTAAGTATTTCCCTAATAAAATCTCCCAGTGAGTACTTTTGTACTTATGAATGGGAAGGGTAAATGGGAAAGAAGAAAATGAACCAAACTCAAAAGTGTGTTTATCTCAAAACTTTTGAAGTTAAAAGAAAAGAGTATAAACATAAAACACTTATGAGTCCAGAGTTGGGTAAACAATGGTCATCAAGTAACTGTGTGCATTCATTAAATTAGGAATGTTCAGGTAACAATGGTATCTCCAGTGATTGAACTTAAAAAAAATTTGCAATCAATTGATAAGAAAATGGTCTTAAACAGTGGTCATACAACTTGAGAATGATGTATCTATGAGCTTATTTGGAAAGTTACCAGGTCCTTTTGATGTTATTTTCAAAATAATCTTTATGGTGTTTTTCTCAAATAAATCCGGATATATAATTTTTTTATAATATATCTTGAACTTCTACTCATTTTTTATAGTAAAAAGTTCATCTCAGATCAGGATGTAATTTCCTTATTTTTGTTTGATGTTACTATCCTTAAAAAATAGATCAAAAGGAAAGGGTACATATGTCAACCTCAAGTTTGTTTTATCACAAATCAAAAATTGATTGTTTACAGTTTTTAAACTACTGAGATATTCATGTTCTAATTCAAATAATTAGACACAAAATAAGTAACCCCAGTAAAAAGGTTTTCATCATCTGGGATACTAAACCACTGTCATGAGTTTATAAAAGGTTTCAAAACTTATTATACAATGTGGTAAAACCCTGAACATAAAATTCCTGGAAAACTGCTGATTAATGAAATTGACAATTTGCATCTAAAATGTAATTTGTTAAGCATAGCATTTCTGCGGCTCAACAGATGTTGGACATGATATTGTGTTTACACAAGATAAAATCAATTCCCTTATCTGAACAAGCAGATGCTAAAATTGTTTGTCAAAAGTTCAACCACTGCTGCACTAACAGTTGTTGATGAAAAGGCTTTTCAAAAACTCACCATTGTTTAAACCACTGTTGTAATCAAACATCTGGTTCCTAAACACTGTCCACTGCTGAAAGTCAACCTCTGCCCTCATTTTCTTGATATGCACTGCTGTTCAAAATCAGTGTTATATCCACTGATATGCCATCTACTGATGGTAAAAAGCCCCCACTGTTCCATTTATTACCGTTGTAACTACTGATATTTGCTTCGTTAGTGGCTCTCAAAACAACTGTCCTCCATTATTCATTTTCTCATCAGAGGTTGACACGTGGTCTGGTTTTAGCCATCAGATCTTTTGTAACCGCTGCCACATCAGCACTCACTTTTTCCCTAAATAAAACCCTGGATAAACCCAAACAGGGGCTCACACTGTCGAATTAAATTCCAAAATTCTCTTCTCAAAGCAGTTTCCCACTCTTCTTCGCAAAAGCTTTCTTCGATCTTCTTCATAAAAAACGACGGAATCGAAATCAAAATCAAAATCATCTTCTTCATCTGCCCCGAAAGACGCCACTCAAATGGCCGCTGAAGCCACTGAAATCCGTTACAAATCCCCACACAACTATTTGGGTATACTCACAAAACCCACAACCAACAACTCCTTCGACTCCATCATCGACATCTTATCTGCATCAAAGTACAAAACTTTGTTAACAGCAGACGCTCCCATTTATCTACAAACCCAGAGAGAGTTCTGGAACAATGCTACCGTTGAGAAACAAGGAGACACTGTCACAGCCATAAACTCCTCGATACAGGGTAAAAAGATTCAAATTTCTCCACAATCAATGTCAGAAGTCTTTAAACTCGATGATCTGACAGGTAAAACTTCTTTCTCTAAAACCGAGTTGAAAAAGGATTTCATGAATAGAGGGTATGCAGAACAACCAAAGAGGGATACCTTACAAAAAGGCTATTTCCCCTCTGCACCTAGATTTTTATTTCACACACTTTTGATGTGTGTTTCTAATAAAACAACTGCTTTTAACGAAATACCATCAAAGATTCAATGCTTGGGATATGCTATTTTAAATAATGAAAATTTTAATTATTCCCAAGAGATTTTTGAAAATTTGGTAAAAAATGTTGATAGCAAAGCATTTCTGCTTTTTCCAAGGTTTTTAAGCTATTACTTTGAACAAAAATTTAAAAAGGAAGATGCAGATTTGCTCAAACAAGGTGCTCACTTTAAAATAAATGGTTTAACGCCAGAAACATTCTCTAGAATGTTGGCACCTATAAAAACAAAAGCAAAGGTGCCTGAGCAGAATTTAGCAGAAGAAACTGCTCCTCAGGCATCAGCTGCTGAGCCCACTGCTCCAGGTGATCAAAGCAGCACACCCACTGTTTTGAAACCCACACCTGCCACCACCAAAAAGACCAAAAAGAAAACATCCAGAAAGTCCCCCAAACCCAAAACAACGGCACCTCTGGAAGATGAGATCCCAGAGCAAATGCCCGTGACAACACAAATGTCACCAATAAGCACTGCTGCTACTTCCTCACAGCAGTTGGAAGAAAGATCTCCACCCTTGCCTCAAACTCCTCCTGCATCCTCACAAAAGGATCAGGTTGTAAACACAGGGACCCCACAATATGAAGCTCTGGACCAACTGGATCCATCTTCCACAGTCCTGATCCCAAGGACATGTCTCTTTCAACTCCCTTACCTTCACCCCCCACATTACCACCATCCATTATACCTTTGTTGCATGCAGTTGGTATTACTCAGACAAAAATCAGTTCCTCTCAAACACCTACCACTGAGAGTATACTCCCACAAGTGACTGGGTCTGATGCTGATATCTCTTCTATCCCATCAACAACTGAGGAGGTTACACTACGGGAGTTACAAGTAACTCCTGTCACTAGTTCAAGTGGAGTAGTCACTACAAATGTTGAACCCACTGGTTTACATTTGGACAGTGTTTTCATTCATAAGACTCCCTTGAAGGCAATTTCTTCAATAGCACCTCTGAGAACCACCAGTGAGGTTGTTTTGCCCACTGGTACCCTCAAAAGGCTATCAAGTGCTGAAGAAAGAAGTCCCCAGTACCAAGAACAAGGGGCATCAATGAATGACTTTTGGGATTCAGTTCCTAAGTCACACATTGGTACAACCACTGCTGGTGGGGATTCAGATGATCCCATTAACTTGGGTCATGATTCAAAATATCAGGAATGGACGGGCAGGGTTAAAAATCTTGAAACCTCGGTTGCTGAAATAAAGGATATGGTGCAGCAGCTATTAAAAGCACAAAAAGCACAATCCACTGCTGCTCCAGCTCAAGCTCCTGCACAACCTGCACCTGCTGCAAATGAGCTATGGAACATGTTCCAACACTGCTGGAAAGACAAAAGCAGATGGCTGATCAGCAGCATGCTAGACATGTACAAAAGCTGACAAACATGGTGGAATCAAGGTTCAAAGATACTCAGACAGACATCAAAGCTATCAAAGCTCATATCCAAAGTGCCTCTGGAAAAATTCTTCCCACTGTCCTCTACATGAATGAACCCTTCCCAGATAATGCCAAAAAGGGGGAGAAGATCAAGTGGAAGAAGAAAGGAATTGATGATGGCATTTACATTGAGCCAGAAAAGATTAGCCAAACCAAAGCTGTAGTATCAACACACACCACCACAACCACTGCTCCACCATCATCATCATCTGTGATCACATCACCAAAACCAAACTCACCACCAAAAACAGCCACCCCATCATCACCTCCTGCCAAAAAGCAGAAGACAGCAGATGTTACAACATCTGCTGTAATGACAACAATGGTTGAAACACCTGTTGTTTCAACCTCTATTAGTCAGCCACAAACCACCTCTCAAATCACTACCATTCCAACCCCTGCTCAAAAGCAGAAGACATCTACTGACACATCAGTAGTTGTAATGACAACAAAGGTTGAAACACCAGGTGTTTCAACAGTTGTTAGTCAACCATCCACCACTTCTCTCACCATTCCCACATCACAACCAGCAAAGCTTTACACCAGAAAAAGAAAACTTACTCAGGCAAATGAGGACAAATATGATTCCATTGCTGCAAAATATCCATTGGAACTAGAAGCTATAAAAAATGAGATGAGACAGTTCTACACTGATGATGATCCTTTAAACAGAAGATTCCCCTCACTCGTAGGCTTCATAGTCCCAGAAGACATGGATGAATATCTTGAGCTCAAAGCAAGGCAGGCTAAGATAAGAGCCAAGATTGAATGTGAAGGTCAGAGTGACGAAGCCATCTCTGAAAGATTGGAATTCTTGCTCACAAAAGTTAAGCAGATGGAAGATTTTGCACAAGAACTAAGCAAAGAAAAGTCTGATCAACGAAATAAATTAAGAAAAGAATATCTTGCTTATATCATGAAAGAAAAGTTCTATCCTGCTGAAGAAAACCAATTTGAAGAATGGCCAATAGTTGCTCTAAAGCATGAGGCAAACAGGATTGAAAGAATTAAAAATGATCCAAGAAAGAAGAAGACTGCTCCAAATTGGATTAAATACAAAAAGCTCATTGCTAACCTCACATCTGAATACACAAGAAAGAAGCAAGAACTGGTGGATGCAAAAGTGGATATTGCTGCTGCCATAGCAAAATGGACAAAGCAGTACACTGATGAAGCTTATGAAAGGCTTAAGAAAAGGAGAATAACTGTCTCAGGCACTCCAATCAAGCCCGACTACAATAAGCTGGAACAACAATTAAATGCTCTTCAATCACTGGTCTCATCAGTAGACAATCCTATCCTTGTGACAAACCAAGAAGAAGGGAAGTCATTGACCAGTGAAAATGTGAAAGAAAAGGAAGCTGAGTACTTCAAGGATGCCATTAAGAAAATGGATCTAAAAGAAGATAGATCAGCTAAACTTCAAGACCTTGCTAAGAAGGTACTAACTAAACCGGCATCACCAAATAACTCAGACATTGAGCCAGATCAACAAAAGAGAACAGAGCAGATTGAAAAGGAGACTGCAGAAGACATAGCTGCAGCCGATAATGTCATTGAAATGGCCTTCAAACAAATGTCTAAAAGTCTACAACTTTTCACAAGGCCAATATCACCAAACTCATCAGGAAATAAATCTCTCCCAAGAAACCCATTTGGATTAAAAGTACTAAAGTGGATGTCTGATCAAAAGACCCACGTATTGACCTTGGTCAGATCCAATGGCGAAGTGAAGTACATATAAAGGAAAGAAGCACTAGGCCTTAGTGTTGAAGATTTGCAGGATCTCCTTGAACTTACACTGTGTAGGGATGAAGATGACACAAGTTCCAAGGATTTTGAAGAAGAATTTAAAAGACAAGCTAAGGAACTTCTGATGAGAAATAAAGATCCAGAATAATGAAGGGTTTTGGCATTATCTGTTCCAGGGGGAGATTGTTGGGATTGAACCCTACCAGAGGAACAGATAATGAAAGCCAAAACTGGATCACAATAGTGGATTCAAAATAAGTAGCTGTTTACACTAGGCTTTCCCCATGACAGTGGTTATCTAACAGCTAATAGATCTCAAGTACTGCTCAATAGAACAACTGATGAACCAAACACTGATGAAACTCTAAAGACTGTTGAAGACAAACACTGACGCTCTATCTACTGTTGTTTCCTAAGTACTGCTGAAGACACAAGCACTGCCCATTCAAAGACTAATCACCTTTGAAGAAAGCACTGATGCTCAACATCAGTGCTCAGGCTACATCAGTGGAACATGAAGCAGTAGTTTTCCTTTGTTTTGTATTTTACTTATAATCAGTTGTTAGACATCAGTAGTTTGTATGAAACAGTGTTTATAGGTTGTTAGGTTGTTAGGTGTCACTTTCATGGTGACGTCAGCTTAGATGCCTAAGTGGTTTGGTTTGCCTATAAATGGAGCAGTACCCTGTACTGTTACATTTGATTGACTGAGTGGTTTCTTCTCCTCATGTCTAATCCTTTCATCTTGTGCAACCAACCTTGGAGTATCAGGCTGAGGGGGAGCTTAGTTTTGTAAGCATGCTTGTAATCATTTGCTTTGTAATTCAATCATTCAACTTAATGTGAAGCATTTGTTTACCAAACTATTTTCTCTTTTGATTGTGTTTACAAAGTTTGTTTTCATTTCCGCAGCACTTAATCTTATTCTGTATCCACTGATTTGTCAAATTTATACAAACAAGCATAATCATGACAGCCTCCGATCCTAACAATATATAAATAATTATCCCAAGTTATAAAATCTTTTGTGCCATGTGCATTCAAATCAATTTTAAACATTTTCAAAATAAGTCAGTTAAATTGTATTTACCAATGTAAACTGACGTATTTTCCCAAAAAGGCTAAGTGCAGGTACTAATCGGAATAGGCTGGTCTCTCCTAGCATCAAATAGAAGTCTCGCAAGCTTAGATGCATAAAGTCTGTTGAACAAAGTTTCCTTTTTATTCGATCCGCCTGTGGATCTGTTTCAACTATTTTGTGATACTTAATATTACAATTTATTCAGTTGAAATAAATCTATCTTTTGCTTCCGCTGTGCATTTAAATTTGTGTTGTTTGACTATGATGATATGAACTACGTCACGATACTCCCCACCAGGCCCACCGGTAATACGTGGAAATATCGAGGTGTGACAACAGAGTCCTTGCGGGGCATGGAAAAGAAACTCGAACGTAAGGGAGATGGTACCTACTCCTTCATGGAACGTGTCTGGGTTCCACTCTTTGGAAACTTACGAGAACTTGTGATGGACGAAGCAAACAAATCTCGCTACACGGTGCATCCTGGTTCTGATAAGATGTACCACGATCTCAAAACTACGTACTGGTGGCCCCACATGAAAACTAACATAGCGACCTATGTTAGTAAATGTCTGACCTGTGCTAGGGTCAAGGTTGAATACTAGAAGCCATCAGGCCTAGTTCAACAACCAGAGATCCCGACGTGGAAATGGGAGCAAATTTCCATGGACTTCGTTACTGGCTTACCTAGATCTCAACGAGGAAACGATACCATTTGGGTGATAGTGGATCGACTGACAACGTCTGCACACTTCCTGGCTATCAAGGAAATGGATAAGTTCTCTACTCTAGCAGACATCTACCTGAAGGAAGTAGTTGCGAGGCATGGGGTACCAACTTCCATCATTTCTGACCGTGATCTATGTTTCGCATCTGATTTGTGGCAGGCGATGCACAAATCCTTCGGCTCGCGTCTAGGCATGAGCACAACGTATCATCCACAGACGGATGGGCAGACTGAATGCACCATCCAGACTTTTGAAGACATGCTTCGGGCATGTGTAATCGACTTTGATAACGGCTGGGAACGGCACCTACCTTTGGTGGAGTTTTCGTATAACAACAGTTACCACACCAGCATCCGGGCTACTCCGTTCAAGGCATTGTACGGACGGAAATGTCGATCAGCCTTATGCTGGGCAGAATTTGGTGACAGCCATCTCACTGGCCCAGAACTCGTCATCGACACGACGGAAAAGATTCACCAAATACGACAACGAATGGTGGCAGCTCGTGACCGTTAGAAAAGCTATGCTGATAAGCGCAGGAAACCGCTCGAGTTCCACGTTGGGGATCAAGTGCTACTTAAAGTCTCACCTTGGAAATGTATGGTCCGCTTTGATAAGCGGGGCAAGCTAAATCCACGTTATGTTGGACCTTTCGAAATCACCGAGAAAATCGGCAAAGTGGCGTACAGATTGAATCTACCCGAAGAACTCAGTGGAGTTCACAACGTATTCCATGTGTCAAATCTGAAGAAGTGTTTGTCAGATGTGACCCTCATAGTTCCTCTCAAGGAACTCACAATCGACGATCAGTTGCGATTCGTCGAAGAACCAGTAGAAATTACGGACCGAGAAGTTAAGGTTCTCAAGCGTACCAGGATACCCATTGTTCGAGTTCGTTGGAACTCCCGTCGGGCCCAGAGTTTACCTGGGAACGAGAAGATCAAATGAAATACAAGTATCCCTAGTTGTTCGAGAAAAGTGAAACCACTACTGAGACTAAAGCTACTGCGGAATTTCGGGACGAATTTCCAAACCAACGGGGGGATGATGTGACACCCCAGGAAAACCAGGAAACCACGCAACTCAACTAGCTTCCTTAGTGACTACGTTCTAAATTTCGGGACGAAATTTCTTTCAACTTAGGGATGATGTGACAACTCGTATTTTAGAACCTATCTTTGTGCTTGATGTAACATGTTTTGAACGTCATGTGATTACTTGATATGTTGATTCTAATGAGATATTATGAATTTGAATGTTATGTGTACGTAACTGTATTGTAAATATGTATGTATATTACCTAAGTTGGATCGCACAACACCCTTTTGGGTCGCACAACCCCCCCCCAGCCATAGATCATCATGCTCAGCCCACACACCCACCACAACTGAAGCCCAAGTGGGCCTGACCTTTATAATTCTCGCATAACACCAAGAGTTAGTGGGTAACCCTCATTATCCTCTAAACACAAAAATAAACATCAAACCCTAACTCTCCTAACTCTCTCTACTCGATGGTAATTCCTCGCTCTCTCTCTCTCTCTCTCTCGAAGAATATCTCGTCTCTATCTCGAACCGGTTAGTGTTATATCATTGTTTGATTTCTATATGATCGATGCATGTGGTACGATTGGCAATATGTTATTTGATTTTTAAGGTATTATGTTAGTAAAATTCTTGATAAACAACCTGTTAGATCAATATAGGGATTGATTAATGATTTGATGTTGATCTAGATAATTAAGAACCGAACGGATGTAATCGGCTGTATGTATGTGTATTCGGATCAATTGTATGATCGAGCATGAAGTATTGTATGATGATTTGAATCCAATAATCTGAAAATATAATGATAAGTTGTTGTTATGAAATAAATGATTTTCTTAGAGTTCATAGGAATTAATGGATAAAAATTTTGTTTTGATCGAATAATGGATTGGTTAGAAACTGTTGATTGTGTTGATAGATTAAGTGCAAATATGGAAACTGTTAGAATAGAGAAACGGATTGCATGATTTTAGGAAACCACATAACTGATCGTAGAAGTTCCCTCCATTGCACAAGACCCACCCTTGATCGCACAAGGTCAGATCGCACAAGATCTGGTCAGATCGCACAAGATCTGGTCTGATCGCACAAGGGACTGGTCGCACAAGACAGTCGCACAAGCTTGGTGCAACTGTTTAAGCTCACAGTACAACCTAGTTATGCATGATCACACAAGGCGTAGTGGATCGCACAAGACTGTGCTGATCGCACAATGCCTTGGGCCACACAAACGTTTAAGCTATGCTATGTTATTAGGCCGTACAGCCCAAACCCCAATCGCACAATGTATGATGAATCGCACAAGATTATATGGGCTGCACAAGTTGTTGGGTTTCCTAATGGATTGGGCCGGGTACATGATGGATCGCACAACCTGTTGCGGATCACACAAGTTGTTCTGATCGCACAACAGGTTGGGACAATCAATATTGGGCTTCACTCGCACGTGATAATTGGGCTCGGACAATCTTAAAGGCCCAATCATCTGAACCGCAAAAGTTTGGGCTTTATGTGTACTTGTTTGGTACTGTTAACATGTTCCATATGTATGCCATGATTGTTATGTGTTTGTAACTTGTTAGTTTATGTATAAACTTACGTGCGCTACTTGAACCTAGACCTGACTTGTATGGTAACCATGTTAGGACATGGTTGACCACAAATAGCTCAAGTGACCTTTTGTTTATCTGCTGAGCTAATCTAAGGTGAGTTCACACTTTCTACAAGGCATGGGATTCCCGGTGGTTGGGAATGGGTAATTGATTGAAAGGAAACCTGCATATTCCCATTGGTTAGAATACGTACCTCCACCCTCTTAATTGAAGGGTGACAACATTGGAACCTGCGTGATCTCCTTGCATGGGACACTTATCTCCACCCTCTTAACTGAAGGGTGACAACAATAAGACTAGACAAAAACTCTATCATAAGTCCCTCATTTTTTTTCGGCTTAATCGTCGGGCCAATGGCGACCAGGTCATTAGTTAAATAGCGCTATTAGGTTTGACAAGCCTCACACTGTGCCGCAGAGGATAGGAGTGGACTAATGGATCTGGGCACGTCAATGATGATAGACATTGACTTAGGGCACCCAACTTACTCCAGTTAGTAGTCGATATGGTAACGGGTCTAGTGGGATATTCATGGGGTAACCCCCACGGCTGGGAGCTAGAGTAAACGGAAAGGAATAACTATGTTTTAAACTATGGGGTAACCCCCACGGCAAGTAAGCCAGCTAAAAGAAACTTATGTTTTTTTGAAACAATTTAAAACGAACACCCAACTGTGAACTCGCTCAAATTTGTTGTTGTTTCGTTACTATATGCCTTGCAGTTCGTTAGGTTCTTAGATGGAGCTTGCACAGGAGGACGAGGTCATTGTGGGACATGGACTGATGAGTTCCGTGTTAAACCTTATGAACTTATAACTTATGTTTTGGTTTTAAACTTTATGCTTCCGCTGATAACTTGAACTTGGTTAATTTGTTTTGGACACCAATTATATTGTGGGCTGGTTTTATATTTACTTTAATACATTGTTCAATATGATTGGTGGCTTGATCCTGGTCATGTCACGCTCCCTGCGGTGATACTCTGCGTGTGGAATTTGGGGGTATGACAGACTCCCTTTGGGTTTATGATTAAGTTTGCCTATTGAACCTAGATCTTGGGATCTCCAGTCAACTAGGTTAGGTTTCCCTCATATTCCCTTCTTCTATGGGCTTTAGTCCCATTCCTCTTGACGACTTATACACCTTATTTACTTAAGCCTTTGGTTAATGGGTCTGCAATGTTCTCCTTTGACCTAATGTAAGGACCTTCAAAAATGTCCCTAAACAAATCATAAATGAAAACCCAGACCCCTGAAAACCTAATCCATATCAAAAACCAAGAAATCTATAAAACTGGTCTTTAGGCGGGCCACGTAAAGGTAAGCTTAACCTTACGCGGGCCGCGTCAACTTGAAATTTGACCGGATAAGCATCCGAGACCACGTGTTGACCACCAGGTGACCCTACTCGTGACCCATGCAACCTACACGTAGACTAGGCGGCTACGCGGGCCACGTAAACCCTTGTTAAAATCTTACGCGGGCCGCGTAAGACACAAATTCAGGCTATAAATAGCCTGTGCATGGGGCTTCATTCTGTTGTCGAAAACTTTCAGTCAAAACGAATTCTCACTGCTAGAAATCATAATTTCAAATAGCGAGGTGCTGCTACGATACCGGGTATTAACTCAATCGCTGCTACGATTCAATGTCCGATCGATTGAAACTATCCGATGAATGTTTAAGTGCTGCTCAAATTAGGGTTTATACTTTGTCATTCGTCGTGAATTCGATGGATGTTTAAGTATTGCACTTTGTCATTTGTCGTGAGGGTTTAATCTCGTGAGTTATCGTAAATGCTGTATTAGTTACTGACTTAGTTCGTGTGCATTGTTATTTAAATTAGGTTAACAGGCTAATCAGTAGGCAAAACTCTGCCCGCATAAATCTGCAAAGTGAGTCATTCTCTTTTTACCAAACTTGCTTTCAAAATCATGTTTGTTTTCAAAGTTATAATTACAGGGATTAAGTCTTTGTAGTTTTCCATTACAGCCGGTATGTGGGGTTTTGTGTACATTACTTGATAACCGTCACCATTGGACAACGGGTTAGCCAAGGGGTGATATGACCATAGTCACAGACACCGTTGGACAACGAGATAGCCAATAGGTGGTCGAGTGACAAATAACGTGGGTAGATGGTTGATATATATATATATATAAACATTGTAATCGCTCTTAATACTGTAAATTATAACAATGCATCGTTTTAGACAAAAAGAATGATTCACTCAGTATTTCCCCGCTGACAAAACCTTTTTCAAACATGTTTCAGGTGATCTGCTGTGATCCAGGAAAAGTGTCGTGAAGCACTACAAGCTTAAGGAAGTGGCTCAATATAAAAAAAGAAACATGTTTTGTAAAATAAAGATTTCCTAGTGAAATCACTTTATTGTAAATTACGGGGTTTATCCTGATTTATGAAATAAACTAAACGGGCATTTTAAGTTTTAAAAGATCCTCTTAAAAATCTTCCGCTGTCGCATCAGTTAAATACCACGGGGTTCCTGTCCCGCGGCTCTTGACTGGGTCAAACCAGGGCTAGGGCCATGACAGGAAAAGGTGGTATCAGAGCCACTAATTTAAGCCAATTAAGTATTTAGAAATACTTAATTTTACTGATTGCCATTTTTGTGTTTATATGTTTTATTATTTGAATATTGTTTACAGTATGGGTAAGCAAAGGCTTTCAGACATCTATCGTCAATTAGATAGTACACCAAAAGATAAGGGATCATCATCCTCAAAACAATCCGTAGATATTGAGGAAGGAATATTTATCCGTAAGGCACGGTTTGAGAAGCCACTTTCTCCTAATAAAAGAAGTTTGATTATTAGGAAAAGTCAGGAGAAAAGAAAGAAATCACAACCGAAAGAAGTGAGGGTTAATCAGGAAACCCAGGAAATAGGCAATAATCCACCATGGGAAGACGAATTAGATGAAAAATGGGCATATCTCTATATGTTAGCCACTGTAGCAGTAAATACTAACCTTTAAACTGCCAACACCCTATAATCCAGGAACTTTAGAGAAAATTTTACTCAGTAAATAAATAAGTTTCCAATAAACCCTAGTATGTTTTAATTTTCAGTTGTCCTTTGTATTAAATAGTCACCTGGTATGTAATAATACTTGAATGTTTATCTATGAACTTTTATTATTATAAAATTTTAACTTAGCATTTTGTGTGCATTTTTGCATATATGCTAAACAGCATGAATGAGTTATCTGACGCCCTAGAGAATCTCAATCTCTATCCTGTGAAAGTAGAAGTTTCCAACGACTTCACTGGTTACTTTGCTGATATAGAGGAACCTATGGAATTTCAAGCTCCACCTCCGGAGAAATCAAAGCCTAAGAAAAGGAGAAGATTTGTAGGCTGGAGACGTGTACGAAGGAGGAAACCAGCAACTAGGAAAATTCCCAAAATAGAGAACCCCATGGATAAAGGAAAAGGGATCGAGATCGGGGAAAGTTCTAGGCAAGCAGAAATAGAAATCGGGCAAGGTTCTAGGCAAGCAGAAATAGAACTTGGGGAAAGTTCTAAGCAAATCAAAGAATTGCCACTACAGGAGGAATTAGATCGCATACTGGCAAGTTGTGATGTCATTAGGCTTATCAACAATAACCTCTACCCTTATCCTGCTGAAACCCAACTTCCAATAAATTTGGAACCAGCTATCCCAGAACCTTTAATCCACACCCAACCTTTAGGAGAAATGGACGAGTGGTGGACTAACGACTGGCAGTTTCAAAACCTCCTCAATAGCCCTTATACCTTTTTCCCTCAGTTCGACCCATAACCTATACCAAACCCACCAATGAGCAATGAAAACCTAGCTGAACTCCGCCATTTTGGCGAGGAGCTGGTGAGTGCAGGGAATAGGATCCGGGAGATGGGATAACAAATCTCCTGGAAATACGACGAGGGGGAACGTTGTTTCTAAAATACCAATTGACAAGGGATAGTTGGGAGGCTATGTTTGTATAATAGCAATAGTAATGAAAATATAACTCTGTAAAATAACTTAAAAATAAAACTTTTGTAAGATAACAGTGTGTACGGATGCCTAATATAAAAACGAAAGTCGAGAAATCGACGATTTTTGGCTATACATGTGTGTGGTAAAATTTGTGTGATTATGTGCAATTGTTTTGTTATATTTGGTTATATTTGATTATCAATTATTTTGTGCTAATTATTTATATAAAATTAATTACCAGATGGAACCTGCTAATAATGAACCAGTTAATGAAGTAAACCAATCTGAGCAAAATCAGGAAAATCAATTTATGACTAGGCAAGATATCGAGAATATCGTTGCTCATGGAATAGCCAATGCTATTCCAACAATCCTGGCTGCTGCTCAGAAACCTGCTGAACCTCAACAAATTATTCCTAGTAAACGTACTCAAGAAGATGACTTCAGTAATAGCGTAAACGGCGGTGGCAACCATGCTAATCACGATAATGATCCACTACAGGCCCCACTCCTTAAGAAAATGAAAGCTGCAACGCCTGGTTGCACTTACAAAGAATTTCTTGCTTGTAAACCAGCTGAATTTGCAGGCAATGAAGGGGCAACTGCAGCACTGCATTGGTTAGAGAAAATCGAAGCAGTAATTATGATAAGTAAATGTGCTAAAGAAGACAAGGTTATGTATGCGTCGCATCTTTTTAAAGAAGGGGCGCTAGAATGGTGGAATACGGTACTTCAAGCCAAAGGAAGAAATATGGCCTATGCCATGAATTGGGAAGAATTTAAGCAGCTAATGGAAAGAAAATTCTGTCCCGAATATGAAAAAGAACAAATGGCAAATAAATTCTTGAACCATCGGATGGTAGGTGTAGACTGTCGAGGATATACTTCGACCTTCTTCGAATATGCTAGAGTGGTACCAACGCTGGCTTCGCCAGAACCGGTACTCATTCCTCGTTATATTTGGGGATTGATTGGCGAAATCCGTAATATCGTTAAAGCTGCGAGACCTCGCAATATTGACAATGCGGTCGAATTAGCTAACACCCTAACTGACGAGCTGGTACGCACAAGAGAAGAAAACCGGAAGAAGGAATTGGCTCAGAAAATTACCCAAGGATTTCGTATGGGTAATAATAGCAAGTTTAAGAAGAGGGGAACTGGACAATTTTCCACTCCGCCTTTCTACAAGAATTGCAGAAAGAAACATTTTGGAAAATGCAATGAAACCTGCAACTTTTGCAAAGTTGTAGGACATCGTGAGGAAGATTGTAGAAAAAAGACTAGGATCTGTTATAACTGTGGAGAAGCTGGGCATTTTAAACCCGAATGCCCCAAATTGGTCAAACCAGCAGACAACAAAGCCAAGACGGCCGACGGAGCTACTAAGAAGAATGCCAGAGCATTCCAGCTGACCACTCAAGAAGCAGAACTCATTCCAGATGTGATAGCTGGTACGTTTCTAGTGCATAACGTGTATGCAAAAGTATTATTTGACTCTGGTGCAAACCAAAGTTTTATCAATACTTCATTCTGCCAAGCCCTTAAATTACCTTTGACCAACCTTAGGCAGATTTTTATAGTCGAAACAGCAGATGGAAATTCTGTTAACATAGATAAGGTTTTGCAAGAAGGAAAGATAGAACTTTTAGGCCATAAATTTTCTGCAAACCTGTTACCTATGAAATTAGCCGGATTCGATGTGGTATTAGGAATGGACTGGTTAGTAGCCAACCATGCCAGAATTCTTAATGACAAAAATTCCGTAGAAATCCTTGCACCTACAGGAGAAGTAATTTTAATTACAGGAGATAAACCTCGAAAGCCACTGAAATTTATTTCAGTAATGAAGTTGGCTAGTTATTCAAGGAAACAAGAAGTAGTGTATATGATTTCAGTAATCATTAACACGAAAAGTAAAGAACTTAAGGAAATTCCTGTAGTAGCAGAATACCCAGATGTATTTCCCGAAGAACTACCAGGATTACCACCAAATAGGGAAGTAGAATTTAGGATTCATTTAATTCCTGGAATTTCACCGATAGCTGACGTGTGCGCGACTACACATATTTTTACAATGCAATTACACACGATTTGGTTTTAAATTTATAAAAGTGATTATTACTTTTACATCAAAACAGACACGAAAGAGGCAAGTGTACCTCGTCATATATGTATTAAAGTATGGTAAGAACCAAGTATCGATCCAAGGAAATGGGCGGAGAAATAATACTAGACCTTTGTCACCGGTAAAAACATAAGTTGCTTGATTTTTAATAAACTAAAGTAAGCATAAACAAATACTTATAAAACATAGTAGATTTCAAATACTAAAATAGATAAATAGCCTTGCTTAATACACAACCAAAGCATGTCAACTTAGTCGGTTTGGCACTAGAAGCATTCGGTAAATTTTCCATTTTTAAGATAATTAGTATCCCTTTCGGGAATCCTAACATGACAATCATTCGAAAAGCTAAAACGATAAACACACTTTAACCACCTAAAATTGTTCTTTAACGTGCAATTGATAAATGTCTATGAAAATCTCTTAAAAATAAGTTAGTCATCCGTTAGGAGTTTTCTAACCTCACTTAAACAAAGAAAGCGACACCGATAAACACAATGCAACCACCGAGACAAGCATAAACTAGACTAAATCATAACCGAGTTCATTTTACAAATCTTGCACATAAATTCACCAAGATAGCAATTTTGGCCTAAACTACTAACTTAAGCTAACAAATCATGGCAAGAATTCATAACAACACCATTTAACCCGTTAAGGTCCTTACGTGACGGCAAGCTTTCTCGATTAATAATAATTACATTTTATTAAACCACTAACCATTTCTAGTATCATGGTGTCCACATTTTAACCAAGCTAAACTAGTTAACCAAGTTTAAAGTTTACTAATACATGATTAATTAAGCTTCATTTTTCAACTATCTCAACTAACCAAGTACCAATCATCCAACACAATTACTTATAATCAAGAAATCAATATCAATAACAAGGTTGCAAACTAATCATCAAAGATTAACATAGAAAATACTTCCAAATGTCATTACAAACAAATATTAACATACTAATGGCTATAATCAAGCAAGGGATTGTTGTGTTTTTGCCCAAAGGCTACAATAATACATAAATATTAATCTAAATGCTTGAAAGATTAAAAAAATTCTGGAAAGATTAGAAAACCAAACCATAAGCAAGCATAAGATTAAAAATCTGGAAGATAACGAAGCTTATCGGCACAATGTGGCTTGAATCCGGGTGAAAGCAGAAGCCTCCGGAGCCTGAAAATCGCCAGAATCGCTCCCAAAATGTCCAGAGTTGCGAGCAGAATGTTTCTGCAAGTTTTTTATATTTTTCGATCTCGCACGGTCGTGCACTTTATGGCACGACCGTTCACTTTATGCATTATTGGAGTTACTGTTCACCATACCGCATGACGTTATCAGATCTTGACCGGTCTTCGATCCCGCACGGGCATGCCATGGGTTGCACGGGGGTGCGTTCCCAGGATTTCATTGCACTCCTGATCGCACCGGGTGTGCAACGCCGAGCTGAGCCTTGTTGTCGCATCCGCACGGGGGTGCCACCAGTCGCACGGGGGTGCGTTCCCGGGATTTCGTTGCACTCCTGATCGCACTGGGTGTGCAACGCCAAGCCGAGCCTTGTTGTCGCATCCGCACGGGGGTGCCACCAGTCGCACGGGGGTGCAACTTGCCCAGGTCAGAATTTTCCACAGAATGTTCGCAGTTCAGCCGTTTCACCCGGAAAGTCCTCGTTTTCACTATCATCTTGTCTGGCATGCTGTTTTAGGCCTGTAAACAAAAGTATACATGATTAAGTATCCGAATGACGGTTTTACAGCCTAAAACGCATAAAATGGGGATAAAATGGGGGACTATAATATGTATAAATTGGTGAATATCAATAGCCAAGGCACCTTATCGGTTAGCACCCACAGAAATGCTAGAAATGAAAAAGCAATTAGATGAATTACTAAGTAAAGGTTTTATACAACCTAGTTCGTCCCCATGGGGAGCACCAGTATTGTTTGTGAAAAAGAAAGATGGGTCAATGAGAATGTGTATTAATTATAGGGAACTGAATAAGGTTACAATTAAGAATCGATACCCATTACCTAGGATTGATGATCTTTTTGATCAACTCCAGGGAGCTAGGTATTTTTCTAAGATAGACTTGCGCTCCGGATACCATCAATTGAAAGTACAAGAAGAAGACATACCTAAAATTGCTTTCAGAACTAGGTATGGTCATTACGAGTTTAAAGTCATGCCCTTCGGACTAATAAATGCTCCTGCAGCATTTATGGACATGATGAATAGGATCTGTAAACCGTACCTGGATAAATTCGTAATTGTCTTCATCGACGATATACTTATTTATTCCAAAAGTCAGAAAGAGCATTGTGAGCACCTGCATGCACTTTTAACTTTGTTAAGAAAGGAGAAGCTTTACGCCAAATTCTCAAAGTGTGAATTCTGGCTGCAAGAAGTGCAATTTTTAGGGCATATGGTGAATCATGAAGGTATTCACGTAGATCCCTCCAAAATAGAAGCAATCACCAAATGGAAAGTCCCGCAATCAGCTATGGAAGTTAGAAGTTTTCTAGGGTTAGCCGGATATTATAGGCGATTCATTAAAGATTTTTCTAAAATAGCCGTGCCATTAACTAAGCTAACCTGTAAAGCAGTTAAGTTTGAATAGGGACCTAGGCAAGAAGAAGCTTTTAAGGTTTTAAAGCAAAAGTTAACAAACGCTCCAATTCTAGCCCTTCCAGAAGGAATGGAAGATTTTGAAGTCAACTGCGATGCTTCTAAACTAGGATTAGGATGTGTGTTAATGCAACGCAAGAAGGTAATTGCGTACGCCTAAAGGCAATTGAAAAGGCACGAGGAAAATTATACAACTCATGACTTAGAGTTGGGAGACATAATTTTTGCCCTTAAAATTTGGAGACATTATCAGTACGGAAGTAAGTTTACTGTCTATACAGATTATAAAAGTCTAAGGTACATATTCGGGCAAAAAGAGTTAAACATGAGGCAAAGAAGATGGATGGAAATACTAAGTGACTACGACTGTGATATTCACTATCACGAAGGAAAAGCAAATGTAGTCGCAGATGCCTTAAGTCGTAAGTAGTATGAGAAACAACGACAAGTTCGTGCTCTTAGATTAAATCTACGGTTAGATTTAATAGAACAACTGAAGAATGTCCAGGAAACAGCAATCAAGGATGATGCTGAAGGAATGAAAGGAAGAATAAAGGAATTAGAGCAAGGAAGTGATGAAATTTGGAGATTTCATAAGAAGAGAATTTGGGTACCTAGGCAAGGGGAATTAAGAAGTAAGATTTTAGAAGAAGCCCATAAATCTAGGTATACCATACATCCCGGTAACAATAAAATGTACCAAGATTTAAGAAATAATTTCTGGTGGATAGGTACGAAAAAGGACATTGCTAGATATATTTCTAAGGGGGTGAGGATGTAACACCTCGAAAATTCATGTCCAATAATGTATAAACACGTGTTATAAGCTCTGAACGTGAGAAAGAATACTTTAGAGGGACTAATGTTGACAAACGGGGAAACTATGTAAATATAAGGGTCCAAAGTGTCAACGATGGATAATTATATTTAAAAATAGCCCCACAAGATGTTTATACCTTCAAACGAATAAATCATGGATCATACGAAGCTAAATATAAAGGAAAGTGAGAAATTACAAACTACAAGGGCTAAAAGCGTCAACATATGCAAAGTATACCTCTGAGTGACCTTTTGGCGGACCTGAAGCTTTGTAACGATGAAATATACTCACTAGAATATGTGGTTAAAATTTCATAAAGTTTCGTTATCGTATGAGAAAGTTATGATCAAACTCGTATACGAGGGGTTAAAAGCGTCAACGTTGAATTTTAAGGCCTTATGAGTGGTTACAAAGTTGGTCAAGGACTTAACTAAGTTAGTAAAGGTCCAAGAGCCCTTAAAATCAAGTTAGAAGGCTGAAATAGCAAATAGAGGACTTAAAACCACGTTACAAAGGACCAGGGGCTAAAATGCAAATTGTGAAACTTGTTTGGCTGGTTCTGACAGGCCAGGCGGCCCGCGTAAGAGCCCCTTATGGGCTTACGCAGCCCGCGTCAGAGTGCCAGCGACAGAAATAACCTGCAGCTGCCTGTTAAAGTTGTTAACCGACTTATGGACCTGTAAACTGATACCAGGGGCTGAACAAATGGATTTTCATGCACTAGGGACAGTTGTTATGATCAGGGATCCCTCATAGACTTGCATGGCATCATCTAAATCATTTGAAATTGCTATATAAGGGACTTGAAGTTGTAACCATTTGAACACTCACTTGCAAAAGTTCACAACTCAACTTCTGGAGCTCTCTGATCAGCAAGCCAACTTCTTAGTGAACCCTAAGCATAATTAGGACTCTTGTAAGTGTCCTTAACCTTTCTAAATTCGTTTTAGCTTAGTTAATTAGCTAAAAGTCAAACCGTCGTAATTAAGGTTTGACTTCGAGATTAGTCAATAATTACTCACTAATATCTCGAATTAAAAATACCTATAAGTAGGTAATTATGTGGGTAACCAACCCTTAAAAGGGTATTTCCAGATTCCCACTCTAACTATGTTAATTGTCGAGTCAAAGCACATCTTAAAAAGTCAACAGAATGCTTATTTTCAAATTAATGCGTAATTACCAATGTAGGATACATGCAACCTGTTTGATCATTAAAATAACTTGGTAATTAATGTAAGAACATGTTTCAACATGTTCAACTCGACAATTTTCAGTTTAGGCTCGGTTTGGAACCGAAAGTCGCAAAGTTTGACTATTGCTTTGACTATCAGTTCTGACCCGTTCAAGCCAAGTTTAGGATTGCTTTAGAGTTTCTTTTGGACCTAATTGCATGTTAGTATAACTCTCTGAGATTATACAACTTGGTTCATTAGATATCCTATTCACATGCATGTTTCCGTTAATCGCTTATATGTTGACCATTATGCCCAATTGACCTTAAAATGTGATTTTTGAAAATGTAAAAGGGGAGACACCTTAGCTACTGATTTATAAACTTGCACCTAAAATTTGAAATCAGTTTGAGGTGTAGATTAAGAGTTATGCTCATTAGCGTAAATTAAAGCTTCTTTAGTAATTAAATGGCGTAAATTACATATAGCCTATCTAAACCCGAATTTTTACACAAAACCTTATACCTACTGTTATGAAATAATATTTTCGGATTTTTTGAGATTTTTATTTATTTTTAGGCTGAGCATAACTTAGTGTTCTAAGCTTAATTCGGTTTATGCCGGTTTTGCTCTTTTTGGGCTATAAAATGAATTTTATAAATCCTTTTGACCCCAAACCTTTTTCTACTAATTTGTTATGTTAAATAAATTATTTTGAGCCTGCTGGAATATTAAAAATATCAGCTTTTTCAGAAAACCCGGAAATGGCTCCAAATCGCCTTTTTAAGCGTTTTTAGCACATAAGTATGCACTAGAACCTTGTTAAGCATATGGGGTTAAAACCTACTGATGTACTCAGTAAGACTTTTATATTTTAACAGTAGGCTAATGTTTTAAACTTAGAATATCAGTTTTGACCCTTTAAGCATATGTGAAATTACCAAAATGCCCCTACGGAGCATAGTATGGTTATAAGTTATAAATTTCACATATATTTGATACCCTACTTTTATGACTTAGTAAATTAAGCATATTTACTAATTTAATCAGACCTGTAACTCAGGTTGTTATTTAAAACTCTTTTACACCTTATAAAATGACCAAAATGCCCTTACGAGGCATAGTTTTGGTTTAAAACCATTTGGAGCATAATGGAAGGTATCATTCTGACATCACAACATATTTTATGCATATTAACTTCAGAAACATGTATATGACTCTTATGGTTACCCGTTACGCACTATACGCGTTCGGATCGGCTTTTGTGACTACTTTGCCCATTTTAGCCGAAACGGGTCAAACCATATCATTTTGGTCTCAAGATCCAGAATGTGATTAAGTTACCCATATTAAACAACTATGTAAGCTTATTGGGACAAAACCACATTCTAAAACGGTCTTCGCCTTATCGGGCGTTTAAAACCGTAATCTTTATATAAAACTAACCGGTCTAAGCTTAAGACCCGTTAGGATTCTAATAGGTTGTTAAAACCTTAATTTCCAGATCTAGGAGCCCAGTAAAAGCTACGTGCACTAGCTGTATTGATTTATACTTTGCTCAGGTAAATACGTTTAACTTATTTTCCCTATACGGGCTTGGGGTACGGTATATAAAATACCGCTTGGTCAGGGAATTGACCTTAACCGGTCGGTGGTTAAGTGTTGTCAAATTAACCCGTTTAAAAATGCTGTTTTGTTTGTTTAACGCCTTTGGGGGTTTAATGACCATTTCCCGGATATCCTTGGCATCATTCAAAGAATGGCCACGACCTTCGCACACGGGTGTAGGCGTACACCCGTAGTGCATTTCAATAAAGTATAATCGTCGGTCGAGAGAAGTCTCGCGGCGGAATTATATTAAGTGGTGTGTCTATTAATCTTTAACCCGGTACGACCCGGGCAACTGAACGCATAACAGGCATGTAATTCTTTTACAAGATTATTAAGCAAATAATTATCCCAAGGTATAAAAAGTTTTGTGCCACGGGCATTTAAATCAATTTTTAAACATTTTCAAAATGAGTCAGTTTAATTGTATTTACCAGTGTAAACTGACGTATTTTTCCAAAAAGGCTAAGTGCAGGTACTACGCGTAATAGGCTGGCCACTCCTTAGCATCCATAGAAGTCTCGCAAGCTTAGGATGCATGAAGTCTGTTGAAATAAAGTTTCCTCTTGGTTTGAATCCGCCTGTGGATCTATTTCGACTATTTTGTGATACTTGGATATTACAATAATATTAAGTTGAAATAAATCTTTCTTTTGCTTCCGCTGTGCATTTATATATTGTATATTTGACTATGACGATATCAACTACGTCACGGAACCCCTACCGGGCCCACCGGTGACACGTGGAAAATAGGGGTGTGACAGGTTGGTATCAGAGCGAACGCTGAGTGAATTGAACACTAGCCTTCTGTGTTTAATCTCAGTTAAATAAATGCACATTCCTCGAGTTCCGAGTCTAGACAAAGAACATAGGACAAACTCTGCTTTGTTTTATTTCATTTTGTCTTTATTTTATTTTATATATATATATGTTGTTGTATCATTTTGTTGACAGGTTTAATCATGCCACCACGAATGAGACGCGGACGGGGAAAGGCTCCTTTCACGAGCCACGATCATGAAGCCGGGCCCTCACACCGGCGAACACCTTCCATCACGATGAGTACGAGCCCAGAAGAGCAGTGGACACTCTACGTCGAACCCGGGAGGCGGTCAGTCTCCCTTAGTTCTTCACCTTCGTATCAGCATTCTTTTGGGCCCCAATCAGAAAATGAGCCCAACGACCAACCGCCTTCTTTCATACCCTTACAGAGGTCCAACTCTCACCACTCTTTTGGTGACCCTACCCCCGCATTCAAAGCCGGTTCAACCCGGCTAACTACCTTCAAGAACCCGTGGGATTCAACCCACTAGGACCTGAGGATCACTTCTCGGGTGAAAATGATATGGATGAGGACACGGATCCCATGGAACCTGCGACCGGGACTCCGAACCACCCCATCGAGATCTCAGATGGGTCTTCATTTCACGGATCGCCTTATCGTCGTCCGGACAGCTACGAGGAGAGGTTCAGAAATATTGACTGGTATTTTACCCCCTCTCACCACTCGTCTCCTTATCAGCAGCAGCAGTAGCAACAGCAACAGGATCCTTCTCAGGATTCTCGTTTCATGGCAGTCACTCCGCCACCACCACCACCAGTAGAGCAACAACCGCCTCCGGAGCCACCGAGGCGGAGAAGGTCAAATGCACGGATATCCGTGCAAGGGGGAGTCCGCATCAGCACTCCCCAACCCTCGAGTGGCAGTCATTATCCGCCACTCCAGGAAGAAGAAAAAGAACCGCAAATGGGGGGTCCATCAAACCCCATTCCAGAGGTCAACTCAAGGCCTATGGCACCTCAGTTGGGTTTTGATAACCCAATACCTGCTTACGCCGGCTCAGCGGCGTACAACCCTTTTGAGCAGCCGGCTCATACCCAGTTCAACTATGCCAACGTAGACCCATACCAGGAGGCATGGGACTACAACGCACGTCACCCAGAGGGACCCTATGGTGGTCTTTGGACCACTGGTTACCCAACTTATGGGTACCAGCGTCCGCCACCTCCCCAACCTCTGTACCAGCCACCGCAGCCGCAGCTAATCCCGCCGGAACGCCAGCAGGAGGTTCTTGATAGGTTGAACCAAGTTGAACAAGAAGTTCGAGAAGACCGCAGGGAACGGCAAGGCTTTTTCAAAGGTCTGTCAGACCTACTCAACGGGAAGTCCAAAAGGAGGGGTCATTGAAGACCTTGTTGTTTATTTTATTTAGTTGTAATCAAGTCCCTGCGTGGACTTTTGTTTCTGTACTCAGCCCTGCGTGGGCTTGTCTTTCAGTATTCTGCCCCTGCGTGTGCATGTCTTTTAGTTAACCCCTGCGTGGGTTTGTTGTTTATTTTTCGCCCCTGCGTGGGCATGTTATTTTGTAGAAGTCCCGTTTAGGGCAAATATTGTACTGTTTAATCTTTTAATGGAATGGTTGAATTTAAATTTTCATAATTGTTTATTATTTATAAGTATATGCATAAACTTAAAATAAAAGGTAAAATGAAAATAACATTCCTAATAAAGAAGATCTACCATTTCTATTAAATGGCAAAATCTAAAAAGGGACAAGACCTAGCCATGTGTCATTTTTAAGACAAGGCCAAGATGGTATCTCCATAATTAGATTCAGATCCATAATTAACGTCTCAACTTAGGATTGATCTGCGTTTAAAATTAAGAGAATCTTAGGGGTAAAACCTAGCCACGTGTCATTGTAGACATGGCCAAGATGGTAGAACCTGTCTAAAAGATTCCAAAATTTTGTTAACATCTGTAGGTATGTTAGCATTTTGGGCAAATTGTGATGCAGTATAAATCACATAGGCCATCTTTAAAAATCGGGTTAATTTAAAACTCCCTGAAAATAAATAACCAACCCTTGGGGATGAAGTGCCTACGGGTAATAAATTAATGTCCTCTGGGACTAAGAGACAGTAGAAGTCCGTAACTCACTGTCTAGAATAGGTTAATGAACTATGATTCGGACCCTAATACCTCGATTCTGTGAGAATCTGGGTTATAAAATTAACACTGTCTTTGTGACTAAGTTATATGTTAATTCTTAATTGTAATATAGGATTATAATAAAGGTCCTGAATAAATACCCGATTAACAAATTAACCAGCAATGGCTATTTAAAACCATGGTTAATAAAAATATAAAATGCTGTATTAGCTTCTAAATAAAACCTTGCCTATTATTGTCTATATGTAGCAATTGAAGCTACATGGCTAGGTCGGACGAGGTGAACAGTCGGCCGGTGGAAAATCACGAGAATGCAAAGATACAGTTAACTGGCGCAGAGCTGAAAGCGCTTGTTGATGATGCGGTTACAAAGGCTTTAGAGCGACAGTACAGTGAGTACAGTGGGACCCATAGTAGGACCCTGTCTACACTGCATAATAAGTCTAAGACTCACTCGGAGTCTCACAGCAAGCCACCCTCTGTCCAACCCAAGTCTAAGAAGGATGAGACTAAGAAGGATGATGATAGACATTCTTCAAATGAAAACAGTGATCACCCCAAGAAGATCGTGTTTGATGATGCCCCACGTGCCAAAGGTTGCACGTATAAATATTTTGTGTCTTGTAAACCCTGAGATTTTAATGGGGAGAAGGGGGCAGTGGAGTGTATGACTTGGCTGGATGAGATGGACACTGTTGTGGACATCAGTGGTTGTGCCGAAAAGGATATTGTAAAGTTTGTATCCCAGTCGTTTAAGGGTGAAGCCTTGGCCTGGTGGAGGTCATTAATACAGGCTACTGGAAAGGTTCCGTTGTATAACATGTCATGGGATCAGTTTGTTGCTCTCATCAAAGAGAACTACTGTCCCCAACACGAGGTGGAAAAGATAGAATCTGATTTTCTGTCATTGGTCATGAAGAACCTGGATTGCCAGGCTTATCTCACGAGTTTCAATACTCTGTCAAGGTTAGTTCCTTACCTGGTGACGCCTGAACCAAAAAGGATAGCCCGTTTCATTGGGGGTCTGGCCCCAGAAATCAAAGCGAGTGTCAAAGCCTCTTGGCCCGCTACATTTCGATCGGTAGCTGACATATCTCTGTCCCTCACGCTGGACGCAGTTAGACAGAGATCCCTGAGAGCTGCGGATGCCGAGAAAAGAAAACGCGAAGATGATGGTTCGCGACGCTCAGACAAGAAGCGCAAGGGGAATAACGACCACAAGAAAGGGTCGGGATCCAAGAAGGGAGATCAACAGACAGGTGATAAACCCAGGTGCAAGGTTTGTAAGAAGCACCATTTTGGGAAATGCAGGCTTGAGTCAAGATCGCAATCCCAGCCGAAAGCGTGTGGAATTTGCAAGTCCCCAGATCACAAGGCATTAGACTGTAAGAAACTCAAGGATGCCACATGCTTTAATTGTAATGAGAAGGGGCATCTTAGGCCCAACTGCCCGAAACTTGCGAAGAAGGCCGAGGAGGGAAAGAAGACTAATGCAAGGGTTTTCCGCATGGATGCGAAGGAAGCTGTTCAGGATGACAATGTCATAACAGGTACTTTTCTCATAAATGATGTCTACGCAAGAGTATTATTTGATTCTGGGGCGGATAAATCTTTTGTAGATAATAAGTTCTGTGAATTATTGAAATTACCTGTTAAAATCCTAAGTATGAAATATGAAATGGAATTACCAGATGGAACCATAGAAACCGCTTCGACTGTATTAGATGGATGCGTCATATCCATTAGGAACCACTCTTTTCCTTTGTCCTTATTACCTTTTAAGCTAGCTGGCTTTAATGTAGTAATAGGCATGGATTGGTTATCGCATAACCAAGCCCAGATAATGTGTAACAAGAAGCAAGTAGTAATCAAGACTCCATCTGGTGAGCCACTCACCATTCAGGGAGATACTCAGCATGGATTGCCCGAGCAGGTGTCTATGCTCAAAGCATCTAAATGCTTAAAGAAGGGTTGTGTCATTTATATGGCACAAGTAACTGTTGATGAACAGAAACCCAAGATCGAAGATATTCCAGTCATTTCTGAATACCCCGAAGTTTTTCCGTAAGAGCTACCTGGTTTGCCACCAGACAGACACGTGGAATTCAGGATTGACATCATCCCCGGAGCTGCACCTATTGCTAGAGCACCTTATAGGTTAGCACCAACAGAGATGAAGGAATTAAGGACACAGCTAGATGATTTGCTAGCTAAAGGTTTTATTAGACCTAGTTCGTCTCCATGGGGAGCACCAATCCTGTTCGTCAAGAAGAAAGATGGTTCGATGCGTTTATGCATCGACTACCATGAGCTTAATAAGGTTACTATCAAGAACAGATATCCTTTGCCCAGGATCGACGATCTGTTTGACCAGTTGCAAGGAGCAAGTTATTTTTCTAAGATAGATCTCAGGTCAGGCTATCATCAATTGAAGGTCAAGGATGAAGATGTACACAAGACCGCGTTTAGGACTCGTTATGGTCATTACGAGTTCCTAGTGATGCCTTTTGGGCTCACCAATGCACCTGCCGCATTCATGGATCTCATGAATCGCGTATGCAAACCTTATCTGGATAAATTTGTCATCGTCTTCATCGATGACATCCTTATCTACTCAAAGAGCCAAGCTGACCACGAGAAGCATCTTCGATGCATTCTTAAGCTGCTTCATCAAGAGAAGCTCTATGCGAAGTTTTCAAAGTGTGAATTTTGGCTTCGAGAAGTCCAGTTCCTTGGACATGTTGTGACTGAACGTGGAATTCAAGTGGATCCCGCAAAGATAGAAGCTATTATGAACTGGCAGAGCCAAAGACGCCTACAGAGATTCGTAGCTTCCTAGGTTTGGCAGGATACTACAGGCGATTTATTGAAAATTTTTCAAGGATTGCTGCGTCCTTAACTACGTTAACACGTAAGAATATTAAGTTTGGCTGGGGACCTAAGCAGCAAGAATCTTTTGATATCTTAAAGCAGAAGCTGAGTAACGCTCCAGTGCTGACCCTACCTGAAGGTATTGAAGAATTTGTGGTGTATTGTGATGCATCACACACCGGAATGGGTTGTGTGTTAATGCAAAAAGGCAAGGTCATTGCCTATGCTTCACGTCAACTAAAGGTGCACGAGAAGAATTACACCACCCATGACTTGGAATTGGGTGCCGTTGTATTTGCACTAAAGCTTTGGAGGCATTATCTATATGGGACGAAATGCGTGATCTATTCTGATCACAAAAGCTTTGAACACTTGTTCAATCAGAAGGATTTGAATATGAGGCAGCGACGATGGATGGAAACTCTGAACGATTATGACTGTGAAATAAGATACCATCCAGGAAAGGCAAACGTAGTCGCTGATGCCTTAAGTAGAAAGGAGAGAGTGAAGCCGATAAGGATCAATGCCAAGCACATTGAGATAAAGAATAATCTGAATGAAAGATTATTAGCAGCACAAAAGGAAGTTGTGTTGGAAGCTAACTATCCTGAGGAAAAGTTAGGAGTGACTGAAGAACAGTTGTCCTATGATAAGGACGGAATGTTTAGATTGAATGGACGAATATGGGTTCCTGTATATGGAGGACTTCGGGATGTTATCCTCAAGGAAGCCCACAGTTCCAAGTATTCCATTCATCCTGGAGCTGATAAGATGTACCAGGATTTAAAAGCAAACTATTAGTGGATAGGCTTGAAAAAGTCTATAGCTGCTTATGTAGCTAAATGTCTGACGTGTGCTCAAGTTAAGGCTGAACATCAGAAGCCGTCAGGTTTGCTACAACAGCCTGAAATTCCCACTTGGAAATGGGAAATGGTGACGATGGATTTCATCACCAAGCTGCCAAAGACGAAAAAGGGAAATGATACTATATGGGTCATAGTCGATAGATTGACCAAGTCAGCACATTTCCTGCCCATTAAAGAGACTTACAGTTCTGACATGTTAGCCCAACTGTACGTGGATAAGATTGTATCCTTACACGGCGTACCAGTATCCATTATCTCGGATCGGGATACTAGGTACACGTCTCATTTTTGGAAGAGTTTCCAACAGTCTCTGGGCACCCAATTGAATTTCAGTGCGGCTTACCATCCTCAGACGGATGGGCAGAGTGAGCGTACTATTCAAACGTTGGAAGACATGCTGCGAGCATGTGTAATTGATCTAGGTGGTAGTTGGGACATGCATCTACCATTGGTCGAATTCTCCTACAACAATAGCTACCATACCAGCATTCAGGCTGCACCTTTTGAGGCATTATATGGTAGGAAATGCAGAACGCCCATCTGTTGGGCAGAAGTAGGAGATACTCAATTATCAGGTCCTGACATAGTCCTCGAGACAACGGACAAGATTGTCCAGATCCGCGATCGCCTAAAAGCTGCTCGAGATAGACAGAAAAGCTATGCGAATAAAAGGCGAAAACCTCTCAAGTTTGAGGTTGGCGATAAAGTTTTACTCAAGGTGTCACCCTTGAAAGGGGTGATGTGATTCGGTAAGAAAGGTAAGTTAAGCCCAAGGTATATAGGACCATTCGAGATCATTGAATGTATTGGATCAGTGGCTTATAAGTTAAACTTACCTGAAGAGGTCAGTGGTATTCATAACGTATTCCACGTCTGCAATCTGAAGAAGTGTCTAGCTAACGAGTCGCTAGTCATACCACACGCAGATGTGCACATAGACGAGAGCTTAAAATTTGTGGAGAAACCTGTGTCGATTGAGGATCGACAGGTAAAAAGGCTTTGAAGGAAGCTTGTGCCTATTGTCAAGGTGAAGTGGGATGCCCGCAGAGGTCCTGAATATACGTGGGAGTTAGAGTCCATGATGATAGAGAAGTACCCTCAATTATTTCCATAAATCTCGAGGTCAAGATTTCTTTTAAGGGGGTGAGGATGTAACACCTCGAAAATTCATGTCCAATAATGTATAAACACGTGTCATAAGCTCTGAACGTGAGAAAGAATACTTTAGAGGGACTAATGTTGACAAACGGGGAAACTATGTAAATATAAGGGTCCAAAGTGTCAACGATGGATAATTATATTTAAAAATTGCCCCACAAGATGTTTATACCTTCAAACGAATAAATCATGGATCATACGAAGCTAAATATAAAGGAAAGTGAGAAATTACAAACTACAGGGGCTAAAAGCGTCAACATGTGCAAAGTATACCTCTGAGTGACCTTTTGGCGGACCCGAAGCTTTGTAACGATGAAATATACTCACTAGAATATGTGGTTAAAATTTCATAAAGTTTCGTTATCATATGAGAAAGTTATGATCAAATTCGTATACGAGGGGTTAAAAGCGTCAACGTTGAATTTTTGAGGCCTTATGAGTGGTTACAAAGTTGGTCAAGGACTTAACTAAGTTAGTAAAGGTCCAAGAGCCCTTAAAAATCAAGTTAGAAGGCTGAAATAGCAAATAGGGGACTTAAAACCACGTTACAAAGGACCAGGGGCTAAAATGCAAATTGTGAAACTTGTTTGGCTTGTTCTAACAGGCCAGGCGGCCCGCGTAAGAGCCCCTTATGGGCTTACGCAGCCCGCGTCAGAGTGCCAGCGACAGAAATAACCTGCAGCTGCCTGTTAAAGCTGTTAACCGACTTATGGACCTGTAAACTGATACCAGGGGCTGAACAAATGGATTTTCATGCACTAGGGACAGTTGTTATGATCAGGGATCGCTCATAGACTTGCATGGCATCATCTAAATCATTTGAAATTGCTATATAAGGGACTTGAAGTTGTAACCATTTGAACACTCACTTGCAAAAGTTCACAACTCAACTTATGGAGCTCTCTGATCAGCAAGCCAACTTCTTAGTGATCCCTAAGCATAATTAGGACTCTTGTAAGTGTCCTTAACCTTTCTAAATTCGTTTTAGCTTAGTTAATTAGCTAAAAGTCAAACCGTCGTAATTAAGGTTTGACTTCGAGATTAGTCAATAATTACTCACTAATATCTCGAATTAAAAATACCTATAAGTAGGTAATTATGTGGGTAACCAACCCTTAAAAGGGTATTTCCAGATTCCCACTCTAACTATGTTAATTGTCGAGTCAAAGCACATCTTAAAAAGTCAACAGAATGCTTTTTTTCAAATTAATGCGTAATTACCAATGTAGGATACATGCAACCTGTTTGATCATTAAAATAACTTGGTAATTAATGTAAGAACATGTTTCAACATGTTCAACATGTTCAACTTGACAATTTTCAGTTTAGGCTCGGTTTGGAACCGAAAGTCGCAAAGTTTGACTATTGCTTTGACTATCAGTTCTGACCCGTTCAAGCCAAGTTTAGGATTGCTTTAGAGTTTCTTTTGGACCTAATTGCATGTTAGTATTACTCTCTGAGATTATACAACTTGGTTCATTAGATATCCTATTCACATGCATGTTTCCGTTAATCGCTTATATGTTGACCATTATGCCCAATTGACCTTAAAATGTGATTTTTGAAAATGTAAAAGGGGAGACACCTTAGCTACTGATTTATAAACTTGCACCTAAAATTTGAAATCAGTTTGAGGTGTAGATTAAGAGTTATGCTCATTAGCGTAAATTAAAGCTTCTTTAGTAATTAAATGGCGTAAATTACATATAGCCTCTCTAAACCCGAATTTTTACACAAAACCATATACCCACTGTTATGAAATAATATTTTGGAATTTTGGAGATTTTTATTTATTTTTAGGCTGAGCATAACTTAGTGTTCTAAGCTTAATTCGGTTTATGCCGGTTTTGCCCTTTTGGGCTATAAAATGAATTTTATAAATCCTTTTGACCCCAAACCTTTTTCTACTGATTTGTTATGTTAAATAAATTATTTTGAGCCTGCTGGAATATTAAAAATATCAGCTTTTTACAGAAAACCCGGAAATGGCTCCAAATCGCCTTTTTAAGCGTTTTTAGCACATAAGTATGCACTAGAACCTTGTTAAGCATATGGGGTTAAAACCTACTGATGTACTCAGTAAGATTTTTATATTTTAACAGTAGGCTAATGTTTTAAACTCAAAATATCAGTTTTGACCCTTTAAGCATATGTGAAATTACCAAAATGCCCCTACGGAGCATAGTATGGTTATAAGTTATAAATTTCACATATATTTGATACCCTACTTTTATGACTTAGTAAATAAGCATATTTAATAATTTAATCAGACCTGTAACTCAGGTTATTACTTAAAACTCTTTTACACCTTATAAAATGACCAAAATGCCCTTATGAGGCATAGTTTTGGTTTAAAACAATTTGGAGCATAATGGAAGGTATCATTCTGACATCACAACATATTTTATGCATATTAACTCAGAAACATGTATATGACTCTTATGGTTACCCGTTACGCACTATACGCGTTCGGATCGGCTTATGTGACTAATTTGCCCATTTTAGCCGAAACGGGTCAAACCGTATCATTTCGGTCTCAAGATCCAGAATGTGATTAAGTTACCCATATTAAACAAGTATGCAAGCTTATTGGGACAAAACCACATTCTAAAACGGTCTTCGCCTTATCGTGCGTTTAAAACCGTAATCTTTATATAAAACTAACCGGTCAAAGCTTAAGACCCGTTAGGATTCTAATAGGTTGTTAAAACCTTAATTTCCAGATCTAGGAGCCCAGTAAAAGCTACGTGCACTAGCTGTATTGATTTATACTTTGCTCAGGTAAATACGTTTAACTTATTTTCCCTATACGGGCTTGGGGTACGGTATATAAAATACCGCTTGGTCGGAGAATTGACCTTAACCGGTCGGTGGTTAAGTGTTGTCAAACTAACCCATTTAAAAATGTTGTTTTGTTTGTTTAACGCCTTTGGGGGTTTAATGACCATGTCCCGGATATCCTTGGCATCATTCAAAGAATGGCCACGACCTTCGCACACGGGTGTAGGCGTACACCCGTAGTGCATTTCAATAAAGTATAATCGTCGGTCGAGAGAAGTCTCGCGGTGGAATTATATTAAGTGGTGTGTCTATTAATCTTTAACCCAGTACGACCCGGGCAACTGAACGCATAACAGACATGTAATTCTTTTACAAGATTATTAAGCAAATAATTATCCCAAGCTATAAAAAGTTTTGTGCCACGGGCATTTAAATCAATTTTTAAACATTTTCAAAATGAGTCAGTTTAATTGTATTTACCAGTGTAAACTGACGTATTTTTCCAAAAAGGCTAAGTGCAGGTACTACGCGTAATAGGCTGGCCACTCCTTAGCATCCATAGAAGTCTCGCAAGCTTAGGATACATGAAGTCTGTTGAAATAAAGTTTCCTATTTGTTTGAATCCGCCTGTGGATCTATTTCGACTATTTTGTGATACTTGGATATTACAATAATATTAAGTTGAAATAAATCTTTCTTTTGCTTCCGCTGTGCATTTATATATTGTATGTTTGACTATGACGATATCAACTACGTCACGGAACCCCCACCGGGCCCACCAGTGACACGTGGAAAATAGAGGTGTGACAGAAAGGTTAGCCAAGTTGTATGTAGACGAAGTAGTATCTCTACATGGAGTGCCACTCTCCATTGTATCAGATAGAGATAATCGTTTCACTTCCCATTTCTGGACTAGTTTCCAGGAAGCAATGGGAACCCGACTAAAATTAAGTACGACATATCATCCACAAACCGACGGATAAAGTGAGAGGATGATACAAACTTTGGAAGACATGCTCCGGGCATGTGTGATAGATTTCGGTGGGAATTGGGATAATCACCTACCTTTAATTGAATTCTCCTATAACAATAGTTATCATTCAAGCATCGAAGCTGCCCCATTCGAAGCACTGTATGGACGAAAATGCAGAACTCCAGTTTGCTGGGCAGAAATAGGAGAAAGTCAATTATCAGGTCCTGAAATCGTGCAAGAGACCACCGATAAAATCACTCAGATCAAGGAAAGGCTGAAGACTGCTCGAGACCGCCAAAAGAGCTATGCCAACAATCGACGTAAGCCACTAGAATTTCGAGTCGGAGATAGAGTACTCTTAAAAGTTTCTCCTTGGAAAGGAGTAGTACGGTTCGGTAAGAAAGGAAAGCTGAGTCCAAGGTACGTAGGACCATTTCCCATGATCCAACGAATAGGACCAGTTGCTTATCGTTTACAACTACCAGAAGAGTTAGCAGGGATACATGATGTATTTCATGTATCCAACCTCAAGAAATGTTTATCAGACGAATCATTGGTAGTACCTCTTCAAGATATAGAGGTAAATGAAAAGCTAAAATTCATGGAGAAACCACTACAGATAGAAGACCGAAAGATCAAATTTCTCAAGCACAAACGACTCGTGCTAGTCAAAGTCAAGTGGGATTCGAAAAGAGGATCCGAATACACCTGGGAACTGGAATCGGAAATGAAACGAAAGTATCCTCACTTATTCCAGTAAATCTCGAGGACGAGATTTTAAATAAGGTGGGGAGGATGTAAGGACCTTCAAAAATGTCCCTAAACAAATCATAAATGAAAACCCAGACCCCTGAAAACCTAATCCATATCAAAAACCAAGAAATCTATAAAACTGATCTTTAGGCGGGTCGCGTAAAGGTAAGCTTAACCTTACGTGGGCCGCGTCAACTTGAAATTTGACCGGATAAGCATCCGGGACCACGTGTTGACCACCTGGTGACCCTACTCGTGACCCATGAAACCTACACGTAGACTAGGCGGCTACGCGGGCCGCGTAAACCCTTATTAAATTCTTACGCGGGCCGCGTAAGACACAAATTCAGGCTATAAACAGCCTGTGCATGGGGCTTCATTCTATTTTCAAAAACTTTCAACCAAAACGAATTCTCACTGCTAGAAATCATAATTTCAAATAGCGAGGTGCTGCTACAATACCGGGTATTAACTCAATCGCTGCTACGATTCAATGTCCGATCGATTGAAACTATCCGATGAATGTTTAAGTGCTGCTCAAATTAGGGTTTATACTTTGTCATTCGTCGTGAATTCGATGGATGTTTAAGTATTGCACTTTGTCATTTGTCGTGAGGGTTTAATCTCGTGAGTTATCGTAAATGTTGTATTAGTTACTGACCTAGTTCGTGTGCATTGTTATTTAAATTAGGTTAACAGGCTAATCAGTAGGCAAAACTCTGCCTGCATAAATCTGCAAAGTGAGTCATTCTCTTTTTACCAAACTTGCTTTCAAAATCATGTTTGTTTTCAAAGTTATAATTACAGGGATTAAGTCTTTGTAGTCTTCCATTACAGCCGGTATGTGGGGTTTTGTATACATTACTTGATAACCATCACCATTGGACAACGGGTTAGCCAAGGGGTGATATGACCATAGTCACAAACACCATTGGACAACGAGATAGCCAATAGGTGGTCGAGTGACAAATACCGTGGGTAGATGGTTGATATATATATATATATAAACATTGTAATGGCTCTTAATACTGTAAATTATAACAATGCATCGTTTTAGACAAAAAGACTGATTCACTCAGTATTTCCCCGCTGACAAAACCTTTTTCAAACATGTTTTAGGTGATCTGTTGTGATCCAGGAAAAGTGCCGTGAAGCACTACAAGCTTAAGGAAGTGTCTCAATATAAATAAAGAAACATGTTTTGTAAAACAAAGATTTCCCAGTGAAATCACTTTATTGTAAATTACGGGGTTTATCCTGAATTATGAAATAAACTAAACGAGCATTTTAAGTTTTAAAAGATCCTGTTAAAAATCTTCCGCTGTCGCATCAGTTAAA